>NC_086188.1:4240453-5440453 GCF_023053635.1 Elgaria multicarinata webbii | reverse complement strand
CTTGGAGGATGTTGTCTCAGCAACAAGCTAAAGCCAACTAAAGCCTTATATAGACAACCATGATCTGTAGTGTAGACAGCTCCACCTCCTCTGGAGATGCTGGCTGGACTGTTTATTTTATTTTTATTTATTTTTATTTATTTTTATTTATTACATTTTTATACCGCCCAATAGCTGAAGCTCTCTGGGCGGATCACAAAAATTAAAATCATAATAAAACAACCAATAGTCTAAAAACACAAATACAAAATACAGTATAAAAAGCACAACCAGGATAAAACCACGCAGCAGAAACTGATTTAAGATTAAAATACAGAATTAGAACAGTAAAATTTAAATTTAAGTTAAAATTAAGTGTTAAAATACTGAGAGAATAAAAAGGTCTTCAGCTGGCGACGAAAGGAGTACAGTGTAGGCGCCAGGCGGACCTCTCTGGGGAGCTTGTTCCACAGCAGAGAAAGCCCTCCTCCTAGTAGCCACCTGCCTCACTTCCTTTGGCAGGGCCTCATGGAGAAGGGCCCCTTTGGATGGTCTTAAGGTCCAGGCAGGTACATATGGGAAGAGGCGTTCCTTAAAATAACCTGGCCCCAAACCGTTTAGGGATTTGAATGTCAATACCAGTACTTTGAATCAGGCCCAGACCTGGACTGGCAGCCAATGAAGTTGTAAAAGGACTGGCATAATGTGGTCTTGCCGGCCAGTCCCTGTTAGTAAACGGGCTGCCCTGTTTTGTTAAACGGGCTGCCCTGTTAAAGGGCCCTTGCCTGATTCTGTAGTGTCAGATTTCTGTGAGATTGGTGAGGTGGAGGTTCTGCCTGGGGTACCCCCTCCGACGCGGAAGATAATGGCATGGCAGTGTCATCAGGCTGGGGATGGCTCAACACAGGACCAACTGTCCTTTTTCTGGAAGAGCAGTCAGATCCTAGTCTTCATTAGAGTCTTCTACTGTACCGTTAAAAGTCCAAGGGTTGAGGGACATTCCACTTGGCCGGATCTTAGTGGCCATCTTACTCCACTCACTGGCTCAGTTCAGACAACACGTTTCTCTACACATTGGGAAAACTTCACACAACATTTTCTAACTCCCCCATTGTGTGACCATGAGCTATTGTGGAGTTGAGTAAAAGGCAACGTGATGTTTGATTGACAGTTCCTCCATCCTCTCTCCTCACCCAGTCCTCCTGATACTATCCCCATCAGCCATTGCTGCAAAATAAACAATCCTGGTGCCTCTCCTAGAGCGGCAATCGCTCCTTTTGCCAGGGAATTCTGAGCCAACGAGAAAAGTCAACACAATGCAACGGAAAACTCACAGAGCCCTCCACGCTGCACACAACACAATGGTTGTGCAGGAGCTCTCCTCTGCACGGCATGGATATTCAGCATGGAGGTTTTTAAAAACAACAACACCCCATTGTGGGGTGGAGTTTTCCCTCCAGACAATACCTTTCTCAATGGTGGCCTGTTGTCTGAACTGAGCCACCCTCTGCCTGCATTTTCTCAGCACTGGGGCACTCTCTGCTCTGTTCTGGCTCAGCCGTGATGGAGACTACCGCTTTGATCTCCTCGAAACAAGGTGCTCTTTAGAAGCATTTTTCATATTGCGTTGCCCCCTTCAGACATCCAGTCTCAAACGGCAAAGCTGAGGCAGCTTGTCGCTAATGTAATTAAATGTCGAACGTTACTCCAGACGTGAGCACTTCCTTAAAAGCTTCTCAGATGATAAATATCCTAAATGTTCTGCAGAAGCTAGTCCTTACCATTTCTTAGCAAGTCCCAGAAAGTTGACCCAACTTCCCCTCCTGGCTTGACTCCTCAGATGCTGGTAACCTTCGGTCACATCAGCTACCCTCCCCTTTATTGTTTTACAACATTCTCAGTTGCCAAAGCTCAAAACCCCTCAGCAAATGGAAGCTAAATTAGATCCCATTTCAGAGGGTTTTTCTTCTACTACTTCTAAAGGTGCTCAGGACTGAAAAAAATGCTTATGACGCACTGTATTCCTAAGGACAGACATACAATTGATCTACTATGAAATGCTAATTACAGGCTGGTAATGGAGCATGAAGCCACCTTGAATTTGTTGTTGTTGTTTATTCGTTCAGTCGCTTCCGACTCTTCGTGACTTCATGGACCAGCCCACGCCAGAGCTTTCTGTCGGCTGTCGCCACCCCTAGCTCCCCCAAGGTCAAATCTGTCACCTCCAGAATATCATCCATCCATCTTGCCCTTGGTCGGCCCCTCTTCCTTTTGCCTTCCACTTTCCCTAGCATCAGCCTCTTCTCCAGGGTGTCCTGTCTTCTCATTATGTGGCCAAAATACTTCAGTTTTGCCTTTAATACCATTCCCTCAAGTGAGCAGTCTGGCTTTATTTCCTGGAGTATGGACTGGTTTGAAAACCAAGATTATGGCAACCAGCTTGATTGATAACTGGCAAATAGAGGGAGAAAACGTGGAGGCAGTGACAGACTTTGCATTTCTGGGCGCAAAGATTACTGCAGACGCTGACTGCAGCCAGGAAATCAGAAGACGTTTACTGCTTGGGAGGAGAGCAATGACAAATCTTGATAAAATAGTTAAGAGCAGAGACACCCCACTGACAACAAAGGTCCGCATAGTTAAAGCAATGGTATTCCCCGTAGTAACCTATGGCTGCGAGAGCTGGACCACTTTGAATTAGGGTCCAAATTCTTTGGCTGAGCTCTGTTTTGCCAATTGAAGGCATTTAATTTCCATTAGGGTTTCCACCAGTTACAGATTTTTGATGCTGTCGTTGTTAGCAAAATTGGTGTACCCAGGATATGTTGCTTTAAGCAGTTGTTGTTGCAACAATGCAATAAAGGAACCGAAACCAGTAGATATGCCTCTTTATAGCCATATAAGATGGTTTTGTAAGGGTGACAGTGAGTGACTACATAAGAGGAACAAAAAAAACCCGACAAGTGAGAAGGCTGCGCTGCGTAGCCTCATTCCTTGCAAGGGCTGGTGTCGAGGTAGGCATGGTTGGGCATTGCCAAGGGACCACAACCCAGCAGGGGCCCATGATATGAGCCCTCTGGAGTTGCTCCTCTTCACCACTGCAGCCTGCTTGATCACCTGCCTCTCGCTGTGACCCAGACCATGGTGATGGTGAAAAGAGGGAGCAGTAGATGCCATGGCTCTCTGCCTCATCAATCAAGCAAGTGGTAACAATGGTGAGAATGGAGGAAGAGGAGGAGCAATAGCAGCTTGTGACAATGGCAGTGAGAAGATAGACTCACGGCCCAGGGGGTGTCTTGCCTAAGGAGCCAGCATGGTCTCCTGCTACGGAACCAACCATGCCCTCTTCTCGCCATGTGATGTATGCGCGTAGAACTGCTCCAGGTGTGGGGAGACCCTGATTGGCTCTATTTTTGGATTTCTCTTTCTTGGATATACATTGATTCAAAGGGTAGCTTTGGTAGGCGTAAGTCCAAAAAATGTTGTAGGCACATTTAGGGTTACGTTGTAATGTCCCAACCAATGAACTGATAGAATCCAGCACCATAGAGCAGAAGTGGGCAACTTGTGGTCCTCCAGAGGACCACAACTGCCATCAGCTTTAGCCAGCATAGCCAATGTTGAGGGATCATGGGAGCTGCAGGCCAGAAGTTGCGCACCCCTGCTATAGAGTCTCAACAGGCACAACTGGGCTGATGCTCCAGTGACTGAGGCCTGACACCAATGGTAGTGTGGTTAAAGCCATGGTAAGGTGTCTTCTAACACAGCCCGGCTTTCTGGCTTAACCACCAAGGTTAAAGCCGTGGTTTAAGGTGTCTTCTGAACATGGCCCGGGTTACAAAGGGCCAGTGACAGGAGGCTCACCTCTGGTTTCTCTCCAAATCAGCCCTTCCCCAACCTGGAGCCTTCCAGATGTGTGGCCATGTTGGCTGGGAGTTATAGGAGTTGCTGTTCAACACACCTGGAGAGCTCCAAGTTGAGGAAGGCTGTTCTGTATCAAACTGCCCATGTAGAGACAGACAGGTTTTCTTCATATGCTTATTTTTGCTAAAAAACAGTTGGGGATCTTGAATGGCTCAGGACTAGGGATGGGGCAGGGGGAAATGTAAGCATGGTGCATGGTACTTGCTGGCTAATCCTTCCGCAAAGGCATTTTGTGGGCTGGGGGAGAAAGGAGTGACATGGAAGCTAATACCTGAACCAGTCTAGAAGACGGGCACATGTGTAAACTGAAGATTAGACATGGAATGTGAAACATTTGGGAACTGCCTGGCAGTGGGGGGAGGTCAGGAAGGATTCCTCCATTTTGCTTCTCGGCAGCAGCAATGCATTAATTCCCAGTTTCCAGTGGAATAGGAACACTGTACTCCTAGTTGACAGCTGGTGATTTGTAGGCCAAATGCGGTCTGCGGGTGACAGCCATCTGGACAGCCCCTGAACAACGCCTCTGCTTCTCTTCTGCTCTCCCCTTGGCCTCATTGTGCCTTGATGACTGGAAAGACGGAATACTGGAAGCCGACTCATACTGTAAAACCATCGGTCCAATTCTAGCCCACTACCACTGCTTCAGGGGTCGGCAACTTGTGGTCCTCCAGATGTTTCCAAAGACTGAGGGTAGAACTGTGTGTTATAAAAACGACTGCCCAGGGCTACCGCTCAAAACTGCAGCATCGTGTTGCCTTCCCTCCTCCCTCCCTCTCTTCCATAATACCAAGTTCAACTTTGCCGTGGTGTCAGGACACAAGGATAATCTCGCCTTAGACCTTTATTCTAGGACATCTAGCTCAGCTTACCCTGTTATAGAGACAAAAGGAAGACTTGACGCAGGGCTGCGGGTTTTGGTGGTAGCTGTGCGTCGTTTCCCACAAGGATAATGTGTTTGAGGCATTTTTGGTTTAAGAACAAAATACTATGAAAGATGGGCATGGCAGAGCAGGGGTAAGCAACTTTTTTTCTTGTCACGGGCTGCATTTCATGTGGATAGTCTGTTAGGGGCCACAGCTCAGTCCTACTCACTAAGGACTGAAGTCAGTGGTGGACGGTGGGTAGAACCAGAGCCAAAAGTGGATTTAAGGTTACCCCTTTTGTCTTTCTGCCATTTACCCGCTCTTGTTCTGCCACTCCTGTTTCTCTCCCCCCCCTTTTTCCTCCCACTCAGTGGGCTACCAAGAAGGAACAGATTGCTTTTGCAGATTCCAAACTGACTTTTGAAATTAGACCCTGGAGGAAGAGGTTAGAACAGGCATGGACATAAGAACATGAGAGCCCTGCTGGATCAGACCAAGGGTCCATCTCTTCCAGCACTCTGTTCACACAGTGGCCAACCAGCTGTCAGCCAAGGACCCACAAGCAGGACACAGGTGCAACAGCACCCTCCCACCCATGTTCCCCAGCAATTAATGTATACAGGCTTACTGCCTTGGATACTGGAGGTACACTTAGCCATCAGGACTATTAGCCATTGCTAGCCTTCTCCAGGAATTTATCCAACCCCCTTTTAAAGCCATCCAAATTGGCTTGTGGTAGTGAATTCTTGTGGTAGTGAATTCCATAGTTTAACTGTGTGCTGTGTGAAGAAGTCCTTCTTTGCTGTCCTCCAAATGTTTTGGCCTACAACTCCCCTCACCACTAGTCTGTGGGCCCTAGGCTTAATGAGAGTTGTAGGCCAAAACACCTGGGACACCACAAGTTGCCCTAAGTTAATGCATTTAACCTTGGCTACTGGTCATAATGGCTATATGGTCCAGAGGAAGCATGCCACTCAATACCAGTTGTTGAGGAACACCAATGGGAGAGAGCTATTGCTTTCATATCCTGCTTGTGGGCTTCCCAGAAGCAGAGAGTTAGCAGCTGTGGCAAGCGGAAGCCTGGACTAGGAGACCATTTGATATGATGTTCTACCTTGAAAGGTATTAGTGACAGGGACTTTTTGGTGGTGGTGGTGCTGCAGCGGTGGAATTCTCTCCTGGGGAGATGTCCGACGGGCTTTCTGCTTTTATTCTGGAAGGCATTTTATGACAGATCGCTATTTTTTGCTGTGGGTTTTTTTTTTAATGCGCCTGGGTTTCTCATCTGCCTTATCTTTTATTTATTATGAATATCTTTATCTTTCATAAGCTGCTTTGAATGTTTATTGGAAAGCAAGGTATCGATAAATGTGTTAAAAGAGGCGGGAGGGGGAGGACTGCTATGAGGCGTGTTGTTCTGGTCCCTGCGGTGCCAGCTTTCGTCAGTGGCACCCAAACCGCTTCGAATCAGATTGCCTTGCGCCTTTGAAGATGGACTCCCCCTCGACCTTATAAAAACCAATTTGTAGAGTGAACAAAGGAAAAACAGCCCAGCCGCCCCCTTTCTCCCCCGCAGATGTGCCTTCCGGCCCGTCAACACCACTGGAGGGTGCAGAGAAAAACCAATAAACAGTTCTTTGAGGTGGAAAAGGTCAGCTGAAGGTTGCTGTGCAGGAAATCCCCACAGAACCAGGCTGACTTAACTTGAAACTCGTCCAAAGCGCATGCTGTCTCAGCTGGGCTTCCAACATACCCCCCCCCTCCGCCCCCTCCTCAAAAGGAGGAAACGCTCAAAGGCGGTCCATTTCTCTCTTTCGTTTCCCCTGTTTTGCCACATCTGAAAGTTGCAATGGAAGAAAGATGGCCAAAATATAGAACTAGAACGGAGGCAAGGGCAGCTGTTTTGGCTGTGCTTTAGAAATATGGCATAAAGTTCAGACTTTATACTGTTAGTTTTACCCTACCCTGTGCCTGTTTACCCTACCCTGTGCCTGTTTACCCTACCCTGTGCCTGTTTGCATTCTCTTCCCCTCCTTATTGTTCTACTATGATTTTATTAGATTGTAAGCCTATGCGGCAGGGTCTCGCTATTTACTGTTTTACTCTGTACAGCACCATGTACATTGATGGTGCTATATAAATAAATAAATAAATAATAATAATAATAATAATAATAATAATAATAATAATTTCCATTCCCAGCCTGCCAAGAGCTTTGGCAAACAGCACATCGACTGTGCTCTTTTTCACTTCAAGAGGGTAATTGAGCCCCATGCTCGCTCTTGCATAGGCTGTGTGCATGTGTAGTGTGTGTGTATGTACTAGGGAACTCTCTAAAACTTGATGCCAGCCTAAGCTTTCTCTGTTGGGAAAAAGTCGTCAAGGAAGCGATTCAGAGTCACTTTACCCGCCGCGCTTCACGTCAGGACGTTTCTGCCTTTTTAGATGATCATTTCTTTCTGAGCAAATGGAGGGTTGAGACGCTTCTCTGATGCTGTATTCCGGGGTGGGCAACTCAAGGGCTGCATATGTGTGTCCCCCAACTGACCATTTTTATACCCGTTCCCCATGGCTGCCACAAAGTTTGCTCATTTTCCAAGTGTGAATCCTTATGTACTCAAAACAGCTCCATCCATGTACATGAGAGGTTATCAGCAGGCAAAGGTTTGCAGAAGTAGGGAAAGAATCTATTAAGCATCTATTATTAAATCTTTATATACACACACACACACACACACACAGAGACTTAGCTTCATCCCACGTACCGGTTTCCCTCGAATTATCCCCTACAGCGCTAAGCTGTCGCTGTTGTTAGCTAAATCACACCCCAGGCGGCAGTGCTCCTAAGATCCTTTGCATACCAGGAAATGGGTTTAAGGGGGGAAATGTAAAAAATGATAAAAAATCAATGGATGACCCAATCTGATTCAAATTTGGTATGCTTAAAGCTCTCCTTAATATATATTACTGTGCCAATTTTGATGTCTTTATCTTTAAAACTTACGCAGGTGTAAGCATTTGTTTAATTTTTCTTTAAACATATCAAATCCTGCTCCTGCGCCCCCAGTGGCCGCTCGGAAAACAACAAATGATTCGCTCCAAAACTAGTAGCAAAATAGGTCGATTCTTTTGCCTTTATAGCACAATTAAAGCAGGATGCCTGGGAGTACTTCACAATAAAAGAAAATTATAAGCTGGAAAACTTCGGAGTCCTTTGCACGCAATTCGCAGTGATTGCACAGTATAACGCCGAGAGAAGCAAAACCTTATTGTTAACCACAGAAAAAAAGGTTGTATCATCCTCAAATGTATTCTTCCAATATTAATAAGATGCAATGACTCTGTTTGGGTTTGAGTCAGATGAATTTTGCAATGAACCTCCTTGGGCATGAACCATGACTCTTCTGTTGATGATTTTTAATATATGGGTTTAGTTAAGAATACCATGTTCCAAAAAAACACCCGTTTACACCAATTTCATAGTGGAGGCTCACGGAACCTGTCTCATACGAAGTGGCACATATTTCTGTGGTTGTTAAGAAATGAGTAATTGCACATCCTCAATGGTTAAATATCCCAGAACATACTTGAGTTTTAAAAAAACAAAAAGCCTTAGATGGTCAAAAAATGGAAGAAGTAAAGCTTTAGGGAGCAATGAGATGGTCCCTGGGATTTGTCCAGAGGGGAAGGATAAATTCCTGAAGGAGAAGGCTATTGATGGCTACTAGTCCTGACGGCTATGTGTACCCTCCTGCATCAGAGGCAGTAAGCCTAGGCCAGATGTACACCAAGCAGGATCTAACACTTTGAAAACAGTTTGGAAATGGTATCTGGAGTGTGTCCTGGGCCCCAAGAGTTGTCAATACCATTATAAACTGTTTTAAAGCAGTCATGTAGATGCTGCTCTATATATGCCAGTTGCTGGGGAACACGGTGGGAGCATGCTGTTGTGGCGTGTCCTGCTTATGGGACCCAGAGGGCCACATTGGGATCACAGGGCCCTCGGGCCTGACGTTCCACACCCCTGATGTAGAGAGAAGGAGAGACCGTATTGAGTGCTGGGCTCCCCTGTTTCCTCTGTCTTCCATTTCTTTCCCCTACCTCTGTCTCCCTTTGTGTCTGTTTCCAAATTGTAAGCTCCTTGGGGCAGGAACCTGACCATTCTTTGTAAAACATCCTGCATATGGACAGTGCAATTATTGCTGTTCCTTAGGAAATGCCCACAGAGAAGATATTTCAGAAATATGTAATGGGGGGACCATCCTTGGTGTGAGAATGGATATATTATGTGTGTGTGTGCGTGTGCGCAAGTCTCTCCCTATTCTTCATCTGTGAAATATCGGCGGGTACGTGCTTCGAATTCCCTTCTTCATTTCCAAGGCTGACACAGAGGAGTCTGTGTCATCTTCTTCCTTTCTACTTTACAGTAATCTGAAATCCATCTACTGGGTAAATTGAATTTAATCCCCAGAGGTTTGAGGTTGTGCCGACAGGGCAGGAGGGGTGGGGGAGTTCTCTCAGTCCTGTGATGGTCAGGTGTTGCTGCCTATGGTAAAACAAGTGGGTCACGCAACAAAATGTTGCAGTGTGGAGTTTTCCTGTTCAGCGTGCCAACCACCCATCCAAGCCTTTGTTCCGGAGACTCCATTCCAGCCTGGCCCCCTTTCCATTTTGTCCCCTTCCAACAGTCAGCTAGCATCTTATACCCACTGAACATGCTCAGTCCTCATTGGTCTGTTTTGGTCTCAGGGTGTTCTCCTTTGCAATGGCTGTCCTCTCTTTGAAGGGCTGCCAGACATATTTCCTCTATTTAGAAGGTGTCCTCTATTTGTAGGGCTGTCCAGTCCATGTTCGGTTTTAAAATAAAGAGCTTTCAGAAAGATGAGCTGGGCCTTGAAGTTACGCATCCACTGATGGGATTATTTGGTATTGCTGCCTCCGGTTAAAAAGGCAGTTAGCAGAGAAAAAAACAAAACAAAAGGCAGTGTTTACCAGTCCCACGTGCGCACAAGGCTAAAATAAGGAGAACATACCATCGGTGCAGAAAAAGATAAGCAAACTGGGGCAGAGCAATGGTTAATTCCTGACGTCTAACTGAGATTCATGTTTATACTTGCCTGCACTGCAGGGAGGTATCTGTTCAAACTTCCCTCGGAAGGGAGTTCCATCAGTATCAGGGCTGCTACGGAAAAGGCCCTGTTCCTTATGGAGACTAACCTAGCTTCCCCATAAGATGGAACCCAGAACGGGGCCTCATCAGAAGATTTTGGGTGAGGGGGCAGGCTTGCTACTTGGAGGCACAAGAGGATACCTCACCATTGGCTGCCACATCTGTCATACTGACTGATACCCAATTATAGTCCTGCTGCAGCAGTGGACTGAAGTATCACCACTGTACCACCCGGTGATACTTTCCCACCACTGATACTCCTCAGTGATACTCCTCCACCCCTGGCAATTGGCTGAGGCTGAGATTCACTTGGCAGAAACTCAACATTTTTTGGAATCATGTCATCTCTTAGAAGGGAAAGCTTCTGACCTGGAAATGGAATTGGCAAGACCCTACTCGCCCCTTCCCCCAGCGCTCCTGATGCCGGGGTTTTATTTTTAAACCCTTCTGCCTTCTCAGATGAGTTAGAGTGTTCTGGGGAAAAGATTTATCTGCACGCTTAAAATAAACAGATTTATGAGCCCGTTTCAATATTTTTTTTATTGTTACTGTGGGATTTTTAATCTGTTGCTGATCGGCTGGCTTCCCCTTTCACCTCCTCCTTGATGAATCATTTCGGAGCGGCGTTTGGTGCGCTAATGATTCATAACTCTGTTAAATGCTCACAAAAATGCAGCGAGGGTAGCAGAGAGTGTGTGTGTGGGGGAAGCACCAGAAATCGGAGGAGAGCTGCACCCTCAAGAGACCGTGGCAGTATGAGTCAGCGGATGTGTCTCTGCAGAAATAAATCCCTGGCCCTCTCTTGGCTTCTCGGAGACAAAACGAAGGGGCTGCTTGCAGAAGGATCTGTGAACTGGTACTTTCATCTAATTTCAGTATATGCTCTACCTGTCCCTGTTAAGGAGGGACAGCTCCTATTTTCTAGACCCTGTCCTTATTGCTTTCATTTTTGGGGGGTGGGGGTGCCTTATTTAAACCGTGTTGAGCTGGCAATGTGCATCCTCTGCTGGTGGCTCCAATTTCAGTGGAGCTGTGAATCCATTCCAGGTTTTATTCAGAACCAGCCAGAACTATCCAAAATAGGTTCAGCACCTCAGATAGCTCATTTAGAGTCCCGGCTGGTTCTGACTGAAACCTGGAATGGATTCACAGCCCCACCGGCAATGGATTCTCCAGCCTCCACTGCATCAACTCACCTAATGTGGGCCTGCCCAGCTGCGTTCCCTTTGGGTATAGTTTGCCCCCTGTAAAAATGATTCTCAAATCCTCCTCTCCGTTTCAGGAGATCCATGCCATATTTTGTTGGACACCAGTTGGCTGGACTTACACATGCATAACCAGAAGACGTGGTTAATGAGGGTATGTTTAGTCATAGCTTGGGGCCATGTATTTGCCAAGCAAGCGCATAATTTAGGGTAGCCATTTATGAATTGCCAAAAAAAGAAAAGAAAAGAAGAATGCATCACCAAATTAGGGGACACCAATTTGCATAAAATGTGCACATGTGAATTTATATGTAAAGATGGAAATACAGAAATAATTAGTATGATTTAAATAGAAAAAGAGTCCACCTCACCATAGTGCAGAAAACTCTGACCATTCAGTCCGCTGTCCAGATGTCCAGCAATTATTATGATTCTTTATTTTCAAACCAGAATTGGACAGCTATTTAAATAGAGGACTGCCCTCTGTAAAAGACTACACATGGCCACTCTAGCCTAGTTCCGCCCTCTCCCACAGTTGCTGATCATCTTGGCACAGAATCCATGCCACTGTCACATCAGCACATAATGGAGGGTGCTGGCTACTGAGGTTGAGGTTTGTGCAAGATGGACAACCCCTCTTCCACTCCCAAAGCCAACCTCTATTAAGTCTGGTGTCCCCACCCATCTTAAGTGAGAGCCACCGAGGCGATGTGCAGGAAATCAAACAGAGTGCTGCCGGTGGAACTCCATTTCCCTGGGGTGGCGCAAACAGTTGCATTTGACTCTGGGGTTCTTTTTGCTTGACTTCAGGGCGTTATGGGGCCATCTCGCTGAGAGAAAGTCTCTCTAATTCACAGCTCTTTCAAGTTCATAAGGGGAAGCAATCTTTCTCCTGGCTGCACAATGCAAACTGTGATTTGCGAAACCTGGTTGCTCACTCTACCTAAAAGCCACCCGGCAACTATGGCCACCCTTGTTAGCGGAGAATGTGGAGCCGTGGTACGAATATTTGCCTTCGGAATATAGCAGAAGGAGATTTAATTCCTTGCACTGCTTCTTCCTCCGGCCACTCCATCTTAAATTAGGAATGCAGAAATCTGTCCTTTTCTGTGTCTCTCAGTTTCTCATTTTACTAATCTTAAATTTGTTTTGAGATTTTGGATGTTTCAATTCACATGGAAATTCATATGCATTTTTGTCCACGTTTCTCCCACTACATGCATTTTGTATGACACTTTGCCCAAGATATACATTTTTGCGAGCAATTGTCCAAACATAATTCATTTTGGGATTAGTAATTTTCACTAATATACCATTTCCCCCCTGATATCCACATTTTTGTATGCCTTTTTAAATGGGAGAATCCCATTGCAATATGCAGAGAAGTGTGAATTACAAACGATAACTGAGTTTGGGTCCATGTATTGGTTCAAGGATGTGGAGCATGTTTAGCCTGGAGAAGAGAAGGTTGAGGGGAGACATGATAGCACTCTACAAATACTTAAAAGGTTGTCACACAGAGGAGGGCCAGGATCTCTTCTCAATCATCCCAGAGGGCAGAACATGGAATAACAGGCTCAAGTTACAGGAAGTCAGATTCCGGCTGGACATCAGGAAAAACCTCCTGACTGTTAGAGCAGTGCAACAATGGAACCAGTTACCTAGGGAGGTTGTGGGCTCTCCCACACTAGAGGCATTCAAGAGGCAGCTGGACAACCATTTGTCATGGATGCTTTAAGGTGGATTCCTGCATTTAGCAGGGGGTTGGACTCGATGGCCTTATTGGCCCCTTCCAACTCTACTATTCTATGATTCTTTGATTTAGGTAAGTTCCGTTTCGCTGCAGCTGTGAACATGATGCCAGGGAAAATGGACCTTGGACCAATCCAGCAAGGCAGTTAGGGATGCTGCAGTGTAGTTGTGTTATGCATTCTAGATCTTGTCTTGAGCAGGGGGTGGACTTCATGACCTCCAAGCACTCTTCAAATGCTTGAAAGGTTGTCACACAGAGGAGGACCAGGATCTCTTCTCGATCATCCCAGAGTGCAGGACACGGAATAATGGGCCCAAGTTACAGGAAGCCAGATTCCGGCTGGACATCAGGAAAAACTTCCTGACTGTTAGAGCAGTATGACAGTGGAACCAATGACCTAGGGAGGTCGTGGGCTCTCCCACCCTAGAGGCCTTCAAGAGGCAGCTGGACAGCCCTCTGTCAGGGATGATTTAAGGTGGATTCCTGCGTTGAGCAAGGGGTTGGACTCGATGGCCTTATAGGCCCCTTCCAACTCTACTATTCTATGATTCTTCAGTTCTAGAATCCAATTAATCTCATTCATAAATGTGATAGCTCCTTTTGGAATCCCCAGGATTTTAGGGAGAGAGCAAGACATGAAGTTGTAAGAATCCACGTACATGACTGCTCCACATGCAGCCACAAAATCATAGAGCTGGGAGGGGTCATTAAGGCCATCAAATCCAACCCCTTGCCCAGGCAGGAATCCAGTTAAAGCATCTCTGACAGATGGCTTTCCAGTCACTGTTTAAATTCCACCAGTGATGGAGAACCCACCACCTCCCTCAGCTGTTAGTCTGCCTGTTCTGACCATCAGGAAGGTTTTTCCCTGACGTCTCCACTGAAATCTGACTTCTAAAAAGGAGCTGACCAATTTCATATTGGCTTTGGAACACATTGGGCCCGACACAACTTATTAAATGTATAACTCATGCATGCCTAAAGGGAACTGATATCACTTCCCTATGGGCTACAAATCACCAAGTATTAGATGCCGGGAAAGAAATACTGGTTTGCTGTACCGCGTGTATGTACGTGTGTCCTTGTGTTCGGAGGAGGCAGAGCGTCTTTATGCTGACTGAATTTCCTCTAAGAAAGATGGAGCGGGGGCAGAAAACCCCCGTCCTTGCTCCTTCGGCAGTAGGGATGCAATTTTTAACCCAAAATGAACTTTACATGCTAGCAAAGTTGTAAAGGGAGGCTGTTCTTTTAGAAGGCCCATGGTCAAGCTGCAGCCCACTTTTCCTCGCTGCCCAGCTGATCAACCATCAGCTTCGTGGCAAGAAACATATCTCTGTTTCTCCCCCTGGCCCCCAAGCGACCCCATTCCTTGATCTCAGTAGCCAAGGGGGGCGTTTAAATCTCCATCACTGGATCTTGAGACGTGGGTTTCTGAGATGTGCATGGGTGTGCCGGTGCATCTGCATGTATGTACATGTGTGTGTACTCCTTGACCCACCAACCAGTGTTGTATGTAGGCCTCGGGGCCAAAAAGTCTGCTGGCCCCCTGCTTTAGAGTAATAAACTAAATGGATACATCTAAGTGGTTTTTTTTTAATTTGCTTCTTTTTGCATATTGGCTTATTTGGGGTAGGGGGTGAGAAATAAAGGGTGAGGAACCAGTCTATCTAGTTGGCAAACTATTGATTGGAATAATAAAAAATAACCCAGTGTGTTTGCCCTTGCCTCTGGGGCAGCAGATGGAGAAGCTGGGTGGAGCTAGGGCAGAAGCCATTGGCTCATGGGTGGAGCCAGAAGAGAATTTGGCAGATAAGTATTGAAGCCAGGATGGGATCTGATAGCTTGTGGGCGTGGTCTGCTTTAATTTATTATTTATAAATAATATTTATAAATTATTTATTACATTTTATACTGCCCATTAGGTGAGGCTCTCTGGGCTGTGCACAATTAAGCCATAAAACACAACAAGTATCATAGAATCATAGAGTAGTAGGGTTGGAAGGGGCCTATAAGACCATCGAGTCCAACCCCCTGCTCAATGCAGGAATCCACCTTAAAGCATCCCGAACAGATGGTTGTCCAGCTGCCTCTTGAAGGCCTCTAGTGTGGGATAGCCCACAACCTCCTTAGGTAACTGGTTACATTGTCATACTGCTCTAACAGTCAGGAGGTTTTTCCTGATGTCCAGCTGGAATCTGGCTTCCTCTAACTTGAGCTCGTTATTCCGTGTCCTGCACTCTGGGAGGATCGAGAAGAGATCCTGACCCTCCTCTGTGTGACAACCTTTTAAGTATTTGAAGAGTGCTATCATGTCTCCCCTCAATCTTCTCTTATCTAGGCTTATCCAGGTTTTAAATTTATCAAATAAATTTTAAACCTTAGAAGTTAAACAAGGCAACATAAAACCAGATAAGTTAAAATCCAGAGAAAGCCTGTGTAAAAAGGTATGTTTTCAGGAGGCGTTTAATAGATGTTACGTTTTCCACCTCCCAAACCGCACGAGGGAGGGTTTTCCGGAGGGTGGGTGCCACTACAGAGAAGGCCCTGGTGGATGATGGGCGGAGCCTGGTAGAATCAGGAGTTTATTAGCATGTCAGGTGACCTTAGGGAGCGCCTCACCCCTTTTGCCCCTGCCAAATCCCTACGATCATCAGAAGGCTCACTTCCGAGGGCGCTACATGCACCTGAGGTGTGCCTCAGGAGTACCTGCAGTAGAACATTTATTGTCACAGCACCCACCCTCTGGAACGCCTGACCAATTGGCATTAAGACAAGTCCCCACAGTTCTGACATTCAGGCATCTTCTGAAAACGTGTCTCTTCGCAAAGGCTTTCCCTGAAGTCTGACCCAGCCTACAAGAGATGGCTTGTAGCACACTGTAGAGTGCGTGATTTTACCGTTGATTAATGTTGTATTGTGTTATTTTTATTGTTATTTTTGATGCCGTTGTGTTTTACGTTCACTGCTTTGATACCTCTGTGGAAAGGGCTATATAAATTAAATAAATAGATAAGGTTTATTGATCCAGAGTGTCACATTACCAGTAAAATATGAGCTGTTTAGTCATCCTGAACCCCAGAAGTTTGCAGTCTTAGCCTTCCAGCTTGCCAACACAGGCTGATCTTCTCCTTCTGATTCCCTGATATATATTTTTCAGGCAGGAACTGCCCAAAGACAATTATGCTTCTCCCAACCCAAAAGCTGGACCATCTGTGTATAAGCAGATGGAGGCAGAAGGGTGCTCTGTCTAAGCAATGGGGAGCAATAACATTTCAGTTAGGGTGGCCACTTAACGCCTCACCCACCCACCCACCCAAAAAAGAAGAAATGCAGAACTCAGAGAGAAAACAGAAGAGGACACCAATTTGCATAGAATTTAGATATGCCATGTTTGGATGCAAATTTAGAAGTAAGAGGACAAAAGATGTGCATGAAAATTGGATATGCTAATTTATATGGATAGATGCAAATGTAGAAACAACAACTATAATGTAAGTGTGATAGGACTCACCATAGTATTTATTTATTTATTATTGTGTTTATATCCCACCTTTTTTCCTCCAAGGAACCCAAGGTGGTGTACGTAATCCTCCTCCTCCTCTTCTTTTTTATCTTCACAACAACAACCCTGTGAGGTAGGTTGGGCTGAGAGTCTGTGACTGGCCCAAGCCACCCAGTAGATTTCCATGTCTGGGTGAGTGTCAAGCTTTGCTGGCTGACTAATGCTGCTTTCCAAGGAATGTCCGTAAATCTCCTGCTGATAACTGGCAATAAACCCGTCAAGGCCAGGAGAGATGGGAGGGAGAGATGAGGCAAAGGAGGGCTTAGGAGTTTACCGGGTCTTCAAAGCTGATTCACTAAGGCAAAGAAGGGTCCTTGTCCAGTCCAGGGTCCAAAATCCAAAGAAGGCATGGTGTCCAGATGGGGCGAGGGTCAAGGTCCAGGAGCAGGTAAAAGAGCGCCGGCGGGTTGATCTGACGTTGCACTTCAGTGCCAGCCTGTGGGATTCCAGCAGCTTTATCTCCAGCGTCCTGGAGCAGCTGCTGTTAATTAGTCCCTGGTCTCCTGGCAGGAATTTTCCCTTAAACAGGCCGACACTCTTGTCCATTGCTCTTTTACATTAAGCCTTCTTTGCTCTACAGGGGTCAATGGGACTTGGTCCTCTGAATCAGACAGAGGGGCTGGGGCAGGGCATTGGTCATTATCTGGCAGTGAGGGCTCCGGGGCTATTTCTGCGCTAGGACCCTCACCCGGATCTGCCACCTCTCCTTCCTCTTCATCCTCAGATGGATCTGAGGGAGGCATGACAGTGAGGACTAGAACCCGGACCTCCCGACTCCCAGTCCAAGACTTTAGCCACTACACCACACTGGCTCTCAGTGTGTAAGGAGGATTGTGATCAGGGAGCTATCTTCATGACGCCGGGTTGGCACCACCCCTCCACCAACCCCCACACTATCACTGGCACACGGTGGCGGCAAGTTGTCCTTATAAGGGGAGGCGACGCAGGTTTTCCGGCGACCATAGGATCGCTGGGCCCTCCCACTCCCATGGCTTCTGGCAACCAATAGGCGGTTGCCTCCCACCCGGGAACACCCCTGCAGCGGCTCTGAGCAAAGACAGGCTGGTGGAAGAGCTGAGCTGACCTCACTCTGGCTGGAAAAGTCAGGCTATGTCCCCAACTTTTCAGCCGTGCATCTTCGCCTCTTTGCCCAGGGTGGCTTCGAATCTGCAGCTGCATCCTATAACCGATGCAGCGCCGTTTCGGAGCCACCCCGGGGCAAAGATGACCTCAAGACAGCCGCCAGGCAACATATGTGGCAGCTCAGTCTGTTGTCCAGGTGTTAACTGTGGACAGGCAACTTCAAGCCCTCTTTGTCTTCCTTTGTGATGGTTTTTTTTTTTTTAATCTTAAAACCGGACTCGGACAGGACACTCCTTTAAACGGAACGTGTATCCTAATCGAGGAGTGTTCCTCTGACAGCCTTTCAAGTAGAGGACTGCCCTTTGTCAAGGCCACCCAGATCCCAGTTGCTGGTGAGGGTCACAATGGGATGAGACTATTCCTACCAGGGTTAGGAGTGCAACGCCTGCGGCAGATGGGGAAGAGGGCAAACGTGGCTGACCGTTGCATGGCCAAGAAGACTAGGGTAGCATTCTCCGCCCCCTTTCTCTTCATTGTTGAGACATGACCAAATGGCCTAGTTCTTTTTTCCTTCAAGGAAGAATCTATTTGAAAAGATTTCATTCAGTGCAAACTGTGGGAGGGGGGACAAGTTGGTGCCAGAAATAACCCTCTTTTACAGCAGCTGGCTTTTAAAAAATGTTTTTCTCCACTGAGTCAAACACCTTGGACAGTTGCCAAGGCATCTCGCATGCATCAAAATACACAACGCGCCTCCCCCTGACCGCTTCTCACTCCCTTCCAGCGACGGGAACGGCACCGGGCCAAAACAGACACAGAGTGACGGGGTTTTTGCTGGAAGGTTACCGCCAGTTTGCCTGCAGTGACCGACTCTCTGGAACTGAGTTGGGTTTCTGTCCTCTGCCCCTCTGCTGGGCTCATAAAAATGTCAGTCTGGAAGAATGAGCGATATCGTTATGAGGAAAGATTATGCTACAGCGATTCCCCCAGACCCGTTCAGGAAACATGAAAATAAATGGCTCTCTAATTGAATCTGATAAGCGTCCCCCATTCCTGATAATGAGCCAAGAGTTTTTTTATAAGCTGGAAAGAGGAAAAGCAAAAGGCAGGGAGCAACGCAGAGCAGGAAATGGAAGGCATATGTGGCCACGAAGAAACCCCCATTTTGGAATTTGGGCTCATTTCGGTCATATAAGCACGCGCTGGTAACTTCGAGGCTCGACTTCTGCAATGCGCTCTGCATAGGTCTACCTTTGTGCCTAGTCCGGAAAATTCAACTAGTTCAAAATATGGCAGCCAGGCTGGTCACCGGTACATCTAGGGGTGGACACATTACACCACTTTTAAAACCTCTTCACTGGCTGCCAATTAGTTTCCGGGCAAAACATGTGGGTTATCACCTTTAAAGCCCTACATGGTTTGGGTCCAGACTACCTGCGGGATCGCCTTCTCCCGTGCAATCCGCCCCGCACACTCAGGTCCTCTGGGAAGAACTTCCTTCAGCCAACCAAAACTAGGCTGACAGGTATTAACCCAGAGGACTTTTTCCTCTGTTGCTCCCAGACTGTGGAATGGCCTGCCGGAGGAGATTCGTCAACGTAACAGTCTTTTAGCATTTAAGAAAGCTATAAAGACTGATCTCTTCCGGCAGGCCTATCCAGTGGAATTTTAGGATGCTTTTAGTATGTTTTTAGGAAGTTTTAACAATGTATATTGTGTTTTGATTAATATTTTATGTATTTTATACTTCTTGTTGTTCCCCGCCTTGATCAGGATGGAGAGGTGGGTTAGTATTATTATTATTGTTATTATTATTATTATTATTATTATTAATAATAATAATAATAATAATAATAATACATTTATATCCCACCTTTTTTCCTCCAAGGAACCCAAGGCGATGTACATAATCATCCTCCTCTCCATTTTATCCTCACAACAACGACCCTGTGAGGTGGGTTGGGCTAAGAGTCTGTGACTGGCCCAAAGTCACCCAGTGGGTTTCCATGGCCGAATGGGGACTATAACCCAGATCTCTCAACTCCCAGTCTGACTCTTTAGCCACTACACCACATTAGCTTTTGATGGCTGGTGGCTACTGGAATATAGAAATCTGCCTTCCGCTGTTTCCCCCCAACTCCCATCAGCCCCAGCCAGTGTGGCCAATGCTCATGGAAGATAGGAATTGTAATCCAACGGTGCAGCAGTTCACCCGACCCTGATCTAAACGTAAGATTTTAAAGCCAAGGGGGAAAGTATTTTGTTGTTTGGCACGTGTTTTGAAAAAGGGAAATTAATACCAAAAGGAAAGGAAGAATGAATCAACAGTGGTGCTAAGAAATCGTGCTTTTGTGGGAAAAGCAAAATCAGATGTGTGCATTTTGGGCATACATAATACAACTTTTCCTGATGGTGTATAAGATTCTTTAAAGAAAACGAAAACAAGCTATGGTCCTGCTGGGAAAGAAACAAAAGCCTTTTATACCGCGAAATGATCTTTCCAGTACAAATGACCTCATCCAGAAATGAGCAGCTGAGATCAGCTAAGGAAAAGTCACGGGAATTTGTCAGCATAGATGTGGTTGTTTCATGAGGGCCTCTTTCTTGCGAATTGCATTGACTTTGGGTTTCTCAAGCGTGGAAGATGGACTTCTGGGGCACCAACCAGTTTCTGTGGCGGGGGATGGAATCTTGGAACCAAAACAGAATCATAGAATAGTAGAGTTGGAAGGACCTATAAGGACATCGAGTCCAACCCCCTGCTCAATGCAGGAATCCACCCTAAAGCATCCCTGACAGATGGTTGTCCAGCTGCCTCTTGAATGCCTCTAGTGTGGGAGAGCCAACATCCTCCCTAGGTCATGGGTTCCATTGTCGTACTGCTCTAACAGTCAGGAAGTTTTTCCTGATGTCCAGCCGGAATCTGGCTTCCTGTAACTTGAGGCCGTTATTCCGTGTCCTGAACTCTGGGAGGATCGAGAAGAGATCCTGGCCCTGCTCTGTGTGACAACCTTTTAAGTATTTGAAAAGGGAACCAGGGCCGGATCTACACTACTGCTTTAAAGAGCTTTATAACAGTTATAAAGCGCTTTAAAGCGCTATAAAACTGTTATAAAGCGTTTTAAAGCAATAGTGTAGATCCGGCCCAGTAATTCAGAAGTAAAGCACCTGCTTTTTGTATAAATGGTTTGATCTCTGGCTTATTGTTTATTTGTTTATTTATTTTATTATTTATTTGTTCATTATATTTATATCCCACCTTTCTTCCTTCTTAAGGAACCCAAATTCCCAACAACAACCCTGTGAGGTAGGTTGGGCTGAGAGTTTGTGACTGGCCCAAAGTCACGCAGTGGGCTTCCATGGTCAAGAGGGGACTAGAACCCGGATCTCCCGACTCCCAGTCCAACACTCTAGCCACTATGCCACACTGGCTTGTCTTCAGGTAAAGGATCTTAAGAACGTAAGAAGTGCCTGCTGCGGGATCAGATCAAGGTTTGATCTAGTCCAGCATTCTGTTCGCACAGTGGCCAACCAGCTGCCTGTGGGAAGGCCACAAGTACGACCTGAGTGCAATAGCCTCTCCAGGACAGGGATCGCTTGGCCACGGTGGTGCAGGCATTGGTAACCTCAAGATTGGATTACTGCAATGTGCTCTGTGTGGGGCTGCCCTTAAAGCTGCTCCATACGTTTGAGCTAGTGCAGAACGCTGCAGCTCGGCTGTTGTCTGGAGCTGCCCCTTTCCAGCATGGAACTCCTCTGCTGAGGGAACTGCACTGGCTGCCTATTCGCTACCGGGCCAGGTTGAAGGTTCTTGTACTTGTGTACAAAGCCCTAAACAGCTTGGGAACAGGATACCCTGAGGGAGCGCCTTCTCCCCTATCAACCTGCCCGGTCACTGAGGTCATCCAAGGGCCTGCTCCTGGTGGTTCCACATAGACCCATCCTCCGATTGGAATCCACCAGGGGAAGAGCCTTCAGCGTGGTGGCCCCCCTCCTATGGAATTCCCGGCCTCTGGAGGTCAGGCAGGCTCCAACCTTGTACTCCTTTCAGCGCCTCCTGAAAACATCTTTATTCCAAGAAGCCTTTCCTTAATATACAGCCTTGAATCTCTGTTTTTGTTTCTTTTAAATTTTGTTTTAACGGTTTTATTCTGTTTTTATTTTCATTTTACCTTTTCAATGGGGAGCGGTATATAAATATTCTAAATAAATAAATAAATAAATAAATAAATAATAGCCCCATTCCTGACATGTTCCCTAGTGTTGTAATTCACAGGTGTGGCAAGATAAGCAGCGGCTAGAATAGTCAATTAACAGTACAAGGTCATTATGCCAAAAGTATCCATCAGGAGCCAAAGTAAACAGTACAGATTTCTGGGCACCAAATAAGACAATTGCTTCCAGCAATCAAACAGCATCTCCGGCTTGCCTTATATTGGGATCCTGATGATGGAGTGAGACCAGCCGCATTGGGCTGCATCTAACTTCTGTCCGCTCATGTGAAGGGCCCCTCCCCAAACACTCTCAGGCTCAGCTGTTCAGACTTCCTTCTCTATCCCAAATGGAGGCAATCAGAGACACAACACCCAGCAACTGGTACACAGAGGCGTACCACTGGCGACATCAGAGGGAATATACAACGATCATGACTAGCTTTAAAAGCTATCCACGTTGGTGGCCATTACTGCCTCTTGTGGTAGCAAATGCCATAGTTATGTGGAGAGGTGCTTCCTTTTATTTGTCCTGAGTCTCCCACCTCCAGCTTCATAGGATGATGCCAGGTTCTAGGATCTTGGGAGTCATCTTGGAGGCCAAAGCTGGTAAGGCCTGTACCTAAGATGCAAGAGAGCATCTGCGGGGCAAAGAGTTCTTCTGGATGAGGCTTTCATGGCACACTTGCCCTGCATTGTTCACTGGAGTTTTATGGGGTCACTGTGTTCCGCTCATCAGCCTCATACGTTTGTCCTGGTGCTGAGCCTGACCATAGCAGGACAATCAGAGAGCCAGTTGGCAGGGGTCTCTCCTGCTTCTCCTTCTCACCCCCACTATGATCTGGGCCAGAGCAAAAGGCAGGTGAAGAATCATCAAATAGTAGAGTTGGAAGGGGCCTAGAAGGCCGTCAAGTCCAACCCCCTGCTCTATGCAGGAATCCACCCTAAAGCATCACTGACAGATGGTTGTCCAGCTGCCTCTTGAAGGCCTCTAGTATGGGAGAGCCCACAACCTCCCTAGGTAACTGGTTCCATTGTCATACTGCTCTAACAGTCAGGAAGTTTTTCCTGATGTCCAGCTGGTTACAATGGGGAAGAGGAGGGGCTCTTGTCAGTGGGCCCCTCCTTGGGTGTGGACCTTCGGTAGGGCCTACCATGCCTGCTGTTGACGCTGGCAAAGTGCATAGTTTTATCACTGCTTATAACACACTGACATCTTTCTTTTAAAACAGCCATGTGGTGCTCTGAATATGACTGGAACAGTAGCACTGGGGGAGGACTAAATCCTGTTTTCTGGGGGCTGTTTTCATGGCGCCAAGTTGGTGCCACCTTCTCCCCCAAACATGGGGAAGTGTTGGGTAATCCCAACGCCAAGGAGGGAGCGCAGGGTTTCCGGCAGTCATCCAGGTCTTGGAGCCGTCCCCATCCCTCTTCCTGGCTTCCAACGACCAACCGCCGGTTGCCTTCCACTGGATTGGCCACACAGTGAGGTCAGCCAGCAGAAGAGCTGGGGTGACCTTGCTCCCACCGAAAAAGTTGGGGTCATTCCCCATTTTTTTCTCTGCGCAACTTCACAGGAAAGCCCCGCAGTGGCTGTGAATCTGCGTCTGCGTCATATAACTGATGCAGCGCAACTTTGCAGCCACCGTGGGACTTTGGCTGCCTGTAGACGCCCCCGCCTGGTCTAAATCGCCCCCTCTTCAAAGCTGCTATTAGTCCTACTGGGGAAAAGGTATGCATCTTTCCCTAAGCTGGTGTAATAGCAGTTCCGGAGATTGTGGTGGACAATTTAGATCCAGAAAATGGCATGGGAGCAAAACGCTTAACCCCCGCCCCCTTCCATTGCTACTCAGATCTGTTTCAGAGCCTCCTCCGCCCTATGACTGCTATAAAGCTTTCTAGAAATAACAATGCTTTTTCACAAGTATCTTGTATCATGTGTAGTTTGGCTTAGATGCATCACTGATGTGAGAAAGGGGGGCATGTGGCCTCAGCCATTTTAAGAAGTCAGGGGGACGCAGAGCTCGGTTCACCTACCTCCTCAGACTGGCTCTGCAAATCTAATTACTGGCCAACGGAACCCCCTTAAATTGCCCTTTAATTTAGTAGTAAGTGTGAGGCAACAGACATACTTACCTAATCATAACTCTGACTATGAAGAACCTGATTAAGCTCTCCAGGGAGCATCAGAAATTGGAGACGATTTAGCGGAATGGCTTTCCGTTACTGTTAATGATTCCATTAGAGAACGAAGGCCAAAGAATTCAGGCTGCCCCTGTATATATGAGTGTGCGTGTGTGTGTGTGTGTTGCTTGATAATTTCATGGTCTAAAAGGTTCTGGAGGCTCTTTCTTCCCTCCCATCCCCCTCAGCACCTCATTTTCACATTGAATGCCATTTTTTTTAAAAAAAGGAAAAGGTGGTGCTGATGAATTCCTTGTATGTTGTTCCAACTGCCATACCCCATTAAGGGAAAAGAGTTTTAATCATACCCCTCTGATCGTCTTAGGTAATAGAATATGAATGCTACTTGCGCATAAGGGCTCTGGGGATATTGGCTGCAATCTCTCTGCTTTTGTAATGGAATTACTGCCGGGCAGAGGAAAATCAAGATGATGCACTGTTTCTTTTTTGACACACAATTACACACACACAAGGAGGCATGGAGTGAGCCCATCTAAAGTGACACCCACCCTGTTTCCACATAACAGCTTGGTCCCATGGGCCCACTAGAGCTACAGAGATTTGTGCACTGTTGATCAAATAAAAGGATCCTAAACAGCACAATCAAGGGGTCACAGGGGCTCAATTCGGGCACAGGCAGGCAAGAAGCAGAAGAGCAATAGACACAATCACTTCGGGGGTCCTTCTCCCTGAGCCCCTGCCAAAGGAAGTGAAGCAGGTGGCTACCAGTAAAAGGGCCTTTTCTGTTGTGGCACCCTGGGTGTCGAATGAGCTTCCTAGAGAGGTTCGCCTGGCGCCTACAGTGTACTCCTGGCACCAAGTACTCCTTTTATTTGCCCAGTATTTTAGCATTTTACCATCCCAGTCTTTTAGCTCTGCTGTTTAAAATCTGTATTTTCGGTCTCTGCATTGCGGCTTGCTTTTATTCTGGTTGTACTCTTATAGTGTGGTTTAAAGCTTTCCATGTTTTCTATTTTACACTGTACTTTATGGTTTTAATTTTTGTGAACTGCCCAGAGAACTTCAACTATTGGGTGGTATAGAAATGAAATAAATAAATCACTGTCAGGGCACCAGATCAGGCCCATGAGGAAGAAAGGGTCAGAGGCAATAGATGTGGTCACAGACAGATGGGCTGGAGGCCATGGGTCAGATTAGGCGGACAAAGATCAAAGGGCCTGGCAAGTACAGAATCTGAGCCAGGCAGAAGGGGAAATTCCAAGGCAGAGATAGAGGGTTGGAGAACCAGACACAAGCAGGAATCACAATCGAAGGCAGTTGAAGAGTAGCCAGTGTCGTCCTCCATGTAAGACCTGTTGCCTCATCTGATCAGCTGGCTTAGCAGCAAGGGATTTATAGGATCTGGTGTGTTCTGATTGGCTTGGAGAACCAGCTGACAATATTGAAGTCAGGAGGTCAGCTGATTCTTCACACTGGAACTGCAGTCTAGAGTAAGGTACGCCAGAAGGAAGATCGCCAGATGTTTTGGACTTCAACTCCCACATGCCCCAGCATGGCCAATGGTAAGGAATCCTGGGAGTTGGTCCAAAACATCTGGAGAGCTTCCTTCTGCCCAGTCCTTAACTACAGGACAGCCATTTCCTTAAGTTCTAGGATGCCTGGCCTGGAGACCCAGGGTGCTGGTGGCACAGGAGGTTAAAATATTACTGGAGACTGACTGCTGGGAGGCCCTGGTTCAAGACTATCTCCCTTCGCAGGTCCATCCCAAGACAATTTGCTGCCTGAGGCAAAAGACAAGATGGATCCCCCTCCCATTCTATGTACAAAAGCTGATTGGACTGGTGGCCGAACCTTTCTTTAGCATTGGCAATGGGACAGTGTCCTCCAGCACACCCAAGGCTTAGGGGGGCGCAGGGCAGGCCATGTGACCCACATCTCTCTCCAACTCCTTGCTGCCACCTCCCAGCATGTGCCGCCTGAGGCGACAGCTTTACTCTGCCTAATGGCAGAGCCGGCCTCGCCCCTCAGCACCTTACAAGGCCATGTGCTGAGTTCTAAATATGCAGCAAGACTTCTGAGACGTCTCTCCGTTTACAAGCAGACTAAAAGAACACGTCTCTGAAACTTGGTGGAGCCTGAAGAATAGCCAGCAATGTAGAGAAAAAAGCTGTGAATGAGGAAAAATACTCTGTGGCTGACACAGAGCTCTTTCGGGGACATGACTTTAAAATAGTAAGTGGGTCTCGAAAGGTCTTTCTGGACATGCGATGCTTAGTGCGTAGCCCTTTGATCATGTCTATGGGATATTCCTTTATCTACAGCATAGCTAAAGTGGACTCCTGGGAACGGCCTGTCCTGGGCTGGTGTCATAGTTGTGTGGGTGCAGGGAGGGTCCGAGAAAGCCAGGTGCGGGGCCTTGCTCCTTCCTTCCTCTATCAGTTCAAGGCAACCTCCTGCAGTTCTTTTTACAGTTAGGCACGGCAGTGCTAATGCGCTAATTAGATTTCACACCTTAACTGGAAAACCGGGCAATTAGATGCAGTTTTTTTTATTCTTAACCCCACAAGTGGCTTCAGTTTTGAAATCTTCTTCGTGCTGATCTCACAGCAGAAGAGAGGACGTCGATCCTCCGAATGACCGTCACGCTATTTTTTGCTGAGAGCTTCAGAAGGGATATTTCACCAGTCCAATCAGCTTTTGTACACCACATCCAGATAGGTTCTGGTCCGAGTTAAGCCTATTGCTTACTACCAAGGCTTGGTCATACAATTGCTTCTTCAGGAACAGAAAGGCATGGGAGCCTCTCCAAGCTAAAAAAAGAAAGAAAGAAAAAGATTTCTATAATATTCTTAGATATTCACAAATTTCGGCTGACCTTGGTAGCCAACCAGTATTTCCAATAGCCAGCATTCTTGCTTCTTGCTCCAGCAATAGGGTCAAGGTTCAAGCATCAGGGGATGAGGAGGGTACTGGGCGCTAAAATCCATGGGGGGTGTGTGCCCCAAGAGAAATCCTTCTACCATGAAGGGAAAAACTGAGGCTAAATTGTAGGTTGAGTTTGAGGACATTTACAGAAACCTATTCCCCAGTATTTATGTACCTGTTGTTCAAATCAGCCTTCTCCAACCTGTTCATAAATCATGTGAACATGTTCCGTTTGCAAAATACCATGTGCTTTAAAAAAAATAAGTAGAAATGTTCACAAATTCCCAAATTTGCGATTGTAAATACACACTTTCTTGCTTCAGTCAGTGGAGGGGTGCACACTTCTGAAAAATATAATAATAATAATAATTTTATTTCTTACCCACCTCTCCGATTGGATCGAGGCATGGAACAACAGTTGTTACCTCTGGGTAACAGTTGTTAATCTAGTTCTTGCTAGCTGAAGTAGATTCTTCCCAGAGGACCTGAGTGTGCGGGGTGGATTGTATGGGGAAAGGCGATCCCGCAGGTAGCCTGGACCCAAACCATGTAGGGTTTTAAAGGTGATATAACCAACACTTTATACTTCATCCAGAAACTAATTGGCAGCCAGTGAAGAGATTTTAGGACTGGTGTGATGTGATCACCCCTAGATGTTCCAGTGACCAACCTGGCTGCCATATTTTGAACTAGTTGACTAGGCACAAAGGTAGCCCTATGTAGAGCGCCTTGCAGAAGTCGAGCCTCGAAGTTACCAGCGCGTGCACTACCATCCTTAGGTCTTCTAACTCTAGGAAGGGGCCCAGAAATGTGCACTACCCCCATTCAAAATGCACACGTTCCCCATTTAAAGAGCTGAAATGCAGGTGGAAAATGAAAACAAGAGTGAGCTCAAAGTTATTTTCAGAGAATGCAGGCAAAAATGAAAAAAAATCTCTGGTTCTCCAAATACGTTTGTTGATTCGCCTTCGTCCAAATCGTTTGCAAGCAGAAGGCCATTTACCCAAGAGAGCTTTCCTGTCCCTGCCTTCCTGTAGTTGCCAATCAGATGTGTGGATAATGCAGTTCTTAGCAGGCTCCTCCGGGGCTTGTCTCTGTGCCCTATATACCTCATTGTGGCTGCGCAGTGGTGCCGCATTGTCTATGTGTTGCAGCCGCCAGCTTGCAGCCACATCGGAGTTTCACTTTCGAGGCTGCGCTTTCTCATGGTGCTGTTTTACTGTGACTTTTCTGTTTCCTCCGATGCAGCCATGTTGTTTCTCCTGTCTGTCAATGGTGGCTTCGGTTCGGGGGCGTTCCTAGGGGCGGACCCCACTGCAGTGTAAGTGCAGGAACCCAGGGCATTGGGCAGAAGGCAGGCTTGTCAAGCGTGATAGCCGCCGGATAACATGTGCTCCTTCCTTCCTTCTAGATTTAGCATTCCCTCTGCACAGCAGCAATGCTGCGGGGTTTTGCGGGAAAGCAGCGGCATAGAGACACCCCCTTGGTCAAAAGGGGGAAAGAGAGAGAACAAACCAGCCGAGCATAGAGAGAGAATGGGAAGAAGGAGGTTAACAGAGTGTCTTTGTTCATTGGGGCACAGCTGGTGGGTGACTGATAACATTTGGTTGAAGTCTAGCAACCGCTCAGGCGAGAGTAAACTGCACTGGGCTTTCTCTCCTTCTCAAGGTGACGGAAGAAAGGGCTCAAACATTACACGTTTGGAGTTGTTAATTGCAAGTTGCTGCAGCAGTCAGATAAAGAAAGCTTCAGTACCTTTATAGCAGTCATTTCTCTCCAGAGTGGAGAGGTCCAGCACAAAAATGTCCATAGGGATGGCCTCATCCCAGCACCCAAAGCAGAGCTATTAACATCCTTCTGCTACTAAAGGACAAATGGTAGTTGGAGATAAGACGATAATGTTTAAGAGAGCTGGAGGTGGAATGATGGGGACCACGTCTGATGTTCACTCTGGTTTCTTTTGTCCGGTTGCCTACTCTGGTCAAACAATCTTTGGCATATCCAGGTAGGGCTTTAGGAAACCCATGTCTGAAACCTGGGAGATCTGCTGCTGGTCGGTGAAGCCTTCAGTAGGTTTGTGGGCAACTCCTAAGACTGCTTCTCTACGTGCTCTCATAAGCCCATCTTGGTGTTTCCATGGTATGCTTGAGAACATTCCCAATGGATCTTAAAAGGGGATGGAAGATCATGGGGTGAAAGTGCTCTCAAGTGTCCTGGGTCCAAGGCATTGAGGGCTTTATAGGTTATCATCACCACCATGAGTTGAATCCACAAGAAACAAGGAACAAACTCAGACACTAGAGAATTAGCTTAATGGACTCCTGATGACCCAAACCCATCACTCAGCACCTGCTTTGCATGTGGAAGCTCCCAGGTTCAACCCCTGGCATCTCTAGACAGGGCTGGAAAAACTCCTGCCTCAAGCCCTGGAGAGCCACTGCCAGTCCTTGTCGACAATACTAGACTAGACAAATGGGTCAGTATAAGGCAGCTTCTTAAGTTCCTATGAATCAGCGCTGGAAGCTGACTTCTACTGAGTCAGACCATTCAGCCATCCAGCCCAGTGTTGTTGACACTGACTGGCAGCTGCTCTCCAAGGGTCTCAGACAGGAATTTTTCCATCCTGACTTGCAGATGCCGGGATCTAACCGGGGGCCTTCTGCACGCAAAGCAGGTGTTCCACAACTGACCCACAAGCCTTCCCCAGTCTCCCTCATCTGGTTTTGAGCCATTGTCCTCTCAACCCATTGCCAAGCAAGCCAATGCTTGATTCTTTCTGAGGCTTCATACACACCAAACATTCATTGGTAAACATTGTAATGGTAATTATCAGGTGTGCTAGGTGGCTAGGCCTGTGATGTCTCCAGTGGTAAGTGGCCACCATGATATGCACAGCAAATGAGTTCTGATTTATGACACCTCCTAGCAGCCTTCCCCAACTTAGAGCCCCCCAGATGTGTTAGATTACAACTCCCAGCCATTGTGGCCAATGAGAATTGTAGTCACACACATCTGGAAAGTGCTAAGCTGAGGAAGACTACCTCCTGGTATTCATGCATGCAAGAGAGTGCACCCAGAGACGGTCCTTCAGTTGGCCTCTTATGGTGATCTTGTTACTTGCTGAGAAACAGGCCAACTTCGGCTGATTGAACTAGTGTGCAAGTTCATCATGTGCTAATTGGAGCATCTGTGAGTGATCGCTTGAGCATGAATGAATGGGCCATTACTTTCATACTGCTTCTCTTTAATAGTGTGTCTTTTACTCATGCAACCTTTTGCCATCCAGATATCTCAGACTACAACTCCCATAAGCCCCGCCCCACATGGCCAATGGTCAGAGATTATGTGAGTTGTACTCCAAAACAGCTGGAAGACACAAGAGTTTTTTAAACATCTGGAAGGAAGAGTTTTTAATATTCCCCCTAGTTGCATTTTAGAAGCACAAGTATATCCAACTAAGGGGAGATCCATGAGTGTGATTCCCATCGTAAGGGGCTATCGTTGCTTGAATGATGCTCCAACCGCTAGCAATAACAGAGTCCCTTTGTTGGGGTTTGTTTCGTTCAGTCAGATTTGAATTCGTTCCATTCTTTCCCCGTGCAGCTGTTTGCAGTATATACGAACAATAAGCAATGAGGGACGGCATTAAAAAAAAAAACAACCCACCATCAACTTGTAAGCTGGCCCTCCAGCTCTGCCTTCAGAGCAGCAGATTGGTGTGCCTACTCCTCCTAAGTAAAAAAATAGTTGCAGGTATGGATGCAAAAAGCACGCTGCTCAAAACAAAATTGGAAACCTTGAATAAACTCTCTCCCAGGTAAGCGAAGGGACAGCATTTCTCTGGATGCCAGATGTTGCAGGCAAGTGAGACACTGACATTCCTGTGAGAAAAACTGGGAGTGTCGCCCTAGTTATGATCGTACATTAGTTGTTCATGGGTTGTATTGTGAGGGGGGGGGATTACTGCCAGTGCAAAATGCACCTTTTCTGGTGGATGTGGATGTGCGTCTTTGTGTTTTAAAAGTAACATGCTCGCAGGCTCCACGAAGTGAAGCCTTTGTTCAACATAACCGGCTGGAAATATGTAGTGCTTTCTTGAAGAAACTATCTCGTCCTTTTTGTTGTGTTTTTAATTTTCTGCCTGAACTTAATCGTACCATTGGAAAACTTAGGATTTTTGTGGTTTCTCTCTCTCTCCCTCTCCTTCCCATCTGCGTGGGGTTCTTTGGAGTAGTGGAAAAATCTAATTCATTCTGGCAAATGATAAATGGCCCCTTCCCTATTCTAATTACGCTGCGCCTTAGTCACCGCAGAGTCTAGTAAATCTCCTTTTCCGATTATACACACTGCCTACTGCGCCTCCCTCCCACTTCTAAATGAAAAAAGGGAAGGAAGAAGTTTTTGATTAGCCCTTTTTCTCTCTCCCCTCATCTCACCCTTTCCTGAAGAGCCATTCATTTCTGTGATATAGCTGCAAAGCTAGATCTTCCTTCCTGGGGCTCTAAGAAAATCACGTTTATTTGAAATCCTGAAGTGGTTATACCAATTCAGTTACCAATTTGTAACGATGGCTTTGACCTCCCCTCTTCATCAGTGCACTTCTTTGCTTACGTGTCCCCTCCCCAGCTGTGTTTCCCCTCATTTCCTGTCAATTCTTGATGCTTTTCATGCCAAGCTGACTGCCTGAATGCTGATCAGCCTGACAAAATGAGAAGGAGCTAGCCAGAGGTATAAAGTTAAGCACCGGTGTGAATTTAACAACAGGATGAAGAGGCGTGAGAGTTGCAGTCCAACCAGGGTTGGCTCAAGGTTTGCTGCCTGAGGAGGTGGAGCAGCATATGACTAGGGTGACCATATGAAAAGGAGGACAGGGCTCCTGTATCTTTAACAGTTGTATTGAAAAGGAAATTTCAGCAGGTGTCATTTGTATATATGAGGAACCTGGTGAAATTTCCTGTTCATCACAACAGTTAAAGCTGCAGGATCTCTGCCCTCTTTTAAATCTGGCCACTCTAGTATAGCCCAATGGCACATAGCTATGACACATACCCCTAGCCCACCCTCAAGTCAAAGGCTGGTCAAGGTATTTTGCCTCCTGATGCAGAATGTCTAAAAAGTGCCTGACTCCATCCCTGCCATTGAAAATGCAATCAACAATTACTACAACAATTTGCTGCCCTGTCATGACACCCAAAGTCAGCTGCCTGGAGGCACCCACCTCATTCTGCCTAATGATAGGGCCAACTTATCTGGAAGACCTCAGGTTGGGGAAGACTGGCATAAGAAAACAAGTCCCTACCCCGGGGAGTTTACAATCTAAAATTTGGCACAACTATGAGTAGGAGCTGGTAGTGACTGGACCTTTATGGACTTTCATTTGGTGACAACACGGAGATGGTCCTTCTTGGAGTGATCTCCCCTCAGGCCTCAATGGTGGCATATTTTCAGCGTTCATAGCAAATGTATCTAATCGCTTTGGCTTTCTGCCAGCAATGAGTTATTTTCTTAGCAATGTCATGACACTAGAATGTGTGTGTGTGTGTTATTTGTTTGTTTATATTCTTTTGTAAACTGCTTTGGGATTTATTTCAAATGAGAAGTGATATATCAATATTGCTAATAAATAGGACCCCAACCTCAGTGCCTGACAGACCCAAGATAAATCGTCTCAGATTCAAGATTCCTTTCAACTTAATGTTTGGCTAATCTTGAAGTTATTTTGTTCTAAGCTGTTATTTTATAGGGTTTTTTTTAAGGTTGTGAAGTGTGCATTGTATTTCAACTGCCTTTTAAAATCATTATTAATAAGGGCCATCGTGTGTGTTTGGTAAGCCCTCTTTGAGTATAAATCAATTGTAGAAAGGTGAGTTATAAATTAAATAATTGTAATTAATTTTACTTTTCAGCTCTATCTCTCACAATGAGCTGAGACCTTTTAAGTGGATCAAGGGGTTTGCTTTCGCTGTACCTACTTGACTTGAGGGAGTGCCGTTGGTGATCCTTACTGTTGCTAAATATACACCTTCTTATTTGTTACGCAATATGGGTCATTGCGCTAGAGAAGGGCTGTGCCCCTATGACACTCGTGATGCTAATCTCTTAGCCACTTCAGTCACTTAACCCATCATACCTTTCCTCGCGTAACGTAGGGTGACGACAGATCTAGCACTATTGGCATAGACGCTCCAATTTGGAAGGGTCCTGGCTATAGTCAATTCATCTGTAGCTTTCCACTCCAGAATCAAACTCTGGAGAAAGAAACTATGGCCTGATTCACACAATTATGGGTGGAGGAAGGGTAAAGTAGCCACAGAGAGGAATAGGGTAGGAAAGCCATGATGCACGCATTGATCACAACACCGTTACACCCGTGGGGAGCCATGGATGGCTTCGTGGCCTCCTGCCGCTGTGCCCGCGTATCCCAACAGGCGGCTCAGTGTGGTTTATCCCAAGTGCCGCACAACCATAGAAATCGCATGTGCTGGCAAGAGTGTTGCCAGAAGTGGCGGACGCTCTTACCGGCCGACTCTGTGGTCAACTGTTTGTTCCAGTTGCATGGTGGGATCAGACTCGAGGCCTACCTCATGCAGCATCCTTTTTCCAAACAGATGGCTCTAGGAAGCCTACAAACAAGTCACAAAAATGACGCCGGTTCCTTCTCATTGCCCACTGCATCTGGTCACTTGGAAATACACGAACTCCATTTAGCTCTTATGGTTTAAGCCCTGTCATCCATGAATCTGTCTTATCTCCCTGCCCCCAAAATAGCTCCTCTCTTGCACCTGAGAAACAAGACAGAAGGTGAGGGTGTGGCGAACAGATTTGTGTTTGTTTTCTTTCTCTGTGGAAAACACACACGCATAAAACCCAATGGCATCTCTGTTTGAGGGGTTTGCACTGACCTGCCGTGTCCTATACCGAGGCATCGGCCATTGGGGGCACAAAAGGAGACTCTGTACTTGACTGTACAAGCCCAACTTCTGACACAAGAAGGCCCTTATCTTTTGCAGTCTTAAGACAAGGGCTTTAGAAGCCTGACTCATTAATAACCCCCACACACAGAGCGCCTTTTTACCAGACAAATCGCCTTTTGTTTTACGCGTCCCAGCACAATAACTAACAAAGATGAAACAGGGTCTCTAGGATGGAGCAATGCATTCGTGGCCCACATCTGTTCAGAAATACGTCTCCGAGGAATGGCTTTTCCCAATGACTGCTGAGAGTGGGGGCTGGCCTGACCCCACCAATAAGGCGGCAACATGTTTAGAGGTGCCAACAGCGAGGTAGAAGGTGAGGCGTGAGGTGCACCTCCAGGATGCGTCAGGAGGGCCTTGGAAATAGGGCCGTGGTTGGCTCCCTCCACCACCAGCCCTTCCTAGTCAGAAGATGGAAATGTAGACCGCTGAAATGGGGGCGTTTGCACAGTAGGAAGGGGAGGAGCTATCGCTCAGTGGAAGAGCTCATGTCCAAGACTTGATATCTCCACTTAAACCAGAATTGGGTAACAAGCAGAAGAACTACTTCCCAAGACCTTGAAGAGCGACGTCTGGTCAGGAAGGGTGTCCTTCAGTTTAAAGGAATCATCAATAGGTCCCTTTTATGTGGGTGGGGTCCCCTAATGTCCACAGGGTCCGGTGTCTTGTAGCAGAGTGGGAAGGCCACTGATTTTAAGTGGAAGGAGCTCTTTCAGGTGGCAGCTTCCCAGCATCTATCTGAAGGGACGCCTTTTCCTACATGTACTTACTGGAAATCTGAGATCTTGGTTGAGGCCCTTCTTCAGGTGCTCCCGTAAGTTGAGGTGGAAGGGCCTTTTCAGTAGTGGCACCCCAGTTATGGAATGTCCTCCCCAAAGAGGCCTGCCTAGTGCCACTGTGGCACCATGCAAATACCATTTTTGTTTTCCCTGGATTTTTAAAGCTGTGCTGTTGCTTTTACATTTCTGCCTTAGCTCTTTAGCTCTCTTCTCTTCCTTGCTTCTTTTTCGATCTTAATTTGTGTTTTGTTTTAATGCTGCTTTGTCTTTTATTGAATTACTCCTCCGATAGTTGTTTTTATTCCGTGAACTGCCTTGACGAGTTTTTGTTATAGTACTCCAAACGTTTATTGCTCAGTCCACAGATCATTGCAAGCATTTTTGTTATAGGGTGGGCATAAAAATTAGAACAAATTTTGTTTTCCCACAATGTCCCAGACATTGATTTGATCCAGGGCCAATTGTACAAAAATATATATGGTGGAAGCATTAAAGTCATGGCAGGTTGGGTTGGTGAGTACCCATTTTTCTCCCACAGTGCCCAGAGCTGATCCTGTGGGAGTCCCAATGCATTGTGGGGAACAATATGGCAGCCGCCAGCTTTATTACGGCTGATGGAGCTTTCTGGTAGAGAGCAACAGAGGCAGGCATCAGTGGAGGGGCACTGAGACCTGGCAGTCACCCAAGCCTGTCACATGCTGTCGCTCCTTATATTCACAGCCCTGAATCCTCCCTGCGCAAAGAACTGGGTGACACCAGAGTGCCAATCTTGTGCCATTTGTCTGTTATAAAGCTCCCTGAACTCCTGAAAGCCCAGGGCAATGTGTTGCTGAGAAAAGCGACAATTCTTAATGTCCACGTCCTTGTGTTTCGTCAAGCTGGAATGAAATGCTACTTGCATGTTTTTACATTCCAAAAGCAAGCCCTGCCTGCCTGGTTTTTTCCCGTGACCGCACTCTAATCTTTCCCTGCCTGTCTTGTGTGTGAAAAGTATTGCATGCCTCAGCAGCTGCCTCCTCTCGTGAAATCCCCTGCAGGCACACAACTATTTTGTAGCTCAACTCAGGGTAAGAAGAAATGTCTCTGCAGCATCAATCTTGGATATGGGGATTGGAAGGCCAGTTGGAGGGAATTCGGTGTTTGCATTTCACAAATGGGCAGCTGCGGATTTGAGTTTCAGCCTCTTTGTTGTGCTTGCATGGGGAGCTTTGGCCAGGGACGGCCCTACCATGAGGCAGAGCGAAGCAGCTGCCTCAGGCAGCAGATTTTGAGTGTCATGAAAGGGCAGCAAATTGTTAGTTGTTTAATTTGTCGTTTTTACTGCCATAGATGGAGAGAAGTGCTTGTGAAACTTTCGGCCTCGTGTTGCAAAATAACTTTAGCTGGCTTAGGGCACCTTGATTTGCATGGGTGAGGGGACTGCCATTTGCCATTTTTTAAATATTAGCCTAAGTAAAACTTTGCAGCCCACAGGCCCACTGACAAGAGCCCTGCTTCTCCTCTTCACCCTTGGAACCTGCTTCTCACTCAAACCCAGATAATGGTGGTGGCTAGAAGGAGGAGCCAGAGATGCCACGGCCTACATGCCCACTGGTTCTCCGCCTGTGAAGCAAGCCAGTGGGAGTATTGATGGGAAAGAGGAAGAGGAGCAATAGCAGCCATTTGAAATGGTGGTGAGAAGGTGGACTCATGGAAAAGAGCGTGTCTTGTCCAAAGGGCCCTCAAAAACCTGGAGCCGACACTGGACACCCCCCCACCCCAATATAATGACTGGCATTTTGCTAGTAAACAGTAATCAAGTCACTGCCTTTCATCCCAGCCTTCCTTTCAGGGTTGTTTTAAAGGTAAAACATGGGGGTGGATGGGAAGAGAAATAGAACATCCCCTTGCCTGAGCATCTGGAATCAAGGACAAGAAAGGGAGGACTGAATCTGAATAAGGAAAATAAATACTGCCCAGGTTTTTATGCGACACTCCGGCCTTCTATTAATTTGTGTGCTGAGCACCCTCCGCACAGGCTGACACGTTTTATGTTCCAGTTGGTTTCAGCACGATGGCGCTTGGCTCTCCTCTCTGTACCTGCGGCATTTTTAAGGCCCCATAAAACCTTTCCGATGCCTCTTCTCTTTTACGGCGCGTCCTGCTCATGCTCTTGCGAAAAGTCCTGCTTTTAAAAAGAAAAGAAAATTAAGGGCCACAAATCAACGGCAGTGTGCTCCGTAACAGCATCTCCCGAGGATTTCAGAATGGATGGCCTTTTTTTAAGTTGTTGCCATCACTGCAAGAGGACGTGTGTTTGGAATATCCAAAGCCCTTGAATGATTCGCCTTTTCTACTTTACAGTCCAAACGGGAGCTTCTCCAGACATCTTGAATGGCTGGAGACTCACTCTCAATCCACCTTGGCTCTGAGTTCCACCCCGAGCTTCCAATGACAGTTCAGCACCCACCCAACTCCTGCTCAAGATGAAGCATGACTTAATTTTTCCCCCTCACTCCTCCCTGCTGGTGTCATCCGAAGCTCCAGATGGAACTAGAAACATGCACGGCGCTTATTTTGTCTGGATGTCTGCCCTTCTTCTAATTGTTATTTCTCTCAAGGTCTCCTGGTCCCCTGAGAAAATGTTTGCTTTCTGCCCTTATGATTTTAAAATGACCACTGCTGACCCAACCAGCATCTTTCAAGAGAACATTAGCCATGGCGGGCCCTTGATTTTCCCGTAAATGTTGGGTGGGTGAGACGTCAAGTCTAGCCCTACTGAACCCGGGGGACGGGGGGGGGGGAACGGGTTGGCAGCGCAGCATATGGCATTTTACAAAATAACGTTAAGTTGATTAATCAGGACTATAGCGGTGTCCCAAATTTTTGAACAGTTAATTTTAATAACTCTCCCTTCATGCAAATCTCCCATTTTCTCTGAAAACCGATTGTTTTATTTATTTATTTATTTTATTTATACATTTATATCCCGCCTATTTTCCACACGGAACCCAAGGCAGCATACATAAACCTCCTCTCCATTTTATCATCACAACAACAACCCTGTGAGGTAGGCTGGGTTGAGAGTCTGTGACTGGCCCAAAGTCACCCAGTGGGTTTCCATGGCCGAGTGGGGACTAGAACCCGAATCTCCCGACTCCCAGTCTGACACTTTAGCCATTCCACCACGCTGGCTGAGGAAAGAGAGTATCTAGACGCAATTTTCTCTGCCTCCCTGTCCCTGCTGTGTGCTGAACTAAGTTAAAAGTTACACCATTGCTCCGCCTACTTTTGTATTTGGCCACACCCACTGTGGGAATGCACACCCTGATGGATTTTAACTGAGGTAATGAATGAATGAATTTGCTGTACTTTTAAACCACCCAATCCCCCTCCCCCAAGTTCTCTCGGCAGCATACAATACATTAAAGACATAAACCATAAAACAATGAATAACAACAGCATGTAATAAAACTAAGATAAAACCAGCAGCAAAGAGTAAAAAACAAACAAAAACACTTTAGCAAATAAAAGCTAAGTAAAACCAGCAGCAATAAAAGTGCAGTGATCTTGAAAGCATTAAAAACAGTTCTTCAAATGCCTGAGAGAATAAAAAGGTAGACTTCGACCAGGGAAAAGGTTTCTCATGTCTGACCAAAACATTTGGGTTTAAAAAAACGGCCAGGTAACCGGAAAGATCTCTTTAATTGTGGAGTTTTTCTTTCCAAAATCCTGGATCTGTGGGATGAGGTTGGTTGGGGAGTGAAGAAGGGACTTGGAAGGGGTCTGTCAGATCAAGAGGAAAGTCTTGGCAGAACTGGACCTCTGTGTGAGTCAACAGAGAACACGGCAGATTGTGGGTAGAGGCTCACAGAATCTGGAGTTTTCCATCTTTTGGGAACCCAGCACTAGTTACTGGAGAGAAACCAGATTCAATTGGGTGAATACCAGTTGCTTGGAAACCGTAGGTTCAGCTATTGTGCCATTTGCTTAAGGAGCATTCCACAAGGCCTTGAAGAGTCAACATCTTTCCCTGCCATTGAAACAGCAGTACTGACCCACGCTACGGCCTGCATTGGCGGGGACAGCGATTGCACGTGGAGCCTGTCGCATTCATAAAACGGCAGCCTAGCTCATTACCATTAGTGTACTTTTTCCTGAGCAGTAGCAGCAGAAACAGCACACAATCGAACTTTTTTTTAAAATGGCTGCTCTGTTTGCGTCGAGGGAAATTATCTACGTTTTCCAGCTGTGCTGACTTATGTAAACAGTGGCTTTCCCTGTGTTAGCCAGTGTCCTAGTAACTCTCATATGGCGAAGAAACATAGCCTCAGGATGTAGCCTGTAACCAAATAAAACTTTTCTGCAGTCTGGCACACTTTGGAATATGAGAGAGAGAGAAAGTGTGTGTGTGTGTGAGAGAGAGGAAGTGATATTTATATTTCCCTGTAGGTTAATTTTGTTTTCCTGGAGCAGAAAATCTGGGTGTTTCCTTCCGAGGAACAATTGCAATTTATAGCTTTTGTCTGGTCACATTGAATCTTGCTTTGCAACTGGTAGTGTTTCCCCTCCCCTCCTTTTGAAGACACACAAACACATATTTTTGGCTTGGGGTGGCTTGAGAATGAAAAGCTTCCTTTTAGCCAGATTCCGGCTGGACATCAGGAAAAACTTCCTAACTGTTAGAGCAGTACAACAGTGCCTAGGGAGGTGGTGGGCTCTCCCACCCTAGAGGCCTTCCAGAGACAGCTGGACAGCCATCTGTCAGGGATGCTTTAAGGTGGATTCCTGCATTGAGCAGGGGGTTGGACTTGATGGCCTTAGAGGCCCCTTCCAACTCTACTATTCGATGATTCTATGATTCTCCTACATCAGGTCAGTAGCAGCTGAGGCCTAAAGCTCAATGTGAAAGCTTGAAAAAAAAAGTTTGTATTGTTGACAGGGCTAGCACTGTGGCGCTATTTGCCTCTCCGAAGCAAATGCAAAAAAAGGAACTCGGAACCAAACTCAAACTCTAGAGCAGCATCCATCCACGAGATGTGGCACGAAGCAGAGGGTTTGGCTGTGTGCATTTGGTGGCAAGGATGCATGTTTGTGGTTTGTACTTAAGGGAGAGTTGCAGTTTGCTTCTCTCCAAGAAGGAACCGGGGCCTCCTTAGAGCCAATCCTGGCCCGTTGCTGCCATACTTTGGTAACCATGCATGAATCTCATTTGGTACTGCGAGAGGACTCCTATAAAAGCTTATGCTGAGAATCCTATGGGGAGAGGCTCTGCTTAGAACCATTGCACAAGCCATGAGTTGTTTCCATTTATGATCCCGCTCTCTGGGATGTCGGAGTGAAGTGGGCCAAGGGAAAGAAGATACCCAACCCTCTTCGTTTTTAAAAAAACACAATGCAGGGTTAGATGAAGTGAAGGGCCTCCACTCAAACACGCGGCGTGGGGGGATGTTTGCTTCATGTTAATTGAATCTGACAGGGAAAGGGCACTGTGGCGCTTTTCCTGCCACGCTTAGCATACATGGGCATCTTTCTGACGGGAGATTTTGTTCAGTTGTGTCAGTATTTCCAAAGGGCATTGCACTGAAACCAGTCTGTCTCAAAGCCTGCGAGGGGAGAATCCAAAACACTCATGACGGTCTGAAGGTTATAAAGAGAGAGAGAGAGAGAGAGAGAGAGGGCACTCTGTAGAGCAGAGCACAGCAAAAGGCTGTTATAGCATGGAATGGTGGATTCTATTTTCTGTGAGGATCATTCAGTCATAAACAAAGCAACTCAAGTTCCATCTTCTCCTTTCTTTTGCTATGAGAGATGAAAATAGGAAGATTTTGCTATGAGAGATGAAAATAGGAAGACACACTCACACATAAACCACATGTCCAGGCTAGCTCTTCATCTACAGTGGGCAGGTAGTGGTGGACAGACTTCAGGTTTGTGGGATGTACAACCCGTGGTCGCTCCATTTTATTCCTATGGTCATGACGGTGCCGTGATGTAAGTGAATCTAAAATGTGTAACTTCACGTGTTCAGAGGCATAAGAACATAAGAAGAGCCATGCTGGATCAGACCAAGGGTCCATCCAGTCCAGCACTCTGTTCACACAGTGGCCAACCAGCCATTGGCCAGGGATGAACAAGCAGGACATGGTCCAACAGCACCCTCCCACCCATGTTCCCCAGCAACTGGTGCACACAGGCTGACTGCCTCGAATACTGGAGATAGCACACAACCAACGCGGCTAGTAGCCATTGATAGCCTTCACCTCTAGGAATTTATCCAACCCCATTATAATGGCCATCCAAATTGGTGGCCATCACCACATCCTGTGGCAGTGAGTTCCATAGCTTAACTATGCGCTGTGTGAAGAAGTACTTCCTTTTATTTGTCCCCAATCTCCCACCAACCAGTTTCATGGGATGACCCCGGGTTCTAGTATTTTGAGAGAGGGAGATAAATGTCTCCCTGTCCACATTCTCCATACCATGCATAATTTTGTACACCTCTATCATGTCTCCCCTCAGCCTCCTCTTCTCCAAGCTAAACAATCCCAGCTCATGTAACCTTCCCTAATAGGCTTGGTTTTGTTTGTTTTTCAATCAGGGTTGGCAGACATTTTTGTTGGCGTTTGTTCTAAAATATCAGCAGTGTGGAAGCAGTTGTATAACATGGTGGTGGAAAGGGGCAGAAGAGACACATTAGTTTTGTGTTTCACAACTAAAGCAATACACATGGTCATCTACACACACACACACACACATCCCGCCCCATATGACCATTAAGTCCTGGGTCTGAAATTACCTAGCTGCATCAGCAATTCTGGTACAGGAAGACACTCCAGATTTCCATGAGCAAAGGGGCAACATAATCTCCAGTTTCCATCAAGGAACCTTGACCTGTTGCTTTCCATTTGCCTGCAAAGAACTAGGGACATCTTGTGCCAACTGTTTCCTGGGCTTTGCAGAGCAGTTTGAGAAAGATTTGAATCTCAAAAAGCGAAATGGCCGAGATTAACTAGATGTATCCTGGGCTCCAGGGCCTGATCTACACCAAGCAGGTTATGACACGTTTGAAAACTGTAAATGGACTGGGCCCCAACTACTGTTATAAACTGTTTAAAAGCAGTAGTGTAGATCCTGCCCAGGAATCATAGAATCATAGAATAGCAGAGTTGGAAGGGGCCTACAAGGCCATCAAGTCCAACCCCCTGCTCAAGGCAGGAATCCACCCTAAAGCATCCCTGACAGAGGGTTGTCCAGCTGCCTCTTGAGTTGAGAGCCCTTTGATGGTTTGGTCCCAGGAGGGGCCATGGGACAGAGGATGCTTCTGGACTGCCCTTTTCCCAACCTGCTGCTCTTCAGATGTGTATGACTACAACTACCATCATCCCAAGTCAGGTTGGGAAAGTCTGCTCTGGGCATTAAAGCCAATAGAAGACCAGCATCCTCTAGGAGCCATCTGCTTATGTCTAAGTAGTCATGCATAGATTCATTTATTTACTTACTTATATAGCACCATCAATGTACATGGTGCTGTACATAGTAAAACAATAAAATAGCAACACCCTGGCACATAGGTAGAATTGTGCTGTAAAGGTATTAAACCAGCGGCCTTGACATTATCCAGCTAGTTTCCACAGAGAGAAACTTACAGATCATACGGTATTTGGGCGCCCAGGCCTTATTTTTTTAAAACTGAAATTGGACCTAATTCCCCATTCCGCCCATTTTTGTTGCATTTGGCCTCGAAAAGTAGGCTAAGTCAGGAGGATACTGGACAGGGTTTTGGTTGCTCTGCTCACATTCCATTCATCAATGTAAGCCTTTCCCATTTCTGGAAAATTAATTTAGCAAAGAGTCTGGATGCTTATTGGCAGGGAGAGGGGAGGAAAGCCATGCCTGTTTAGTTTGGGACTTTGGATCTCCGCCTAGTCCACAGCTGGGGGGTTTTGAGCTATGAATTAGTCCCCCTCACCCTGCCCCAGAGATGTTTTTCTTCTTTGGCTCACCCATCTGGAATGTTGAGTAATGCATTCACTATGAAGTGTGTGTGTGTGTGTGTCCATCTCAATCTCACACTTGCAAAACCCACAGGCTATAAGTGGGGGGCACTGCTTCATACATTGCATACAAAATGTGGCTTTCATGCACATCTAAAAATGCAAAAGTGTGAATGTAACGAAACATCTGTGTCTTCAACCAGGTTTGAAAGCAGGTGTATCTTCACAGGCATGCTCATCAGGGAGCCAGCAATGTCTCCCAGTCTGTCCAGGCTCCCTGATAGTGCACACTCAATGGCAAACCTGGGTTCAGTGCTGCTTAATGTATGTAGAGCCATAATACAACTGTGGAGTAGCCTAAGGATGGAACCAAATAATAATAATAATAATTTCTTACCTGCCTCTCCCTTTGGATCGAGGTGGGGAACAACATTAGAACAGGAATCAATACATCTTAAAAATTCATGATTTTACATTGATCTGGATAGGCCTGCCAGAAAAGGCTAGTCTTTAAAGCTGCCTTAAAATCACACAGAGAGTTAATTTTATGAATCTCCTCTGGCAGGCCATTCCAGAATCTGGGGGCGACAGAAGAAAAGGTCCTCTGGGAAACTGATGTTAGCCTAGTTTTAGCTGACTAAAGTAAGTTCACCCCAGAGGACCTGAGTGTGCGGGGTGGACTATATGGGAGAAGGCGATCCCACAGGTAACCTGGACCCAAACCATTTAGGGTGTTAAAGGTAATGACCAACACTTTGTACTTTGCCCGGAAACTAATTGGCAGCCAGTGGAGTGATTTTAATGTTGGGTTAATATGCTCACCCCTAGATGTACCGGTCACCAACCTGGCTGCCATATTTTGAACTAGTTGAAGTTTCAGTATATTGCAAAGAACAGAAGGCTGAAACTGAAAATGGCGACCTTGTGTCAAGTTATCTCCTTCATCCCATAATGGATGGGATTGTATCAGATTTGCACATAGTAATATGTGAACTGTTTAGGGATTTCATTATATTTAATGGTATATAAATATCACTAATAACAATAACAGTAGGACACAGAACTTGATTAGATCTCTCCATGCAAAGAATTTTTGGGGCTTTGGGTTTTTTTGGAGCAGTGGAATTGGGAATATTTGACATGTTCCCTGGCATTGTTTTCCTTATCCAACACTCTCTCTCCAAAGTCTCTATTAGACAGCCAGAACCGGGGGGGGGGGGGGGGGGGAAGAGATATCTATCTCTTGCCTGTCTGTTTTCCATAGTGGGTCTAAAAGCAACTTCAAGGATGTGTATGATGTAGATCGGTGGAGCAGCGGGAAAGCGGTTGGGAATCCGGGATGTGCAAGCAAAGGCAGGGCTGAAAATACTGATCAGGCTATTTTCTGTTTGTTTTATAGACTGCCATTGTTTTGAACAATGCAAATGAGCTGATGAGCTTAGAATCTAAATGTTGACAGTGGGCAAGATACCAAAGTGGGCGGGGGGTGGGTGGAGAATGGGAAGATCAAAGTTACTGAGCAAACGGATGCAAGTGAATAGAGTTACATTTAAAATCTCTCTCTTTCTCTCTCTCTGGCCTCTCTGCCTTCTGCTTATGAAGAAATTTGTGTATTTGGATAAGTTCTTACCAAACACCGAACCTAACTTTTTTTTTTACCCATTTCCACCAGCCAAATTCAGTAAGTACAGCTATCCCAATACAGAGAGCAGTATGTTGTATCTGCCTGCCTAGTTGTTCCAGGTGAGAAACCTGTCAGGTAAAAGAGGGGGCAGCTCTAATTCGTTACCACATACATGGTTGATTACACAGGGATACAAACCCAGACTTTTGAGACCTAAGGAATAAAAAAGTTGGCCTCGATGGACAACTCTGTCAGTTTCATTTTCTCCCACATCCAATTTTTTTAAAAATAAAAAATCTCAAGTTATTTCTATTTCATTAAGAATTTTGCAGATATTGATAAATCCTTATTAAAAAATTAAACTGAACAAAAATTTAATCCATCCATACTATGTGAACACAATCTTATGCATATTTATCTGTATGCAAGTCTAAGCCACGATGCGTTGTGAGCCATGTTTGTGTCAGGGTGGCTTGTCATGTTGTCTGAACCCGGTCAGAGTGGCTTGTTTGTTAAGTGGCTTAACAAACCATGCTGCCAGCTTCGGACAACACGACAAGCCACTTTAAAACATACATGGCTCACAACCCACTGTGGCTTAGCGTGTTGTGCAAACCCAGTCCAACTGTGTCCAGTGGGGTTTATTCCCAGGTAACTGTGCATAGGATTGCAGGACTGCAGTGAGAGCATGATAAGGCTGCAATAAGCTTTGATCCTCTCTCAGTCCTTCTTATAGCTGTCTGATTGTTCTTAATATGGAAAAGAATAAGAGAGGAATCTGTAATGCAAATGAACATTTTGGCCACAGTGAGGTCTGCACTGGCATGACAAACCAAACTGCCTTTAGCATCATGCATGGGAATACCTGTGCATTTTGCTTTGGTTGAGGATGAAGCTTAAAGTTAAGCCAAAGGCTTGCTGGGAAAAGTGGGTTTTCAGCAAGGATCTGAAGGGAAAAAATGACTTGGTTCAAACTATTGTGACTGCGGAAATAAGCCACCGTCGTTTATTTCCCCTGCGGCATGTGCTGGTCATGTGCCGGGAGGGGGATTAGCATAACTACCCTTGGGTGGCTTGTTGCTGTGGGTAACAAGCTACCCAGAACCCTACAACAACCTATGTTACCCACGGTGGGGGGAATAAGCAGCACACACACACACACAGCATTGTGCAAACCTGGCTACTCCATTTCACTCTTCTTTATAAGTGTCTGATTGTTCTTAAAACGGAAAAAGAAAGGAATCTGTAATGCAACTGGACTTTTTGACTGAAGCAAGTTCCTCATTGGCATGACGAACCAAACCACCTTAAGCATCATGTATGGGCATGCCTGTGGGTTTTGCTTTGGTTGAGGATAAAGATTAAAGTTAAGCCAAAGGCTTCCTGGAAAAGGTGGGTTTTTTCAGCAAGAACCTGAAGGAAGAATATGAGTTGAGAATGTGGCTGGAAACCAGCTTGGGTGGACTTTTTCTGGCAGTTGCCATAGCCTGAAAGGCCCTGTGGACAAGGTGAACAAGAAGCAAGAGGAGAGAGAGAGAAGTTCAAGGGGGATTTGTCATCCTGCTCGTCGGTGGTGTTATGTGCAAAAGGGGGGGGGCTCTTGCTGGGAGGGGAAACCCAGGTCAAGCATCTGTTTGATTCGGGAAAACACCAGGGCGAAGTGAAGGCAGCCCCCTTTTCAAAAAGCACAAGGTGGCCCTATGTGGAGTCTGATTGCTGATCCAGCACTCCCTTTCGTTCCAGTGGAGAGGTTTCAGGCATCTGTGGAATGCCGGACTCCAAGTTTGTAACATCTGTCAACTCAGCAGGGCCTGACGGAGGGGAGACCGTACCTGTGCAGAGCCCTGCCTGAGAGGATCAGGGGATTCGGTTGTTTAAAAGGCAGAACTGTACACACACACATTAAAGGAAAACAGTTGCAAGTTTAATAAGTGATGTGGCTGCAGGTGTGCGTGCCACAATTCCACAGGCATGCACCAAAGGTGCTGAATGAGGTACTGAGTACACCTTCCTGGGAATCTTTGATTCCATTAAATACATACATACATGATTCAGAATCGTAAATACAAGTGGGACCTGCAATAAACTGTTGCAGCATGGAGAGCTCCTGTTGAGTATTCCTGCCAGTCAGTCAGTCAGGCCTTCTTCCTAACTCCATTCTGTCCCTACTCTGCCGACGGTCAGCATTTCATGGGCACTGAGCATATTCATTCTCCATTGGGCTTGTTCTGTGGCTCCGCTGATCCCTTTCTCTTGGGTATGGATTTATTTGTTTTATTTATTTATTTATTTATTTATTTATTTATTTATTTGATCTCTGAACTTTGGAAACAAAAGGAATAACTGAAGGATAAAGTTATGCAGAACAAGATTAACTATGGGATATGGCCAGGGCTGTGTGATCAACATAACTTATGACCATTGACCAAATGTACAACTTTTCATCTTGTGGTGTACACTTTTGTACAGCAGGGGTATTGTTACTATTTAGCATAATTTATTCTGGTTTTGCTAGGAAGAGGCTATAAAGGGCCCTGTCACCAACCACTGGAAATTATATTCAGTCATCTCTCTAGCTTCTGAGATTTCAGCAAGTGTGTCACTGACAAACTTTCAAGCATATCTTTGCGGTCATCGTAAGGACTAGAGCCTTAGTTTTATTTATTTTTCCCAAATGAAAGCTGACATCCCCAGGAAATTGGCATCTATGCTTGATTCATTCTGCATGGTTGGATTTAAAGACAGAAAACCCAGGTAACTGGGCTACACTAATGCTTTAAAGCGCTTTATAACAGTTTTGACAACTGTATATGGAGTGTGTCCTGGGCCCCAACAGTTGTCAAAACTGTTATAAAGCACTTTAAAGTGCTTTAAAGCAGTTGTGTAGATCCTACCTGGGACACTGATGTGTGTGTGTGTATCCTGCCATGTGCTGTCTACTCAACAATTTAACCAAATAGCTTAAACAGTTCATATGACTTGAATAAATACAGACTTACAGATACTAGAGTAGCAATTCATCCTCTAATATGACAGGGATAAATCCTGCATGCAAATTCTGCATCAAAGTTCTCAAAAGTTGCTTCTCAGCTGGTGCATCATTTGGCGTAGGATCAACCATGGTTTTCTGCATCCTATGGAGTTGCCTACACATGTCCCAAGGTGTGGCATTGGGGAACGATCTTTTGTCTCGAAGGAATGGATCAATAATCCCACTGCACACACATCTGGACTCTCCAGGAGGCCTCCAGATTCCAACAGGAATGACAACTGTCAAGACTGCACAGATCACTGCACTGTATTATCTGTGAAAAACATTAAAAAAAAAACCCTCAGGAACAGCAGAATTAACTGTTGTTTTGATCGCAAGCTGCGTCCTGCTGTGTGACGCTCCGAAGTTAATTGAAACAAGGCAATGCAAATAGCTTATTTTGACTTCTCTTAAACAGTATCTTCAGTATATCAGAATATTTTCTTCTTTTTTTGAAGAGGCGGACCCATATCCATCAGAAAATGTCAACTATTTCTGTAATTTTATAGAATTAGTGGATTTGGCCACATGGATAGAAACTAAAAAATACTGGCTAGATCTTTATTTATTTATTTATTACATTTCTATATTGTCCAACAGCCGGAGCTCTTTGGGCGGTTCACAGAAATCTTTGAGCTTTGATGTGTCAAAGCCTCATCGTATCCTTCGGTCTTGTTCAGCATCCTAGATGAAATTCTCATGTTTGATGAGAGTTCAGGAAAGGTGGCCTGGCCATCGTGGGTGCAATATTATGTTGTTTGTCAAATATTGTTTGCCAAAAACAGAGTAAGAGGCAGCATGGTGTAGTGGTTAGTGTATTGGACCAGCACTGGTGAGACCCGGGTTCAAATCACCTGCTTAGGCCAGTCACTGTCTTTAAATTTAACGTACCTTGCGGAATTGTAGGGGGTGAAGAGCCTGAGCACCTTGGAAGGAAATATGTAATAAAGAAAATAATAATAGCGGGCTAGTGTTGCAACGAAGGTCTGCAAAGGTCCTTCAGCTGGTAACTTGAGGGATGTGGTAGGCAGGCAGTATTCAGCCTGTACATCATATCATCTCACTGTGAAACTACAAGGAGACCAGGCACAACCTAAGGAACTCTTCCTGTGCTCTCTAACTGCATCCGTCTAAGTTACATCTAAAGCCTACAAGTTAAGGGCTGCAATTCTATACATGCTTATTATTACAGATAAACGGAATGTTCTTGGTTAGTATGTTTTGGCTTGGATATAACACAATGGCAGTACACAAAGGTCAATTCTCCAGTGTCCTACACTGGGGCGTCTCGAATGTTATTTCTTAGGGAGCAGAGTTGTCCAAACAGAGTACCTTATTAAGTCTCTGGCTGAAGTCCTGAACTAGGTAACCGCTGAACCTGCAAATAATGAAGGAGGAACTAGGAACCAGTAACAGTCCATCATCTATTTCCAACAACAGACCTGCACAGTTATGTCTGAAATTCCCAAGGTACAGAGTATGTGCGTGCATTTTAAATCCATTTAGCAGTTCTTTTCGCCCTCCCTGTTGCTAAAAATGAGGTGTTACCTTGAGAAAAGTTTCCAAGCGCACAATTCTAACAGTAAGGCAGCATGCACGGCTAAGATTAAAATGTTTCCAAATGCATTTGTTTCCAGGATTGGTTCCCCTCCTCCATGCCCCCAACTTCAATAACAGTGATCAGAGTTTGCAAATCTGGTTGGATGGGCAAAACACCCATAGAGGAAGGCTATGTCTTCATTTGAGAGAGGCAAGTCTAATAGCTTCATCCCACGTACCTGTTTCCCTCGAATTATCCCCTACAGCTACGCTGCTGTTGTTGTTGCTAGCTAAATCACACCCCGGGTGGCAGCACTCCTAAGATCCTTTGCATACCAAGAAACAGGTTTAAGGGGGGAAATGTTAAAAAAAATCATTAAAAAATCAACGGATGACCCAATCCGATTCAAATTTGGTATGCTTAAAGCTATTCTTAATATCTATTACTGTGCCAATTTTGATGTCTTTATCTTTAAAACTTACGCAGATGTAAGCATTTGTTTAATTTGAAGCTTAAAAGTATCAAATCCTGCTCCTGCGCCCCCAGTGGCCGCTCAGAAAACAACAAATGATTCGCTCGAAAACTAGTAGCAAAATAGGTCGGGTCTTTTGGCTTTATAGCACAATTAAAGCAGGGTGCGTTTGAGTACCGCCCAGAGAGCTTCGGCTATTAGGCGGTATAAAAATGTAATAAATAAATAAATAAATAAATAAAAATACTTCATAGTCAAAGCAGATTATAAGCTGGAAAACTTCGGAGTCCTTTATTTATTTATTAATTTATTACATTTATATACTGCCCCGCAGCCGAAGCTCCCTGGGCGGTTTACAACAGTTAAAAATGGTAAACATTAAAAAGTATACAATTTTTTAAAAAAAAAAAAATCGCTGCACTCAATTCACAGTGATTGCACAGTATAATGCTGGTGTGATAAAGCTCTTACACAGGGCAGTGTGAGTTTCCTGTGGAAATTTCATGAAAGCACCATATAAGAACAGAATTCCTAAGAATTTTATTACCTGGCAGATCACCTCCCTAAAACAGTACTGTGAGAGCATTAAGATCAGAGGAGGAGGCTTTGCTGGTTGTACCATGCCCAGCAGGTTGATATTTCACAGAAACACAGAAGTAGGCCTTCTCTGTGGTGGCACCCAGTTTATAGAATGATCTCCCCTCTATCTCCCCTCTGGTATTCGGGAGGCGCCAACTGTAGCATGCTTTAGGGGTGGAAGTGCCCTGGCAGGGCCTCACTGGCATCAATGCTTTCTCTGGACCTCCTGCCACAGGCAATTATAAACTGCTGTTTAAAGGTTCCTGCACCCAACAAAGCATCATTCCAGGACGTTTGGGAAATTAAAATGGCATCTAAGGTGCCAGCTGGAAGGGCAGCTCCCTGGCTCTGAAATGAGAAGCACTTCTGGGAGGGGAGGGGTTACCAGTGGGAAGGGGGACCACCTGTGGGCACTATGCTAAGCCTGGAGCTGTCCTTGTATTGTATCAATGGAGATTAGCCATGATAACAGGGGGTGCTTCCAGATGAGCTTTTTATGGCACAACTACCTTGCCTTGTTCATCCTCCCCCCCCCCCCGCAATTTTTTTATTGGGGATATTAACAGAACAAAAAAATAAATCGTAAAAAAGCAAAGCAAAGTCACTTCCCCCCATCATCAAAGATTCAGTTAGTCTTTCCTTTAAAAAGGGAGAGAGTTATGCATAGGTTTCAAGAAAAGCAGACCAAATATCCATCCACTTGCAAGTTGCGCCTACCGTATATACCACCCGTTCAAATGTTGATAGCATTGTTGTGTCCTACATCCATTGCATTATGGGTGGTAAGCATTTATCTTTCCATCTTGATAGTAGAAGTCTTTTAGCTCTGAAAATCCATTTGTGTTGGCCATGTGTTAACTTCCAAGAAGCCGGTAGGTAGTTCCTATTTATATGCACATACACGCACACATAAATACAAGACTACTGCAGGAAAAAATGCCTCGTTCATGGAATTTTACAGCGGTCTAGACATCGTCATCTTCCATTCGTAACCCTTCCAGTGTTAGGGTGACCAACTGTCAGGATTTCCCCGGATTTGTCCTGGTTTTTGTTCTTTCCATTTTCTATAATTTTCAATAATGTCCTGGAATGACACACCTTCCCCTTTAAGGCTGCCATTAGCACGGCAGGAGGGAATGACATGCTTTCTTGAGGCACATCATTCCCCCACCCCGAGCTCCAATTGAGGTCTTAAAGGGGAAAGTGGGTCATTCGTGGACATTATAGAAAAGGCCCCAATTGGAGTGGATGGTGGTGGTGCAGAATGAAATCCTTTCCCCTCCTCCACTCCAATCGGGTTCTTTAAGGTGGCGGGGGAATAACGTACTTTCTGCAGGACTCAGAAAGCTGCTTCCCCACACACACACTAGGTGTCCTCTTTTTTCGTTTCCCAAATATGGTCACCCTATCCAGTGTTCCCCCCCCCCTTTCTCTTAAAATCTCTGTGTGATTTTAAGGCAGCTTTAAAGACTAGCCTTTTCCAGCAGGCCTATCCAGATCAATGTAAAATCAAGAATTTTTAAAATGTATTGATTCCTGTTCTAATGTTGTTCCCTGCCTCAATCCAAAGGGAGAGGCGGGTAAGAAATAAATAAATTATTATTATTATTATTATTATTATTATTATTATTATTATTATTACCACAGAAAATCCATCAAAGACAGAAAAGGGCAGAATAGCTGTGCAATACCTTCTCAATGTTATTTGCTTGCACTTTGTGCCATAGGGGTCCCACCACCACCACCAGGTTCCACCATTGAAAGTATGCCAGAAGCAAGCTTATGAAGATACCTGCCTGGGACCACTTTGCCCAATATTGTCTTTTCTGATGTGTGGTGGGTCTCAGCCAAAGGTGGGCTTTTCCTGTCACTTGCTACCTAATCTTTTAACTGGCGTTGCCAGGGATTGATTTGGGTGTGCAAAGAATGTGCTCTACCCACTATGGCCCCTCCCTTGTGAACTACTATGCAATAAACTAGCGATGGGTGGGTGGGTGGGTGGGTGGGCAGTCATCCTTTGGATGCTATTTGGGTCAGGAGATGCCAGCTGCCGCCCAGCCTGCTATACGGGTACAAATAGGAATTGTCACGCGCTGCCCTAGGGACAACTGATATTTATCCCGACCTGTGGCTTTTTAAATCCACATTGCTGCTACTGTGGCCAGAAAAGCTTGAACCACATCCCTTGTCCTTTGTGCCAAACCTCGCCCGCCCCGCACGCTTTGCCTCAGTGCTTACCGTGACTAAGCTAAATAGAGATGATCGCCTCTTGCCTTATTGCTTTTCATGTTCACTGGGTTCATTCGGTGATAAAGTCAAAGAAAGAGAGAGCGCCGCTATTCCCAGAACAAAAGGTCGTCTGTTTCCTCTCAGGGAATTCAGCTGTGGTTTCATCTCTTTTTAAATGAAGAACAGTAATGCTTTTTTAAAAATCTGCCCTGTGGGGGAGGAAGGAGAAGGGGTGTGTGTGAAAAACCCAAAACTTTCTTTTAACATGCCTCACTTGGTCAATAACTAGTCTTTATAGTGAAATGCCCATCCTTATGAGAAGCAGTGAGGCAAAGCAAGTCATGCATTATACATATAGGAAGTAGAACTTGCAACAAAATGTTGCAGTGTATTTTCACCTTCTGACAGGAGTGCTCCCAACCAGCCAGCCAGGCAGCCATGTCCTCCTCCGGGATACTCCAGTCCCACACTACCACCATTGGTTTCTGTTTTTCTTTCCAAATGCCCTTCAAAATCCCCTGGCTCTTGCGCATTTTCAGTCCTCATTTTTGTTTTATTTCCTGCCTTCTGAGCAGGCTGATCAGGGCCGGCGTCAAAGGTCAGCATGGTTGGGCACCTGCCAAGGGCCCACCGACAAGACCCCCAAACCTGCTGCTCCTCTTGACTATTGCAACCTGCTTGTTCATCTGCCTCTTGCTCTGGTCAAGACAACAATGGTGGTGTGAAGGAGGAACAAGAGATGTCACAGCCTGTATTCTCATTGGCTCTCTGGCTGGCAAGCAACCGCCCAGAGAGCTTCAGCTATTGGGTGGTATAAAAATGTAATAAATAAATAAATAAATAGGTAGCAGCAATGGTGAGGAGGGGGAACTGCAAGTCACTATACCTGCAGGAACGTAGACTCACTGAGGGAGGTGGCCCATTGAGAGTGCCTTGCTCAAGGTCCCTCCAAAAGCTGGTACCAGGAATGATGCTGATACCTCCCTCTTGTTTCTCTGTAGACCCATTTTGGCTCCAGTCCTGGTAGCACACACCACCTAAGTTCACTCTTGGAGGGAATGATAATTATTATTGTCAAACTAAGGTGACCCTATGAAAAGGAGGACAGGGCTCCTGTATCTTTAACAGTTGTAAAGAGAAGGGAATTTCAGCAGGTGTCCTTTGTATGCATACAGCAACTGGTGAAATTCTCTCTTCATCACAACAGTTAAAGCTGCAGGAGCTCTGCCCTCGTTTGTATCTGGCCAAGAGGACAGGGCTCCTGCAGCATTGAGTGTTGTGATGAAGAGGGAATTTCACCAGGTGCTGCTGCATACAAATGGCACCTGCTGAAATTCAACTGTTAAAGATACAGGAGCCCTGTCCTCCTTTCCATATGGTCACCGTAGTTGAACATTACTAGCATATCTGGTGGACAAATAAATTTGGGTCAGACAAAACTGGAGAACATCCAAAATAACGGGAGGGAAAAAGGTGTAAAATATATTTATAATTTTATTCCTCAAATAGCCCACTGCGTTTTGGTCCTACACCATATATTTTGAACTTTCTTTAGAGGTTAATTTTTTTAAAAAAAATGGCTTGCAGAGAACTCTGAAGAGATATGTCTCCAAGATAAAGCCTGCAATTCAAGGATTTATCTTGTACACATTTCTGCATGTCAATTCTTTTTTAAAATTAACCCTGGAAGAAGCCCCAAAATATATAGTATAGGGCTCAAATGTGTTGGACTACTTTGAGGAATAAAGATATATAGATATAGATATAACATCTTGAGATTTCATCTCTATTTTCCATTGGGACATGTAAATTTGCCAGGCAGTATTGATTTCATTCAGAGATGCTATAGTAGATACCATTCAGTTAAACATAGAATTAGATCCTTTACTATTTACATTAACTTACACAAAATATTTATCAAAGCTTTTGTGTGAATTGATCACATATATGATTATTGCAGCATTTGTATGTTACGTCAACACTTCCATGTTGTCTTCTAATCTCACTACTGTTGAATGGAAACTATACTATATGAATATGTCATTATGGCAAAATTAACTAATTATGTTAGATTTAAACAAGGAAGATAAAACCACAATAGATTTCTTGGAAGTTGGAAACCATATATTGATTTTTGATGTAATGAGGCATACTCTTCAAGTGGTATGACTCATTTGTTTAATATGCTGTAAATAATGTGTTTGTTAGTCATAATTATAGCTCCTTAATGTTTGCTTGATGTGCAGATGTTGAAAAGGCCTATCAGAAAAATAAAAAGGTAAACCTAAAGATCAAATTCTGAGGTAAAATTTGGAGCCAATAAGCCCTGTTCCCAAACCTCAGGAGGCTGGAGCTGAGAGAACCAGGTTTGTCAAAATTTACCTCAGAATTTAATGCATGGGGCTGGGCCATAAATTCTCTGGGTGGCCCAGGTTGTGTGACTCAAGCAAAAGACTCAAAGAAACATATTAACCAGCTGCTACTGGCCCGTTCTAATCCATGGCTGGAGGCAGACACTGATTAACCTTTTTTTATTTTTAACTTTGACTTTCGAATCTCATTCGGCACGGGTAAATGTGAAAATGACACACTTCACTGCAGAGTAATTAGAACACACTCGCGCACACGTAGACACACATGCGGAGGAAGAAGGCAGCCAGGCTGAGGTCCCCCCTCCTTTAGTTCTTGTATTATCATGATAATGAATGTTCTCACTAGAAGCTTGTAATTATGCTTCCTTGTTCCTTCCCTCTTTCCCACCAAAGAAAGTCTAATTAATTATGAACAGAGCCCAGGACTGATGTAGTTGTATTTTTTCTCCTTGGCCTTTCTGCTCGGGGAGGGAGGGGAACTATGACGTTTTATTGGTGGCAAAAGTTGGGGTGAGGAGAAGTCATTAAAAAGTTTTATCACAAATTTATTAATAATAATAATAATTTATTTTTTACCCGCCTCTCCGATTGGATCGAGGCGGGGAACAACAGCAAGCATAAAATACTGATTAAAAACATCCTAAAAGCATCCTAAAAAATATCCTAAAATTCTACTGGATAGGCCTGCCGGAAGGGATCAGTCTTGATAGCTTTCTGGAATGCTAAAATATTGTCAAGCTGACGAGTCTCCTCCGGCAGGCTATTCCACAGTCTGGGAGCAGCAGAAGAGAAGGTCCTCTGGGAAATGGTTGTCAGCCTAGTCTTTGCTGACTGAAGTAGATTCTTCCCAAAGGACCTGAGTGTGCAGGGTGGATTGTATGGGAGAAGGCGATCCTGGAGGTAGCCTGGACCCAAACCATGTAGGGTTTTAAAGGTGATAACCAACACTTTATACTTCGTCCGGAAACTAATTGGCAGCCAGTGAAGAGATTTTAGGCCTTGTAGAAAGATAAACAAGAACAGTGCATTGGAGATATTTGCCTCTAATCACTAAATCACTTCTTTTTTAATGGATCTTGTAGCAACATTTTTATAAACATGGCGATGGATGGTATCCAACATCTACAAAAATTATCTTTATGCAAAGACGCAGCCACACATTTGGAAATGGGAAAATATTAGAGTAATAAAGAACCTCAAGGAACCTTTATTAGGGTGGGGAACCTCAGGCCGTGGGCCAAATCCAGACTTTCCTAGAAGGCTATGCCCCTTCCCCTGGCTGATTATTTGGTGATTTCTTGGGTATTTTGCTCCTCTCCCCTCTATAAGATTGAAATGCCTACCCTAAGACTTATTTCCTGGCAGTAAGACTTTTAAACTAAATTATGCTTGTATTTTTGGCCTCACTCCATTTGCCTGGCCTCTTTTGCCTTCAGTCTTGCCCGCCACTGGAATGTGGCTCCCAAAAACTTCTCTGAAACTTTTGAGGTAAGTTAGGCCCAACAATTTTAGGTGTTTCCTGATGCCATATCTGTTTACTTTGCTTTTCTCCAGCCGTGAAGCAAACTCTAATATAATACTTTGGTGTATGTTTATGTATTCCTTTATAAATCGCATCTGGGTTTGTTCAAAGAGAAGTAGTATGTAAACACTGGTGGTAACAACAACAACGGAATGGTCTGAAGATCAGACTTCCTGGTTTATTTAGTTCATTGGTCTTCACCTGGACCCACTACTGGGTTACAATCTGGCCTAAAATGGGTCACAGTAGCAGCACTACCACCATACCAATATATGGTGAAAAATTAAGAGGTGGGTCCCCATATGCATGTTTGGACTAAAACCAGGCCCCAGATCTGAAAAGGTTAAAGTCTTCTGCTTTAGAACCTACATTTTCCTCCCCCAGGCAGAAGTGAAGGCTGTCCGTAGAAAACAGTGGAGAAATCCAGGAACTTGGCACAGCTGTGATTGAGTAGCATCGTGTTTCTGCCTCCTGAAAACAAAGCAAAAGGTAGGTGTTACAGTTGTGATTATGTTTAGTTTTTAAACATTAAAAGCATGCCAAGATAAATGTAGACTATGGGAGGGATAGACAACCTGGTGCCCTCTAGATGTTTTGGCTAACAGTTCCCATAAACCCTAGTCCAGATGGTCAAGGATCGTGGGAGTTATGGTCCACCAGTTGCTGGGGAACATGGGTGGCAGGGTGCTGTTGTACCATGTCCTGCTTTGTCAGTCCCTGGTCGACAGATGGCTGGCCACTGTGTGAACAGAGTGCTGGACTAGATAGACCCTCGGTCTGATCCAGCAGGGCTCTTCTTAAGTTCTTAAAATGTCTGGAGGGCCTCATATTGCCTACCCCTGGACTCAGAGGCCTCTTCAGGCCTTGAAGAGAACAGGAATGTACAAGAACAATTCTTATGAAGGACAAACCATAGAATCATAGAATAGTAGAGATGGAAGGGGGGCCTACAAGGCCATCAAGTCCAACCCCCTGCTCAGTGCAGGAATCCAACTTAAAGCATACCTGACAGATGGCTGTCCAGCTGCCTCTTGAATGCCTCTAGTGTGGGAGAGCCCACAACCTCCCTAGGTAACTGGTTCCATTGTCGTACTGCTCTAACAGGAAGTTTTTCCTGATGTCCAGCCGGAATCTGGCTTCCTGTAAAACTTCTGCATTGAATAGTCCTGATATAACCAGCACTGGTCTTATACATTTTGCATGACACCCCCACACCTGCCCAATGTAAATCAAGGTATATAATACCCAAGGCCTGTCAAATTATTTTGGCACTTGAAGCAGAAAATTCCTCAAACATCTCCCTCCTCCCTGACAATAATAAATGTAATGATAATAAATTAAGAGTACAATCCTATGTATGTTTAACTAGGAAAAAAAAACCCACAACTCTCAGCAACGCTGGGAATTGTGTGACTTTTTTCTGTCTAACCATGCATTGGATCGCATCCTACATAATGAACAATTTGCTGCCCTCCACAGTCAGCTACCTGAGGCAGCTGAAGCAATCTACCTAATGGTAGGACCAGCTCTGGATATATCACTTTGTATAGTACTTTCAGGTGTTCACTTCACATGTTTTCTTGCAACAACCCTGTAAAGCAAGTATTATTATCCGCGAGTTCACAGCAGTACCATCTACTGCTCCAGCAAAAGAGCTTAGAGGTAAAGAACCTACACTCTGGATTCATGTCCATAGATTTATATGAAGATATTGCAATCTTTTCTCCCCTCTAATAATCCCTAACATGGCCTTTGCTTTTTCCACTGCTGATGAAACAACATTTTCACTGAGTGATTATCCACCACCAAAATCTCTTACTGTGACGTTCCGGGTGCTGTCATTTGTTAATTCATATACACCACAGAGTGTGCCAGTAGGCTTTTGTTTATGATTTCAGCCTTCTTTTTTATTTTTTTGTTTCTTAAACTTGTTTTCTTCCTTCCCAAATTGTATTTATGATAACAAAACGTCTTCTTCAAGTACAATTGCAGCCTTACTGGAGGAGATACCACAAAAGGGAGATTCACCTCCCTCCCCACTTTCATTCAATCGGAAACGCCAAGCAATAGCTCTAAATGCATTTGATTTGCCATAAATAACGTCGCCAAGGCAAACAAATCTGAGATCCGTGTGCTCCCCCCTAGACACACACCTCCTGCTTGTCAGCCCTTATCTTTGCTTCCTTTTTTTTTAAATGTACAATAACAGAATCAGAGCCTTGTCAGTTGAAAGTTTATATGCCCTATTTATAGCGCTCCAGTGTCTCTGAGCTTTTATGTTCTTGCATAAGGAGCTCTACCCTTGTGCCTGCCGCCAGCAGCCTAGCGTGAGTCAGAGAGGAATATGCGTCTCCATAATAGATGCTTTGTATTTCTCCCCCCACCCTCTGCAGAGGCAAAGAATGCCCTCCCCTTTGATAGACTAGACTGATGCGGATCAAACGGTTCGTACGGCCTTGGCACCAATCCATCGGAGCGAGAGGCGGCTGCCCTTGAGTGCCAATCTATCCTGCAGCTCCTTTCCCCCCTCACAACCGTTGAGAACGACTCCCACTCTCAGTGATAAAACGGCTGAGTCAGTCGCTGCTTTAGGCCTTGGGTCATAACTAGGCCACTGAGTCGTTGCTTTAGGCCAGCAAGCAGAACCACTGTGTGTGCGTGCGTGCGTGTATGCGCACACACAAATACTAATCCTTTCCTAAATCCATGCAATTATTGCTGGAACAAGGACTGTTTTATTTGTTACTTTTCCCCACATACAAGCCTGCTTTAAATCGCCTCACAAGGCAGCAGCTACCGTGTGGCAAACAGCTCATAGGCAGAGGGGCATGGAGCATGTCAAGGTACACTCTGTGCGTGTGTGTGTGGGGGGGGGGTATAGTCTCTCCCCATGCCCCAACGGCAGCTTGTGCATTGAATGACAAATTGCGCTTGAAACTTGAGGACTTTCAACATTGCTTTTTGACGTTGTGCACGAATGACCCACTGTTAGGGGAAAGATTACCAAAAAATCCTGCTATTTGTGCAAACCTTGACAGTCACCCAAAAGAGCTCTCTGGATTGCGGCCTAAAATTGAGGAGGTTGAGAGCTGCATAAGGGAGAGCAGCTAAGAGAGAAACTCAGAAAACACAGATGGCGTCTGCTGTGACTCGTACCTTGGACTGCCTAATTAATTTTTTTATTATTATTAAGAGCATGGATTCTAAACTTCCTGTTGAGACCTGTGCTTTTTAAGGCGGTTGTATTGCATCATTGTTCCAAGTTCCTCTCCCCTTCCAAACTCTGTCCCAGTTGCTTCTAACAGCTGTGGCATCAATATCCCATCTGTGGAATTTATGACGCTTCTTCCCCCACTTTCTAAAGTACACAGAAAGCCTTTAAAACCCACAAGCATATATATGTCTCCCCCCTCCCCCCCTTGCTCATAAAATGTGATTTCATTCATGACGTTAGTGGGTGCGGATTTGGAAAGCATTTTTCTAGGCATTGAGTGGGGGGGGCAAAACCCTGGATTTCCCCCAAAGGAGGGTGAGAAAACCATATGAGACAGAAATAAACATGCCAGCTAAGAGCAAGGCAAATCTCTATTTTAAAAGCCCTCATGAGACCATCTATAACTTTTCCTGGTGGTGGACCAGGTCAGAGAAGCGTTCAAACACTCTACCAACAAGAACCTACGTTTTTATTTAAAAGAGAGGGAGGCGTGGTTACTCCTTCCAGATTACACATTGGACAAAGCCCCCAAGATTCTGATTGGCTCCTGATGCTATGAATAAAGAAGCTGCAGATAAACCGGCCTGTAGTAATGGCTTGTTAGGTCACCCTGACATTCCTCCTTTTGGTTGAATGGAGCTCCTGGGCTTGCTAAACTCTTGAGCAAGAGACTAGTAGATTTGCAGGCATGGCAGGGTCCATTCTGACCAACAGAGTACAAATAAATAGTGATGCACCAATGGTCTCCAGATACTGAGCTGGCTCCAGGATTTTGGGGGTCTTCAGAAAAGTTACACTTAGTGGGACTCCATACTTGAGTGACAGAGCGTGCAAATTTATGATGCTTCTTCCCCCAGTGTTTAAAATACACAGCAAGACTTTAAAAGTTACAAGCGTATATATTCACGTCGCTGCTGATCTTCTTAGGTGCTTCATCCAAAATTATAATGGTGGCGCTAATTGTTGTGATAGCGGGCCCTGGGCAAAAGAGGACAGTTGTATAGTTGTGATAGTTGTGTAGAAGAGTTATTTTCGTTAGGCATTGCTTGTGTGACAAGTTAGATAATTTTAGACTCTGGATGTGTTGGTGTTATGTGGGTGGGTGGGTGCTTTAGACAACCGTGTGTATCACTTCAGTTGTAAAGCACACAACATCACATTTTTGTTCTCTTCCCCAACTTTATTCCATGCTTCTACATTATTATTATTATTATTATTATTATTATTATTATTATTATTATTAGCATTTCTATACTGCCCCATAGTTGAAGTTCTCTGGGCAGTTTACATTCCTGATATGTTAGAACAACAACAATCCATTTACCAACTCTGATTTTAAACCACCGCCACCCCAACACTGAGCATGTGCAGTTTCACATTATAAACTTAAGTAAGGCTTAAATCATAGCACCGTCATGACTTCAGGACAAAATGGAGTTTGCTTCTGCTGCCTGGATGCCCTCGCTACTATCTACTCTCTGGCTGGTCATTTGCCACCCCCACTCCACCCCCTGAGCTGTAGAGCCCTGGACTTCAGCCCTAAGGTCTAACCGTAGCTGCTGAAATTCCCTCTTGTACACAACTTTAAAGATACGAGAACCCTGCCTTTTTAAAAAATAAAAATAAAAATCTGTCCACACTTACCAGAAAGATCCCTGCCCTTGCTACCTTCTGGATTCAGCTTTGGCCACAAAAAGACGGTTTAATTTCCCTGGTTCTTAGTGGCCTGGGTGATTCAGAATGGACTGTGACTGACCCACCCTATGATGGCTTCCTTCTGGGCTTCATACATGAGCAGCCTGGGGCAGTGAGGCATAAAGACTGCACAGCACAGACATCCTCAGCATGCCACAATGAAAGCTGAAGAGGCTGGGTAATGTTTAGTAGCTGCATCCTAGGGACAGGTTGGAGTACCGGGATTTATGATTTTTGGGGACTCACCCATCTGTCTCCCAAGCTTTGCCAATTATCAAAAATATGATAACATGAAGTGACAGTGTTCTTTGGGGGTTGGGAATACCACCCCTCCCCACTTGCGGTTTATGAATATAATAAATTATGCACTGCCAAGATGTGACGGTGTTTCTTGTTTGCAGATATTAAAGAATCAACGTGCCGTGTGTGTGTGTGTGTGTGTGTGTGTGTGTGTACATGTGTATTGGCAGCCTTGCAAACACATCTTGCAAACACATCTGAAAAGTTATTAATTTTACCAGCCCGCCTACATGTACCTTATGTTAGTCATTTGTACCCAAAATGGGGTGGAAAAAGAGACAGCCAACTTTTCTAAGGCAGCCATACTTGAATGCCTGGAGCTGATTCTTAACACATCATAGAAAGGCAGATAAACTGCTCCTTCCAGGTTTAGCATATAAGAGTTTTCTGGATAGAATTAACAATGCCAAAGGATCTGGGGTGTGTGAAGGAAATAACATGCTTCTCTCTTTCTCTCTCTCCGCCCCCCCCCCCCCCAATGTATCTTTTAATTTGAAACCTGGACAAAAGTGTAAGACAGACTTGTAAATGGATTACCAGCCATGCTTTATTAGCTCTCCTTAATTCACCTCACAGGGCCCAGGGAAAAGTTATTAGCAGATATATGGGCAGTAATAAGCTAATTATAAATCTGACAGATGGGAGGTTTTGAAGAGAGGGTAGTTTTGTGTGTGAGATAGAACTGTAATTGTGCGTTAAAGATTATGAATTAATATTGATTTAATAAAGCTGCAGCGATTTATTTCTGTGGCAGGAGATGGTTATTTATTCTCTGCATTGGCTTATCCAGCAGGCAAGATAACTTGTGCGGCTCAACTCCTTTTGATTTGGTGGGTCTCCACTAAACATTGCTTCCTACGTTAAGCCAGGGACGGGCGGACGTCAGGCTTGCCAGATCTAGTTAGTATGTCACTAGTACCCCAAGATCCACCAACCAGAGCCAGGTGCGAAAAACATACACTTAGCATTAATGAAGAGGGTACCTCAGAGCACATTCAGAGCCGAGGAATTTGTTCTCAGTACTGCTGCGCGATCTGGAACACTGCGCAATTGGGGTTCTGTGTCACATGGAAGCCCCTGTACAAAGAGTGGCAGTGCCAGCAGTCACTACTTATATTTCCCCATGGCAGCACTCATGTAGGGTAGCTGCAAGGGAGCTTGGGAAGCCAACATTCCCGCTTGCAGGGGATGCTATGTCTGTGGCATTATGGGGAAATTGAAACAGCTTCCATCTAGCATCCATTGGAGGAGCACCACAGGCACATATGTCCATGCAGTGGGTGGCCGGGTATACAAAGGGTGCCCGTGCTAAGTGCCCCCTGAAACCTGGGGATGGCCCTGATGGGGTACACCATGGCATATCACTAGAGGCCTCAGCATAGTGCCTGTGGGCATAAATGTGCCCACGGATATCTTTGTCAATGGCCGTCAGGTGACTGGTGACACCCACCATGGCAGACATTTTGTGAATGGGCAACACGCCCTCACGGCAGCCATTTTGCGGGAGTGCCCATGGCACACTATCAACATTCCAAATCTTCTGATGGGTCCGAAAAAGTCAAGGAACCCTGGATATCCAATCATTTCATAAAGTGTGAACTGGCTCTCAGTCCTTGCTAGATGTCGCTGGAGGCATGAGGGCAGCACGCCAAAATGCAAACTGCATGACACGCAAACTCAGCATGGGAATATAAGATGGGCGCTGACAAAACAGCAACAAGGATAACTTTGGGCCGTGCCAGCCGAAGTGCAAGGCATCAGCATTGCAAGCATGGCTGGAGACCAAGAGCCCACGCAAGGCCTCCCTGCAGATGTAGGAGACGGGGGTAAGCATCTCAGGAATGTGCACGGTGCTTGTTGGCTCACTCTCCTGATCACAGAAGTCTGACAGGCCTCTGGAGAAATATGCCGCTGCCCTCTGACCCGCCACAGCCTTCGCTCTGTGGGGAAGGGCAGCTGCAGGCCAGGTGTGTCGAAGAACATCTCGGCTCGGGAGACGAGGACGATGTTTGTGTTTTATGTGAGTTTGCTGCACTTCCAAGCAGGGTTCAGGATAGAAGAAAAACAGCCATTCTAGGAAGAACAGGATCAAGGTTTATAAAAACACATGAACCGTGTGGGAAGAGATCACTTTCTTCTCATTTGGCTGGAGACAGTTGACCTAAAGAGTCACTAAGCTTGACACTAGCCTGAAGGCCCATGCCAGGATGTGCCACTCCCTGAAATAAGAGGTGAGCTTAATAGCACTGCTGTGGATGAAAATGCCAAATGCCCCTCCAGAACTAGCAGTATATGCTTGCTACAGATGGGAGCGCTGGTAAGACCCAGGGCTTGCATGTATTCTGCCCTTAAAAATAATCTGCATTTACTTTAACAGAATACCTGCAACATAGGGATACTGGAGAAATTCAAGATGGACTAAAATGAGTTCTGATTTCAGAGAAATTCAAGACAAACTACAATGAGTTCTGATTTTGGAGAAATTCGAGATGGACTAAAATGAGTTCTGATTTTGGAGAAATTCGAGATGGACTAAAATGAGTTCTGATTTTGGAGAAATTCGAGATGGACTAAAATGAGTTCTGATTTCGGAGAAATTCGAGATGGACTAAAGTGAGCTGATTTCGGAGAAATTCGAGAAGGACTAAAATGAGTTCTGATTTCGGAGAAATTTGAGACGGACTAAAATGAGTTCTGATTTTGGAGAAATTCGAGATGGACTAAAATGAGTTCTGATTTCGGAGAAATTCGAGATGGACTAAAATGAGTTCTGATTTTGGAGAAATTCGAGATAGACTAAAATAAGTTCTGATTTCGGAGAAATTCGAGATGGACTAAAATGAGTTCTGATTTTGGAGAAATTTGAGATGGACTAAAATGAGTTCTGATTTCTAAGAATCCGACCTGCAGAATCTGCTGTGGATTCCTCCCCAGGTCATGCGGATTCCACCGACTAGCCAGATTTTTTTTTTTTACTTTCCCGAAATTTATGCAAATTAATTCGCAGGAAAATACGCAAGCTTCTGCTGAGACAATTGCCTTGCTGGAAAATATACGTGGGAGAAATTCGAATGGAATGAGGGAACAATATGCGAAATGTTACCAACTTAAGTTATGTAAATTGTTGCAAATTGACTCATGGACTGATGTGTGTATTTTTCTGCGTAATGGAAAAATAGTTTTCAAATCCATCTATGAACAGATGTTGGAATCCACGAAACACACAGGGAACGGATTTCACTGCAATATGAAGTGCCCAGCTCCGCAGAAAATATAAAACAGTATAAATGCACACAATACGAACTATTTTATATCATTTTATTCTTCAGACAGTGTTAACCATGCTGTATCATTTCTTCACTTTCTGCTAGTTATGGGGAAGGCAAAGGCAGAAGACATAGGCAGGGCCCCCAGTCCTGGTTTGGCATTTTCCAGCCTAGTACAGTCTTCCCCAACCTGGTGCCCACCACATGTTTTGGACTGCAATTCCCATAATTCCCAGCCAACATAGCCATTAGTCTAACTCTAACACATCTGGAGGGCACCAGCTTGCAGAATGCTAGGATAGTCACTCTTTCAGTCTAAACTACCTCACACGTTTGTTGTCCGGATAAAATGCGGGGCATGTAAAATGCCATCCTGAGATCTTTTGAGGAAGGGTGGAATTTATTATTATTATTATTATTATTATTATTATTATTATTATTATTATTATTATTCTCCTGCCTTCCAATAGCTCTCTTCGGTACTTAATTTAAACCTTTGTATTCTGCAAATGCGCTCCTTTGGGAAGAAACCTGGGCATCAAGGAGAGTGCACTTTGCATATATTCAGAGGAAATCTGTACTGTTATTCTGATTCCTCGACATTTGTTTGAGAGTCAAACAAGTTCTGGGGGCTGGGCCCTAGCTGAAAAGAAATCCTGTCCCCAACTCCTTGTATCTTGCATCCTGCCACTCCGAGTGAGAAGTTGCATCTTTATCTCTCTCTCTTGCTTTATAATTGCTCAGCAATCCCAACAGATTCTGTGAGAGAAACAGAATATATATATATATTAGGGTCGTGCTTAAGGGCTGTTTGGATCTCGTCCTTGGGTGAAAAGAACATTGATCTAACAACCATATGATTTCATAGAATCATAGAATAGCAGAGTTGGAAGGGGCCTACAAGGCCATCGAGTCCAACCCCCTGCTCAATGCAGGAATCCGCCCTGTATGTATGCATTTCTAGTTAGGCTGGACATCAAGAAAAACTTCGTAACTGTTAGAGCAGTAGGACAATGGAACCAGTTACCTAGGGAGGCTGTGGGCTCTCCCACCCTAGAGGCCTTCAAGAGGCAGAGGGACAAACATCTGTCAGGGATGCTTTAGGGTGGATTCCTGCATTGAGGGGGGTTTGGACTGGATGGCCTTATAGGCCCCTTCCACTATTCTATGTATCATATATATGATTTGTATGTATGCATGCATGGATATTGTGGTTTTTGTGCTTTTTATGGTTTTAAATTTTTGTATATTTGTTTTTATAATGTTCCCTGTTCTTAACCTTTGTGAACCGCCCAGAGAGCTTCAGCTATGGGGCGGTATATCAATGTAATAAATAAATAAATAATCTATCATGCAATATATTTATGATTTGTATCTATGCATATACAGATTCTCTCTCTCTCTCTCTCTCTCTCATGTGCAGAAGTGGCATCGGTCCCTTTAAGAGAGCAGCCGGCGATGGGAGGCGAGACTGTTGCAAGCAGAAGGGTAGCTGTTTGTTTCGTGTGCGCCAGGCTGCCCTTGCTGCTGCTCTGCTGCTGCTGCTGCTGGGGGAGCTTTTGAGGGAGCGCAGCTATCAATCTCTTCTGCTTTTCCTCTTCCTGCTCGGATTTCAGCCTCAGCAGCAAAGCGAAAAAGAAAATGAGGATCCTAAACTTGGTATTTCGTAAAGGCTCCAAAAAGAGGAGCAGCAGGAGTTGCTGCCGCTCCTCCTCCTCCGTCTCCTGCTTGTAAGATCAGACATCTTAGAAAAGACGAGAGATTTCTGGGCACCCGAAGCAAAAGAGCCTTCCGGACTTTCTTCTTCTTCTTTTTTGGATTTACAAAACACACCAGGCAGATGGGAAGGGGGAGCAACAGAGGCCCTTTTCTGCAGCTCCTCCCTGGATTGATCTAAGGGATTTATTTTTTTTAATCTATCGATCTAGGTCTGTTGGATTTGCCTTCTCTCTTTGCTGATACATATTTTGCAAGCCGCGAAGACCCTTTCCGTCTCCACTTTGCTGATCTTTTGGAAATCACAAGAGAGAAATCTAAACACACACACGCACACAAAGGGATTAACAGTTAGAAAGAAAAAGCAAACAGCAGCAGCGATGGAGGGAAAACCAACTGGTTTTGCAAAAAGGTAAGAAGGAGAAATGTTAAGGGACGTCTCCCTACTCCCCCTCTTTCCCTAAATCTCTTTCTCTTCTATACCCACGCCGAATCCCTCGCATTGCTAAAAGGGCGGAAAGGCATAAAAATCCAGATTTTGGACCAGTATCGTTTCTCTTCCTCGGTCTCCGCCTTGGTCGTTTTTTCATGGGGATGTTGGACGTCTTTAAAAACATATTTTTTGTTGTGTTTGGGGTGTATTTTGCTCTCTGCGCGTGCAGTAGATCTGACTATTTTTAAGACTTTTGAAAGAGAGAGGAAAAATGCGTCTCATTGCATGAGTTCCTGCGTGGAGGAGTGAGAGAGGAGGAGGAGGAGGAGGAGGAGGAGGGCAGAGCGAGCAAAGCAAATAAGGGAATTACAAAACCGCGCACACAACACAAAACATCCTCTTGTTCTTGGGTGTTTGGGCTTTCCTCTTTCGCCTGCCGATCTAGTCCAACATAGGCTGACCCTCGTGTAAGGAGGGTGGCATGGGAGGTGTAATCTGTTTCCCGTTGTCTAGACCTGGGAATTCCCTTCGAACTGGACAGTTTGATTTGCTGAGTAATTTCGATTTTGCTTTGTATGTGTGCGTTTGAACGTCGAACGAGAATTTACCACCACCGAACTCTCAAAGTCTTTTTTTTTTTAACACCCTGATCATGTGCTCTTGGAAGTAATTTCCGATTGCTTCTAGTGAAATTTGCTTTCAAGTGAGCCTGCAGTCCAACACATGGTCACTTAACCAAAATCTCTGGGACTCAACAACATGATCCTATGCATGTCTACTCGGAAGTAAATTCTTCTGCTGAGTTCACTGGGTCCCCAGGTCTAGGATTGCAGCCTTAATTCCTTGGTTAGGAACCGTTTGTGAATGTGCTTGCAACACAACCCTGTGCATGTTTACTCGGAAGTAACTTCCACTGTGTTCAGTGGGAGTTTACTTGCAGGTAAGTATGCCTCTTGCAGCTCCACCCTGTTTACTCAGATGTAAGCCCCCTTGTATTGATTGGGAGACTTACTCATCAATGCTTTTGAAACTTGTGTTAAGATTTACTGTGTAATCTGTACAGCACCATGTACATTGATGGTGCTATATAAATAAATAAATAATAATAATAATAATAATAATAATAATAATAATAATAATAATCTCTAGAGATTGTTTCAAAGAGTGGCAGACATCCTATACGCCCATACTTGAGAGTAAGAAAAGTTGAACTCAGTGAAGCTTACCTTCAGGTAAAAGTGCAGATTATTATATATGTTAAGAGAGAGAATGTGTCAGAGGCCAATTACTTATTTTCCCATCTTTTTAAAATGGTGTGCACTAATTTAGTTGCACTTGTGCTCTCTTTCCACCTCTAAATTCTAAATATAAACTATACTGAGAGAGGAAAGGGTCAAACTGTATTAGTTTTGTTCATGAATTGAGGGAAGGAAAGTGGTTTCCCATCTGTCTGTGTAAACACAGGCTTTTGATTTGAGGATTGGGAGCATTTTTGTGTGCTTTTGGCTATTCCACAGTGGAAAAGATGGGCAATTGTGTGACTGAATCACAGCTGTCTGTGATCAAAGGGGCTCTAAGACTTGCTTCTTCTTTTTTAAGGCAATATTTGCAGAGAAACTCTAAAGTAGGGAGGGAGGGGGGAAACTGAGGCACTTGGTTTCCTTGGCTAGTGGTTTCTTCAGTTTACACTCTCCAATTAGCTTGATGTGGATTTGGTGGCAAAGAGCCATTGGCCTGCTTATTTTTCCACCGGCCACATGGCAAGCTTGTGACGGTGCTGCTGGGAAGTTGTGTTCCTGGATTTGAGGAGATTCCCTGAGGTATGTGTGAGATGTTTGAACTGGCAGTGGGACACCGCTGGACTGGAGACTCTGGTCTTATCTCTCCTGCAACTGGAAAACTTCTGAGTAAACTCATTTTCCTGTATTAGTGTGTGTGTGTGTGTGTAGAAAACAGTGGATTTGTGGCAACAGGTTGAATAGCTTCGATACCCGTGTTGATAAGGTTTGTTGCTGGACGTGCTTCTACGTTGACTTCAGCCGTGGATGTGTAAATATTTGTTGGGTAAGCAGAGTTGGATTTCAGAGCATCTGTATTAGGAGGAAAATGTAGTGTGCTCTTTTGAGCAGTTTTAAATTGATTGTGTTCTTTTTAACTCTTCCCTTCTAACTCTGCTGCCATATTTGGTGCTGGGAGGATACTTCACAGTTGACACACAAATGGCTTTTCGTGTTTCTCACCTATGTAATCTATGCAACAAGTTTTTCCCTGCTGCCACCCGCTCCATATATAGATGGACAGACGGAGGAAGAGAAGTAGAATAATAGTAGTGATAATTAAATACGAGGTTATTAACTGAGTGTTCAAATCTCTTCCAGTTAAGAGTAGTTTGCTTGAACATTGGGTACCTTCTTTAACTTGGCTGTACTGATAACCAGCATCTTTCCACACCCAATTCAAGGTGCGGGAAACCTGTGCGCCTTCAGATGTTCTTGGATATAGTGGCTGAGACTGACAATATGTGGAGAGGCACAAATCCCCCCCTCCATACATGCCTAAAACTGTGTAAATCCAGTGTATTTATACTTTGAGCATTTTTGGAGAGATGAATCATAAATGGCAGCATGAGAAAAGCAGACAGGCTTGAGATCTGGGGCACCAGTCGTCCTGCTACTTGACCAACTATTTCGCTTTGGGAAACTATGGGTTTTCTCTTTGATTTCCAACCAGGCCGTAGGTCCATGCAGAACCACCAGGAGCATCCCATCTAATTACCTCAATGACGGAGTAGGTTGATAAGGGCTTAGAAGGTATCTTGATCCCAAGTGGTTTTTCTAAAAAAAAACAGTATTGTGAATATCAACAAACAAAACAGAAAATACATTGTGAAAACGGAAAAAGAAACCCATAGATAGAATTATCATCGTTTCCATCGTATAAACTGTTAAAGAAAAGAAAAGAAAGAGAATTATACAAAGGTGTCAAGAAAAGCAGACCAAATATCCATATATTTATCCTCTTGCAAGTTGCGTCTATACAGCACTCGTTCAAAAGTTGATAATGTTATTAGGTCCTCAATCCATTGATTCCAAGTGGTTTTGGCTATACAATCCCAAGTGGTTTAGGCTATACAATAATAGGAAAACCTTAAATCTGCCCAATAGCAAATAAACAGCCAGTGCAGTTCCCTCAGCAAAGGAGTTACATGCCAAAAAAAGACAACTCTTGACAACTTCCTTTGTTCATGCAAAGTGGCCCTCCATTGTCAATGGCTGCTAGTCAAGATTACCTCCAGTATTGGAGACAGTATGCATCAGTATGGCAGTTGCTGGGAAACTGGAACGGGAGGGTGCTATTGCAAAGTGCGTTCATGTCCCGCTTGTGGGCTTTCCCACTGGGGCACTTGGTTGGCCGCTGTGCGAATAGAATGCTGGACTAGATAGGCCTTTGGTCTGATCCAGCAGGGCGCTTATGCTCTTAGAGAGCTGGGTGGCCCTGTCGGAGTTTGGTACTGAGCATGGAGCTCACCCCAGAACAGTTTTCCTTAACTGTGGCCCTTCCAGATGTCTTGGACTTCAACTCCCATCATTCTTAGCCAGCATGGTGAATGCCCAGGAATGCTGGAAGTTATACCCCAGAACATCTGGAGGACACCAAGTTTGGACAGGCTTCCCTTAAGGGGAAGATGGGTCAGAGGTGACATGCAAGACGTCTTCCATACAAACTTTTCCACCATTGTTACTCTTCTCATTGAGGACGTCCGATAACCTTCTGAAGAAGCCCAGGTTTCTTTGGAGTACAGCTTGAAAGCCAGAACTGACTTACGGTACAGGTCTGGCCTAAACAGGGGTGGAGAACTTTCGAAGATCCTGGAGCCACTTTTGCTCCCCAAAGCTACTTGCGGGCAGGCTGCACCTTCTTCCAGTGATAATAATAAAAATATTTTTTAAAAAAATAGCATCTGGAGTGGCTACGGAGCGCCAAAAGGGTCAAAATGACCATTCTGGGTACCATTATTGTTATTTTTACAAATTTGGGGGTTGGCGGTGACTGTAGCATGGGTGGAAGGGGCCATATGCTGCCCAACCCTGGTCTAAAACATAATTGTTGTTACTGTGGAATAACACACAGTTGAGGGCACAGGTTGTTTTAGGACTGTGCAAAGGACTGATTTTTTTATGCTTAGCTTGAGTAGCCAGACTTCCCTGAGGTGTCTGTTACCTGCTGCAAAGTGACGGTTGGGTTTTGTGCTTCCGGGAGTTATGTCTTTTGGAGCCCGTTGTGGAATGCTTTGGAGGCTTGTTTAATGCTGGTGACTTATGTTCTGTTGTTTTGCTAACGTAAAATAAACACACGTCATGTTTTGCAATTCCTAATCTGCTTTTATGGGTTTGAACTCTACGCTGACTTCTGTTCTTGTTCTGGCACAGCACTTGCTAACAGGTTGCCAAAAAGTTGGGAATTGCTATGTGTGTATATTTACTAATTGTATGGCTCGTAAGGATGGTTGGCTGATGTGTCTCCCCCAGTTCACGGTTCCGCCTGTAAACCAGCAAGTTGGTGTCTGGACTCCCAAAATTTATTGCTTACTTTGGGTGTAACAAATGAATCTCCCATTTCATAACAACCATGACCTTTCCCGGTTTGAGTAATGGACATAGCTCCACCGAAGTGGATTGTTATAAAGGTGTTTGTGTGTATGCGCTGAAAGAGCATTTTGCTTGGAATTGTGTAGATAGGTGTAGCTGCAATGGAGCAGATTTATACACAGGTCAAGTAAGTGGGAAGCAAATTAAGCACTGAGACAGATGGTAGACTGGTTCAGATGTTGTGCTAAATCAGCTTTCTCTGACCTGGTGCCCTCCAGATGCATTGCACTACAACTCCCAGCTGTGCTGGCTAGAGGATTCTGGGAGTTCTAGTTTAACACATCTGGTGTGAAGAGGAAGTGTTCTTGTTCTCTTCCTCTAGTATGTCTGCGCAGAGGAGTTCAGAAATTTTCACTTCCATTTTTGATTAACCGCAACTTGTTGTGGCATGTGAACCCGACTAAAAGTGATTATTCTTTTTTTAAATATCAATTAATACTTTTATTTATTTTCTACAAAAACAACACACACTGGGAAAGGTAAAAAACAATAAAAACTATACAAACTACATCACAACGCATACAACTACTAAAATAACCACAAATACATAAGGCTATATTCCATTTAGAGCAAACAGTGGTTCATTCTAACTATCATTGGTTTGAAACAAGCCAAGGTTAAACCATGGTCTATGATATTGGCTTCTTTCAGCAAGTTGTAGTGAAAATGAGCCGCAGTTTATGGTTCGGACATAATGCTAAACTGTGGTTAAATGAAAGTTTCTGAACTCCTTGCAGCTGTGCCAGAGGAAGAGAGGGGAAGGGGCAACTCATAACCCTGAGCCTTGCCTAGGATTATTCTTGTCACACTAAACTATGGTTTAATATAATGTCTGGACATGGCCATTACTTGACTCAAATCAGCACCCCCAAGATCCATCATCCCCCCCCCAACCCCAACCCCCACATAGGAGTCTTTCGGCAACCTTTTCGTAGCTAGCTCCAAAATCCATACTCTTCTCTTTGTGTGGCAACATTTCAAAATTGTACACACTGTTCTTTCAGCCCTCACCCTTCAGGTAGGTGTGGCTTCAGGTTCCTTTTATAACTGATTTTCATTTAATTACTAGTATGGTGAGGCATTAGCGGCTTTTAAAGAAACGCCTACTGTTTGCCGTCAACTTAGCAGGGTACATGGGGACCTAGAGAGAGTTCTGTCTCTTTCTTTTGGAATGGTCTTCTAACAATATAGACCTGAGATAACTGTAAGTAAATGGAGGGCCCGAGGAACAGTGGGGAGGTTTCTGATGCAGAGGAGCCTGGAAGACAGGAAGTATGTTGGAGTAAATGCCAAGGCCAGGTGGGCGCTTGCAAGGCAGTCAACCAAATGATAGTTCTTTGACTTCAAGGGAAGAGTTGGGTCTCTTACGAGCTCTGAGCAAACATTAACTAAACATGAAGGCAGAACAGCTCTGCGGACTCACCCAGGAGTTGAGAAAGCTTCCAATTTACTTTATGGCCCGTGAAAATAACAGCTATTAAAATAAATAAAACTTGGAGTGAAGATTTGAGTTGCTGCATGCTTTGCTAATGTTGTGAATATGTTCCAATTTTTAATTTTTCTATATCTATGTGCCATATTGGGTGGTGATGTATGTCTTTCTCTCTCTCCCACCCCTCAATCCAAGAGATCGGCTTGTGACTAAAGCTCCTGGCATTTATCAACTTCTGTTTGGGTTTGAATTTTTAGAGGTCTCTTCAGTCTGCTAAATGTTCATCTTATCTTAGGTCTCCTGTTGGTTTTACTCAGAAGGGCGGGCCTTCAGGCCCTTTATTTTGTTTCCGATTGCCACGGAAATGGCTCTTTCAAGTAGCACAACACTCCTTGAAATGGGACATGTAGCACATCCCTCCTGCTCCAAGACCTTCAGGACAAAACACCTTTTGGGCAGATGTAAGCGGCCAACTTCTGTATTCTCAGAGGGGTGTTGGAGGTTCTCTTCTCCACATGGTATCTGGGCTAGAGTCAGGAAGTGCCTGACCCCTTCATAGATAATGATAATGGTATTATTACGTTTTTGAACACTTCAAATTTTTATGTGTTAACTGTGTTTCATTGACCTGGTTTGCATGTCATGGTGGAACCCAAGAATTTCTAGGGACGAGTGGAGTGTATGAGTCGTATGTGAGCCATTTCTGCTTTTAATCAACACCCCAGGAATACCTAATTCCTGGGAAGTTTCATGATGTGTGAACCCAGAAAGTCTGGGTTGTTTATGTATAAAACAACCCATAGTTCATAATGCTGAATCTCTGAGTTTATACATCATGAGACAACCCAGGAATTCAGCATTAAAACCAAAAATGGCTCCCATGCTCTGTTTGTCTCCACAATTCCTGGGTTAAACAACCTAGGAATGGGCTGCCATTATGTGTTTTAAAATTCTGTAAGCCACCTGGGAATTTTATTAAAGAGTGGGATATGAATTGCTAAAAAATAAATTTAAAATATAGTTGTGCACTCTCCTGATTAAATTTTCCCCTCCTACGCTTCTTGGTGCAAACTACAGCTAGCATTACATCTGCACCAAGTTTTACACTGTCAGCTGGGGTTTGCTTGAAACCAGGATTTGAAACGGGTTCCAAAGCAGTCATGGTTAGTGTTGAAAAAGGGTAGCAGGGATTTGAGCAGGAGAAAGAGAGAAGAAAAGGCATGAAACTTAAAAGGATGTTCCCAATCTCTTGGTCATGCTCCTGATTCTCCTTTTAAAGATAGTGACCAACCCAGTGTCCACAGTTTCATTACCTCATTGTGGACGACAAGTAATATTTTTGGGTGTGGGGATTTATTTATCGTCGTTTCTCTGGAACGCCTCTGTGTAGCCTTTAGTGTGGTTAAGCAATTACCCACAGCAGTTAAGCAACTGCCTTGAGCAGCAAATACCTTTTTTTAAAAAATTCAACTTCCTTAGAGCTGCAGGAAGAGGAGTGACGTAACTGGGATCTGGTGGTCTGGTTGGCGTTTTGCTCTAGTGGCAGCGTGTAATGTGTGTAAATTATTCATGGTATACCGATAATGTTGGTGTGTGTGTGTTTGGGATGAGAGCAACGCATAAACAAATCCAGACTGACACAAAGTGCTGATCGTGTCTGCCTTGAACGGCCAGTGATTTTTTAATTACTTGTTCCTCCTCCTTGGCAGTCTGATCTTGTTGCCAACATGCAAAGGCCTCTAAGAGTCAACTTTCCATTTTTTTTAAAAAAAAAAATTGTCTAAAATATATACTGAGGTATCTTTTTCAATGGAAGTGTTATGTTGAGGCATTTAATTGAGGCAATAGCTCATTTTCTGTACTATAATGCAAGCCAGCCACTTAAATGTTTGAAGCATAATTTTAACCCTGAGCTGAGATTGTGAGAGATGCTAGTTGGAGCTGTAGCATAGCCGTAGCGGCTACATGAACATCAGTCGTCAACTTACTTGAAGGCCTTAGGTAAACCTATCTGTCTCGGCCTCAATCCCACCTTCTTTAAAATGGGGATAATAATCCTGACCTACCTTAGAAGGTGGTTGTAAGGATTGCAGCAAGGTAATGTCCATGAAGAGCTTTAAGCACTCAGAAGCAGCATATACTAGAGTTAGTCCAAAATGTATACTGTGTCTCCTGTGAGAGCAGTGAGGCAAGCGAATGACACCAATCTTTATGCACCAGCAATGGCTTGTGCATCTTCCAAGCCTGATTTAAAAGTGCTGGTTACTTCTCAATCTATCTTTATGAAAGCCTGTTTTCAACATTCTATCACAGTTGAATGTGACCAAGAGACAAAGCCCCGGGGTGGGACAGTACTAATGAAGGAGCAGGTCTCATGAATACAGGAGTGTTGTATTGCAACAATACCACAAGGAGTTAGTTTGATTCCAAGTGGGATTGAGAGGGGTTGGGAATTAACAAGTTTAGCCCCAACACCAAAGATGATCTGATCTCAAGTGTGCCTTTTAGTTTTCTCCCTTATAGTTGCCTTTCATTCCTTTTGGAGAAATGCAAAGCTCGGCATTTGGGAACACTGTTGAAGTGAGAGCAGAACCCTACTGTTATCCTGTCAATGGATGTCCGGAATCATACAAGGGGTTGTGCTCGCCCCTTTTCGTGGGGTTCTTCAAATATACAAGTCCTCCATTTAAACATACCGCACTCTTCAGCATGAACAGAATTTTTCCCTGATGTATGTGTGAATCAGTGTATCTAGAACTTGCAGGGTTTCTCCAAATTTCACCTTGAATGTCGTTCGGATTCGTGGCCGTATGACATAGTGATGTTTGTTTATTCCCTTTTCTCATGAAACGTCGGCAACACTTCCCAAAATGTATGCAATTTTAAAAAATATGCTCATTTTTCTCCCGTTGGTCAAAGCATGTTTGTGCACATTTTTCAAAAGCATGCGTATTTCCATAACCATTTTTCAAATGTATGTATTTTTGAATGCATTTTTGTTCTGCAAATTGTTTCACAAATGCACAGACTTTGACTGCACTTTGCATTTGGGTTCAAGATGTGCAAATTCTAATAATAACCAAACTGAAATGAATTTCTCATACATCCCTATGTGCTTGCACGCGCACGCACGCACACACACCATGCTCTCATTTCGTGCTCCCTTTGGCCTACCGTCTAGTTTGCTGACCTGCTTTATATCTGTTTAACTCCAATAATGCTACTGGATCTGACATTCTCAGCTTATATTCATTGGCCCAACAGAATTTTGGGTGCCATTGTGCATAGGAGTCCATCTCCCCTGGTTTACTAATATTTACATGAGAGCCCTGGCTCTATGACCCGTCGGTTTGGGATTTGTGTAAATGGCAATTTAAGGGGGACCCCTCACCCACTAAGAAAGTTGTCAGATTTGGGGGTCAAGGGAAATCCGGCGAGCCCCCAAGGAGCCAGATTTCCCCACAATGGCCATCCGTACAATCAGTTGATTAATTAAGTCTTTACTGGGGGCTGTGTTCACCCAAAATTCAGAATGTCTGTGCATCTTAGTTCACATGAATGTTTTTTTCCGACTCCCAGAACTGAATTTTCCTTAGCTCTGGAACCCAGATCTCCACTGTGGTTAGGCAGAGTTTGCTTTTGATATATAAGTGGATTTTCTTTTCTTTTTCTTTTTTATACAAAACGCCATAAAAACTTCACTGGAGACTTCTGTGTCAGGCGAGGCTTTAATGCGTCAGAGAACTCCATTTTAATTGCCTGTTTTCTTCAGGCTCTGATCTCCCGGAATGTTTGCCTCCAAGCTACTCCTCCTTGAACTTTTAAAAAGAAAATAGATGGTTAGTTCAAATGGCTTAGTGGTGTTAGCCTTGGGAGACCAAGTAGATCATAACTCTTGAGAAACGTTTGCCTTCCACCCCCCACCCCACCACTTCTCCTAACACATGGCTTGCATGAAGAATGTTTGTGTTTTGGCTTTCCTGTAGTGAGAAAACTCTTGTTAAAAGGCAGGGCTGGAATGGCCCTCATAACTACTACTGTTGCTGCCCAACTTGTAGCTGGGTACCTCAGTGACAGAGCACAGGCTTTGCATGCCAGAGGTGCGAGGTTCAATCCCTGGCATCTCTGGCTAAAAGTGAACCTGGGTACCAGTCATAGGAAACAATACCGGGCTGAGTGGACCCGTGGCCTAAGACAGCTTCATAGGCATTCCAATTCAGGCTGCAATCCTATACACACTTACTTGTGGGTAGCGATGTAGGAGAATTTCGTTTTTGTTCACAAAACACGCGAGCATGCCCTTTTCGAAGCTCCAAGCGCAAGCATATGTCTGCTGAAAATATTCGCAAATTGTCGAACACATGTCCGCGTTCGTCTCGTTCCCAATTTGCGCAAATTTCCTAATTTGTGCAAATTTCCTCAGTGGACTGAATCGGCCGTGCTTTAGTCTGTGGAGAGAGCATTCAGTGCAGCCTAAGATGCATGCTCAAATGTGGGTGCCTCAAAGAGGCTTCTCAAGTGCCCCATGTGCACTGGTTATATGTATCTCAAAATGCTTCACAGATTCCTTTTGTAGCATACAGGGCTTCCATGGTACACTTGGAATGATCCATTAGTAGAAAGGGGTTCTCTGAAGCTGGAATGCTTGAAAAACACTGCAGTAGAGTTGCAAAATGCTGTTGCATGGCAAATTGCTTGTTGCACTGGTGACTTGTTTCCCTGGAAGAAAATTCTCCATTGATCCCTCCATGAAATTTCCCTCTTTTACCATAAGAATTCTCTGAGCAAACCCAACAAACTTTCTATTTCCTGTAGAAGCTGTATCAACATAGATTTACCTCCGCTGCACTTCAGGCTGCTATTTTCTCCTCTGTGTGCTGAACTTTGCTGACTTTGTGTTTTTGATTTCAGCAATGCATTAACCTGCTGCCTCCACAGGCGAAATTGGGCAGGATTGCCAAGTTCACATTTCCCCTGCGATCCCTTGGGTGTTTTCTCTTTCTCTCTCTTTAATAATAAAAAAGGAAGGGAAAGGAAAGACAATACTCAACAAAACAAGTATGTTGGTCGGCGGTGACTTAAAGGAATGCAAGTATGGGAACTGGAGCAAAAAAGGAGCTCTTGGCAGTGATGTTTCTAACTTATGTGCAAAACATCAGAAAAAGCTGGCTTTATAAACCTAAACCAATGAGCTTTTAAAAACTTGATGCAATTGATTATCATGCCGGAGTCACATTACATCCAAATGATGACCTGATTTGCATGTCACAACTACCCAGGGTTTAATTGTAGGTAGTCTCTCCCTTGACAACCCAGAATTCCCAGTTTGCACAGAATGCTAAACAATTTACAGGATTGTTGTCATAACATGATCTTGTGCAATATAATTGCTTTATCTGCTGCTTTGCTTTGTTAATGTTTGTTTGTTTGTTTTTTAAAAAGTTGCATTGCTGTGTTTGGGATTTTAAATAGTTGGTAGCCACCACAAGAATCAATTTGGATAGGGCCTTCTCAGTGGAGGCTCCCAAATCGTGGAACTCCTTTCCTATTCACTTGTGCCTTGCCCCTTCTGTATAGGCATGACTTGAGGATCTTCCCTTTCAGTGCTACCTTTAGTTGAGATTGTGAATACTTTATGTTAGAGGAACCTCTCTGTGTATTCTGTAGGCTTGTTAATGTGGCAATTATATATTTTTATTTCTTGCCTTTGCTCTTGTTTGTACATTGCTTTGTGGGGGCATAGCCCTAAACATGACTAAAAATTAAAACAAAATGTTTATATATTTTTGCATAGGTTATTTATTTAAAATTAGTCTGTAGGACATTTAGGTTGTTCTATAAATAAAAGGAAAACGGTCATGTGAAGAGAAATAATTGCATAAGGTCAACAATTGCATGCACTTAATCTTAAATGAGCAGAATGAAGGATCAGCGTTCGCAAGCATCTTAGTCTAATTTTAAACTAGTCTTCAAAAACCTTGCAGCCTTCTGGATAATGGTGACATTACGCCCCTCCAGATGTATTAGAAGTAGCACCACATCTGAATGACTGGGGATTGGATGCTAAAATTAGCGGAATAAATTTTGCCCCGGCCTCTTACTAAAAATTACAGTAAAACATTGCATGTATCAATGTTTTCACAAGGGCAGAGTCTGAAAGCAATGGGTGTTCTTCCAAATTGGCATTCTAACAATCAGAATAATATATTTTTTAAAGATTTGGTAAGATACAAATATTAGAGGATTGTGTAAGGAAAGTCTGTAGCTTTCCACGGATCAAAGAATGGCATCCATACATCTGTAAAAGATTTCGTATGATGTTTTCCATCCTGGATCTGAATCTGACATGGGACTTTGCTTGTAGGAGTTATGTCTGTACCTCTATTAATCGGTCTATTGCAATAGTACTTATTTACTTTCCCAGTTTTCAGTTGATATTGCTATAGCTGCTGCTGTTATAACAGATGTATGCAATTTATGATAGATGAGCCAGGGCTGCTGTTGATATACTTGAGCTTGAGTGGGTAGAGGTGGCTTGTTGGTTAAATACACAAATCTGCTGGCAGTCTTGAAGACTCTTAACAAAAAAAATTATGAGTGAAATCACACGCACACCTTCAAGGCTGCATGGAGTTTATTTTCACTTCCTTTGAGCAGCAGTTTTGTGGGTTGGGATGGTATCCTGCTCACTGCAGCTTGTGCAGACGTGCCTGTGACTAGATCTGTCCAGGCTGGTTCAGAAACATTGGTGGGACGTGAAGTTCTCCAAACAAGTCCTGAGATATTGGTCTTGGCTTTGTAGTGTATTTCATTCTAAGCTAATGTCTTCTGCTCTGGCTCATTCTCTGACCCGTAAACGAGAGAGTGTTGTGTAACTAAAGATTTCCATTGGCTACTAAAATAGACTGTCCATTGTCCTTTGGAAGGCTGTGAACTGAGGCTTATTAAGAGTGCATTGGCTTATCCCTTGAACAAAATGGCAATGTGGAATTTGGGAATGAAAACGCTGCTAATTTGTTCACAAGTGAGAAAAGCATTTGTCAGAAACTCTGGCCACAGGTTGGGGTCTTGGTGGTTGAGCTACTGCGAATTGTACGTGGGCCTTGGAGGCTTCTTAAGGCATGGAAAGTTTAGAAGTAAGTGTGTAACTTTGGCTCCAGGTGACTAGCAGCCTGTGGATTGGTCAGGCCTGAAATATATGCCTGAAATATATGCAAGGAGCCCGGCCTTCCACCTTTGCCATGGTCAATAGGACAGTCAGTGTTTTCTGCCTTTTGCACATCGTGCTCTGGCTTTTCCACAGGTAGCCCTGGGCTGGAGAACCCACCCATCTAGATTCAACTGTGGCTGCTCATGGTCTCGACGGCTTTTTTGTCCCTAACTTCATGTGCAGGAGATTTGCATCTGTTTTAGGGGGAAAGTGCCACCTGTTTTGCACTCAACAGGTGGAATTATTGTTCTTAAAGGAGATTAGAGAACATCACAATTGGGGGACGGGTGGGACCAAGGGACATAGGGGATGAGCAGTTCATTGATGGAGATTATTTCTTCAACAGCATGCCCCATTTTACAGCATGCCCTGGTGGGGGTGGATAAGAAAAGCAACCCCTCTCTCCATGGCAGAAAAGCATGAATCATCATCAAATTCATATATACATATTCCTAATCTTTCTCAAGTTGACTTTAAACTCCAGAGGTGTACCTGAAAAGCTCTTCCAAAAGACTAACTGGAGAGCAACCAGCAGGAACCATGCCCTTCTGCCATGGCTGTCAACTGGGCATGTAGATGATGCTATTCAGAAGGTATGGTTGGTGGACCTCAGAGTTCAGGATTAGGCATCTAAGCAAAGGTAGCTTTTAGTTTTCACTGTTAATGATTCTGCGTGGTTGGGGGATACATGTGTGTTTGTGGGAGAGCAGGTGAGATTTGCCTCAGGCAGCAAACTGCACAGGGCAGATAAATATGGGAATAAAGAGGGTAAGCAAGGACTTAGGCCTCAGCACCGCAGAATTTTGTGCTACGTTAGCAGCATGGACTCTTGCAGCACACACTGCTGCCACCTTGAGTGCCATTTTTGGGTGGAAAGGCAGGATATAAAGTAAATAAATATATAGAATCAAGACGGGAAGAGCACATTCCATGGCTGCTTTTCTCACGGCCCTCTGTCCATGCTGCACTGAGGTGAGAAGTCTTTCTCTCAACAACCAAGATACGGGTGGTGAGTTTACTTCACCAATTAACCAGGTGGATAATGACAGAATTGTAATGTTCAAATTTAGAAGAAAATAAATCAATCCTCAATGGAAACCGAAATAGTGTCACTCGACACAGGCAACAATCTTGAACTTTGTGGTACTAAGTCTTAGTGCTGGCAGTGGTTTATGGGTAGAATGTTCCGTTCTAGAACCACCTGTTCCAGGAAGTTCATATAGGGCTCCCAGCCAAAAGGAAGGCTGAATTGGGAGTCAAAGAAGAAATTCTTCAAGAAACGGGAGAAGGTTTCTACTGATTTGAAAGCATCTTGTGGTGGCTGAGGTCTCTGTTACTTGATCTAGAGGCCTGAATGGTGATCCTGTCCCATAAATTCTGGATGAGACACAACCTGACCTTGAAATATATTCTTAAACAAGAAATTGATAATGTTGATAATTGTATGACACTTTTGGTACTTGTGGTAGAAAAACAGCTAAATCTAAGCTTCTCAGCAAAACAGTTACAGGTGCATATTCTTAGATTTCTTCGCTCCCCCCACCTTTGTTTTAAGCTCTGCTTAATCACTTTCCGATAAATACACTATTTAGGCAGGACAACCCAGCATGCCCTGCTCAGTAATGAGGAAATGGCGGAGATGGCGGTTGGAAGTGCCAGGTGTGGCGTTGGAGACTCCAGCTCTGTAATCTGGGTTTTACCGAAGAGATTGTTACTGATAGCCCTGGGATTTGGCATCTATATAAATACACAAGCCGTGCTCTGTTTAAGCTGAGGGGGTTCATGTCAGTTCATTTGCCTTGGAAAGAGACGGGCAGCGTCCTGCATTTGCTGGCCTTTATCCCAGTGATGAAAATTCTTCTTCCTTGTATTGGGCAATCGTAAAACCGGGGAGTTTTCTTTCATGTGGCGTCAAAAACATCCAAGTCGGTGAAAGGAATAAAAACGTAAGAATTGCCTTGCTGGGTCTGAACAAGGCAATTCTAAGCTAGTCCAGCATTCGTTTTTTGGCAGTGGACTAATGAGAATCCTACGTGGTTTGTTTGTTCCAAGTATCAAGTGTTCTATATCTGAAGGTTCTATGAAGCAATCACGGCCTGTAGCCTTTGATGTCTGTCTGTCATGAATTTGTCTTGTTCACTGGCAAAGCCACTAAGCTAATGAACCTCACCCCATATAGTAGTCATGAATTCCACCAGTGAATTATGCACTGTATGAAGCATTGCTTCCTTTTGTCAGTGATGAGCATACTGCAAATCACCTTTATGGGCTGTTCCTAAATTCTGCCATTATGAGAGAAGGAGAAAAACCTATCCTCGCACAACCTTCAAGATTTTATAATCCTCCATCGTTCCTCCATCTTTGCTGCCCATATATTTATTGATGGATAAAATATAGCTGGACAACCATCTGTCAGGGATGCTTTAGGGTGGATTCCTGCATTGAGCAGGGGGTTGGACTAGATGGCCTTGTAGGCCCCTTCCAACTCTGCTATTCTATGATTCTATGATTTACAATATTGATATACCACTCCCCGTTCAAAATTTTGGAGCGGTGAACAGATAAAATAGAATTAAACGGAACAAAAACACGTTAAAATAGATTTTAAAAGAAACAAAGTACAAAATAAATCGCAGCTGGTCATTAAGGGAAGGATTCCTGGAACAACGATGTTTTCAGGAGGCACCGGAAGGAATACAAAGTTCGTGCCTGCCTGATTTCCAGTGGCAGGGAATTCCATAGGAGGGGGCCACCACACCGAAGGCTTAACCAGCCTCCCCCAGCCTGGTATCCTTCAAATGTGTTGGAACACAATCCCCATCATCCCAGTCAGTATGCTGTTCTGGATACGGATGATAGTGCTGCATTCTAAAACATCTGGAGGGCACCAGATTGGAGGACACTGTCCTAAACTAAAAGCCCCAGAACACCTTTTCTTGGGTGCTGAAGGTGCACTAATCCTTTGTTTACTTTTTGGTTCTTCCTTTTCTGTACCTTTCATCACCTCTGTTTGGTGAAGGTGCTAGAGTTGTCAAGGGGTAGCTGTATCAGTCTGCTGTAGCAGAAGCAACAAAGAGTCTTGTGGCATCTTAAATGCTGATACCTTTATTTGGCATAAGCTTTTATGGACACTGTCCATTTCATGCATCTGATGAAGTGGACAGTGCCCATGGAAACTTATGCCAAAATAAGTTGCCCAGGAAATGTCCATGAAAACCAAGGCCACCATGGGTGAGCATTACATGTGAATCAGGTCAAAGGATAGGATGGATTTTGTGGGGGGAAACCCGTTTACTAACAGGGACTGGCTGGCGAGATCACATTACGCCAGTCCTTTTACAACTTCATTGGCTGCCAGTCCAGGTCTGGGCCCGATTCAAAGTGCTGGTATTGACATTTAAAGCCCTAAACGGTTTGGGGCCAGGTTATTTGAAGGAACACCTCCTACCATATGTACCTGCCCGGACCTTAAGATCATCCACAGGGGTCCTTCTCCGTGAGCCCCTGCCAAAGGAAGTGAGGCAGGTGGCTACTAGGAGGAGGGCTTTCTCCGCTGTGGCACCCCGGTTGTGGAATGAGCTCCCCAGAGAGGTCCGCCTGGCGCCTACACTGTACTCCTTTCGTCGCCAGCTGAAGACCTTTTTATTCACTCAGTATTTTAACACTTAATTTTAACTTAAATTTAAATTATACTGTTTTAACTCTGTATTTTAACCTTATATCAATTTTGCTGCGTGGTTTTATCCTGGTTGTGCTTTTTATATTGTATTTTGTATTTGTATTTTTAACTTGTTGGTTGTTTTATGATGGTTTTAATTTTTGTGAACTGCCCAGAGAGCTTCGGCTATCGGGCGGTATAAAAATGTAATAAATAAATAAATAAAATAAATAAATATATATTTCACACAGTTTGCAAGATAGATGAACTAGGTAAATTTTGTGTGCTTTTAAAAATTAGGTGTTTTTTTTTTAAAAAAATGAGTTTCAGTATCAACCTATAACCATTACATGACAAATGCATACAGGTTGTTGTTTTTTTGCCCCATCTAGTTGCTCATTCTAAACCCCAACCATAAAATAAAATGTCTGTGTGCTTTTATGCAACTGACAAACTGCATTCCTTTTCTACTCTACTGGGCACAATTTGGATTTTTAAAAGTTTTTTTTTAACACACCTTCAGCCTAGCCCTGGGCCTAAGAGAGCCATTTTCAAGTGTCTCCTAAATTGAATTAGATGAGGGTTAGGTGGGAGGGGTGGTGGTAAAGGACTACTTTAAAGCATGCAACGAGAGCAGAATATCTTTCCACTTTATGTGCCTGGCAGGGCAGGGCTTCTAATTGAGGCCAAACAGCTGGAAATCCCTTTTGTACTTTCAAGTTCCTGTCTCTGACATGATAATTAAACCCCTGAGACACACAAACCATTCAGACTGGTAATGCTCTTTACTTTGACTGGATGTGTTGGGCCAGGAAAATTGAAGCAAGCACACAAGTATATCTGGGGTGGGAGGGGTATTTTTGTTTTAATAATAACTCTGATTAAAAAGGATATTTAATGACAGCTAGTACAATGCCTATGATTATGTGCGGGGTGGGAGGGTTTAAACACTGCAATGATTTTTAAGAGAAGTAGTGCATCTTTGCACACTCTCCAAAGGAAGCTCATTCTAGCTTTCCATTTTGAGATTTCTCCGTAACAGCCAAGGCACCCAGGTTTAGAGGTACTGAGCATGTGTGGGCTTTGTGGCTACTTGTGAACCCAATGGCTGCTACTAGGAATCCCCATTGCGGCCGCTGCTCCGAGAGCCAGTGTGGCGTAGTGGCTACAGTGTCAGACTGGGAGTCGGGAGATTCGGGTTCTAGTCCCCACTCGGCCATGGAAACCCACTGGGTGACTTTGGGCCAGTCACAGCCTCTCAGCCCAGCCTACCTCACAGGGTTGTTGTTGTGAGGATACAATGGAGAGGAGGAGGATTATGTCACATTGGGTTCCTTGCAGGAAAAAAGGCGGGATATAAAATGCAATAATAAATAAAAACAAATGTTTTCCCCTTCTTACTCAAGTAACCCTGGGTTCAATGCTTGAGTTAACTTTTAGGAACCAATGGCATCTATTTACTTACAGGAGGGAAAATAGAGGAGTGCCTTTGGGGATATCACTTGGGTGGGAGGCCATCTTAGTCCCAGTGATCTCAGCTGTTAGGAATCAAGTTCGTTGCTGTTTATGTCGCCCCCTCCCCTCCACTGTACAGCTTTCTAGTGGGTTCTGGTCACACTTGAGTGTTACAGACTGCTGGGAAATTAAATCTTACATAGATAAATAGTTTATCCTCTTCTACCCACAGTTTCCTTTTTTTATCTTCTTATTTTACTAGATCCGTGATTGACAACAGAAGCCTGGGTTTTCAATAATTCTGTACATTCCCAAGACTGTAACAATGCACAGGGACATAATTTAGTTTTGGAAAGAAGAGTGTCTTCTAATTAGTTTTGTACCACCCAAACGGATGAAAGTACCTTTTTTTCAAAATTTCTCTTCCAATTTTAGTTAAAGCCCTCCTTCATTTCTGTTCTTTTGTGATAGATAATGAAAAACCTTAAATGACTTGGTATGCGGGGGGAAATACTTGAAGCTGTAGAGAGAGGGAAGGAATCTGTGCAGTTTGAGGCCATTTTTCCTGAAGTTCATCCTCTCTTTTTTCCTTTTCAAAGTATGGGTCTATGATATTCATAACAATTATTCTGCTGATTCAGATCAAAGCTCTTTCTACCCCACAACTCTGTCTTGTTCATTGAAAGTGGTCATGCCCTGGGAGAACCTCCAGACCATTGGTGATTAAGTGAGCAGTTATTTGGCCATAGTTCAGAGGTGGAGCAGAAGGTCCCATAGCTTAGTGGTTCAGAAGGTCCTGTGTTCATCTCCAGGTGTGTGTGTGTCTAAGTCACGTGGGAGGTGATGGGCACAATCTGTGCACTAGGCTAGATAGATTAATGGTCTGACAGTATAAGGCAGCTTCATATTTCACAAGTCTGGTTTAACCAGAAATTCACATTCTTTCTGCTGAAAGTTCCTGTTTTACTTCAGTATGGTGGTCTTTAGGTCAAAAGATAAAATGTCCTGAAAGAATGAATGCTAATGTCCTTTTGCTTTTGGGATATATCAGTGGGAAGGTTTACATGATTAAGATTTGCTTTGATTATATCACCCTCCTCGGCATCCCACCAACACGAGACGTACGCTATGGTGGGATGTGAAAGAGGGCTTTCTCTGTTGTGGCACCCCGGCTGTGGAATGCCCTCCCCTTGGAGGCCCGACTGGCGCTGGTTTCATTTCGGTGTCAAGTTAAGACATGGCTTTTTAACAAAGCCTTTGATGACTAATATTCACCAGGCCTCTACATGTTTTTAATTGTTTTAATTGGTTTTACTGTTTTTAAATTTTGTACTGGTTTTATTTGTTTTTAGCTGTGTATATTTATTGTTTTATATTGGTTGTATGGTTTTATCTGTATGTCTCCCTGAGATCCTTGTGATATAGGGCAGGATACAAATGTCTTAATAAATAATAATAAATAAAATTACCTTGTGTGGGGTGGGGGTAGTGAAACACAATGGCTGATGGATCTTTCTTCCTTTCAGCCACCCAACCCAAGTCCCTAGTATCCCATCTCATGCTTTTCGTTTCCCAGGGCTATAAATAAAAGCACGTCCGCCTGTGCTTTTCTTTTTTTAACTGGAGGCAACCCCGTAAGCTCTCTTCTGCAGGTCTGTTCAAGCTGGGACGTGAGGGAATTCCTAAGAGGATTATTGTGGCTTACTCAATATAGGTCTTGAACTTGAGCTGTTGCTGAAAGACATGGAAATGAAAGTTATGTAACCCAGGGGTGGGAAATCCATCCTGGCTGGTGTTGGGAAGAAAAGGGAGTGGGGGGGGGGGGATCCCCAGGTGCTTGGTTGCCCTAGCATCTAAACATTTTGTGGTGATATTGCCTAAAAGCATGGTTCTGGTTCCTAGGAATATGAAAATTTCCAACCGTGGCCTATGGGTATCATTCCTTTGCAGAAGTCCTTGCATCACTGGATTTTATCAGGAGTGACTGCTCTACTTCTGTCTGTGTTTCATAGATCTGTTATGTATTATTATTATTATTATTATTATTATTATTATTATTATTATTATTATTATTATATCCCGACCTATATCACAAGGATCTCAGGGTGGCGTACAGATAATATCCAACTTGTGGCCTGATCCTGTGATTTCTTTGAGTGTCAAATGAATGTGTAGGGTTTGGCTCGATGTTGATGCTTGCGGTTGCGAATCGCTACTGAACGTTGCCGTGCTGCCACAGCACAGTTCAGTATTGCAGCATTGGCAGCGTCTGCTACAGGTACAATATATTGGTGTGGCGTTGTTGATTGCAAGCACAGAAGGGGCATCTTGCAGGCAGAATTGAAGACCGCTATCAGATCCGGCTTCTGCCAAGTCTGGGGTGCGTGAAGCATATGTGCAGCATGGAGCAAGATCAAGAAAGGATCCCTGTTTCCCTGACAGAAGAGCAGGAAACTTTTATAAGGGATGGGCAGGACCACATGACCACCAGTGGCGTATTGCTTTATGGGAGACTTCTTTGGTGGTCTTATAGTTGCCGTCTTTGGGCAGCGATGGATCAGGGCGCAAAGGCTGACTCCCTTGCCTGACATCCCGCCATTCTCCTGATTATGGCTCAAGTCTTGACACTTACACAACATTAGTACACAACAGGAATACTGTTGCATCGACTAATTGAATTTGAAGGGTGAATTACTTCATATGTGATGTCGCTGTAGTCACATTAGTACAAGTTGCACATCAGGGACTAGAACCATGAGTTTTAAAAAGGAAAAGAAAGTGATGTTCTCCTAATGCCAAATTATTCTGATCGAAACAGGTGCAGGTATGCAATATGCCGTACATACTGCTGTGTGGTTTTTAAAATTGGATTTGTTTAACTGTAATTCTCATCTTGTTGGTTTTATTGTACATTTTTAAACACATTGTTCACCACTGTTGGATCATTGGGCCAAAACACAGCATTAAAATAAACCTGGGTAAAGAATAATGGCCAATAATAATGTACGTATAACAAGAATGAACATAGTGCTTTTAAAGAGAGCAGTGTCTTAAAAATCATAGAACACTTCTCCCTTTCTTGTAGGGGTTAGCTACGTCCCCCTTTCTGCCTACTGCTTTGGTTTGCCACAGATAACCATCTTTTTTCAGTTTTATTCTGAATCTGAATCCGAGGAGTTTCTCTCCTTTTCCTCCCCAGACCCAGCCTGCCATCTTCTCTCACCCTAGTCCAAGACTTCCGACACCTGCCTCCTCCGTGACACATGGAATGGATTATATTTTACAAGTTCTTGCTGTCACAAATCGTGACAATCACAAGGCGGTCTGGGCGTCTCTGTGCCGTTCCTCAGAGAGAGTGCCAGGGGATTGGGAGGGGGCTGGGTGGGATGGATAAAAAGCTCTGCAGACAGCCTGTGCTTGGCAGGTTGACAGCACTTATTAGAGGTAACCTTCAGGAAATGCCACACACAGGTCTCCGTTGACTCTCGTGCAGCGTTTTACACTGTTCTCTTTTCTTAAGGTTTCCAGTGTTCAGCAGGAGCTGCCCTCCTTTCATTCTGTGACCTGTCTTTCCATCTTCTTGCACAAAAGGTCCTTGGATCATTACATGGCTCTGGATCTCCTTTTGCAACACGTCCTTTGCTTTCATAGAATCCTTTAGTGCATAGCATGAAAAAGAGCCGTTTTGTAAAAAGGAGACTTTAGGCCTCATGGAGGACACCACTGGGTGTTTGGACACTCATTTGGAGCAGGGAGGATTGGTGGTACTTGTGCAGTTGATATCTGGTTGTAATATGGGTGTGTGTGTGTCGGTCAAGGGTATGGACCTAGCACCAGGCCTCTTGTGGCTGTTGTGGATGTGTTTTCTGTCTTTTAGAAGTGCCTATTCCGAGGGAAGCTTGGAGGATGGCAACAAAGGAGAGGGCCTTTTCAGTGGTGGCCCCCCAATTATGGAATGATCTCCCCGATGAGGCTCGCCTGGCACCAACACTGTTATCTTTTCGGTGCCAGGTCAAGACCTTTCTCTTCTCCCAGGCATTTAACAGCATTTAACAACATAAGTTTGTTTGTTTTTTAATGGACCCCAGAACTGTTTGTGTTTAAAATGGATACTGTTTTGTACTGTTGTTGTTATATTTTTGGATGGTTTTAAATTTTGTATACTTCTTTAATGTCCACTGTTTTTAAACTTTTGTAAACCGCCCAGAGAGCTTCAGGTATGGGGCGGTATATAAATTTAATAAATAAATAAATAAATAAATAAATTTTATTTTTGTGGATAGCAAGACTGCTAGATTTAGTGCCACTGCTCCATTTTCAAGCCCTAAATGGCCTGAGCATGTGGTAATTTTTAAGGGAAAAACTTGCTACTAGGGGTGTGCACGGACCCCCCGCTCCGCCCCACGGGCCGATCTGAAAATTTCAGATCGGCCCGCTCCGCCCCGCGCCGCTCCGCCCATACTCCGCTCCTCTTCGCCGCGGAGCTCCGGCTCCGAATCGGAGCTCCGCAGTGGAGGGGAGTGGTGCCAGGTAAGGCCGGGAGAGGAGGGCGGGGGGGGGGTTACCAGGCCCTGCCGCCGTCGCCGCCCGTGGGGCAACGGCGGCAGAGCCCGGTAAGGGACCAAGGGGGAGGGGGGCCTTACCTGCCTCTGTTCGCGGTCCGTCGGCTTCTTCAATTGAGCCCGTGGTTCAGCCAGGAAGTCTGGGCCGCAAGTACGGCCTAGACTTCCTGGTTGAACTGCGGGCTCAATTGAAGAAGCCGAGGGACCGCAGACGGAGGCAGGTAAGGGAGAGGAGGGGGGGTTTACCGGGCCCTGCCGCTGTCGCCACATGGGCGACAGCGACAGCAGCAGGGCCTGGTAAACCCCACTTACCTTTCCGGCGTAGCTCCAGATCGAGGCGAAGGATCCGCCTTCACCTCGATCCTCTTCGCCATGCTCCGCCGGCCCCCCAATCCTCTTCACCTCCGCCTTAAGGGCAGGCGAAGCACCCCCCTCCGCTTCTAATTCGCCGGTCCGATTAGAAGCGGAGCACATCCCTACTTGCTACCATGCAAAGCTTCCTCCTCTTTAAGATCTGTAGAGGGTTACTTGCTTCAACTACCCTAATCTCCTGAGTAGGGCGGCAGTTAGGAAGAGCAGGGTCTCTTCAGTAACGGCACCCTCCCTTGCAACATCATTCTTAGGAAAGCTCAGGAGCCTCGCTCCCTCTTGCACTGTTGAAAGCCACTCAAGACTGTTATGGCCAGCTGTTGTGAGAGCTGGAGAGATAATGTCGTTTATATTGCTTTGTTGTTTTGTGACCTGTTTTAAAGACAATGGTCTTGACCGTTCTTTTAAGATGAAAAGGTTCCAGACTAGATCCCAGGGTCCTTGGTTTATGTTTCATGTTTGGACTTGGCCTTAGCGATCGGCTAACAATAAACAGGACCTTGGTAGTTAAAGCAAAATGAAACAAAACACACACATTGAAAGCTAGCAAGGTGGTGCCCTGGTTTTGCTCCCCTTGTAACTCTCTTTGGCTGTGGAGCGCTGGGAAAATCCATAGAGTGGCATTTCGGAAAGCCTGCTCAATTATAGTAATATTTATTTCATGAGGTGAACTGTGAGTGAACAAGGCTGAGGAGGGGAGGGCGGCAGAGGACCCATCTGCGAACTGAACTCGAGCTTCTTGGTTTACGTTGGGGCCCAAAATATAAAAGAAAAGAAAAGCGTGTGTGTCCCTCTTATTGTGGATTTAATTTCTGTGATGCTCAGAACGGTCGACCAAGTGTCAATCTGAAATGCTTGTAAAGGGGCAGCAGGGTGTCAGTATGGGCGGGGTGGGTGGGGGAAAGCAAGCGGGCGGGCGGGTAAGGGGGGGATGACTTGTGGTCTCCATGGCAACCCACCAGACGACAAATGGATCAATGCTGCTGCGGTTCGCCATCTGAAACTCAAGCAGGCCTGGCAAAATCCTACGCCTGTCTCTCACTGACAGGCCCTGCTGAGGGGGGCCATTAAAGCGAGGGCACCTCAGGGCGAAAGTGTTCATGCTTCGCTACGCTCCTGTGATAGCGGGCTCTTGACGTCCTCTGTAATAGGGGTTAGCTAGAAGCATCCTTCTGGGGGAAGTTCTCTCCCCCCTACCCATTTCCCAGGGTCCTGAGATACCTCATTGCTATATGCTTCTTAGCAGCAAAATCCTCCCATTCCCAGCCTCGGGGCCCATTCATAAGTGACCACAGCAGCATGGGAGTTTCTGTCTTGAGGCTGCTCTGGTTTCCAACGGCATTTTGTGGGACCTAGGGATCCCTTGACAAAAAGATCGCTAATGGCAACGGAGCTTTCCTCTGAAACATGGTTTGCGGTCCATTACATCTTGGTCCATTCCTTCTGTGGACAGTTGTCCATTCCACCTTCCTGTGCAAGTTACTGGAGAGAACCAGGCAAATTCTGTGTTGCAGAATAGCACTGAGGCCTGGCTGCTGATTTTGTTTATTAATTTATTTATGTTAGCTCTTTCTCCAAGGAGCTAACAGCTATGACATTTTCCTCTGTTCCCTGTCCTGGTTTTATCCTCATAGTGACCCTGTGAGCTTGAGAGATGGTGACTAGACCAGGGCTGAATGGGAAGTGAACTCTGGTCTCCAGCCAAGCAAGCCTTCCCCAACCTGGTTATGGACTCCAGTCATGCCCACTGGGAGTTGTAGTCCAACACATCTGGTGTGGAAGGCTGTACTATCCTTATCCAAAGGGAAGACACACACACACACACACTATGCTAGTAACAACCCATGGGGCCATTGTCATCATGACTTAGGGTCACCTTAGAGATAGGGCAGGTACACCTACTAAGCTGTTAGTCATAACCAGTACTTCCCACAATATCCATGGTGGACTCTGGGAGTTGTATTCCAGATTGGGAGAGGCTGGATTCGTGTATTCATGCTTTCTGGTGGTTCCCTGGATTAAGGTGGCACATTCTAGGCTCCAGGCATTTTCCCATCTTGCCCCATGATTGTGGAAACTCTCTCCCTCTAACTCTCTTCCTCTAAACCTTCTTATGGAACCAGAATTGGACAGATTTAGATGCCTGAAAACCTATTTATTTGAGTTGAGGAACAATCTGTTTGTTCTTGGGTTTTAAATCGTTTGGCTGTTTTAAATTGATTGTTTCTGAATTGGTTTACTTTCTGGTTAGTAGTTTATCTAATGTGTATTTATTGATTTTTGTTTATATTGTTGTGTTTTGTATGTTTTGGTTAACTGGAATGCAGTGTGGTATAGAGCACAATATAAATTTGTATGTTATTATTTGTCATCACAGGTTTTGGTGCTTTGGTTATGTTTCTCCCCAAACCCTTTTTTTTTTGTTGTTTTAGGTATAAACAGAAACACTCAAAAGATACCAAAGCAGCTCTCTGAAGGGAAGCTGTTATCTTTTCAGAATGTAAAAATGTGACACCAGTAGTAGCTGTTGTTGCTTCTTTAAAAACTGGAGAGCCTGTCCTTCCCTCTAGGAATGGATCAATAGCAGGTCTTGTATCTGCGATCTGGAGGTAATTGCTGGTGTCAGCAGATGTCAGGTGTTGCGTTTCTACATGGCCTTGGGTCTCTTGCCAGAACGTTTAGGTTCATAGACAATGCGTGAGACCTTCCGTAAGGGAAAAGATGAAGTAGGAAGGCTTGATTTGGGCAGGGGAAGTCTTTTCTCTTGATCACGCTTTTGGAGAGAGGAGGATGCGGCAATATCTTTCGGATATTGCGGTTGTAAACTTCCAGAACTGAAGCACACAATTTCCAGAAATGGCTTGTTTCAGGGAAATGGAAACTTGTTGGCTGGCTGACATTCCTAGGGCTGACAGGACCCGCCGATTTCATATAAATTAACTACAGATGGCGAAGGGTTCCGAGTCTGTCCTGTCCACAGATGAGGAGAGAGGTTTTCTCACAGTCCGAATCTTGAGTTTTGGAATTGGCAAATCAGGCTGAATTCATCCTGACAGCAATTTCCCACGCTGCTGGTTGTGTAATTTTTAATGTGAAACCAGAAGCGCAGGAAATGGAACCCGCAAAAAAGAGGTACCAAATTGTATGTGTGGGTGTGGGTGTTGCACACACATTCTGGACTGTAGAGCAATCTCTTGTTTAGGGACACAGGCAACTGCCTTATACCAAATAGACCATGATCCACATAGCTGGGTGTTATCTAGATCAGGGATAGGAAACCTGGTACCTTCCAGATGTTTTGGACTGCAGCTCCCATCAGCCTCAGTCAGCATGCCAGTAGTCAGGGATAATGGGAGCTCTAGTCAAAACTTTCTGGAGGACACCATGCTACCACCCCTGGTCTGTGCTATGTGAAATCCTCTCTCCAAGTCCTACCTGAAGGTCTTTCCAAATCTTGCCCAAAGATGTTGGAGATGGGTCCTTTTGCATACACAGTATGTGGTCTACCGCTGAATGATAACCTCTCAGGTTTTTAGCCCATGGCTTGTCATTTAACCTGGCAGGGCTCCACACTGGGACTAGCGTAATCCCTCTGGGCAGGAAAATTAGAACCTACCCTCCTCTACGAAACATTTCATTAATCTTAAATGCTTGTCATGGCTATGTTTTCTGAGTAGCAACCTTGAAATGCTGCTTTAGGCATAACTCAGTGGCCATGATCCGATCACTTTTGTGTGGAGGGCTTCTACACCTTTCTTGGCCTCCCAACGGGGAACCCCAGTCCTGGTAAGAAGTGGACAGCAACTGCCAGCACACCCACAGCTTGACTAGCACCTGTATGAATGGTGGGATCTGCAGCAAAATGTTGCTGTGTGAAGTATTCCTGTTCAGGATGTCAGCCAGCCATTCCCTCTTCCATGATATTCATTCTCTTCCTTCTCCCATCGGTTTTTCCATTTCTCCCTCCTCCAACAGTGAGCCAGCATTCTGTCGCAGGCTCAGTCCCCATCAGGGTTGGTTTCCCCCAGAGTTACTTTTGTATTTCTCCAAGTCTTGGAATTCCCCCAGGCCTGCCGACACCTCTCTCTTCTGCATGGATGGTGCTGTTTTGGCTACATAAGAAATTTACATTTGGAGAATAAGTTTGCCGTTGGTGTATAAGATGTGCGGATCCACACCTGGACAAAGTGGTTAGTATTTCCAAGTTCTCTTGGTGGCCCTTAAGATATCTCAGATGTTTTGCCTAAAAGAAAGCCCCCGATTTCACCTCAACCTTTCACTTTAGGCAAAATTCGGTGGCAGCTCACCATGCAAGCATTGTGTACATGGTCAGTCCCTCTTAGACCAAAAAAAGTCCACTAATTGGAATATCTTGACCATATATTTAGGACAGGGTGCAAGTGCTGCTTAGCCACTGCTGCTAGTTGATTTGCAACAGCTGCTGCCCATATGTGGGACATACTCAATTAGGATTTCCTTGCTTGTCTTTTTTTCATCAAACTGTGTGTGTGTTGTGTGTGTACATGTGTGTGTGTTCCCTTCTTTCCCCCTCTTTCCCAAACATGGTTCTCTTCTTATTAAGTTGTAAGCAAAAAGGAATGAGCAGATGAAATGGGACCTACTTTGCCCAGCTGTTCTGCGCAGTGGTTTTCTTACTCTTCAATCCTGCGGATATGTGTTTCGGCTCTCTTGGGAGCCCTGAGGGTTAGTGAAGATTTGAAGAGCTGAAGTGCACACTGTACTTGAAGAGCACTCTGCGGTTGCTGTTGTTCTGGGAGATTTCTGGCTGCACAGTGAAACCTGGGGGACCCCCTTGTCTCCTCTCATATTCAGCGCTGCGATAAATCATTCATCGTCTCTGCACAGTTCTGTTCTCTTCATGGATCTGTGTACACAAACAATCTACGCCTCAGAAGGTGGCCTTTTAGAAGGGCAAGATAAGGGCTGTGGCAGCTGGGAGAACCCAAAGGTTAAGTCACGAGGGAAGCCTCCAGTGGATAAATGAAAAGGTGAAGGTTTGTGTCTCTTGCTGCTTCCCCCCCCCTCCCAGAGCTAATTAAAAGAGGGAGGGAGAGGGAGAGAAACCAGCAATTTTGGGCTGTGTTCACTCAGTTCCTGCAGTTTAACAAATGCATAATACACACAGCCTTGCGCTGAAGCTACCAGCCCACAAAATGTTTCACTAGCACATCTGTCCACTGCTGTTGAGGGAACTACTTGGGTTGGACAGCACCCAAGAGTGACATACTCAATTGACCGTGGATGGGCCAGACTTGGGAGAACAGCTGGGCAGGATTGGCTGGCTCCCATAAGAGTGCAAGGAGGAGACCAGGAGGGAGAAACAGAGTGGGGAAGAGTGCCTTCATTCATACGTAATGCTAAACCGTACTTTGGCATCGTGAGAACGAGCATTGGACTAGCTTGCTGTCCTTCCCTCTCTGCTGATGCGGTTGTGAGGAAGAGTCAGGTGCTTTCGTTTCCATTTCTAGTAAACCATGGTTTGTTGTGTTGTCTAAAGCCGGGCAAACTGTGGTTTATCTTAACTATGGTTTCTTGAAACAAGTCGACTTCCAATCATGGTTTATGAAGCTGGCTTGTCAAGTGTGAATGGGAGAGGGTCAGAAAGTAGGGGTGCTAATCAAAGCTAGGAAAAGGGTACAGTATAGAATAGGGTTGTCAAAATGCTTTCAGACTGGGGGGTGCATTCCAGTGGCAGGTGGGGCCACAAATACCAGCATATTGTAAAGCTCTTTTTGCCGGTGGTTAAGCCTTAGGAGAGGTATTTCAACCTTATGAAACAGGAAACAACCTGTACAAAAGCTAGGAAACTACCTTGATTGACAGTCAAGGGGGAAAGGATGGGGGCCAGGGAAAGGGAGCATGGCCATCTGGGAACCCAGGCGGGCTGCATTTGGCCATCAGGCATTAAAGTTCAACACCCCTGCTATAGACCAATGCCATGGTATTGAAAATTGGTTTGGAAGCAGAGGCCTTGTGCTCCCTGTCTCAAATTAAGCATTGAAGGCTTAACCTTCTATGCCTCTGTGGCTTTTTGAGCATATTTGTTCCAAATATTGTTTTGCGTTATTTGCTACTGAGGTGAGCCAGGGCTGCACCACAGGATCATATGATGGAATGCTTTTCCTTGCGATCTCCCTCAAATATCCCTGCACATAGAAAGCTAGCATGTCTGCAAGAAGGGCTCTAGCCAACCCTGACAAACTAGCTTTTTGTATGCTAGTTTTCTATGTGTAGATAAATTTCTCTCTCTCTTTAGTACAGAAGTTATCTATCCTTCATGTTATATTCAACATGCTGATGGACTTTGAATGGAATAGCAGCATCTGAGTCCCTTCTGCTTTGTAGGTTCTTCTCAGCTGCTCGGTGATCTTTCCAGTTGGGGTAATGTGTTGACAACGATGATATCCTCAAGGGGCAGCAGGGAGGGGTATACATTACCACTCAGCCTTAAATAACTCCCATTATGGGTGTGCAAAAGGACAATCCCATTTTGCTTTTCTGGCGTGACTTTTGCAGTGAACCTAGGCCGGATCTACACTACTGCTTTAAAGCACTTTATAACAGTTTTATAGCGCTTTAAAGCAGTAGTGTAGATCTGGCCCTGGTTACATGTTAAAAACATTTGGTTGGGAAAAGTCAGCTGGTTATCTTGTTGGAAGACCTTTCCAGAGTTTGGGTGGACTTGGGCAGATGATCCATTAAAGGGAGAAATGGGTTAATCTTGGGAAATTTCTGCAGGAATAGCTTCCTGCTGAAACTCTTTAGAAGAGCTTCTGCAGGAAGTGGTTCTAAAGAATCAGAGTAGTATGGTCAAACTGCTCCTTAAAGTGATGCTGTTGCCAGGAATTTGGAGCCGCTACAGAAAGATATGATTCTCTGTGTTAAGTACTCTGAATTGCTCACAGTTGACACGTGCAAAGTGGGGTGGCTTTTGGGGGGTTATTGATAGCTAGTTAATCGCATGGACCAGTGGCCAAATTTTGCTTTTCTGGTCCTGCGGTGCCAAGCAGCAATTGCTCAGTGGTCCTATAGGTCTTTCTCCCTTAGGCCCTAGCTAGATCTAGGCAATCCCCAGTCTGCCCCTGTTCACAGCTGCTACCGGAGAGAGTAGCCCCTGACAAAGGGTGGCCTCTGGAAAGTTGTAGCCGGGTGGCAAAGGAGGGATGTGATTCCGGAGCACGATTTCTGAGCTCAAACAGAGACAGCCTGTCAAATAGGCCTTGAATGTGATTTGCAGCTGTTGACTCAGCTGCCAAAGGGGAATCTAGAGCTGGAGGGGAGAAGGAAGGAAAATTCATCTTGAAATCTGTCAGGGGCAGCAGGAGGCCTGGCTGAGGGAGGCTATTGATTACCAGCCTATCTTGATTTTTATTCCGCCTCTTGTTGTTTAAAGGCACAGCACATGGGGAGAAAGGAACCCTTTTGAACAGGGGAGAGGTGGAGCGACACGCTGAGGCCATCTCATTCTGCTAAGATTAATTTTTGTACAAATTAGGGGTGAGCAGAAAGTAGATAGGGATCTATTGGTACAGTTTCTGACTCCCAATAATAACATAAAAAGAGCTGTATTGGAGCTGTATATACAAGGGGCTGTCTAGTCCACAGTGGCTGACCAGATGCCCATGGGAAAGCGCAAGCAGGGCACAAGTGCAACAGCACCCTCCTGCCCATCTTCCCCAGCAACTGGTGTACATAGGCATACTGCCTCTGATACTGGAGGTAGCATAGAGCCATCACGACTAGTAAAGGGTGACCCTATGAAAAGGAGGACAGGTCTGCTGTATCTTTAACAGTTCTATAGAAAAGGGGGCTTCAGCAGGTGTCATTTGTAAGCATGCAGCACCTGGTGAAATTCCCTCTTCATCACAACAGTTAAAGTTGCAGAAGCCCTGCCCTCTTTTGTATCTGGTCTAGAGGGCAGGGATCCTGCAGCTTTAACTGTTGCGATGAAGAGGGAATTTCACCAAGTGCTGCATGCATACAAATGACACCTGCTGAAATTCCCTTTTCTATGCCACTATTAAAGGTACAAGAGCCCTGTCCTCCTTTCCATATAGTCACCCTAGACTAGTACCCATTGATAGCTTTCTTCTCCATGAATTTGTCCAATCCCCTTTTAAGGCCATCCATATTGGCGGCCATCACTACATCTTGTGGAAGTGAATTCCAGGGCTTAACTAGGCGATGTGTGAAGAAGTACTTCCTTTTACCTGTCTTGAATCTCCCAGCAGTCAGCTTCATGGGATGACCCTGGGTTCTAATATTATGGGAGAGGGAGAAAAAAATCTCAATATCCACATTCTCCACACCATGCATGATTTCGCCTCCCCTTCGCCTCCTTTTCCCCCAAGCTAAACAATCTCAGCTGTTGTAACCCATCCCTCATAGAGGAGTTTCTCCATTCCCTTGATCATTTTTGTTGTTCATGTTCAAAGCTCTTAATTTGCATCTGCATTGCTACTTGCTAAAATTACATCTCTTATGAAACGTGCTTGAGATTTAACAGGACCTGTGAAGTTACTGTTAGAAAGAGTTTTTTCCATAGGCTGGGTGGACCATGCAACGCACTCATGAAGGAACTTCAGTCCAAGCTAGCATGCGCTGACTAACAAGCAGCAAGAGCAAAATGGAAAAAAATGCTGAGGCATGTTTTTCCCATTTCTCGGATACATTTTCCCTTTGATGCTTCAGGATTTAGTGCTGACGTTCCAGATCTTGACAAGTGATTTCCTTATTTTGGGTGTGTTTATACTTACGAAAGCTTCTCCGTCTGCAGCGGTGCATTAAAAACACAAGCGGTTTATGATAGCTCTTCAGACTTTTAATGGCCTTTGCTGAAATACCAAGACCTGTGGTTACACATAAATGTAATAAGAAAGGAGCTCAAGGCAATGTACATGTTCCCACACGCCTCTGTATTGTCCTCATGATAGTCGCGTGAGATAGGTTAGGCTGAGAAACAGCGATGTGAGCTTCATGGCTGAGTGCTGAGATCTAAATCAGGCCCTTCTCACACCATGCATCACTTCCAAAAGTTTAACCTCACCTTCCCTCCAGGTATTTTGTCCTACAACTCCCATCAGCCCCAGGCAGTAAGGTCAGGGATGCTGGGAGTTGTAGGGAAAAACATCTACAGGGACCCATGTTTGGGAAGGTTGCTCTAATTGCTACACCACCTGGTACTTAAGGAAACTGTTTTCAAAGGGCCTTGTCAGATATGTATATGGTATCCTGTGTATGTCTTTGAGGCTTTCTTAAACATAAGAAGAGCCCTGATGCATCAGAATAAATGTCCACCTTGTCTAGTATCCTATTTCCAGCAGTTGTTTTCCAGATGCCTCTGGGTAGCTCACAAGCAAGGCATAAAACAGAAGCCTTCCTCTGCTATTCTTTCCCCCTTGCAAGTGTTATTTAAGGGCATGCTGCTTCTGCTTTTGAGGATTCCATTTAGCTATCCCGCCAAGTAACTGTGGATAGACTACCTCCTCCAAGAATTTCTCTCTATCCCCAGTGGCTATCAATACTTCCTTGTGTTGGTGAGTTCCATAAGACAATTTTACTATCAATTAAAGAAATAGTCTTTAGCCTATGTTAAAGCCCCCTCCCCCACCCCATGGTCCCAATCCAGATTTGAGGTCCCATGTGGCTGCTGTTAAGAGAATACAAACACAGAAGGGCCAAGCGTGTCATTTCCACACCTAGGTTGCCTCTAGAAAATGGCTGCTGTACATAAAGTGTCATGGCCAGAGGCGAGGACGTGCCTGCAATGGGTGATCAATAAAGTGGATAGAAATCCACGCCTCTTCCAAACTCTTCTGTTGATAAGCAGATAAAATCGTCCCCCCTCCCTGTATTTATTCAGCAGATGCCCGTTTTCCCCTCTCTAATTTTTATTTCCCTCCCAAGTGAAACCCGTTTTTTATTTTTCAAGATGCAAGGATATGAAACTCTCTGGAGTCGTTGACATCTTTATGGATGGGAGTTTGTTCTTTTCTCCTCTGCCCATATAATTGTGTTTTGGGCTTTGTCTCATGTTACAGCGGTACACTGTGTTGCTGTCTATTTTTAGCCCGTTCTGTATAGGTAATTAAGTTGTCCTCTAGCATCGTCTGTCTCTCGGTGGTGATGCTGATGACTCAATATTGAACAAACCTGTAAAAGCAAGGCCTCCTTTTACAGGCCTAGCTGGGAGTGAGGAAAGTGCTAGTTTTGGTACAGGTTGCCAAAACAATGAGGTTGAAATTACGGTGAGGAGATACGTGTGTGTGTTCGTTTAATTTCTGTGATTTGTTTACTAAATTGCATATATTGCTTTTTATCCTGAGATGAACAGTTTTCTAAGCGGGTTATAGTCAAATGAAATCAGAATTTCATTTCATTTATTACTTTTCTATACCGCCCCAGAACCAAAGCTCTCTGGGTAGTTCACAAAGGTGAAAAAGAATGATGTCAAACCAATTTAACCATTTGAATAGAACCCCAAATCGACAGGCAGCAGCACACCAAATATCTGCTTTACTTGCTTGAGGAACATTGGAAAGGACGTGGGTGAATGGGCACATGTGACATGAGGCTCCTTACCTGCGTTTCTCCAACTGGTGAGGCCCTGCTTCTTGTGGAGACCAGTCTGGGCACACTGAAATGTGAAGCAGGGCACTCTCCCAGCTGATCCGTATCTATTTTTAAAAAATCAGCCCTGATCTTATTTGCTCATTATTTGATGTTATATAAGAGATGCGACATGCTGCAGACAGCTGGGAGAGCCTTATGATTTATAGCAGGCTTGACGATACCTATTTGCTTTGTCATTTGTGGCAATTGAACTATCCCAAAGAAGTTGCTGTTGTTGGGAATGCACTCACAGCAACTTCCCTGGAGATCGTCGCTTATGTGGGAGCCCTCCCATGACAATCTTGGGAGCGCTCCACTGGCCAAGTTAGTCTCCCTTCCCACCATCCTGTGGCCTTCTGCTTTTAACAGCCCAGTCGGTTTTTATCCCCCCCCCCCCCGTCTTTTAGCCCTGGGGTGGCTTCATCTCTGCAGGGAAAAATCAACAGTCGAAGTGTTCTAATCACTAGTCAAAGTGGACCCTTACAGCTGGGTCTTATTTATGTGGTGGCCACGTTTGAAGGCTATACACCTTGTTGCTCAAACGTGTGCAGTTGTGGAGGGTTAGAGCAGCCATGGTAATGTCAACCATGATGTGTGTAGCTTCCACACGGAGGCACAGGTTATTGCAAACATTGTCTCTGTATAAATGGGGTTTCTGTTTGACGGGAGGTGGAGGGGAAAGCCACTGTTAAGAGTGAACAAGCTGCTAGAAACACCTCATCCGATCATGTTTCCTATAGAAGTGGAGCCTAACAGTAAGTAGGAACTGATACATAGAGCAGCCTTCCCCAACCTCCTGCCCTCCAGATGATTTGGAGTTCAACTCCCATCAGCCCCTGCCAGCAAGGCAATGGTCAGGAATACTAAGAGTTGTAGTCCAAAACTTCTGGAGGGTACCAGCTGGAGGGCTCATCTACCCCAAACAGGATATTCCACTATGAAAGCGGTATATAAAAGGCAGGAGCCACACTACTGCGTTATAGTGGTATTGAAGTGCACTGACAACTGTTGGGGCCCATTGACACAGCCTGCTTTCATACTACTTCCATAGTGCTATATCCTGCTTGGTGTAGATGTGTCATGGGCCCCAAGAGTTGACAGTGTCCTTCATTACCACTATAAAGCAGTAGTGTAGATCCTGCAGTGCACTTCAATACTGCTATAAAGCAGTAGTGTGGCTCCTGCCTTTTATATACCGCTTTCATAGTGGAATATCCTGCTTGGTGTAGATGAGCCCGGAGAAGGCTGAAATAGAGGGCCGTGGGGAAGAGGAATGGTTCTGTTTTGAGGACTTGGGGCTCCCTCCTTCAAGATTAGATTTCCTGGGGTTAACTAAAATTTCTCTTGCTTCATGCTAACACGGTAGAAGATGCCATTTCTCTTCAGCTGCCTTCCCTCTGCTCCCATTTTCTTTATACATCATATATAATTTGAAGAAATGTTCTCCTCGTTGCTTGTTATACAAGATAGTCCCAAACCACGTTGCTAGTTTTTCTCTCTGCGTGTGAGCACATATTTTTTTAAAAAAATAAATAAATGTAATGCTAATGAAAAGACCTAATATTCTCTCTCCCAAGAATTTACAAAATTTTGCTGGATTTTATTCCTCTGTGCATTGCATTACTTCTTGCTGTTCAATTATGAATGGCTGGATTATTAAACTTGAAAAGCAGCTGCTATTTAACATGGTTGCATGGAGGCTGTAAACATGACAGATAATGAGGCAATTTCTAATTTAATAGTGTGAGTTCATGGAAGGTTTTCTCATTCAAAAAGAATTATATTCCCCCCACCCTCTTTTTCTTTTTTCTATAACATGGTATTAGTGGAAGTGTTTGCCTTGTGATTTTTGTACAACTCCATTAGTTTAGTAAGTGGGTGTCTGTCATCTGTATTCTTCTCTTGTTTAAAAACGGGGCTGTCAACTAGCTAATCATCAATTAAGTAATTAATTTATTAATAGAGCTTGCACACTGCCAGAACCTCAATATCTGTGTTGCTTTGAGATATTGAAGGTGGAGTGAGGTAACTTTCAATTTAATATTGAACAATCTAATCCAATATACATCTGTTTAGAAGTAAGTCCCACTGGCTTTCATTGTGCTTACTCTATAAGTAAGGTAATTTATGATTTAAGCTAATATTAATTGGCTCAATTCAGATAAAAAACAACATATTTCATTTTTGTTTCATGTAATGAGTATACCTGTTGTTCTTGTTTTCCTTCTAAAAGGAAATAAGCTGAACTACAGATGGGAGAACCAGTGATATTCCAGCTTACCAAAATTCTCCAAACTTCACTTCAAAGCTTAGTTTGGCTCACTCCTATTTTTGTTTGTGACCTGTTTGCAAGCAGGAAAAGTGTGCATTTCTGTGCATATTTTTCAGAAGTGCACACTTCCCTGCATTGATTAAAGCTTGAAAATGTGTAAAAAAAAATAAAGTGCATTTCAAAGTGTGATTTTTTTTTTTAAAAAAAATGTATTTTTTGAACATGATCACAAGTTTGGGAATGTGTGGACATTTGTTTGTTTGTTTTTAAAAAATGCTCTCCCGTTTGCATTTGGGGTTGCAAACAGTGCAAATTTGGATGATTTGCGAACTGACACGAAATTCTTCTACATCCTTATGCTCAACACAATACATACCAGAATAAATGCAATATCAAATACAGCAAACCAAACAATATGAAAACTGGTCTAATAAAAAACAACGAACCTTCAATAAATAAAATGTCAATTCAGTACTTAAAGGAAAAATGAACAATTCAGCAAACATAATACAAAATTCATGAATGTTAAATCAATAAGTTCCTAAATACTTCCAATACAAGCTTTTCAATAAACAAGTGGCTAACAGTAAGTGTACCAGACTATCGCAAGACCATTAATATAACAACAAATCCTATATTTCCAAGACCCTTCTTGTCAAACCCACTTTCTCATTAGAAGTGAAAAATAGACGAAAGGATAAACAGTCCTCGCCATCTCTGCTCACCGAAGTGGCCACTCAGATGGGCAATTGCCCCTTGACTCCGCCTGACTCATGTGTCACTTTGCTTTCGGTTTGCAGTTTACCACTTGCAGTAGTTTGCTGATTTGGATGTCATGCCAAATTTGGGTTAGCGCTTGCCCTCTGCACCACAGTTGAAGGCTGTGGTTTGAAACAGGTTAGAACTGAACTGCAACTGAAGTGAAGCCTCAGGTGAGAAGGAGGTGGCAGTATGTGAGCCCACAATTTGTTTCCAGTCCTCCAAATGGTGGTTTGAAGGTTGTGTGAATTGAAATCAAAGTCCATCTTTATTTTTATTTTTTTAAAAAATTTTCCTGATACACTAAGCAAAGAACTACACATTATAAAGGATGCACGACTGCCACCAAAATTGTCATTTCACTAACTTATGCCCATGTGTAAACACCCTTTATGAATTCATCCTGCTGATGGCATCCAATGATATCCTGCAGTGGCAGGGAAATCCAGATTATAGTTGTGCCTAAATAAATAGTTGATTATAGTCATGTCTAAATAAATAGTTGATCTCTCTGTCAGTAGTTGACAGAGAGAAGATGAACTCAATACAGGGCTGTCATCTTTTCTTTTATTACTAAATTCTAATCTTGCAAGGCATAGTTTGATTTATCCTGTTCACGTGGCATTTAAGGTCTTGCAAGGAGCACTGTTTTGATCATCAAGTAGCTCAGGTTTTGCAAATTCCAATATATGAATAGGGGTTCGAATGTTATGATAGTCTCCTCTTCTTCGAGTAGCTGTTTATTCCATCTTCTTGAATGGTGAATTGCCATCTTTTTGCCCCACATGGACAAGTATAGCGTAACAGTTTGAAGTCATTGATTAAAGCGGTCTGACTTCAGTTAGGGGCAAGAGTTTCCCTTTTGGCAAACTAGAGATTAATTTCTTCCTCAAACAGGTTCAAACTGCAATATTGCACTCTTATTTTTATCTGGTTCCCCAAGGCTTCTGTAGTAACCTATGCCCTACATCCCTGCCAGCCCAGAACAGGCGGATGTTGTTTTTGTGCTTCAAAAAATGTGTGCCGAATTGACGCTACTGTAAACTCTCCACTGGCGACAAATAAATAACCCAATGCTAGCTGTGCCGTCTCTTAACCTGACTTCTGGGTTTGTGGAGCATTCCCAAACTTTGAGCTACTGGCAGGCGGCCCTCTCTCCTCTTTCAGACCACGTGTGATCGATCCTCAGGATGTCTGTGGCCACCTTACTTCAATATTGTTAATAATACACTAGTGATAGTGGCGTCCTCCTTGCTTGTCATCTTACTAGGCCCCTAAGTGTTGTAAAAAAAGGGCCTTTTACTAGTTTAAGGCCGGTGCACAGTACCACAGGGGCCCAAATCCCAGGTGGCCATGTCCCTCTTCCCCGATTACCAATCCTGTTGTGGTTTCCTGGCTTTTGTGCCACTTTTCCCTCATTCTTAAAAGGTTGAAATGTCTCTTCTGAGGATTGGTTCCTGGCAGTAAGAGCTTTCAGCTAACGTGGTGTAGTGGCTAAGGTGTTGGACTGGGACTCGGGAGACCTGGGTTCTAGTCCCCACTCGGCCATGGAAACCCACTAGGTGACTTTGGGCCAGTCACACACTCTCAGCCCAACCTACCTCACAGGGTTGTTGTTGTGAGGATAACATGGAGAGGAGGAGGATTACGTACGCCGCCTTGGGTCCCTTGGAGGAAAAAAGGCAGGATATAAATGTAATAAATAAATAAAATAAATATGCTGGTATTTTCATTCTCTGCCTTTTGCCAGAATGTTGCCCCCAAAAGCTTCTCTGAAATGGAATTTCAGCCTGGAAGAGGTTCTCTAAGCCTGAGGTATTGCATCAGGTATAAAAGAGTTGTAAATGGGGAAGGTAGGTTGATTTACTACTGCTTAGGGTTGGATGATTCCCCCCCCCCGTTTTTGCTTCCTCCTGCATTCATATTTTTGAATCTCAGATTCTTTCTGTCCCAAATATGAACATACCCCTGAATTTTGGTAAATCCTTATAAAAAAAATGAACCAAATTGAAATTCTCATGCATAGAAAAGCAGCAAACTTTGAGAACAAAAACTTCTTTCTCTCACCTGCTTCAGTTATGCATGGGTTACAACATTTCCTCGATTTAATTGACTAAGGGCACAATCCTAGGGGGATGGATATAAGCCTCTGAACTCAGAGAATTATAGCCATCCAACGCAGAACAGGAGGTGCAGCAGAGAGATCTTAACTTCCACACCCCTCCTGCTCTGCATTTCAGTTAGACGGGTTTTTTCCTTGTATGGCAGCCTCTCCAGTCCCCTCCTTTCCAGACCCACAGAATCCGCCCCCCTTTTCCTCCTCTCTAAAGCTGCTGGTGTGGTTCTCTTCGCTCTGGCTGTGAAGGGGAGAGGGGTGGGCAGCTCGGACTCCTGGATCCAAGACCAAAAGCTATCTAGGGGCCATAGGATTGCTCTGTAAGTGAATCGACTTTTAAAAAATCTTTCAGTAAGCAAAAATTGTGCTTAATTGGTTGGCAGATCATTTAAAATATGTGTTTATTAGGCATAAAACCAACACTCATTTAAAAACGTACCAAATGTAGTAATAACAGCAATCAGTGGGGGAGAACATTAATGGCAGCAGCAATATAATAAAAATAATGCATCCTCACAGGCAGTTTGGCCACCAAAAGCTTCCCAAAACAACCACGTACCAAATGGCTAAACATATATGCTGGAGATATATTGAGTGTTATCCCAGCTTGTCCGATAGGCTGGGATTGTGGTGGTGGGTATTTTTAAAAAATGTTGGGCAATAGCTTTGGCGGGGCAAAACTTTGGTGAGTTTCGTTGCAGTGCGGAACACAGATGCAATTGAGGTTCTTCCTAAAGGGTTAAAAGATCCAGTCATCAAAGTCGTTGCAAACAACTCCTATCTGATAACAGAACTGACAGAGGAAGACAAATCGAGTCGATAAACCCCTAAAGAGGGGTCATTCTTTTCGATAGCAAGCGAGCTGCTCCTAGTCCCTATTGAGCCCAAGTCTGATAGAGTCAAATTTACATATGGATTCCAACTCTGGTAGCTTGCGAGGCGAGTTGCCCCTCAGTGTGTCATACTTGAAACTCAATAAACTGTTCCCTGGCACTTGTTGAAGGTTGCTTCTCTCCCGCTTTCCCCTTCTTCTCTTTCAGTGGGAGGCTTTTGTATATTTCTTTGTTTCCCTAAATGTGTCACCCTCCCCTTGGTTCTTTTGGGGGAGGGAATATCTCTTGAGTGCCTCAAAGGAATAAGGCATCTGACTGAGAATCTCCCAGGAGAGGGTCAAAGCTGGAGCGCAGAGAGCTCCGTTTTTAATCTCATTCTTCAATAAAACTGTCTCCTGTGCAGGAGGAGGAAGCTGCAGCCCTGGCAGGAGTCTATGCCTTTTCTTCTGTTTTATGTACACTTACTGAGGCTTGCTAGAGAGGGAATTTATTACAAACCTTCTCTTACGACTTTCTTTCTTTCTTTCTTTCTTTCTTTCTAAAAGGGTCCCTGTAATCATCTTGGCCAAGGCTATATTAAAAGTTGTGGTTTTTGTTTTTTAATCCTCATAGGTGTGCTATATTCCAGAATACAATGAGATTTGGGGTTGCTTTTGAAATTCAGTATGGCCCCCCAAACAAACAAAAATTCAGGCAGCATCCAATGTTTGGCAGTTCCTTCAGCTTTGACCAACAGAGACCCAAGGGCGTAATTGAACACACAGCCATGTATCTTAGCCTGGACCTGCACGTGCCGCAGAATGAAGTGGTATAGCCCCAAAGTAGCAGAATGGAATGTACCACTTCAGACTGCAGGTGGGGAATCACATTTTTTAATGCTCCCTGTTATAAACATCTTGTTTTGGAGAAATCTAGCAGAGCAGGGAGAGATGTGTGCTAGACATTCTTTTGCTGATATTTTAGTTCTCCGCCTTCAGGGAGTTATTTGGTTATTGTTTTTAACATAGAGCAGCATTCAGAAACACTACCTTCTACCTTAAGTCTGAAGTGAGTAATGCGGTTCTTGCTATCACTTCATTCTGCTGCTTTTATTAGTATTAAGCCTTATTTTTAAAGCTATGAGTACTCTGGGGGTAGGTGGGTGAAATAACTTAGACCCCAAGCCGCCCAAATTCTGTGCTAAGAAAAGCTGAAATTTTGCAACTTTTATACCAGCCTTGCAAATAAGTCAGTACAAAATACTAGTCCGCAACATCTTTGTTACTGGACTACTTGGCCACCCATGCCTACATCAATTAGTTGTAGCAAATAAACGTCCTAAAAAAAGAAAGGGCATGGAGGAGAAACAGTCTTCTAATTTTACAATATTTGCCCTTGGGCTGGTTGCTTGGAGTGATGCTGTTACCCGCCATAGATAACTAGGCCAGAAAGTATTTACACGCCTGCATTAATTGCTTCCAATTCTTTGATTCAACAGAGGAGCTGTTCAGAAGCAGACGTGGCTTTGGCAAGCCTGCAGCTGTGAGGCTTTGACAGAAGAAAAGCAGCATTTAGGAGGCTCTCCTCTTCCTCCCTCCCCCCCACCTCTTCACTTGGATTGTCATATCACATTTGAAAAGGAAGTGCCGATCAGATGCAGAGCTTAACTGCATCCCGGTGCCGCTGGCACTCGGGCAGGTGGCAGCCCCCCAAAATAGGGACCGCTGTGTTTACAGGGATGCAAATACGTCTAGACGGGGCTGTCTGCAAGCCCTCTCTCCTGCTGCCACAACGCGCCCTGGGTTCTGCTTGTTATGGTTGGCCCGTCTGTTTAAAAAACAAACTAACTCTGATGTTGAAAATGTCCAGCTGTTGGAGAGGAGAGAAAGAAAGAGAGAAATGAAAAGAGGGAGCAGTGGAAACCCTTTTTCGAAGTACGATCCTATTGAGCATTTGTTGGTTTTCCAGCCCTGTGAGGCCTCCTGCCTTGAATGTGAGAGAATTGATTTTTAGCACCCCTCTCCCACTGGCCTCAGTTGGGGTCTCTTCCAGCAACGCTTAGAGAGATGTTTCTGTCAGGCATTGAGGCCTGGGAGCGGATAAATATTTTGCAGTAGGCCCAAAGTAGAGGGTAGCCTTGAAGGACTATCCTTGGTAGCCTAGCCAAGCCAAGAATTGCCTGCTCCTCTCTTGTCACTGGCCTTGCCCTGCGGCTTTGTGCAAGTTCAGAGGAAAATAACTGGCTCTTCTCCCCAGCTCATGTTTGGAGCTAGGAAGCATGGTGGGTACCCCTGCCCACCCTTGCTGCTCCAAGGTTGGGAAGAAAGCTAGGGCGAGTGACGCTCACTAGAGGGTGACAGTACGCTTGCCATGGCGAGCTAAAATGCAGAACCTTGGATGGCATTCTTTGCTTAGCAAGCAGCCTTCTTTCCAATTTTGCCTGGCCTCTCTACTGGCCATTATTTGTGGTTGCCACCAACTGTTCCTGTATCCCAAGACATGCACAGAAGACTTGGGGATGGTGGTGGGAAAGGAGTATGGTGCTTTTGGGCGTACCTTTCAAGAAGTGCAAATGATGTCATGTGTAGTTTTGCCCATCAGTATGGTTGGGAGTTTGATTGTGTCAAACGTCCTTTAAAACTGCCTGACCCAGGGGAATTCTTTTGGACTCTTCCCTGGTGGCATGGCAGCGGTGACTGATGTGTGTACGGGGATGTGTGTGCGGGTGCCGTTAGGCCTTTGCGCTTATTTTGCCATCTTCGTACTTAATTTTCTTTTTTTTATATAAAAGAGCTGACTTTCTTTAATTAAAAATAATAACCAAAAAACAAGTAAACCCCAAGCTGCTGGAACAAATTATAACAACTTGGTTTGTGGTGAGAAAACATTAAATGGTTAGGCTTAAAAATACAAAATTGCTAAGCGATCACTGTGAGAACGTGATACTGGCAAACCCTCACGTCTTTCCTTGTGTAACTGTGCACTGATCTGGCAGAAACGTAGTGGGAATATGACCATAAAAATGGCTTTATATTGATGAAAGCTCTTTTGGTCTGTCTAGTCCAGTGCTGTCTCCTATGACCGATAGTGTTCAAAAGTGTCAGCCAGAGAGAGGGACCTTTCCCATGACCTGCTACCTGATCCTTTTAGCTGGAGTTACCAGGAATTGGGGAATTGAACCTGAGTCCTTCAGCTTGCTGAGCATGTGCTGTCCTCTTGAGCTATGGCCATTCCCATGGACTAGCACTACTAATAGTCTATAAATATTTAATTGGTAAATACCAGGGAGTCAGTGGAATTGTGTACTATGGTGGAAGGATGAAGAGCCAGAAGTAATAGGATGGAATTACTGAAAGGAATTTCTTAACTGGCTTATCTGGGTTATTTATAGCACATTTGCTGCTGCGATATACTTGAGCTGTGTATTTATCAGGAATATTGGGAGAAGGTCCTTCTGGTAAGAGGCATGACTAGGGAGGGGAGATGTGTGAGGATCTCGTTTGCATTGATGTTTTCACCCAGCCTAGTGCATGTCTACACTTGAAATCAAAATTGGTTTAGAACTGGTTTAAGGGTCGTGTCTTTCCCTCTGAAAATCTTGGGGAATTTTTAATTTTGAATAGGGATGTATGAGAAATTCACTTCAGTTCAGTTTTGACCAGAATACCCCCAATTTGCATCTCCTGGACCTGAATCTGCAGTTGAAGTTCGTACATTTCTGAGTTTGCGATGTGATTTGCGCCGTGAAAAGAATGTGTTCAAAAAATGTGCACATACCGTTTAATCAATAGGGGGGAAATGCATTCATTAAAAAAATGTCCACAGTTGACCTGTACATTTGGGAAAATGTGCTTGAAAATACCCATGACTTCTCATGTGGAACCCTCCCCAACCCCAGCCCCCCTGAAGATGACAATCCAATTCAGACACCAGTCAAAACAAGCTCAAAGGTGGAAATTGAAAAACCTGGATGAACTTGCATTTTGCTAATTTATACGTCCCAAGTTTTGAGTTGGCAGACAGAATCATGGCCCAAAGGACCTTGTTTGGGAGCCATTAAGCAGGTTTAAATTTTGTAGTGTGGACCTACACCCCTATAGTGCAGTGTAAGGTTGTTGCCAGTGTCTGCACTGCTGCAGGAAAAAGTAAATCAAAGTTTTGTACTAAAGTCTAATCTTGTCAGCTGCGTGACGTGAGACCTTTTTGTACCGGGGCTCGCATAGAAGCCGGGCTTTTCTCTTTTGATTTGTGTTTTTTGGGTTCCATAGACTTCAGAAAGTGATTTGCTGTACATTTGCCATAAGGTCTGCTTTCAAGACGGTTTATCATGATTTCCCAAAATATTGGGCTTAGAATTGGGGAGGGGAATGCTTTGGGCCGCAATGTTGAGTGAAGGGTGCCATGTTGAAGTTGGAGCATACAGCAACATCACTTTCTTAAGACTTACTGGGACTCATAAAAGCACGAATAATAAAATAACAGCTCCCATGTGCCAGCACCTGGCCTATTCAGTTCAACTTCTCTGCTTGGCATCCATTTGTTTGGTAACAACACTTTCTGCCTTGAAACTCTGAACGATCACAATCAGAGTTTGTGTGCATATTCCAATGTTACTTTCGGATTCTAATTTAAAATGTGCCGCCCTGCAGCAACTTTCAAGGAGGCCAGAAAAGATGAAAAACATGCTGTAATAAAATACAACCCTTGAGCCCTGAGAGATGGCAGAGAAATGCTTTAAGTGCTTTTATGACATAATGACCAGGGTGGGCAGATACCCACGAGGCGGGCTGGGAGCCAGACGTCTGGAGGGAGCAGATGGAGGACTAGGATGGCCTCTCCCAGGCGGAGCGAAATCGGCAAGACTGCAAGTCTTTATATCCTGCAGTAGTATTTCATTGGCCCTTGAGTGTCACCTGACTTTCTAGACGAGGAGTTTCCTGGGATGCAATGTGAAACTGCAATCTGAAGTGGTTTATAGTTCCCTTACGTAGACATCAGCCAGTGCTTGAGTGTTCACAGTGCCTGCCAACAATTCTCCATTTGAAATTCGAACTCTAGTTGCACCTGATTTTTAGAGTAAGGGTGCCGATGCCACTGCAGTGCGGTATCTGAAGCAAGGCCTTCGTACATTGCGCCTTAGTAGTATGTGCAAATTATGCAGAGGTCAGCAGAGCACAGGAAAGAGCTGTGTACATGATATGTCAATTGCCTTTCCCGCTGCAGCGCCAGGAATAGTCTGTTACCCTATGAAATCGAGAGAGGGATTAACGCGGTGAGTTTTGGACTGAGCTGAGTGAACTTTCCAGACTTCTTGTGGTATTCATTTATATTGCTGGCCCTGTTGCCAAATCTGGGCCCACAGAAGGGCGGATCCCGCCTCTGGCACCTTTTGGAGAGGAACGTCTTACGAAGGTTGCCAGGTTTTAAATGGCATTTGCCACCAGCCACATTGAGCAAATAACGCTGCTGTATCTGCCTCCCAACCTCTTACACATTTGGGAGAATGGCTCAGGCTCTAGAGCAGGGGTGTTGAACGTCAGGCCCACGGACCAAATCCAGGAAAGAAAACTCACCCTGTTCCACTGACGCGCTAATTGTTTGGTGGCTTCCTGGCTTTTGCATATCCGAATCTAAAAGGTTGAAATGCTTCTCCCAAGGCTGAGTTACTGGCAATAAGGGCTTTAAGCTAACATATGCTGGTATTTTGGGCCCTATCCACCACTAGAATATGGCCCCTAAAATCTTCTCCGAAATTGAATTCACCTCTCAGGTTGGAAGAGGTCCAACACCCCTGCTTTAGAGGGACGGTTGCTTGGTCTTCCAGAATGGGGTGTTCCACAACAATATTTCCTACACGCCCTGTCATCTAGGCAACTGGAGGTTGTTGTGAAGCATGCACATAAATGGTGATGTCTGTTGGCCGCTGCTGCTCATTTTCCAGCTGGGGGGATAGCATTGCAGCGTAATCACAGGGAGGGTGTGACCGGGGGAATCAAATAAGGGGTATGAGGAGAACAGGTGGCTAGCAATTTTGTGTCTTCCTTCTATTTCTTGTTTAGAAGCAGTATAAAGCAGGATTGTACGTATTCAGTGTAATTTATTATCATTTAATCCCCCCTTTTGTCCAATAAACTCAGGGCAGCATACATGGCTCTCTCTTCTCTCTCTCTCTCTCTCTCTCTCTCTCTCTCTGCCCCCCAAATTTTATCCTCACAGCAGCACTGTGTGATTGGTTGGACTAAAAGGTGGTGGGTGACCCATGGCTACTCTGTGGAACTGTCTGATGTGTCCACTACTCGACTTACATTTCATTTCTTCTTTTTAAAAAGGAAATTTCTAGCCATCAAGTATGAAGCCCGACATAATCTCAAAAGCCAAAATTTGGGGTTGGCCAGGATTTCCGGCAGCTACCATAAGCTCTTTGCCTTCCCTTGCATTGATTCGAAGAAGCTTAATAGAGTCTGAAATATGGCCTTTTTAATGCAAATTTTCATAATTGCACAGGCTGCAGAATGCATCTTTTCTGGGTGCAGAATTAGTCTTATTTTAAGCTCCGGGCCCTGAGTTGGAGCAGGCTACAACGGGCAAGTTGTATCCTGACTATGTTATTGCCTGTTTTTGTATTCATTGTCTGTCAATACCTTCATGCTGGATTGTCTTTGGAAGGCTCTTGGGGGCTGACTGAAATATAACCCGCTTTCTTTAAAACAAAGCAAAGCAAACAATGAACACAGTCTTTCCTGGAGCCAGGAAGTTGGAGTTATTGCAAGGCGCATAACAGTCTGTTCTTTTTAATAAGCTTTGCAGCAAAAAAAGGAAAATAGGGTAGCGGTGAGGGAATGCTTGTCGTTTTGAACTACGGGCAAAGAGTACAAGAGAAGAAAGAGGTACCCCGAGGTGAATGAAAGGGTTTCAACAGATCCCTTTAAAAAATAGTTCAAAAGGAATATATTAAACCTGATTGTCAATGAAATAACTCCCCGGAAGAGTGAGAAGGAAAAGCATTGACCAGACCCTTGTTACACTTGTCAGAATGTCGTGGGGTGCTTTCAGACAACTGTTTTTGGACCATCACCTTGCCACATTAACAGAATTTTACGGGGCAGGGCGGTCCAGAAGCCATCATCTTCTACTTATAACCATTATATGCTTTCCCACTGCTCCTTCCATCTTTTTTTTTTCTTACAGCAGAAAATCAATTAAAGAGCTGCACAGTGCATTGGTAGTGCTAGGAAGCACTCTTGATTTCTGTCTGGAAGCACCCTTGACCTCTGATGATAAATTCACACACACACACCTGCAATTAAAATTATGTGAAGGGTAGAGAGGGAGGAGCCTGTTGGCCCCACCCCTTCCAGGGCATCCTCATCACTTGCCCCTGACACCATCCATGCATGGGAGGGAGAAGTGTGGTGTTATGGTTAGAATATTGGACTGGGACACTTGAGATTCAGGTTCTAGTCCCCATTCGGTCAGAAAGCTTACTTGGGTGTCTTTGGGCCAGTCACTGACTCTCAGCCTAACCAACCTCATAAGGTTGTTGTGAGGATAAAACAGAGAGGAGGAGGAGGACCATGTAAATTGCCTTGGGTTCTTTGCAAGAGGAAGGAAGAGAGATGGAATATAAATGTAATCATAAATAAATAAACTTCTGCAACAGGAGGCCTCTTTGGTTGTGTAGTTTCCCAACTATTTGGGGTGATATCAAACTGTATTATTCCCTTAAAATGATGTTTTAAACATTTGAGTTTCACTTAAACAGGGAAAAATTGTGTGAAAGCATTTGTTTCTTGTGCCTTTGATCGTGCCTGTAGAGGAATGATTAAAAGCCCACAAGTGAAGCCCCTCCCATGTCTTTTTGACCAAAATAATAATAATAATAATTCTTACCCACCTCTCCATCCGGATCGAGGTGGGGAACGACAAGTATAAAATACATAAAACTGAATTAAAAACATAGTATACATTATTAAAACATCCTAAAAACATCCTAACATCCTAAAATTCGACTGGATAGGCCTGCCGGAATAGATCAGTCTTTATAGCTTTCTTAAATGCTAAAAGACTGTTAAATTGCCTTCTTGTTTAAGCTCTAATGTAAGATGTTGTCATCAACGCTGAAATGTAGTGGTGGGGCGATAGGTCTCCATTTGGTATTCAAGGCTGAGTTTTTAGGCCTCCATTTGTCATCAAGGCTGAGGTCAAAACCAGAACAGCGGTGTGAAGGGCTAGAAAAAAACCTGGGAGGAATCCTAGAATAACCCTGGGAAAAAATTGAACAACCCTCCCCAAGGGACTGTTTTTGTCCTTGGGAAAAGAAATAGGGAAAAACAGTTGGTGGTTGTTTACAGTCTTCTAAAGATGTGGGAGGGAACGAGGATGTGCAATATGGGCCCTTTCCATTGGCAGGCAGCATGCTGCCATGCGATTGGTCGAACATGGTATAAATACTAGTTAGCCTGGCCGTCTCCCCTTGCCTGGTCAAGACAGCATCTAAGGCAGCCTTTCTCTGGAGGCAGCAGGACTTTATGCATACCCTGAGTTGAAGAACGCACACTCCAGGTCTGGGTTTGAGTATGACCACCTTTTCCCCAAGCCCTGACGGTTGTCATATTAGTACAGTATTTATTGAATTATGTTTATATTCTACCTTTCAGCCCAAGCTCTCTTGCCTTATAATAATTTTGTACCGGTTAGTCGTAATCACTTTCTGCATTTTTGTTTTTGTGAACTGCTTTGGCTACACAGATGAAAATGCAGGATGAGCGTTTCCACAAATAAAATATAGTTTTGGACTCTTTGCTGCCAGTAGCGATTTCTCTTTGTTTATCTTTCTGGGTTTTTAATCACTTACTTTAAAAAAAATAAAATACAAGTGGGCTTTATTTTTGGTTAGCGTGCCCAGAATATAAACCTCTTAGTTCTATTTTTAGCCCTCTTTAGTAAGACTAAATTGGGTGCACTGATGCCTCGCGGGCCAGATATTGAAGCGAAATGGCTTTGACGTCCCTAGCCAATTTTCCATCTCCGCGAAACGTGTTTATCCATCTTTGTCATCGCTTTTATCTTATAAGGGCTTGTTCTCATGCTTTCAGTGAAGGATGAAATACGCTGAAAACCACAGTGTAGTCTTTTTTCCTTTTGGCATCTGGGATATCGGAAGTATGAGGTTCAGTAATGAATGATGTGCTCTCTAGCTTGAGAGCTGATGTGGATGGTGGCCTTAAAGGCACATGTTAAGGTTCAACAACAGAAGCTAGGGAGTGAAGGAGCTGAGTTGGGTAGGCTCTGGTCTGGGCACCATACATAAGCTGTTTTGGGCTCTGCTGAGGGAAAATGGGGAAGAAATATAAACTGGGAAGACTGTGTACAAGTTCTACCTTTTGCAGGGACTTAAGCTTATGAGGACACACTCCTATGGGTTGCGCCCTCGCAAGACGGACGTATTTCAATTCAGATGCTTCTGTGTGTCCTGCTTGTGTGAAGCTAGTAGGGCAGGAGGAGCAGTGGAGTTGCATTTTTCGCTGGCCAGGCTTTTTTGCCTGTCTAGCAAAGGCGCTTCAGAGAGGGAGGGAAGGAGGCTGGAAGAGGCTCAGGGTAGCTCATATCCTCGCCTCTCTGGTCTCTTCCTCACCAACCGGCATGCTCCCTTTCCCCTTCTCCGAAGTCAGTTTTCTCACAGTGACCTACCTCACCCGGCTCCTAGAAAGATTCTGCAAATTAAAAGTGTAGTATCGTAACAATGAGCTATCAGCCAGGAAATTGCTTAGATCCCATTAACCCCTTATTTCTAATACCCCAGTATAACAAAGTCTAGATACATGCAAATTGGGGTGAATACATATTCTTCTCCCATTTATCCCTGCTCCCATTTCCCTCTGCTTTCCTGCCGTCCTTTCTGTGGTGAAACTTAGACTGGAAGCTCCTTGGGACAGAGACCTTGTGCTCTTGTAATGCACCATGCCTAGTGAAGGCACATTATATAGCCTTTGCACCCATTCCTGCACATGTGAAACCTCATCTCACCTCAACTCCTAAAAGAACCAAATACAGCTCCACAGTTTTACACAGGTTCACAAGTTAAGTTGGGGGTACTTGTCTCGTCTGTGCACATCCGCTATTTGCATGGGCAGCCTTTGTGCTAATAGATGTTGGGCAAGGACTGTCTCTGTTCTTAGATGTTCCAGAGTGTACATCGGGGAGCATAGCAGTTGCTGTGTCAGGGATTTACAAGTTTGCGGCTTACATTGTATTATGTTGCTTGCATGAAGAGACAGCTCTTGTGAGTGAAAAATCCCAGCCCAAGGTAATGTTTGAGCCTTCAATTAGTTACTGAGTGCCACATGGTGATTGATTTTGATAATTACCCCTCTCATCCTTAGCTTGTGACAAGTTGGTATTTTGTTGGGGAAAAACCTTGATTAAACCATCCTGCCTCTGCTAATTGTTAGAAATTCCATTCTCTCTCTCTCTCTCTCTCTCTCTCTCTCTCTCTCTCTCTCTCAAATCCTTTTTATCAATCTATTTGGGAACACACATAACTGAACAATTTAATTTGCTGTCAGAACTACTTGAGCTAATTGCAGGGATTTCCTCCCAATCTCTGTTGTAGCATCTCCCCATCCCTCTAAACGTGTGCTTTTAAAAATGACTTGCATTCTGTTTAGGGCACAAAGGAAGTATGCGTGAAAAGAAATCACTTGGCCATTACACAGATAGAGATCTGGTTTGCACATAACGCTTGAAGCCTAAGCTTTCGTGAAGTGAACAACTCAAAAAGAGAAGCCATGGGGCATTGTTGGTTTATGAAATAAGAGTTGCTTAAACCATAGGTTGTCTTTACTTGTGAACCCAGAACTGTGGGCTGTTCATGGATTGTTTCGCCAGGCTATAGAGGTGGTGGGCAAGAGAGGTTAACCCACCCACCCCAGATGTTCTGTGTGCCAGTACTGCAACACTACAAAGGCATTTAGGATACAGGGAGAGCGTGGGTGAAGGAGGAGGGAAGCAAACAACCCAGGAGTTAAGAAAACAAACCATGGTTTATTTGATCATCTGCCAGACAAACCCTTGATAGGGCAACAAACTATGGGTTAACTAAACCGTGGGTTAGTTAGTGTTACGTGTGAACCGGGTCAGTGATGAAATTAGTAATGTTCCAGTTCAAAAGCTAGTTGTTGTTGGTTGTTACTGTGTCTCCACACCTCCCAATATATGCTGGTTAGCTACTGCCCATTTTGTGAGATTCCTCTGTTGGCCGTTTCACATGTTTTATTGACAAATTTTGATCTCTCATTTCTTGTTTGTACAAAATGTGCGTAAATTTAAAAACATTCTCTTTGAGTCAACGTTGGGCGGCTGTGAAAGCACTACCTGTGTTCACACAAAGAATTATCATTATATTTTATTGCTGTATTTATATAGCCACACCATAACAGAAGCAGTGATCAGTGCTGTGTCAACAGTCCAAACTCGCCACTTCGCATACATGCTTCCTCCAATCTTTTATTTATTTATTTGGTGGTTTAACCAGCTGGAATTCGTAAACCAACAACAAACCCTGCCAGGCTGGATCAGACTGAAGACCTGTCCCCACAATTCTGTGACCAAACAGATGCCTGTGGAAGGCCACAATCAGGACATGAGCACAGCAGCGTCCTCCTGCACGTTGGTGTGTTCTTAAGTTTATCTGTCTTTTCAAGTTTGCCATTGGGAATGAAACAAAATGCATGCTTAAAAAATGCATCGGTCACATGACCGATGTATTAGACTCCTGGTTTTATCACTTTAAAGAAGCGAATATAAATATTGGCTAATGAATGACTATAAAAGTTGTGATTTCCTCAAGCTGTTGTAGAAGTAGAAATCACCCTATCCTTATAGATTGAACAATGCCAATTGGAGCAATTCCAAGAGAACCCATTGGTAATTCTGATCCTATGACATAGGAACATTGTGTTCTGTTTACCGTATTTAAATGCTTGGACAATGTCTTTTGTAATTGCACCTCGCTCAATCTCCCATCTAGAATGTGTTCACACCAGCTGTCTTTCCTGAAACATGACTGGGAACAACTGGTAGAGTCCGCATGACATCCTGGGGGCAGTGACCAATTTGGCATTGACTTCTGGATTTTAGTGCTGGGCAGTGAGCCTCTCCTTAAATGAGACCAAGTCCTGATTTTATCCCAGCGTTCACTCACTGAGGTTCATGGCTGAGTAGGAACTAGAACCCAGATTTCCCAAGTCCCGATCCAACACTAACCACTACAGCACCATGGCTCTCAAAGGCCTTGTTCTTCATTACAACTTGGCTTTGGAAGATCTTATTAGTATGCCAGGGTGTGTGCCCACCTCTGCCATCCATCACTGCCATGCTAATGTCAACGTACAAATGGGACAGCACAATTAAATCTAACACAGTACACATGGACATCCCCGGGGCTGCCCTCTTGCATCAACCCATGGCCCAAGTGCTGAGTATATTTTAGGTGTGCTATAAATGTTAATTGATTCAGGATCTATGTTTCTTTCTTCACCTCTCCTCCCTGTCAAAAGCATTGGTACATGCCAGAGTAGGGTTTTCACTGGGATGGTTTCAATCTGTCCCTTGGGGCTTTTATTTTATTTGTTTGAAAACCACCAGCTGGTTTTCCTTTTAAGCACAGGCTCAGTACTAGTCAATGAACTTTTTTTTAAATGCATGTATTTACCCACAGTGTTGGAAAGATCTTGCAGTATGCAGCAGTGAGTACGTATTTAATGATGCTATAAAACAGGGTTTTCTTCGTGTGAGGAATTTGGGTTTCTTTTCAGCATGGAACGCCAGGTATCAGTGGCCGTGAGAAGCTCCCCTCCAGCCCCCAATGCTGGAGTAGTGTGGAAATGTGGGAAGTACCTTACCCTCTAATAGTTTATACAAGTAGTCTCTTTGACCCCCACCCTCGCAGCCCCCTAAACACTGGATTTTAAAGTGAGGGAAAAAGAACATCAAAACAGATACAGTAAATTGCATTGCTTTGGAGGGGAAATGACATATAGCTGAGGCAGAGTTGGTCTTACTGCTACTTCAGTTTTGAAATTGAGGTGCGATTTTGAAGATTTTGGTGCTACTTCACACAATATTTTATTAGATTTTTATTCCTTCTTTCTTCCTGTGGGCATGGATGATTCCCCCTCCATATCCTCAGAAAAATCTTGTGAGGTAGATTAGGCTGAGAGAGAATGACTGACAACTTTTTGGCTCAGGCGGGATTTGGAAGAGGTCTTCTCTTTTCATAGTCCAACTCTGTAAGGCTACACCACACTACCTCTCATGTGGCAAATCGTTCCTTGTGGAAGATGTTTCTGTGTACGAAATTTGCATGAAACCCACATCCTGTTTGGGCACATGTAGCAAAATATACAGTTGTGTGTTTATATGTAACAAACAGTGTCGTGAGGTTTGTAAACTTCCAGTGTTTGAGATGACCTCTTATGATGTTATCCACAATACAGTGGAGAGCCAGTGTGGTGTAGTGGCTAAGGTGTTGGACTGGGAGTTGGGAGATCTGGGTTCTAGTCCCCACTCGGCCAGTCTCTCAGCCCAACCTACCTCACAGGGTTGTTGTTGTGAGGATATCATGGAGAGGAGGATTGTGTTCACCACCTTGGGTACACCTTTCTTGGAGGAAAAAAGGCAGGATATAAATGTAATAAATAAATACACAAAATCTCCACATAGCCTAGAATGAACATCACAAATGCAACTCATAGCAATTAGCCCACAACTAATATGAAATATGGCAGTGTTGGTGCCTCCATGGGGAGAGTTCCATAAACATGAGGCTATTTGTAGGATGGGAATTTGTACTACAAAAGGAAACCTCCGAAAAGGAATCAGCAATAACTCACAATAAAAACCCTGCCAAAACAAATTCATGAGTATGGAAAAAATAGTCATATTTTCTAAATGTGTGGCTGCAAAACTTCAGAGGGCGAGCGGGTTGCTGGATGATGATAATAAAAAAATCTGTGTTTAATGCCGCCAAAGCAAATTATTTAATAAAGAAAAAGTGAAGATGTTTGGCTGGGTTCGCCATAAGAGAGCTAATATTTAGAGAGGATTTTTATTTTGGTTTTTTGGGGAGCAAAAGTATTTGAATTAACAGCCACCGAAAAAGAGAGAGAGAGAGAGAGAGGCCTAGTTGTGTCAGTTCGCCCACAGTCTGCTTGGACGGCAGCCAGGGTTACCATAGCTACGAAGAGTTATTAGTCATTGCCAGAACTGAAGCAGGGTGGCCGGACGTGGGGTGGGGGGGGTGGGGAACCGCTCTTCCTTAAAAAACGAGAGAAATGGGTTGCTTATATAATTTTGAGTGTTGGTAAGATGAGGCTGGCTGAAACACCAAGAGAAGGAACCTATGGGCTTTTTACATTTGTTGCTTGCTTGATTTTTTGTTTTTTGTTTTAAGATGAGATATGATCCGTGTAAGAATTGTTTGGTTGGGTCAAGAGTCCAAAAGACCAATTTGGTTCTATTAGGGCGCAGCCCTGTGCATGATTAGACAGGAAAAAAATAATCCTACAACTCCCAGCATTCCCCAGCCCGCATCCAGGTTTGGGGAATGCTGGGAACTGTAGGATTCCCCCCCCCCCTTGTCATAACATGCATAGGGTTGCACCCTTAATAACCAATCTTGCATTACTTGTGTTCGATGGGAGTATCCTGCAATGCTATTATGAAACATCTGACTTCTGTTATGTCTGTTTGGGTGCAAGTTACCTGTCAGGTACCCGTCCTTCCAACCCTGTTGTTTCTATCAATTGCTTTGTTTCATTTCTAAAAGAAGGGATGTTAACGATCAAGATGTCGGAGAACATGAACTCGCGTCCAGGTTGGGAGTTTGTGTTTTCCAGCCTAGAGTCCCTGAGGCCAGTTACTGGAGCTGGTGATTTAAGCCTGAAGTATAGAAGACAGAAAATACTGCTTTGTTGGTCAAGCAAGGACAGGAAGGCAGTTTCCGGTATTTATACCAGGTCTGGCCAGTACACAGGCTTCTTACTGGCTGCCAGTCACAGGGAACGATATTACATGCCTCTTATTCCATCCTGTGCCTGGGAAATGCCTTGAGCCCTCTGCAACCACAGTCTTATGAAATCCAGAACACCCACGGTCCGTGGCAGTAGGTAATTCTTGCCCTTACTGTAGCACGAATTCCGCCCCCCCCCCCCTTTCACTACTATGGGAGGAAGTAAAGGATTGCTCTTGGGGACACCATTGGACTAAGGACTATCCTTGCCTTTGCTTACCCAGTGTCTTGGATGTTCAGCTAGTTTACCCTGCCAGCCCCCCCCCCAAAAAAGGAGGTGAACCTTAATAAAAAGTATGTTCTGCTCATAACAGTTCTCCAGTTGTTATGCCAAACGTGGTTTGAGTGTAGCCACTCTTTATCCGGGCCCCTCCCTTTTCCTACTAGTTTTGTCTGCCTCTGAATTTGTGTAACAGATTGCAGCCCATATTATTTGTCCCATAGGACTAATGGGGGCCACTGAAAGTCAAGCCAGCTTTTTGTAGTTCTGCAGGCTTGTTACTTGGTCACGCTGTAGCATCTGTCCTTGCGGTCCTCAGGGCCCCTCTCTGCTGCCGGTCGGACTGGTGCTGGCCAGAGCCGAAATGTGTACAGACCAGCGGGCTCCTCAACTGTTCTCAGCGCTAGTCATCTGGAGAGCATGCACTGGGATCTTGGAAGGAGGAAACATGCAATGGCATCTGGGTGACTGAGTAGTGGGGAGTATGTGTGTGTTGTGCAAGGGTAACTGAGCACTGCAAGCAGTCCTTGGCAGCAGCCCTGCACTACAGTGACCCCAAGAAGTGATGGTGGTGCAAGTGCTATTGTGTGTGTGTGATTTTTTTATTTGACTTTCCGCTTTTAGGATGCAGTGACTGTGCTCCATCTGCCTCTTTCTCTTTGCCTTTCTGAAGGAACAGAGGCATGCGTGAACCAGATCTAATAACTCCAGAGAGTCATGTTGTTCCCCGAGGCCCTTTATCTGGAAATAAAAGGGCTCTCCTTAGCTCCTCTGCTTCTCCTTTCGAGTACAAGTGCTTTCCCCTCTCCGATTTCCCGCAGGCCCATCATACTGCTAAAATTGAAATATCAAGATGTCTGAAGCAGCAGGAAGCCGTATCAGTGTGTTGACACCTGGAGGAGCGATTTTTCTATTAGCTTTTATTTAAAATAAAATAGGCCCTTCGGTTTAGCCAGCCGAGTACACGTTAAATAATGTATGAAGACCCCCCGCTCCCGATGGAAGACATCCCTTTCGCTCCCCACCTCCACTTCTCTTGGATTAGGATTCGGTGGCAGCTCTGAAATTAATTATAATTAATAGGGAGGTGAGTCAGCTAGAACATGGGGAATAAATCTTGAATTGTTAACAAAGCTGAGAGGTGGTGGCTAAAGCAGTGGTGAGCTCGCTAACCCCAGTCTTGTGTGGTCTGCTCATTTCATATCCCTCCACCCTGAAGAATCCCCGTGGTCCACTGATGTGTGTTAAATGTTCAAACTACATACTTGGCATGACTTCAGTAGTTAAGGCATGGGTGGAGAACCCTTTTTTCTGTCCGTCAGGGCTACATGTGCTGCTGGGCATGTGTTGGGGCAGGGAAGAAACATGCTGGGTGTGCATGTCCAGATGTGGTAGCTGGTGGGATCTAGGCTCCCCCACTCATTCACCAGGTTCACACACTCAACACAGCTCACTGTGGCTTATTTAAGCCACAGTGGGTGGCAGCATATGCTAGATGCACTTTTGAATAGTGGAGCCATAGCAGTTGCTTATTGTGCCCTGTGAACCCGGTGAGGGTGGCTTAAATGAGGGTTGAACAACCCTCGTGTAACCTTAAAACAGCCACAGGTAAACAGTCTTATTTATTGTATTTATATTTATTTATTTATTTATTTATTACATTTATATACTGTCCCATAGCCGAAGCTCTCTAGGTGGTTTACAAAAGTTAGAAAACAGCAAATGTTAAAAAGGCATACAAAATTCAAAAATCATCAGAAACAACGTAAAAACAACAGTATAAAAACAACGGTTCTGGGGTCCATTAGAAAACAACCTTAGCATTGTTAAATGCTGTTAAATGCCTGGGAGAAGAGAAAAGTCTTCACCTGGTGCCTGAAAGATAACAGCGTTGGCGCCAGGCGAGCCTCATCAGGGAGATCATTCCACAGTCGGGGGGCAACCACCGAAAAGGCTCTCTCCCTTGTTGCCATCCGCCAAGCTTCCCTCGGAGTAGGCACTCGGAGGAGGACCTTAGATGTTGAGCGCAGTGTAAGGGTAGGTTCATGTCGGGAGGGGCGTTCCATCAGGTATTGTGGTCCCAAACCATGTAGGGCTTTATAGGTTAAAACCAGCACCTTGAATTGGGCTCGGAAACATATAGGCAGCTAATGCAAGCGGGCCAGAATCAGTGTTATATGCTCAAACCTCCCTGTTCCAGCTATCATCCCTTTCTCAGAAAGAGCCCAGGGCAGCTGCAAGACCTGGTACGAGTCTGACTCAGATTATTGTATGATAGGGTATAGTGTTGCACTTTATCTCTTCATTGGTTTCTAAGCTGCTGTGAGAAGCAATGGGAGGCGAGCTGGGCATTGTAAAATAAGTACATTTAAAATGTAAATATCTTGGATTTAACTTGTGAAGTACAGTAGTTGTCAAAGCCTTGGGACACCAGTGTCTTAGGGAAAATGCGATTACATGTGATTGTCGCTGGAATGATGAAAAAATGCAATTACCAATGGTGTAGGGAGTATGCAATTACACAGAGCTTTTGCCACAGCAAATCTGTCAGTCTTTACAATGCCACAAGTCGTCTCTGTTTTATTTTACAATGTTTTCTTTCTCCAAGCTACTTGTGTTTCCAGGACACCTTCGTTGTATCCTCATTTTAGTGCCTTTTCCCTTCCTGCCCCCTTCCTGTGGGTAATGTGCCATTTTGTCCTCCGTGCTTCCCTTCAGATTCATCTCCACGTGCGATTTATAATAATACCATTGAAATAGCTGCCGAGAAGCTTTTTAAATAACCCAGAATGATGTGGAAATGACATCTATCTATAAATCAGTCCGAGCCACAAACATCTGAAGAAGATTTGTACTTAATCCAATTTTCTTCAATCTTGTGCTTTACTTAAAATGACACAAATGTCAAAACGGGACTCTGGCGCTCCTTGTCAGAACATCTCTTGGTGAGAAAGGAAGCAGAAGGCAGATTCCTTTACACTGTCGACTGCCAGAAATTCATGCTTTGAATTGAAACAGCCTTACGAGTGAGTTCACAAAACCTCCTAGCCTTTTAAAACTGGGCCACCCACCCACCCACGCACCCACACAGACAGGTAAATATGGTAGTTAAGTCAAAAAGAGAGGGGCAAAAGTATTGGGCCCAAATGCCCCAAATACCAGCATATTTTAGTTTGAGCCTGTTACTGTTATTGACTAAGCCTTTAGGAAAGGCATTTCCGCAGGGCGGACTCCTAAGCCTCCATTTGTGATACCATAAGGAGGGTTGTGTGTTTTTCTTTTCTAAATCTGCTCCTCTTGGAACTTGAATGATTGTGTCCCCTCTACTCTCACGTTGTTCTTTCCTGCACCGCGACCGCTCTTTTCTTGTATGTCTCATCTCGCACAATCTCTCCCGTCTACTCCACCGTTGCTCTCAGGCACTGCTTTTACTGTCTCGGCTCTTGAGTAGCTGCTGATGCTGCCGGGAGCAGGTTCAGGATTGCTGACTCAGTGTAGAAAGAACGAAAGCTCATGACACACCAGAGATGATCTCTCTGCCTCTTCTGCTTTTTGCAAGCTGGTGACTACTAAAGCCTCCATTTGTGATACCATGAGCAGGGCCATTTGCTTTGCTTTTCTAAATCTACACCCTCAGTACCAAACACTTTACTTGAGAGTTGCTTGGGTAGAGCTGTGCTGAGCTCCCACTGATTCGGTTGCACAAGTGGCCGGTGTGAAGCCTGCCACCCTCCACAGTACGTGAAAAAGGTGGTTTGAAATCAAAGTAGGGGAGATCAGTATGTGAGGGTCTTTCTCCATGTGTTTTTGCCTACCTGGTTGTCCTTTTCCCTCCAATCCAACAAGGCACTTTCTGGAAATGCTGAAGATTAGCAATAAAATGGCTTCGGGCAATAAATATCTTTTTGACAAGAAAACCGAACACTTTACTGGGTTTCTTCTTGTGTGGGGCTTTTTTTAGTGGCCTGCTTTCTGCTTCTTTGACCTTTTCTTTCAGTTTTTGTTTCTAAATGAAATATGACTAACCTAAAAGACATTCAGTAAGCTATTCTCTCTCTCTCTCTCTCTCTCTCTCTCTCTCTCTCTCACACACACACACACACACACACACACACACCAACACTCCCTTCCTCCGCCTTGCCTTACAGATTCAAGAAGAAATTTCAGAATCACTCTGCTTTTTCTCTCTCCCTTTCTCTCTTTCTTTGCTTACATCATCGACAGTAATTGATGGCTAGAGTGAATCATGTCGAGAAAGTCCCCCCCCCTCGTTTATTTTCTTTTTTGAAGAAGAGGACTGCACTAATAATAGCATCTGATAAAGATGCTTCACTGGGATGAGGACTGGCAGTTCTGTGGTGAAGGCATTGTAAAGGAAAAACGGAGAGTTTGCTCAGAGCCACCTTTGGATTTTGTGGCAGCCAGTTGGACTTGGAAATTTGATCTACAAGTTTCTTTAGGTTCCTGAGCTCTATTGGCTGGATCTTGTGCCGTACCCCCATCAAAAGGACTGTGTAGTTTATTGGTAACAAGTCATCTGTGTTTGCAACAAGACTAGGCAATATGGGCTAGCTCTGCTGTGCATCCTTGAGCAAAAAGCTGGAAGTAATGGCTCAAAGGGAGCTGTTAACCCACCAAAGGTCCAAGAAGACTGAGGACTTTATAGAATCATTACCACTCCTTCCTCTTCCTGGTCCTCAGCTGGATCATTGCTTTCCCTCCACAGTAGACCCCTGGTGATAGAACCTTCTGGCAGCTGAACAGGTGCTCCTATGGCGACTTTGGGCTTCCCACCAAGGTCTGCTGCCACCTTCATTCTTGAGAGCTGGAGGGGGAAAGGAGGAGAATCAGGGATCAAGGCAGCACTCGGATGGGGTCAGAGGAGTTATTGGGGGCACCAGGCAAGGCATCTCTGACATGGGACTCTTCAGGATGTCTTTGGCCTACCACAGGTTCCTCCTGATTCTTAGTTGGAGAAGAGTATTCCATGGAGTCCCAAATTTCTTCCTCTGAAGAAGTTTCTCCAGGCAAAAGGTCAAATAGGATCCTGACATCATCCCATAAGCCTCGGTATTCCTATTGCTCTCAGCCGAAACTACCTGACAGTGTTGTTGTGAAGATAAAATGAGGGGAGGGTTCTATGGGTGTTCCTTGAATGAAGTGTTGGATTAGATTAGCCTGAAATGAATAATTTGCCATAATTAGGTTGATAGGTTGCCCTCCCCAAACCGGGCTAGTAAATAGTTGCTTACCTGATCACCTATAGCAAGTAGGATTTGCCTCCAGTCAACAAGGCCAGGGAATTTTTTTTTTTGAAGAACGGTTTTCTCTCCACCCTGCACCTCCAACTTTTAGGCTTGCAATGCCTAACATGTATGGGGGAGCCAGTGGACTATTAAATGCAAAACAAAATGGGAAAGGGAGGAAGAATATCCTGAATTTAAAACATGTGAGGACGTTATTTGTTGTTCTTTGAAAAGGAGGCACTCACAGAAGCTGTTTAGAGACGTAGCCGAGTTCAAAGCAATCCAGACACGTATTTTGCTGCTTTTATTCAGGACGTTCAATCATTAAAAATATTGTTTTGTGATCCAAGCAATTATGTTCAACAAAGGAATCTCTAGCGGGCGGCTTCTGTGACATTCCAGAGACATCAGAGATTGTCTCCGCCAGCACAATTTCTGTGCGGTAGGAAAAGGGTGGGTGGGTGGGTGAATGACTCAAATGAACATTGCATTTCTGCGACTGATACCCCCTACAGGTGCTTAAAATTGAAGGGAAATTACAAAAGCATTGTTTATCCTAATATGGGGGCACAAGGGACCTGCAATGGAGTAGTGTAATGGTTATTGCGCCATGTTTAATGTATGTGAGGAATGCAGATCCACTCAGTAAACATCTCTTCGGATATTTCTTTACTCTGTATGGCAAACACATTAATGTGCTTTGATGTTATGTGTATCCCACCTCCCCTTTGTGTTTCTCTTAAGTGGAAATACTGTTTATGGGGTAGTGTGTGTGTGTGTGTGTGTGTGTGTGTGTTCTTTTTAGTTGGTCCTGAACTAAATCTGAAGAAAACTATGTTTGGTTGGAAGAACAGACATCCGTCCCGAAATCCAGCCTTCGGGCCATTAGTTTACTTTCTCCATTTTCCCTTTTGCATTGTACCTCTTAGCTTGCAAACGAACGTGCAAATTCACAGTGGGGGGGCAAGAGCCAATAATTTTTACAGGAGGGTCACTTTGAGGAAGGTATGGAGGATAAAGGGCCACAAATGGGATGTGTGAGAAATTCATTTCAGTTTGTATCAATCAGGATTTACCCAGTTCACAACTTCCACATCAAACATGATGGTAGTGCATGTGCTGGTAACTTCGAGGCTCGACTTTTGCAAGGCGCTCTACATAGGGCTACCTTTGTGCCTAGTCCGGAAATTTCAACTAGTTTAAAATATGGCAGCCAGCTTGGTCACTGGTACATCTAGGGGTGATCACATTACACCAGTCTTAAAATCTCTTCACTGGCTGCCAATTAGTTTCCAGGCGAAGTATAAAGTGTTCATTATTACCTTTAAAGCCCTACATGGTTTGGGTCCAGGCTACCTGCAGGATCGCCTTCTCCCGTACAATCCACCCCACACACTCAGGTCCTTTGGGAAGAATCTACTTCAGTCAGCAAAGACTAGGCTGACAACCATTACCCAGAGGACCTTCTCTTCTGCTGCTCCCAGACTGTGGAATGGCCTGCCGGAGGAGACTCGTCAGCTTGGCAGTTTTTTAGCATTCAAGAAAGTTATCAAGACTGATCTCTTCCGGCAGGCCTATCCCGTAGAATTTCAGGATACTTTTAGTATGCTTTTAGAATGTTTTTAACAGTGTATACTATGTTTTTAATCAGTATTTTATGCTTGCTGTTGTTCCCTGCCTCGATCCAATCGGAGAGGCGGGTAAAAAATAAATTATTATTATTATTATTATTATTAACACAGAATTAGACACAATCTACGGTCAACGTACGTACGTTGTAATGTAATTTGCGACCTCGCTCAATGTGTTTTACACCATGCATACATTTGAAAAATGCACATGAAAACATTGCACTTTTGAAAAATGTGAACAAATAAGCTTTTATCAATGGGAGAAGAATGTGTACGTTTCACAGATGCACACAAAATTGATGTGCACGTTCGGAAAAAAATACATGGAAACACTCACGGATTTTCCCGCGAAAAGAGACAAACAAAACAGACTCGAATCTGATACAGACTCGAATCTGAACGAGCTTCGAGATGGCGTTTGGTGAGCTTGGGCCTTGCTGATTCGCCCATCCTTAGCCACCATTCTCTTTCTTCGTCTCTCCTGCTGTGGCTGTTCCATTGGGCAGGGAAAGCAGGTGTTACTTTAGGAGTCCGTCATCTGGATTTGGCTCTAGGGCACCTAGTTGCCAACCACTACACTCAGGAAGAATGGCACCCTCTTCTGGCTTCAACCCATCTAGGCCAAATCTACACGTCGTACTGAAGGCGCTTGCGTGCGCCTCCAGTGAGCCCCCAAAACGATTGTGTAGATCCTGCAGATTTGAGACGGGGAGGAAAAGGATGGCGCCCCCGCTGAGGGCAAGTTTACACACACACACACACACACACACACATGCTGGAACCGGCCCTAGCCGAGAGTATCGAGGGCAGCAGAAAGGCAGGAGGAGAATGGAGAAGAGGAGAGGGAGGAGGCGAGGAGCCCGCGCACAACGAAGTTATTTCCTTCGCACTGCGTGGGGGAGAGCAGGGCGCTGCCGCCTCACACGCCGCCCCTTACTGCTGAATGGCTAGCGCCGGGTTCTGCGCCTCTAAGGTCTGTTCCTCAGCAGCAGGCAGTGGCAGAGCGACACCAACCCACCCCTCGGAGCGCGTGTATGTGTACACGCGCCCTCCTATCGGAGCAACCCGGGTGGCTCTTTCGCCGGCGGGGAGGTGGGCGGTGGCAAGGACGCGGCCGGATTCCCCAGCCGCCACCTCCTCCGCCTCTTCCTTCGTCTCTTCTGGCAGGATCTACACAATCGTTTTGGGGGCGCACGCAAGCGCCTTCAGTACGACGTGTAGATTTGGCCCTAGTGTGAGTTTAATATCATCGTCTGGATGTGCTTAATGTAACGGCTGCTGCATTTTGCATTTCCCCTTCTCTCCCCACCCGCCACCCCCTTTACTCCTCCAGTTCTCTTTCGCCCAACTGCCAAGTGTAGTGCGAGAGATAATATATGTTTTTAATTAATAGCTTTGGCTTGGAGTGGGAGGGTGAGGGATTTGGCTGTAGCCTCCTATTGAGAGAGTACATTCTGTGCCTCTGTGAAATGGCTCCTGGTCCTCTGTTGTGCACAATATAGGTGTTCTTTCCAGCTGGGCTTAAATTGCTATTCAAGATCACAAAAGTGTTCTTCCTCCCCCCCCCCCACTTCTTTGCAGGGAAGTGGCTCCAAACCCTTTAGTTATTTATCCACGCCTGCATTAGACTTTCAAAGGAAGCGTCCCTTGTCAGCCTAACCTTCTGTGAGATCAGACAGCAGATCTTGAACGCAGTGGCGGAAGTGCTAATGAGGGTTCTATGTCTGTAGTTGGGGTCTTTGGGCAGGTGTTTTGCCCCCTCTGCCCTGAAAGAGGGAGTGAAAGGAGGGTGCATGGTCAATAGCTGATTTTTGGGAGTTGCTTTTTGGCGGGGTGACTGCTAAATATAGACCGGGCAGAGATATCAAGCCAGGCTGCTTGTATTTAAACCAGAGAACGTCTTAGGTGTTACTCCACATCCTTATTTCTTTCTGCTCTGAGGCCTGAGATGACACAGTCCGCAGATGCTCAGGTCCACGGCGTTTCCTCTGCAGGCTCCAGTTTAAGGTCCAGAGCGTCTGATGGGAACTTCAGCCAAAGCCAGACTTCTTTCTTGCTATTGCAGATGACCCAATCGGTCTTGATAATTGATTTCCCTGCCCTCAATCTTAATGGATGAATGCCCCTTGGATAGTGACTTATTCTGGACCGGTAAAACAAGGATGGAAAACCTATAGCTTGTGGGCTGGAAGCGGTCCCCATCCAGCCAGGTTTTAGGCCCACAAGCTTATTTTGCTGTTATCTTAGATCACCGATCAGAGAGAAGAGGGTTTTTAAAGGGAGTTAATCTTTGCATACCCTGCAAAGAATCAAGCTGTTGCAAAGATGATGAGGCATGCATTTTGCTGGCTGGAGAGTTGTTGTACGGAGCTCAGATATGCGTTCTGTAGGCTGGAGACTTGCTGACTTTTGAGTAGACATGCAGATACTTGATATCCGGAATGCTGTTGAAAGTGCTGCGGAGTGCTTCTGTCCTGCTTACTTTTGGGGAGAAGTGCAGAGGCCTTGTCCTGCATGCTTCTGAGTGGGCTTAAAATGGTAATAATCACTTCTGTCCCTGCGCATTCTGGTTTTGGCCCCACGCACAGATGGAATGTGGGCCCTGAGACATTTCACTTTTTGAAATTTGGCCCTCAGTCTGAAAATGGTTCCCTCCACCCTCCGCTGTAGAAAATTGGGGCCAATTCTGCTACCAAGACTGGCTCTGTCATCTCCGCAACAGTAACCTCCAATGAGTTCAACGGTTTCTTGATTCCTTGACTGGCACACATGCGCAGACGGTGTCTGGAACGGGCATGCTGCTTCAACCTTTCTGATATCTATTTGTGGTTGAGGGCGGATGCGTTTTATCAGTGAAGGCTGGTTTTGCAGGCCAGAATGGGGGGAACGAAGCAGCACTTCCTCTTCCTTAATGCCGAAGTGCATGCACACACGCTCCAGTTTCGGTTGAAACCAATGTCGCTTCAACTTGTTGCTTCCTCTTCTTTGGCAGAGTTCAGGAGAAAGTAAAAAGGAAACAGAGACTTGTTTGTGGTGGGCACAGCTTGCCCCATGGCTGTTTTGCAGGGTTTGCAAAAAACAACCACCTTTTGCCTGAAAAATAGGAGCAAGTTGTGTTATTCCGAGAAGGTGGGCAGGGACTGAGAGGTGGCAGGCAGCTTTCCCTCCTCCCTGCAGGCAGCACTGGGCAATTTATGCTTTGTATAATTAAGAGTTAATGCGGGAACTAAGCTTAATGTCTCTTTAAACAGCTGGCAGTCAAAACGGGTGCATGGAGACATTTGTTACTTTTAATAGAAATCCTGACAAAGCGAAGCGTGCAACCATCTCCAAGCAAAATAGCTTTAAGTGTCCATAAAACCCAGCAGGGTGTAAAGATTTGCTTTGTTTGTGCCTATATGTGTGTGTGGGGGGGGGGCACTTCGGTACAGGAAAGAAGAGAAAATATTGGACACTTTGTGGTTTTGCATCTCTTCATTCGTGCAACGACAACATTGAGGTTGCAAAGAGCAACCAAAATAATCAAGAAGTGTTTTCCTTACAAAGAAAAGCTAAAGCAGCCCTCTCCAACCCGGTGCCCCTGCAGATGTTTTCGACTACAACTCCCAGCATTCCTAACTAGCTGTCCAGGGCTGATGGGAGTTGAAGTCCAAAATATCTCGAGGGCACCAGGTTGGGGAAGACTGGACTAAAGCATTCTGCTACCCTCTTTTTAGCACATAGGGAACTGCCTTATACTGAATCAGACCATTTGTCTATCTAGCTTAGTATCGCCAACACTGACTGGCAGTAATGGCTCACCAGGATCTCAGGCAGGGATCTTTTTTGGCCCGATCTGGAGAAGGCGGGGATCGAACCTGCGACATCCCGCATGCAAAGCATGTGGTCTTGAGCTGCGCCCTTTGAGAGTTCAGTCCTGTACACGTCTATTCAGAAGTAAGCTTTTCCCAGCCTGCTGCTCTCCAGGTGATTTGGACTACAACATCTATTACCCTTGCTTGCTTGGGCCAATGTGAGCCACAGTCCAAAAGATCTGGAGGGCAACAGGCTTGGGGAGCGGGGAGGATGCGATAGAGGTTTAGAAAATTATTCATAGCAAGGAGTAAGGGAATCTTTTTTCTCCCTCTCTCTTTCTCTCACCCAATTAAATTGATTGGCAGTATATTCAGGACACTCAGGAGGAAATGCTCCTTTTCAGAGCATATATTTAATTTGTGGAATCTTCCTGCCAGGAGATGTGAAGACTTCTGTGGGTTTAAAAGTGGATTAGAGTCATTGAGGCTGTAAGAGGTGGAGAGGTCTACGAAAACAACTCTAGTAGAGATGATGAAGTCAAACTTCCAGGTTTCTGTGGCAATATGCCACTACATACCAGTTCCGTGGGAACAAGGGCTCCTTCCTTCGTGTCCTCCTTGGGGGCTTCCCAGAGGCACTTGGCTGGCCATTGCTGGAAATAGAAAGCTGGACTATTTGGACAGCAGGGTCCTTTTCGTAAGTGAGTTTTCCCGCTGCCCAGTTGTGCAATATCATGGTGTAGAAAAGGAAACGTAGAACAGGACAAAGTAAATTTGTAAGTGGCAGTGTGGCTTAAAAAAAATGTTAACGGTAGCTGGGAAACGGCCTTTTGGTGTATGTGTAGCTTAGCGTCTTGCAGGTTCAAATTAATTTGGGACACTGGAACATCCGAGTCAGGTCTAGCTAAGTATTAATTGCATGGGCAATGCAAGCTGGAGTTGCAGCCCCAGCATTCTTCAGGGCCTGAGACAGGGGTCTTTCGACAGCCCTACTTGGAGATATCAAGAATTGAACTTGAGACTTTCCGCATGCAAAGCCTGAGCTCTGCCACTGAGCTATGGCTCCTTCTTCACAGTGGTTTTGACTGAGTTCTGATTCTCTTTTCCCTTTGTTTACCTTGCAGTCGCAGCATGAAACAGCCAGCATGCGCATAATGAGAAGAAACACTAGGATTCTTTAGTGCTTCACACCACAAGTTTCTGGGGATATATAAATATATAAAAGGAAAAACGCCACCCCTCCTGGCTTCTTCTGCAATGTCTGGATCTACTCAACCTGTGGCGCAGACCTGGCGAGGGACTGAACCCCGTTACCCTCCTCACGCCATGTCCTATCCAGTGGCAATAAGTCAACAGCATGTGGTAAGTGGGGTTTTTTTGTGGGGGGTGTCTCTCTCCTTTCTGGTCCTGTCTGTTTTATCAATATGGTTAACTTTATCATACTCAGGAGGTCTGAAGTCTGGATGTAGTTGAGCTTCTGATGTGCAATTAAGGAAACTGGTGGCTTTCAGAAGGAAATTGTATACTATACACAAAATATTTGCTTCAATCCAGCTAAGGCCAGTTTGGACTAAGGCGAATATGAACGTTCTCTGACTTAAAATTTGGGGGTGGGATGAAAGTTTCACCTGAAATTGCCTCCAACTCATCTTCTTGACTGTCATTCCTGGTAGCTAGCATTCCTCCTGCTGCTGCTGCATGCTCTGGGTGGCTGATGCCCCATGGAATGGGAATGATGCTACGTTATTATGCATCTCCATTCCCACAGGTCTTATGGGAAATAAAAGTGAAGGCTGTCAGTTATCTAGAAGAAGACCGCTGTTGCTTACCTATTATAAGGCCCATGTTTTCAACCTCACTTCCACCTTCCCTTTAGCCAACCCCACAAAAATGGCTAAAAGTACCTTTTCCCCAGTTCTAGTAGTAGTTGTGGAATTGGGAGAGCCATGTTGGGTCATCCCAAAAGACCCATCGAAAGCAATGGGACTTAAATTGGACTCATCCAATGGGACTTAAATTGGACTTTTCCACCTTCCCTTTAGCCAACCCCACAAAAATGGCTAAAAGTACCTTTTCCCCAGTTCTAGTGGTGGTTATGGAATTGGAAGAGCCATGTTGGGTCATCCCGAAAGATCCATTGAAAACAGTGGGACTTAAATTGGACTCATCCAAATTTGTACCACTGTTTCCAGTGGAACCTCATTGATAAGACCATTCAGTAGAACTCTGCTGGATCAGAACAAAGGCCTTTCTAGTCCAGCTTCCTCTTTCCACCTCTGCTCAACCAGATCACACAGAGTCCTCGCCTGCTGTTGACTGATTGATTGATTGTATTGCGATCATTAACCAATAGAAGTTAATAAATTTTGGGATTGTTTGTACAACTTTCACATTTGATAGTTGTTCGTTTTGTGCAATTTTCCTGTTTGCCCAAAATGAATGCTGATCACAAATGCGAACGCAAATCAAGGAGAGACGAGCAGTGAGTTAATGTTTGGAGAATCTTGGCGAGCTCAAACATCACTCGTTCTCCCATCTTTAATATTAACTTTTTGTATTACCTTTTTTCAGTTTTCTTGTATTTCCTTCTTTTGGTCTTTGACTACAATAAACCTTTCATTCTTTCCCACTAACTGGCATTTGGACTCACTCTACTTCTCATCTGGGAAGTTGCACATAGCCATCTGCATACAGTATCAATCGATAGCCTTATTCTCCATAAATACGCCTGATCCCCTTTTAATGCCATCTGTCTTGGTATGCTGGATAGGATTGTTTTGTTAGGAACCAATATGTAGAGTAATATCAAGAACCAATCCTCCACCTATGTTTTGGAGCTTATACAGCCTTCCAGATGTTGTGGCCTTCAAATTCCATCAGCATAGGCAGTAGTGAGGGTTGATGGCAGGTGTAGGTCAAATCACCTGGGGGCCTGAACTTGCCCAACTCTGCATTACAGGGAAGTCAAATCCTAAGTCTCCTTCCAGCTTATGGTTGCTAGGAGCATCCATCTGAAATGAGTAGCCCAAGCAGGTGGTGGCGGAATTGAGGTGCATCACATTTCTTCACCAGTGGAACTGAAGTTCTTTAGTAGAAGAAACTGGATTCTACAACCAGTATAGAATAAGGTAGTTGAGTAGGTTTTAGTTTGTTATTTTTGCCCCCGAGATTGTACTATCCATTGCTCCCACTCTTTGAAGCATGCCTTCTCAACCATGGGGGTGTTCTTAGAAAGCCGAATTCTGCACTCAGTATCAACTTCAGTGGCTTTCCTGCTGTTCTGTGGACTCGTGGCGTGCTCTTGGCTCCAGTCGCCACTCTGGTCCCCAGTCACCACTTTAGCCAATGTTCTCAACATGTTTTTTGGGGGGAGTGGGGGAGTGTTGTTGCTGCAACAACAGCTGGTACCCTTAGTTTGCCGCTCTCTGCCTTATCCTAAGCAAACATAGCGATTTGTGTTTCTCATGTGTGCTCACAGTTGGGTAAAGAACACTGAGGGAAAAACAGAGCTGGGTGAGGAAGGGAAACGCGGTTAACCGCCTGCGCCGGATTAGAGAACTTAGACTCCCCCCATGCCTTTTTTTTTAACAGAGCCTGCTGAATCATGAGGCAGCAAGGGCTGTTCTCTGCACGCAAACTTATCACATCCTGCCAGTCCCAACCCTGGCGATTGTATCTCCTTTTTCTTTAGTGTGTTGTGTGATTTCCTAGAGCAGAGAACGTGAGTCTGGGAGGGACCGTCCATGGCGTTTGGGGGATGTAGGAAGCTGCCTTCGACTGATTCAGCGTCCATTTAACCCAATATTGTTGACCCTGACTGGCAGCAGTGGCTCTTCAGGGTTTCAGGCCGGAGAGGCCGGGGATCGAACGTGGGACCTTCTGCATTCACTGAGCTATATGGCCCCTTCCAAGTCAAGGCCTATAAGCTGCGCTGAGGGGCCTGTCCCTGAAAACCTCTGCTTCCCCCCCCTCCCCGCCCTCCCTCTCAGTTTGGCAAATGCTCTTGCTCTCTTGCATAGTGACTTTCAGAGCCCCTAGAGCAGCTGCCCCCAATCCCGAAGTCTCACTCATGGCACAGGTAGTCTCGGTGCCACAGAAAACCTTTTGTCAGCTTAGGCTGATATACCAACTGCACCCTTATCTGGACAGAGATGGCCTTGCTACAGTGATCCATGCTCTGATAACCTCTCGTTTGGATTACTGCAATGCGTTATACGCGGGGCTGCCTTTGAAAACAGTCCGGAAACTTCAGCTGGTCCAAAACAGGACTGGTGAACGGATTTTTGTGCAAGAAGAAATAAACGATGCTTACGATCTGCTACAGATACGAATCGGGACAAACTTTGCGGTGGAATTTGGTGAACATTGAGGAGCCTAACTGCCTCTTGACAACTGCCAAGAGGAAAAGCAACTGATGGGGCTTGATTGGGATACTTGACATGATGTCGGATTCCTGCCTGATCCCAAATCTGGCCGTCATTTGAGCCAAAAGACAACTGCTCAGACCCGCCCGCCAAGCCCGTATCCCTTCCATTCTAGCTCCAAACCTCCTTGTTATAAGCATCCTTCAGATGAGTTGGACTGCAACTCCCATGATGCCTGGCCTGGATGAGGGTAGGTGGGAGTTGCAATCCAATGCAGCTGGAGAGCCAGGATGAAGGAGGCACTACAGAGACAGCGCTTAAATAATGGAGGAGTCAGACTCCCTTCCCCCTTTGGTTCTGCCCCCATACCTGCTGTGTTAGAAGATTAAGGTGCTTGAGGAGGGGGCTGGGAAGATTTGGCAACTATTGGTAGGAGCCATGGAGAGTAGGGCTGTGCACCAGCCCCCCAAACGCTTCGGGGCCAAATACAAAACTTTTGGATCAGGCCCGAACCACTTCGGGTTGATCTGAGCCTCCCCCGACCCGCTCCAGATCCAGACAGAGATCGGAAGGGTTGGATCGAGATTTGCCCCCCATTTTGCCCCCTCTTCCCCACTTGCCTCTGCGGTGGGCCCCCCTTACCTGGCTCCGCCACCACATGGACCGTGGCGGCGGAGCCAGGTAAGCCCCCCTCCCCCCCACTTACCTGCGTCTGTCGTGGTCCAGCAGCGGCTTCAACTGAGGCTCAGGGTTAGGGTTAGGGTTAGGGCCTCAGTTGAAGCCGCCGCCGGACCGCAACGGAGGCAGGTAAGCCCCCCTCCCCCCCACTTACCTGTGTTCGTTGCTCTGGATCGAGGCGAAGCAATCCGCAGCAGAGTGATCCGCTTCACCTCGATCCGCAGCTCCCCCGACCTGATTCAGATCTGACCTTAGCAGAGGCAGATCGGGTCACTCCTCTCCCAATTCGCCGAATCGGAGCGGAGCACAGCCCTAATGGAGAGAGACTTGGGAGTGTCATCAAGGCCCTCTCACCTTTCCCCCTCATGATTCAGACACCGTGCAGCAGCAGTCTTCCGCACAGAGGCATGCCTTGTAAATGGGCCCACGTGTGACTTAGTCAACACCTGAGACAAGACAAAAACCTGACTCAGCAGCTTTGGAGATGGATGGCAAGGACAAGGTCATTGGAACAATGTGGCCGCTGTTGTCTCTCTCAAGCCTGTTGCTGCATCCATGCAGATAAGAGCCAGATGAGTAATTCAACCTGGTTTACACTGCTGACCTTTATCTGAAACAACAGATTTGATTACAAAGGAGCTCCAGAACACCCTTATTTTGTCTTGAATCTGCAACATGCATCTCTTGTTTGAAAGAAGCCGGAGCAAGCCTGCTCTGGGTTGGGCTGACCCGCTTGATCGATAGCTTCTCCTTTTTGTTGCTGTTTTTTGAACATTTAAATGCTGGAAATTCTTTGTTTTTCTAAGGTCCCCAATGCTCTGAAATGTACAAGACAAGCAAGGGTGATCGTAGGGAATTGCCGTTATTGGAGTAATCTGTAAGAGCCTCCCTTTTTCCTGCCCTGGGTTTGAAACTTTTGACCTCATCAAATCTCACGCGTCCTTAAGTTTGGGCACCTGCTGCTTTAAGCTACATGCCCCCCCCCCCATTTCTCCCAAACAGTATTAGTTTGCCTCAAGCCAGGATTGATTGTTTGCTTGATTTCAAAGAAGCCAGGGTAGCAAGTTGTAGCAAGTTGATTGGCTTGGTCCTCTTGGATCGAAAGGCTGGGTAGAATTGAGATGAAAGATAATAATAATAAAAGGAGTTGGAAATGAGTGCTTTTCTTTGTAGAAATTTCCTTCAAGCTCAACGTCTCTAGGTTTAGATCAGCCTGTTCCACCCTGTTGCCCTCCGCACACGTTGAACTGCCGCTCCCATCATTCCCAAGCAACATGGCCATTGGCGGTATTGGCTGGGATTAATGACGGGAATTGCAGCCCCGCACATCTGGAGGGCAACAGGGTGGGAAAGGCTGAGGCAGAGCGTTGTGTGGAAGTGACAGCGTTGCAACGTGAATTGGAAATTCAAGAAGCGTGCGGAAGTGTTTCGGAGCGAGAAGTCCTTTGCAGAATGTTGGTGGCAACCCAGGAAGAAGTAAGCCATTGGGTTGTAATGGATAGGGGCACTAGTTCAGGGCTAGGTCACCTACTTTGCATACAGAATGTCCCAGATTCAATCTCTGGCTTCTCCAGGTAGGGCTAGGAAAGCCATCCCACCTGAATCCCTGGAGAGCTGCTGCCGGTCATTGTTGACAATACTGGGCTAGATGGACCACGGGTCTGACTCAGTGTAGCACAACTTCCTATGTTCCTACGATATCATCTTGGTAACAACCACTGTGCAATAATTTAAAAGGAGTGAAGGCACATGGAAAGAACTCACTTGCCCCAAAGGCTCAACAAATCCCTGCAATGCTTTTGGAAGCAACATGGGGAGTTTTATTTGGACTAGAAGTTAACAGCCAGCCTCTGGTGACTTTAGCTTCGGTGTTGCCTGGGTTGGTGGTGTGGAGGGCAGCCAGGAAACAGGCCGCCAGCCCAAGTGATTGCAGGATCAAACAAACTTGAGAGCTCAGCCTTTTTTGAAGGGGCAAGATGCTCAGGCTGAGGACCTATGCCACAATTAACGGGTTTATAGATCCTATTGGCTGTTTTAGGTCATCTGATCCCTGCTGAAGTGGCAGCTGCAATACTGCCTCTGACCACTTACATTGGTAGTGCTGAAGTGCAGAAAAGATTGGGTGGTTGGTTCCCATGTTAGATCCTCCTTATTAGACACCCTTGCTGATAAGAATTTCTTTTAGTAGGCCTAAATGTGTCTTTACCATTTCTCGTGTTTTTTGGGGTGGTGTTTTTTTGTTTGTTTTTGTTTTTTGCCATGCTCTTTGCAGCATGCAGTGTCATGCTGGTGTGCTGCAGCCCATTTACTCAGCGCCGCCATAAATGATTCACAGAGAGCAATGTTGGCTTTGTAGCTATTTGTTTGCCACAGATCCTATTGCTTGGGTGCTACATGACAAACTTTTCCATTGCAAATTGCTTGCCTGCTGATTGGAAAGATGCAAGGGAGATGAATAGCCGTCTTATTTTGCAAGCGCATTTATACATGAAATATTACTGCATTTTTTTTAGTGTATTTAGGACAGAGCCCAGTTGTCGGGAATGTACTTTGCAGGTTCAATCCTCTGCAGGTCCATTCTAAAAAAAGAAAAAAGAAAAGAAAAGAAAGAAGAATCAGGTAGTAGGTGAGACTACTTTTTTGCTGAAACCCTGGGAGTCATTGCCAGACAAAGCAGACAATACTGATCAGATGGATGTGGTATCTGGCAGCTTCTTCTGTTACCTTACTTTACCTTAATTTGATCCATTAATTTTATCTCAAGGACTGCCTGTCTCGTTATGAACCTGTCTGGTTATTAAGAACTGTGAAGAGACCTTTTTGAGGACACCCTTAGCCCTGGAGGCTCTGCCTCTCTTTTGAGTCCTCTATGCTTGCAAGAGCACTCAAGGGAAAGGTGAAGTTCTCTATCAGTTGCAGGGAGCTCTGGAGAAGGATATAGACAGCAGGCATTTCTTCTGCTCTGTGGGGCTACCAGTACGCTGATGACACCGAACTCTATTGCTCTTTGTCACCTAACAGCAAGGAAGCAGTTGAAGCCCTTGAACGTTCCCTGGATTTGATAATGGGATGGATGAAGGTGAATGAGCTGAGGCAAAACCCAGACAAGACAGAGGTGTTGTTGGTCAGTAGAAAGCCCCACATTGAGATTGGCATTCAACCTGTTCTGGACGGGGTTGTGCTCTCCCTCAGGTCCATAGGTTGGGACTGCCTTTTGATGCCATGCTGTCCTTGTATCTTCAGGCGTTAGCAGAGGCGAGGAGGACGTTTGCACAATTAGACTTGATGTGCCAGCTTGCGACCCTTCCTGAGTCAGTCTGACTTGGCAACAGCCATCCACGCCTTGGTTATATCATGTTTAGACTATTGCAATGCAATGCACATGGGGCTACCCCTGAAGAGTGTCCAGAAGCTTCAGTAGAGGCAGAATGCAGCAGCTAGGGTGCTAACCGGCACACAGTATCCAGACTACCCTATTTCTTCGATTCTAAGACGCACTTTATTCCCATATAAACATCTCTAAAAATGGGGTGCGTCTTAGAATCGCGGGTGTATCTTAGGGTTTGTTTTCTGTTGGTGGTACTGAAATTAGTGTGCGTCTTACAATCGATGGCGCCTTACAATCGAAGAAATACGGTATATAACACATTCCCTAAAGGACCTGCAGTGGTTGTCAGTTGCTTTCTGGGCATAATTCAGTCAGTTGGTCTTAACCGTTAACACCCTAAACAGTTTAGGACCTGGCTAAGGGCCAGCCGGTCAGCCTCACTACGAACCTACTCAAGTACTAAGATTTGCAGGAGACACTCTTTGAGGACCCACGGAAGCCTGTTTGTTGGGGATGCATGAAAGGGCTTTCTTTATTTTATTTATTTATTTATTATTGCATTTATATCCCACCTTTTTTGCCTCCAATGGACCCAATGCGGCCTACATCCTCCTCCTCCTCCCCATTTTATCCTCACAACAACAACCCTGTGAGGTAGGTTGGGCTGAGAGGCTGTGACTGGCCCAAAGTCACCCAGTGGGTTTCCATGTCTGAGTGGGGACTAGAACCCAGATCTCCCGACTCCCAGTCAAACACCTTAGCCACTACACCACACTGGCTCTCTTTGTTGCCTCGAAACTATGGAAATCGCTTCCACAAGTACTACGATCCTCCCCAATCTTTTAGCCTTTAGAAAGGATGCAAAGACACATATTTTCAATTTGTCCTTGCAAAATGTGTAGGTTTAATGTTCTTACTGTTTTAATGCTTTTTTATTGTTTTAAATTCTTTACACCTCCTTGATGGCCTTTAGCAGATAAGGCAGTATATACATTTTAATAATAAATAACTTTCTTTGTCCAAGTCTCCATGCAAGTGAGGCTTGCTAGGGATTGATAGTGAGGAGAAATGGAGTCTTGTCTCAGAAGCCAAGCTGATACTCTGCATGAGTGGCAGGGATTGCATGACGGGGAACAAGTAGTTGGATAAGGCTGGGCTCTGCAGGAACTTGGGAGACCTCCCAGATGAGGCAGATGTTGTTTTCTAAATTACTTTCTGGAGTGAGAGAAGCCACATTTGGTTTTGATTGAGTCCAAGAGATATAGTATCAAATCTGCTAGTGATTTCCAACTCAGCAGCGTCATACTAGAGTCTCCCTTTTTGTACAGTCATGACAACTTTAAGGTCCATTAGAAAGTATCTACAGAGAGTGAAATAATCTCCCGCAAGATCACGACTGAATCTGAAATCCCCTCTAGGGCTGAGTTTAAAGTCCTCAGGAATAGAGGCTTGGGGGCGTAATGATGAATGCACACGCTGTTTCCAAGCTATGGTTTTGCATGAGCGAATCATAATTGCTGATCCCCATCTGTAGCTGGGAGCATGTATGTGACCATGACACTGCATCATCATCAAGAAACGAAACATTATTGTTTTTGCAGCAGCATGTGCAAAACCTTCCTCTTGTTTCTGGATCAAAAGTCAAGTGGAGAATATGCCAACTAAAGAGAAAAATGTATATAGTAAAGTACATAACCTAGGCCCTAGGTTATCCCAGCATACCAACGAAGTTTGCTTTGATTTTCTTTTTTCTTATGACCACTCGAAGAACCACAGTTACAGGTAAGCGACCTGTCCTTCTGCTGATAATATAAACACCAGTACTCTATAGCAGTCTTCCCTCACCTGGTGGCCTTCAGATGTTTTTGAGTTTGACTCCTATGGTCAGGAGTGCCATCAAGGAATGGCACTCTACATCTAGTTGCCGCATTCAGGTCCGAACAACAGATAATGGTCTTACCTGTTACCTATTATCTGATCCTTTTAACTGGAAATGCTGGGGAATTGAGCCTGCGACCTTCTGTATGCAAAGCAGCTCCACCATTGGATGACTTATTAACATTGAGATTACCTCTAGGCTGACACTACGGATGTCCGTCGCTGGAAAATTTGGTACTTTTTTGGCTCAACAGAATTCTGCAGTGTGTATAACACAGTTTTCATCTGTGAGCCAAGTTGCCAGCTGTTCCTCGAACTCTGGGACCTTTTTTGTAGGGGGCGGGGGAAGTTTCTGCAATTTGCACAAATTCAGCCGTAATTTGTGCAAATTGCTCATAAATTTGCACGAATTGCAGAATGAGACCGCAAAAAATAATAATTTAAAATCATTGCCAATTTCCCATTCTCCTTCCCACCCCTGTTCACCCCTGTAATGCATCTCTGTGTGAGGGTTTTTGAAGAAAAGAGAATTTAATTATTTCATCTAAATGAGCCCAGCATCCCTGAGGTTCTTTAGGTCAAAGATTATCCCAGAAATATATCTCTGATTGCAGCAAGAAGTAGAAGAAAAACCCCTCCCTTTCAATGCTGCAAAGTGAAAATAAAAATCATTAAAAAAGCAAAACAAAAAGAGATAGGCCTTGGAGCTTTGATGGTATGGACTACATCTGGCTGGCTGCCAGCAATGTCTTCCACACCGGGAAAACAGAAATAGCATCTGACCCTCATTAGCAGTGAATATAAGGTCTGCTTTTGAAGGAATCCAAATGAGCTGTTGCACCTCTGCAATGATACAGCTTTTTCTTTTTTAATGCGAGCCACTCTGACAGTTCAGTGATTTCTCTTGTGGTACGCTTTAAAAATATTTTTTTGCTTCTTTGCCCAATCCACTTGTGCACCTTACAGGGGGGGGAAAGGGGAGGGTTATTGCATGTAAAAGGACCAAGGTTCAGTCCTTCACATCTCCAGTGAAAAGGATCAGGGACCAGGTGATGGGAAAGGCCCCTCTATGCTTAAGACCCGGAATTGGCAATACTGGGTGAGATGGACAAATAGCATGACCTGGTAGAAATCGGTTTCTGAGGTTCTGCTCCAGATGTGTAGTGAATGTAAGGTGTTACAACTGCCCCTGTGTTAAAAGCAATCATTCCACCATGCAACAGCATTGTTATTGAGCCACACGATTAATGATTTTTCTCCAGTTAGCACATTACAAGCCTAGTTCATATGATGTAGACATGACTGTTTTGTTACGTGATGCTTTGTTACATGTGTGAGATTCGCTGTGGGCTGCTGTTTTGCCTAGTGAGTTAGCCCTCATCCAGTCAGCCAAGACGGTTTTGTCTCACTGCCTTGCTTCATTTATATACTCCATTTTTAATCCAGGATGGTGAAAAGGCATTGGTTGTTACTGAGAAGGTACTTGGGCCAGGAAGGAGGAAGGCAGGTAAACAGAGGTGGGCAGTCTGGGAGTAGCCCAATCAGTCCATGAGGGTCAAGCAGTTCAGACTGAGGAGCCAGGCTAGAATGAGGGCCTTGCTAGACCTACCTGAAAATCAGTGCTTCAGGCGTGCTGCCGCCGCGCTACAATTCGCACGGGCCATTGGGCCTATCTACACGTCAGATGCGATGAAGCCCCGTCGCGTCCGCCACTTTTTGTTGTTGTTGTTGTTAAAGGGGCCATGTGCGCAGGAGCACACCACTAGAAAGGTAATTTTTTTTTAAAAAAAAAAATAGGGTTTCCTGGTCCCCCCTGCCCCAAGTTCCCCACCCTGCTGCGAATCACCCCGCGATCTCCCATTCCCCCCTGGCCGCCGATTCCTGCCCCCCCATGTCGCCGGCCACCAATTCCCGCCCCCCATGTCGCCGGCTGCCAATTCCCGCCCCCCCAATGTCACTGGCTGCTGATTCTCACCGCCGCTGCCGCTGTCCCCCAGGCTGGGGGACATCGGCGGCAGCGGGAGCACTGTGGACCATCTGCCGCTGTTCCCGGCTACTCATGTGTAAGTGCGGTAGCTGGCAAGAGCAGCAGAATGAGCTACACGCCTGCAGACTTGGACTAAGCCCGAGACCACGGGAAAAACCGGTCTAAATGGGGTTTCACTTACCCTGCATCCAGGGAGGTTTCACCCCTGCCTGACCCCAGGATCCTCTGTGCGTCAACTGGACGCACAGGGGTGAGCCCGGGGCGAGCACCGGGCTAAACCTCCGTCTAGCAAGGCCCTGAGTGGCTTTATAGGACTAGAGAGAAGTCTATTGGCCACTTCTGTCATCTAATCCTTGCGGAGCTAGTAGCTGGAATATTGCCCTCTGGAATGAGTTTACTTTTCCTTGCAAGTTACCAGGTGACTGGGTCCAGCTGCTAGGCTTGAGATTCCTGGTGCTATATTAGATATAAGATGGAAGTGAAATATAGGGTAGGTGAAGTCGTGTCATGTAGATTATCTGGACAATATTATCAATTTTTTGTCACATTTGGTAATCTGGTTCCTTGACAAAAGCTGGATGGAGAAGAGTTAAATGTACAGCAAGTGTGGTAGAGTGGCTAAAATGTCTGAATTATGCCGGGGACGCCCAGGTTCAAACGCCCCTCCGGAACAGCACACTCAATCACTTTCTCTTAGCCTAACCAAGTTTAGAGGATTATTATGTGATAAAAGGAGAAAAGTTGACAAAAGGGACAACCTGAGGCCCTTGGAGGAAGGGAGGGATAAAAATTTAATAATTACAATAAAAACAGAATGTTTCTTCATGTAAGTGATGCAAGGCAAAGTGAAACCATTGCATCCTTTTTTTTAAAACAAAACAAAACCAAATTTCACTTTTGAGTTCAGATTTGTAGGGATGGAATGACCTGTTTCCAGTCTGGGTCAATTCATTCAAAAGTCTTTTCTGTTCTGTATCAAATCTGTAAATATATATATATATATATATATATGCACATTCTTGCATATTTTTTCAAAACAAATATGCATTTTTGCACATATTTCATCCATTTTATTCATTTTACACACGTTTTGTTCTGTTCTCTGAGTGGAGAACTGGATCACAGAATTAGGAGAAGTGCAGAAACTGAAGACTCGCTGTGTTCTGATCCATGTATTTGTTTGGGAAGTGCAAATCAGGCTGGTTTGCTTAAAACTGAGGACCAAATGAAATACCTCGAGGATCCCTAGAGGTTTGTCACCACAGGAATGGCCATAAATAGAAAGGCCAGGTGGTTTCTGCAACACGATTCTCCCTTGCACGCTGTTTCTGTTTCAATGCGCATTCTGCCACGATCATCCGTCTTTCCCCTCTCCTCCCCCACAGTAATTTCTCACTGCTTTGAAATGTGCACTTTCAGATAATTGTGGATCAGGGGGGAAAAACAGCGGTGCTCTTGGCAAATGTTGTATGACCCTCACATACTTTTATAAATATTTTAATAAAGAAATAAAAGCGGAGCCGTTCCACGCATTGTTTTGAAGGTCTTCGGACTATTTGCTTTTCCTGTTCGTTCCCACAAGGTTGACGCTGGTGGCGCCTGCGTTTTCTTTGCCAAGGCGCGTGTCCTTTTGAGCTGCAAAATAAGTGAGTTATTGAGGGGGGAACCCTCAGGAAGCTGGAGGATATTAAATAAAGGAGCTTGCTGTTCGTTTTGCTACAGTTCACGATCTGTGGGGCAAAGCCGTCCAAATAAAGCGTCTTTTAATGATTTACTGGAATCTTCTTTTAGATCATTGAATGTAACTTGCAGTCCCATTTCCACTGTGTTTCTGTGGGGCATGTTGAGGGTCTGTAGGTTATTACAGTTTAATATGATGAATCCATCAAATTGCTATTGTGTGTGTGTGTCGAAGTCACTGTGATGAATCCAAGATGTAATTGTTGTGGTCAAATGGGATGTTTGAGGAGAAAGGGAACAATATGTGCTTTAGGAAAAGAGTTACGACAGCGTGGTACACTTGTTTTTGTTCATGCGGGAGTCCAGATGACTTCAGAGAGCATATTGACTACCCTTGACCTGTGCGTAAAAATCCATTGGTCATTCATTGGTCAGTTCTCTTCTCCACCCTGTTACAGTGCACATTCCACAATTAACCACTTATGATCTGCACCAACCTGCCCCTAACCTGGTACCCTCTTGGACTTGGACTCCCATCAGCCCCAGTCAGCAGGAATCCTGGGAGTTGTAGTTCAAAACGCTTGGAGGGCAGGAAGGGAAAGCTCATCTACACATTCACAAATTGTGTGTGAGCACAAGACGCACCCTCCTTGACCAGCCCAAAGGTCCTTCTAGTCCAACAGCCTGTGGCTAGCAGATGACTCTGGGAAGCCCACAGGGAAGCCCTAAAGAAAGTAGCCTGACTCCTCCTCTCTTGCCTCCTGCCCCCAGCAACTATAACTCAGAGACATGGCACCTTTGTATTAATAGTTGATATGACCTTTCCCTTGTGAATTTGTCTCATCCCACTTCCATGCTATCTAAGCTAGTCGTCATCACCACATCATACTTCAAAACTGCAGATATCTCAAGCACCATCATGTGGCCAACTCTTGCCAAAAGAGGCACTGCCATCTTGAAATATGGTGCAGCTATCTTTGCCATGCGTGCATACTGAAGCCATCGCACGCACTTAGTACATTTCAAGATGGTGCACGATAGGAGCGCTTGAATCCTTAAACTAACCCCTTAATTCTCTTGTGGCCATCTGTGGTGGTAGTGTGAGGAATGTTGGACTTAGACCAGAGACAAAGGTCCCAATCTCTGCAGGGCTGGGAAGCTGCTGATTAGCTACTGAGCCAGGTTCAAGTTTTTGTTGCTGACGTGTAAAACTCAACAACATGGGATTTGGTTATCTAGCAGATCGCCTTCCCTGATCCATCACTAAGCTCATCGAAGTAGGTAGAAGAACCCAGTTTGACTCATCTTGGTGGATTGATTATTGTTGATGGTGTATGGTTAATGGCCATTAGGGAGGGCCTGAGCAACACAGCTACATTGTCAAAAGGAAACAGGACTAGGCCCGCCCAGTGTGTGAATGCCTTGCAATGCCATACATCCTGCCCTAAACTCCTCTAAATGAAGGCAACTGTGCAAGTGTAATAATGCAAATAATAATATGCAGACCAGAAAGGAAGTTCTGGCTGGCAAATTTCCTTTTTTTGGTGGTGGTAGAGATAGATGGTTGCAATTGATGTGGTTTTATTCTATAGATGGCCGTTACTTTTTGGGAAGTTGCTCTTTTGCCAGGCTGGTGGCTGAGAAATCATGGGTTGGGGGCTTTCTTTAGTTGCTTCTCCTTTTTAGTGTTGTTTTTCCTTTTGCTTAATAAAAAAATAGTCTTGTGCACACTTTGAAGTTCAACCAAGCACTCTCTCCTGAGTGTACCGTTGGTGCAGAGAGTTCACATAGCTTCCTTCAGTTGTGGAATTCCCTCTCCCTGGGGAGCATAGTGCTTTAAGGCAACCTTTCCCAACGTTGTGCCTTCTAGATAGTTTGGACTACAATCCCAGCAACCACAGCAACCACAGCCTGGTGCAAAAGACGTACACTTAGAATTAAAGAATTCTGAGCCTACTAGGAATTAGTTTTCAGTCCAAAACTGAACGGAGTTCGCAGTCCTTGCACGCAAAAATCTACTTCTGATTAACCCCATTCCCCCAGCTGCCTTTATTTCAGCACTATAATTTAGCAGGGAGGGATTTTGTTGTTAACAATTGAGAGACAAAAGTCCTTGCTGATCTATTGCAAATCACCCAGAGATCTACCAGTAGTTCCCAGTCTGTCTTCTTCCCACTCTCTCTTTTAAATAAATGAATAAATCAGGTGTCGTTAGGATAAGCAACAAGAAAGGAAAAGGAAAGTCGAGCGGGTGTGTTGCTGATACTTCAGTTTCAGCTGGGAACTTCCAATTAAGACAGAAATATCAGGAAAATAGCAAAGCTCAACATTTGGACTGTGAAGTAATAACAGATTGGTACAGTTACTTGATTTTTTAAATTTTATTTTTTTAAGGAAACAGCTAGGCAGGAGGCAAAAGAAAAGTATTTTTAAGATTTCTCTCTCTCTCTTAGGATGCCAAGAAAAACAGAGTTATTTTAATCCCTGGCCTCTCATTCACGGAATGCTTCCCTGTTCCAAATGCCAAAAGTCGAAGGGAAATGATGACTTCCTGTGGCTGCTACAGCCCACTGCTCTAGGAAGAGGTGGCAGAGGGCGTGTGTCTGTCTCCAGGCCTCTCAGTCTCCAATCTGGACCAACGGCACAACCAACTCTGTTGATCATTTTAGGGTGACAAGATCTTTAGTCTGGGTGTGGGAGTGAGAGTGAGGCAGAGTGCTATTTGAGAGATGCTTGTGGGATCTTAAAACCAGTCTTAAAATCTCTTCAATGGCTGCCAATTAGTTTCCGGGCAAAGTATAAAGTGTTGGTTATCACCTTTAAAGCCCCACATGGTTTGGGTCCAGGCTACCTGCGGGATTGCCTTCTCCCGTACAATCCGCCCCGCACACTCAGGTCCTCTGGGAAGAATCTACTTCATCTAGCAAAAACTAGATTAACAACCATTACCCAGAGGACCTTCTCTTCTGCTGCTCCCAGTTTGTGGAATGGCTTGCTGGGAGAGATTCGTCAGCTTAACAGTCTTCCGGAATTTAAGAAAGCCATAAAGACTGATCTCTTCCGGCAGGCCTACCCAGTTGAATTTTAAGATGCCTTTTTTAATGGTGTGCTGCTTTTAATGATGCACTGGTTTAAAATGTTTGAATTAGTTGTATGTATTTTATGGTGTTTTTATTGGTGTTGTACCCTGCCTCAATCCAGAGGGAGAGGCAGGTAACAAATAAATATATTATCTTCATCATCATCATCATCATCATCATCATCATCTCTTGCCATGCCAGAGAGCAAGTTTCTGCAACTGTTCATGATGTCCCTTGTAGCCTTGCTTGATTCAAAACATGGCACCTTTGAATGAACAGGAATGTAAACTTATGAAGAGAGTCTAAAACTACAACGAAGTTTCTCTTACTCAGCATTGCAAAATGTTTTGGTGTGCAAACACCTCAGGAAATGTGCACCCTGGGAGCTCAGTGTGACCAAGAGAGGAAGCCCTGTCCTGCCACGCATAAGATTATGTGTATGATAACCTAGACTCAAATTGTGGTTTGTGGCTAATAACGTCTGTTTGTTTGTTGTCTGCTCCTTCCATCTGCTTGATAGATGTTCCGTTTCTGTTTCTTAACAGGAGGTGAAACGTTGAGTGCACACCCTAGAGCCATTCGTCTGTACCATCACTGTCACCCAATATTTTACATTGTTTTTTCCTTCTGACATCACCTGTCACTTGCAGAAAAGCACTGAATAAATGTGGGGTGGGGGCTTTTAATTAAACGCTGCTGGTTATCCAGGTCCCTTTCACACATGACAAATTTCCTGCATAAGTGTCGTAGCCATGTGGGAAAGTGCATTTCCCCACATGTATGCGGTGACTTGCTGCAGAACCTTGAGTGTCGAGATTGCTCTATGCCGTTGTGGACCAGCATCAAAAACTTCTCCAAACTCTGTTCCTTTTCCCCCTGTTTCAGGATGTGGGGCTATTGGAATACCAGCACCATCCCAGAGACTACCCTTCCCACCTACCTCCTGGGTCTATCTTGCAGCCGCAGCGAAGGAGGCCGTCCTTGTTATCGGAATTCCAGCCTGGGAACGAAAGGTAAGGGGAATGAGGAGGGTCTTTATATGAACCACTGCGTGGAGCTCCTTGTGCCTCAGTATAGGTGGTGCTGGAAGGAGCTACCAGGATGAACTTTTGGCAGAGATCCCAGCAACATGGGGCAGACAGAGACATTTGCTTCCCCGAGGCCTTGCATTTCTTCGTTTGTCTTTTGCACCCTATGATCCCTTGCAGTGTAGCAAGGAAGGTGAAACTGTGCACCATCCAGGAGTTGCTCCTAAGTATTCTCTGTCTTGCAAGAGGTTCTAGGAGACGTTCTTGGGTCAGATGGCTTTTCGTTGGCGCCATGAGTGGCTGAAGGGTTGCTTGTACACCTGGTGGGTTTTGGAGGCCTTCTGTGCCTCCCATGCTCCTCTTGATGCCCCTCAGCTGGTGTAGAGCCTCCCCATGCTGAGGGGGAGTAGTAGAGCACCTGCTTTGCATGCAGAACTTCAATTCCTGGCATCTCCAGTTTAATAGGTTGCAGGTTACAGGAAGACTTTTCCCTGCCTGAGGCCTTGAAGATGCATTGCCAAGAGGCAAAGGCAATCAATGGCTACTAGCCCTGATGGTTGTGTGCTATCTCCAGTATTCAAGGCAATAAGCCTGTGTGCATCAGTTGCTGGGGAACATGGGTGGGAGGGTGCTGTTGCACCATGTCCTGCTTGTTCATCCCTGGTCGATGGCTGGTTGGTCACTGTGTGAACAGAGTGCTGGACTAGATGGACCCTTGGTCTGATCCAGCATCAGGGCACTTCTGATGTTCTTAGAGTAGATATTTCTGGACTAGATGGACCAATACTTTCACCTGGTAGATGCTACAGCAAGCACATGCAACCTCTTTGGACCATTTGGCAATTTGAGAAACTGGTCTGGGCACCTCCACAAAAAAGGGCACGCTGTAGATGAAAACACTGCTTTGCAGTCACCCGCCATCTTCATTTCTTAAGAATGCCTCTGAGTCCCATGTCTGGCCCACAGGCAATTCAGGGTAAAGGAAGATGGGAGCAACTAGAGGTAGGGATGTCAGAGAAATCAATTTCTGGGGGTGGAGTGGGAAGTGCAATGACATTTCCTAGGCTGGGTGCCCCAGACATCGTTTCGGTTCCTGCAGTGATGGCCGATTCGATCTGCAGCAAGTGGGGCCTGTTGCAGATTCTCTGGGAATTTTGCGCATTTTTTCATAGGGGTTCTGCAATTTGCGCACATTTCTCAGCAATTTGCCCAAATTACAGTCAAAGTTGTGTAATTCGCACAAATTCAGCTGTAATATGTGCAAATTGCTCCAAAATTTGTACAAATTGTGAACCTTCCCGAAATGTGCAGAAAGCGGAGTCATACAAACTGCAGAACTCAGTCGAGCCCAAAAAAGAAACGGATTTCCGACTGATGGACATCCCTACCTAGAGGCTCATACTTTGCTTTGAAGCCTTCTCAGCTGTCAGTAAGAAAATTTTGTTACTTTTTGGCAGGTGCCTAAAAAGGTGGTACCCACAGGCAAGGCATTGCCTGTCCTGCCCTAGTGAGCAACTGCCAATCAGAATAGACAATACTAAGCTACATGGACCAATAATCTGTCCTCGTATATTTTCATTTATTACATTTCTATACCGCCAAATAGCCAAAGCTGTCTGGGTGGTGGAATGAATGTATAAGCCAGCTCTCAGCCTGGGATCCTGGAGAGCTGTTGGCCATTATAGTAGACAATGCTTCTTGTGTCCCTGTGTTGAACACTCAACCCTCACCTTACACTAGTCCTCTCTGTTTCTCTCCCTCCCTTCTACTTCACCCAGTACTTACCTAAATATTAGACATTAAGAGTAGGGGAACCCCTCCTCTATGTTGCGAGTTGAATAGTAATGAAATTCTGCTGTTTTTTTGCTGAGTGTCTGTTGGGAGCAACATTTTGGTTTCCTCTGCCCAGAGGCATGTCTTCATAAAAAGATTGTCATCCCTGAACAAAAAGCCAATGAAGATAAGAGAGGAAGTAATCAATGATTAGTTGGATGAAGTCCGGTTTAGGCTGAAAATGATGGACTCGATGAGATTAAACATTTGGAAGGACATCTTGTCTGTAAGAGCATTTCAGTCAACGTAAGATTGCCGTTTTTGGGGCGGGAAGGTGGAATATAAATCAATAAAGCAGAAATGAAATAATTGAGTTCACTGTTTTTGTTGAGGATGTGGCCTTTTATTTATTTGGGTTTGTAGTCCACCCTACCCTGAAGGCTGGGGGGTTGTGACCTAGGACAGCCTCTCCCTTGCCAGTGGCCCGGCATAAAATTAAACCTTACGAATTTACCTTTCCTTATCAGATTCCTAGCTTAACCCTGAGCCCGCAAGGGCAGTCCAAACAAGCCACTCTTGCAAAGCTGCTGTGAATGTCTGAAGCTGTCATGTACCGAGTCAGGCAGTTGGTCCATCTGGCAAGGGCTGTTCAGTTTCTCTTGGATAGAGAAGGGTGTCTCTCAGCCTTACCTGGATATGCCAGGGTTAACCGCCCAGAGAGCTTTGGCTATGGGGTGGTACATAAATGTTAATAATAATAATAACCACCACCACCTATTATTATTATTATTATTATTATTATTTATTTATTTATTTATTTATTTATATAGCACCATCAGTGTACATGGTGCTGTACAGAGTAAAACAGTAAATAGCAAGACCCTGCCGCATAGGCTTACAATCTAATAAAATCATAGTAGAACAATAAGGAGGGGAAGAGAATGCAAGCAGGCACAGGGTAGGGTAAGCAGGCACAGGGTAGGGTAAAACTAACAGTAGAAAGTAACAGTAGAAGTCTGCACAACATCAAGTTTTAAAAGCTTTAGGAAAAAGAAAAGTTTTTAGTTGAGCTTTAAAAGCTGCGGTTGAAGTTGTAGTTCTCAAATGTTCTGGAAGAGTGTTCCAGGCGTAAGGGGCAGCAGAAGAAAATGGACGAAGCCGAGCAAGGGAAGTAGAGACCCTTGGGCAGGTGAGAAACATGGCATCAGAGGAGCGAAGAGCACGAGCGGGGCAATAGTGTGAGATGAGAGAGGAGAGATAGGAAGGAGCTAGACCGTGAAAAGCTTTGAAGGTCAACAGGAGGAGTTTATATTGGATTCTGAAGTGAATTGGAAGCCAATGAAGAGATTTCAGAAGCGGAGTAACATGGTCGGAGCGGCGAGCCAAGAAGATGATCTTTGTGGCAGAGTGGTGAACAGAAACCAACAGGCTGATGTGAGAAGAAGGAAGGCCAGAGACAAGAAGGTTGCAGTAGTCCAACCGTGAAATAACCAGTGCAAACCTGGGACCTTCTAGCTACTGTACCCTTGAGCTACAAGTACCGCCTGAGATGCTCATGCTGGGACTTTGGCCTGTCTGTAGTAGGTGGGATTTCCATAATTGGGGGTTGCCATTGAGGATTCACCTTTCTTTCTTTCTTTCTTTCTTTCTTTCTTTCTTTCTTCAATTTAGATACTGATTAACATATCTTAAAATATATATCCGCATAAAAAATACACATCATAATAAATACAGGAGCTCTTCAGCAGTTAATTGCTCCCTGAACCTGACACGTAAGGAGTGCATCCCACACTGAGGGACGCCGTTGCCTCACGTTATTCTGGGGCTTAAACCTTGAACGGTTCTCAGAAAGGAACAGGGAGAACCAGGGCAGAAGCTGGGATTTTTTTTAAATGTATGGGATATACCTGATGAGATCATTTAATTGGGGCCTCTTCCAATTCCGTGAACTATGATAGCATGAAGAATTTCCCAATAATGTTTCTTGCAAGTGGCTGCCAAAGAGAGGCTGCAGAGTTCCTTCCTTTCTCCATCAGTGGAAGTTTTTAAATATAGGCTGCATAAACATATGTCAGGGGTGGCTTGGGCCTAATTAATCCTGTTTCGGCGCAGCGGTGGTGGACTTAGATGACCTCTCGTGGACCTTTCCCACACCCCCACGCTCCCCTCCATTGTGTTTCTTGGATCGCCTGGTGGCCAGAGGCTGCAGCTGGTGGCGAGGGCAGGCCTGGCCTGTCACAGCAAATACTTTTGGGTTTCTCTGGCACAGGAGTGATTCCCTCGTTTCCCCCCCTCACCTCCCGCCTCCCTTCACCAGAGGAGCAGGGAAGAGCAGGCATCCGTGCAGCTGAGTCCCCCTTGGCAGATTCAAGCAAGACGCATCTGTAAGAGCTTTGGCTTCATTCCCAGGTTCCGATTGCTTGGCTTCCAGCAGAGGCAGCTGGCTCTTGTGGGCTTGCGGCAGGGAAGTGGAAGCAAGAAGCGGCAAGCACAAGTAAGGCCTGTGAACGTGGAGGAGAAGAGGACACAAGCGAACGGCAAACACAAAACCCCACTGTGCGTCCCAAGGGATGGGAGGAACTCGGCCTGCACCCGACAGCCAAGCGTGACGTGGACCAGCGGGGGCCCTCCCACTTTCCCCTTGATTTTACATAGAAGAATGTTCAGAAAGGGAAGCAGATCCTCCTCGAATGCCTTGAGGATCTGTTGTCCCTCCGCCATTGCAAATCTGGCACTTGGTTGACAGTCATGAGGATGCTTTGGGAAGTGTCAGAAAAATGACTGCCCTTTGGAAATTGGCATTATTGTATATCTGCTGGAGGGCCGTTATAATTTTATTTTCTTCCCTATCCCTACTCCGTCTGTGGGCTCTCAGTGTGGAGGCAAAAGTGAAGCCAAGTCAACTATCCAAGTCATTTTCCGCATTAGGATTCAATGGGACTCAAACTGGAGTCCTTTCCAATCTGTCTACTGGTGGGCCATTTCAGGCCGCAATATGGTAGGAAAGTATTGTCCTCTCGGGGCTCAACATAGCTTCCCAAGTACCTCTTTGGTCCTCCTTGAGGTCAGTTTTGAATGAGACATTGGTCGTGTTCTTCTCATTAAGTCCATCATTTTTAGCCTAAACTGGACTTCATCTGTTGTTACATGGCCAATAGTTCCCTTGCTCAAGTCTGCTCAACTACCGATACCTTGCTGTCAAGGTATTTCTGCCCGCCAGTTTCTCTCTTGTCTCCTTGTTCCCAGTGTGTCAGTTTCCATATCCACTTCCTTGTTCTTCTGCCTTCAGCTCAGGCTCCTGTCCAGTTCCTGCCACATAATTAGTTACCAAGGAAATCCAAGAAATTCCTCCCTAAATTTTTATTTATTTATTTATTACATTTATATTCTGCCTTTTCTCCAACAAGGAACCCATAATCCTTCTCCTCTCCATGTTATCCCCACAACAACAACCCTGTGAAGTAGGTTGGGCTGAGAGTATGTGACTGGCCCAAAGTCACCCAGTGGGTTTCCATGGCCGAGTGGGGACTAGAACCTAGATCTCCCAACTCCCAGTCCGGAGGGATTTTAAGATTTGAAACTTTGGGCTGCTTGCTTTCATATCAGTCTGTCCCCAAAGCTCCATCCAGGTCAGCTCTCAATCTTGCTAGAACTTTGTAGCTTGACTTCTTTCAACCCAGTGTTAACATCTTTATATCTATCGATATAAACACACACACACACACACACACACACACACACCTATATACTTTTTTGGTTTGAAAAACAGCTCCCAACAATAAAAAGAGCATTAAGCAGCAAAATTCCTTCACCTTCGCTGGCAAAGAAATTTGCATATGGAAAAAGGGTTATTTCCAAACCCTGCAGGGAGATTGGTTCAGTTCAGTCTTCCTGAACCTGATGCCCTCCAGGTTGTTATCTTTTCGGTACCAGGTCAAGACTTTTCTCTTCTCCCAGGCATTTTAACAGCATTTAACAACGTTAAGTTTGTTTTTAATGGACCCCAGAATTGTTGTTTTAAAGGGATACTGTTGTTTTTATGTTTTTGATGGTTTTTAAATTTTGCATACTTTTTAATGTTTACCATTTTTAACTGTTGTAAACCGCCCAGAGAGCTTCGGCTGTGGGGCGGTATATAAACATAATAAATAAATAAAATACATCGCTGTCACTGGTGTTGCTCCCCGGCCATTGACCAGGCTGACTGGGAATGCTGGGAGTTGTGTTCCAGAACATCTGCAAGGTACCAGACCAGAGAAGACTAGTTCAGTCGGTGAAGGTCTCTACCATATTTTGCTTCTAAGTGTGCAGTGAAGTATGGGCCCAGGGTTCTTTTAACTGGGCATTGCACCTGAGACTTTTAGATGCACATAGTGCACTCTACCACTAAGCAAGGCCATGCTGCACCTCATCCATTGTTCGTGGGCCTTATTCTGGAAGGTTTCCCCTTGGCGTGTGTGCAGCAGGCCCTGCCAGCTGGAACAAATGAGCTTTGAAAAGTTATTTCAAGATCTCCTTTTTGGTACATGTTGTATCACGTATAATTGTAGAGGAATGTTCTGGCAGCTCCACTTTTTTCCTTAACCCCCCCCCCCCCCCGGTTGGCCGGTTCCCTACTTGTACCACCCTGGATTGCACTGGAGAGCTCAGAAATAGTGTAGAGAATCATTCAGGAATTCTTGAATGATGTTCTCAATACCTCAAATCTAGGATTTTATATAGCAGTGGGACTGGAAGTAATTATATTTAACATCACAACAAGTTGTGACTTATTAATTCATCTTCTTGCATTTCTTTTTTTAAAAAAATGGCCAACAACCATAATTCTTTGGACAGTATGTAGTTAGATTAAAGTAATTAAATACAATCTAAAAACAAAACAATATAGATAAAACAGCATCAGATAAAAGCAACACTGAACCACCTGTAGCTCTTACTATTTCATTTTTATTATTTAAAACATTTCTTAGCCCCCCCTTCAGAGCAGAAGCCCTCCCAAGGCAGCTTACAACAATACATAAAAACAGTCTAAACATTAAAACCAATAAAAGCATAAACAGTAAAATATCAGTTAAAAATAAAAGCTAAAAACAGTAAAGCCAACAAGGACAGTAGCAGCAAAACAGTATTCAATTATGAGAAGGCCGTAGTAAAATAAAACATTTTGAAGGCCTTCTTAAAAGCCTGAAAGGATGGTGCATGGAGGACCACCGGTGGGAGTTCGTTCCACAGGTGTGGGGCCACTACTGTGAAGACCCTGTCCCCATATGACAGATGGAGGGCTGCGTACCTAAGGCTTCCTAAGGAGATGATGGCCGAGTGAGATGGGGAGCAAGCGTATGAAACGTTGGAGCATGAAAAAGGGATTTTCAGAAACTGGGTGGTGGGTGGTGTGGGGGTCAGGGGGTACCCTAGTAAGGGACTTGGAGTCATGTCTTTTTGAACCCCACAGTTTACTTTGGGCCTAGAGGGGAAAAAAGGTATGCAACATTGACAGATTGATTCTCCAAATTCCACCTCTTCGCTCGTTCCGTCTTGCGTCCGTTTGAGAGGGCAGCCTTTGTTTTCTTTCCGCATAAAATTTCCTGTGTATCTTCCCAAATGTATGCATCTTTGAAACGTACACATTCTGCTCCCATGGATTAAAGTGCATTTGTGTGCGTTTCCCAAAAGTATGCAGGCTAGTAGCGCTGGGTTAGGAAACTGCTTTATTCTGAGTCAGACCCTTAGTCTGTCTAACAGTATTGCTGATACTGACTGGCAGCATCTCTCCAGGGTTTCAGGCAGAGGTTTCTCCAGCCCTACTTGGAGATGCCGGGAATCGAACCTGGGACAAGCATGCAAAGTATGACGCAGACAAGCTGGAGTGTGTTCAGAGGAGGGCAACCAGGATGATCAGGGGTCTGGAAACAAAGCCTTATGAAGAGAGACTGAAAGAACTGGGCGTGTTTAGCCTGGAGAAGAGAAGATGGAAGGGAGACATGATAGCACTCTTCAAATACTTAAAAGGTTGTCCCACAGAGGAGGGCCAGGATCTCTTCTCGATCCTCCCAGAGTGCAGGACACGGAATAACAGCCTCAAGTTAAAGGAAACCAGATTCCAGCTGGACATCAGGAAAAACTTCCTGACTGTTAGAGCAGTACGACAATGGAATCAGTGACCTAGGGAGGTTGTGGGCTCTCCCACACTAGAGGCATTCAAGAGGCAGCTGTACAAGCATCTGTCAGGGATGCTTTAGGGTAGATTCCTGCATTGAGCAGGGGGTTGGACTCGATGGCCTTATAGGCCCCTTCCAACTCTGCGATTCTGTGATTCTACGACCACTAAGAACAATGGAACATAAAAAACTGCCTTATACTAACTCAGACTCCTGGTCCATCTAGTTCAGTATTGTTGACACTGACTGGTATCTGGGCTTCGTTTCTACATCCAAGAACTGACCTTGAGAACCCCCAGACTCTCACCCCTAGCCTAACCCTGTCATCTGGGACGTCCCGGTACATGTTCCTAGCCCCACCCCCCTTCATTGTCTTTTACTACATCTGGATAACGGCTGGGAGAAATGGGGTTATGTTTGCAAAGTCACTTCATGAAATCCTAGTACTAATGTAGTACTTTTAGCGGGGCGGCGGGGAGATGAATTATTATAATTCAGCCTTGAGGGAAGTAATGAAAGCTATAATAAATGGTGACGCACATTATTTTCCATATTTATTTTTGCCCCAAATCCATAGTAGCTTTGATTATTATTTTTTCTGAAGGAGGTTTGATTATTTTGATAGTTTTGTGAGTCATTCCTTCTTGTAGTTGGTGATTGTTTCTGATTGTTTATTTTTTTTCTTCTTCTTCTTTTCTTCCTGGCAATTAAGGTTTTGAAGCATTTGTCCCATGGTAACAAGTATAGTCCTTTTGTCAATAACAATATATTCTGCTCACGTTAATAAGCTGACGTGTGCTCACGGCCCTCTGAAGCGGACATGCGGAGTGTGGCAAGAGGGGAAAGCTTAATTGCTATTCTTATTGAAAGCGATTAATCCTCTTGATTGAGGAGCTGGAACATGGCGTGCGCAGGGCGAGCGGGGGGAGGTTGCAACACTTACAACGCTAATGCCGATTTACCAGGCTTAAGATGCAGCTGGATATCTTTGTGAGAGATCTTCTCTTTATTCACCATTTGGAGGTGATGGGCACAGATCCCTTTTGGTGGAATACTGTTGCTGGCAGATATGAAACAATCCCACAGGTGACTCCGAGGGAGTCAGGACTCCGACCCATGGTTGGTCTCGAACAGGTGACCCCCAGAGATGGCAAGTGGGAGATTAATTGTAGCTTGTGTGCCAAGCGTCCTGGTTTAATCTCAGCTGGGGCGAATCGGCGCAGTGTGACAGACACTCAGATTGACAGGTTGGCCAGACCAGAGCTGACGAGGGAAATTAGAGGCAAAATGGCGGCCGGTCGGCCAGGTGGTGTTAAAGGAAAAGCCTGGGACCTTCTACATCAGAGATGAGCACACATAACCAACAAGCAGCCCTCCTGTTCGATTTTTCACTATCTCCCTCAAATCCCCCGGCTACTGCTGAATTTGTCGCTGAGGTGGCGGCGGCAAAAATATTGCTTGCTTCTGCTGCTGCAACAACAGCACATTTGGCGCTGGGGGTGAGATGTCGCCTGAAAGTAGGTTCTCCATCCCTGCATCAGAGTCCTTTCCTGGCTATGAGTTCTCAGGACCAAGAGGATTCTGGGTAATTGCAAAAATAACTTGGCCTAAACTACCCACAGTTTTGTTTTCTGGCTAGCAGCCACAGTGGTGTAAGCAGCAGGAAACCAGTGCCTGACCATAGAGTTTCTAGGCCGAAGCCTGACAATACTTAGGGTGACCATAAGTATAAGGAGGACAGGGCTCCTGTATCTTTAATAGTTGCATAGAAAAGGGAATTTCAGCAGGTGTCCTTTGTATATATGGAGAACCTGGTGAAATTCCTTCTTCATCACAACAGTTAAAGCTGTAGGAGCTATACTAGAGTGACCAGATTTAAAAGAGGGCAGGACACCTGCAGCTTTAACTGTTGTGATGAAGAGGGAATTTCACCAGGTTCTCCATAGATACAAATGACACCTGCTGAACTTCCCTTTTCAATACAACTGTTAAAGATACAGGAGCCCTGTCCTCCTTTTCATAGGGTCACCCTACAATGCCCATCTCCACAGGTTGTAACTTGTACCCCTTTCTGTCTACTTGATACCATAGTTGTCTCTTTGCATTTCCAAACTGAACAATGCCCTGTGGTAGCTCTATCTGAAGGTTTCCTTTCTTCTCTCTCTCTCCCTCTCCCCCCCTCCATCCCTTCAGGTCGCAGGAGTTGCACGCCCGAGGGGAAACACATCCTTATCTTCCTGACCTGAGCAAGCAGTCGGAAATGGAGTTCATTGAGACGAAACGGCCCCGGCTGGAGCTGCTACAAGAGCCGCTGCTGAGGCACTCTCCTTTGCTCAGCCAGAGTCAGCAGGGAGGGACGGAGGATCTCTCTGAGGTAAAAAGCGCAAGGAGCCTGCCTACAGCAAGGCTCAGATGGGCGTGTTTTGGTCTTGCAATAAGGTCTGCAAGGGACGGGCGTCTTTGGAAGGCTGTCTCTCTGATCCATAATATTTTAGCTCAGTTCGCAATATATGGCAGCAGGAGGATTTTCAGCTTTCCATCTCTTTGTCCTAATCAGCTAAAAGCCATCTTCACCTTATAGTGCACACTGGCTGATAGGTGTACAACAGGGGTCCCCAACTTTTTTGGACCCGTGGGCACATTTGGGAATTTGAGATACTGCTGTGGGCACCACCACAAAAGGTCCAATCCGTGGGTCGCCACTTTGGCATCTGTGGATCGTAGGCTACTTCTTACTCAGTAAAAACATCTGTGTCGAGTGGACACCTCATTAATAAGGGATGGTCTAATTCAGTTAACTGCTGGCGCTGCGATACAGCTATTGCTTCTTTTAAAATATTCGTTTTGGCAGTGAAGATACTCACAAGATAACATGAGCTAACCCTCTGTATGATATCTTGCACTCTTTGGAGGGCCTGTGGAATGCAAGTGTGATGAGTTTAAAAGGTGGAAGCGGAGGAGGAAAAGAGGACGAGAAGAAGTTATAAAGTTGGGGAAAAGAAAGGCTGATGAGAAAGGAAGTAGCAGAGTCCCATACAGGGACTAAATGGGTTGTGTTCAGAGGTTTTGAAAAGGAAAGAAGGCAGGGAGCTCTAGCACCAGTTGGGGGTATGAAAGGAACAGAAGTTCAAGGAGCCTGTGGAAAGAAGGGGAACTTTGATGGCTTTGGATTTGAAGTAAGCTTACAGACACTGTATTAATACTGTGATGGGCTCTTTTGTGTTTGTTTCGTCTTTAATAAAACAGCAACTGCAGAGTAGGAATGCAGTAATCCAGATTGGAACTGTAGCGTTAGGGCCAATCCTGTGATTAATATCATGACTCCCTGAGAGTTAAGCAGGTCTATTCCCCAAAATTCTCAGCATATTTATATTTTTTGGAAGTGTACGGCTGCTTTTTTGTTTGTTTTTGTTTTTAATTGAAAGCTGAGATTCTCAGGAATCTGGATTCTGCGCCCAGCAGCACATTTTGCCCTTTTTATGCCTTCTTGCAGAATTGCAGCTTACCCAATGCCCGGATCATGCCTTTCTGCGTGCAGCCAGGATGTGATGACTGGGACTAAAGTCTCTGGAAATCTCTTCCCTTTGACAGTCGGCTGCTGGCGTTTTCTTCTTGAGCCGCCATGGCTGTAGGTTGTTCCCTCTCTCCCAAGTTGCATGCACGACCTTGCAAAATGCCGCGCCCTGAGGGTGTCGCTAATCCTGTTTCAGTGCTTTCCTTCGCAGATGCTCAGCCCTCGCTGCTGGTTTCCCAGCTGCGAGCGCCACTTTAATTTTTACACGCACACATCAGTCCTGCCAGTCCCCAAGCGAACCTGCCCTTTCTGCTGACTTTCCTCCCATCGGTCCTTTTTGACACGCACACCGTAGAAATCTGTTTCATGGTGCGTTCATGAGAGCGGAGGAGAAAGTGTATTGCACAGTTTTCCCTTGATTGGAGTCAAGAAGAGTTTTGCACGCGTTGCTGCTGAACATGAAGCTGAACGGCGTGAGATTTAGGAAGTACTTTATCACACGGCACATAGTTGAGCTATGAAATTCCCTACCACTAGATCTATTGGTGGCCACCAGCTTGGATGGCTTTAAAAGGGGATTAGCTAAACTTGTGGAGCATAAAGCTATCAATGGCTACTAGTCAGGATGACTCTCTGTTACCTCCATTATCAGAGGCAATTTGCCTATTTCTATCACTTGCTGGGAAATGTGAGTGAGAGGATGTTATTGTACCCATGTCCTGCTTGTGGGTTTTCCATTGGGGCACCTGGCAAGCCACTAAATAGGCCATTGGTCTGATCCAGCATGGTTCTTCTTATATTGCTATGCTGTGAGTATAATGTCAGTATCTACCTTATGGTCCTGTCCTGACCACCATAGGTGCTGGTGGGGGAGTCAGATATGAGAACTTTCCAGCTGTGACGGGAAGTTAGTCCTGGAACAAGGAGACAAGGTCCAGGATACTTTGGCTGCTGAAACAGCAGGAGAGCTGTCCACGTGGCAGCTGAGGGACAGAGGAAGGAGCTGGGCAGCATGAGGTGTTTCAGCCACATCAGCCAAGCATCAGTTCTCCTGTATAGGCTGGCTCAGTCTTTACATTTGGAGGGGAAGGTTTTGCTGACCATCCGGCAGCCTAATGATGTTGACTTGCTGGTTGCGGGCAGGGGGTGGCCTACTGCATGTGGGATGATCTCCCCACTGAGATCAGGTGGGCTCCTAGTGTGGTATATTTCCGCCGAGAATTAAAGGCGCATTTGTTTGCCTGGATGTTTCCCTGGCTGCTAGCGTTGCCAGTTACTGTTGGTTTTCTAATGAGATGTTTTATGGTTTCATTACTGTTTTATGGTTTTGTTGTCTTTTATTATGTGTTGACTTCTGAACCACATTGGGATTGTTTTTAAAAACGGGAATGCAGTCTCTTAAATAAATAAATTGAGAGTTCTTCCAGCCGTCCTTGCAATCCCACCCTCCGTAGTATATCAGCGGAGGCCCCGGTCCTGGAAGCATGCAAGGCAGAGCATCCTCTTCGAGAGAACAGTTTTGGGAAGGGAGGCTTTCTGTTGCTAGGCATCCATTCCACCTTCTATCCAGTTTCACCACTATCTTTGTTCTTGAGGTCCAGGAGATGGGATGGGTGGTGTCTTGTGACGCAGAGGAAGGTGAGGCATGGGGGAATGGGCACAAATCTGAATGTCTGGATTCAGTGGAGTCCCATGGTGGGGTGCCCTTTATAGCAATTGTTTCGGAGTCCTTTCCTGGTCCCAGAATGTACTGAGGTCTGGGTGGAGCGTCTCATTCTCTTCCAAAGAGCTCCCATCTGGCTTGGGCTAGAGCAGTGGTTCTCAACCTTCCTAATGCCACGACCCTTTAATACAGTTCCTCATGTTGTGGTGACCCCCAACCATAAAATTATTTTCATTCTTCTCTACACGATCCATTGTCATGGGATGGTTTGCTAATGAAAATAATACATAACAATAGCTTTAATAATACAAAAGATGATACATGACATAGTTCAGTCAATACAGTTTCCTAAACCATCGGAAATATGGGTTTTCTGATGGTCTTCGGCGACCCCTGTGAAAGGGTCATTCGACCCCCAAAGGGGTCCCGACCCACAGGTTGAGAACTGCTGGGCTAGAGGAACTGGCAGATCCTGACACATAGCTTACCAAATGCCCATTGTCCATTTTAATGTAGTGTCGGGGTGTGTGTGTCTCCCCTTCTGCATAGCTGCACTTAAGATCTCGGGGGTGGGTGGGGGTGGGTGCCTCGAGCACCCTCACCCATAGGGTCCTTCCAGCCCACATCAGCTAATCGCCCAGGGCCTCGGAAGAAGGGAAGGGGGTTGACAAGAACTGTCGTATTACAAGCCTGGAGTATCTCCTCAGACTTTTTAGGAAACAATTTTTTCAGATGTGTATGTGTTGAGGGAAGTCACGGCACCTCATTTCACAGTTTGGTAGGGTGTCTGGGAGGACCGGATAAAAAGACTTTTTTCAGGCTTCTTTCTGGCCATTCCTGAGGCAGGAGAAAACATCTTTCTGAACACAGAGACCACTTTTCCTGGTCAGCGGGGGGGGGGGGGTACCACGTTGTTGCTTGACCCCTTGCTCACGTGGGTTGTTTGCAACAGCAGGCAATTGGGGAATTGCTGCCCCTCTTTCTGCCTTTGTGGTGCCCCTCTGCGATGGGAATTGGGATCTCTCATCTTTTGCTGGGATTAAGCACTCAGAGGCTTTCTTCTTTCCCCGCTCCCCTTGCGGGGGCTGGATCTTTCAGTTATTAATGAAACTGGCTGGAGCCTTCGTTGACCTTGGCAGGCCTCCCACTTGGCCAGGGAGTGACTGGCAAAGGCCTAATCCCTAATTGAGTAATCTAGCTTTGGTGGCGGCGGTGGAGCAGGCCGTAGCTCTGTGAATGCAGAGTGCCTCAGCTGCGGTCAGACAGAAAATGAGTAGGGTAGCGGCACAGCCGTCAGCTCTCTGCCCATCACCACAGCTTAGGAACAAATTGAGGGGGACATCAGGGCGACATCTCATTTTTTTTTTACTCTAAAGAAAAGCTCGAGAGAGAGAGAGAGAGAGAGGCCTATCTATTTATGACAGGCCCTCAGTTGATTTATGTCCTCATAATAATAGAGCTTGCGAATAATATTGGGTGAATATTGTAGGTGCAAGTGCAGGGATTAAAGCGAGTCAAGTGTGGTCCAAGCTAGTTGCTGGTTCTGGTGACTCGTTTCTCCTTTTCTTTGATGTGGCAATATTCCCTCCTTCCCCCCCCTCCCCATTTTTAATATATGCATTTGTCAGGGGAGAAGGGAGAGAAGCAATGAAAAAGCGGGTGGATGGTTTCTTGTCACACTTTACTTGCTCGTCCCCAGGGCAGATTAAGAGCCGTGTTCCTTCGCAGCTCCCCCTGTCCCTGGCCAAGAAATTGTGGCTCATTCCTAAAGAGAGAGAGAGAGAGAAAGGGAGAGAGGTGATGCAGCAGAAGCCAACCCACCTGACTTGGTGGTAATGATGACTTGGGAACCCACCTCCATGGTGCTCCCATCAGCGAGGGTGGGATGCTTTTACCTGGGGTTGAAGCAGAGACCTTCCGCTGAGGCTGTACTCCAGAGGTGTTGGACTTCATTCAACCCAAGGGCCAAATTCACAGAATCATAGAATAGTAGAGTTGGAAGGGGCCTCTAAGGCCATCGAGTCCAACCCCCTGCTCAGTGCAGGAATCCACCTTTAAAGCATCCCTGATAGGTGGCTGTCCAGCTGCAACTTGAATGCCCCTAGGGTGGCAGAGCCCACGATTTCCCTAGGTAACTGGTTCCATTGTCATACTGCTCTAACAGTACATTAATCTGGTGGGCGGATCCAATATACCAAAAAAACTGCCAGCGTATTTTAGCTTAACGCTCTTACTGCCAGGGAATAAGCTTTCGGACCAGCATTTCAACGTTTTAAAATGGGGGGTGGGAACTGCACGAAAGCTGGGAAACCATTGCGTGAATTGGTGGTTGTGAGCCAGAGGAAATGGGCATGGTGGTCTGTGGAATGTAATAAATAAATAAATAATAAAATAAAACCCTGGAGGACTGGATTGGGACCCCAGGAGGCCCAGAAATTCTACTCAGAGTGCCTTCAATTTTGGAAGGGCAATATGTAATTTCAAAGGAGAGGACTTTGCAGTGGCTTAGGGCTGGATTAAGACATGCTGAAGCCCCGAGCCCATATCAAGATTCAGAGGCCCCATGCCATACAAAGAAAGAGAAAATTTATATTGCATTATGATAGGAAGGGTAATGAAAGGGTACCATCCAGCATTAGCTGGTGCTTGTAGTTAAACAGAGTTTGATAAACTTCTCTGAAAAATGACTAATGAAGTAAGTTGATTTGAACTTTTAAACTGGCTCGAGTCTGTGCTTATTGTCTCCAATACTAAACGCTGTGTTGCCACGCTTTCTCTGTATAATGCAACTCTGCTGTAATTCACATCAGACCTTGCAATTAAAGCCAGAGCGATATCATTTTCATTATCTTACATTTTAGTTATCTCCAACATATTTAGAGGCCCTTCATAATATGAGCTCTTAAGACATGGCCTCATATGACTTAGGGCGACCCGTCTTTGGAATTCCTGCCCTAAAAAGGTACACCTGGCAGCTAATCCACATTCTTTTGGGTGCTAGGCTAAGACGCACCTTCTTTTTAAACCGAGGTGTTTTAATTATCTTAATGAGTGGTAATAAATAGGGCCCTCATTGCAATTTGAAGTTGAAAGTGGTCCTGGGTTTGGGAATGTTGGAAGACTACTGTTATGTGTCTGGGTGGTTGAGGCTTTGCATATCTGTTCCCCAACCTCTGCCAACTGTGGAGAAAGAGAGGGGGAGAATCAGGAATAGGATCTTGGGAAATGTTTCCCCCCAGTATGTTGCCATGTACCCGCCACCTCCTTGAATGCAGTTTTTAGAAATTATCTTCCCGCGCCTCCTGCTCTTTGCCTTATAGCCACTCTTTAAATTACCGTGCAAGCTGTAAAGGTGGCAGGAGGCATCCCTTCCCCCTCTCTCGTTAAGGCTGGCTGCCTCTTCTTAGCGAACCCGGCTCATCATTTACATAATTAGACCTTTCCATTCTGTTCCATCAATATTACAAGGTGACATCTCACCCAATCCTCTTTGGGTGAAAGAGAATCCCTTAACTTCATGCTCGCTACCTCTGTAATTGGAAGAAATGCCAGCTCTCCTGTTCCGCCACCCGTCGCTTCCTGATGAGAAAGCTTTGCTTAGCTACACTGTTAGGATGGTAGTTTCGCCATCTCTGTAAGCCCCCAAAAATAAAAATAAAAATGAAGTGCACCCTTAAGGCATGAAATTAAGACTGTTGCAATGGTAACAAAAAACATCCACAAAACACTCGGAGGTGCAACATTGCAGAATACCTTCGTTGCCATCTTGATAGCTTTAGGTGTGTTCTTATTTTGTATGCTGGTCTTGTCAGTTTTAGAGCATAATTTAGGGTGCGTAGAGGTTGGTAGCATCTGATGCTGCCGCATTGCCGTAGCATAGCAGTGTTTGGACATGGTTCTTCTTCGTGGTCTCTATGCATCACACATATGTTCACATATGGGCTCTGCGCCTGAACATATGTGTGAATGCATAGATGACCACTCGAAGAACTACAGTTACAGGTAAGCAACCTGCATTTACTCCACTTGAGGAGAGACCGCTGGAAGCCTCATGTAAAAACGTAAATATAATATAAATACAGTAAATCAGCTTGTTGTGCAGTGAATAGCCGTTACAGGGATCAATTAAGCTAGTGTGGTTTAGTGGTTATAATATTGGACTGGGAAGACCTAGGTTCTAAGTCCGCACTCTTCCATGAAGCTCACTGGGTGGCCTTGAGCCAGTTGCTGACAGCGTAACAAACCTCACAGGGTTGTTTTGAGGGTAAAAGAGAGAGGAGAAGGCCCAATCCATGGGCTCTTTGGAGGAATGTCAAGATATAAATGTAACTAATGCATAAATAATGAATTAAATAGCAAATGTTAAAATTTCAGAAAACGGGGGAAAGTATACAAAATAAAAACATACAATTTTATGTAAAGTTTACAAATAAAATGAATACCCCAAAACATAATTGTAACCCTGTTTATTGTCTGCACAGACATTAAAAATGGTTCTCCGATAGACTTTCTGACCTTTAAATGCAGACCCCTGCATAATTAAAATCATGGTTTAGACAGATGTATTTTTTTAAAGTAGATATTTAACTTCAAACCTAGTAGGCCATTTTACTGGAGAAGCCATTATGCTTACTCAGATTTTGGGTGGGAGGTTAAACAAAGACTAGGCAAACTGTTCATGGAATGAATGAATGAACGGATGGATGGATGGATGGATGGACAGACAGGTCGCCGCCGCAAGGGGCTTACAGTCTAGGCAACAGAGGGTGATGGAGGCAGGAGTGAACGGGAGGAGAGTATACAATTATTGCAATTACATTTACTTTAAATAATCAGTTAATTAAAGATAATTTATATGCTGCTTTTGGGTCCTAAAAAGGGCCTGCATAGTGGCACACCACAAAATCTCTTAAAATATAATAAAACCAATTTATGTACAATTGAACAGGCTCAGCTTGCTCAATGGGGGAGACAGATAATTGAAATCTCAATGAAAAAATGCTAGGTGAAATAAGTGCACGTGGAGGGGAGAATTCTTGACAGCTTGCTTTAAAGATTGGATCCGTCAGCAGCACTAATCAGAACGCGCCAATCCTGTGTTAAGGCAGAGAGGAGAAGTAATGATAACATGGTAGTCCTAACGTCCTTAGGTAAAGAAGAAAGAACCCTTTCTTACTTGCTCATCTTTTGAAGGGCCTCTCTCTGATCCTTGCCTTTCAGGGCCCGTTCTAGCGCCTAGGGTAGGATGGACACAGTTTCCTCCCTCCCCCCCCCCCGCCCTCCCTCCCCCCCCCCCGCCCCCAGGAGCACTTGCTCGTTTGGAACCAAGTTCATAATGTAATTGGGTCCTTGACGGGCCCAGCTGTGGAGCGATGGGGGTGCCCTTGGGGAGCCCGATCTCGTTTGTGGAATTGATTGAATAAAAGCACCCGCCATTCAGCGGCCCGTCACTCCACGCCGGTGCTCCCAACATTAGTACCCTTTGCAGATGCTGATTAATGGTTTGACAAATCTCTCTCTCTCTTTTCTCTCTGCTTCCTTCACCCCAGCAGTCACCTGGGAGCCAGCATTCAAAGAGCGAAAGCAAGGAGTTTCAACCCTGCCCCCACTAGTCCCTTCTGAAATTTGAGTGCTTCCAAAGAGCGACATTTCCATTTCAAAAGCTGTTGGCTCAAGTGTGTCTCAAGTGGAAATTCGCTTTCCTCCTTTCCCTCTTCTCCTTCTTCTTCGCTTTGACTGAGCTTTAGAAATCTCATTTCCTTTCTTTGATAACAGAGTGGTGAAAAGGGCACTGGGGTGTTTCTCCCAGCCCTATTTCTTCCCATAAATGAGATTATAGGGAAGGAACTAGGCTCGGAATAGTTTTTCCCCCCCTTTCTGCTTTTTTTCTCCAACGCTCCTTAAAGGACAGGGACGACCAAAGAATACCAGGTGACACGTTCCAGGGGGTAGCACCTATTTGCCTGTTAGACAACACACACATGTGCGTACACATACACACTTGTGGGACCTTAGAGACCAAGGGATTTAATGCTCACATTTGCACAAAATGGAGAATTTGGCTTACCCTGAAAACACTACATACGGAACTTTTTCAGGTCTGCTGGGACATTTGTCATTTTTTTCTGGTTCCGTAGGTTGGCTTTTCATTTTTGTCATTCTGCTGGGGTTTCCTCTTTTCTTGCCCCCCTCCTTCCTCCTCCTCTCCCCACCCTCTCCAGCTTCTCATGTCTTTTTCTTCTTCCTGTCCGCTGCTTATTTACTTCTGCTTGACTCCTCTTGGTAGCGTGAGCGACTAGTGTCTACAAAGACTTATGTGATAATACATTTGTTTGTCCTGAAATTGGCATAAGTCTCTCTGCTTTTTGTTTGTTTCTTTTGCTACAAGAAGCATAACATGGCTGCTTAGGGTGACCCTATGGAAAGGAGGACTGGGCTCCTGTAATTTTAACAGTTGTATAGAAAAAGGAATTTCAGCAGGTGTCATTTGTATGTGTGCAGCCCCTGGTGAAATTCCTTCTTCATCACAACAGTTAAAGCTGCAGGAGCCCTACCCTCTTGACCAGATACAAAAGAGGCAGGGCTCCTGCAGCTTTAATTGTTGTGATGAAGAGGGAATTTCACCGGGGCTGCATGCATACAAATGACACCTGCTGAAATCCCTTTTTCTATACAACTGTTAAAGGCCCAGGAGCCCTGTCCTCTTTTCCATGTGGTCCTCCTATGGCTGCTCCGCTAGAAATGTTTAGCCTATTATCCAAACTGGTGAATCCTGCCATGTCGCTCCCTTTACAAGTCAGGATGGTAAACCAGGATTTGTTCTTGGCTTGTTAGGGTCCTATATGCCAAGCTACCCTGTTTGAATGACATGCTAAACAAACTTTTCTGGCAAGTTTAGCTGCTCCTGCAACCACTCTGGAAGGAGCCTAGTGGAAGTGAGCAAAGCTCATTCACAGTAGGTCAGGATTCCCCAGAAGGAGGCCATTGCTTATGTTGCAGTACATTGGTTGTCGTTTTTTAAGAAGCCCCAAGGCCTTTTTTTTTCAGTGAGGCAAAGCACCTGGTGCGTTGCTTCTTAATTTGTTTTTCACTTGTTCCTTATTTCTAGAGCTGTAATGGTTAGCTCATTCATCCATTAAAGACCCTTTTGATCCATAAAAACACTGCCCCTCCCTCTCCCAATTAATCAGGATGGCAGCTTTCCCCACACCTTATATTAATTGCTTTGAATACAAGCATTTGGGGCGGTGGGGGAGGAACTGGGCGGCAGGTGCAATTTATTTACTTCTTTATTTATAATACTTTTATTACACTTAATATTAAAAAAATCTCTAAGCAGGTTCACATATAAATATTAAAAATTCATTTAAATACACCATTAAAACCTACTTTAATTACAATAACAATACAGATAGATTTAAATACACTATTAAAACCCCTTTAGAACTACTAAATAATGTGGCCTCCGCAGGGAAATCCTACTCGGTTTTGGCTCAACAGAGTTCTGGGGTGTGTACGAGGCATTTTGTGTCTGTGTGGAGAGTTGGAGGCTGTTCCCTGAGCTCTGGGAATGTTTCTGCGCATTTGGGGGTGGGTGGGGCGAATGTTCTCCAATTTGTGCAAATTCGGCTGTACTTTGTGCAGATTACGGCCGAATTTACACAAATTGCAGAACCTAGCCCACCTCACAAAAGATGTGCAGAATTCCCAGAAAATCTGCAAACTGTGTGCACCAGTTGCTGGGGAACATGGGTGGGAAGGTGCTGTTGCACCATGCCCTGCCTTGTTGGTCCCTGGCCGATGGCTGGTTGGCCACTGTGTGAACAGAGTGCTGGACTAGATGGACCCTTGGTCTGATCCAGCAGGGCTCTTCTTACATTCTTATGGTCTTACTTGCTGTGGATCAAATCGGGCACCATGCAGGAACCAAAACGAAGTCCAGGGGACTGAGCCTAGGAAAACCCATCAAATTTCACCCCCCAAACAGATTTCTCTGACGTCCCTATCATCCATTCCTTCCTTAAAGCTGACATTTGCATCTAATTCATGTGGCTTCTTGTCCTGTTTCTGTTCTTTCCTTCCTGTCCCTATTCCCGCAGTTCTATTTTGTAGCAGCGGCACCTCTCCCGCAGGCATGCCTGCATGGTGTGAAAAGCACGGGTGGAATTTGGCCCTAGTGAATTCATGTCTCATCTCTTCATGAGAGTATGTGAGGCTTGGCAGCAAATCCCCCCCCCCCCCCCCCGGCAATCTCGCTTCGGAGAGAGACGTGCCAGCCGCAGAGGTGCGAGGAGAGGAAGCTAAACCTGCAAAAGCTGAAGCCTGTGAATCCAGACGCCGCCTTGCCTCCTTTTGGGTGCTAAAAATAGCAGGCCTAGTCTGGTCTTGGAGCTGTTCATAGAATCATAGAATCGCAGAGTTGGAAGGGGCCTATAAGGCCATCGAGTCCAACCCCCTGCTCAATGCAGGAATCCACCCTAAAGCATCCCTGACGGATAGTTGTCCAGCTGCCTCTTGAAGGCCTCTAGTGTGGGAGAGCCCACAACCTCCCTAGGCAACTGGTTCCATTGTCGTACTGCTCTAACAGTCAGGAAGTTTTTCCTGATGTCCAACTGGAATCTGGCTTCCTTTAACTTGAGCCCGTTATTCCGTGTCTTGCACTATGGGAGGATCGAGAAGAGATCCTGGCCCTCCTCTGTGTGACCACCTTTTAAGTATTTGAAGAGTGCTCTCATGTATCCCCTCAGCCTTATCTTCTCCAGGCTAAACATGCCCAGTTGTTTCAGTCTCTCTTCATAGGGCTTTGTTTCCAGACTTTGTTTCACAGGGCCCGCTGGCTCTCTCAACACACCGTAGAGGCACGGTTGAGGAGGTTTAGGGCTTTTTTTCTGTGGGAAACGGCTTGCCCATCCACTCAAGCATTTGGCATTGTGGAGGAAAATGTGAGAGGCTGTAGCAAAGGAGGGATGGTGCAGAGACTCCTAGTTGGACTGACAGTGGCAAATTGCAAGTTCAGATGACCAATTTTTATCAGGCCCGTGTCAGGGTTAAAAATTATCCAGTGGCAGCACTGGATAATTCCCACTTCATCCCTCCCCCGTGGCTATGTGCATTTTTTAAAAACACACACACGTGTATTAATTGCAAAGACACATTAAACATCTTGTCCACTTTGTCAATATGCACAGCTCTTGTGCGAGTCCACCATCTTTTTCTGCAGGGGAGAGGGATTCTTGTTTGAATGTCCCCTCATTGGGCTGCGGGTGCTTTCCCAGAGAGTCCTTTCCCAGAGAAAACTAGGTCTTTGGTGGAATAGCTAGCCTGGAATCCTCCTCCCTGACTTGTTAGTAGGTGTGTGAAGGACAGATTCTTGAAATTTCCACCTCTTCCACTGGTGCTCTAAAGAGTTGTGAGATGAAAATGCAGAGTCGGGGTGGACCAAGGCAGGTTCAGGATGGGCCTGAAGGGCTTCTTTAGGGGGGCCATTCAAGGCATCCTTCTGGTGGGTCTCCTCCCCATTTCATCCATGGGAGAAAGGAGTGAGCTGTGGAATGCTAACTCTCCTCCTCTTCTTCAGAAAAGATCTTTCCTGGGCCCGGGTCGGCCAGAGACTTGATACCTGGCTATTGTTGGAAGCGGAGTGCCGAACTAGGCAGCCTCTTGGGGTGATCCAGTGGCGCTTTCCTGGAAGCTTCAAGTCAGACAAGTGGAAGTACTCCTTCCCAAGGCACATGATTAAACTATGAAATTCACTTCCACAAGATGTAGCGATGGCCACCGATACGGATGGCTTTAAAAGGGGTTGGACAAATTCATGGAGGAGAAGTCTGCCAATAGCTAGTAGTCCTGATAGCTATATGGTACCTCCAGTATCAGAGGCAGTAAGCCTATATACACCAGTTGCTGGGGAACATGGGTGGGAGGGAGCTGTAGCACTCATGTCCTGCTTCTTGTGGGTTTCCCCGTGGTTGGACACTTTGTGAACAGAATGCTGGACTAGATGGACCCTTGGGCTGATCCAGCATCAGGGCTCTCCCTACGTTCTTACGACTTGCCCCAAAGACTGGCTGCTGTTTGGTCTGTTCCAGCTGGCAGCAGTCTCTCTGAGCCTTTCTGCCTGAGGGGGCAGCAACTGGAGATGTTCGGGATTGTATCTACCCGATGACGGAGGGGGGACGACGACACACACAATGACTTCATTCCTCTGAACAATGTTTTGGCAGCCGTATATGCCCTTTCCCCCACGATTTCATGTTTATTCCCCGTTTTAGGATTACTGGGTATAATTACGTGATTTGTAAAGAAGCAAGGTGGGGGCGGGCAGGGAAGCCGGATTTTCATAAAACCGCCCTGAGCGGTGAACAGCTGTTGCAGAGAACAATTAACGGGAGAGTGTGGAAAGGGAGTTGCTATCTAGGGAGGGAAACAGTCCCCCCTTGTGTGTGTGTGTGTGTGTGTGTGTGTGTGTGTGTGTGTCCGTCCTTCTTTCGAAACACACATTGCTTTGCCGGGGTGGAGCTGTAGCTCAGGGGAGGGCCGTGTGGTTGAATTTTTCCAGATTGCCTTTGACACAGCCCCCTTACTCCCTGTATCCCACTGTAACTAACTAAGCCTAAGTATCTGTAATTGCAATAATCATCTCCCTCCTTGTGTTTACTCCTGCCTCCGCTTCTCTCCCCTGCCTCTGTTTATTTGCGCGTGACAGTTTCTAGCTTGGCCTTCTCCAACCTGGTGGCCGCCAGCTGTGTCTTACGGCCGCGAAGAGGTTGGGCAGTGTTGGCTGGCAGTGTTGGGAGTTCACGTCCTAACACATCTGGTCAGCGCAAGGTTAGAGAAAGCTCGTTAGGATTCTAAACCCGTGCCTTCTCGTACTTTGTAAAGCGCCATAGATATGCAACAACAATAATGCAAAAGTCACATATAGCATGTAATTGGAAGTCTCCAAAGCAGCCAACTGAAGAACAGAGGATTGATAAAATTTGGGGACTGTGACTATGTATAAACCTAATGAGCAAGTGCAGCGAATAAGAAATCCTAACTTTAATGAAGATATTATGCACCATAGTTTCCATTTATCTCCTGTGTTGTAGTCCTTCAAAGTTTTGACCTATATTTTTTCTGACTAATACACACAGAATAACACACACTTGCACATGCTCCTTTTATACGCTGTATAAATTGTATATTAATTCTTTCATTAGATATTGAGCATGTAGGCCATTTACTGTAGATGTTCCATAAGCATATCGGTAGTTAGACTAAGGCCATAGTTAGATGGGGCGAAATCCCGGGATGATCCCCGGGATTGCCCCTGTGCATTCAGATGACGCACAGGGGATCCCGGAATCAAGGAGGATCTCACCCTCCCCTTTAGGCTCGGTTTTTCCGCGGTCTCGGGCTGTGGAACGTGTAGCCGGGCACTGTGGTTTGTCCCATCTCCTCGCGATTCTTTGCGAGGAGCCGGGACCCGGACACAGGGCGCAGCGCTCCTCAGGAGCACTTTGCCCATCAGGGCTGGGGTGGGGGGAGCGGGGGAAGTAATTATTTTTTAAAAAATAACTTACCTATTGCGCATGAGCATTCGTGCGCAGTTGGCCCTTTAACTGTAAAAAAAATTGGCAGGTGCAACGCCTCTCCGTCTGACGTTGTCGCTCACTGCGTGTAAACAGAGGGGGGATCTTGAGATAAAACCATCGCGAGATCTTCACCCCTCCATCACGGACTAAGAAGTAGGTCTAGCTAGCTAAGGCTTAAGAATGATAATTAGCGAATTCCTTTGCTTCTTTATTAATCTTTTATTTAGTAGTATTAGGTATGGTCATCTTTTTGTTGCCTTTATTTTGAAATACAATAACAACAACATGGTTGCTCACATGCTTTGCGAGCATAAGTTCTCGGGTTCATTCATACTTTATTTCAAGCTGTTAAGGGGTGGGGATAAAAAGAGTGGAGATTAGAGAACCCAAAGCATTAACACAGGTACACGCCAGCAAGTAAGCTAGCACAAGACTTTGTGGTCCAGCCGCTTCCGTGGACTTTGTTCTTGCTACCGCTATTGCCGTGATCCGCTTCACCTGCCTGCCGGTGGAGAGTTGGGCCTCAGAGGTTTCTGAGATTGCACGGCAAATCTCCGTATCTTTAAGAGTGTTCTTTCTCTTTCCTGTTGCCTCCGGGCCAACAGCTTTCCACTCTGGCTTTGAAAACTGAGTGTAAAATACAAGGCCTCGTCCACAGGGAGAACGGAACTAGGGCTGAGAAACAATTTGACAAGGCCGAATAGGTGTGCAAGAGTATGCGTTTGTGTCGCAGGTAGCAGGCCTGCGGAGGTGATGGAATTAACCCACCTGCTGGTGGGCTTAAGGCAGGCCACAGAGCCTGGCAGCTGTCCAGAGACAGCGAGTTACCCGGAAAAAAGGGCGACTCCTGGACGGCTGGGGGGGGGGGATGTCAGTTGGCACCCTCGAACAATGGCCGCCTTGTCTCTGGGTGGGGAGGCAGCTGGTAATTAAGGTAGCAAAGTTGGATGTGGGCCTCTTTGTGTAGAGCAGCTGCTTGGGTGACGGCCATGTGGTTTTTCGGTGGTGTAAAGTTATAAACGGAGAAGTCTGTCCTCCGAAGGAAGAGCAGGGAAAGGCCCCCTATGACTGAAAGGTTCGCGAAAGGGATTACTGGCTACTACCAAATAAATGTGTGTGGAATGTTGAAGGCCAGGGAGGGAACGCCACGCTGTGTTTGCAAAACCAAAGCGCACAGCTGCAGTGTTCGAGCGGCGAATTATGGACTTCCCACGGAACTTTATGAGCAGCTTCCCCCAAACTACGGCCCTCCACATGGGAGGGCCGTAGCTCAGGAGTAGAGCAAATGCTTTCCATGCAGGTGGTCCCAGGTTCCATCCTTGAAAACCTGGAGAGCCGCTGCCAGTCTGTGTGGACAATACCGGGCTGATGCACCAAGAGTCTGACTCTGTAAATGGCAGCTTCTTATGTTCGAGATGTTTTGGACTTCAGATCCCGTCAGCCCTGGCCACTTGGGCCCGTGGCCAGGAATGCTGGGAGTTGTAGTCTGAAAAAGTCTGGAGGGCCACAGGTATGGGGAAGGTTCTCCTTGAGGGTTCCCCACTGAGCTCTGTAATGGCCAGACAAGGTTCTCTTCATAATTACTCTTTTGTCCCCCTTTCAACATTGCAGGATCGAGGCATAACCGGAAAACTGGAACCAGTTTCTCCAGTCAGCCCTGTCCATCCTGACTCTGAACTGGATCTGTTACCATCCAGGCTGTCCAAGGAGGAGCTGATCCAGAACATGGACCGGGTCGATCGCGAAATCACCATGGTGGAACAGCAGATCGTCAAACTGAGAAAGAAACAGGTAACTCCCCCCCCCCTGCCCAAAGCAGTGCTGTGTCTGAAATTGCCTCCTGCAACCTTGTCTCTGCCATTGAGGTTATCGCTGGCATTTCAAGCTGATTTCGTCCAAAATGTAACCAGCCACAGATGTGAACCAGTTTTCTGCTTTTGAACAGGACTGAGCCAAAATAGATCATCCTACTTTTCAGCTCTGTTCACAAACAACAACTCGGGAACGTCCTGCAAACAGGGCCAAAGTTTTCACCTTCGTTACCAGTACAGTGTGATGGGTGGTGGGCAGCTACTATGCAGTGCCAACCGCAATAGCAGCTACAGTCCCTTTCTTAGCCTGCTTTACATGCATTCTGTTCAGGGCAAACATGTCCCTATTCCTTCCCCACCCATCTAGAGTAAGTCCAATGTGATACAGGCATCGTCGCCCTCACTCCGAATTGGTTTTGTTTGGCCAGTGCTAGTTCTAATTGGATATTTGGCAATGAGATATTGTCCTATTCACAATTTATTTATTTTATTTATTTATTTAAAATATGTGCATCCCGCCCTGTATCACTAGTGTCTTAGGAACAGCGTACAGATAAAATCATACAATATACATCAATAAATATACACAGCTAAAAACAAATTAAACCAGAAATCGTTAAAACCAGTATTATTTATTTATTTATTACATTTCTATACCACCCAATAGCCGAAGCTCTCTGGGCGGTATATAATTTAAAAGCAGTAAAAACAATTAAAACAGTTAAAACAATGTGCAAACTTGGTGAATTTAACCATTAAAGGCTTTGTTAAAAAGCCATGTTTTTACTTGGCACCGGAATAAAATCAATGTTGGCGCCAATCGGGCCTCCAAGGGGAGGGCATTCCACAGTCGGGGTGCCACCACAGAGAAAGCCCTGTCCCTTGTCCCATCATAGCGTATATGTTGGGTTGGTGGGATGTGGAGAAGGGCTCCTCCAACAGATCTCAAGTCTCGGGCAGGCATATATAAGGAGAGGTCCTCCCTCAAGTATCGAGGTGTTCCCTGATTGGCTGGAATCATTATGGGGGGAAAGCAGAACACACAAAAATTAGACCCAAAGCAACTTCCCAAGAGGGCCACTGAGCAACAGCTAGTAAATGTAAAAAGATTGTTGTGGGGTGGGCAGGCGTCCGAATGCTCTCTCTTTGCACTCAGACTGTTTGCCCTAGAACAATTGGCACAGCCCTGATTTTCAAGGTAGCTGCACACCCTAAATGCATATTAATTTTTAGGTAGCAGGTGCTTTGTCGTAAGGATAAGGCAGGCTGTATTCTCTCTGCATGCGGTAGAATCTTCCTCTACTCCCAAGCAGAACAAGATTAATTAATCCCAGACACCTGCTTTCTGTTGCTGTCTGTCACAGCGGCATCAGAAGGGCTTAAGGGGGTGAAAAGAGGAGAGATTTGAGAAGCAGCTGCTCTGCCAGGCCCAGTAGAGTGGCTGCAACATCTGGAACTGCATCTGGGGGGAGATGGCAGTGGGAATGTGAGGAGAGATAGGTCATATCCCTTATTTTATTCTATGAAGCCAGGTTGAATCTTTACTCCCCTGTGGACCAATAAAGAGCAGCAAACCTTTTGACATCTTTTCATTTATTGCCATCATTTCAAAAGAGTGTTTGGGGACAACAATGCTTAGATATCAGTAGTAACCATTAGAGATATGAAGGCTTGTGGGGGGGGGGGGGAATGGAAGAAAATGCAGAAAGGTTTTGGGGAAAACACACACACCCCAATTTCCCCCAAATTCCTGGAAAAACATGGTAAATTTTCCAGTCTTTCTCCCACCCATTTTTTCCACCCATGCCTTCACGTCTCTAATAACCATGCATTCATGTGCAGTGTATTGTCCAAGCGTATATTGAGTGAGATTGGAAGTCCCTTGTTTAAACCTAGTTTGATAGCACTCTTCAAATACTTGAAAGGTTGTCACACAGAGGAGGGCCAGGATCTTTTCTCGATCTTCCCAGAGTGCAGGACACGGAATAATGGGCTCAAGTTACAGGAAGCCAGATTCTTGCTGGACATCAGGAAAAACTTCCTGACTGTTAGAGCAGTACTTCAATGGAACCAATTACCTAAGGAGGTTGTGGGCTCTCCCACCCTAGAGACCTTCAAGAGGCAGCTGGACAGCCATCTGTCAGGGATGCTTTAGGGTGGATTCCTGCACTGAGCAGGGGGTTGGACTCGATGGCCTTATAGGCCCCTTCCAACTCTATTATTCTATGATTCTATAGTTCAAAGGTGATTGGTGGTGAACGTGGATGGATGCTTCACTGCCTGGAGTTCTTACGGAACTTTATATCTTTAAACTGGAATTGGACAGCGCAGCCCTTCAAATATAGGACACCTTGAAATAAAGGATGGTCCTCTGTAGAAGAGGACATGTGGACACCGTAATTCAGCTGCTAATCCAGTTGGTTTTTGTACACAGAATGGGAGGGGGCACCATTTTGTTCTTTGCCTCAGGTAGCAAAATGTCTTGGGCCGACCCTGGTGCTTGGCATTGCCAGACCCTGTGATTGGGAGGTAGTACAAAGCTTTTCCATTGGGCAGGCCAGGTATAAATGCATCTTGGCTTTCTGCCCATGCCTGGTTAACAGAGCAGTACTTTCCGCCTCCTACGCCAACTTCCAGCTCAAGTCATTATCCTCAGAGGCTTTGATCCAGAGACCCTCAAGACCTACATTTGGGTACAGCTGCCCGCAATCCCAGCCCGCTACTGGGAGTACCATACTTCCGAACACCCTTTTTCGAGCGTAGGGTGGAAGTAAGCTATAACTTCTCCCAAGTCTTGGGATCCGTGATACCTTCGGCCGCAACTGAGAAGAGGATTGCCCCAAGCTTCCTCTTAGAAACTTCACTGGCTGGACGTTTTCCAGCCCTGATGGGGAATCTGGGGTCGCGCTGTCGCCTCTTCCTGAGTAGTCACAGCAGGGGGTTTCCGTGTTGTAGGCAGGAAGAGGCGGCACGCGATGGTTGGATGGCGAGTGGGAAGAGCAATTGGTAAACTGTCAAGACTCATTCTGATTATAAAGGTCACAAACTTGGCCTCTTCCCTTTTATTTCCCAATTTCTTTTTGGTTTTGTTTCCTGCAGCCCTTCCTAATAAAATCTGTTGTTGTCTGACAACATTGACCTCTTTTGATTTTCGTGTTCTGTTTGTCTTTTGCATTTCCCGCAAATCCCAACAAAGTCTGTGAGCTTGGCCGGATCGGCGGTGGTCAGGCTTTGATGGTTTTTAGGAGGGGGCTGTCGAGGCCTTTCTGCTGCTGGCGGGCCGCTTCTTGGGGAAGGGCACACAGAAGTTTGGGGTGGGATAAAACACGTCTGGTGCTGTCATTGGGAGCACTTTTGATGATGATGATGATGATGATGATGATGATGCAGTAGCAGCAAAGTATTTACACGGAAATCCTTTCCAGGCAAGCTCTTGGGCTCCCATGTGGCTGAAAACCCACTGGTACAGTAACCCGATTTGTCCACGTCACCAATTCCAACCCTTGGACTGCTCCCACAGAAGCTGGAACTGGGTGGTTATGATAGGAGTGTGGGAGCCTCTTTGACCCTGAGGGCCGAATTCCATTTTGGAGAAGCTGTCGGTGTGCAGAGCCAAAGGCAAAGGGTTGGGCCCAAAATACAAAGAATGCCGGAATATTTTAACTTAAAGCTCTCACTGCTAATAACTCAGTCTTAGGAGAGGCGTTTCAACTTTTCGAAATGAGGAAGAAACTCAGCAAAAGGCAGGAAATCATCACACCATTGGTGGTTGGGGAAAAGGGGGCATAGTCAGGGGAACCCTGGAGGCCTGGATGTGGCCCCCAGGAAAGCCGGATGTGGCCTGCAGACCTGGAGTAGGAATTCACGTGTGCCGCGTGTGTAAACCAACGCAGCTGATTGCATCCAGTTCTGGGCTCCACAATTCAAGAAGGACGCAGACAAGCTGGAGCGTGTTCAGAGGAGGGAAACCAGGATGATCAGGGGTCTGGAAACAAAGCCCTATGAGGAGAGACTGAAAGGACTGGGCATGTTTAGCCTGGAGAAGAGAAGATTGAGGGGGAGATGTGATATCACTCTTCCAATACTTGAAAGGTTGTCACACAGAGGAGGGCCAGGATCTCTTCTCGATCCTCCCAGAGTGCAGGACACGGAATAACGGGCTCAAGTTAAAGGAAGCCAGATTCCAGCTGGACATCAGGAAAAACTTCCTGACTGTTAGAGCAGTACGACAATGGAATCAGTTACGTAGGGAGGTTGTGGGCTCTCCCACACTAGAGGCCTTCAAGAGGCAGCTGGATGTCAGGGATGCTTTAGGGTGGATTCCTGCATTGAGCAGGGGGTTGGACTCGATGGCCTTGTAGGCCCCTTCCAACTCTGCTATTCTATGATGACGATTTTAGGCCGAGTCCAGTTGTGAGTCTTCCAAACTTGCTCACTCCCCTTCTCTTCTCGACTTCCCACAGCAACAGCTGGAGGAGGAAGCAGCCAAGCCGCTAGAGCCTGAGAAGCCCATCTCGCCTCCGCCGATTGAGTCCAAGCATCGCAGTCTGGTCCAAATCATCTATGACGAGAATCGGGTGAGTCTTGGGATTATGGATGTTTGAAGGGTGGGGCTTCGCTGTGACATTCAGAACTGATGGCGTTATTCAGAGCCTGCCAGCGTCTGCATCTGAACAGCGCCATTTCTGTGCATGCGCTGAGTTGGTTTAACTGTTGAATGGTCCGGTGCATCCACCACTGCTTCCCTTTTTGTTGCCACAGCTTCGGCTCTGCGAGTCCGGGCACTCTGGAAACCTCTTCTTTCCCCCCTATGCCAAAGGTCGGCGAGTAAATATCGCGTGATATCGCACAGACAGGCCACGCGTAAACAGCCAGTTGGGAAAGGGGGCACATTACGTGGTGAGACACGACACTACCCAATTCTGAACTACAGTTCTAAACCTACACTTTGATACACGTGTGCAAAACTCATATACCTGAGACGAGCTCTCCTGCTAAAGGAGAACTGTTATCCAAGCTTACATGGACAAATTCATTATTTTCCGAGTCAAAGCCCGGCAACAGTTATTTATCCTCCCGGTTGGATTACTCTAATGCATTGAACCTGGGGCTACCTTTGAAGATGGTTCAGAAACTTCAGTTAGTTCCGAATAGAGCTGCTAGGTTACTTAGTGGGACCGGCCAATTCGACCACGTGATGCCAGTGCTTTGTCAGTTCATTTCTGAGCCCAGTTTTAAAGTGTTGATCTTCAAAACCCTAAATGGCTTGGGACCAGACCATCTAAAGTCACGTCTCCTCCCACATGTACCTGCTCGTACCCTTAGGTTATCTTTAGGGGGGCCTCTTCCAGCTGCCCTTCCCAAAGGTTGCTAGGCAGGAGGCTTACAAGAGAGAGAGAGGGCCTTCTCAGTGGTGGCACCCCACTTGAGGAATAAGCTCTCCAAAGAGGTTTGCTTGGCACCTATGTTGTTACCCTTTTGGCGCCAGGCAAAGACCTTTCTTTTCTCCCAGGCCTTTTAGAGACAAAGTTCTAGGTTAACATGGCTGTTCTGTTGATTCCTGTACTGTTTATCTTTATTACATTTTATTTTGTTCGTTTAAATACGTGTATGGCGTTTTATATTTTTAACTGTGTTTTAAAATGGCACTTTAGTTTTTGAGCGGGCTGTAATCTGCCCAGAGAACGTTAATTCTTGGGCGGATTAAAAACGTACTCAATAAATAAAGAACAGATTCATTTGGGGTAGGTTTGCCCATCACTATATATAAGTGGGTATAGGCATTAAAGTGATAGAGCGCCGTTTAGCGTGGCTTGTTTTAGGTCTCTCCTGCCCAGTATCCTAGCCTAGTCTCGCTCTCCGCACCCCACGCCAACCTGCGTAAAGTGGCTGCCACTTCTTTCAGCTTGGTGCCTGCAGCTTGCTGAAAGCGGGACTCACTTATGCTAGGATTTCCAGGGCGTTGCGGAGGGGAGCAGTATTTCCCTGGAGACTGGCTGTTTTTTTCATCCGTCCCCAGCGACTGCGGTGTTTCTCAGATGCGAGTAAGCCTTTGAGCAAATGCCTGTCAGCTTCCTTTTTGAGAGTTGACCTCATCATTTCCCTCCCTCCCTCCCTCTGTCTTTTCCTCTTCATCTCTCTCTCTCTCTCTCTTTCGCTAGAGAGGGAAGGTTCACGCGAGGACACCCACTGCAGCGTTTTCCCTTTTAGTGCTTCTGCTGTGTCAAGAAACGGCAAGGCTCTCTGTTGAAACGAGCAATTAAGGCGCAGCGTTCCAAGTTTCTGGATTCTTAAAGCCGCCCTCCCTCTCTGCTCCCAATTCTCTGGTGGGCGGTGGGGATGGGGGGAGTGGACGGCTGGTGGCGAAGGAGCTGCAAGCATCCCTTTTCATGCTGTCTGCCGGTTTTTGAAAAAAACTTAATGTGATGCGGTGCAGCCAGTGGAAGGAGGCAGCGATGTCTATTTGGCTCTTGGGACTGTGTCTGTAGAAATCAATAAGATTAAATTTTAATTCGCTTTCTGTCTCAGCGCTTGTATCTCCGAAAGGGCATAGCTGGCTGTCTATAAATATACACAGCATTATGCTGAAAAATTGAAACTTGACGCAATTTTTCCCCTCTCCAAGTCTTTTTTTTTTAATTAATAATTGCTGTGGTGTGTATTTTGAATTCATTTTACAGGTAAATCATGCACACACACACACACACACACACACACACACACACACACACACACTATTTTATAGAAATGTTCATAGAAGATGACTATTAACCAAGAAAGGAAACATCCAGGTTTGGAGGAAGTTTACCAGTTTCGAAGGCAGGAAATAGATGACCAGGAAGGGCTGTGGCTCATTTTTTGAGTACCGCCTTTGCATGCAGGTTGTATCCTCACATGTCAAAGTAGACATGGGGGGAAAACTTTGCCTGAAAGTCAGTGTAGCCACTTATAAGGGATGCCAACAGACACACAACTGCATAACAATTTTAACAATTAAATCAGACAATAATAGTAACAAGAGTCAAAATAATGACTTCTATTTGATATAATTATATCAATTTGAACAGTTCAATCATACAAAATTGTAGAGATGACAAAACATAAGGCAATAGGTTGCTTTTTTTTTGATATCTTAACAATAAACTTATAACAACAGACTGAATTATTATGAGTTATTAATTATTATAACAGGATTCCGGTTATATTTCCCGTTTCGTCATTATTTCAGACTTCCTCAGATGTACAGTCTTTCAAGTCTGTGGATATATAAACATTACTTAAGTAAATAAGCTTACTGGGCGACAAAATTAACTTTCAGAGAAAAACATGCAGAAAAAAACGTTCAGAAAAATGTTTTAAGTGGTTATTATCCACTGCAGCCTTCATGTGTTTTGGTTTAGCCAGTCAGTGTAGACCAGCCTTCCTCAGCCTTGAGATGTTTTGGACTACAACTCCCAGGATTCCTGACCATTGGCCATGCTGGCTGGGACTGATGCAAGTAGAAGTCCAAAACATCTGGAGGACACCAGGTTGGAGAAGCCTGGTGTAGACCAGGTGTGATCAGAAGGTAGATCTCCAGATGTTTTGGACTTCAGCTCCTGTAAGCCCCTGCCCAAATGTTTAGGAGTGCTAGGAGTCAAAATTCAAAACAACTGGAGATCTACCTTCTTTCCTCCTCTGGTGTAGACAATACTGAACTAGGTGGGCTACTGCTCTGATTTAGTGTAAGCCAACTTCCTATGCTCTTCCTAAGGGTTGTTGCCTTTGGCTTTCTGTTTGCGAGCTTCCCAGGGTCGCTTGACTAGCCAGGATTGGGAAACGGACGTAGATGAAGTTGTAGTCTTCTGCACCAAGCTGATCCTTTTTATTCATAATTATTTAATAGATTTATATGCTGTTTATCATATTAAAAAAAACCTCTAAGCAGTGAAATCCTTAAATGTTCTTATCACCCATGTTTTATTCTATCAGTATATGAGCATCATTTCCTCTGTCCAGGGTTATTAGTTGCTTGTAGGTTCTGAATCCGCTCTACCCACCCGCCCTTTTCTGTAGCTTTCATTAGAGGCTTACATTGGAAAACGCCGATAGTTGAAGTTCTAAAGCAGCAATGCAAAATCTCTGAGCTGGATCCACAGGGTTTCCGCAGTCGGCCCATGGAACCTCCTTGGATTGCTCTGGGGGGGGAGGTTTGGGAGACAGGATTTGGTTTTCAGATCCCACCCCCTGGGGGATTCCTGCCTGGAGGCATCACTGCTATTATCTCCAACACGCACCCTTGTTCTAATGCAGCCTTCCTCAACCTGGGGCGCTCCAGATGTGATGGACTACAACTCCCAGAATGCCCCGCTGGGGCATTCTGGGAGGTGCAGTCCAACACATCTGGAGCGCTCCAGGTTGAGGAAGGCTGTTCTAATGGATCAAACGAAGCAAGTTTGAACAAAGAAAAGCAAGAAAGAGGTCCAAACCCGAAAGCTTCAGTTATCAGGGATTATGGGAGTTGTAGTCCAGAACGGCTGAAGAGTGCTGGATTGCCTACCGCTATCGCTTGCTACATCTGAGAATCCTTTTAACTGGAGACACCGAGGATTGAACTTCTGCATGCAGAGCATGTGCCCGGCCGCTGAGCCAGGGCCCCTCGAAGCTGTCAGACAGGATTGAGGATAAGTAGGGAGATTTAAGGGGGAAGAAGCAGGTTGATGAGTGGAGCAAAGCTTATGAGCCACACAAGCCAGGCGGTAGCCTGTCTGTTGCCCAGGAAACGATCCTGGCTTCACCCAGAAGCATTTATGACCAGGCCAGGGGGGAATAAAGCCTTGCTGGGACCTGGGAGGACAATGCCGTCCCCTCTTCTTCCACGCTGTATCCTCAAGTGATACACCGCAAAGGGCACCAGTTTTGATGCATTTCAGCACTTTCATCTATCATGGCGTTTGGGGGAGTCCCTCCTCCCCTCTCACGGCTAACTTGAGGCTTGTTTATTTTTTTAAGAAGTGTGAGAACTATATAAACAAGAAAAATGGGTTGGTCTTGATGCAGCTCTTGCACCCAAGCCGGACTGGTACTTTTGCACTTTGCTTGTGCGCCACTACGGCCATTTTTAAATTGTGGATACTAACAAAACAGAACAACAAAATACATAGTGAAGAAGAAGAAAAAGAAACATGACATATATAGGAATATCATCATTTTTTCCCATCAGACATATAAAAGGGGGGGTATTATGCATAGGTTTCAAGAAAAGCAGACCATGTATCCATGTCTTTATCCACTCGCAAGTCACGCCTATATAACACCCATGCGCCGCTACAGCCGTGACCTCTTCCCCCCCCCCCCCGCCCCCCAGAAAGGCTGGTTGCATTTTATTTTGCCAGGCGTTTCATCTTTAGTTGTGTTTCTAAACCGGAGGGTTCTCCCTCTCTGAAAATACTAGAACCCGGGGTCATCCCATGAAACTGATTGGTGGGCGATCCAGGATAAATAAAAGGAAGGACTTCTTCACACAGCACATAGTTAAATTATGGAACTCATTACCACAGGATGTTGTGATGGCCACCAATCCGGATGGCTTTAAAAGGGGGTTGGATAAATTCCTGGAGGTGAAGGCTATCAATGGCTACTGGCCCTGATGGTTGTGTGCTATCTCCAGTGTTCGAGTCAATAAGCCTTGTGCACCAGTTGCTGGGGAACATGGGCAGGAGAGTGCTGTTGCACCATGTCCTGCTTGTTCATCCCTGGCCAATGGCTGGTTGGCCCCCATGCGAACAGAGTGCTGGACTAGATGGCCCCTTGGTCTGATCCAGCATCAGGGCTCTTCTTATGTTCTTAAACATACAATATGAGAGGAGGGACCATGGCTGATGGAAAAAACCCTGCCTAAAACCCTGGAGAGCGACTGCCCGGCAGTGTCAATACTGGCCTAGATGGAACCAAGGCTCTGACTCAGTCTAAGGCAGAGCTTCCCACATTTCCAGTGTTCCAGGTTCGCCTTCCTGTTTTCCATCTGGAGTGAGTGAGAGGAACCTGGACAGTGCAGACAAATGGTTTAGCCCAATTTAAGGGAATTTCAGTCCATTAATTGTATAAGTTTTACTCGATTATTTATTTGTATAGCTCCATCAGTGCTCTGGTGCTTTATGGAGTATGAAAAGACAGATCCCTGTATTTGAGGAGCTTACAATCTAAAATTTTGGACTAGGAAGACAGTGGTGATGGGAGTGGGAAGGCAAAGGCAGGGGTAAACGTGGGGAAAATATGCATTATTTCAGTTATGGTGTAGTTATTACTTTCCTCATTCCCGGGGAATGAAGGGAATTGCATCCCAACATATCTGGAGGGCGCTAGGTTGGGGAAGGTTGAGCCCCCGGTTTGGTTCCAGTATGTTGCTTGAGCTAGAGGGGTTTTGCCTGGGACCTCATGGAAAAGTTGTGCTTTGAGGTAGGATTTGAAGGAAGTTAAGAGTGATTGTTTTAATTTGTTATCCATTGAATCAGACTGAGAGCTGTTTTAAAGAACTGAACAATCATTTGAGATTTAAATTGATTGGTTCTAAGGGAGTCCCCATTAAGATCAAGTGGGGCTTTATCCTAGATAAGTGGGAATAGGATGGCAGCCTAAATCTGCATGAATTAACAAATAAAAACAGTTGTCACACAGAGGAGGGCCAGGATCACTTCTCGATCATCCAGAGTGCAGGACACGGAATAATAGGCTCAAGTGACAGGAGGTCAGATTCTGGCTGGACATCAGGAAAAACTTCTTGACCATTAGAGTGGTACGACAATGGAACCAATTCTCTAGGGAGGTCATGGACTCTCCCACACTGGAGGCCTTCAAGAGGCAGCTGGACAACCATCTGTCAGGGATGCTTCAGGGCGGATTCCTGCATTGAGCAGGGGGTTGGACTCGATGGCCTTATAGGCCCCTTCTAACTCTACTGTTCTATGATTCTAAGATTCTAGTTCTACAAGGGGAGAAGCATACTTTGTTTTTAGATGGTGCATGCATGTTGCACCATCACTGCAAAAGAGACAATCCCTCCCATGTAGGAGAGAAGTAGGGAGGGGAAACACCTTTTTAAAGACAGTACCATTTTCAGTCATTGAAAGTACTTCTATATAATATGAAATCAGGGCTCGTTCTTATTGATTGATTGGAAGCTGTTTTTATCCTGATCTTAGGCCAAAAAGGCTGACAGAGTGGCCTGCAAAATTCAGAAATAAGAGGGTCTCTGCCCCTACAGGCTTACACGCTAAAGCCATGAGGCGAAAGGAAATGGGATTGGGACGGAGAAGGAAAAAAACAAAGGCAGGCTCTAGCTTCTTAGTTACAAAGTTCACCAGGTCGTGGAGTTGATCTAAGCTTCTGCAGGGTTTCTGCTGCCTTCCCCTCTGAGAGCCTCATCAGTGGCAGTAGAATGCAGGAGGGAGGGGAACCCTCGGCTTAGTTGATCCAAAAGGGTTTTTTGGGGCGGGCGGGCTGCTATTTAATCAATTACCCAAATACAGTAAGTCGAAATTGTAAAACGTATTGACAATTGCCAGTAAAATCCCTTCCACGTAGAGAGACGGAGGTTGGTTGGTTTCCTCTCTTCAATTCCTGCTAGGTTTGTGATGTTGCGTTGCCAGAATATAGAGACTTCACTCTCGAAAACCCCGCTGGGAGGAAACTTTGATATGACTGCGAAAACACGCACTCGAGAGGAAGCGAAACCAGCCCTTCCATTGCACTTTGCACAGGAAGCCTTGGCGGTGATCTTCGGAGCCATCCCGGGTAGCCCATTTCCTCCTCAGTTAGTCATTTGCAGACCAGGCTGGTCATTCGCAGCCTGCTCTTTGAAGAAATCGGAACTGCAGGGCGGAACGCCCAGCCGTCTTCTTCCTCGCAGCTGCAGTTAAAATACTTTCTGTTTTTAAGATTTGCTAATACATGATATAGCTCAACTTTCCCCAACCTGGAGGCCCCCAGATGCCTTAGACTGCAACTCCCATCATCTCCCAGATGATGGAGGTTGCACTCCAACACACCTGGAGACCTCCAGGTTGGGATATAGAGTGAAGCACGTGATGGAACTCAGAGGTGTTACGTGTTGCCTCATTTCTAACACGCAAGTAGTGTTTTCTGGGTCTGCCCTAGCTGTAAATGTGTCTAAATTGTGGCAGGCAGAGGTGAATCCCAGAGATGTTCACAAGACACTGCTAGGAATCAAGTTCATTTCCTGGAGAACCTCATTTTTTGCAGTGATCTGAGTTTATCAGGGGGGCCTTTGTCATGTTCTCTGGGCCCTGTGTCTGCTTGGGCTGTCTAGTTCTTACCAGAATGAGTGTATCATGTCTTTGTATTTATTATACGCAGATGCTGCATTTCCTCTAAAGCAGAGGTGCAAAAACCCCAGACCAAGGGCTGAATCAAGCCCACCAAGGTTCCCAATCTGTTCCAGCAATCCTCCTGGAGGAATCACCACCATTCTCTCAAAATCTGAGATCCATTTCATCCTCACAACGACCTTGTGAGGTAGCTTAGGCTGAGAGAATGTGTTAACCGCCCAGAGAGCTTCAGCTATGGGGCGGTATATAAATGTAATAAAAAAATAAAAAAATAAATAAATAAATAAATAAATAAATAAATAAATTGGCCCACCGCCAGCTTTTCGTGGTTGAGTGGGTATTTGAACCTGGGTCTCCCTATGTCAAATATAGGCAAACTCGTGCTCTCCAGATGTTCTGGACTACAACTCCCATCAGCCCCAGCCAGCATGGCCAGTGGTCAGAGATGGTTGGAATTGTAGTCCAAAACACCTGGAGGACACCAGGTTGTCTATCCCTGCTCCATCTCTCTAACCACAGCACACTGGCAAGGTAATTGCCTCTCCATCCTTAGAAGCATCTCTTATTTTCCAGAGGTGTGTGGAACTACCCTTTCTCAACTATTTGCTTATGGCTCTCCATTTGGCTACATAGGGGCAGGTGTGTATTACACGGAAGAGATGCCCCCTTGAAACAGACGTAGTTTATTTACAGTCTTTCATACCACTAACCACGTAAGCTCAAAGACGCTTATGTCTGCTGCTGTCTGGTCCAGGCCCGGGGTATGGGTGGTTGTACCCACACCTAGATCTTGAGGGGGAGTCAAGCAGCTCTTTATTAACCTTATCCCGGAGAGCCAGAAGAAGTAGCCGGCCCTCCTACTTGGATTCACGGTTGCGACAAGGCTTGCAAATGTGGAGGGTGGTTCCTCAGAGAGGAGCTATGATTCCAGCAAAACGCTCTCTTTGTTTGTTTGTGTTTCTGGCCTCTCTTAAAAGGTTTGCTTGTCTCCATCCATGCGAGAAAGCCGGATCCTGAATGGAAACGCTTATGTTATGTTCCGAGGCCCGGCAGAGCCCGGCTGAGAGATGCTATAAATAAAATCCGGAGCACGGTTCAGCGGCCGCTTCTTTGGAATGGTGGCTGGAGGAATTCCAGGAAAAACACCTCCCTCTTTTTCTCAAAATAACTCCTGTTTCCTCATCTCTTCCCTCCTGGCTTGCAAACGGCAAGCCCTCTTTGACAATCCCCGAAGAAGCGCGTGAGTGGTTCTCAGTGCTGCCCTATACGTGTTTACTCAGAGGTCCGTGCCGCTGTGTTGAGTGGGTTTAGGGTTGCCGCCTTAAGAGACTGGGATTGTTTCGCAGCCCTGGTAGGAAACATGCGTCCTTTGTAAGATGTTCATGGATTTTGTCGGTAAGCCCACCCCCAATTTATTCTACTGTTTGGCCCAGTAACCCTACAAGGCAGTTTACGGGTCTTGGGGAAAAAACCATTAAGACAATGAAATAAAACAATACAGTGTGTCAAACGAGCGAAATAAAACAGTCAGGATGGAGCCAACACTTCCTCAAGCAACAATTGGAGAGTTGCCCTAACTAGCTAGCTAGCTAGCTAAAAAGAAATATTTATTTCCAGAGGGTAGCCGTTTTAGTCCTATTTCCTGCAAGAATAATGAAGAGCCTTGTGGCACCTTCAGAACCAACATGTTTATTCTGCCTCCGACTTTTGTGCACTATATAGCCCATTTCGTTGTTTGTTTGTTTGATATAATGACAAGAAGCTGCTTCCCAAAAGATCCTGTCCTGGGTCACCACCCATTGTAGCTTACACAAGGCCTGCCCTACCATTAGGCCAAGTGAAGTAGCCACATCAGGTGGCAGATGCTGGGGGTGGAGAACAGCATCAAGGTGTTGAAGGCAGAACCTTCCCTGCACCCCTTAAGCTGCCCTCGGGTGCGGTGGAGGAGATGAGATGGCGGATGACCCTGGAGCAGGGACCCCAAAGAAGTTCTTAAAATATGGGTTAGGTTAATCTGGGAGAAGGTGTTCCTTCAGGTATCCCACCCATCTAGGGCAGGGGTGCACAGCCTTTTCAACCCCAAGGGCTGCATCAGGGATCGGCTGGGATGTCAGGGGCCACATTAATGCGGTTGCAGGCACACACCTCCGAGCAGCGCTTCTAAGGATGCTCCAGGAACACTCTAGGGATGAGGTTTCTATGGCAGGAACCGTAGAGTCTGTTCCTAGAGCGTTTTCCCCTCCCCCCATTTTTTTAACAGCAGCAGATGCTGGGATTCTGGGGGCTCTCCAGGCATGGCTTGGGGCCTGCCTATGGCTTTAAAATTAAAATTTGGGCACCGCAGGGAGTTGCTCAGTTTGCCTCTAAGGTTGGTCCAGCCCAGTCCAGAGGTAGATTAGCGGGATCTTCCAAGCAGATTTGACCCTACATGGCACAGGTAAAAGAATAAAAGGCAATGCAATACGTTGCATGCTGTCCTGATTCTCAGGGGCTCTGTGTTCCAAAAAACTTCCCCAGGGGTTAATTTGACTAGCTTCTTAAATAATTAAAGCGTTTTTAGAGCACTTCCTTAAAAGCGCATTCCTTCTTGGGGATGTGGGAAGGTGGAGCCTCTTGGGATAGAAAAAGAGGCGCAAGCAGAGACTACAGAGTTCCACAGATTCCAGCACATTAGGGCACTTTCTCCATTTCTTTTATTTCACTTCTGTACCACGTCGTTTTTCCAAGCACTCTCACTGGCCACAAACGAAGGGGGGTGGGATTCCTTTGGTCGCAAAATGCTTTTCAGATAGTTGTTGGCCACTTTCAGCAATGAACTTACAGCTTTTGAGTAATACCTTCCAGCTTGAGGGCTCATTTCTTTCTCACACTCCCCACCCTAATATTGCATTGATTGATGGAGGCAGCATCAGGCATCCCAGTTCTCTGGATTGCTGGTTGTGTCACTTTTAAAATGATGTGTGTGTGTGTGTGTGTGTGTGTGTGTGTGTGCGTGCGCAGGAAGAATCCTTTCCAAAGGATTTGATTGGTGAAGATGTGTCTGCTGCAACCATCTCCAAGCTGATGCCCTCCAGTTGTGGGAGGGTTACCAGCTTGGAGAAATCTGTTTTACTGAATTCTCTATAGACCAAAGATATTTGCTCTGATGGCAAGGAGACTGCGTGACTGAAATGAGACCATTGACGTTAACTGCGTATTTACATTCCAGATCAAGTGTTTGTGTATACAGTGATTGGTAGAGGAAATATTTGGTCTAGCATTTCCAGAAATAAAGAATACTGCAGTCTCAGGATGGGTCTGAGAGCGTGTGACACCGCCAAGTCTGCTGAAACTAAGCAGGTCTGCGGCTGGTCAGTATGGAGGACCGTATAGGAACTCCTTGTATGCCACTTTGAGTTCTGTGATGGCAGATGGGCAAGATATAAGTATCACTAATTGAATAAATACATTTGTAATGTTCTGAAGTAAGTTACATGCTCCTATTAGGAAAATTTGCCACCTAGTGACTGAAGTTGTAACTGCTGGCTTCAAATACACACATTTAAATTAATTACAATTAATTAATTAATTTGAAAAAACCTAAATAACCCTGAGGTGCACACCCCAGGATCCTGTCCCAGTTACTATATGTTCTGCTGTATTTTGCATTCCTTTCTGAATCTCTCTGGCCTTAGTTAGACCTAAGCATTATCCCAGGCAAATGGAGGGGTTGTCCCTGCCTGCTCCCGGTATCTCCTGTGTGTCATTTGGTTGTACAGGGATGATCTCGGGGCGATCCCTGAATATAAGCCTGGTCTAGCCATGGCCTGCCTGCCTCTCTCTCTCTCTCTCTCTCTCTCTCTCTCTCTCAAAATAAGGCTTCACTATAATGAAAGCTGATCATAAATCTTATACCCACAGGCCCTAAACTAGCTATGGTGAGTTACACTCTAAGTCCCAGTGAAATTAGTCACAGTGCAGATAAGATCTGGGCATCTGATCTAGCCCCACAAAGCATTCTCATCTGGCCTGCTACCAAATTTTAACCAAGGCACATTTAAAAAAATGTTACCTGTGGTTTCACTTCTCGGGTAAAAGAATATCATTTTTGAAAGTCAAGAGAGATGGAAGGGACCGTAGCTCAGCGGGTAGAGCACCTGATTTGCATGCATAAGCTCCCAGGTTTGAACTCTTGTCATAGGGCTAGTTAAGGATCCTACCTGAATCCCTGGAGAACCATCGCTGCCAGTCAGTGCTGGCAATACTGGGCTATATGGGCCAATGTTCTGACACACACTGTAAGGCAGCTTCCTATATTCCCTTGGACATAGAGCTTCATCCCACGTACCTGTTTCCCTCGAATTATATCCTATAGCGCTAAGCTGTCACCGTTGTTGTTGTTGTTGCTACTGGGCAGCTAGATCCTTTGCATACCAGGAAATGGGTTTAAAGGGGGAAATGTAAAAAAAAATCATTAAAAATCAACGGATGACCCAATCCGATTCAAATTTGGTATGCTTATAGCTCTACTTAATATCTATTACTGTGCCAGTTTTGATGTCTTTATCTTTAAAGCTTACGCAGATGTAAGCATTTGTTTAATTTTTCTTCAAATCCTGCTCCTGCGCCCCAGTGGCCGCTCAGAAAACAACAAATGATACGCTCGAAAACTAGTAGCAAAATATTGCACTTCTTTTGGTTAAGAAGCGCAATTAAAGCAGGATGCAGGGGAGTACTTCACAATAAAAGCAGATTATAGGCTGGAAAACTTCAGAGTCCTTTGCACGCAATTCACAGTGATGGCACAGTATAACGCTGGTGTGATAAAGCTCACATTCAACACTTTGGTGTTGCATTTCTCTCTGTGTGGTTTTTGTTTGTTTGCATATAAAACCTGGGCCATGCTTTGGTGCAAACATTTCACAGATGTGAAAAGCCCTTCTTCCTAGGTAGTGCTACCTTTATGATAGGTGTGTGTGTGTGTGTGTGTGTGTGTGTGTGTGTGTGTGTGTATGTGGGTGTTGAGTTGTGTTGTAACAAAATCCACTCGTAGTCTCTGCACCGCGCTCTGGAGAACAGAGCTGTTCCCAAGAACCGTCCCTCCTTGAACTCAATACATTTTAAGCCCTTTCACTCAGATTTGGTTTGATGATGATTGTGTTCACACTTCCCTTTCTAGCTCTCCTTTTCTGACGATGACTCATGGTCTGTGGCTCTTTGAAAATGCAGCCTGTTCTGGGTGGTAATGCGGAAGTTGGCCACTGGGCGGCTTCTACAGCTGTGTAACGTATTATTTCGGCCTCTATCACCCATGTGTGTTTCTTCCTTGCACTGAAAGCTGATCCATTCATACGGTTTCCTTTGTGCCTCCACCTTTCATCTTTGGAATCTGTATTCAGTTCCTGGGCTCAGGCCTGGGACCTGTAGATAAGAGTGCCCCTGGGCAAAGGACAGAGTGTATTTTTGGAGACTAGGCACCCTGATGCCCTCCAGATGTTTTGGACTACAACTCCAATTAGCCCCAACCTGCATGGGCAATGGTCAGGGATTATTGGAGTCTAAGCCCAAAACATTTGGTGTGCACCAGCCTGCTTACCTCAGTCCCTTACCTACAGACTCCCTATGCATCTAGGAAGTTACCTTTATAACAACCTCCGACCCCAAAGAAGCAACTACAGGACATTGCCAAAACATACATATGAAAGAAGCATTAGCTGTATTGCGCCGCCAGCAATTAGCTGAATTAGACAATCCCTTATTAAAGAGACATTGCGGCATCCAGTAACATGAAACAAGGATTTTTGCTGAATAAGGTGCCGCTTAAGATCTGTAGATGTGATAGTTATAGATGCCAAGGCGACAATCCATTGATTAGGAAAGATGGGACAATCTAGTTCCCTATTTCATTCCTGCTTAAACTCTATATATCATATTTATTCACCAATAACAAGTATTTATAGGCCTGGATCTTGGGTCGCTTTGCCTGACCAGCCTCAATAAGTACTTCCAATAACGATGGAAGCAGGGCCAAACCTAGATGCTAACAGATGCTGCAAACGCAAAGCCATTCAGCCATAGCTGGCAAATTGTATTCAGCACGCAGGATAGAGAACAACAAGAACTCATCAGCAGCACCCACCAGTTGAATCAAAGTAAAAATTGCCTTATCTGTCCATGTCTGCCACAAAAACACATCCTCTTCATAGAATCATAGAATAGTAGAGTTGGAAGGGGCCTATAAGGCCATCGAGTCCAACCCACCGCTTAATGCAGGAATCCACCCTAAAGCATCCCTGACAGATGGCCAACCCCCCCTTAAAGCCTGGTGGTTGCCCAGCTGCCTCTTGAAGGGCTCTAGTGTGGGAGAGCCCACAACCTCCCTAGGTAACTGGTTCCATTGTCGTACTGCTCTGACAGTCAGGAAGTTTTTCCTGATGTCCAGCCGGAATCTGGCTTCCTGTAACTTCAGCCCGTTATTCTGTGTCCTGCACTCTGGGAGGATCGAGAAGAGATCCTGGCCCTCCTCTGTGTGACAGCCTTTTAAGTATTTGAAGTGCTATCATGTCTCCCCTCAGTCTTCTCTTCTCCAGGCTAAACATACCCAGTTCTTTCAGTCTCTCTTCATAGGGCTTTGTTTCCAGACCCCTGATCATCCTGGTTGCCCTCCTCTGAACACGCTCCAGCTTGTCTGCATCCTTCTTGAATTGTGGAGCCCAGAACTGGACGCAGTAGTCTAGATGAGGCCTAACCAGGGCCAAATAGAGAGGAACCAGTACCTCACACGATTTGGAAACTACACTTCTATGAATGCAGCCCATGGCTGTGTGCTCAAAATCACCAACACTAATAAGAACTCTGTTAATGAGCATAGAAATGTGGTGGGGAATAAAATCTACCTCTCTGTGCAAGCACTGGGGAAATGAAAAGTTGTTACAGGACAACAAAGCCTCGACAAGGGATCTTGAATAAGCACCCACAGGGAGGGCCTCCTAGAGATGTAAAATTTCCAGAAATTTTGAAGCCGTGGAGGAAATTGAATTTTTAAGAAAAATGGGGAGGGGGGAATGCTATATTAGCCTTTTTTTACAGATTGAAAGTCACTTTGTTACTTTAAGACTATAAAATGTAATTACGTACGAGTTGGTTTGGCATAAAACGATCACATTTGGTATATTAAAAGTACAGTGGATTAAAACATTTATTACAAATTTAATTTACTTTTTTTAAAAAATCATGCTAAAATAAAACATTCCATAATCCATTTTCCCCCCCAAATTTTCGGGAAAAAACCAAAAAGGCTTCGAGGGAAAAACGGAGAAACCCTAGCCTTTTTTCTGGACCTTCACATCTCTACTCACTCCATGCCTTGCTTCCCTGTCCTATTTCACCCGTTCTTGTCGAACGATTCATCCCTGGGCCCATTCCATAGCTGCACCCCGCCGTCTTCTTCGATTTCTTTCCTCTTCCGCATTTAAAACGTGGATTGGCCAGGCTGTCATTGGGGAACGCCTCTGTTTGGCAGAAAGGTCATCTTTGATTTAGATTCCCGTCGCTGCGGTGTGCCTCTTCCTAGCCCTCTTTTGACATGTGCCCTTCTAGCGTGCCGTTTGTGTATTTATTTCTGTTGAGCACGGTGTAATCTCGCTCGAAGAGAGAAGAGCAGGAACGTTCAAAAGGAGAGGGGAGAAGTGGGCAGGGGAATGAGGAAGAATGACTCAAGGCCAGCGGCCCTAATATAAGAATCACATCTTCAACCGAAATGCAATTCCTGGAAAAGGGTCATGGTAAAACATGCTCACCACCACTACCATGCCGACTCTTCTAACTTCTCCACTTTCAGATAGCTGCTGAGGTAATTGTACATCCTCTTCCAAACTCCGTGAAAATGAAAGAGAATTCATTTGTCGTGGGGAGAGAGAGAGCAGAGAGAGAGGGCTCCCCCAGGCATAAGTGCCGGGGCACAACCTCACCTTTCTCCCTTCCTTTCGCTCAGCCCTCGCACCCGAGGCTGTGGAGTTCACGCGAGGGTGTTTCCTGTCCCCCTTGGCGGACCCGTCTCCCGGACAGTGACATTGTACCGCAGGAGGGGGCTGAACGTGTTCCTTCTCTTGGTGCTTTTTAACCTTTCTCCTCCTGCCTCGGGGACAGGTGGGGAGGGAAATGGGAACGAGGTGCGAGGAGGCGAGCAAGAACTACCTAGCGCAAGGCGTCAGTCCTAATTAAGAAATAACTTCGTGTGTCTGTGTGTGTATTTTCCCTCCTCCTTGTATACTCATGTGTCTACCTTTGTGTTTTCAGAAAAAAGCAGAAGCTGCCCACAGAATACTAGAAGGGCTGGGTCCTCAGGTGGAGTTGGTAAGTGTAGTTATACTTTTTAAAACAAACTGTTGTGTGTGTGTTTTAATTAATTCTTCCTTTCTTCCTGCCCGTCCTCCCACTCCTTACCTGTCAGCCTTGGAGTTTTGGAGGGCGGCCAAATGTTTGAGGACGAGGTAGACTCCAGACATCTGTACGGTCCGGCAGAAGAGGCTTTCTCTGGTGAGCCTTGCTGGCCTGATGCCGAGGCAGGAAGCTTAGCAGATAGGAGGACGCTCTCGGTGACCTGAGAACACCTGTCTGATGACGGCGTGTTTCTTCAAGGTTCTGAGAAACCCTCCTCCCATCCTTTCCAGTACTTGCTGCAAACTGGAGCAAAGGGGAATTGGCGAGAAGGCAAATTGTCCTTCAGCAGGGCTTGCTGCCCGTCAAACTTTTTTTTTTAATGGTGCTAGGAAGACTTGCTGCTTTTTGTTATTGTTATTATTATTGGCCGTTGCTCTGATCAGCGTTGAGAATGGAGCAGTACATGGGTCTGGATCCAGATTTTGGCGCATGCAACTGGGTTGGTGGAAGCGGACATCCCTGCCCCCCCCTCCCCACAGCAGCCTCTCCAGCCCCCTAGAAATGCTCCACAGAGTGCAGGGGGCTTTGCTGAATGTGTTGAGCTGTGGTATAGGTGTGTGGCAGGTGGAGCTGTGCCCTCCTAAACTGGATGAAGGACTTTTCACAGAACAGATCCTAGATCTAACTCTGTGTATTTAAAATTAGATGGCCCCGTCCCTCCAGGATGCTCTGGAGAGATCTTTTACTCCCCATGGGCAGGGGCACAGAATGTCAGGCCCGGGGGCCCCAAATCAAGCCCACCTGGGGTCACAGTCTGGCCCTCCAGAGTTCCCCCAATGCCCCTGACCCCATCCCCTTTCTCACAACCACTGTTTATCGGGGTGGTTTCCCAATTGAAATCCTTCTCCTAAAGCTTAGTTACTGACAGTAAGAGCTTCACGCTAAACCATGCTGGTATTCTTGGTATTCTTTCGGCTCCTCCCCTTCGGCTTTTGGCCACGCCCCCTTCACCTTGTCTAACCCTCATGAGCTTCTCTGAGATTGAATGTGGCCCCTTGGGCTGAAAGATCCTTTTACATTTGAAAAGAGATTAGATAAATCCAGGGAGGGTAGGCTATTGGGAAACGGTGTGTTACAATACCAGTTTCTCGGGGTGGCCAGCAGCGATCAAGGGCTATGATCTTCCTGGTCTGGCTTATAGCCTTCCCAAAGGCATCTGCTTGGTCACACCTTTGGTCTGACCCAACAGGGCTTAAGGTAAAGGCTGCACATGTTGCAGCATACTATCCGAACTTGGCAACAAGCCAGCAGGAAAATAAACCACTTTATTGGTGCCGACAGCATGCCTTATCTTATCTCCTTGGTCATAGAAAGCTGCCTTATATTGAGTGAGGCTCTTGGTTCATCTAGCCCCATATTGTCGACACTGACTGGCAGCAGCGGCTCTCCAGGGTTTCCAGGCAGGAATTTTTCCTAGCCCTCCCTGGTGACGCTGCGGGGGATTGAATCTGGGCTCTTCTGAACGCAAAGGAGGAGCTCTGCCCATTGAGTTGCGACCCCTCCCTGACCTACCTGTATGTGTATATTCTAATAACATTACTACAAGTTTATAGAACTCAAGGATGCCCAATAATTAGATATACAATTTACAGACAGTGGCTTCCGTTACGGCCATTAATGTGCATTAAGGCAAAAAGCAAAGATTTGGGATCTCTCCAAATTAAAAGTTAAGCAAGATCCCAGATCTTTCCTTCTTTTTGTCTTTGTTAGCTCAGGATGACTAATAGCTATAGGAAGCAGCTGGATGTCAACCTCACGGTGAATTATAAAAAGCCGCAAACCTCTTGGTCCTTGGTTGCTGCCTTTTGCGTCTTGTCGTGGCACTCTGGTTGCTGACCATGGTTACTGGGCATCTGCACCTGTGCCATGAAAGTGGTCTTCAGAGAAATTTGTGTAGGTTGTGTGTGCTTTTAACCTTGCCTACGAACAAAAGCCACTTGGACCGTCTTTGTCAATTGCATGAGGCTGACGGGTGATGCCATTGAGTACTGGGTGAGAGAGGGTTGTTCTTTTGTGGGTGGGGCGTGTTCTTTTTTTTAGCAGGCTGGCCTGTGCTGAGAGTCAAATTTATTTACTCATTTATTTATTTGAAATATTTTTATGCCACTCCTCATCCAAAAAGCCTCCCAGAATGGCTTACGTGTTATTATTTTTCTATTATTTATTACATTTATATCCCGCCTTTTTTCCTCCAAGGAACCCAAGGCGGCATACATAATCCTCCTCTCCATTTTATCCTCACATCAACAACCCTGTGAGGTAGGTTGGGCTGAGAGTCTGCGACTGGCCCAAAGTCACCCAGTGGGTTTCCATGGCCGAGTGGGGACTAGAACCCGGATCTCCCGACTCCCAGTCCAATGCTCTAGCCACTACACCACACTGTCTCTTACGTATAATCAATAACGCAGTCTGTCTGTCTCTTCTGCCAAGACTCTTGTTCATGCATTGGTTATTTCTCGGTTGGACTACTTCAACCTTCTTCTCACTGGCCTTCCTTCTTCTCACATCAGTCCGTTGGTTTCTGTTCACCACTCTGCTGCTAAGATCATCTTCTTGGCTCGCCGCTCTGACCATGTAACTCCACTTCTGAAATCTCTTCATTGGCTTCCAATTCAATCCAGAATCCAATATAAACTTCTCCTGTTGACCTACAAAGCTTTTCACTGTCTAGCTCCTTCCTATCTTTCCTCTCTCATCTCACATTATTGCCCCGCTCATGCTCTTCGCTCCTCTAATGCCATGTTTCTCACCTGCCCAAGGGTCTCTACTTCCCTTGCTCGGCTTCGTCCATTTTCTTCTGCTGCCCCTTATGCCTGGAACGCTCTTCCAGATCATTTGAGAACTACAAGTTCAACCGCAGCTTTTAAAGCTCATCTAAAAACTTTTCTTTTTCCTAAAGCTTTTAAAACTTGATTTTGTTCTGACTTTCATACTGTTAGTTTTACTCTCCCCTGTGCTTGTTTGGTGCATTCTCTTCCCCTTCTTATTGTTTTATTATGATTTTATTAGAATGTAAGCCTATGCGGCAGGGTTTTGCTATTTTATTGTTTTACTCTGTACAGCACCATGTACATTGATGGCGCTATATAAATAAATAAATAAATAAATAACAATGCCCCTGCAGGCTTACAATCTAAAAAGACATGACACATGAGGGAAAAGGTATGGAGAGGGTTCATGGGGGGGGGCGGAATTAATTCTTTTAGCAGGACTGATGGGATGGCCCTGCTTTCCCTTTCACATTATTTCATCCGGTGATGTATACGCATACGTGAAATGGGCTCCCAGCATTGAGAAAGCAAATGATGAGCAATCCAGCGAAGAACATGAACTGATCTGGGTGCAACATTTCCTGCTGTTAAGATGACTTCATGAAATTACTCCATGAGCATGCAGGCAAAGTCCCCCAAGTCTTTCATCCGTAGAAGGAGATCGATCAGTTTCAAAGCAGCACTTCTTTTAAAACAGAACCAAGCTATGACTTAGTGTTGCGTTTCTCCCCCAACACGGGGAAGTGAATTGGCAGCTGTGGCTGTGAATAATTCTCATATGACACTTTGGTTGGGTAAATGCAACCCAGTGTGATACAGCCTGTGGTGTGAAAGAGAATTTGGAAGATAAAGCTGGGAGGTGGAGGCTCCATCTTGGTCCATGAAGGGAACCCTTCATAGAGCGCAAAATGAAGCATGGTGCGGAGAAACATAGGAAGAGGATTTTTTTCTCCTTCTCTCGTAATACTAGAACCTGGGGTGATCCCATGAAGCTGATAGGTGGGAAATTCAGATAAAAAGGAATACTTCACACAGCGCATAGTTACAACTACGGAATTCACTTCCACAAGATGTAGTGAAGGCCACCAATTTGGATGGCTTTCAAAGGGGATTGGATGAATTCCTGGAGGAGAAGGCTATCCATGGCTACTAGCCCTGATGGCTGTGTGCTGCCTCCAGTATCTGAGGCAGTAAGCCCGTGTGCACCAGTTGCTGGGGAACATGGGCGGGAGGGTGATGTTGCACCAAGTCCTGCTTTTGGGTTTGATGTGGGCAGCTGGTTGGCCCCTGTGTGAACAGAATGCTGGACTAGATGGACCCTTGATGTGATCCAGCAGGGCACGTCTTATGTTCCTCCCAGCTACTTTGAGGATTGCAGTTAATCTCAGAGGGGGCAGGGGAATTCTGAGGAGGGGCCCGCAGGTGAAGTTACCTTCCCTGCTAATCAGAAATACCAGTACTTGTGTCCCTATGAGTCCTGACTCCCCTCCTCCACTGTCATTTTCTAGCCCAGTATTATTTTCTCTAACCGGTGGTGGCTCTCCAAGGTCTTAGCAAGAGAAGGTCCCCCCCCCCCCGAACAAGGGAGAATGCCTTTTCAGTGGTGCCCCCCCCCCCAATTATGGAACAATCTCCCCGATGAGGCCCGCCTGGTACCAACATTGTTACCTTTTCGGCGCCAGGTTAAGACTTCCCTTTTCTCCCAGGCATTCAACAGCATATGTTGAGTTTTAACTGACTCCCAATAGCTTTGGCCTGGCTGAGTGTTCAAAATTTGTTTTAAATATTAACTGTTTTTATGTTTTTAAATTTTGTATATTGATTTTTATTGTTCAGCCTTTTTAATCAAATCTTTTTCATCTTTGTAAACTGCCCAGAAAGCTTTGGCTGTAGGTTGGGATATTGATGATGATGATGATGATGATGATATCACATGCTACCTGATCCATTTTTTAACTGGAGATGTCAGGGATTGAACCTGGGACCTTCTTTATGCAAAACACATGCTCTCCCACTGAGCTACAGTCTCTCCCCAAATAGCACAAGCACATAGGCAGGGCAGCTCCCTTTCATCTGATATGCATTCTCTCCCCCCACCGCCTTCAGCAGGATGGTGATCAGGTGGGAAGGAGTCACACAATTGGATCCACCCACAGACATGGTTGCAATGTTCATTATCTCTTCCTCTGTCTCTTTCTCTCTCTCTCTCTCTCACACACACACACATTCCACCCCACCTCCATGTGGGATAGAATCGTGGAGAGGCAGACACATTACGGGTGAGTGCATAAAAGGGACCCATGCAGAGAGGTGGAGTGAGGGGGGTCAGGGGGAGAAAATGGGGAGAGGGAAAAGCAAGGCTTTCTCACTATGAACTTGGAAGTTCTCTATAAACTTTAAAAAGGGGACCCAGTTTGCCACGGATGGCATAATTCAGCTGCATGAGCTTGTTGTCTTGTCCAGGGGTATCGCCCTTAAGCATTTATTGAACTAAAGCAGTGAATCTTTTCAGATGCTGTGGTTTCTACGCAGCTTCGGTGGCAAGAAAGTTGCCGTCTCCTATTGCTCAAAACTTTTCTCATAAACACAGAAAGCCTCCCTGGAGATAGGAAACGATTGTGTTCACAGAGAAAACTAGGCCCAAATTCTTCTTCCTGAGTTGCTAGTTTTCTGCATGCAGGAAGTATGGTTTTTTTTAAAAAAACAACAACAACATGCATGACATGGCTGAGATTATTCAAACATGTAACCTCCCATCTGTATTCTGAAGTGGTACAGTCCTGGAGAAGCTGTAACAGATGTTTTGCTTAATCTAGCCCCCTAGCTGCCTGCCTCCCACACGGCCCATTTTCCAAACCTTTACCCCTAAAACGTTTTGAGGAATCCCCAGAGAATATGTTTTTTTGGTTGTCTCTCTGTGCTCAGCAGGCACGGAGAATTTCTCAGGCTGACCCCGTAAAATTAGGGACATTCTCTAGCTTTCTAACCCATGACTGGTGTTAAACTTTGAAGGCTCTGGCTGCATTACTCATCTGGAAATGGCCCAAGTATGGCCATAAGTTTAATGATTGACTCATGGGTCTAGATGTTAGTCATGTCTGACGAAGCAGAGCTGTGGATTCGAGTGGTTACGGTCACCTGGAGGGCACATACTTAACCTCCTTAGCCAGGAGGCCCGACATGGTCATGGATGGACAAGATGTGTTTTTAAGCAAGAAGGGCTTCAATTTTTATAGGTATAAAAAGCTACCTTATACCAAGTCAGATAGCTAGTCCATTTAGCCAAGTGCTGACTATTTTCATTAGAACCATAGAATAGCAGAGTTGGAAGGGGCCTACAAGGCCATCAAGTCCAACCCCCTGCTCAATGCACCAACTCTTCAGCTTGCATCTTTCCGGGGATGACATTTTCAAGCGGCGAAATCAGCGATATTCATTACTTGCAAAATACGTTTCTGGGTGAAGGCAGAGAGGACATGACCCTCTCTCTTTCCAAGGAGAGTCCCATTGTGTGATGTGGTGTAGTGGTTAGAGTGTTGGACTGGAACACCTGAGATCCAGGTTCTGTTCCCCGCTCAGCCATGAAGCTCACTGGTGGCCTTTGGGCCAATCACTGACTTTCACCCTAACCTACCTCACAAGGTTGTTGTGAAGATAAAATGGAGAGGAAGACCACGTAAACTGCCTTGGATTCCCTACAAGAGGGGCGGGGAGATGTAAGAGGGGGGATATAATAGTTAGAAATGGGATAGAAATGTTTCTTTGTAAACCACCCAGAGAGCTTTGGGAATGGGGCAGTATAGAAATGTAATAAATAATAATAAATAATGCAATGACAATTAAAGGATAAAAATAAACCAAACAAACCAGGATCTTTACTTTTAAGGGCTGCTGTGCTGAAGAGTCTCAGAATTCTATAACAAATAAAAGAAATGCAGAATGGGCTCCACACCAGGTTAAGATATTGACTAAGCAAACATCCTCAATACTATATCCAGTCAGCCACCCCCGCTAACCTGTGTTTTGTAACATCTTGCCTGATGAAGAGATCTGGAGATCTCAAAAGCTTGCACAATTTTGTGACCTTTTGAGTCGGCCTAATAAGAATTAGTGTGTGTGTGTGTGTGTGTGTGTCTGTGTCTGTGTCTGTCTGTCTGTGTGTTCGTTGAAAACACCCATCACGGAAAGTTTTACTGGATGTGTCTGGTTTTGTGTCTTTAAGTCTTGCTATAGTTGATACTCATGTAAGTTGAAACTGGTGATTTTCCAATAATGTTTTCTTCTTAGATGTGTTGTTGTTTTTATTTTGATAACCAAAATAAATAATTTTAGAGAGAGAGAGAGAGGAGTAGGTTAAAAAAAGAAAGCGAACAAAGGATGGACTCAGCCAAGTCTTCTCCAGAATTGGTACAAAAGTAACTAGATTGATTTCCTGAACTTCTGCGAGATGTCTGGAAAATTTGGCAACCATTCTCCAGAATGGCTCCAGGGCAAATCCCCAGCAGTTAGATCATTCTTTCCCCGACCTGGTGCTTTCCAGATGTTTTGGACTTCGACTCCCATCAGCCCTAGACAGCATAGCCAATCATCAGGAATGCTGGGAATTGTAGTCCAAAACATCAGAAGGGCACCAGGTTGGTCTAGGCTGAGTTAGATCTTGTCCCAGAGGAGGCAGAAAGAAGCTTTACTCCAATTGCTGGGATTTCCCCTTTCGGATCACAGGGACCTTGCTTTTGAGTCAAAACAGCCTGATTAGAGATGTGAGGATCTGGAGGGGGGAAAAGTGAAACTTGGGGTGGGGTTCTATTTTTTTTTCCCAAGAGAGAAAAAAGGAAATTTGGGGGAACACTGGGAAAAAAAAGGCCCTTCTGTGAAATATTTTCCCTTTTAGAATGAGAGAATTGCTTTTTAAGACTCACTGAAAACGTGTAATACGAAGATTTTTATGTAAGTCTATTTACAGCATTAGAGGCTGATAGATCCTTTGTCTATTATCACACAAATCCAAGATGCGTTTTTGCACGTGGAGGTTGCTATCTTCATGAGAGGGGCCATGCAGGGGCTTTGTTTTCTTGTGAATCACGGGTTGTCTTCTCCTGTTGACCTTCCATCTTGTTTAGAAATACTCAAAGCACGTATCCTGCATCTGCCGCTCGTTTATTTGCACAAAACTAAGGGTGCTGAGGCCCTCCAGATGTGTTGAACTGTCCAGTTGCAGTCCCAACACATCTGGATTGCACCGGTTTGGACAAGCCTGCTATATACACACTTCCCTCTGAGTAAGTTCCATTGAGGGGCTTACATGTAGAGGATCATGCTGTAAGGCATCCATACTTTTGAAGCTGTAAGCCTACACAGGCTTCTTTGGGAATAAGCTCCACTAAACGGAGTAGGTCTTACATCTGCGTAAACATGCCTACAATTGCTCTGTGAATTTCATAAAAAGGCCAAGTCGTGCAACTTTACATGCTAAATTATACAGGATGTGTTTTATGTTAAAGCAGTATTCATGGGAAAGTGGTATGCCTCGGTCAGACCATTTATCGTAGAATCATAGAATAGTAGAGCCGGAAGGGGCCTACAAGGCCATCGAGTCCAACCCCCTGCTCAATGCAGGAATCCACCCTAAAGCATACCTGACAGGTGGTTGTCCAGCTGCCTCTTGAAGGCCTCTAGGGTGGGAGAGCCCATGACCTCCCTAGGTAACTGATTCCATTGTCATACTGCTCTAACAGTCAGGAAGTTTTTCCTGCTGTCCAGACGGAATCTGGCTTCCTTTAACTTGAGCCCGTTATTCCGTGTCCTGCACTCAGGGAGGATCGAGAAGAGATCCTGGCCCTCCTCTGTGTGACAACCTTTGAAGTCTTTGAAGAGTGCTATCATGTCTCCCCTCAATCTTGAAGAGTGCTATCATGTCTCCCCTCCAGGCTAAATATGCCCAGTTGTTTCAGTCTCTCTTCATAGGGATTTGTTTCCAGACCCCTGATCATCCTGGTTAGTTTCGCTCTCTCAACTCTTGACAGGCAGTGGCTCTCCCAAATCTCAGCTGTATCCTTTTTTTAGCCCCGATACCTGGGATCTTTTCTAACTGAAGGTGCCAGGTATCAAACCTGGGACCTTCTGCATGCAAAGCATGTGGGCTTCCACTGATCTATGGAGGGTGTTCTTTCCTTTCCTTTGCTTGCACGCACACACACACACACCCCACACACGGTGCCCTAAGCTCCCAGGTGTGCGCCTTTCATCTTTTCTTCCACAATAAAGCAAATAACAGCTTGCTCTCCTCTGATTGCTACGCTGTGCTGTGTCGCACATGGGCTTCAGAGGAATTGCGTTGCAAATTGCTTGTTTCTGAACAAGCTCGCATTAGAACGGTGTATTCTTAGTTCCGCGGTGACTCAGGCAAGCAGCACCTTGGGGAAGAAAGGATAGGGGAGCAGAGAGGAGACGCGCCGTAGGTGATGGTGGCAGAAGAAGACGGGTGGGTGGTGGTTTGAGTTGGCCCTCGGCACTGATGTTTGGAGTTGTAAGGACATCACATGCCTCCAGTTCTCTAACAGCCAGAAGCCTCTAAGCAACACAGGGTGTCTTAACATTGGCACATCTCGATTCTGAAATGCCAGCCCACGCTGCGATTTACACTTCAAATCTCCTTTTTCTTTCCAGCCGCTGTACAACCAGCCTTCAGACACGAGGCAGTACCATGAGAACATTAAAATGTAAGTATGTGGCAGTAAAACCTTCCTTCTATCTCTTCTCCCCGCTTTCAAATGTCAGCGTATGAGTGAGGCTAAAGCAGAAGAAAGAGACTCTCCTTTTTTTTTTGGTCTCGAATCTCTTCTCCGCCAAGACAGAAAGGGAGAGAGGACGTCTTTCGTGCTTTTGTGGCTCGAAGCAACGAAATGTCTGAAGTGGTTCATCATTTGGAGTCAGCCAGGCAGAGTTAGCCGGGATGGATAAAGTAACATGGTTTCTTGCTGTGGAACGAGAGGGTGGGGCGAAGGAGGGGAAGGAAACAGCTGCTGGAAATTGGGGAAATAGGAAGCGAGAAGGGGGTTGGGAAGTGTGTCTGGACATGTTTGAGAGAGGGGTCTTGAGGCCACCTTGAAAATCTTCTTTTGCAAATTGTGGGCAGCCCCATCGTTCGGATTCTGCGCCAGTGCACAGCAGGTTTGGGACTTGGAGAGAGCATCTGGCCCTTCTGACACACACAAACATGCACACACAGAGAGAGAGAGAGAGAGGCAGGATCCGTGGGCCTCTTTGAGCATGTTTTGGTGGTTACCCTACAATTGTAGGATGGCCTTTCCTGGGAGACTTGGTAAAATCAGAGCTTGATAGTTGTTGTTTTTCCAGAGGAGTTGGGTGACCTTTTTATCCATACTAGACTTGGGTGACCCTCAGAGCTTGCTGCTGAAGGAAAGTTACATGGGGCAGCACAGCCAGAAGACTGGGGCAAGGGGAGGCATCCTCAAAGGCCACGTGGGCCACGTTCTTGCTCCTTGGGGCAGAGGACCTGGCCTGACCCAGAAGTTATCCACGGGCCGTGCCCTACTGCATAAGTCGAATTGCCTGTCCTTTCCCCACGGAAGCCACACTTCATTGTCTTCCATCTTACAGCAGCTTTCTTCATCCTGGTGCCCTCCCAAGTGTTTCGTACTTCAAATCCCATCAGTCTCAGCCAACATGGCCAATGGTCAGTGATGCTGGGAATTGTGGCACATCAGGTGGGGAAGTAGGACTACATAAACAACCCAAGATGAGAGAGTTTGTTTGCCTGGATTGTCTAGCCCAGCGTGGGGAGGAGGATTTAACCACAGGCCAGATGCAGATGTATGGTTATTTGGATCTGCACATCCTTGCCTAAGTCTATTCATTAAACTTCCACCTGGGAGGGTTTCCACACCACCGTCGAACCCAATGCTCCAGCCGCTTGAGTATCACATTAGCCTGCTCTGCGCTACTCTGACTTCGGGGTGATGCTCGTAGCCCTGACAATCTCCCTGTAATTCCCCTTGTATCAATGTTGGCGTCTCAGAATAGAACTCCAGCTTAGGCACCCAGGCGCCTGCCTTAAAATAAACTCAGAAGACCCCAGAAGAGGAAAGCCTGGAAAGGATGTGGGTTTTTTCCTTAATGCAGAGCTGCTCTAAGTCAGACCATTGGTCTATCTAGCCCGGTATTGACTACACAGACTGGCAGCAGCTCTGCAGGGCTTCAGGCAGAGTTTTTTCCAGCCCTTCTTTCTTTCCATCAGCCTCTGCTGCATGGTCAGGGTGGTCTGTTTTAATTTTGCCATGTTTTTTGGGTGCGATTCAGTTAGTCCTGAGACAGACAGATGAATGGCAGATGTAACTGGCCTCAGAGAAGGCTGCACATTGCCACACTGCTTGAATCCTTGCTCTGGAGTGGTGGCCACCTTCTAGAAAGTTGACCTACCTAAATGCATGGGTGGGGGGCCCCTCTGTGAACATACTGTTCTTTACTGTAAAAGCCAGCCTTTTCGGAGGGTAATTCAGGGAGGTTTGACCTAACACTGGCCATTCCGAGACCTTCTTGAGAGGGCCTTGCTGATCTCTTTGATATTGCACGCCGGCAGCTATCAGAAACAGGATACTGGATTGAACCTCTGTCCCATTTGGCAGTCCTAGCGTGCTTCCTAGAGGTTTGCCTTGTCTGACAGCTTAAGTACGGTTCTTGTCAGCTGTGGGCAGCTACCGTGGCGTCCAGAACACACACAAGGAGGAAATGTATAATACATAAGCTCCTCTTTGAAAGACTGGCCCTGACCTGCTGGAGTCACTACAAAGCAGCAAGACAGGACTGTGCAATGCTATCACCCTAAGAATAGCCACAGCAGAGCCTGAATTTCCCTCAGGTTTGTAAGCCCAAGCCTGTGTATGACGAGATAAGATCGGGACTGACTGCCATGCTGGTGCTTGTGGCTCTGCGTAGCTGAAACTTGGGGCATAGAATCATAGAATAGCAGAGTTGGAAGGGGCCTACAAGGCCATCGAGTCCAACCCCCTGCTCAATGCAGGAATCCACCCTAAAGCATCCCCGACAGAGGGTTGTCCAGCAGACAGGAAGGAAGCGAAGGCTCAATGGATGGACTGAGAAGCAGTATCCAAAGCCCCCTGATCACTAGAAGCCCTAGCCCAGGGGTCCCCAACCCCCGGGCCACGGACCAGTACCGGTCCATAGCCTGTTAGGAACCGGGCCACGCAGGTGAGCTGCTTTCACCCCACCCCCCAGCCCCACCCCAGCGTACCTGGGCGCGGGGCGCCATCTCGCCTGCCCAGCCGAAGTGAAGCCAGGACACTGGGGTGGGGTGGGGCGACTTTGGAATGGCGCGCCCGGCCGGAAGCTACTCTGGGGGAGCGACTTCCGGGCGCGCCGTTCCGAAGCCACCTGCCCCAGCGCCCTGGCTTCCCTTCGGCTGGGTGCCCACCCAGCTGAAGCGAAGCCAGGACACTGGAGTGGGGGCGGGGCGGGTTTCCCCCACAAAAAAACCAACCTCCCAAACCCACCCAACTCGGTCCATGGAAAAATTGTCTTCCACGAAACCGGTCCCTGGTGCCAAAAAGGTTGGGGACTGCTGCCCTAGCCAGCCCCATCTTCTCTCTGCTCATCTTTGGCTTCTGAGACTCCACTGCTTGGCCTTTCTCGAGCTTTTCTCCACAACTGTTTTCATTGTAGTAGTTATTGTTTTGGTTATTATTTTATTCTTGTATTTATTTATTTATTTATTTTAAAAAATGCTTGTAAACTGCCCTGAGGGCATCTGCCAGTTGGCCAATATATACATTTCATAATACTAATAAGAACTAGAAATTTGTTCTTTAAAATAAAAAATAATTAAAGAAAGCCCGGATTCTTGGCATTTTACCCCATTACCAGCTATCATATGCCCTCCTTGTAGTGTTAATAATACTTTTTATTTTCTTGTCTGTAGAGAATTGATAACCCACCTTTCAATGCAGTGATTCTGAAAGCGGTGAACAGCCATTAAAACCCATGATGTATAAGCCAGAATCATTGGTAAACCAAACAGAGAAAACAATAGACATTTTTTGAGCAGCCAGTAAACTCCCACCATCACCACCACTTTCCCCCAGAAGGTCTGTTTAAAAAGTCCAAAGAAGAGTCCTTCTGTATCAGACCTAAAGTCCATCTAGACCAAATCCTGTTTCTCACCACAGCCACTCACATGCCTCTGGATATCCCATGAGTTGGTCAGAAAGGCAACATCCTTCACTAGATAGGCCTTTGGTCTGATCCAGTAAGGGTCCTTCTTACGCTCTTCTTTTAGAAAAAGCATCCCATCCTGTTTCCGAGAGATGAAGGAATGCCTTTTTATGATGCCTTTACCCGATCTGTCAGTGGGTAATTTGCGCACACTTGACACTGACAGTTGTCAAATTACCCACCGACAAGTTAGCAAAAGGGGACCAGATCACCCGGTTAGCAACCTGATTCTCAGGGTTTCAGGTGTTTGACTGACACTTAGGGGATGACCTGCTTCCATTGCACACTTGCCCACGTCTCAAGCAAGTGTTTTGAACAGAGATCTACACCGCACCTCCTTTTTGCAGCTCCCATTTGCAGTCACCATGGCCGCACGTCCCGAGCAAAGGGGGGGGGGTTGGAGTAATTGACAGATTGTTTGACAAGTAATTTGACAAGTCCAGAATATGGCTCTGATTGTCCACCTGAAGTAATGTGGCGAGGATGAAACTGACAAGTATATTGACAAGAGGGGAATATGCTATAGGGTTTAGGCCGCCTTGAGGCCCAGTATTGGGCAAAAGGCAGGCTACAAATAAATATAATAATAATAATAATAATAATAATAATAATAATAATAATAATAATAGCGGACACAGGCGGACTTGCGATCATGCACAATAAAAATATTTTTTAAAAAAATAATAGCAACATTTGCGCACACTTCAAGAGCCCCAAAATAAAAAATAAAAAAAATTCTCAAATGATAAGTTGCGCAAGTGGCAGGGGAGTGTGCAAAATTTCCCAATAATCCATAAATCCCCACCCAATGCAATCTGCCTTTGCTTACCTGAATAGAAATGCTCCAAAGATCTGTCAGGATTGAATGGACTGGATTTCGCAGCATCGCACTTACCTTGATGTGCCACAGCGTATACCTAGGGGACATGGGCTGTGATGGCGGTTCTCATTTTTGATATCTCAGTCCTAATTATTGCCCCTGTGGAGCTGTTTCCCCCCCCCCTCCTTCTGTGCATGGTGTGGCCTTTTGATCCACATACCAATGCCTGGATGTTTAATGTTTGTGTCTTTTAACAGCGTGCAGTTAAAATTAATTTCATGCCCCAGTTGATTTTGGCATCTGCAATTTCAGGAGCTTCTAAATTACACCCAGCTCCTTGGGAGACCCAAGTGCGTAGCTGTGGCATTAATTGTTCTGAAGCGGCCTTATCCAAAGACAGAACTCCAGTCTATAGAGTCCAGTTTTGCCTAAGCTCTTCCAGGCCTCAGGTAGAGAGACCTGTTATTTGCGATCCTTTAGCTATAGATCCTGCATATGCATTATCCTAGTATTGAGGAGAGTTTCCCTTGGGCCTCAGTTCTAAGTATTTTTACCCTGGAATGACCCGAATGAATTTGCACCGGCCAGAGCCAAGCATAAAAGGAAGACATTGTATTATTTTCAGTGATTAAAAACCTGCTTTGTTTCCCTTTTTTCTTCTTTTGCCTTCTCTCCTGTATCTAGTGTATCTCTCTTTTTCATGCTGGTGGGTATAGCAAATGGTCTAGCAAGGCAGATACTTGCAAACTCTTGATGGGCCTTGAATTCACTGGGTCCTCCTAGCACAGGTGGATAGCTCGATGGAAATATCCACCCAGTGTGCGGCCACTGTGAAGAAAGTAAACTCCATGTTAGGCATTATAAGAAAAGGAATTGGGAATAAAACGGCCAGGATCGTACTGCCCTTATACAAATCTATGGTGCGAGCACACTTCGAATACTGTGTACAGTTCTGGTCACCACTCCTAAAAAAGGATATTATAGAGCTGAAAAAAGTGCAGAAAAGGGCAACTAGAATGATTAAGGGGCTGGAGCGTCTCCCCGATGAGGGAAGGTTACATCAGCTGGGATTGTTTAGCGTGGAAAAAAGGAGGCTCAGGGGAGACATGATAGAGGTGTACAAAATGATGCATGGTCTGGAGAATGTGGATAGGGAGACATTTTTCTTCCTCTCTCAAAATACTAGAATCCTAAGTCATCCCATGAAACTGATTGGTGGGAGATCCAGGACAAATAAAAGGAAGGACTTCTTCACTCAGCACATAGTTAAATTATGGAACTCACTACCACAAGATGTAGTGATGGCCACCAATCTGGATGGCTTTAAAAGGGGGTTGGATAAATTCCTGGAGGTGAAGGCTATCAGTGCCTACTAGCCCTGATGGTTGTGTGCTATCTCCAGTATTCGAGGCAGTAAGCCTGTGTGCACCAGTTGCTGGGGAACATAGGTGGGAGAGTGCTGTTGCACCATGTCCTACTTGTTCATCCCTGGCCGGTGGCTGGTTGGCCACCGTGTGAACAGAGTGCTGGACTAGATGGACCCTTGGTCTGATCCAGCATCAGGGCACGTCTTATGTTCTTGTGTAACCATCGTTATTCAAAGGTTCTCCCTTCCTCCTTTTGCCTCTCTCTAACGTTACAGATTTCCCTTGCCTTTAATTCTCGTGTGTGTGTGTGTGTGTGTGTGTGTGTGTGTGTGTTTGCGTTTGCAAAGAAGTATTAGCTTCGGATGAATTATTGAAATGTTAGAAAAGCATATTGCAGGACTCTGTGGCATCTCCCCGCCCCTGCCAATTATATGCAATGTACCACTTCTGCTCCCCTAACTTCCTCCTGGGCCCAATTGCATGAAGTCACTTTAAATGTTCAGAACAGGAATTTATGTATTTAATTTCACACTGTGCCCCCTCCCCCCCGACAGATGCCCCTTGGGGCGGTATGCAATCCTATAAAAAAACCCAACAACAATAAAATAGCAACCAACATAATAAATATAACAATGAAAAAATTAAGGGGTGCATGTTTAGACAGAAAAAAAGTCCTATAACTTCCAGAATTCCTCAGCTAGCCAAGTTTCCAGTCCTCAGGGCTGAAAAGCTAGAATTGGAAATGTATGGATAAGGCTTGCTGAAATCTCAAACGCTGTGTAGGGCAGGAATCCCCAGCCTTTTTAGACCCATGGGCACATTTGGGAATTTGAGGAACTGCTGTGGGCACCACCAGAATTGGCTCCCACGTGGTATGTCGCTAATCACATCATGGCTGCTGTCCTGGCTGGCAAGTCAAAACTGAGCTAAGGAGGTGGGAGGTGGTTTGAGAAATAGTGAGGCTACAGCTGGGAGAGACGGGGAAGTATCCATGCAAAGGGGCAGAAGCATGACAAAAGGTAGAGAGGAGAGAAAGCAAGGCTGCAAAAGGGGAGGAACCGGTGAGCTAAAGAGATGACTGTTAGAGCAGTGTGACGGTGGAATCAGTTCCCTAGGGAGGTCGTGGGCTCTCCCACACTAGAGACCTTCAAGAGGCAGCTGGGCAACCATCTGTCAGGGATGCTTTAGGGTGGATTCCTGCATTGAGCAGCGGGTTGGACTAGATGGCCTTGTAGGCCCCTTCCAACTCTGCTATTCTATGATTCTGTGATTGAAACAGCAAAGCTAGGAAGGCAAAGAAAGAAGACTGCCCTAACTTTTCCCAAAGTTTTTACTTCAAAGACTTTTTGAAGGGGTCCCCATGGTTGCCGCACTGGGGACTCCTGCAGTAGGGGAGCTACGTCTGCCCCCAATGCCATCTGCTCCCTCTTCCTCCTCGGTGTTCCTGTTGGTTCATCTGTCCTCTCCTTCCAGGCCATGATGCGGATTGGGCCCAGGCGGATAGGGCAGTGGCGACCATGGTGAAGGAGAGGAGGTGGGCTTTGTCCGAGGGAGACCCAAAACCTTTAGCCAGTGGCTGCAGGCAGGAAGGCAAACAGGCCCAGAGGTCAAACCTGGTGGCCCACGAGTCTTTCTATCCCTCTGCTGCACTTACTGGGCCCTCCAGCATCCGCTAATACAGCCTTCCTCAACCCGGGGCGCTCCAGATGTGTTGGACTGCATCTCCCAGAATGCCCCAGCCAGGCTGGGGCATTCTGGGAGTTGTAGTCCAACACATCTGGAGCGTCCCGGGTTGAGGAAGGCTGCACTAATACCTCCAGCAAAGGAGGGTCGCGGGCTGCCGTGGCAAACCCCTGTCGAGAATGGCCTGTGTAACCATTTCCCCCTTCTGACTCACAGCCCTGGGGTGTGAGTGAGTGAGTGAGTGTTTCAAGCAGATTCCGGTGTGTAGGGGACCAGACTTTAGGATCCTAATACCGCTCTTTGGTCCTCCCCATGGTCAGCAGAGGCAGAGTAAACTACACAAAACCGACACAAAGGGCTGGATTGCTGGCTGTGCCCCTGATTTGCTACTGCAGTTTTTACCCCTGGGGGGGTGGGGGGGTGGGGGAGGGCTCTCAGTGTGTGGATCTTGGCATGGGTCAGCACAATGCAGATGTTATTGTGTCATTGTTTTGCCCAGGGAACTGGTTTTATAAGGTATCCCAATGAATACTATTTTATTATTTATTTATTTATTGCATTTTTATACCGTCCAATAGCCGAAGCTCTCTGGGCGGTTCACACAAATTAAAGCCATTCAAAATATAGAACCAACAGTATATAAAAAAAAACATGCTATAAAATATAAAAACACAACCAGGATAATATCAGTAGCAGTGCAGAAATGCAGTTTTAACACTACTTCTACTACTACTATCACCACCACTAATAATACTAATAAATGAATCCACTAAAAACAGAACAATGCATAAATTAGAGGGGGGACCCCAATGTTTGCAGAAGTACAAAAAATCTTTGCAGGGGAGAGGGGGGTGAAACAGTTCCCTAAAACAGTCCAGTAGGGACGGAGCATGCTCAGCGGCCGTGGAATTTCGACTGACAGTGGTTGGGGGTGGATGGGAATCGGAACTGGAATGGAGCCGCCTTCCCCAACCTGCTGCCCTCCATCTGTCCTGGCATGGGAGATGTTGGGGACTGTAGTCCTACACATCTGGAGGATGGTTCAGGAAGGCTGGAATGGAGTATCCTGGGACAGGCCATGGCTCGCTGGAATCTTGAATCTACTCCACACTGCAACATTATGTGTGGCATGGTGTGTGTGTGTGTGTTTGCCTCATTTCATTCAAACTCGCCTGCACAAGCCCTTTCCCAGAATCACCTGGCCGAGCGAGCGAAGGCGAGCAGATTGCTTTTCTCCTCTACCCACAGCCGCCCCCACAACTCCTGTTCCAGTTGTACCATCCGATCCACTTGCCGCCCTGGGTTCCCTTCTCGTCCTTTACCATGCCAAGCTCTCCGTCAATGTTGATCCTGGCTTTGAGATGAATCAAAAGTCTTCCTGTGTAATGTAATACCTGCGATAAAGGTTTTGACCACCTAACAGACCCGCTTTTGTCTTTCTTTTGGCTCCGGTTTCTTCTCAGGAAATCTGGGCCTCTCTTGTATCTCGGCTGCCTTTATCTCTCTGTTTCCCCCGCCTGCCACTCCCCGGCTTTTGGGGTTTTAATCCGCGCGAGGCGTACGTTTATACAATACACTCAAGCTGTTAACCCCTTGGAGGAAGGCCAGAGATACTCAGATGGATCCAGGCCAGGGAATTCAAATGCCAAACTTTTTTCTGCAGGCTCCTTCCTCCAGGAACTCGGGAAATGCGCCCGAAGAGAGTTAAGGTGGAATCATTCCCCTTAAGCAGGAACACAGTAATTCCTTGGAATTTTCCAACGCTTTTAAAATAGTTGACTGAGGGGATCAATTTCACTTGTATTGGCTATTGCCTTGAACTTAAACATATTCTGCATAGCTGTAAGGACTTTGAGGTTTGAACTGAGAGCAGTGTCAGCTCCAGCTTTGGAGGGCCCCAAACTATAGGTCCCTTCCTTACTCAGCCTGCTTCCTCGCCACTGTCATCATGAGCTGCTCTGCCTCGTCATTGCTCCCCTTTGCTTGCTTGACAGGCAGAGAGCCGGTGAGCTAGCAAGCAGCCAGTGTGGTGTAGTGGCTAAAGTGTTGGACTGAGAGTCGGGAGATCCGGGTTCTAGTCCCCCACTCGGCCATGGAAACCCACTGGGTGACTTTGGGCCAGTCACAGGCTCTCTCAGCCCAACCCACCTCACAGGGTGGTGGTTGTGAGGATAAAATGGAGAGGAGGATTATGTACGCCGCCTTGGGTTCCTTGGAGGGGAAAAGGCAGGATATAAATGCAATAATAAATAAATAAATAAATAAACCTACTGCTCCTCCTTCTTGCCCTCACCGTTGTCTGGATCAGAGCGAGAGGTAGGTGGACATGCCGGTTGCCATGGTAAAGAGGCGGAGCAGGTCCAGGGGGCTCTTGTCAGTGGGGTCCCTCGTCAAGTGCCCAACCCTACCGACCCTCAACACTGCCCCAAACGGTGCGTACCCAGGTCTCAGAGACCACCTTTAAGTACAGGTGTGCTGTATCGGCCCCTGCAATTGGCAGGCACTAGGAACCCTCTGGATTGGCCAGACCAGATATATATATAGGAGGATCCTGGCTGCTCTGTTCCTGGCATTACCTTTCCATCCTCGTACTCCTCTGTAACAAAGCGCCGATACATATAAATGAAGTAAATGTATATTCTTCCTTTTCCCCCCCTCCCTGCCCCAAATTCTCTCCCCTTCTACTATTGCCTTTGAATTTTTGACTGTAAGCTCCATGGGGCAAAGGGTACTAAATAATCATACTAATAATAGAAGATCACCTGGGAACATCATCACGCTCTATGGTGAAAGAACAGGTATATAAGAGGGATAATTAAATACAGCAAATAACATGGGCGTTGTGCCAAAGGATCACACGTCACGCTAAACCATGGTGGGTGGCCAGCTGTGCTGGGTAGGTGGTTACACAAACAACCTCCGGTGCTCCCATCACATTATGAGGCACACAAGGTACACAGAATAATTTATTTCACCCACTCCTACAGTCCTCCCGGCCAGCTGGGCAGGTATCCCAGCTCCCTTTGTGGCAGGAATAGAGGTTGCTTGAGAGGAGAGGAGCGGCAGCAGCGTTTTTGCCGAACAGCCCTGTAGGCAAACTGCGTAACCCACGCTGGCACTGCGGATGACACGCTAACCCGCCATAGTTAAAATAATCCTTACTGCAGACCACGGGTTCTCAGGGTGGCTTATTTGAGGGAAATAACCCACCGGGGAAGGGGAGGGACGTCCAACAGACGACACGCTTAACCCATCGTGGCTTGTTCTGAAAAATAAACCATCATGGGCGAGCTTGTTGTGTGGACCCAGGCAGTGAGTCAGTTGTGTGAATGGTCTTCAGTGGGGTTTAGGCCCATTTTAACTCCACGTCTACTTAAAACCAGGCCCCAAGCTGCACGAGTGCCCTTCCACGCAAAGGACTTTCCACGAGGCAGACTGCCTGCATCCTTTTCGGGCTATTTTTATACGGCTTTTTCCTATGACTGTATCCGTGTGTGTGTGTGTGTCGTCCCCCCCCCCCCCGGCTTTCTAAAGAGCTCATTAGGGGCAAAATAACAACACCCCCCCCTCCTTCTCCTTGTTTACGAAGGTGAGTTTCTGTGTGCTTAGCTCTGCTTCCCTCTAAGGCTCCCTGATGTTTCTGCCATCTCTGATTTCCCCTCCCTTTTAATCGATGTAAACAGTTGGATGTTTGCTGCTGGGGAGGTGAAGGCGTGTTGTAGTCCTGACCTTTCTAAAGTGCTGTTTGCAAGCGCCGTGTGCCTCTCCCGCTGGTTGGTGTGTGTGTGTGTGTGTGTGTGTGTGTGTGTGTGTGTGTGAGAGAGAGAGAGAGAGAGAGAGAGAGAGAGAGAGAGATCTACCTTATGCAGGCAGTGCTGTACAAATCCTGCAGCCCCGCTTGCTTGCTTTGCTATGCCCCCGGGAACACGACATGTGCTTCCTGCAATTCGTGGCCCGGTTTAACCTCCTTGCAAATGGTTTCTAAGTAACAGCCGCGGCACGTAGCAAAGAGCGGCTGTGAAGCAGGCCGACACGCGCCGAGATCACACGGGCCTTTTGAAACAGAGTGTGGGATCTGCAGGTTTTTCAAGACCGAGGTGGGAGGGATGGCATAAAAGGAACCGGGACAGCGCCACTCACTGCAACTGCGCTGTCACTTTCGAAACCCTTCGCCGGCTTTCCTTACGCAGAGAGCGACCCAGGATTCCCCCACCCCTCTGGACTCATCTTCTCGAGGTCCAGCAAAACTTCAGCAGCCCTCTTGATGAGTCTGGAGTCTCGGGGTACAGGCAGCTCCCAGGGGGCGTCTGTCACTCTTGGATTCATCCGGCAGTGCTCAAGGCCTCTCTTGTCTGCTTTTGAAAGCGATGGCTATTGATTAGCTCTGCGATCTTGCCCAGAAAGGAGAAGGCTTGTCTCCTGGGAGGGTGTCCGTTGCTCCTAACACCTTTCTCTCCCTTCCCCCCTTTTAGAGCCCCTCCGTCATGGCAATGTGTTTTAACCTCCGGGCTTTAAGCTGTGGGAGGCAATGCTTTTATGCAACCTCTGCAGCCTTTGTGTGTTTTGTTTAGCACACAGGAAAGATAATTCTCAAACGCTTTACCACCCTCTTTGATGACGACGAAACGGATGAAACCGCTCTTTACTACCAGCTACTCCGTTACGTGAAATGCAGCCGCTTCCCCCAACCTGGTGCCTTTCAGACATGTTGGACTACCAACTTCCATCATCCCCAGCTGGCATGGGGCAACGGGGATTGTTCTGCAGCACATCTGGAGAACACTAGGCTGGGTTACACGGAAAACGGTTTAATCCCTTGATTTGTGGGATTTCTGTTTGCAATTCCTGGGGCAGAGACATATCGTAGCACAGCCTTGCTCATCCTGCAACTCCCTTCACTCCCAGCCAGCATGATGGGAGTTGCAGTCCAGTACATCTGGAGGCTACCAGGTTGAGCAAGACTGAAGTAGCATGAGACGCATACCTTGTTGGCCCTCGGCTGATACTAACTCCCGTGTTTTTCAAAGCTTGCTTTTTCCTCCCATCCTGAAGTCTAGAAACATCCATTTAAAATAAAAAGCAAGCTAGATGTTACATTTTTTTAAAAAAAACTTGGATGGCTTTAAAAGGGGATTAGGAACATTTACGTTGAGTTAAAGCAATTGTTAGGAGATGGCTCCTAGTCATGATGTCTGTATTTTACCTCCTGTATCAGAAGCAACATGCTTTCTGAATGCCAGGTGCTGGGGAAGGACTGTAGGAGGGACCTTTGGCCGTCGTATCGTGCTTGCGGGTTTCTCATATGCACCTGGTTGGCTGGGAACAGAATGCTGGGCAAGATGGGCCTACAGGGTAGCCATTGCCAAGAAAGAGGAGAGCCATCCCCCCAAAAGGAGGACATCAATTTGCATGGCATTTGCATATGTACCTTGAGGTGCAAATTCAGAAATAGTTTCTATAATTCAAAGAGAAATGCAGTGCATCTCACCATATACCAGTATACCAATATGGAGGCTGACCAGGTGTCCCGTACGTGCCTGGGTGCTAACTTTGAATGGGAAACGTCAAGGTTCCTGCCTGTTCTCCCTCCTTATGGTTGACTTTAAGTCAGACTTGTTCTGGCTACCTTTTCAAAAGAAAAATGGTAGACGTCTTCAAATAGAAGGCTGCTCTCTGCCCGCTCTCCAAAATAGAGGACTGTCTTCTGTAAAGTAGGGCACCTGGCTAACCTCTCAGGGCCTGTGGTCTGATCCAGTGGAGCTCTTCTCATGGATCATTATGGGATTTGTTTCAGATGCAGGGGCAGATTTTACTCTGAGCGGCATCAGAAGGGTGGTGTTTGTGTTTTGGTTTTAAATTACACCACATATAAAGCGCTCTGGTCTGTTTTGGAGGGACGTGGTAACCCCAGCCTGGCAATTCAGCACTGGTTTTATTTCACCGATATTCTGGCTGGGCTTAATTGAACTAGCCACAGAAGGCTTTTGCTTTGCTTTTACATGTGGCTTACCTGTGCAGCACAAATGTGTGTTTCTAATTTATATAGGGTTAGCGGCCAATTTCCATTTAAAAGAAAGAGGCTGCCACCTGCTAAGTGTTACCTTTGAAAACCCGAGTTCTGTTTTTTACGTCAAAGCCTTTATAACCAAGCTCGGTCATTGCTTGGGAACTTGGTGTCCGCTTGTCACCCCAAGTAGTTACTTTAAAAAAGGGGACGGAGATCATAGTGAGACGTTTGCTATTATTTTATACAAGGGCCCGAAATCACGTTTGGGGTTTGCTTCCTTCCTTCCGGAGGAAATCCAGCCTGGTCACTTCCTGTAAAGAACTACATTCGGCGAATTCTGGAATGTCCCTATTCAGGCAAGGCGTAAAGGAAGCCATGGAGCAGGCTCATCTTTTCATGGCAGCTGAAGCAGTAGCAGACTCAGCGGAGGCAGATGTTGCTTTGATGATCTCCAAAGTTGAACTGCGAAATTATATAGCCCCCATGCAAGGCCTGGTGACTTTCAGGACCCCGTCCGCTAAGCAAAGTTACAAGGACTTTAAAGAGATGGCGCAGCACATAACTTGACTGGCTTGCACGACTTATCTGCTTCAAGGCACATCAGGCTCTGGATTTCTTTCTTTGTTTGTTTGTTTGTTTTAGAATACTTATATACTGCTTCCCATTTGAAAAATCACAAAGCAGCTTGGAACAAATTATAATACAGTACATCGTTAATGGTTGGGAAAAGCTAGGGTAAACAAGTACGTTTTTAATAATCATCAGAAGCACATGATCATCAATGCCTGACACATCACAAAGGGGAGGTTATTCCAGAGGAAGGGGGCCACCACAGAGAAGACCTTGCAGGTGGGACCCTGCAGGGCATGGGATGGACAGTAAGACCTTCCCTGAGGATTGTAGTAGTCTAACAGGTCTACATAGGAGATGTTGGCTGATGTCTGGGTCACGTGGAGGCAGATGGATGGCCGTGCTTTTTAATAATCATCAGACGCGCATGATCATCAATGCCTGACACATCACAAAGGGGAGGTCATTCCAGAGGGAGGGGGCCACCACAGAGAAGACCTTGCAGGTGGGACCCTGCAGGGCATGGGATGGACAGTAAGACCTTCCCTGAGGATTGTAGTAGTCTAACAGGTCTACATGGGAGGTGTTGGCTGATGTCTGGGTCGCGTGGAGGCAGATGGATGGCCGTGCTTTTTAATAATCATCAGACGCGCATGATCATCAATGCCTGACACATCACAAAGGGGAGGTCATTCCAGAGGGAGGGGGCCACCACAGAGAAGACCTTGCAGGTGGGACCCTGCAGGGCATGGGATGGACATTAAGACCTTCCCTGAGGATTGTAGTAGTCTAACAGGTCTACATAGGAGATGTTGGCTGATGTCTGGGTCACGTGGAGGCAGATGGATGGCCGTGCTTTTCACAGTGTAGTCAGGTTTCTTTTTCAACCCATCCAAATGTATGGACATGTTTACATTGCAAATTGGCACCAGTTTTATAACAGTCTTGGTTTCCCAAAGATATTTCTGGGAATCATAGTCTGCTGAGAATGCTGATAGAGAATCCTAATTCCCCTCTCCATCAAAATAAATAAATAAACAAACTTCATTTCCCAGGATTCCAGGAACGACTCTTAAACAAATCTAAGAGTGTAGCACAGTCATTTCTCTTAATAATCCCTTGCAAAAAGAACTTCCTTCAACTAACAACTCACACTTCGTTCAGTTTACTTCTCCACTTACCTTTGAGGGCACTGCGGGACATCATTAATTTCCAAAGGGCCAGCTTTTCTTTTCTTTTTCTCCACGTGAATATTTATTACTTATTTGATTGATCTTTTTTCCCCCGATAGGGGTGGCATTTTTATTGTATTCTCCTTGTGAATTAAAGAGTGTGTGTGTGTGTGTGTGTGTGCGCGCAGTTGCACAGGGCAAATACCAGGAGGTACCTCTATAACCGCCTTCCTCAACCTGGGGCGCTCCAGATGTGTTGGACTGCATCTCCCAGAATGCCCCAGCCAGCCGGCTGGGGCATTCTGGGAGTTGTAGTCCAACACATCTGGAGCGCCCCAGGTTGAGGAAGGCTGCTCTATAAGCTGCTTCAGCCATTTAAACACCTGCACTGGGGTCCAAAATTGCCACCACAGAAGCGGCATCTGTGTGCTGCCAGTTTGCAAGTTACCGTTTCCACATTTGCCTGTTGAAGCTCATGGCCTGGCGAGCATTCAGTATGAAAAATTACTTTGTGAACTGAGGCTAAATGGCAGCAAAGCCTGAGCAGAAACCACCTCCGCTATTCTGAAAGTACTGTGGTTCGAGGTCAGTCGTGAAACCTGGCTTTGAAGCGGAGGTGGTTGAAATTGAGTGTGTCTGTGTGTGTGAGTGAGTGAACAAGCAAGCGAATGCTGTGTGCAGGCTTTTACAAAACCTTGCATTTTCTTCTCCTTTGCAGAAACCAGGCAATGAGGAAGAAGCTGATTTTATATTTCAAGAGGAGAAATCACGCCCGTAAACAGTGGGTAAGTGACACCCTTGTTCGTTACTGTGGGCTTCCTTCCCCCCTTTTTTAAAACCCTAGATGGAGCTACGTGTTCCGCCCACAATGCATGTATGTAGATCCTTAGGAAGGAACATCGGAAGATGGCTTGCATCAAATCAGGCCATTTACCCACCAAGCTCAGTATTGCTTACACTGGTGGTCTTCAACCGGTGAGTCGTGACCCAAAAGTGGGTCAGTCCAGGTGGGTCGCGGCAAAGCTGTTGCCACCATGTTGGGCAGTTGTGAAAGTGGGTCCCACGTTGCAGATTAGGAGTCCGAGGTGGGTCTCAGGTCTGGGCTAGTTGAAAGATCACTGGCCTACACCAGCAGTGAACCTAAGGTAGAACCCTAGGATGCCTGACCATTGGCCACGATGGCAGGGGCTTATAGGAGTTGAAGTCTCAAACATCTAGAGATTTTCCTTCTGCTGCTTCATCACCGCAGGGTTTATTGATGGGGGGAAAGAGAAGGCCCTAGGAAAGAAACAGGTTGGAGCCTTAATATGGTACTAAGCCCCAGGGAGCCTAGAATTGGACAGCTGCCACAAGAGCGTTTGGGGGGGGGGGTGGACCACAGGAAAGAGTGTGAGGGGAAAGGGAAAATGGAAGGACAGAGAAAAGTTTTCCTCTTTGAAATAGCCAGCCCAGAGATTGGCTGCATCTCTCTAGCGTGAAAACGTTAAGATTCCAGTTAAGTGGTTTGTTAGTTCATTTATTTGTAGCATACCTGCCTCTCTCTTCAGCCGTAAAAGACTCCCCAAGAGTCGCTCTCAGGGATTAATAATAAGACAGTCCCTGCCTTCAAGCTTACAATCTTCATGGACACAACGCAAAAGGAAAAGGGATTGAAAAGGCGGAGGAAAACACAACAAAATTCAGGCACCAATTTTGTAGTCTCAAAGTTGTTATACATGTTCTTCCCGAATGGGAAGGGTGAAATAAGCTCCCTCCAGCTGTCCCTTTTCAGGCCAAGGTATGAGGCGAGGTTGCCCTCCCATTGGCTGTGATGTATGTCCTTTAAAGAAGGGGTGTGGCCAAGGATGGGGGAAGGTGTTGCTCAATAGGTGTTTGCCAGAAGACCAACAGGATGTGCAAGAGATTGTGTTTCTTTGTTTTTCTTTGCAACGCTAGCTTGTGGGGTGCCCTGGTGAACTATTTGGGACTGTGTGTATTCAGGCTTCAGAAGCCCCCTCCAGGCTCAGGAGGGAACCCAGGCTGTACAGTATCGGCCCCCTGTGCTGGACATGCAGCAGGAAGCCATTGGTTTGGCAAGGCCTGGTGTAAATATGAGGAACCCGGTCCTTCTGTCCTTGACTTATCAGTAGAGCAGGACCTTCTGCCTGCTGCTGTTCAGAATCCAGCTCCTACCTGTTTTGAGCTCCTTCTGCTTCCAGCTTCTCTGCACCCACCTGGCATACATTGGCGTGCCATGGTCCATGGCTCTGGACAGGTCCTTGTGCCCTTCTTCTGACGGAGCCTAATAGTATTTATTTATTTATTTATTTATTTAATTACATTTATATACCGCCCCACAGCCGAAGCTCTCTGGGCGGTTTACAACACGGTTTAGTACTGGCAGAATCATGGCGGTATGTTGAGTGTTTGGGACAGACTGGTATCTCAGGTCCGTTCCACGCCCTGCCACTCCTTCCAAAGCTCTTTGGAAGTGTTTTTGATACCATCCCACTAAAAGGACGAAAAGCTCACAGTGTAGCTAATGAACAGAGCAGAAAAAATGACGTCTGGCTGGAGCGTTCTTCTTGCCAGATGGATGCTCAGTGTTTCGAGGTGGCCAGCTAAACGGAATCTAAAGCGGCCGAATCCTCAGCTGGATTAATGGGGAGCTTGAACTTCAATCCCGTTTTGTTTCCCCTCTTGGCTTAGCATCAGACACAGCTGGAGCCGAGCGGCGCTTTGTTCTTGTCTGGTTTTAGATCTTGTTCGGGGAAGCTTCAGAAGCCACTGGGCTGTAGCTGGAAGGGAAAAGGGGCGAGTTCTTTTGCAAAGTACAGAAGGAGCCCTCCCTCTTCCCAAAGCAGACGTTGTGGTCTGAATCACCATTGTGAACCAGTGGAGAATGTATCACCCAGCAGTGCTGGTTACAGGTTTGGACTGGGCAGACCTGCCCACCTGGTTCCAGATGGAGGGCTCCTAGCGCTGACAATGAGAAGTGACAATGACAAGAAGTGGCAGGGAAACCTGGGAAGGTTGCAAATGGAAGGTGACAGAAGTCCGGACTCCCTGTGAAATTCTATGAATAAGCCAGGGTGAGAGTGCAATAAAAGTTTCTCTAGGTAGGGCAAGCCGGGGGGGGGGGGGATCCTGCCCGAAATCCTGGAGAACCACCATCAGTCAGTGTCGCCAAAGCTGGTCTAAATGGACCAATGGTCTGACTCAGCAGAAGGCAGCTCCCTGTGTTCCTAGGGTTGATCGATCCCAGGGGTCCAAGCCTGACAGGAAATAGCTGTGGCCTTCTCACTAGATGAATTTTCCACACTTTTCTTAAGCTGTAGAACTTCGGCCTTGCTTGTAGTATATAATAGACCGGAGTGATTCCAGGGAACCCTAAGAAGATTAGGTCCCCTCTGAATGTTCTCAGTTCGTCCCTTCGGACTTTTCCCCGGAGCATGGAAGCTTGCCAGGTCATAATTCGGATGTTTTTAATGTGCGCCCGCCTTCGTCTCAGACTGTTGGCTTCAGCCCCCGCAAGAATGCTTCTTGCATCCTGAGTCATATTCCTATGCTTCTTTGGGAGTCTGCGTGCGGTAAATGTTATCGACTTGAGAAACTTTTCTTTCACTGCATTTCTGAAGAAATAGCAGGTGTCCCCGTTTTCGTTGTGCGTACGTGTGTGTTTCAACTGCAGTGCTTTTCGGAAAACTTTTGCCACATCAGTTTGTCTGCTGAGAAAGCCCTGTGCATCTTCCTCCGAACCCAGGCATGTTGAAGATGGGTCCTAGTGGCATACTTAGTTCATACAGGAGTGTAGCTGAGCCTGTGTGGGGCCTCATAAACTGAGCGTGTGTCGTCAGTCACATCCCCAATACGTTCCTTCAGCTCCACATTGTAGGGAGGTCTCAGAAATGGCAGACACAGGCTAGGATGCTTGTCCACCTTGATGGACCTTCTCCTTAAGATCCCCGCCGTGATCACCTTCTGAATTACCCAGAACCCAGCTTCAAAACTCTGGCATGTTGTCTCCTTCCTTATCTCGGAAGCATTCATTTTGGGGCTTCAACTGTTAATCGGTTGGATTAATTAATTAAGGATGCAATCCTGTGCATGTTTAAACTGAAAAAAGACCTGCAGTTCCTAGCATTTCTCCACCAGCATGGCTAGTGAGGGAATACTGGGAGTTGCAGGACTCTTTCTGGCTGAACATGCATAGAATTGTGCCCCAGATTCCTTTTTATTATAGACGGAAAGGTAATCCTGCAACCAAAATAAATAAATGCTTAACCAGAAATTTTAGTTGGTCATTCTCCTGATTACATTTGTGTATCAATAGAAGCAATATTTCTGAGGGAAGAAGCTTTATGCAGTTTTATAAGCATTTGATTAATAATAATAATAATAATAATAATAATAATAATAATAATAATTTATTTCTTACCCGCTTCTCCACTTGGATCAAGGCAGGGAACAACAGTGAATGTAAAACACATAAAAACTGATTAAAAACATAGTATACATGATTAAAACATCCTAAAACCATTCTAAAATTTCACCGGATAGGAAATAATAATAATAATAATAATAATAATAATAGCATCAATAATAATACCTTTTTAAAAATGCTGTCAAATTAAATGAATTTTAGTGGATTATTTTTCTAAAAAAAGAATCAGTTAATCTAGCCAATTAATTAAACTAAAGTAAGTAAACTAAAAGGGAATCCGCAATTAATTGGGCAAACACCATTTTTAAAAGGTTAATTACTCTTAGTGTACTGAAGATGGCAAGTGCCATCTTAGAAGAGGCATGTTTCTTTGATTCATATGCGAACCTTTGCACTTTTAATTGGATAATGCCTTTTGGGCGACAGCACTGATTTCTTTGGAATAGCACTTAGCCACAACTATCCTCCCTGTCGTTCCTAGATCAAGGCATAGAATTCAAGACATGCCATTCGGTGTGCGGAATGTAGGGAATGTACATGGGGCATCATTATTTCGTGGTAATTGCCACCTGCAGCTGATCACTCAATGCCTAGGGTCTGTTCCTTGCCAGTACGTCTCATTAACACCCTACAGCAGCCTCCCATCATTAATGCCCACACGATAAGCCAGGGTGCGTGGTGTGATAGCTGCGTGACAAGTTCAACTTGTGCCCAGATCTACCTAGCCGTATTCTTTCATGGGCAAGTTTTGATCATGGGAGTTTGCCCCGAGAGAGACTTCTATTAATTCCCCTCTGAAACCTCACTGCTACTTAAACCTGAGAAGGAATTTGAAATTGGCTTTCAAGGAACCATTTCTTGATTTCTCCCTCTCTCTCCCCACCCCTCTCTTTTTTTCCCCTTCTTCCCCTGAAACTTCACTTCTTCAGGAACAGAAATTCTGCCAGCGCTATGACCAGCTGATGGAAGCCTGGGAGAAGAAAGTGGAGCGCATCGAAAACAACCCCCGACGCCGAGCCAAGGAGAGCAAAGTACGCGAATATTATGAGAAACAGTTTCCGGAGATCCGGAAGCAGAGGGAATTGCAGGAGCGCATGCAGAGGTTAGTGGAGGCAGGTTCAGAGGGGAGGGAGCCAGGTTGGCAGGAGCGCATGGAGGCTCTGGGTCTTTGGTGGTGGAATGGCAGTTTCTGGTGGAGCAGAGTGCCTTGTGCTAAAAGGGACACATTTTGGCCTCCAAGCAAGACCAGTCTCATCAGCCTTGCCCTCCAGCTAAGTCCTTCCCCCAGCCATCATGAAGACAGTGGTCTCGGTTGTTTCTCTGCCTTAAGCAGAATGCAAATATCTCTGCCCCATACTGACAAAACCTCCCCTGTGTCCTGAATATGGTGGCCTCTATTTTTCTGTTCCTGCCTGACCTCATAATCTTAGGACTGGGAGAAACCCAAAGGGCCATTTAGATCGGGGATGCCAATGTGAGCCATGTTCTGGGCAGCCTTAGAACTACAACGTTAGTTTGTCCAGCCCTGCAACTCATAACAAGTGCCCCACCAAATTCAGAATGACCACACGAGGGTGGAAGTATCTCAGGTGCTGCTTCAGACCAGTTTCCAGAAGGGTGACATTGCTTTGGCTTCCTTCTGCTGTCCGTTCCGTCCCGTCCCGTCCCCCCACCCACCCCCCAGCATAACTGCTTACTCTGAGCATGCATGAGAGTTTGGTAGGCTTGAACAAGGAGGCAGTTGTGCTGTTGTTGAAGCTTTTTGGAAGAGAAAGATGGAGCACTTCCGCCCTGACTTTATACTTCCCTGCACCCCCAAGCTAGGCAGTGATGCCATGGCCAGGCATAGTATAGCCCTCAAGCACCTTGGCCAAAGAGGATCTGCTCCAGCCCTTTCATGCTTAGAAATTTGGCCATCACTGGTTTAGAACATCCATACAGCAGTAGTCTCCGTTGCCAAGCCTACCCAGGCCAGTCAGCACAATCCGGATTGCCTTCCACGCATGTGCTGCCTCCTTCGCCCACTCCGCTTCCCTCCAGTGGCATCACTTGGAACAACTTGGATCTTGCCGCATATTGCAGCATTCGCAAGACCAGTCGGCGCACCAAAAATGTCATCTTACGGTGGTGGAAATGGTCAGAGAAACCAGCCCTCTGCTGTGGGTTTCTTTGCATGGCAGCTGCCTCTTTGGCTAGAGCGTCAGGAAGGTGCCATATTCCCCCCCACCCACCTCCAAAACGCATACACACAACACGCACGCACACGTTCTGCTGCTGCCACTCCACCTTTCCCAGCGCTGGCCTCCCCTCCTCCCGCGTGGCGCTCCATCGCACGCAAGCGGCCCCGGCAATTGTTGGAAGATGCGATGCCAAGTGCAAAATGGAGCATAAATTTTTCAGCGCTTTTCTCTGCCGTTTCCCAGCAGGGTAGGACAGAGGGGCAGTGGCCTCTCCATGTCTGCGGCACGCAGCGAACACGAGGTGTCAGAAATTATTGATGGGCTCTCGGAACAAGAGGTGAGGCTGGGTCGCCGTTTTCTCCTTCCTTTGCATTCTCTTTTCTTTCTCCGCCGGGGAAACCAGTGCAGCCACAACAGATCTTGGCGATGGAACTCGCTGTGGCTGCCGCTGCCAAATTGCATTAGCTTCAGTCCTAGCTGTGTTTAGCAAACACTGTCTTGTGTTGGGGAATGTGATGCCTTGATGGATTTGACAGGACCCTAAACGGGGACTTAGGGAGGCCTCTCTCTCTCTCTCTCTCTCTCTCTCTCTCTCTCATATGTCTCCTTGCTTGCCTTCTGGGTCTTGTTAGCAAACACCATTCTATTAGCTTCTGTGGCGCCTGCCAGGTGAGGCTTTCTCTAGGAGCTGGTGGGAACAACCGTGTTGTTTAAACAGGGGGTCTCCGAACCATTAAGTAGGGGACTCCTGAATTTCCCGGGTGCCCCTTCTTTTGAGATTAAGGCTGCCAATGAAGCCTACTTGGTTTTCGTTTTATTTATTTATTTATTTGTTTGTTTATTATTATTATTATTTATTTATATAGCACCATCAATGTACATGGTGCTGTACAGAGTTTATTTATTACGTTTATATCCCGCCCCATAGCTGAAGCTCTCTGGGCGGTTTACAAAAGTTAAAAACAGTAAACGTTAAAAAAGTATACAAAATTGTTTTAAACTGTTGTACACTCCCTTGATGGCTTTTTTTTTTTTTTAGCAAATAAGGTCTATCTTAGGCATGGGTAACCTCAGACCCGGGGACCAAATCCTGCCCTCCTGTGGTCCCCAAATGACCACGTCCTTTTCCCCGTGCACCCCTCCCCCTTTTACCAAACAACTGATATTTTGGTGGTTTCCCAATTTTTGTGCACCCTTCCCCCCATTTTAAAAGGCTGAATTACGTCTCCTGAGACTTAGGCCGTTTCTACACCTGCCTTTTTTCCAGGGATCGTCCCAGGATCATCCCTGTGCATGCAAATGACACACAAGAGATCCCAGGAGCAGGCAGGGATGATCCCTCCATTTTCCTGGGATAACCTTTAAGTGTAGAAAGGGCCTTAATTACTCCTCCAAAGGCTTAGTTACTCCTAAGTTACTCCTTACGTCTCCTGGGGCTCAGTTACTCCTAAGTTACTCCTTATGTCTCCTAAGTCTTAGTTATTCCTAAGGCAGTAAGAACTTTAGGGTGTAACCCTATACAAGTAGGACTTTTTCTATCATGCATACGTCCTCCCTCATTTATGGGATTGTCGTGCCTCATTCATGGGATTTTACAGGGGGGTTCAAATGTGGTTGTCTTCTGTTTGTAACTCTCCTGTGTTTTCTTACTGCTTCTTCCACTATTCCCCCTATTGGCAGAAAACCCATACAAGTGAAAAAGACAGAATAGCTGCTCAGTGCCTTCCCATCTGGTAGCACTAGGAGGCCTCCATCTGGAAGCATCCTAGTTCTCCAGAGGTTTTGAACTTCAGCTCCCAGTAGTCCCTGCCAGTATGGCCAGTGGTCAAGAATGTTGGTCCGCCCATCCCTGCCTTAAGTCACTTTTCCTTATTAGAGAGTCAATGTGATGTGCTTCTTATATAAGAAGTGCCCTGCTGTATCAGACTGAGGGTCCATCTAGTCCAGCACTCTGTTCCCACAGTTGCCAGCCAACCGTCAACCAGGGACCAATAAAGCAGGAGATGGTGCAACAGCACCCTCCCGCCCGTGGTCCCCAGCAACTGGTGCACACAGGCTTACTGCCTCGAATACTGGAGGTAGCACCCAACCATCAGGACTAGTAGCCAGGGATAGCCTTCGCCTCCAGGAATTTGTCCAACCCCCTTTTAAAGCCATCCAAATTGGTCGCCATCGCTACATCTTGTGGTAGTGAATTCCATAATTTAACTCTGCGTTGTGTGAAGAAGGTCTTCTTTTTAATTGTCCTGGATCTTACACCCATCAGCTTCATGGGATGACCCCCTTGAGTTCTATTATTTTGTGAGAGTGAGAAAACCTTCTCCCTATCCAGATTCTCCACACCAGGCATGATTTCGTGCACTTCTACCCTGTCTCCCTTGAGCCTCCTTTTTTCCCCACATTGAACAATCCCAGCTGTTGTAACCTTCCTTCCTAGGGGAGATGCTCCAGCCCCATATATTGGGGAGACCCAGGTTGAAATCATCACTGACTGGGCTTGGATCAGTCACTTCTACTTAGGTTAACCTGCCACACAGAGCTATTGTGAGACTAAAATGGAGGAAGGATGTGATGAACTGTGGATCCGAAAAGGCTGAAGGTGACTCTCTAGAGCAGCGGTTCTCAACCTGTGGGTCGGGACCCCTTTGGGGGTCGAATGACCCTTTCACAGGGGTCGCCTAAGACCATCGGAAAACACATATTTCCGATGGTTTAGGAAACTGTATTGACTGAACTATGTCATGTATCCTCTTTTGTATTATTAAAGCTATTGTTATGTATTATTTTCATTAGCAAACCATCCCATGACAATGGATCGTGTAGAGAAGAATGAAAATAATTTTATGGTTGGGGGTCACCACAACATGAGGAACTGTATTAAAGGGTCGCGGCATTAGGAAGGTTGAGAACCACTGCTCTAGAGTGATGAGCCCAACTGGGTCTTCCAGTCAATGCTGAAGCCTTTCTCTTTTCAAAGAGGGAAATTTAGTGAGTCTTTCCCTTTTGGCATCAGTCATTTCCTTCAGCATAGATTTAACTCATCGCTTCCAAGCATTGCCATCAGCTTCTTCCCTTTGCAATATCTGTAGCAGGAGTGGTGGGCTGAAGGTAATTTGGGAGCTGCAGGTAGATTTCCGGATGATTTGTTGTAGATCGGGAAGGATTTCTGACTCCCAGTTGCTTAACAATAGCAACCATGAAATTACCCCACCCATCCCTTCCCTAATTAGACTGCTGAAATGGAAGAAAGCTTCAGGGTAACCAGGAATGGGGTTTTGAGGGGAAGGACTATGAGCAAAGCTCAGTTCTGGGGCGTAAAGCAAATTCCACTAGGGCTTTGCTCCACTTCAGGGTAACCTCTCTAATTCTGTGGCAGTTTTCCCCCCTTTTGGCGTTCTGACGAGGCCCATTTCCTTCTGCTTCCCCTTCCAGAATCTGGAGAAACAGATGCGCCAACTCGCAGTCATCCCGCCCATGCTGTACGATGCCGAGCAGCAACGCATCAAGTTCATCAACATGAACGGCCTCATGGACGACCCCATGAAGGTCTACAAGGACCGCCAGGTGATGAACATGTGGAGTGAACAGGAGAAAGAGACCTTCCGAGAAAAGTGAGTGAAGCCGAGGGGACTGTATCCACTTATCATAGGCTAAGATGTGAAAACCATCAGTCCAAGATGAGCAGAAGGTCCACGTATGGCCCTGGTCCTACAGGCCAGGGGTGCAGAACCACCAGCCTGCCTGGCGTCCCAAACCGGCCTGCTGAGGTTCTCCAGATAACCATGCCCTTTCCTCTGGCTCCGCCCCTTCCTTTTGCTCCACCCCTTTCTCTGGGCTCTACCCCTTTCCTCCCAACCACCAATCATTACTTTATACTGAATTCTCTAACTAGAATTTTGGAAATTCTGTCACCCACCAGTGCCCCAGAAACAGAAACTACGGCAGAGCTAGGCAGATCAGAGCAGCCTTGATTTCTCGCTGCCTGTCATCAGCAGGAGTCAGGCCTCAGCCAGAGTCTGCCTCAAGCTGTCGTGTGCTGAGACCAAGGGGAACTGGTGGGAACTGGAACTGATGCGGGCCGGGATGGGTTCCAGGGAAGGCAGATCAGGATCCGAGGGGCCAGAAGTAGAATCATAGAATCATAGAATAGCAGAGTTGGAAGGGACCTACAAGGCCATTGAGTCCAACCCCCTGCTCAGTGCAGGAATCCACCCTAAAGCATCCCTGACAGATGGTTGTCCAGCTGCCTCTTGAAGGCCTCTAGTGTGGGAGAGCCCACCACCTCCCTAGGTAACTGGTTCCATTGTCGTACTGCTCTAACAGTCAGGAAATTTTTCCTGATGTCCAGCTGGAATCTGGCTTCCTTTAACTTGAGCCCGTTATTCCATGTCCTGCACTCTGGGAGGATCGAGAAGAGATCCTGGCGCTCCTCTGTGTGACAACCTTTTAAGTATTTGAAGACTGCTATCATGTCTCCCCTCTTGGTGCTGACTTGATAGCACCAAGAAGAAAATCAAGCTCCAAGGAGGGAGATTATGTTATTTGGCCACCATGTGATCAGAATTATTATTATTATTATTATTATTTATTATTATTATTATTATTATTATTATTATTATTATTATTATTACTACTACTACTACTACTACTACTACTACATTTCTATACCGCCCTGTAGCCAAAGCTCTCTGGGCAGTTTACATAATCTTAAAATAATTAAAAACAATATACAAAATTTAAAGCATGCAACATATGCAGAAACATATACCTAAAAACTACTATATACAACTTCATAAACAACTATAAAAACAGATCCAGGATCAACGAAGCTCATCGCCTATTGCTTCAATGCCTGGGGAAAGAGAAAAGTTCTAATCTAGAATGCTGGACTAGAGGGGCCTTTGGTGTGATTCAGCATGGTTCTTCTTGTGTTCTTACGGTCCATGGCGCAAGAAAGAAGCACAAGGCCAAGGCAGACCTGGGTGTCAGGATGTAGTCAAGAGAAACCAGGGCACGAGTTCGGCAGAGTGGCTTGGGCTGTGGCCGCTGGCGTGAGGCCTGGGCTTTATATGGCTGTGGAACGCTGGCATCGACTTGACTGTTTTGAAGTCCAGGTGGCATCCATGAAGCCCAGCGCTTTGTCTCCTGGGCTTACAGTCCCGAGTATTGGTTTTGCAGGAAGTAAAGTGCCAGAGCCTGATTTCTGGGGGTCAAGGGACATCACATGCACACATTCCCCACACTTTGTGCCAAAATTAGAAAAAGGATGAAATAAAAATGTAATAAATCAAACAAATAAATATCCACTTGGCTGGGCCCTAGGATGGACACAGACTCAGCAGGGAACACAGCTTATTTATTTCTTTTCTTGAAACAGAATCCGCTAGGAATGACCAGCTAAGCATCCTTCAGGGTTGCCTCTTAACGCCCCCCCTTCCTCAATTCTGCTTCTGTTTTCAAGGTTCATGCAGCATCCAAAGAATTTTGGTCTCATCGCTTCCTTTCTGGAGAGGAAAGTAAGTTCTTGGTTTTTTATTTCATTTTTCATTTCCTGCGTTTGCCTTTCAAGCCGAGGAAACTTCCGCCCAAATCGTCTCAAGCTTGATTGCTTCTTTGCGTAACGTGGACTGGTTTTGCGCTCACTGCGCCAGATCCAAAAGGGTGTCTTAGCTTGGAGTCAGAGCTCACCAGGACAGTAGCTCAGCGTGGCTGTGTTTGAATCAAGCAGGGAAGGGCAGCGTCCAGGCCACATAGGAAAGAGGCAAAGAAAGGGAGCAGGCTGGCTTTCAAGGGAGAAGGCCGTGGCTCTGGGTACGAAGTCCCCTGGTTCAAGACTTCCTGTGGTTGGTGGGCTTGTCAACTAGAGCAGAGGAGCAAGAGCAGACAAGGGGTGCCACTTTGTGGCGGGACCACAAAACATACAGTGTAGTTCTAGGGTGACCCTATGAAAAGGAGGACAGGGCTCCTGTATCTTTAAGAGTTGTATTGAAAAGGGACATTTCAGCAGGTGTCATTTGTATATATGGAGAACCTGGTGAAATTTCCTCTTCATCACCACAGTTAAAGCTGCAGGTGCCCTGCCCTCTTTTAAAGCCCTAAACAACTTGGGACCAGGATACCTGAGAGAACGCCTTCTCCCCTACCAACCTGCCCGGTCACTGAAGTCATCCGAGGGTCTGCTCCTGGTGGTTCCATCTAGATCCATCCTCCGATTGGAATCCACCAGGGGAAGAGCCTTCAGCGTGGTGGCCCCCCTCCTGTGGAATTCCCTGCCTCTGGAGGTCAGGCAGGCTCCAACCTTGTACTCCTTTCGGCGCCTCCTGAAAACATCTTTATTCCAAGAAGCCTTTCCTTAATATGCAGCCTTGAATCTCTGTTTTTGCTTCTTTTAAATTTTGTTTTAACTGTTTTATTCTGTTTTTATTTTCATTTTATCTTGTACACCGCTCTGAAATTTTTCAATGGGGAGCGGTGTATAAATATTCTAAATAAATAAATAAATAAATAAATCTGGTCACTCTAGTATAGCTCCTGCAGCTTTAACTGCTGTGATGAAGAGGGAATTTCACCAGGTTCTCCATATATACAAATGACACCTGCTGAAATTCACTTTTCTATGCAACTGTTAAAGATACAGGAGCCCTGTCCTCCTTTTCATAGGGTCACCCTACTAGTAGTTAGATCCCATACAACACAATGGGGCAGCCCCCTGACTTGGCCCCTGGTAGCTTCATGTAGCCAACATCTAAGAAGCCTTGTTCTGGACAGGACAGGGTTCTGAGCTCATTTTTTAGCTGGCCAGATGTGAAATCCTTCCTGTTCCTCTTCTACACACACACACACACACACACACCTCTAAACATAACTTGTCAGGTCTCGCAACAGTTTCCTGCTCTCTCTCCTCGTGTGTGTTGGAATTGGAATGCAGCTGACAGGGCCTGAAAGTGGAGAACTCAATGCATCAGGCTGAAGGTGAAGTGTGTTCCACCTAGCAAGTGTAACGGGTGGAAATAATGGCTCCTGACAGTTGTATGGCAGGTTATATGTAGCGTTCCACCGCAGCTAAAGGATGGTAGACTTCTCCTCCCGACGGTGTGGGGCTTTTTGTTTTTTGCTTTTAGTTGCTGCAGTCATCTGGGGTCATTCTTCCATCTTGCCCTCTGCACCTCTCCATCATGCTGGAAAGAGGCTTTCTGCGCGAGAATCCACTTAAGGGCACATCTCAGTTACCTAACACTTTAAATGGTAATTTCTTGTTGCAGAGTTGCTTCCTCCCCTTTAATTGTTAGGCTTCGGCTCCACTAGAAGCCCCATCAGAGGTCAGGGGAATAGGGGAGGAAGATTTCCTGTAACGTATCAGGAGCCTTTCTGCACATATCGGCTGAGAGACAGACCCGCACAGAGAGAAAGCTGCAGAGGGGAGTAGCTATTGGAGTGGGAGGACTCAGATTCTGTATTGGTTGTGGAGAGGAGCGAGTGTCCTTGGGCCTGCACAGTCCGCAGGACGGGATGATCGGGGCGTCCGTACCGCTCAGCTGCCTCGCAGATGGTCAAAGGGATCTTTGAGGCAAAAGAACCAGGTTTCGTAATTGCTTGTACGAGCTGAACACTAGGAACTGAATGCAAAACCCTCGCCAAAGGAACAGCTGAAGCAGGTTTGGCCCCTAGCCGAAACGGGGACATTAACTTTTTATAATCAACTCAAGGAATCATGACTTTTAATAGCAGCTAGCTTGACATTAGCTCCTTAAGTAAGTAATACTATAATACCAAACTGATCCCAGGTCATACTTCCTCATATGGGAGATATTATACCTGTTTTATCTGTGTGTGGTTGGATATAACAATAAAGTATTTTTATGAGAGAGGGAGAGAGAGAGGGAGGGAGGGGCATGAAAGCACAGTTAGTGTATCAATGCTGGTGCAGCATACAGGCTAAGAAGCTGTCAGGAAGTCCCCAGTTCAAATCCCACCTCTGCTTACGGATTCAGGAGATGGCCTTTGGAAAGCTGCCTTTCTTTCAGTCTCAGCTTTCCATCCTCAATACGGATATAATAATAATACTGACGTACCTTACTGCAGGGGTGAGCAACCTCAGGCCCAGCGGGCAAATCCGGCCCTCCTTAGGTCCCAGTCTGGTCCTCAGGGATTCTGCAGATGGTCGCGCCCTCTTCCCCTGGCTCCTCCCCTTCCCCTGGCTCCGCCCTGCTCCCCTCAACCTTTGATTCTTCAGTGATTTCGTTGATCCGTTCTCAGAGGATGAAACGCCTCCCCCTAAAGCTGTTGCTGACAGTAAGAGCTTTAAACTACAATAGGCTGGTATTTTTGGCCACGCCCCCTTTGCCTTTTGTCCCGCCCCACCGCTGCAATGCGGCCCCGGAGGGCTTCTCTGAAATTGAATTCAGCGCAGAGTTAAATGACGGGATTCACTACCACAAGATGTAGTGACGGCCACCAATTGGGATGGCTTTAAAAAGGGTGTTTGTTTTTTATTTATTTATTTATTTATTGCACTTCTATACCGCTCCCATAGCCAGGGCTCTCTGGGCGGTTTACAGAAATTCTAAAATTGAGATAAAAACAAGTATACAAAATTTAAGATTCTAAAACACAGAACATACACACATAAAGCATTAAAAACCGTTAAAAAAAACCTAAACATGTGAGTGATTAAGATGTGCCGCCATATGCCTGGGCAAAGAGGAAAGTCTTAACCTGGCGCCGGAAAGATAGCAGCGTTGGTGCCAGACGTGCCTCGTCAGGGAGATCATTCCATAGTCTGGGGGCCGCCACCGAAAAGGCCCTGTCCCTCGCTGCCACACTCCGGGCCTCTCTTGGAGTAGGCACCCGGAGGAGGACCTTAGATGTTGAACGTAGTGACTGGGTATATTCACGTCGGGAGAGGCGTTCCGTCAGGTATTGTGGTCCTGAGCCATGTAAGGCTTTATAGGTCAAAACCAGCACCTTGAATTGGGCTTGGAAACATACAGGCAGCCAGTGCAAGCGGACCAGAATTGGATAAATTCCTGGAGGAGAAGGCTATCCATGGCTACTAGCCCTAAAGGCTATGTGCAACCTCCAAAACTAGAGGCAGTAAACCTGTGTGCACCAGTTCCTGGGGCACATGGGTGGGAGGGTGCTGCTGCACCCGTGTCCTGATTGTGAGTCCCTGGTCGACGGCTGGTTGGCCACTGTGTGAATAGAGTGCTGGACTAGATGGACCCTCGGTCTGATCCATCAGGGCTCTTCGCTAAGATGACGACGATGATTCCTGCTTATATCCAGCTTGAGTGATCTCATGAGTACCAGTTAAGAAGTGAAATGGGGTAGTGGTTTCTTCATGCTTGGGGGACGCCCCTGGAATGCAGAAGTATTTTGGTTTGTAAAGTACAAGAAAAAGCTATTTTTAAATGTCCCATAAATGGCCTAGGAAGAGCTTTGGTTCAGTGAGCTTCCAGGAGCTATGGAATGTGGTGTAGAGATCTAGCTTGGTGTAGTGGTTAAAAGTTTCAGTGTCCTTTTACCTTTCCCACTTTCTGGAAACCTTCTCTCCTGCTATATAGCAATAAAGCACTCAGGTTTGAAGTTGGCAGCCAACCTGAACCTGAGCAGTTTCATGTTATGTTAGACAGTGGTGTAAGGTTTTAGGAAGGTAGAAAAGGAAAAGGGTGTCCTTTGCCCCATGCTATATAGGAAGGTTTCAAGTCTCTTCTGAAACTCCTCCCCACAAGCGACGAGCAGTGATACAAGGCTCTGAACACTGAACAGGGGCACTTTTGTTAAGATCTTGGAACATTCGTTAAGGGTCTCTAGTTGTGTTGAGATTATTTTGTTTCCGATCCACTGTTCCTGTTGCAATTATGCATTGTGTCGCTCAACGTACACTCCATCTCCCAGTTATCCGGAATAACTCTCATTTTCATCCATGCTGTATTGTTTTAGACGGTGGCTGACTGCGTCCTCTACTATTACCTGACCAAGAAGAATGAGAACTATAAGAACCTGGTGAGAAGGAATTACCGGAGGCGGGGGAAGAACCAGGTAAGAAACGGAAGGAGGGTCCTATTGAGGCTTTCGTTGCGTTGCTACGTGCTGCCCAAGGAGAAGCAAGCGGTGGTGGTAGACAGAAACTGCAAGTGCCAGAGCGAGGATGCATGTGGTTGTTGTTGTTGTTGTTATTATTATTATTATTATTATTATTATTATTATTTATATAGCACCATCAATGTACATGGTGCTGTACAGCGTAAAACAGTAAATAGCAAGACCCTACCGCATAGGCTTACATTCTACTAAAATCATAGTAAAGCAATAAGGAGAGGAAGGGAATGCAAACAGGCACTGGGTAGGGTAAAACTAACAGTATAAAGTCCGAGCAACATCAAATTTTAAGCTTTAGGAAAAAGAAAAGTTTTTAGCTGAGCTTTAAAAGTTGCGATTGAGCTTGTAGATCTCAAATGTTCTGGAAGAGCGTTCCAGGCGTAAGGGGCAGCAGAAGAGAAGGGACGAAGCCGAGCAAGGGAAGTAGAGACCCTTGGGCAGGCGAGAAGCATGGCATCAGAGGAGCGGAGAGCACGAGCGTTGCTTCCCGTTATGGCTGGGGCTGTGTCTTGCCTACAATTCCATGATTGCCTTTTGGGGTGGGGAAGTAGCATTGGATGCAGGCTTTAACTTTCTGACCCGATTTGTTTTTCTTCTTTTTTTCTGCACTGTGATGGGCATTACCTAGTTAAATCTTCAATGATCCAAGCCAAGTGAGGTTTCTAGTTGGTAGGAGGCAGAGAAAGCCTGTAGCAAAACAGTTCTGGACTATTTATTTATTTATTTATTTATTACATTTCTATACCGCCCAATAGCCGGAGCTCTCTGGGCGGTTCACAAAAATTAAAAACATTCAAAGTATAAAACAACAGTATAAAATCATACTATAAAATACAATATAAAAGCTCAACCAGATAAAAACAGCAGCAGTGCAAAATTACAAATTTAAAACGCCAAGTTAAAATTTATTTATAGACGGTTAAAATGCTGGGAGAATAAAAAGGTCTTCACCTGGCATCTAAAAGCATATAATGTAGGTGCCAAGCGAACCTCCTTAGGGAGCTCATTCCACAGCCGGGGTGCCACAGCAGAGAAGGCCCTGCTCCTCCTGGTAGCCACCTGGTAGAGCAATGGAGTCACTTGGCGCTCATCTACACCTGCAGCCATTTCAAGAGAGGGGAGGGATGATTGTGGGGTTTCCAGCTTCAGAGAACATCCCTCACGGGGCACACGCAAGGGAAGTTTCCCGGGAGTAAAGGAGAGGATGTGTGCCCCATGATGGCGCTTTTGAAGTTATATCAGGAGAAGTGGGCGGGACTGGACAGATGGGTACAGGGTGGGGATTTTTTTTTTCTCTTAAATGATTTTATCCAGTGTGGTGTAGTGGCTAAGGTGTTGGACTGGGAGTCAGGAGATCTGGGTTCTAGTCCCCACTTGGCCATGGAAACCCACTGGGTGACTTTGGGCCAGTCGCAGACTCTCAGCCCAACCCACCTCACAGGGTTGTTGTTGTGAGGATAACATGGAGAGGAGGATTATGTACGCCGCCTTGGGTTCCTTGGAGGAATTAGGCAGGATATAAATGTAATAAATAAAATAAATATACATACCGCAGAGTCATTACATAAAATACAAACAGAAATACAAACATAAAATACACACAGAAATACAATAAAAAAATCTAAGGTTAAGGTGTACTTTCGGCTTTCTTCATATCATAAATGCGAACTATTTTCTCTCATTCCTTAATTACATTTAACACAGAATCAAATTCATTTCTTCTTTCTGTCTTAACTATACCTCATACATTGAACCCACAGCCAAATACATCGTTTCTCTCTGTTTCGTACCAAAATGGTGGGGATTTTTTTTTTAATACCTCCTCTGAGATGCGCACCAGCGCAAATACACAGAACCGCGGGACACGGGATAGGTACTGTGTCGAAGACGTCCTCCTGCACATCTATTTGTTTGTGTTAAAAAAAATACACACATTCATGGCCAAAACACACTGATAACCAATCAAAAAATGTGCTGAAACTGGCGGCCGCCCACTCCTGCGCATGTCCGAAACCGCTGGACACATCCCTCACAGCGGGTTGGCTGTTCGCGAAGCCCGGAGTTCGTGCCAAACAGCTTTGGGAAGGGGGGGGGCGCACCGGCCGTGGACTTCGGGACTGTAGCGAGAGAGCAAAAGTAACCATGGCAAAAGCAGTCTGCGATATTCCTGAATAACTGAGGGGTCGTCCCTAGATCGCCGTGGGAGTAGGTGAGCGTCCTGTGGCGCGGTAGGCACGGCCTCAATATTATCCCGGAATAAACGGCTGGTGCAGATTAGGCCTTGGTAGGAGGCAGCTTCCGACGACTGGGGCGCACCGGATTGGGCAATGCTGCTTTACCACACGCGAGACAGAGGGACTGAATTAGAAGGCGCCTCCTGTGCAACTATCAAGCCAGACCCAGTGCTCTACCTGGAAGCAGCTTCCCAAGGTCTCAGCCAAACAGGTCTTTTCCAGCCCTTCTATCTATAATCCTTGAACTCAGAGGTGTTAAACTACAGGTCGCGGGGTTGAGGGGCAAAGTCAGTCCTCATGGGGTCACCTCCTTACCCACGTCTCCAGGTGGCTCTCGCTCCTCTCTCCCTCCCCCGTGATAGCTCCCAGATTAGTGCATTCCCCCTTCCACTCCCCAATTTTAAACATTAAAATGTCTCTCTTAAGGCTCAGTAACTGGCAGTGAAAGTGTTAAGCTAAAATACGCTGGCAATTTTTTTTTTGCATTTTGATCCCGCCCTCTTTTGTCTTTGGCCCCGCCCACTTAACTTAGGCCCCGCCCACCACTGGAATACTCCACCCGCCCACCCATGTTCTCTGAAACTGAATTCGTCCCTGGGGCTGAAAGCAGTTCTGTACCCTTCCTTTAACCGGAGATGCCGGGGTGGTTGAACCTATACGGAAAATGGAAGGCTGTGGTTTGAAAATAACAACAGTATAATGAGAGTGATACCACTCAAACCACAAGGATATCAAAATAGCTTTCATAAATGAATATTTCAGAAATTTTTACAATTTTTTTACAAATATACAAAATACAGGCACAACAACAATTATTTCACAAAGCCTGTAATATCCACATACAATCTACATAAGTGAATTATTCATATGAAGCGTCTTTTTTTATATAAACAGAAGTCCGGTTACTATGCTGTTTCGAGGGTTCTTCTTCAGTATAACGCTGAAAAGTAATTCAAAAAACCTTACTCAGCATTTATAAGCAATAGCATATTATTATGGAAAGCAAACAAGACAAAACAGTCATTATTGGCCTCACCCACTCAGTTTACAGAAGGAGCCACGGCTACAATAGAAAAGAAACCCACCAGGGTTTATCTAAAGAAAAAATGATGAAAATGTTGGGTGGTTGAACCTGGCACTTCCTTATACGCACAGCGGATGTTACGCCACTGAACCCCCACCTTTCCCATCAGGCAGTAGCGGCATACATAGCTCCAGTCTATTTCAGTGGGGCTCACGCGGGAAAACATCCCAGAAGGTTCTGCCCCCTCTGGGTTGGCCTGTGTGGGTTTACGTGTAGGCAACCACTTGGATGTTCTGCCACAGATACGGTTCTGCTTTTTGGCTGGCTCCGGACAAGAGGTTTTTTTTCCTTCTTCACTTGCTTTCAAGAATAGCTGCCCAAAACAGATTTGGTTGGACAGCAATACCATGTAAGGGAGTGGAAAGATCTGGCCTCTTATGTCTCGGCGTCGTGGTGGAGACCGTGGAGGGGGAAAAGAAGAGATGGAGGGGAGAACCACCTCTGCAATGTTTGCAGAAAGCGTGCTATTAAGACGGCCGTGGGGGGGGGGGGGGAATATCGTAAAATTTCACTGCCCGAGGAGACTTGGAACCTAGTCAAGCGGTGATGAAATGGCTCGCTCCGTTTATAGTCTCTACTTCTACCTGTTAAGGAGTGAAAGATATATTTAGAGAGTCTTTTAGTACTTCATTTGGGGTCGATTTGTGTGTCTGTGTAACTGGCTGGGAGGTTTGAAAGTAGGGGTGGGTGTTCGGGTGTCTTTCCCTCCCCACCTCCACCCCCTCGCTGTGCTTTTGTCACCATTGTATAAGCCCAGCGGTCCCTAGGTCAACACTGTGGTTTCCTTAAAAATATTAGACTGCTTTTCAAAATGGAAAAGGGCACCTAGCCGAATGCAGGGATGCAATCCAGTCATCCCTTGCTATAAATAAGATGCTGAGGTGGACCCTGTCTGGGGCCCAACCCAGGAACTTGGTAGTTGAGGCTAGGACCTAGTCTAATGATCTGCCCAGGAGTGCTTCAGAGGGAACAGCACGGCAGTAGTCATTGTGACTAGCAGAGGCAGCATGAGGCCTATAGATCTGCCAGGACACTGCAAGAAGGATGTAGACAAGCTGGAGGGGGTTCAGAGGAGGGCAAGAAGGATGATTGAGGGTCTGGAAACAAAGCCCTATGAAGAGAGACTGAAAGAACTGGGCATGTGTAGCCTGGAGAAGAGAAGACTGAGGGGAGACATGATAGCACTCTTCAAATACTTGAAAGGTTATCACACAGAGGAGGGCCAGGATCTCTTCTCCATCATCCCAGAGTGCAGGACACGGAATAACGGGCTCAATTTACAGGAAGCCAGATTCTGGCTGGAAATCAGGAAAAACTTCCTTGATTGTTAGAGCAGTACAACAATGGAACCAATGGCCTGGGGGTTGTGGGTTCTCCCACACTAGAGGCCTTCAAGAGCCATCTGTCAGGGATGCTTTAAGGTGGATTCCTGCGTTGAGCAAGGGGTTGGACTCCATGGCCTTATAGGTCCCTTCCAACTCTACTATTCTATGATTCTAACTATCAGGACAATGCAATAGCAGCCTTGCAAATGAGTCCACAGAAGTTACTAGCCCTCCCATCCACGCTTCACTATATGTTTTTAAAAACAAAAAAGGTCCTACCTCTGTAAAATTCCCTTGGAGGGTACTTCCTGCTCTTTATAAGTCTGATACTACTCCTTCTAACAGATAACTCAGCTGGTTAGTTGCCAACAAGATTGGAAACCAAAACAGTGCCACTGAGAAACAAAAGGGAAGTATTGCCCTGCTTGGGGGAACCCTGAAGTTTGCAGAACTATATATATATAAAAAAAAATTTAAAACACACTTTACTCAAGGAAGCGGAACACTGTCCCTCTCATCCACCAAAAAACCTCAGTCTGCTAAAGAATGTGCAAAGTCAGTGGCCTCCAGGAGCTATTGAGCGTTGAGTCAATTAGAAAAGAAAGAGGGGAAGAAGTGAATTGACCCCATATAGCCATCCTGGAGTAGGGTACAGCTTGCTGGCTGGAACTCTGGAGAGGAGAACTCTTGTTAAGCGGGTGAGAATAAATACACTGCAAAGGTTTAAAACTTGATGTTGTGCAGACTTCTACTGTTACTTTCTACTGTTAGTTTTACCCTACCCTGTGCCTGCTTACCCTACCCTGTACCTGTTTGCATTCTCTTCCCCTCCTTATTGTTTTACTATGATTTTATTAGAATGTAAGCCTATGTGGCAGGGTCTTGCTATTTACTGTTTTACTCTGTACAGCACCATGTACACTGATGGTGCTATATAAATAATAATAATAATAATAATAATAATAATAATAATAATAATAATAATAATAATAATATTTAGTGGGTGTTTGTGTGCTGACGGTCATGACTGTGGTTGCTCCCCCACCAACGTTGCCTGCGTTTTGGCATCAGGTCAAGTCTTTCCTCTTTTCCTGGAGTGCCATTTTGGGGTAGAAAGGCGAGGCGTAAAATAAATAAATGCTCCCAGGCGTGTGAGGGGCTTTCATTGCATCTGTGATTTTGGGCTATGGTTTGTTTAGTTGTTTTATTCTGTTTTGTTATTTTAGTGGAAACTGTCTTTTGCTGTTTTATATTTTGTAGGCTTTAATAGTTTTGAGGTAAGGCCCCTTGGATCTTCTTTAAGAGAAAGACGACTTGCAGAAAGATAAATGGGTTTTGAAAATTAAATAGGAAATGGCATTTAGCCAATGTAATTGAACACATAAAGGCTCGGTTCAGACAATACGTTAGTCAACGCAGTGTGAAAACTCCACTCAATGGTTGAGTTTTTAGGAGGCGTTCCCCGCACAACATGTTCTAACTCCACCGTTGTGTGACTGTGGGCTACCGTGGAGTTGAGTAAAATCCGTTGTGATGTTTGATTGACAGTTCCTCTGCCCTCTCTACTCTCCTGATGGTATCCCATCAGCCATTGCTGCCAAAAAAAAAAAAAAAATCCCGGTGGCTCTCCTAGAGTGGCACTCACTCCTTTCACCGCTCTTGCCAGAGAACTCTGTAGCCAGTAGGAAAAGTCAGCTCAACGCAACGGAAAACTCCACGGAGCCGTCCACACAACGTGCAACACAACGGTTGTGCTCTTCACAGTGTGGATTTTAAAGTTGGAAAAGTGCCATCCGTAGTAACAAGAACATAGTTACTATAGTCTGGTTTAAGGTGATCGGGGTTGAAGGTGCTACACACAGAGACACACTGAGAGGGCCTGGCTCACAAAGTCATCCTCTAAGAGAATTTGTCCTAGCGGTTGGCGAGGAACTTAGCAGACTGGGCAAACAGCCCAACAGCTGCTTCCTTAGCAAAGAGGCGAGTGCTGGGGGTGGGTGGGGAAGGGGGGGGCGGCAGTGGGAGAAACTCCCAACCGTGTTTTGACCCATTTTGTGTCTGGAGCGAATCTGCAGCGTATTTTGACAGAAGGTTATTTTGACCTGGGAACAAAGTGTGTGGTGTTTTCACTTTGGCTCTGAGCTGAGAGCTCCAGCAGTTTAAAAACACCGCAAAGAGTTGGCTACACGCATACAATGCGCGCAAGAGCCCCCCAGTTCCTTCTGTCTTTTACTTGCGTGTTCCCGAGTAATTGCCTCGGAAAAATTATTGCGGCCTTGTCGGGGTGTGTTAAATTACAGCCCGTGCACCGGGAGGACTTTGTCACCCTCTGAAGGCTTAAAATTCAGGGTGGGGGAGAAATTGAAACATGAATGTGCTATGGGCTTGCGCTTGGCATCCTCAGAGATTAATCACACACAGGCTGCAGCCAGCACTAAGAGCTCCCGGTGACGAGGGCTGTGGTTTTATAGCTCATGACTCATCAGCTCGACTGAGAGCGACCGTGTTATTCCAGTAGATTGCAAAATCATAACAGGAATGCCGTGGCTGGTTTACGGCTCAACTATGCAAATCGCCAGGAAGCCATTTGAGCCGGAGAGCGTAAGGCACGCCGCGCTGGGATGGCAGAGCTGTGAAAAGGCAACGGGGGCACCAGGAGGAGGTGATGGGGGTGCTTTCTGGGAGAGCGGGGCTGGCGACCGAGCACTGGGGACACCCTCTGAGGGGGAGGCAGCCCCGTTCGGTGTTCTGGGCAGCTTTGGCTAGGCCTCGCGAGCGTGTTTGGCAGGGGATATCCACGAAGCTTCAAGAAAGTCCTGTGTGTCCCCACCCGTGGTCCTGAGAGCCAAATGGACATGCTTCTTCTGTGCTTCTTGGCTCCAAGGCACTAGGCTTTTAAAAAGGGGTTCTTGCCTATTTGTGTGTGTGTGTGTTGCTTTTGAGCATCTCACGTGTGGGAACTTCTCCGAGCAGAGGAGAGAAGGGGAACGTAAAAAAAGCCAAATCTCTCTCTCTCCCCCATCCTCCCTCCAAAGTTCCCCCTGCCCGAAACCTCGCAACCGTGGGCCGGACAGAAGAGAAAAGCGGCTTTTGGGTGGAGGACGAGGATGAAAGGGAGCGAGTATTTGGTTTTGGGAACGGTGCCGGCTCCTACGTTCAGGCCGTGAAGGAAGGAGAGCCAAGGACAGGTCCCGAGAAGGGCGAGAGAAGCGGCCGTCCCGAGATTCAGTCTCGGAGAACTGGCAAGTCCGACACAGAAAACATTGCAGCCGCCTGCACTCTTGTTTATATGAGCGAGTGTGCTATTTTAAAGATAAGCTATCTGCTGGGTGGTGTTTCCCTGGTGATTGATGTGTGCGTGTGTGTGTTGTGTTGTGCGCGAGAGCGATTGCGTCGACGGGAGAACTAAGTGCGCTCGGGTGGCGGTTGTTTTCCGTGGGGCGTGGGGGGGGGAGTGCTGGCAGTGTGAGCGGATTGGGATGCAACTGGAAATCGGGACAAAGGTGAGCAGCTGTTTATAATTAATACGCCGAGGGAAGGAGCGGTGCCATGCGCCTCCAGGCCCTCGGAGCGGATCCTTCGAACGAATCCAGGCTGACAGGGCCAGGGGCCTTCTAGCTGCGGCACGGAAGGGGCCGTCTTTTTAACAGCACTGCAAGGTTATTTCGGCAGGGCCACGGAACCTGCACCTGTGGAAATGGGCCGGTATTATTTTAGTTTCGCCCGGGGTTAAAGCGACTGCAGATACAAATCCGAGAGGTGGGCATCCTACCCCCCCCCACTCCCCATGGGGGCTGCCATTTTTGAGGAGGGTCCTCTGAACTTGCAGACCTTTATGCCTCGCTCCGGACAGGACGAGTTCGGTGGGTTCAGTTTTGCTGCGGAGATGCGCCGTGGTTGCTTTAGGGCAACCTTCACCAACCTGGGGCTCTCCAGGTGTGCTGGACTACAACCCCCATTGTGCCCAGTCAGTTTGGCCGATAGCCAGGCTAGTTGGGGATGACGGGAGTTGTAGTCGGCTTCTTTAGGGCATTCATGGCCCATGAGGAATTCATGGAGGATAAAGGTCTGAACGGTGATTAGTTATGATCGCGAAATAGAGCCTCCGTTTACAGTGAGGTTAGCCACTGTTGTTCCCATTTTACAGATGGGGAATGTAGCTCTGAAGACCAGGTGCTGGGTCATAGAGGGGGTTGCCATTCCCCTCATCACGCTTTTGAGCTGCCCAGGGACGTCCAGCTGGCCTCTCCGGGGAAACAGAATGCTGGACTAGATGAACCTTTGGCATGACCCCAAGCAAGACATATATCCCTTTATATTGTGCTTTTAAACTTGCAAAGGGCTCTACCACCTTCATAATGTTCCATTGAGGTTGATCACTGTTGTTCCCATTATACAGATGGGGGAACTGAGGCTGAGAAAGAGTGGCTTGACCAAGGCACTGCTGGAATTCCTGGTTTTGTTCCACACCCCCCCACTAGATCCAAGACCCATAAGTATTTTATCCCCCACCCTGGGTCTCAACTGTGTTGATAACCTGCACATCAGGGCTGGGTCAGTACCCACATGGATGAATGTGAACAGAAAAAAAAATCCAGAACACAGTGCCACCTTTTTGTGGATTGCTGTTTCTGGCCTAAATATCAAGTTTCTACGTTAACATCTTTGGATGCGACCATGAGAGCCAATGGATTCTGGCAACCAAAGGTCTGTTATAGAGGCTTTCCTGGCACATAGAGCCTGCTCTTTTACATAGGCCGTAGGTTATAGCCAAGGAGTTGTGAAGGCTCCCGCTGGACCATGTTTTATGCTGTCGGCTAGATGAGGCTTGCATACAACCTGCCAGCATCTTTGGGGTGTTGAAGGCCAATTTTGTCATCTGTGATTTGACTGAAAGCTTGTCAGTGCTTTCCCTGCTGCAGAAAGAGGCAAGGCCATAAACTCGGAGTTGACACAGCAAGTGTTAACGACAAAGTCTGTTCCAAGATTTTCATGACTTAAGATGTGTCTAAAAAGAAAATACGTATTTGTTCTAATGGGCTTCCATGTTTAAAAGCTCCCTGCAAACAAATATAATAATAGAAGGCAGGAGGAACGCTCCCTGTGTATAGTTCCCATGACCTAGCAGATCATGGGAAGAGTTATGCCAAATCCGTGTGCCCGTGTACTAGGGGGAACCGTAAAAAATGCAAAAGTAGTGCGGTCTGCAGTCCTTCCAACTCATCCTGTATATTAGTCGAGCTCACTTTCACAAAGTCAGAGAACTGTTGGGTAGAAAACAAGCCTTCCTGAACATTTTGTGACTCTTTATCTGTGATGATTGTGGACTCCAAGGTTCACTCACTCCTGATCCACCTCCGATAGCCATTCATACGGAGAGGAGGCAATTCCTGGAGGCAAAGGCTATCCATGGCTATTAGCCCTGATGGTTGTGTGCCATCTCCAGTATTCGAGGCAATAAGCCTGTGTGCACCAGTTGCTGGGGAACATGGGCGAGAGGGTGCTGTTATTATTATTATTATTATTATTATTATTTATTTTTATAGCACCATCAATGTACATGGTGCTGTACAGAGTAAAACAGTAAATAGCGAGACCCTGCCGCATAGGCTTCCATTCTAATAAAACCATGATAAAACAATAAGGAGGGGAAGAGAAAGCTAACAGGCACAGGGTAGGGTAAACAGGCACTGGGTAGGGTAAAACTAACAGTATAAAGTCAGAACAAAATCAAGTTTTAAAAGCTTTAGGAAAAAGAAACGTTTTTAGCTGAGCTTTAAAAGCTGCGGTTGAACTTGTAGTTCTCAAATGTTCTGGAAGAGCGTTCCAGGCATAAGGGGCAGCAGAAGAAAATGGACGAAGCCGAGCAAGGGAAGGAGAGGCCCTTGGGCAGGCGAGAAACATGGCATCAGAGGAGCGAAGAGCACGAGCGGGGCAAGAGTGTGAGATGAGAGAGGAGAGATAGGAAGGAGCTAGACCGTGAAAAGCTTTGTAGGTCAACAGGAGAAGTTTATATTGGATTCTGAAGTGAATTACGCCATGTCCTGCTTGTTCATCCCTGGCCGATGGCTGGTTGGCCACTGTGTGAACAGAGTGCTGCACTAGATGGACCCTTGGTCTGATCCAGCATCAGGGCTCTTCTTATGAGTCAGGACAGCATTCAGCTAACGTGAGTTTCGTCTCTTCCTTACTCCTCCTTGAGGTATAGCCAACGCCTGTTACTGTAATTCAAAATGGCGCAGGCCGAGGTTGCTGCCGCTACTGAGCCATAATCTTCAGGGCTTGTTGACATGTTCTTTGTGTTGTGGGTAGACGTCTCTCCTAGAAGGATGAGGGATCTGAATGTGCTAGCAGGGGTGGGGTGGGCGGTCTTGAATTGTGGTGTCTCAGCATTCAGACTTCAGAGCATTGCTGCTCTTCCAACAGTGCTGTTTCCACAACTGAATGAACTCTGTACTTTTGAGAGTGCCATCTAGATTGCAGGACCAGCCTGCCTGAACAGTGTTCTTGGCTTACGATCCTGGCCCATTAGGAAGAGGGCCTTCTTGGTGCTGGCCCCCATTATGGAATGCTCTCTCTAGTGAGGCCCGCCAGGGGCCTTCAGCGGCAGGTTAAGACTTTCCTCTACTCCCAGGCATTTGACAGCTTTCAATAAGGTTCTTAATGGGTCCTGGGATTTACTATCCATTGTTTTAAAATTGTCCTTTTTCTCTACGTTGGTTTTATATTGCGTGATTTTTTGGGGGGGTTAATCTTTGTAAACCTTCCAGAGAGCTTTGTTTATTGAGTGGTAAAGGAAAGGATTAAATGGAATTAATGCAATGAAATGTTAGGAGAGCAGCAAGCCAGTGATTCTGGTTCGGATGTAACGCTAAACAAACTATGGGTGGAGGTTGCCCAGTTTGTATAACCTCTTCTGCTGGCAGGAGGGAGCCATAACAGGAGCAAACATGCAGTGTCCAGCCAGAATTCTCAGCCATTCTGGCTTGCTGTGATGTGGGAACTGGCACATGGTCTCAATATTTCTAGGGAGATAATAATAGGTCCTTATAATAGCTTCTTATTGTACTCTTTTGCAGAGGGGAGTCATCTGTCTTTGTAGGCATCCTTTATTTGATGGCATGTTCCTGTCCAATTCCACCCTAACCCTCGTGGTCCATTCCCTGTCGGGGCAAAGGGGTTCACAGTTTTTAAATTAATGTATTTACCTTATTTATCAGACGACCAATAACTGTCATTCGCTGGGCAACCTGCAAAATATATCCAGCCCATTTAAAAGCTCTCAGTTAACACAAACACAGTTTTATAAAACAGCATTGACACAATTGTAAATTAAAGAAAAGCTTTTTTTTAAAAAAAAAAATCATAGCAAGCAGCGGATAATACAGGCTTAAATAAATGTTCCTCCAGAGAGTTAAACAGCTACCTTAAAAACACGGCATAATAGTTCTTGACCTTCTATTTCTCTTATAAAGAAATGGCCCTTTGAGATTCAAAGAGTCCCTTTAGTAGCAGAAGAAGCTCTTGGCAAAACAGATATGACTAAAATAGCAAGCGTAAGAAAACACAAGCATTGCGTGTCTGTTTTCTGCCAGGGTTACACTTTCATTTATTTATTTTAAATAAAGGGGTTTTTTAAAGTAAAGGAAATTGGTATGACAACCACATCCTCCAGCTTTCTTGTCACCTTCCAGTGATTCACTCCCAGCTGCTCTTCCTACACATGTCTCATTGAACTCTCGTGTTTCTTCTTCTTCTTCTCTCTTCCTACAACTTTAAAAGCAGGGAGAGGCAGACTTCTGGCTGGCAGGTTCCACTCTTTTTTATTGTATTTTTTTATTAGAATCCCAGAATCTACCAACCAGAGCCTGTTGCAAAAGATGTACACTTAGAATTGAAGAATTCTGAGCCCCAAATGGTTTTGAAATCATTATTATTATTATTATTATTATTATTATTATTATTATTATCTACAGAAAAAGATGAAACAAACCTTCACAAAGTTAACAAACAATACAATACAAACAATACAATACCATACAATACAACTTATAAAAGCAAACGTATAAGGCCATATTCTGTTTAAGTCATTCTTCATGGCAGACAAAAGGGCTATCTGTTACTTCACTTTAGCCAGCACAGTGTTGTGCATTAAGACCACAGATTATATGTAAAATCAACAAACATATAGATCATTTTTTCCCAACTCTTGCAAATATTCTGTCTGTGGTTTCCAGTCCAATACAAATGAGGTTTGTTAGGGTGGATTCCTGCACTGAGCAGGGGGTTGGACTCGATGGCCTTGTAGGCCCCTTCCAACTCTGCTATTCTATGATTCTATGATTCTAGGTTATTGGTTTTTCTCTTACTAGCACCGTAAGTTTAGCTCCAAAACCTTCATCAGCCATTCCTCTGTTGATGGTATTTGTGTGTTTTTCCAGTACTGCGCATAGAGGAGTCTAGCATCTGTTGTCATGTACAAGAGCCCCAAATGGTTTTGAGAACCACACACAAAAATCCATTCCTGGTTACCCCAAGCTTTCTTCATTTCAGCAGTGTAATTTAGAGTGAGGGATACGGCAAGTCATTTTATTGCTACTATTTTAAAACAACAACAGAGAATCAGAAATCACCCAAAGATCTATAAGGAGATCCAGATCAATTCTTTTGCCCACCCCTGCTCTAAAGGTAAAGGAGTTGCAAAAGTCCCTTCTTGCAGTTGGATCCAGAAGCGTTGTTTCCCCGTAGAAGGATATCACTAGCAGAGCAGAGCTTCTGCATTGTCCCCTCCCATCTATAGCCCCCTGTGCCCTTCCAGATCTCCTCCAGAGGGTCCCTCAACCCTCCTGAGAAGATTTGGAGGGTGCGCAGAAGCTGCAGTGGGCGAGGAGTGGATGTGGAAGTCCTATCCCAACAGTGGTACCTTCCTGCTGAAAGAACAAAGATTCTGGATTCATCCATTGATTCATTAACATTATTAGACACCTTCCTCTAAAAGAGACGCAATGGCCTGGTTTGCATTTAGCACGAATGCATGGTTTATTTAAAACATAGTTTGTTGCTGTACCCAGACAATCAAACAAACCATAGTTTGTTTTCTCAATCCCTGGGCTGTTCGTTTCCTTCTTCCTTCGCTCCTTCTCTCCCTGTATTCCAACTTCCTTTGCCCCCTCTCTCCTCTGGGTTGGCCACTCCCAACAAATCCACCAACACCTAGAAAACGTACATAGGATGAAAAGGCTGGACGCATGTTCCTTTTTGGTCACAGGAGAGGTCTCCTCCTCCCTCTCTCAGCAGCTTGCGCATTGTATTCCTTCTAGTTCATGCCACCTGTCTTCCCCTTATGACTACCTTCTTCACCATCGCTCACCCACTTCTTTGTTCATCTGTTTCTTAAAAGCAAGCTTCCATCCCTTGCGGATGTCAAACAAAAGCTTGGGTAAATCTCCATTGCCCTCGTTTTAGCCCTCCTGCTTGTCATAGCACTCCCAAACTGGTAAATGCTACCCTTGAAAGAACATGCAAAACTTGACCAAACACTTACGTGGGTAACTTGAAATTTGCTTACGCTGTTACTGGAGAGCGTTGCCTGGCGTGGTGTTCATTGCAGAATGCCATATCGCCTTGGCCCTTTGCTGCGTGGTGAATGAGTGAGCCCGTCTTCTAGAAAAAAACATGGCAGAGCCAAAATGTCCTAGATATTTTCCCGCCTCCTGACATTAAAACACTTTCCACTGTTGCTTCCTGGCCATGCAGAGGGTTTGGCCGTAATGCTGTGTTTGGGATGCATTACTATGTTGGTGAACATCCTAAAGCAAAAGATGTTAAACCTTGATTTCTACCTTGTTCAGGTTTTGTTTTATGGGACCACTGCCAACCACGCATGTCAACCGAAGCCCCATACGACTGTCGAACCTCTGCAGCCCACGTCAGGGCACCAAAGAGCAAAGACAGTACTAGGCTGACATGCAGCCCTTACTTCTGGTTCCAATTTGAAGGCTGTCATTTGGGGTCCGGGGGCATGAGATGCAGGTGTTGGTACCTGCCCAACCACGGTGCTGTGAGGCAAGCCCTCTTTGCCTGCCATTGAGACTGCCACCCTGCAGGAAATGCCAACCGAACAAAAATGCTTCGGGATAAGAATCCCTCAGTGGGGAGACTTCAGTCTTTTAAAACGCAAAATGTTTAGGGTGCAATCCGATGCGTGTTTAGAGAGAGAGAAAATCCCCACAATTCCCAACGTTCCCCAGCTAACATGGGGAATGGTTAGGATTCTGCAACAAAGAAAACGTTTGTTTGACCTCTCCTGCTTTGTTCATTTGTTTCTTTGTTTATGATACTTTTATACTGCTTAATATATTAAAATGTCTTGGGTTCAGACAACACGCTAACCCACGGCTCGACAAACAATGCGCAGTTCAACAACAACCCACACTGAGCCTCTGAGTGTGGGTTAGCATGTTGTGAGGACCCCGTCAATGTCAGTAATATTATGAGTTCAGGCTGCATGTGTGATTTTTTTTTCTTTTTCTTTTGAAAAGTCTCCCTGACTTCATCTGTCTGGCATTGTCCAGCTGCTTTCATTTCACCCAGGTGCTCCAGTTCATTGGTTTTGTATTTTCCACCAACAGCAGCAGCAGCAGCAACAGCAGCAGCAGCAGCAACAGCAGCAGCAACAGATGCCCCGTAGCAGCCAAGACGAGAAAGATGAAAAAGAAAAGGAGAAAGACATGGAGAAGGAAGAAGAAAAGCCAGAAGCTGAAAATGACAAAGAGGAACTGACAAAGTACGTCTCACCCGCTTCTCCTCCCTTCCAGGAACCAAATAGCTACCAGCTCCGCACCTGCTTATCGGCTTCCTTTTCAGAGCCTCTGAGGTGCAACGCAGACGCATTCTGCTCTCCAAAGGATCACTGGCGGAATTCAGGCTGAAATCCCAGTCCCAGGTGGCTCTTGCAACACAATGCAGCCTTCCCCAACCTAATACCCACCAGTTGATGTGGACTACCATTCCCATCAGCCCCAGCCAGCCTGAACCATGGTCGGAGATGATAGGAGTTGTACTCCAAAACATTTGGAGCGCACCAGGTTGGAGAAGGCTGCAGTGAAAATATAATAGCCGCTTTGGGTGCTTAGGAGAAAGGCAGAGTAGACACGTCCTAAATAAAACAATCCAGATCTGAAGCTTGTTGCATGCATTTCTGATCCTGCCTTCACATACGAAGCTGCCTTATACTGGTTCGACTATTCGCTTATCTAGCCCAGTGTTGTGTACTTCGATTGGCAGCAGTTCTCCAGGTCCTGGCCTTGCTACTTTTTAACTGGAGGTGCCAAGGATGGAAACTGGGTCCCATTGCATGTAGAGCATGTGCTTTACTACAGCATTGTGCTGCAACATTCTCTTTAAAAACTCTGCCGTTCAGGTTCATCCAGTGAAACTGAGCGGTAGTAGCTTTAGGACTGACGACAGAAAGCATTTGTTCACGCAGTGCATGATTAACCTAACAGAATTCGCTGCCATGAGATGCAGCAATGTCCACTGCCTTAGACAGCTTGGCAAGGAGATTGGACAGGATCATAGAGGACAGATCTACCAATGGCTACTGGCCATATTCGCTAAAGGGAACGTCCATCTTTAAAATCACTCCACTGGCTGCCAATTAGTTTCCGGGCGAAGTAGACGGACCTTTGGTGTGATCCTGCAGGTCTGCTCCTGCATCTGCCCGTACGTTGCTTGTGCAAAGCCTCACGCGGCGCAGCTACACGGTTACGTTCTGCGCTGCCGTACCTTTGCGCTGTTCTGAGCTGGGTGCGGCCGTGGTAGACGTCGGGGTCCTTGGCTGGAGTGCAAACAACGCGGAGGGTGCGAGGACCCTAAAGCTCGATCCTTCCTACTTATGCACCAGAGTATTGCAATAGCGACTGGGAGCATGCTGTGCCCTCCCAATTAACAGGGAAGTCAAATAAGCACCACTTGACTTCTGCCGGAGATTTGGCAGTCTGCTCGCTTTTCTCTAATGGGGCTTAATCCTCGGTTTAGAGGAGCATCTGGCTTTGTTGCATTAGGGCTCTGCGAAGTGTTTCTCAGCAGGCCCCTTTTGGGAAGATAAATGAGGAGAAGCCAAGCTGATTTGGCTGCCCCGGTGTTCAACCTGTCTCTGCCTGGTCCCTCAACAGCTGCAGCAGAGAAACTGCAGCCCTCTGCAGGAAAGAGAGAATAAAGTGGGGGGGGGGGGAAGTGCCTCCTCAGCAAGAACCGGAGGCCGGGATGAGAGGCATCAATTGAAGGTTGATAGCTAACTTCTATTCCTCCCACTCTGACACCTGCAGGGAGAAGAGCGAGGATACATCCGGCGAGGACAACGATGAGAAAGAAGCTGTGGCGTCCAAAGGGCGCAAAACTGCCAACAGCCAGGGCCGGCGTAAAGGGCGCATCACCCGCTCGATGGCCAGCGAAGCCAACAACGAAGAGGTGGCTGCTCCCCAGCAGAACTCGGAGCTAGGTACGTACCGGCTATCCCTGTGGAGCGGGTGAGCAAGAGGTGGGGTTTGCCTGTGTGATGCAGCGCCCATGCAGGCGGCAGGAGCCCATGGGGAAGAGAGCAAGTGGTGAAAGAAAGAGAGATCTATGTCTTTCTCCTAATGATTACAATGTCTGAAGCATTGAATGCATAGATCTATATCTATTAGGGCTGTGCACGGACCCCCCGGAACCGCTTCGTGGCCCGATCCGGAACTTTTGGATCGGCCCGAACCACTTCCGTTTGATCCAGCCCTCCCCCAATCTGCTCCGCGGAGCGAGTTCCGGAGGGGTGGATCAAGATTTTAACCCCCTTCCCTACTTACTTGCCTCTGCGGTGGGCGGCAGAGGCAGGTAAGTGGGGAAGGGGGTACAAAATGGGGGCCGAATAAGCCCCCCTGCCCCCTTACCTGGTTTCGCCACCATCACTGCATAGACTGTGGTGGTGCCGGAACCAGGTGAGACCCCTCCCCACCCCACTTACCTGTGTTCGGAGCTCTGGATGGAGGCGAACCGCTTCACCTCAATCCGCAGCTCCCCCGACCTGATTCGGATCCGCCTTTGGCGGAGGCGAATCGGGCCGCTCTGCTCCCGCTTCTACGACCCAAAACGGAGCTGAGCACAGCCCTAATATCTATATAGAAACATCGGTGTCACATTCGTGATTCTAATACCTTCATTACAAATAATGTGTTGAGATTCTAAATAGAGATATGGCTAGCTTACAGAAAGATTGATCCAAAGTCCAGTTTAGCATATTAGTCCCTTCCTTAAATAGAATAAAAGGTACTGCACATATCAGTCACTCTTCTTTCCCATTAAAAACAGAACAGTGTGCGTGTGTGTGTGTGTGTGTGTGTGTGTGTGTGTGTGTGTGTGTGTGTTTAAACCACCACCCATAGGTTTGGAAGTTCTTAAATTCAATCCATCAGAAAAACTTAAGGAACTAAGTTCCAACAAGTAAGAAAATTCTTAAAAATGTGCACATGTTCATGCTGTACCCTTGGCCGATCAAGTGGGTTACTTTTCATGGAATCATAGAATAGTAGTGTTGAAAGGGGCCATTAAGGTCATCGAGTCCAACCCCCTGCTCAGTGCAGGAATCCACCCTAAAGCATCCCTGACAGATGGCTGTCCAGCTGCCTCTTGAAGGCCTCTAGTGTGGGAGAGCCCACCACCTCCATAGGTAACTGGCTCCATTGTCATACTGCTCTAACGGTCAGGAAGTTTTTCCTGAAGTCCAGCCGAAATCTGGCTTCCTGTAACTTCAGCCCGTTATTCCGTGTCCTGCACTCTGGGATGATCGAGAAGAGATCCTGGCCTTCCTCTGTGTAAAATCCTAGCACAGCTGGTAGTGAAGGATAGTGAAAGATGCAATCCGAAAAGATCAGGAGGGCCACAAGTTGGCCTCTCCTGTTGTAAAGGGTGAACCAGTTTCTTCTCCACCAGTCTAGAACATGAGGACCTTCAGCTGTTCCCATTAATGAACAATCTCAAATCTTGCTGCTTTAATGAAATTGAATAAGAGTCCCTTCTTATCTTTCAGTACTACCCAAAATGCCTATCTCGTTTTTCTGCTCAGGCACATTCAAAGCAGCTAATGAGAGCGCAAATATTAAAACATCTGACAGAAGTTTGGCTATTGCACCATATAGATGATGATGATGATGATAATAATAATAATAATATAATCAGAAAACCTTCAGAAACTGGGCCTACCAAAATACAGCCACACCAACATCCAGAAAGCAGTCATACTTAACATCATACACATGTTTAATAGTCAGGAAAATTCTGAATCAGTAAATGACAGCATGACTTAGTAAAGACTGTCATGTCCACCACGAGCGATAAAAGAGAGATGGTGATGATGATGAATATGATAAAATCAAATGAAAATGCAAGCATGGAAACAACTACTAAAATATATATTTTTTAAAATCAGTGAAAGCTGATTAAAACCACTCAGAAACGGTGTCAGAATAAGCCGTATTAAAAATGCAGTTAAGAGTTCAAAGCCTGTATTAACAGGTGAGTTCTGTGCCTTCCTGACAGTCTCCCTACAGAGGGTTTCCCACAGGCATTGCAAACACAACCAAAATTATCTCATCTCTCCTGTCTACCATTTGTACCTCTAACAGCAATGGGACACATACCAGAGACTTCAAAGTTTATATGAGAATAGACGGTAATTTGGCGGGCAGGTGGGTGTGAACATTTCTTCTCTCAACTTAGGGACGCTCCCTGGGAAAATGGGTGAGTGGTTTTGGGGCTAGAATAGTCTTGAGAAGTAATTTTCCCCTTCTGCACCATTGCGTCTCGCTCTGTAAACCTTGGAAGAGTTTACTCTTCTCAACCACTTGGGGGCCTTGGAGTCCTAAGAAATGTCGTCCAGGGAAGTGGCTTTGCGTGTCTATTCCTAGACTATATACAAAACAAGACTGCAGCTTTAATCTGTTTAGTGGGTAGATTAATCAACCAGAGCTTTAGTTGATTAACTGATGGGGAGCAGTGTTAATCATTGAGGGAGAATTTTAATTCGTAGTTGTGCAAGTTCAAAGATGGCCTTTTCTAACAATGAATGATATAATTGCTACTTCGTCAAGGCGGGGGCGTGTCATGGTGTTGAACTGCATAGCATCTTAGCATTTCTGTTGATGCCTTATGTGGACACCCGTGTTGAGGTTTAATCATGTCGATTAGTTTAAATTGAATTGTCTACTTGCTTTGGATCAAAGGTAGTCAGTTAGTTGACTTAAAGTATTTTCATTAGTTTTCAGCCTGAATGCTTATGCTCAATGTCTCCATTCTACATCGCGCATGAGATACATTTCATGCTAGCTTCTGTTACACAATGTACCCACTGCCACAAAAAACAATAGAATGTTTGTCTTTGTGAATGCTTTGCTACAACCCCCCCCCCTTTTTATGTTTAAAAAATCTGTTTTGGTCGCAAAGTTTATGTAATACAAAAATATGCAATCAATTCATTATAAACATACAGCAACAATCAACTTATGGGTTCACGGTGCATACGAATTATATCATTCCAAACCAGTTAGGGGCTTACATGTATCTAATGCAGTTAAATACATAGAATTCAACTATACTGATCTAAATTACAGTGTTTCCAGCTTCATCCAACCTCCCTCCGCTTTAAAATAAAACTTGTCACCCGCCTCACTGCCTGATTATGTCCTCAGCAGTCACCAGTGGCTGCCAGTTTGTCACGGCCGGCTTTATTTTCAAACGGCCACATTGCCACCTGATGATGCCCTTAGTCTGCTACTGCCGGCTGGCTAAGAGCCAGTGAAAAGCCCAGCTGCTGCCCAGTGAGCCCTTGCAGGTTTCTTGATCTGCCTTTAACGTTTTAAAACAGCCCTATGAACAACCCCACAAAAGTTATTAGCCTTGGGGGGAAAAAATTGTTAGTAGCCTGCTAAAAGATAAGTAGCCATTTCCATGCTGGCAGTGGAAGAGGGAAAGACCTTGCTCCACAGCCAATATGGGGAAATGTAGCCTCTGACGTTGATACACAAACACACACACACACACACACACAAACACACGTTAGCAGCCAGTCATGAAAGGTGTTACGTTTTACCTGGGGGGAACATGCAGGTGTGAGCAGCCCTTGGCAAGGCTCTCCTGCTGCACCTGCATCAAGGGTGCCAGCGGAAAATACAGCTGAAAGAGACTTTATCCATGTTGCTCCCACTCTGGCTTCTTAGCAACGTCAGTCTTCCTGCCGTTCTGCAAGACCTTGTTACACTGTCCAGCACAATGAGGCGCTTGAGCGCTGAGGTGGTAGAGCGAATCGCGGCATCGCTTCAGATTGCCTGACTGGGGATGCCGTGTTTAAGTGCACCTCCACGCGAGAAGCCAACCAACCAAAGAGCGTAGCAGGGAAGAAGTCTGGAGAGCCAGCACCAAGAGTAGGCATGGCCAGGCACCTCCCAAGGGCCCACACCCCAGCAGGGGCCCACTGACGCAGAAAACGGTGGTGATGAGAAGGAGGGGCACTAGATGCCACAGTAGGCAAATGGTAGCCGTAATGAGGAGGAGGAGGAGCAGCTGGGGGCAATGGGGGTGAGAAGGCTGACTCACTGAGAAAGGGGAGCCATAGAGGGTGCCTTGCCCAAGGGACCTCCGAAACCTGAAGACATTCCTGTGGCACACACTGGCTTAATCTCCAGGCTTAACTACTGTAATGCACTCTGTGTGGGGCTGCCCTTGAAGACAATGTGGTAGCTTCCCCTAGTTAAAAATGCTGTTGTGTGCCTCCTTTTCGAAAAAATATTTCCCCAGCTGCTAGGGCTTGGCAAAGGAAGGACGAAGAGGTGCATTTCTGTGTTAGGTATGGAAGGAGAAGCCTTCCCTTTGTCAGCAGCCCTCTTGGTTTCTATACCTGGTGGGACAGAGTGCTCCATTCCTCCTTAGCCAGACCTCTCACTCGCCGGCCTGGAATTCCATGCACTCGCCTGCATGCATCTCCTGGTCACCTGTAGCAACCAGGCTAGTGCTTAATTACAAGGCTGCCCTCTCTATTGTCCTTTCAGAGGGAGTGACAAAACCTGTCTCTTCTGTGGCCTTTAGCTCAGCTAGTTAGTTTGTTTGCACAGTGCTGCCTGTTTCGTTTTTCTTTGTAGTTTTGAGGGGAGGTAATGGTTGGTTTTGTTCTACTTCTTTATATACCCACCTATGTTGGCATATAGAAAGGCGGCTAACAGATTATGATGATCATAGAATCATAGAATAGTAGAGTTGGAAGGGGCCTATAAGGCCATTGAGCAAACCCCCTGCTCAGTGCAGGAATCCACCCTAAAGCATCCCTGACAGATGGTTGTCCAGCTGCCTCTTGAAGGCCTCTAGTGTGGGATAGCCCACCACCTCCCTAGGTCACTGGTTCCACTGTCGTACTGCTCTAACAGGAAGTTTTTCCTGATGTCCAGCCGGAATCTGGCTTCCTGTAACTTGAACCTGTTATTCCATGTCCTGCACTCTGGGATGACCGAGAAGAGATCCTGGCCCTCCTATGATGATGATGATGATGATGATGATGATGATGATGATGATGATAATGATAGTAAGTCTGGGAGCATTCAGAAGAACTCCCTCTCTCCCCCATCTGCAGCCTGAAGATTTTCAGTCTGCTTCAGGGTTCGGTCTCCTCTGTTTCCGTCTATACAGGCAGCAGAGTGAGGTGGGGATGAGTTAGAAGAATGCAGCCGGATGCATTCCACTGGGCTGGAATGTAATCCAGCACCAAGGGAACAAAGTAGAATTCACAGATTGTGCCAAGTGTGAGGTTGATTCTTTGGGATCATTCCAACCAAGCCCCCTCTACACACACACACACACAAATTCACCCTTACAGCTTCCATTTATGTGTGTAAGAGTAACTTCTAACTCTCCACATCTCCAGCAAACTAAGGTGTCAACCTAGGTTAGCTTTGACCAGCACAGAAAGGATCCGATAAATTTGCAGTGCAACACCTTTTACAGCACGACTCCAAGATCAAGTGTGTGGAAGAAACCTCAGCTGAGACCCAGTTTTCCACTGCAGTGGAAGTACATGTAATATTTTGTGTCACGGAGAACAGCACTTAGGGATGGTGGCTGTTCGGTCATTCCTAAGGACAAATGTGATGCTTTCGAGGGCAATGCGAGGAAGTGTGTCCAGAACTGAACAAATAAATCTACTGGGATCAGAATAAAAAAGGCTGAGTTGAGAGAATATTCATGGGTGAAGTGAGATTTGGACCAGGAAACACACCTGCCGCCATCTCACCCCAGGCTCATAGTTCAATCTTTTAGTCACAGATGCATCGGAGCTGATCTCTGGGGATTTTCTTCAACCTGCCTTCCATAAAGTTTGATTTCATTGTCTGGCAGCGCAGGGCGGTGAATGCCCTGTGAACAGGTGGATTTAGATCAGACAAGTATTTTTCTATCCTGTGGTGCCATTTAAGAAAATGGTAGGCATTAGAAAATCTAGATAGACTGATAGCCTCCTTCCATATCCTTTTTTGCAAATAGCTCTTGGAAATGCACTTCGATTTTGTGTCTGCTAGAATGAGTTCCAGCAACAAGAAAGGCATCTGGATCAAGCCCATATTTCTGTAGTAAAAATTTACTTTTAGCTATCCAGGTGTTTTGAGATGGTGAATGTGCCTGCTCAATCTTTTAGTCAGTGCAGTACTGCTGTAAAGCATTTTGCAAATGAAGGCAGGAGTGTCCATTTTCAGGTTGCTTGCTGTGTTCTTCTCTCGCACAATACCATCATGTTGTGAAGGGAGGTGGAGCATCTTTAGTGGTAGAACTTCCGTTTCCCATGCAGAAAGCCCCAGGTTCCACGTCCAGGTAGGGCTGTGAAAGACTCCTCTCTGATACCCTGGGGAGCAGCTGCCACTCCGTGTAGACAGTACTAAGCATTGGGATGACCTGCTGGCATAGGATTTGAGGGCTAGGGTTTGATACCACACGTGGTAGAACCTTGGAGCTGAAAATCTTACCAGCCAATTATTTTGGGCTAGTTGCCCTGTTGTAAGTGGAACTGCACCGATCATTGGTGCTGGCTGTTTCAGGCTGTGGGATTAGAAGCCAGCAAAGGGGTCAGTTGAGTGATTGCCCCTCCGTCAGGGAGGAGGCCCACCCATTGACCACATATAAGTTTCTTTAAAATCTGTTATTAAGAGGATGAGCTGTGAGCCTGAAAGAACCTAGGCCAAATCTCATCTCAACCATGGATGGCTATAGGCACGCTATTAACTCTCAAGCTCATCTGTAATATGGAAGTGATAATGAACACTGTGGAAGAGCATCCAGTGTTGAAAATGAGGATGACTCTTTTGAATTGTCCTCAGCCTCTATGGTTAGCAGATTTGGGTGGAAGTATCCATTGACTTGTGTGACCTTCATCATTTCGTCTTCTCCCCAGTGCATATATTAGCTTGTCTCGCTACAGGGAATAGATTGTGGAGGGGGAGAAATGCCCTCTAATGAATTGCAAGGGGAGCCAGCTGCAACCTCATCTAGTCAGCTGTGAAGGCAAGTCCTTCTTTTTCCTCCTAAGCCCTTGACACTGTACAGGTTGTAGGCCTTGGGAATTGCATCTTGCATCTTACACGACCCCCCTGTTACCTTTCTGGTTTTGTTTTGGGGTGTGTGTTTTTTTATCTCTCCAGAACAGTTGCAACTTTCCCCTCTCCTTTTCAACAAGCCTCGGTGGCTGTTTTCTATCTCCGTAAAGGAGGCCGGCCAAACTTCTTTCATTGTGATCAAAATAACATTTGTATTCTCTGTTTAGAGAGTAACAGCCTTGAAACGGAAACCTGTTTCCTTTGCCAGAGTGTGAGTGCATGTGTGTTTCAGAGTGACTCACGTTGGTTTGCTGTTGAAGGCCTTTTCCTCCTCCTAGGTTTCAGATTGCCCCAAAATTGACGTGTTCTACGAGTAGAAGGTGGAAGACTTGGAAACAAATAAGAGTGCAAATGGCTCTAACACACATGCATTGAGCAGGGGGTTGGACTTGATGGCCTTTTAGGCCCCTTTCAACTCTACTATTCTATGATTCTATGATTCTATTTCACTCTCTCTCTCTCTCACACACACACACACGCAATCTCAAGCTGCCTTGTGTGCTACCTTTTTCAGTGAACAAAAGTGGCATAGAAAATAGCACCGTGCTTCCTACTCTGCCCGGCAGCAACAACAACAAAAATAAATTTATTTCTTACCCGCCTCTCCATTCAGAGAGGCAGGGAACAACAGTAAATATAAAATACATAAAACTGAATTAAGAACATAATATACATTGTTAAAAACATCCTAAAAACATTTTAAAACATCTTAGGGTCTCAAATAGGTGTATTTTATATCATTCATTCACTGTTATTTATTACGGTCACAGACCAGCAAAATCAACACCAAAACGTACAAGGGATAGATAAAAAGTGACATTAAAAAAATGCAGCTTGGTGAGTTGCTTCTCTCAGAAGTTTTGCAAGGTTATTTTTCTAATTTGCATTGAGCTCATGAGAAACTTAGAGACCCTTTCAGTAATATGGGAGGACACATCCTTTAAACAGATTAATACCAACGTTGTGGGGCTACATCCAGAAAAGGCTGTTAATAAAGGAAAGATTAACTTTTTTCTGCATTCCTCATACATGTTACAATGCAAAATGGCATGTTCGACAGATTCTATTGCTCCAGAACCACAGGGACATATCTGTTCATTAACCGGGATCTTACTAAATCGTCCTTCTAGTAATGCTGATGGCAACCCATTAAAGCGAGCAAGGGTAAATGCTCTCCTCTACTTGGGAATGGTTAAAGCATACAGATATGAAGCTGCAGTGAGCCCATAGTTATTAAAATTATTGTAGAGCAGTGGAGAGCAAGATTTGTTAGCAGCAGTTCTTAAATGCTGTGGATCTAGATCTGTTAGTCTTTGAACAACAAGAGATTGGGCCTTCCGGAGCCCATAGTTGCCCATGACTTCCACAGAGAAGCCCAGCCTAAGTAGCTTCTTCTCCATCTCTCTCATCCAGCGAGTGACGTAGGAACCTGAGAGCATGTTTTTATACTGTTTGTTTTATACTTTGAATGGTTTTAGTTTTTGTGAACCACCCAGGGAGCTTTGGCTGTTGGGCGGTATAAAAATGCAATAAATAATAATAATAATAATAATAATAATAATAATAATAATAATAGCTAGAAATGCCCGTGATTGAACCTGTGATTTTCTGCAAACGATGCACTCTTCCCATCACTCAGCTACAGTCCCCTACTTGAGGGATCAGGAAGCTTGTTGCTGTTGTACTTTTGTTGTTGAAAGCAAAGCTGCTTACAAAAGATTTAAAAAAAAAAAACGGTAGAAAGATAACAACTGAAAATTAATCGGTATACAGAATAATACCACAATAGCACTAAAATCACACATGCATCAAACTCAAAGCAGCAACCCATAAAGACAGCAGAATGTTAAACGCTTAAAGCTCACCCTTCGTTGCATACACCGAAAGAGAAAGAGGGCCTGGCGGATCTCCGCGGGTGAAAAAGTTGGGACATTGGCTAGTGAGCTACCTGAGATTGTGTGTGCAGGCGGCTCGTTTTGTCCTTCCCTGCTAGAACGAACATCTGTAAGTGCTTAGAAATGAACTCACGGCCAAGTTTTGCTCTTTTTTCCTCCCCTCCTCCCAATGCCCATTCTTTTTGTTTTGTATCTTTTAGATTAATAATAATAATAATAATAATAATAATAATAATAATAATAATTCTTTGTGAGCTGCTCTGGGAACCGTATTTGGCTGAAGAGCGAGGTAAAATGCAGGAAATAAATATGTCTCAGAGCCCTCTTTGGACGCAGGAATGGTGTGCAAATGCCAAGGTCTTAGCCTTCTCCAGGTCAACAGGGCTTAGCCTTCTTTCTTCTTCAATCCAAGCTTCACTTTGTACAGTTTCAGCAACAGATGCCTGAAATTCTGGGCTGGAATCGGCTCCCTCCCGGTCTAGATTCTCTCACTGGCTGTGGCTTCAGCTTATTCTTATCCGTTTCACTTTAGCCACCAAATAGACTCCAGCAGCACTCTAGGGGGCAAGTCCATTCGTTTATTGGTTTCAAGAGGTGCATAAATACCTGTTCTTCCAATGTAAATGCTTAGGGCGGCTTACAAGTTAAAAACAGTGACAGAAACATTCATAAAATTTAGAACCACACAATAAGAACATAAGAAGAGCCCTGATGCTGGATCAGACCAAGGGTCCATCTAGTCCAGCACTCTGTTCACACAGTGGCCAGCCAGCCATCGGCCAGGGACCAACAAGGCAGGACATGGTGCCACAGGCTGACTGCCTCGAATACTGGAGATAGCACACAACCCTCAGGGCTAGTAGCCATTGATAGCCCTTGCCTCCAGGAATTTATCCAGCCCCCTTTTAAAGCCATCCAAATTGGTGGCTGTCATTGGTAGTGAGTTCCATAATTTAACTATCCGCTGTGTGAAGAAGTACTTCCTCTTATTTGTCCTGGATCGCCCACCAGTCAGCTTCACGGGATGACCTCCGGTTCTAGTATTTTGAGAGATGGAGAAAAATGTCTCCTGATCCACATTCTCCACACCAGGCATCAATTTGTACACCTCCATCATGTCTCCCCTGAGCCTCCTTTTTTCCAAGCTAAACAATCCCAGCTGATGTAACCTTCCCTCATCGGGGAGATGCTCCAGCCCCTTAATCATTTTAGTTGCCCATTTCTGCGCTTTTTCCAGTTCTATAATACCCTTTTTTAGGTGTGCTGACCAGAACTGTACACAATAAAGCCAAAGGTGTGCAAAGTAGGTAGACAACGGTCACTAAAACTCATTACCAGACAGGTCAAATGCCTGCTAGAACAAAAACAACTAGGCATCAGAAAGCTAGGGGAGGGTGTGTGTGAAAAAGACCTCCCAAGATGGGGAGCTTCATCATCTAGGTGCAGCTGTAGAGAAGACCCTCTTCCACATCCAAACCAGTCACTTTTCTGCCGCTGTTGGGATGTGGCGAAGCCAAATGGAAAAGCTGTATCTTGACCACTTCCGTGAATGCAAAGGGAGTTGTAACTCCAGAGAGAGTGAGGATGCCATCGAAAAGGTGTCTCCTGTCCTGAGCAGGTTCACACTGAAATAGGCAGACCATCAGGATATATAAAGAAATGATGCTGAGTATAACTGGTACCCTTCTGTCTTGCCTCCTCCTCTTCCTTCTCAAGTTTGGCTCCAGGCTGCATTTCTCATCCGAACATCCTGAATTTCATTGTTTTGCTTCTGGTTTTGAGGAACTAAGTTTGGGTGGGAAGTGTGATTTGTCACACTTTCATGTTCCTTTCTCATACTGTGTCTGTAAACCCCTTTGGAGGATATAGGCTGTTGCTTTTTCGCGTCATTTTAGTGGCTTATATTCTCCTGGCGTTACTCCAATTTAGGATGGAAGTACGCATTCAGCAGTAGATCCAGGGCAAGCAGAGCCTCATTTCTCGCACCAGCCCCTGCGTTTCCCCGCAATGCGGAAAGCATGCGCCTGGAACCCAGCTGGGAAAGCTGTGCGTGCAAGAGGCACAGAATCAGAAGTGAGGAACCTAGCATGAACATGGGCTGAGTCAGGCTACTGGAATTGTTGTAGATCACAAGCTGAATAGGAGCCAACAGTGCTATATGGTTGCAAGAAAGGCAAATGCTAATTTGGCCTGCATTAATAGAAGTATAGCTTCCAAATCACATGAGGTATTGGTTCCTCTGGTTAGGCCTCATCTAGAGTATTGCGTCCAGTTCTGGGCTCCACAATTCAAGAAGGACGCAGACAAGCCGGAGCATGTTTAGAGGAGGGCAACCAGGATGATCAGGGGTCTGGAAACAAAGCCCTATGAGGAGAGACTGAAACAACTGGGCAAGTTTAGCCTGGAGAAGAGAAGACTGAGGGGAGACATGATAGCACTCTTCAAATACTTAAAAGGTTGTCACACAGAGGAGGGCCAGGATCTCTTCTCGATCCTCCCAGAGTGCAGGACACGGAATAAGTGGCTCAAGTTACAGGAAGCCAGATTACGGCTGGACATCAGGAAAAACTTCCTGACTGTTAGAGCAGTACGACAGTGGAACCAGTTACCACAGAGGTTATGGTCTCTCCCACATTAGAGGCATTCAAGAGGCAGCTGGACAACCATCTGCCAGGGATGCTTTAGGGTGGATTCCTGCCTTGAGCTCCAACATGGGGAGCAGGGGATTGGACTCGATGGCCTTGTAGGCCCCTTCCAACTCTGCTATTCTATGATTCTATGCTCCATATTGTCCACTCTCATGGGTAGAAGTGCCTGATGTTCCCTAGTCTTGAAAGCCTCTAACTGGAGATGGTGGAGGATGGAGCTGGGACCTCCAGCATGCAAAGCAGGTACTCTCTCACTGAATGGGGCTCCCTGACAGAAAAGGGTGGGTTTGAGCAGATATGAATGAATGAATGAATGAATGAATGAATGAATGAATAAGGAAGATATTTTGCTGCGTTCAGCTCCACTTACCCCTGTAACCCCGTTGCTCTTGTTTGTTTTACAGCCTCTTTGGAGATGAATGAAAGTTCTCGCTGGACGGAGGAGGAAATGGAAACTGCTAAAAAAGGTGACGTCGTTGTTTTCTTTTCTTTTTTCAAATGTCCCTTCTGTCTGGAGTATTAGACAGACTCAGCGCTTGCCCTAGGAGATGCGGTCTGTCGCGCGACGCGAGTTTTTTCCCCCCCACGCGCCAGTTCTGCGCATGAGCGGTCGACCGCAATGGCAAGAGTTGGGCTTGCGAGTCGTTACGACGTGGGTCGGACCGGATCAAGTGGGATTGATTAAAAAGAGGCGGGGGCTGATAACTTGAGATTGGTTGTGGATTTGATAGCTTTAGAGAAAGAACAGACCAGGTGGCCATTTTCTCTTTGGGTGCTGAGAAGGCCTCCGACAAAATTCGCTGGCAGTTTATGCTTGTTACGTTGAGTAATTTTGGTTTTCCAATGGAATTTTTGAAGTCACTTGAGTAAGGTCTCAGTCCCACTCAAGGATATTATAGGATAGCTTTCTTCCTCTTCCCCTACTCTTCATCCTCCGACTTCTTTTTCTTCTTTCTCAAGGTCTCCAGATAGACTCTTTTTCTTTTTGGAGAGTTAAGGAATACTGTGGAGGCAGTAGTCTACTGAATTTCTCAGTTTAGAGAAAATAGTTCTCACCTTCCACCGGTCTGGCCAATATTTGCGAAGACGTTGAAAATGATAACAGGGAAATAAATGTTCATTGTACGACTTTTTTTTAGAAAATAACTTAAAAAATATTCTATCTAGTACCTACTCTTTCAGACTGACCTGCTATGCCCCCACCACTATAGGTTTTCTGGCTATGGGTCTTCTATGCCACAGATGTATAGAAAAGCCACCAGATGTGGCATTGGCGTCAGAGTTTCGCTCCGTACAAATCCTTGCTTTCCGCTTTAAAAGGAAGTTTCTAGCCCTTAAGGTCGTGGCAGCGTGACGGAAAGGCTGTCAGCAATGTCTGGTGAAATCGCAGAAGCTGGAGAATGGGCAGAATGAGATACAGTGGCCAGGAGAGAATATAGAATAAATAATTCAAATAGTAAAAAAATAATAATAATATGCAGATTAAATAGTGCAAAATGGGTCAGTCAGAATCTGAATTCGGCACGGAATTTTGCTTCCAGTCGTATTGCGTGGATGCAAGTTGGGCTGATCCAGGGCGTGCTTCCGTTTGGGGTAGCGATCCTCTGCGAGAGGGAGGCTTAAGCGAAGAAGGAAGGAGGGATTATATATCGCTAGGGAAGACAAAAGAAAGAAGCACCCTGTAATTAACATTAAGCAAGGAAATGCAAGTCTGGCAAGAGGAAAGTTCTTGCTTAATGGCACTTTTATCGGGGAATAAACCGTTGATTCAACAGGCTGTCAAAACATACAGCAGCGACTATAATTATGGGGTATGGTACTGTTGTTGGAGAGCTTGTACCCCTCCTTTTCTTTTAGCCTCCTGATCCCAGCTTGTTTAACTAGGCGCTGAGTAAATAATTGGAGCAGAAGGAGGTTTTGATTCATTAGACAGTTAGGATTCCCTTTTCCCTGGCAATGGTTACGGAGTGCCTTCTCCCACGTGATTTCTCCCGTCTCCTCCACCCTCCTCCTCCATTGCCCTTAAGATCAGCAGGGGAGAAATTGCCCCTTGAGGCTGCATCAGTTTAAAATAAGGGCTACACAAAGCAGGGCATTTTCTGTTGTAGTGTAAAGCCTCCGGGGGACCTTTTCAGGCTTCATTCAAGTTCTGAGCAGGCTGCAGATGGGGCAGCAGGTTGGGCAGGTTCAGTTCTGGTACAGGTGCCCTTCAGCGCCACCTTGTAGGGTGCAGCTGCTGCCAGGCCGCTACCAGCTGACCCATGTGGTGGAACCCGAAACCCGAAACCACGGGTCCCTGTGGTTCGCTGAGTGGTGATCACAGACTGTCAAGAAACAATTTCTCTCTCTTTAGAAGGTTTATTACAAGCAGTGCTGCAGGGTGACAGTCTCAGAAAACACGTGGGTTCGAATCCCATCCTCGTCGCCAAATTGTGGTGGAACCCGAAACCACAGAGACCCGTGGTTTCGGGTTCCACCACGCCCACCAGCCATTGCAGCCGCCAGGTCAGCAGAAGCCAGGTAGCACAGAGCCAACAGAATATCCACCCGTGCCCAAGTCCTGGTTTGAGTCGCTCTTAGAGAACCTGGCTCTGGACTCTCTGAGAACATCATCGCTTGCCAGAAAAAGAAGCTCTTGGCCTGCTTTATGGTGCTCGTCATCGCCACCATGGTTGGGTGGCCAAAGAGTGATATTGCAGCCACCAGCTCAGAAGGGGGGTCAGGTGACACAGGGCCAACCGAATTCCATTCGGTCCTATTTATTTATATTTATTTATTTATTGCTTTTATATACCGCCCCATAGCCGAAGCTCTCTGGGCGGTTTACAAAAGTTATAGCTCAGGCATGGTGTCTTAGGCACAAATTATGCTTAGGAACTGCGCCAGGCTCGTGGGGGTCCTCAGCACAGTGCTACTGCTAGGCCACCTCACTGACAGCCCTGCCAGGCACTGTAAGTCCACCACTCCTGGACTTACTCAGAGCGCTGCCCTGCTTATTTCAAATGGAGGAGTGTCCTCTGTAAAAGAGGACACATGGCTACCCCAGCACAGTACTAACTTAGGACCTTGTGCCTAAAGGGCGTCAATGTCAGCTGTGTGCAAGCCACTTCCAGTTCCTGTCAATAAACTCCGATCAGCTCTAATCGGAGGTTGTGAACGTGATGTGTGAACCCAGACCCCCCTGGGTTGTTTAGAGATAAATAACCCAGTGGTTAACATACCAACAAAGCACGGTCCAGGTTTGCATGTCACGCTCACGACTTCTGATTGGGTCCATCAGAGGTCGTTTACAGAAACTGGAAGCAGATCACATGTAGCGTGTTTCCCAACCAATCCTGGGTTAAATAACCCATGTTTTGCCGCTGCAACGTACGATCTGGGTCTTGGTGGCACTCTTGCCTGAATGATTGGAGGCTGCACCGGCTGGCTGATCCCCATGTTGGAGCACATAGAAGTAATTTGGCTTTCTGCTTGCAGCTCTCGCAGGTTGGCATTTCACCCTCCCTCCTGGCGTTTTTCAACACACGTTCGGTCGGAAGGCATTTCTACAGCATCCTGAGTAATGCGTTGGATGTGTGGGGGCAGGCGCCGAGCGTCGCTCTTAGCACCTCTCCTGCCGTGTTGCTTTTCCTCCTGCACACTTGGCTGTCTGTCATGACAAGCTTTGTAGAGCGGAGTTGTCTCTTGTCGCTGTTGCTGTTGTTTAAAATACCGTAGGAGAGAAGCGCAAGGCTTGTGTTTAGCAAGTGTCGTAACGTGGAACGAGAAGACCCGGCACGGAGAAGTACTTAGCAATTACTGTGATTTTATTCTTCCCAGCCTACGTTTGTTTGGTTTTTCATTTTGTCGCGTTGTCATTATTGTTGCGGGTCGTGCAAAGAATTGGGAGCCGGGCTATATCGTAATAGCTCCTCTTCATCCTCGCCTTGGTTCTCACCGAGTGAAGTGGTAAATCTATGTGGGAAAATCAGACTTGGAGGCTTACGTGATTGAATACTCCTCTGTAACTTCTCCCACAAATAAAAATCTGTCGACATAGAAGGCTCAACAGATGTGTGTTTGCTGGTCCTCGCTTAGGTCATCCATCCATCTACAATTCCCCCTCGACGGCTTTAACCCTGGGTTGGGCCGTTTGCTTTGGGGCTACCGCACACACACACACACCCAGTATTGACACCTCCTCATTACTTCCTTCGTTTGGGGACCAAGCATCCCATAACGCCACATTGATGCTGAACTTCCCAATCAAGGAACATGGGATTGGACCAAACATCTGTGGAGTCCTGCTAGCAAGCACCGGCGAGATACTCCCAGGAAAGTATCGTAAAGGTCACATTCTGCTGTTTGGCTCCAGTAACTGGCCCTTGGGTGCTGAATTGCCTCTTGGCATTCCATTCCACTTCCCTTGCTAATTGCAGCTGATTGACCTGTCCTCCGTGGAATTGATCAAGCAAACTCACAAGACCAGGGAGGGAAAAGAGAGTTAATGTTGGAATGCCCCTCCTCCGTGGAGGGGGAGACTCCCTGCCTATAGGAAAATACCATGCATTGGGGGAGACTAGGCTTGACCCTGACATGCTGGTTTTCTACATGCAGGGAATTTGTGTAGCAGAGTGGGGAGGAGCTTCTGAACATGCCAACCTTCCCTTGCATTCTAAAGTGGCACAGTCCAGGGAAGAGGGGAACACCCTGAACAGACCAGTATCAGAAGCACTATTCTCCCTATGGACACACCGTGTCATTCCCTTAGGCAGATGTTAGGAATAGCGATGCCAACTCAGGTCAGAGCAACATTGCAGGAGGTCCGGTGCTATGAGGTTCAGTATTTGTCTCCAGCTGTCATGGGAGGTAGGCTGCATAGCACTCCTTGCTGTTTTGACTATTTTGGGCTGCATTAATAGAAGTATAACTTCCAAATTGCATGAGATACTGGTTCCTCTCTATTCGGCCCTGGTTAGGCCTCATCTAGAGTATTGTGTCCAGTTCTGGGCATCACACTTCAAGAAGGATGCAGACAAGCTGGAGCGTGTTCAGAGGAGGGCAACCAGGATGATCAGGGGTCTGGAAACAAAGCCCTATGAGGAGAGACTGAAAGAACTCGGCAGGTTTAGCCTGGAGAAGAGAAGACTGTGGGGAGACATGATAGCACTCTTCAAATACTTGAAATGTTGTCACACCGCGGAGGGCTAAGATCTCTTTTTGATCATCCCAGAGTGCAGGACACGGAATAACAGGCTCAAGTTACAGGAAGCCAGATTCTGACAGGACATCAGGAAAAACTTCCTGACTGTTAGAGCAGTACAACAATGGAACCAGTTACCTAGGGAGGTTGTGGCCTCTCCCACACTAGAGCCCTTCAAGAGGCAGCTGGACAACCATCTGTCAGGTATGCTTTAAGGTGGATTCCTGCACTGAGCTGGGGGTTGGACTTGATGGCTTTAGAGGCCCTTTCCAACTCTACTATTCTATAATTCTATGATTTATTCAAAGTATTTTATCCCAGCCCAGAAGGCCTCCGGAGGGGCTTACAATAGAATCAGTGAAACAAGACAGTCTCTGAGGTTTACAGTCCAAGGAGACACGACACACAAGGAAAAAGGAATGAGGAGGGAAGAGGGGGAAAAGTGGAGTCTTTCTACAGGGCTGGTGAACAGAACCTGCTTCCCCCTTCTTATCTCCCTCAGTGCAGTCTGCCTGAATGTCTGCTGGTGGTGACAGTTGAGGGTGGAAGAGTTCTCATGGGAGCGCCTTTCAGCAGGACAGCTCCCAACAGGAGCTCTGGACCGGGTGCCAGGGTATGGGACCTAGAGGTGCCAGGGAGGGAAAGGGGGCGCCCTCCTTAAGCACTGCCATTTCCCCCTTTTCAAATTCAGATCTTTCCCAAAATTGCTCTGCAAAACCCACATTGACTTGAATCAATGGGCACAGGATGTCCGTGTCAACAAGGCTTTGTTCTCTGCATGCCATTGGAAGGAACCGGATCCCGCTTCCTTGGAACAAGCTGCTGTTTTTGTTGAGTGCTCTCAAGGAGCTTGAACTTTGCACCACTGCCCTGGTCGGGGCACCTGTGGTGGCGTGTCTCCCTGGGATTCTATTCCCCAAGGGACCCCATCCTTGCTTCTGTAGTCTGCAAAACTTCAATTAATGTGGTGCAAATTCCCCCCTCCTTTGTTATTTAATTTTTATTTATTAGTTTGTTACTGCAAAGTATTCATAGCTCTGGGTGATGTTTCACCCCTCTGGTCTGGCCTTCAGGCAGTCTGTTAAGATACAATTGAAGAGTCTCCCCGGGTTGTTCATTGAATTGTTGATGCTTTGTTGTTTCTGTTTTCTGTTTTATTGCTTTAATAGTTGGTGTTGTGTTTTTTTAAATCGGTTTTTATTGTTTGCCATGGTGGTTGGCTGTCTTTGGGGACCTTTGGAGGTACAAATATTTTAAACGAAATCAATTACGTGGCCCTTTTCTTTGGGTGCTTTTATTTTTAATAAAAGAAGTTCATTTTTCCCCCTTGCAATTCACGTTGCAATCCTATAACGTCTACTCAGAAGTAAGTCTCGTTGGGTTCAGTGGGGCTTACTGCTAAGTAGGTGGATAAAGGATTGCAGCCTAAGTTAATGGCAATTAAGCCCATCAATGTGAAAAGTTAGTTTTTAGTTAACTCCCATTGATTTCAATCAGAACTGTGCAACTAACTTACAGTGAAATCCCTATGCATGCCTACAGCGGGCTTTACTCCCAGGTAAAAGTATTCAGAAGTGTAGCCGTAGCTCGGCTCTGACCCATGGCATTTCTTTCCGAACAAATATAAATATCACATGGAAATTGCAAAACTATATAATATAGTCTTGAATGGAACTTGAAATTGAAAAGCATTTTCATAATGTAAACAGGTCACTGGTCTCCAGGATTGGATTTACATCCTGTTGTTTATTTCTATTTATTTCTTACATTTCTGTATCGCCCAGTAGCTCTTTGGGTAGTCCACAGAAAAGTTGCTGAAACTGTTCCCAAGCATGATTAAACCACCCTGTTTTTCTTGGTAACAAAACAAATCCAGGTTTCTAGTCCTTATTGTCTCTTGGAGAGTCAGACTAAAAACTCTCAAGAACAGTGTCTGTCTGTGTATTTGGACAGTGAAATCTCCGAAGCTGGGGGTGGGCGAAAAAACGGAGGGCTTCAACAAGCAAGCCTAATGCTCAAAGAGCATGGCTTTATATCCCTCCGTGACTTTATATCCCTCCCTAGCTCTTTGCCACTCCTCTTGCTCCAGTAGCGGAATAAATTTATGCAATATAAGTGTACGTACGCAGGCGCGTGTAATTTGCGGGTTTTATACCAGCTGCGAAATTCAGCCCTTTTTCTTGGTGCGGCGCTTCCTTGGCTCTGAGACTTTTAAAGAAAAAAATGTTGACGGTGCAGCATTATACAGAGCGACATGTTCTGTGGTCGTTTTAAAGTTTGGACGTGACACCTGATCCATTTCAGGTGCTGCGCAAGTTGTGAAGTTGTTGTGGTTGGAGAAACCTGGAGGGAAAGATTACCGGGGGGGGGGGGAATAGTCCTGAAAGCTGCAGGGCAGCTATGTTCGTTGGATCCTTCTGGTGGGGCTTTCTTTTTCTGTACGTTGTATTCTTGATCTGTGAATCCACCTGATCTCCCATTCTGAGGCCCTCTTCTTAAGGGGGCTGTTCCAACTTTGCCTGCCTTGTCGTTCCAAGAGGCGAGGTTTCAGGTGGAGCGAAGAAGCATACGCATGTGTTTAAAAAAAAAAAATCAGGCCGACAAACAAAAAACCTTGTGACTTTTTGTTTAGTTGGAGAGAACCTGAATCAAACTATTCCACACAGGAAACTCGTGGTGCAAAGGGTCATGGGTGATTGGCATGCACTCATGTGCTCTGTGTGTACAGGCCTGGTGAAGCCACAGACTCTCTCTGCTTTTCCAACACTTGCAGCAATTATAGATAAAGGATTACTACACGTGGCCCGATACATGCATCTGTCTCGGAATATTTCCAAGGCTGCAATTTTAGTTGTTTATTTTATTATTACATTTATATCATATCTTTTATCTTCTTGCAAGGCACCCAAGGCAGGTTACATGGCCCTCCTCCTCTTCCTTTTATCCTCTTCTGTGAGGTGGTTTAGGCTGAGAGTCCATAGAATCATAGAAGAGCAGAGTTGGAAGGGGCCTACAAGGCCATCGAGTCCAACCCCCTGCTCAATGCAGGAATCCACCCTAAAGCATCCCTGACAGATGGTTGTCCAGCTGCCTCTTGAAGGCCTCTAGTGTGGGAGAGGCCACAACCTCCCCAGGCAACTGATTCCATTGTCGTACTGCTCTAACAGTCAGGAAGTTTTTCCTGATGTCCAGCTGGAATCTGGCTTCCTTTAACTTGAGCCCGTTATTCCGTGTCCTGCACTGTGGGAGGATCGAGAAGAGATCCTGGCCCTCCTCTGTGTGACAACCTTTTAAGTATTTGAAGAGTGCTGTCATGTCTCCCCTGAATCTTCTCTTCTCCAGGCTAGACATGCCCAGTTCTTTCAGTCTCTCTTCATAGGGCTTTGTTTCCAGACCTCTGATCATCCTGGTTGCCCTCCTCTGAGCCATGACTGGCCCAGAGCTGCCCCCCCCCCAGTGAGCTTCATGGTGAAGTGGGGACTGTCTCCCGAGTCCCAATCCAGTACTCTAACCTCTACACCACACAGGCATTACACAGTGGGCCTGTTCAGACAACACGCTAAGCCATGGTTAGGCCGCTAACCCTTTTGCTGCAAATGGTTAGTGGGCATGTTTAAACTGTGGTTATGTAGCCACCATGGTTAGGAATGGTTCACACAACACGCTAAGCCATAATGTTTAGCTAAAATGCTTAACCACTGTGGCTTAATGTGTCATCTGAACAGGGTCATTTAGCATTTAAGTAGGTCTTTTATCACTTTTATCAATTGCATGCTTCTTCAACCTGGGGCCCTCTAGATGTGTGGGGCTGTAACTCCCATAATTCCTAATCAACATGACCAAATTATGGACGTTGCAGTCCAACGCAGCTGAAGGGCTCCAGGTTGGAGACGTGTGGGATACATCATATGTTAATCTTTTGTGAACCTCCCAGAAAGCTTCAGCTGTGGGGCTGTATAGAAATGTAATAAATTATTATTTTCTCTCTCTTTTCTTGCTCCTGGCGGTTTTTCTAGAGGAACATGTTGGGCTTTGCCAAGCCATGCTGTCTTTTACTGATTCAAAAATCTCCTAACTATTGCACATGTTTTAAGCAGGACTGCTTTCTGGAGGTTGGTGCGGATGTATTTTGGTAGGCCCAGTTTCTGCAGGTTTTCTGTTAAAAAATTGGATGTGATGCCTTTGACTGATTAACAGAATAAGTGTAATTATTATTATAACAATAATAGTTGTTGGTTTTGTTGTTATCTCAGCAACCAATCCTTGCAGCAACCCTGCAAGGTAGGTCAGTATCATTATCTCCATATTGCATATGGACAAGACACACACACCCCAACTCGCCTCTTACTTAAATCCGGCCCTCTCAAATTTTAGAAAAGGAAGATTTAACAATATACCGAGAGATCAAAGAATTTGCTATTGTGGAGTATAAGAGGTGGAGGGCTCAGCTCATTATATATTATATTGCAGATTATACAATAGCCCTAGGAATAAATATTTAGCTAGGTATTTGGCCCCTGTGATGCATCTAACGGACCAAGCGAAATTAGGCTACCTACTAACTGCAGAGAAATCAACCCTACTGAATTTGGCCTATTTTGCAGTAAGAGCTGCAAAAATTAGGAAGGAACAGGTTCAGGTGTTGCCGTAGAAGTAGGATACGTATATTGAAGAAGATGTGTGTTGATGGGAGTAATTGCTGTATAGTGCACCGCAAACTGTAATTTTTTAATTAATAATGTGTGATAACATGTGTGTTTGGCTAAAACCCATTTAGGGTAGCCATGAATAGAATTTGAATTTGAAAAATCCGGCCCTCTAAGGCAAGGGAAGAGCCTCGTGTGGCGCAGAGCGGTAAAGCAGCAGTTTCTGCAGTCGAAACTCTCCCCATGGCCTGAGTTCGATCCCAGCGGAAGCTGGTTTCAGGCAGCCAGCTCGGGTCGACTCAGCCTTCCATCCTCCCGAGGTCGGTAAAATTAGTACCCAGCTAGCTGGGGGAAAGGTAATCATGGCTGGGGAAGGCAATGGCAAACCACCCCCCTATAAGGCCTGCCAAGAAAACGTCAGCGAAAGCTGGTGTCCCTCCAAGAGTCAGTAATGACCCAGTGCTTGCACGAGAGGTTCCTTTCCTTTCAAGGCAAGGGTGGGGCATTTTTTTCCCCCACCTGACGGCCAGAGTCCATTTCAGAAAAGCGCTCAGGGACTAGATTTGTTCTGGGGACCAAAGGCAGAACGGCTGAGGCCAGAAATGCCAACCAACCGACAGCAGTCACCAGCATATATTGTAGCTTAAAGCGCTTATTGCTAGTAACTAGGCCGTAGGAGAGAAAGGGGGGGCAGGGGCTTCAAGGAACCAGGAGGCACAATTTTGGCCCCTGGGGCTGACCTTCCCCACTCCTGCTCTAAAGCCACCTACTGGTGGAGGTAAGATTCACACTGGTGACTTTACAGCCCATAGCGCCTGCTCTTCGTCACTAAATCCCTCCCCAGGAGTCCCTTGCAGGAAATGTGCAATATGTGAAGCCCTTTCTGACTACCCCTATTGCACATCCTGCTTGGATCTCCTGATTAAGTTCACACCCACCCACACCCTCATCTACGTTGCCTCCATCTCTGGGCCCTTGGGTGCCCCGAGCACTCCGGGGGGGGCGTCTTCCAGCACGCGCCCCTTTCAGCTTGTAGTTCCGGAGCCTGGACGGAGGGCCAAACGGCCTGGGTTAAAGCCCACCGGTGGGGCAAAACAGGGCAACAACAAGGCGGGGGCTAGTTCAGCTGTCATTTTGCCCAAGTGCGCAGCCCTGCCAAGAAAAACCCCTTTGATTCACATCAGAGCAAAGGAAGCTATTAAGAAAAGCTTTGTTTTCCTGGATCTCTTCCCCCCCTGCTGTTGACATTCAGTTGAGAGAGAGCGGGAGCGAGAGAGGAATTGGTTGCCAAGTTGGCCGCACCCATGTCGTCTTGGGCCAGCGCCACGCTGCTTATGAACACTCTGTCTAGAGGTCACATTCAGACGAAGCAAACTTCTGGGTCACCCAGGGGCAGGATCGGCGGCGAGGGAGGGGTGGAGGGGGAGGGAGAGAGCCGATTACGCACGGCTCGTTTTGCTTCTGCCTTGGAACAGAGGCACCCTCCCTCCTCCTCCTCCTCCTCCTCCTCCTCTTCCCTCCTGCTGTTTCCTCAGCTGACATGATGAGCCAGTGAAGGCTGCACCGCTGCGGTCGTCCGTCTGTGTTTTTGGCAGCGCCGTTGAGCATCTCCCGAAATTCGCCTCTCCTAGCCACCTCCTCCTTCTCCTCTCCAGCACCCCGAGCTGCTGAGCAAGGCAGGGGGAAGATTGCAGACGGAGTTCGGCGAGGGGGAAGAGGAGGGGGGGGAGAGGAGAAGCCTAACCAATCCGAAAGGACTTTCCAATCCACCTTAACAGATTGCAGTTCCAGGCAGTTTGAAACCTCGGAGGAGCGAAGCAGGTGGGAGCCTTGACAAAGAGGAGCGAGCAAGACAGAGAGCGAGAGAGAGCGAAAGAGGGAGCGCTGTGGAGTTCGTCGTTTCCCCGCCGCCGCCAGCCAGCCAGCGTGGAGGTAAAAGCCGCCAGAGAGCGGTGCGAAAGACCGGCATGGGCGCTGCGCAACTTCGTGCCAAGGGATCCAGGAGTTGCTGACCTCTGGCCCAGCTTCGGATTGTTTTTCCCTCGCTTCAGCCAACTCTCAGAAGTGCCGGAGGCTGAGATCCCTCGATGAGCGCGGCATGGCTCTTCCCGTTGGCTTCTCTGGCTGCTTGGAGGGAGTAAAACCCCCACAGGAAAGCAGAAAGGCGAGAAAAGAGGCCATCTAATCCATCACCTTCTCTTCGCTTCTCACGTGCGCTCTCTTTCGCCTCTCTCACGACTCCCGGAGAGAACTGCTCCTTCGCCTGCTGCATGTTTTCAGTAGATTTGTCAGCAGGTGAAGCTCGGAGAGAATGTAAGTCTTGGGTCAATCAAGGGAGTTACCCAGACGCCGTGGCAATGGTGCCAATGGGAAATGTGTGTGCTGTGGGGCGGGAAGGCTGCCTGCTTGTGTGTGGGGTGTGGGTGTGTGCGTCTGTGTGCGTCTGCCTGCACGGGGCCCAGAGTGCGTGGGGGAAATACCCCGGAAAGTGATGCGATACCGAAACAGCAGTCCCCTGAACGCGTGAGCGCCCCGAACCGACTGGGATCCGAAGCGCTGTCGTAGTTTCTTTCAAGAACAGCAGGAGGAAAAGTGCTGTTTTGTAGAAGGCAGCCCGAAAGTGTACCTCCGGCTCAACGTGACAGCAATTTATAGGACGTATGCCAGGAATTTAATTTCTATGGGAGGGGGGAACATTAGGGAAGGGATTTGGATGACACCGTGCTCGGCAGGGGCCTGCTTGTGCCGTGTGAGCGCACAGGGTGTTTCCTGGCAAGTCTGAGGGTGGCTGCTGACATCTCCCTCCCCGGGCGGGTGTGGATAATTATAGTTTTGGGAAGCAGGTGCTGGTGTTTTGGTTTTCGTTACTGTAAAGATAAGGGCAGCTGTATATACCAGTTTGCTCCTGCAGAGGAGACTCGGGTGTGTACGCTGGAAACACAAGACCGCCCCGTCCGCATGAGAGGGAAACAGGACACCTGCGCGGCTCTCCCTCGGTGGCCAGGAGTGTCAGTTGCGGGAACGCCATCAAAGGCTCCCGAACACTGATCCTGCCGGGCACGCGCACTGAGCCGTAAACCACGATGGATTCGCCAGGGTGTTGTGCTTCTGTGCGCGCACACCTGTAAGAATGAACTTTTCTTTCTTCCTTATCTTTTTTGTCTCATCGTGCTTGTGAAGGCCTTGTGGGTGGTGTACGCGGTTCGTTTGGTCTCCCTTTCCCTGTCCTGTTCTCACAACAACCCTGCGCGGTAGGTTAGGCTGAGAGAGGATGGATGGCTTAAGGCAGCCGAGTGGGGAATTTGAACCCCGGGCCTCCCGCAGTTGTAAATCCAGCACTTTAATTGGAAGCCAGTGTGGCACAGTTGATAGGGTGGCAGATAGCATTGGCGAGACACGTGCTCGAAACCCCACCCAGCCATAAAGCTCACTGGGTGACCCTGCAAAGAGTCATTCTCGTTCGGTCCAACCTACCTCACAGGGTCGTTGTGGGGATGAAATGGGGGAGACGGACCGTGTGTGCTGCATTGAGCTCCTTGGGGAAAAGGCGGGCTATAAAAGAAATTAATAGTAATCGGGACGCCACACTGGCTCTGGAAAGGGTAGTGGATGCTTGTGCAACATGTTCACAATGCAAGGGCCAGCTGCAACTTTGAGAACTGCTTGTCGCTCTAGCACTTGCTAGTGTACAGAGTGCTTTGCAGCATCACAACAGCCCTGTGAAGTAGACCATTAAATATTCCAATTTTAACAGAGGAGCAGCTGAAGCTGAGAGATCCTGAGTAGTCCAAAAGTTCATATGTTTTGGGTGGTGGTGGTAGATCGGGTGAGGTCAGGTTTGCTCAGTCCCCTAAGTTTGCTCTGGCGCTATCTCTCTCTCTCTCTCTCTCTGTCTCTGTTAAAACTAAAGATAAGATTGAAGGACATTGCTGTGCATAACGGCTAACTTTAGTATTTGGTGCAAAATTCAGCATGCTGAGAAGCTCAGCTTTGTTCCTTCTGCAGAAATACAACATCAAGGTTCTAGTCCTTTTGCTGTTATTGGTAAGCTAGGCATAGAGAATGGGATGTCCGCCATTTCCTCTAGTAGGTGGACTAAGTTACAAAAGATAAGCAAAAATGTGCAGTAGCTTAATTCCCCACAAGTGGAAGACAAGGAGCGAGATAGGTTATAACATTACTTCCTGATGTGCTAGCCTTCTGCTTGCAGGGAGCGTGTGTCTTTGTGTGCATGTGTTAAAGAAGCGTTCAGAATGTGCATCTCCCTCCTACAACCTGGAGGCCGCATCGGGATTCTACCGCTTCATTCTCCTGCATTTGTAGGTCAGGCCTTAACGGTCTAGGAATATGAAGTGCTCTGAAATGAGAACATGGGTGTCTCCCTGACTCCTAGGACAGAAGTAGCCTGCAGATGACCCGCTTGACCAGAGCCGGTCCACCTTCCCACCCCAAAACAATTTTCCCTAGACCTTCCCCAATTTGAATCAAGCTGATATATAACATTTTGCTCAGAGTTTTATTTGTAAGACAAAGTCTGAAGTTGTAAGGCAGGGTTGGGGGGAGGAGGGAAAAAAAGGATAATTAGCACACCTAGAGGCAGATTGCTAAGGGGCTATAGGTCAGCACCCCATATGCTCCAGGTAGGTTTATTGATCAGAGGTCCCAGCGCATGGTCTTGAATGCACATGCTGCAGCTAACTTGCTGAAGTGTAGGGTGCAATCCTGTGCATGGTTAGACAGGAAAGAGCCCTACAACGTGGTGGTGTGGCTGGAGTCGTCGGGCTCTTTTTCTGTTTAAACATGCATAGGTCTGCGCCCTTAGCAGGCATGACTCCGGTCAGTTTCCAGGTGGGAGATTACCTGGGAGTCCCGAGGTATGTTGCCTTTCAGCACCTGAGACAAAAAGTAGGATATCAATGTAATGAATAAATAATAGACTCTCCAATGTTGCTTGCTAAGATGAATGGCCCTGTAGAAAAGTACCCAGGCATGGCTGAGCATTTTAGATCTCCAGTCTTCTCTCCCAGGTGTTTTAGCCTGGCTGTGGGACCCAGGTCTTTTTAAGCAGATATGTCTGCCCTGTCCATAATCCATACCAGCCAGTCAGAGACCAGGGCCAGGGTTGAAGCAGGCAACAAATTATTATTATTATTATTATTATTATTATTATTATTATTATTATTATTATTATTAATTACATTTATATACCACCCCACAGCCGAAGCTCTCTGGGCGGTTTACCAAAGTTAAAAACAGTGAACGTTAAAAAGAAATATACAAAATTTAAAACCATGATGGTCATTTTTTGTCATGAGTGTAATGGAGAAATGTATTGAGCTGCCTTATTCTGAGTCAGGCCACTTTGTGGAACCCCGCTCACTTCCTAGAGTGGTTTTCTCATCTCTTCAACCTTTGCGCTATTTTCCCCCCCCCCATAAAGTCAAGGAAACCCTTTTTTTAGTGCAGCTTAAAAGGCATCCCCAGCTGGGTGAGTAATTTCATTTCGGGTGCATTTTAAATTTTACAGTGGATCTTATCTTGGGCTTCCTGCTGGGTTTTATACCAGTTTTACTGCTTCTCCTGCATGTTAGTTTAATGATTTTATCACATAGCATTTTCGCCGTTTTATTGTTGCGGACACATTTTTAATTTTAGCATTTCATTTGCATCGTAAGTTGCTTTGAATTGGGTTTTGTTTGTTTGTTAGTTAGTTTTTTTGCAGAAAGTGAGTAGTAAATCCCTCTGTGTGTCTGCTCACTTCTTGACAGCAGAGACCAAATGCAGACATTATGGATTGAATCCAGACTTAGTCATACTTCAAGTGCGCCCATTGAAATCAGTGGGATTTACATTAGTGGCGAACTTAAGTGCCGTTGCTTTCACTGGGCCTACTGTAAATATGACTAAGTCTGCACTCAATCCGTTCTGTATATCGACATCTATGGGGAGACTAATTTCTGTCACAAGTGCCAAGCTTCTGACTCAACGGATGAGCTGCATGGAGGGGGTTGGACTCGATGGCCTTATAGGCGCCTTCCAACTCTACTATTCTATGATTCTATGTCTACAGATGTTGGCTGGTATTCCAGGGTTTTTTCCAGTGCATGGGGTTCCCCTTTAGAGCAGAGGTAGGGGGTTACCCCAGTCTATTTCCTAACAGTTTGTGCACTTAGTAGAAAAGATAGGCTTAGTTTCAGGTGTCTGAAGGAGTTTCACTGTCAACAGAGTGAACCAGCACTGTAATCAGCCATCATAAGAACATCAGAAGAGCCCTGATGCTGGATCAGACCAAGGGTCCATCTAGTCCAGTACTCTGTTCACACAGTGGCCAACCAGCCAGGGATGAACAAGCAGGACATAGTGCAACAGCACCCTCCCACCCATGTTACCCAGCAACTGGTGTACACAGGGTTATTTTGCCTCGAATACTGGAGATAGACACAACCATCTTCCCCTTCTGATCACACTAACCTTCTCTTTTTTACAATTCGTGAGGTCCTCACATCTGTTTCTAAGGCGACAAATGTGTCTATAGTCCCAGGTCTATACCTCCTCCTGCATAAACCTCTCAAGGAAAAGACCATAAGCCACCTTGAGGACCATTTTTGATAGATTTGGTACAAATCAAATCAATCAATCAATGGTTTGGTGCCAGAGCACATGCTTTGCGCACTGAAATTCCGAGACCCACTGCTAGTCAGAGAAGAGAATACTGGGCTGGATGGACCAGGTGACTTGTGAAAGGGACCATAGTTCAGTGATAGAACACATTGCTTTGTATGCAGAAGGTGCCCAATTCAACCCCTTGCATCGCAAATTAAACGAATCAGGTAAGAGAACCACTCATTGTCGTAGTAGACCATTCTGATCTGAGCTAGACGTGCGAATAGTCTGTCCTGGTATAAGCAGCATCACAGATTCTTCTGCATATTAAGTTCAAATTGTCATCTACAAGCATGCAGGGCCTTTTCAGTAGTGGCACAATCCCAACACACCTCACTTCCTAGGGAGGCCCGCCAGGCTCAGTCACTTCAAGCATTTAGGAAGTTAGATAATACCTTTCTAGCATCTGAACTTTGTAACGTATTGATTGTGTTTTCCCTCTTTAGAGTTGGTCTTTTTATTACTCTCTTAGAAGGTCAACTACCCTGGGGAAAGGGGGGTTGTCTGGGGGTGAGGGTGGGCAAAGGGCATGACATTAAAAAAAATAAATCGCTAGCAAAGTTTACTTTGGTATAGGATTTGTAACCAGCTTTTTTGTTTTTGAGTGCTTTCTCTTGAGTTGCATTGACTTGCATTTTTATCTGGAGTGTGTGAAGCATGTGTGGACCCGTTCCTTCCCATAACCGCTCCCTTACGCAGCTTTCGCCAGCTCTGGTCCCTCAGGGAGTCAAAGTAGGCGGAGTTCACAGGCTCTTCCGTCAGCCTAAAACTTCCACCCGTGGCCGTGATCCTCAGGGAAGAGTGGGCTACAATGGGGAACAACCCCTCTGAAATGACAGAAGATGTCATCGGCGTGAAGAACTTTGGGGAAAGTTCCCTTGCCATTTTCGTATATTCCTCTTCGTTTCCGCACCCTTATACTGCTTTTACTAGTCATAGGAAGAGTCCTATGGACCTACACAAGGTATTGCCCGCTTGATATTTTCAGCCAATTGCCTTTATAGCTTCTGAGGTTGCAGTAAGTGTTGACCACATGCTTTACACCCATCTTTGCAGCCTTGGGGGCTAGAAATGTGATAACGTTTTGAAGATTTTCAGCTGATATTCTCAACCGAAATGTTGTGTACAGGCAGACCTGTCTTTAAAGAACCTTTCAAGTGTCCTCCTTTCCTAAGTTATTGGAAGGAGATAGAACAGGTCCCAGTCTCTTACAATCCGCTGGCCATAGATGCCTTTTCGCCACTTTCCTCAAAAACAATAGTTCCCAAGCTCTTCTCCAGGCCCCAACTACTTAGCTCAATATCTGGTTCAAACCCTCTGACCCGTTGTATGTATCTCTGTGATCTACAGGTCTTCTTGAACATGGGCGCAACTGGTCAGCCATTGCCAGAATGGTGGGATCCAAGAGCGTCTCACAGTGTAAAAATTTCTACTTCAACTACAAGAAAAGACAGAATCTGGATGAGATCCTACAGCAGCACAAACTGAAAATGGTAAGTCTCGGCCTTGCAGGGGAAGCCTCTGGTATTTGGGGGGACACCCTCACAACGTTTGAACCTGCACAATGTGCACGTTTTTCAAAGCACGGATCCGTCGTAGTCACGGTTTTATATTTTTAGGTTTGTCTTAAGCGCTCTTGTTTTAAAAAAAGAAATTGAATGCATGAAGCAGCCCTTAGAGTAGAGCTCTGTGTCAAGGTGTTTCTAAGCTGCAGTTGAGAGCAAAGAGGAAGTATTTGTCATTTTGCAGCGTTGTCGAAGTGTGCAGCTGTGTGTGGGATGCACACACAGGCAGTTGATTTCTTGAGCAGAGTGAATGTATTTCTGGACCCTAGCAAGCGTTCACACACAGTGTGTGTGTTGCGTGTGTGTGTGTGTGTGTGAGAGAGAGAGAGGTCTTTCTTGCCATTCAAAGCATTTTCATCTGAAGCCTGTACTAAGTGAAGGCCACACTCTCACTCCTAAGGTGGCAAAGTGAGCTGGTGATGACAACTTCAGTTATTTTTGGGTGCCCCAGGCGATATTGACCTGGATGTCTTGGGGCACCTTGCCCTTTGGATGCTACTGGGTTGAGCTACTTTTATCTGTCGTGGTTGTTGAGCCTTCCCCCTTTTCGGAAACGGTGAGCCTCTCTCGTGAAGGTTTCCACCTTCTCTTATTTATTTATTTATTACATTTTTATTCCACCCAATAGCCGGTTCACACAAATTAAAACCCGTCCTGCTCCTGTGCCCTTTAACAACAGCCTTACCTGGCGCCCAGAAACAAAGCAGGTGAAGCTATAAATGGCATGGAGTGAAGTTCTAGGCGAAAGGGCGCCTGCCTTATCTGTTTATGCGCCGAGCTGCTGTTAAAGGCTCTAGGGCAGAGGGGAAAGGCGGGTAGCTGATGTCCTTTCCCTTCCACCTCTGGGCCGAACCTTATCAAGATGGGATCAAAGGAGGATTGGAGGGGGCAAGGCAGGGAAAGAAGCAGATTAAAACCATGCCAGTGAGGAACGGGGCATAGCCTAGGGAAGGAAGAGGGAGGGGGGAAAGACAGGATGCCGGTAGGGAGAGATGAGGAGAAAGGATGCAGCAGAGGGGGCAAAGCAAAGGCCTCTCCACCGGCACTGCTCTCCTAGTGCTGCCAGAAAATTTTGTGGTCTTCTGGGGGAATGACCAACAGCACCCGACCCCCTCAATCTCTCCCATAACTGTCTTGTCCCTGGGCACCAAAGGAACACTCAATGGAGGTATTTTAACTCAGTTCGCACGGCACCTGACGCGTGCAGGAGGGGAGAAACACAATGACGGCACGGACTTTGCCCAACGTAATGTAAAGGCGGGACAGGAACGTAGGAAGCTGCCTTATACGGATCAGACCTTTCAGTCTAGCTTAGTATAGTCAACACGGACTGGCAGCCGCTGTCTGGGGTTTCAGGCAAGGTCCCGGAGGCGAAGGCTATCCATGGCTACTAGCCCTGATGGTTGTGTGTTATCTCCAGTATGCAGGGCAGTAAGCCTGTGTGCACCAGTTGCTGGGGAACATGGGCGGGAGGGTGCTGTTGCACCATGTCCTGCTTGTTCATCCCTGGCCGACGGCTGGTCGGCCACTGTGTGAACAGAGTGCTGGACTGGATGGACCCTTGGTCTGATCCAGCAGGGCTCTTCTTATATCCTTAGGTTCTTTCCCAGCCATACCTGGAGTTGCTGAAGATTGAAGCAGGGTCTTCTGAATGCAAAGCAGCTGCTCTACCACTCAGCTGTTCGCTTATTTTAAAAAATACGTTTAGGCCACTTTTAAAGGTGAAATCTTAGCTGTATGGGGACTACTGCCGTGGGGCCACTGTGTTGGGAATTGATCATACATGTCGTTCCAGCCTGAGATCTGATCCTTGTCGGACAAAATTTTGGCAAGAGGCGACGCTCCTGTGCCAGGTGGAGTTTGCCCACAGTACCGTGATCCGTTTCTCCCCTTCTGCGTAGTAGCATCGCGTTTGTGTAGATTAGAGCCCAGTGTGGCTAGAATTTGCTAGCGCTCTGCAAGCACTTTGGAGGCGCAGCGGGCTGCCCTGGAACTGCCGAGCGCTGCAATTATTATTATTTCATTTGGAAAAGCATCGCGGGGGTCCTGGTCTTCAGTGCTAATAGAATTCCCCCACCTAGCCCAGGGGGCACTTTGAAAACGCCACCGAGCGTGGCCGAATGCCGGAATCTCTCCAGCGTGCTGACAAGCGCATGAGCAAAGAGCCCATTAGTCCCGCCAGGAATTTGATCTCCTCCTCAGATTTTTAGGGGGGATCCTCAGGAGTCAGGATAAGAGAGGCCATGGATGTAAGTTTTACAGATCTGCCTCTAAGATTGCGACTGCGAGTGTTTTAATGAATGGGGGTGAAGGAGCAGTCTGTAGAGAGAACAACAACATCATCATCAACAACAACAACAACAAAGATGCTTCATGAAGAATAGAAAGGAACACAAAAAGGGTACCTTCCGCCCCTGTTCCCATTAGATGAATGTAAGCAGCCTGCAGCTAAAAAATGGACCAGTTGTTTCAACTCAGTCTTTGAGATTCAGCGTTTATCAGCTTTGTACTTTTCTTGTCGTGTGCGTTTCTCCCCTCCGTCCATTTCCTCTCTGTATCCCTTCTTTTCTGGTTCCTCACGTGACTTTCTCTTCCTAAGAAGAGCCCTGCTGGATCAGACCAAATGCCCACCTGGGTTCAGCAGCATCCTGCTTCTCACGGTGGCCAAGCAGATGCCTGTGAGAAGCCCACGGGCAGAAGATGAGTTCAATAAGCCCCCTCCCACAGTAACTGGTATCCAGTGGCATGGCGCTACTTCTGGTCCTGGAGGCAACATATAGCCATCATGTCCTCATCCATGAATTGGCGTAAACCCCTTTCAAAGTTATCTAAGCTAGTGGCCGTCACGTCTTGTGGCGGCGAATTCCGAACGTTAACTATGCACTGCATGAAGTAGTACTTCGTTTGGTCTGGCCTGAACCTGAGGCCGATCAGATTCACTGTTTGTCCTGGGGTTCTAATGTTATGAGAAAGGAGAAATCAAGATCCCCCTTGCTCTTCTAGGTCACACCTTGTCCACTTTTCCTAGGCCCAGCGTGCTTCTCTTGACCTTCTGCTTTCCTAAGCCTCCATTGATTCTACTCCAAGGGTGACAAACCGTCCATATGGTGTTCGACTCCCAACTCCCATCAGCTGAAGCCAGCATGGCCAATGATGATGGGACTTGTAGTCCAGCAACGTGGGGGGGTGGGGAAGGTTCCCCATCCCTGTTCTACCCCTATCCTTTTGTAAGTCCTTCCCAGCCCCAATCAAGAACTTGAGTAGTTTAGCCAGTAGCAGTCAGAACCCGCCTCTGCCTGCTCCATCTTTCTGTGACATCAGAGTAGCTCAGCCAATCTGTCAGCAGCTTCTTTCCTCACCACAACCCCAAAATCCTTGAATGTGTTACAATATAGTTTTGTAACTGCATTGTACAATATAGTTATTGTACAACCCTTCCTTCCATTTGATTTTCCATTTTACTCACGAAAATCTTGAAATCACGTCATGGAGCACCATTCAGCGATATCATTGGTTTGGGGCCCGTCACTGTAATTTCCCCCATCATGTTTGCATTTCAGAAGTCTTACTTGCATGTATGTTTTCTCCCCCTGTAGCGCCAATTAATTTCCCTAGCATCCGCTTCTCGGATGTAGCATCTAGAGTCCTTCATGCTAATTGTTCAGCGTCTCCGTCTCTCTAGTTTATGTCATTAGCCTGGATTGATAATTTTCTTTGGGTGAACAACTTGAAGCTGAGGGAGTTTTGGTTTTTTTGCATAAGGACAATGAATGCTCAGCTGTTTCGGGTTGTTGTTCTTTTTCCCTTTTTTAATTTGCTATTGTTTGTTGGCAACAACAGATGCCATAAAGCTGAATACATAGGGGACAGACAAAAGCTGTGGTTAATCTAGCATACTGTTTTCCTAAAGATGTGCTCCTTTGAGTGCATGTGTGCGCACACTCAAATGGGGTAGCCAAATTGCGGAGGTGTTGAACAGCAGGATTTAGACTGCTGCTTAGTATCCACCTGATCAGTTATGGTGAAAGGCAGGAAGCCAACTGCAATGTTTTCCACATTTTTAGTAATGACTTGGAGGAAGTAGTGGGGGGAGAATGCTTATCAGATTTGCAGATGACATAGAATTGGGTGGCATGCGAATATCTTGGAAGGCAGAAACGAAATTCAAACAGATCTTGATAGGTTAGAAAACTGGGCAGAAAATAACAATAAAAGTCAACCGAGACATGCAAGTTCTGGGCTCCACAATTCAAGAAGGACACAGACAAGCTGGAGCGTGTTCAGAGGAGGGCAACCAGGATGATCAGGGGTCTGGAAACAAAGCCCTATGAGGAGAGACTGGAACAACTGGGCATGTTTAAGCTGGAGAAGAGTAGATTGAGGGGAGACTTGATAGCACTCTTCAAATACTTAAAAGGTTGTCACACAGAGGAGGGCCAGGATCTCTTCTCGATCCTCCCAGAGTGCAGGACACAGAATAACAGGCTCAAGTTACAGGAAGCCAGATTCCGGCTGGACATCAGGAAAAACTTCCTGACTGTTAGAGCAGTACGACAATGGAACCAGTTTACCTAGGGAGGTTGTGGGCTCTCCCACACTAGAGGCATTCAAGAGGCAGCTGGAAAACCATCTGTCAGGGATGCTTTAAGGTGGATTCCTTCATTGAGCAGGGGGTTGGAATCAATGGCCTTGTAGGCCCTTCCAACTCTACTATTCTATGATTCTATGAGACAAGTGCAACGTTTTTAAGAAAAAGAAATTAAATGCACAGGTATAAGATGGAGGATATCTGGCTTGGCGATAGTACATGTGAAAAGGATCTTGGAGTTGCAGTCAACGTCTAGCTGAATGAGTCAGCAGTGTAATGTGGCTGCAAAAAAGGCAAAGGCAATTCTAGGTTGCATCAATGGATGTACAGTTTCAAAAATCACAGGAAGTAAGAGTTCCTCTCTACTCTCTGCTGGTCAGACCTCGCCTCAAATACTGTGTCCAGTTCTGGCCACCGCACTTTAAGAAGGATTCGAATAAATTGGAATATGTTCAGAGAAGGGCAGCAGAAATGAGCAGGGCATGAGAAACTAAGTCCTACGAAGAAAGATTGAAGGAATTGGGTATGTTTAGCCTTGGAAAGAAAAGACTGAGGGGAGAGGAGATGTAATAGCACTCTTCAAGTATCTAAAGGGTTGTCACGTAATAGAAGGCCACAACCTGCTCTCCGACCCTGGAGGTATTCAAGCAGAGACCGACCAGCTGTTTGTCAGGATTGCTTTAACCTGGATTCCTTTCCTGAGCAGGGGGTTGGGCTTGATGGCCTCAATGGCCCCTTCCAACTCTGTGATTCTTTGTGGAGCACTCACGTGATAAAAGCAGCCCACCAGTTGCATGCATCCTCCATACAAAAAAATATCTCGCACGTAGAACCCCAGCATGGTAGGAAGAAGTGGCTGAGACTCCTCTCTCCCTGAAAGGTTAGCTTTCTGTGCTTCTCTTAATGACCAGGGAGATGTTTTTATTTATGACATTTTTATCCTGCCTTTTTTCCAAATAGCACAAAATGGCAAATGTGGTGCTTGTGTGGATGTGGGTGTGTCCCATCCCAGCTTTCTTCTCAGAGTAATATGGTGAGATAGGTTAGTTTGAAAGAAGAAAACTGGTCCAAGATCACGCAGTGGTCTTCATGGCTGAGCAGGGATTTGAACCCAAGTCTCCCTAATATAGCCAGTGCATTGGAGCAGTTAACGTGTCAGAAGAGGACTGTGTGGACCCAGGTTCAAATCTCCCTTTCTCCATGATGCTCAACTGGGCGATCTTTAGACTCTACTTCACAGAGTTGTTATGAGGATAAAATGGGGGAGAAACACGTACACCATTTTGAGGCCCTTGGAGGGGAGACGGGATATAAATGTAATTCGTAACGAGAATTTTAAAAACAGCAGAAGATCCAACATATTCTGCCCACTACGCTACATTGGGGGAAGGTGATCCTTTGGATGCGCAGGGCCAGATTGCTTGATGCTGAAGCTGCACTGTTGGTTTTTCTGCTATTAAAGAAGAAACGGTGAAAGCCAGGCCCTTCTTTCCAGGTGGGGGGGAGAGGCGCCCTGTCTTGTGACAGAGGGACTGTGTCTCCTGTTCCCAGCGAAAGCGTTTGATCAGCAGCCAAAAGGAGCATCTGGCTTCACAGCCCTACCTCTGCGAGCTTCCTGTTTCTCTCTCCCGGCATAAGACAGCCTGTCTGTTTCCACAGCTTCCCCCCACATGCTCCGAACGTTTAGCTTATAGCTTTTAAGGGCCTGTCCTTTTGTTTAAAGAAAAAATAAACCTCACCTGGAGAGACTCTGTGCCGGTTAAAACGGAGCACCAGGAGGGCACTGGAGTCCTCCCGCACAGAGAATGGGTTGTCTCCCCTCCGGCTGGAGTCCTTGCGCTGCATAGAGAGGCCTGTGTTCTCTCTAGCCGGTCGCTTTTCTAAACGTAGAGGGAGAACCTTGCGGTGCAGTACACATCCAGGATTATAACCTGCATTGTTCCTCTTGAAGGGTGGCTTTTGGAGGTTAGAGCTTCTGCAAACCCCTGCCCACTTGGAGTTTTCTGCCGGGAAGCAATTCGGTATTGCAGGTAATCCTGGGAGGTCTTTGATAGGGGGCGGGGAGAGAAAGAGGCTAGATTGGGATCCAGTGGTGTTTTGACGTAATGACAAAACCATGGGTTGTTTAACCCATGGATTGTCAGGGACGAGCAAAAGCAAGCTGCTGTCGGCATGCTCACCACTTCTACTTTGCCTCCATTTTCCAAAATCACCCATTCCTGGGTTGTTAGTCGTGACATCCAATCCCAGCACACAGGGTTGTTGAGCATTATACAACCCAGAGCTTGAACCCATGGCTGTTGTTTGGTCATCATAACTAACAACCCTGGAAAGGAGCAAAGCAGAAGTGGCAAGTGGGCAGGAGGCACTGTGCTCACTGGTTCCGCATGAGCCCACCAATTCATGGGTTATTTAATATTGAGGAGAGAACCCAAGAGCCGTCCACTTCTCACAGTTTGAGAACTGCGGTTGTAGGATTCCGGCTGCACCGCAGCAACGCTCCCCGTACCGGGCGCATGGATTACACGGTGACTTTTAATCGGATGGCGGTCTCTTTTCCCCCTCGCCTCCTCCCAACTGCACCGCAGCAGGAGCCATTCCGGGAGAACATCTGTCAACCGAGAGCAGTGCATTGTTGGAAGGCTCGCTCCAAAGCCGACTCCCCCGGCCTAATCTCTTGCTCCGTCAGTTCGCATGAGTCACGCAAAACGCGAGTAAGACGCAGCAAGGCCAAGACCACTTTGCCATAGTAACGAAAGCGTCGCGGCGCTGGCATTAGCATCATCCAGTGCCCCAGCGATGGGCTGTTTCTATCGCTGATAATGAGCACTTATGGAAATTGTGTCCCTGGCAGGAGTTCAAGTCCAGCAAGGCTTTCCTCCGAAGTGGAAGCGACACGCCTGACATGCCAAAGGGCTTTAGAATTGTTTGTTCGGGCTTTTTTTTCCCCCCCCTTTCTTTTTCTTCTTTCCGTTTTGTTTTTCCTCGCAACCGGCCTGTGAGACTGGGCTGCGGTCGTTCCCATTTCGCAGAAGGGTCATTGAGGCAAAGTGAAGTCGCCTCCGACGCATGGGGAATCGAGGCAAAAGAAAGCATACTGTGGAATTGACCGAAACGGAAAGCGAACGAACAGCCAGCTTCAAAAGACGCTGTTCATTTGCAAGCACGTTCCCAATTTCTTGTCATGTTTAATACTTTGAATGCCACGTAGTCTTAGGACTAGAAAACCGTTCCAAAGTGTAATTCAAACAAGGTGTCATAAAATGTAAATATTAAGATTATATGCAGCCCACATTATAACATCACAGAATATTCTCTTTTTTTTTTGGTAAGAAAGTGCCCAATGAAAAAACAATCTAGATCAGCCTTCCTCAATCTTGTACCCTGCAGATTTGTTGGGCTACAAGTCCCATCATGCCCAGCCATCATGAGCATTGGGCTCAGTGGCTGGGGATGATGGAAGTTGTAGTCCAACTCATCTTTGGGGGCACCAGGCTGGGGAAAGTGCCGTAGATAGAGAACCAAATCATTTCTTTTTAAGGTCTTCGAACCTCGGTTGAGTGGCGCTAGGCATGACAAGAAATGTTTGCAATTAACCGAAACCATGCTTTTAGAATCCTTTTGAAATTTGACTTCTTGTTTAAAAAACCCCACAACAACTCCCCCCACCCTGCAGAATTTCTTGGCCCAAGGACCATCCAACACGCTAATGGGTGATGTGGAACTCAAGAGCCGTCCTAGGGAGCAGGTTTTATGGGTTTTTCAGAACTCCTTTTAATACTGCATTGGACCCTTCTGTATGATTTGGATTCAGCCATGACCAGAATGGTGCAGGGAGCAATTTTGCCTGTCCCGTAGTGCCAGAACTAGCTCTGGATGTCCTTTTCAACTCTGCAGTTGGCACATGTAGAGATGTTGGAAATGCAACCAGTGCCCTGATCATATCTATGTTAAAGCCCACACCGCACAAGGGAGTCAGCCCCATATTTATTTATTTGCAATATTTATATACCACTTCGCATTTGAAACAAATCCCCAAACAGTCTACATTCTGCCGTTGCTGCTGTTTTACTGGTGACTTCTGTCCTTTCGTTTGTCGTTCGTTTTTGTTTTATTTGGGTTACTTAAAATGGTTTTCTTGTTTCCTTTTCATTTTGTTGTTTTCAGTTTGTTTTATTACTTCATTGAAGCAGTTTCTGTTCCCAGCTTTGCGTCATTAAAATAGGGGTGCGAAACACCTTTGTCTTTGAAGACATCTCTAATTTCCTGCGTTTTTTCCGGTTGCAATTTACCATTATTTCTTTCATTCCATTTATATCCTTCCTGCCCCCTTCTCCAAGGAGCTCGGACCATGTGCATGGTTCCCGCCAAACTTTTATTCTCACAACAACCCTGTGAGGTAGATTAGGCCAAGAGATATTACAACAATTGTGTGGGATGATGCCACACAACGTTGTCTTCTTTGCAATTTTCCCCCCAGTTTGATGTGTGTGCTTTTTAGGACGATTTTAATTTGAGGAACGGATTTATTTCGGATTAATGTACAGCTGCCACACCCACCAATTTCCCTTTGGAATCTAAGCACCTCCTGGACCGAACATTGACTTGAACACACTCTGCGGTTGCAGTTTGTAGATTTCCAAGTTTGCAACGTGATGTGTGGAAACCCGCCCACCCCGCCCACCCCTCCAAATGCATTCGACAGCATGTGTAAAAAATGCACATGAAAAAATGCACATGGAAAAAATGCATGCTTTGGGCAGATATGCACAACAACGCTTTCATCAATGGGAAAAGAAGCGTACATTTCAAAGATGCACACACAATGGATGTGCCTATTTGGAAAAATGAGCACAAAATACACACAAGTTTTTACATGAACAGAAGAAAAAAGCTTGCAGTCTAATACAGACAAAATGAGCTTCGCAGTGGATTTTTGCAGAACTTCGGGGAGCTCAAGTTTCGCTTGTCCATCATCCCTAACTGGACGAGAGCTTGGTTCCCCCCATCCCCTCTGTTTGTGTGCCTGAGTTGATGAGATCGAGACCTTGTGGGCTACCTTTGCCAGACAGGAGGAATGAATTCAGAAGAAACACTTTGGTGCTTGTAGAATAGACCGTTAGCAAAGACACACAATCCAGGCACTGTTTTGTCTAAACTCTCCCTGATGTAGAGAGTCTTCCCACATCTTTTCTCAGAAAAAGTTGTGTTGCCTTAATGTATTTGATAAGGACTGGATCAGAAACAAGCAGCCTTTCATTGTCATGCCTGGAGTGGGGAAGAGGAAACTCTTTGGTCTGCCTGAAGGTGGTTTTTGGGTGGGGTGGGGTGGGGTGGTAAGAACATAAGAAGAGCCAAGCTGGATCAGACCAAGGGTCCATCTAGTCCAGCATTCTCTTCACACAGTGGCCAACCAGCTGTCAACCAGGGAACCTCAAGCAAGACATGGTGCAACATCACCCTCCTACCCATGTTCCCCAACACTTAGTGCATACAGGCCCACTGCCTCTGATACTAGTGGTGGCACTTAACCATCCGGACAAGTAGCTGTTGATAGGAAACCATAACAATTCTCTGTGATCAGGTGGCCAGGTCAGTGTTTCTGTCAGACCTTTTGCATCCTTTCATTATTGGCATTGAACATGCCCAAGTATGTCATTCGTTGTTGTGCGCATGGAGGCAGACGCAGAAGGCAATGGGCAGGTTCCTACTAGTTGTATTTATTTAGGCAGCGATGGTGGGAAAACAGCATCAGAGCTGAGACTCTGTTCTTACAACCCAGACTGAGCAGATCTTTGAAAGGCGTCGTCCCCATCTCCCTGACCTATCCCATCAGGTGTTTCATAAAGGCCTGCGTACAGCGACTATTAGTACTTGGTGTTGCTGTTAACAGAGCTCTTTGTAGCTATCACCTCATTCACCTTTGCAACAGTACTCCTTTGATGAGTCATTATTATACCCATTTTACAGGTGGGTGGAGAAAACTGAAAGATGGAAACTCGCCCGAGGGCCTTGGTTGAGCTGGAGATGACTTTAAACAAAAAATTGATTTATTCGCTTTTAAATAAATAATAGGAACCAAAGCCCCTGAGCCTATCTGCAAGTCAAGGCATTAGAAGAGCCTTGCTAAAACACATACAAACTAGGCCCATCTAGTTCAGCAACTTGTTTCTAGCAGTCAGCCATTCCGACACCCATGGAGATGATGGGAGTTGTAGTCCAACAGGTCTGGAGGGCAAGTGATTCAGGGGAAGCTGGCTTTGACCCATGAGCAAGCTTGGCCCATGATCCCCCTGAACACAACCTAAATCCCTGCCATCAAGCCCAACTTCAAGACCTGCCGTACTCTGTTGCAGGCTTGGACACATAGTAGGCTTGGACACTGTACCCCCTTCAGTTATGAAAAGGTGCAGTGTGCATTTAAAACACCATTTCCCTCCTGTGAAATAACCAGAACTAGGCCCCTGATGCTTTCCCAATCACCACTCCCCGTGTATTTTAAAAGGTAAAGCTGCCTTTGACCCGTGCCGGTTAGGTCATTAATGTTTGACTTGGTACGTGTGTCTTTTGTACTCCTGCAAAAGCCTTCCGCTCCGTCCCTAATAATGCTTTAGACCTTGAAATACATTTTGTCAAAATGGTTATTAAACGAAAGGAAACTGTTTTTATCTTGGTATTAGCTGTTACCAAGATTAGTTGCAGCAATTTTCCTGTTCTTGACATTCAATATCTTCATGAAGGTAATGTTTCCATTTTGGTTTGAAAGGGAGAATGTCTCGGTTAAGCAGGCATTGGCAATTGTCAGGGGGAGGGGCACTTTTTATGAGTACTGACTCCTATGCCTTTAGCAGTCTGCACAAGTGTTTCCCAGCACGGAGATAACAGTGGCCTGGTTCATGCATAATGTAATCCATGGTTTATTTAACTCATGGTTTGGTGAATTCCAGGTTGTCGTGATGTATGAACATGGCCCTGCTAACAAACCACAGCCGTTTGACCATGAACCACCCAGAAAGATAACCATGGCCTGCTCAGGACAATAGCTTACAGTGCCTATGTTAAGAATTTTGCACATTTTCTGGCTACTCTGAGATACAGTCAGCCTGGCCAGATATATAAAATATTGAGTGGTTATAAGCAATAAAATTGAACTAAACTGGACAACGCATATCCTGAAGTGTAGTGGAATTATTAAGCAAATTCGCCTGTCGAAAATCTGGCTGGGCCTGCCCTAGCACAGGTTGGGAGAAAAACACAGTTGGGTTTCATTTCTCCATCTGTATAATGGGAATATTTAGCACCTACCATTTCAGTACTGTGAAATGTAGGAAATGCCTTCTACCAGGACAGGCCATTTGTCTGTCTGTCCCAGATTGTCTGTTCTGTGGCTCTTTCTTTCCATAGTCTCTCTGGGCAGAGAGAGAACTTTCTTACCACCCGATCCCTTTGGTTTAGCTGGAGATGCCACAGGTTGAATCCCAAGAATTTGGTGTAAGGATGTTAAAGCGGTGTGTGCGTTAAAAATGCTATAGGCAGTTGTAGTGTGCGTGTGTCTGTTCCCCTCCCTCCTCTGGCACAGCCTTAATCGCTTCAATGGGGCATTCCTCGTGACAGCTTAAAACCCAAGGTGGGGAAGGAGCCTCTTTCAGCCCAAAGGCTCCGTTCAGTTTCCGAGAAGCTCCTGTGGGCTCCGTTCCAGTAGCGGGTAGGCCCAAAGGCAAACAGGCAAGGCCAAAAATATCAAAAGATAAAACCGCATTGTGGCTTAAAGCTCTCACTGCCAGCAACGAAGCCTTAGGAGAGGCACTTCAGTATTTTAGCATTGGGCTGGAGGGACAATGCGCAAAACCACCCAATGGTCGGAGGCGGGAGGAAAGGGGCGTGAGGCATGGGGAACCCTGGAGAGGCTGGATTTGACTCACAGGCCCGAGGGTTCCCACCCCTGGTGCTGGGGTATGTGCGGATGGACTTGGACAAACCCTGCCTCAGGATGTGTATTCTCCAAAGCAAGCTCCCCCACCATCCCACCCACGCCACCTTGCTGCTCCTAGGCTCCAGTGAACTCCCGTCCTTGTCACTCCTTGGCTCATGCCTAAACAGTGCTCTCCGTTGTCAGCAGCATGACAACAGTGTGCATGCACAGCGCTCCGCCCCTTGCCAGTTTCGAGAATGGTCGTTCCAAGCCCCCCCACCCTACTTTTCTGCAAGAGTCCCTACTTTCACCTACCCTCTGACTTCTCCACCCACATTTGGATTCCCTGGAAATCCACAGGTACAGCACCCACTTTACAGATATTGGGAACAATGACGGGAAAGTAATCTGGCCACGACTGACCCCTGCTTGTTTTCTTGCCTGGCCCAGGAGAAAGAAAGGAACGCTAGGAGAAAGAAGAAGAAAAACCCCGCCGTCCAAAACGAGGAAGCTGCCTTCCCACCCGCAGCCGAAGACGAGGAGATGGGTCAAGACGGGTCGGGCACCAGTGGCAACGAGGAGGAGATGGCCGAGGAGGCAGAAGGTAAGGTGCCTTCCTCAGGGCAAAGCTGAAGCCTGTGGTCCATTTGAGGTAGGCGAAAAAGCCAACCGGCAGCCGTCTCCCGCTGAGGGAGATGGCGTGAGAGGCTTTCTCTGTAACCCGGGAAATGTCACTGCTTCTGTGTGTCTGCAAGAGCAGTCACCAGCAGGGAGGGGAGGAAGCCGGCACCCTGAGGATGTGCGAGGGTGGGACTTTCGCACGGTGCCAGAGATGCAGAAAAGCTGACATTTGACTGCCCTCGGTCGGGCCAGCGCGGCAAAGAGCCGACCTCGGTCACAGAGATGTGTTTTGTTTGCAAAGTCTTTCTGAGCGTTCCTTGATTTCAGGAAACGAGGCATCCACCAGGAAAGCCTGGCTGTTTAAGTGAACATGCACCGTTCCCAGTAAGGGTGGTGCCAGACGGGTACTTTGGCACTGGAAAGGTGTTCTGTCACGGTTGAGAGTCTTGACTTGCTCTCCGCCTCTTGAGTCAGTTTATTGCTCATTAATATCTTTGCCATCTTCCCTGATTGACTTCTTCTCTCTCTCCGTACTAAACCCTGCTTGCGCATGGTCCAGACGAGACGTGGTGCCCTGGGCAAAAGCAGTTGCACGTCTAGCTCCCTGTTTCTCCCTCCGCAACATCTGTTAGTCCTTGCCTGTGTTGTGAACTCCCCAGAGCTGCGGGTTCCCCCCCCCCACCGGCAGCATCCACTGCACGGTGCGCAGCAGAGGAGGAGGATAACGAAGCGCTGGGATGCCACAATACGAAGAAGCGCTATTAGATGTTACGGAGATGGAAACGGAGAGATGAGTGCAAAACTGCCATTTATTATCGCATCTTGTTTTGGTCCTTTGTAGCCAATGGACTACAAGTCAGTGCAGTATTGTGGCCTAGGTCCATTCCAGGCAAGTCGTTTTCATGGGCCAGTTGGCATGAGAAAAGAGAGATAGAGACCAGCAGCTGGCATGAGTGTGTGTGCGTGTGTGTGTGTGTGTGTGTGTGTGTGTGTGTGAGAGAGAGAGAGAGAGAGAGAGAGAGAGAGAATGTGAAGGGTAGGGTAGGGTAAGAGGATGAAATGAAAATTGTCAGCCATCGCTGTTTCTCACTTGGGAGCAGAGCCAGCAAGCTTGGGGAAAATGCATGTAATTTATAACAATCACCCCATTTAACTTCCGTGGGAGTGATTTAATAACTTAACAACCCCACCCCCCCACCCCCGGCCATGGAGAGAAGGGCTAATGACATACGCAATTGGAAATCTTTTCAAGTCAGTGTTGAAAGTGACTCATTACAAAGCAGTTTCTAGGTAAATTTTCTGTGTCGGAGCCATAGGCATGACTCAGAGATGCCCAGTGGGAGAAGACGAAGAAGAAGAAGAAAGCAGGTCTCGTTCAGACTGGGACGTAACAGCAGGCTCAGATTTTTAAGGACACCCTCACTCCACCGTCACGCGCGCACGTCTGCCGCGAGGTGAATGGTTTGGTGGAATTGGGAGCTTTGCAGCTTATGACTTAAGGCACAGGGATGGCTGTCTTCTCCGTAGTGGGGTATCGAACTGCATAGACCTTTGAGACAAGGTGGCTGAAATGTCACAGGAGCAGAAATGTCAGGTCAGCCTTCTGCTTCAGCAGTTTGTCATTTGACATTTGGAAGGCATTTCAGCATAGTGAATACCAAGGGTGTGTGTGTGTGTGTGTGTGTGTGTGTTCAGCAAAACCTTGAGACAGTTTCATCACACCAGGGTTCCTCCCTCATTTGCATCCTTCCTTATCAGCTGCCTCCTGCAATGGATTTGCAATATCAGATACTTTTCTCTCCCACCCAACAATTCGTCCCACTCTGGAACTTTGCTGCCTTGGGGGGAAAAATGATTCTCGGGTCGAACCCCAAACCTGATGACCTTTTCCTGATCTGAAAACAAAGATGGGTACATATTTTTCCCCACAGCAGGGTTTTGGCTAAATCCATCCCAGCCTAAATACTGTAAATTCTTTCCTCGTTGTCTGGTTTTGGGGAGGAGTGGGGGACTGCTCTTCACAGTTTCATGGCGAGTAAATAAACTTCAGTCATGCTTGGAATTTGGTTGGAGAGGCCAAAAAATGTGAAATGCTTTGAGATTTGCCCAGACTGTGTGGACACCATTCCCTTTTGAGTCAGTCCAACATAGACTCCAAAAGCACTTTTGCTGCCTTCACAAGATCTGTATTTGTGGCAAATTCCCGCCTACCTAGCCATTTTTGTAACGTATTTTCATCACTCCACCACCACCCCTGCCCCGGCTAGCATATTTTGAGCCAAAATCCCCTCAAACTACAAACGCCTCACTTTGTATCCAGATCCCTTAGCACCTGGAGGTTTCTGAATATGTTGCAGAATGGGATGAGGTCATCTCCCCACAGCCCAGAATTCTGGCTTTGTGCCTCGGTTTCCCCTCCAGTTGTGACAACACTTGTTGAAATCTCCATTTTAAAAGCGCACACACAAATTCACTCCACCATCCATTCAGTTCCTTTCTTGGATGTAAGCCCAGAGCCAGGGCGGGGTATGGGACTCAGTCCCGTTTCCGCCTCACCAGAATTCGAAATCTTCTTGTTATGAGCCAAAAAGGATATATAAAGATACACACTATAAACTTTTCTTCCACTGTGCCAAAAATTCCAGTTCCTTCTGCGTGGTCTCTGTGCGTCCCACATACAGGTTTCTGTGCCGGCATAGAGCCTCTTCCAGGGCATTCTAGATCTGAAAGACATATACCGCCCAGGGAGCTATTGGGCAGTATAAAAATGCAATAAATAAATGAAAAAAATTGGTGGGAGGTTTGTCCCTAACCTTAGTGCACATGCTCAAAGGGCACGTAGCTCCTGATTTTCCTCCTCAGTTCCTTTTAGACAGCAGCAACATTGAGGAACATTTTCCATCCCTAGCAGTCGGTTGGTCAGGGATTGATCTGATTTCTTGTATGGCAGGCTCTTGGCTCTGTGCCCATTTAGGACCAGTACCTAGCTCTCCTGCACTTGGGGAAATGCTTAAATGACCCAACATCGTGGTTCTTCTTCGTGGTCTCTGCGCATCACACATACGGGCTCCGCATCTGCATAGTTGTTATTATTATTATTTATTTATTTATATAGCACCATCAATGTACATGGTGCTGTACAGAGTAAAACAGTAAATAGCGAGACCCTGCCGCATAGGCTTACATTCTAATAAAATCATTATAAGACAATAAGGAGGGGAAGAGAATGCACCAAACAGGCACAGGGTAGAGTAAAACTAACAGTATAAAAGTCAGAACAAAATCAAGTTTTAAAAGCTTTAGGAAAAAGAAAAGTTTTTAGCTGAGCTTTAAAAGCTGCGATTGAACTTGTAGTTCTCAAATGTTCTGGAAGAGCGTTCCAGGCATAAGGGGCAGCAGAAGAAAATGGACGAAGCCGAGCAAGGGAAGTAGAGACCCTTGGGCAGGCGAGAAACATGGCATCAGAGGAGCGAAGAGCACGAGCGGGGCAATAGTGTGAGATGAGAGAGGAGAGATAGGAAGGAGCTAGACAGTGACAAGCTTTGTAGGTCAACAGGAGAAGTTTATATTGGATTCTGAAGTGAATTGGAAGCCAATGAAGAGATTTCAGAAGTGGAGTTACATGGTCAGAGCGGCGAGCTTCATTCGGGAAACTGAGAGGAATTTTGGCGGGAATCCCAACCCCACCATCCCTACACGCATACTCCAGGGGGTTCCCACATAGTCCCTCAGTTCTTCGTTGACCGCCATTGTGGCAGCTTCATCGTAGGAGACCTCTTGGTCCTTGACCACACCGAGAGACTTCTTCAAAATAATATTTTGTTCCGTTCTTTTCTGTGGGCGAAACCTACGTAATTTGCCCTTGCCCATGTGGTCGGTTTACTGAAATTGCTTCTAAGCAGCTTTGGGGAATGTTTCGTGCTGGTGTCTCCGGCGTGGTGCCCAAGGGAACTGGTGTGCCTGCAGACACCGCTCTTCCTCACCTCCAGGTTCTCACCTCCTTCTGATTTCAATTTTATGTCGTAAGTGCTGCACAATCTTTATTTGGGTTGAAAACATTAAGTTTTGTGTCTCGGAGCTCAGACCTCACCTCTGGCTTGTACTTCAGTTCTTGGGCGAGTTACTTTTTTTCTGAGTCTCACCACTTCTGGAGAGTACGTCTTTTGTGATCACCGCCATTCTATGGAAGCCATTTTATGAACGAGCAAGCCTCTTTCCCTGCCGTGGCAGCCATTTTATAAGCCCGCCTACCACACCCTTTCAAAATGCCAAATGTGCCCACTGGCCCCCAAAGTTGGGCGACTTGGTTTAAAAGGCGTGTGGATGTATGGGGTGTCAAATGGCTTCCAGTGGCCGCCGGTGTTTATGGCAAGGTCTCAACATGCAGCTGTGTGACACGCACCACAGGATTTTCTCCTTGCCAGTGTAAAACATTTAAAGAAAAAACTACCAGGGTTTCACAGGGGTAGTTCCGTTGGTTTGGTTTTGTCAAAGAGTGGCAACATGGCACAGTGACACCAAAGTTGTGGAATTCCCCCCCACACCCCGGCCTCGCTTCTCGCTTCACCCTTGACTGCCAGGAGACCTCTCTTTGGATTTATTTACAGGTTAGGAAACTTCCTTTTCTCTACTGCTCAACCGCTTTACATTTCCCTTCGTATGTGTATAGAAGGTCTCACGCCCACTTTTCTATGTGTGTACAGTGGACAGAAAGCCTATAGCTCAGTTCAGACCACACGTTAGTCAACGCAGTGTGAAAACTCTAGTCAACGGTTGAGTTTTTAGGAGGTACGCCTCGCACAACGTGTTCTAACTCCACCGTTGCGTGACTGTGGGCTACGGTGGAGTTGGGTAAAATCCATCGCGATGTTTAATTGACAGTTCCTTCACCCCCTCTCTCCCCAGTCCTCTTGATGGTATCCCATCAGCCACTGCTGCAAAAAAAACAAGCCCGGTGGCTCTCCAAGAGTGGCACTCGTTCCTTTTGCCGCTCTTGCCAGGGAACTCTGTAGCCAGTGGGAAAAGTCAACACAATGCCATGGAAACTCCACGGAGCCTTCCTCACAATGCGCAACACAACGGTTGTGCAGGAACTCTCCTCTGCGCAACATGGAATGTTTTCCAAAAAAAACCTCCACTGTTGTGTGGCGTTTTCCCGCCAGACAACATGTTTCTCAACGATGGTGTAAAACTCCACCGTGGAGTTCTAAAACCACCCTTGAGAAACGTGTTGTCTGAACTGAGTCTATGTTTCAAACTTCATGTTTAGAGGAGAGTAGTAATTTCAGGTTTGTTTGTTTATTTATTTATTAAATGTATATACCGCCCCATAGCCAAAGCTCTCTGAGCAGTTTACAAAAGTTAAAACACAGTGGACATTAAAAAAGTATACAAAATTTAAAACCATCAAAAAGATATAACAACAACAGTATACGAAACAACAACAGTTCTGGGGTCCATTAAAAAACAAACAGCATATGTTGTTAAATGCTGTTAAATGCCTGGGAGAAGAGAAAAGTCTTGACCTGGCGCCGAAAAGATAACAATGTCGGCGCCCGGCGAGCCTCACCAGGGAGATCATTCCATAATTGGGGGCCACCACTGAAAAGGCCCTCTCCCTTGTTGCCATCCTCCGAGCTTCCCTCAGAGTAGGCACTCAGAGGAGGACCTTAGATGTTGAGCGCAGTGTAAGGGTAGGTTCATGTCGGGAGAGGCGTTCCCTCAGGTATTGTGGTCCCAAGCCATGTTGAAAATGCACTACAGGGAAGTCTAGCAAAAGCGACTGTCAAGTTTCTAGCTTTTCTCTCTCCCTTGTTAGTCTGTGGTTGTTCTTGTTCTTGTTTTGTTTTTTGTTTTTAAATATGTGTACCTTTTCCTTTGCCCTCGAAGAGTTCAGGCAAGATTAATTTGATTAAAAACTGCAACTTAGGGGCTGCTTGACCTGCAGCCATGCAGTGGCGTGGCGAGTTGTTTTTGTAACAAGTTGCCTGCCGTTAACAATCGGCATACAACCCTCCAAACCCCTTTTGGGGATGTCTTTACAGAATGATAGCGACATTTGTAGGACCTTGTGGGATGCCCGTGTTGCTACTTTGGTCATACGGTGAGCAGCTTCCGCCACCTTCAGACAATTTTAAAGATACCGATCAAGATATGTTGGCGTCTGAGGTGGAAAGTACAAAAAACGACACCACAAATGATGACCCATCCAGTGATAAAAAAAATATGACAATAAATTAAAACAATTGACTGTTTGCCACCCTAAAGAGAGTTACAAATACATGCTCCTTAAAGTACATTTATTTTTCTAACAACAACTTTCTCTTTGGTCTTAATCGCTCAGACACTTGTTCAGGCTTGGTTTTACCACCTCACTCTGAGGTAAAAATGGTTTCAAATAAGAAACAGCAGCAGTATTACAATATGTCCGTCCTCTACAAACTTTCTGCAACATCCTCCTCTCTTTTTATTGGTAATTAGATATGTTTCCATTTTCGGAGAACACGAGATTTCTGGAGCGTTCTGAGCTTTTAATTATTAACCTGATCCTGAAACTCTCTGATAGGATTTGAAAAGTATTTGGGAAAGGGGTGTCTTTTATTAATTTCTTACTGACCTTGACCTGTTTTTCACTTCACTTCAATTAGTGAAGTGAAATTTTCAATTTTCACTTCAGGTTTTTTTTAAATAAATAAAATAAATGGAAGGCTCTCTGGATTTCTTCACAGATGGCCTGATGGGAGGGTGTGTAGTTGTTTTTAACCTCACAAGGGCTGCCTTACTGAGGCACAAGCGGAGATGTTGAATTATTTTTCTCTCCTTATTTTTTTTAATGGGGAGACTTGGATCTCCAAGCAGAACTTAGCAAGATTCCTCAAAACGACTGCCTCCTTCAATCTGGAATCTTCTTAGCACAGATATTGAAATAAATCTAGATAGATCATAGAATCCTAGAATAGTAGAGTTGGAAGGGGCCTATAAGGCCATCGAGTCCAACCCCCCTGCTCAATGCAGGAATCCACTCTACAGCATCCCTGACAGATGCTTGTCCAGCTGCCTCTTGAAGGCCTCTAGTGTGGGAGAGACCACAACCTCCCTAGGTCACTGGTTCCATTGTCGTAGTGCTCTGACAGTCAGATGGGCAACAGCATCTTGGCATTCATAAACAGTCATAATCGGTAGCTTGATTGAGACATAACAATCCCAGAGCAACAAACCATGGTTCAACAAACCATGGTTTGTTAGCCAGGGGGAACCCATGTGCCCACATACTCCCTGCAGTGCATGCATGTATATATGTATGAATGCTCTAGAAGGAGATACCATGGCAACATACTTTAAACAATGCACTTACAATGAAAATCAAAGTTCTATCTTAAAAATTGTTACAATAATAATAACTTTAAAAAATCCAGGATGCTGTTCACTCTTCACACACTATATGTATGCTATCCACTATGAAGTAGTTTAGTAAAATCATCTGTGTGTGGACCATCCCGCATTCAGACTGTAGAATGACCTAAAAATATTAGAAATGCAAAATTCTTGTCCAGCCATAACTATTCAGAGGCCATTGTCATTAAATAATGCACACCAGTAGATTAGCTCACTCTACAGTAAAACCTTTTCTGGGGTTCTTCCGGGAGGGACCTCGTTGCTTTTATATGTTACTGTTTGTGCATGGCAAATGGTACCGAGCCATACAAATGGAAAATATGTCTTCTTGTTTAATTCCAGTTGCAGTAAATAACAGCTCGGACACAGAGAGCCTCCCTTCTCCAAGACCTGAAGCCAAAGAAAATACAGAAAACGGGCACAAACCAATCCCCGAGCCCAGAGACGATGCTGGAGATGAACCGGCTGTCAAGATGGAGGAAACCACGGGTTCCCCAGAAGCAACTCCCGTAGAGCCTACCGCCCAACCGTCTGAGGAGTCAGCCGCTGAACTAGCTTGCGGCGAAGAGAAGCCACAAGAAGAACAAGCAGTCGATGTGGTGAAAACGGAGGAGATGGACGAAAAGCCCCCAAACCCTGAGCCTACCAAGGGTGACATCAAAATGGAGGAGGTGGAGGACTGTCAGGAAAAGGACGCGGCCAGTGACAAGAAGAGCAGCAGCAATAGTGTGGTCACTGAGACTGAGGGCGCACCCAAGGCTGAGAAGAAGGAGAACCACAAAGCTGGGAAAACTGGCGGTGCTAATACGGACAGTGACTCCAGCGCCACTTGCAGTGCCGATGAAATGGACGAACAGGATGCTGGAGACAAAAACAAGTAAGTGCCGAGGAAACCGAGTGGAAAGGAGTAATTAAAAATACATTCTAAGCACACACACACACACACACATACAAACCCTGTTGTCTAGTTATCTGGGCACCTAAACATTTAATGTTGGTGCCTGGGGATTTGAAATGTTTGGGTGTGTTTCCCTCCAGAATGATGAGGACTAGAGCCTTTGGAGAGTCCCACCCATCTAGCAGTGTGAGAAAAGCTCTTGGCCTTGCTGCTAGAAGCTTGTTGACTGCCAAAAAATATGGCTTCCTGCCCACCAGCAGAACGGTGTGCAAATTTCCCTTAACAGCAGGAAATTGCTTGTGGATGGGGCACCATTCCTTAGACCAGTGGCTTAAAAATCGCTGACTTATTACACTGCTGTCCTCAGTGGGTTTTGCAGTTGCTTAATGATTTATGGCGCCTGGGCTCTTTGAGCCCCGTGTTGCCAGCGACAGTAATTGAAAGGGCAACTTTATGGTCTTGGTGCTTATGCTGTTCAGGATCGATGCCCGTTGTTAGGGGTTAAAGGAGGTCATGTGCCGCAATATGGTCATGTGCCGGTACTGGTGGGCTGTGCTTGATGAGGACAACTGTCTGGCTTTCTCTGGGGTGACGGGTGATTTGTGGTTTAGTGCACAGCCTCGGTCAATTTCATTAAATGCCTCTTGGATCTATACTCGCGTACAGCTGTTCATCAAGCAAAGGCTGACCCGCTGCAAGAAAAACAAGGGCCTCTGGTTCGCTGGGGCACAAATTGATCCTTATGGTGGAAGCAGGCCAGAAACCAAAAACAAACAGTATAGAAGCAGCCACATTTGAATGTGCAGGAGGATTAACGGCTCTCGTGCTTATAGGGCTCTCCTTAAGAACTCCAGCCCCTGGAACTCTTGGCTTTAATTTAAACAGGACAGTAGGTTTCCAGACCCAACAATTTAGAGAAATGCTACAGAGATAGTAACTTTTTACTATCGTGGAAGCTATCTTGGAATTTGGGGGAGGCAGCTCACCCCTCGGCACTGACCTGAGTTTCTGCAGTGTTCCGTTTAGGGTGCAAAAATGGGATTATGCAGTCAAGCTCCCCCTAGTTTTTTTGTATGAGGCCTAGCGTAGTTCATTGGTTAACCCAAAAAGCATTTAAGAACTTTCTGTAGAAAGCCTCCATCCACTCTGCTGCAAATTTCCTCCTTCCTCCTGGGGCTGGCTTTCGTCTCCTGTTTAGATGCATCCCTGGGGCACTTTGGCTCTCTGGATGTCTATGATTCTACCACTTTGCCTGTGGGATTCTTTGCTGAGACCTTCCACTGGCTGTCCCCCAGGATGTGACGCTGCAGTCCAGCAGGTCTACCTTCCTTGTTTCCCTCTAAAAATAAGAACTTTAAAAAAAATCCTGCAGACCAAGGATCCAGTATCCTGTTTTCTGGAAGTGTCTGGCTAGAGGAAGGCCAGCTATCAACACATTCAGGCATGAAGGCAACATGAGCCACGCTGTTGTTTTGCTCTCAGAAGCTGATATTCAGCTGGAGCGTGTTCAGAGGAGGGCAACCAGGATGATCAGGGGTCTGGAAACAAAGACCTATGAAGAGAGACTGAAAGAACTGGGCCTGTTTAGCCTGAAGAAGAGAAGATGGAGGGGAGACATGATAGCACTCTTCAAATACTTAAAAGGTTGTCCCACAGAGGAGGGCCAGGATCTCTTCTCGGTCCTCCCAGAGTGCAGGACACGGAATAACGGGCTCAAGTTAAAGGAAGCCAAATTCCAGCTGGACATCAGGAAAAAATTCCTGACTGTTAGAGCAGTATGACAATGGAACCAGTTACCTAGGGAGGTTGTGGTCTCTCCCACACTAGAGGCATTCAAGAGGCAGCTGGACAACCATCTGCCAGGGATGCTTTAGGATGGATTCCTGCATTGAGCAGGGGGTTGGACTTGATGGCCTTGTAGGCCCCTTCCAACTCTGCTATTCTATGATTCTAACACGTCTCTAAATATTGGAAGTCTTGTTCAGTTATCATGGCCAGTAGCTCTGCATACCCTGGTCCTTGGTTCAGTGGCAGGAGGGGCCCACGGGCCCATTAAGATTTATAGAAGAAGAGTGTGCGACCAGATAGCAAAAGAAGCACAGATCAACAGCATGCACATTTTGTGTTGTGTTCAATCCCTAAGCAGAGCAATGGGGTGAGGAGCAGTTCATAGGAGTGGCCCTCAGGGAGTCCTTTCCTGGCTGTCCTCCGTCATTTTGCAGGTCTTGCTGGCTATTGCCAACCCAAAGGTAGGGTAATAACGGCTCTTAGCTCTTCCCGCTTAAAAAAAAATAGTCCCCGAAGAAAATTATCTTTACATATATATTTTATAAAGGCTGCTGGCAGTGCTAGGAATGAAAGTTCAGCTGTAGGTCATGCTAAATATAAATGAACGCAGAATGCCAGCCCATACAGACATAAGTTAACTATTGTCAGTTCATTGCTATGGGAGAATGCAAGGATGCTGTGCATTAAAAGAGAGAGAGAGGCAAGCAGAAACCGTATCCTATATTCTTGGTAGTTTAAAACCTCCTGGGACAACTTTGACGGTTGAACCTGTTACCCTTTCAGCCAGTTATCCAACTTGAGTATGACTTTCCATCATTACTAATCACCCTCTCCCATAAACTCCCAAAGCCTCATGTCCCTGTTGTTGTCCCCTGGCCCTAATATCAGCGGAGCAAGACGGAATCCACCGGTTCTTCTTCTTCGTGGTCTCTGTGCATCACACCTATGGGCTCTGAGTGCATATGTGAATGCACAGATGACCAGAAAGGAGAACCGCAATTACAGGAAATCAACTTGTCTGTGTTCTCGGAGAAAATGTAACGTCCATTTTACAAGCGTTTCTTGGAGCTGCACTGGTGGTAGGACCTCAAAAGTGAGAACATTTGGCTGTAGTCCTCGGTGCTAAAGAAGTTGCTCAACCCCTGGTCAGTTTTTCCAAGGTGAAAATGGACCGAAGGAAATAGTTCCTGATTGTCTTTCCTTAACCTGAGGCCCTCCAGATGTGTTGGATTACAACTTTCATAGTCCCCACCCAGCCATACTGGCTGGGGGATTATAGGAGTTGTAGCCCAACACATCTGCTGGGGGCAGGTTGGAGAAGTCTAGAATAAAGATGTGAGGGACTTCTCAGTTTTGCTGCAAGCTCATATTTACTCCATTGTGTAAACAAATCCAGGACTGAAGCAGGTTAAAGAGCAATAATCAGACAGGTGACATCACGTGGGCAAAGACCTGGCTGTGACCTGGAACTGAACAAAGGCTGCAAGCCAAGAGGGTTACAGGTCTTGCTGAGGCAATCGAAAGGACTTTAGGCTGTCAATAGGCAGATGGAAGTACGGGTCATGCTTCCAGGTCTCCCTGTAATGGAGGCCGTACTACCAGAACGAACCTCTCTGCCCCTTGATTTAGGGATTGGAGCTCCAGGTCAGAATCCAGGGCTTGCTGGCTCTTTGGCCCCTTTGCTGTGCCTCTCCCAACGCGCTCTCGGATTACGTCTCTTCAACTACCAGTGGGCTTTAAAGCCAGGCTCACATCCTCCTCCTGGTTTATTTTAGCTAGTTATTTCACTGCCTATAAATTTCAAGGTCACTCTGTGTTCAAGCTTAGGCAGACAAATAAGCATGGCCCAGCCACGTGAAGGGAATCAAATCCGTATCTGCCTGGTGACCCCTTTCCCTCGTCTACCTCCCGCGTCTCTAAATCAGTCTTGGAGACGTCCCCCAATAGAGGCCAGAAACAAACAGAAGTCCACTTGGTCCTCACCCGTAGGTCCCTTTGAGACACCAGCCGGCTCCGATGCCGTCTGGGGGCTGCTGCCGAGGGAGCTGATGCTGTTGCAAGAACAAGCCTTCCCTCCTCTTTTGAGTTTGACAAAGGGAGGCTCGTTTTTCTTGGTTTGCGCTCCGAAGGAGCTAGGAATGGGCTCACCTACAGTGGCAGCCCCAGCAGCTGGAGACACATCTTTGTGGGATCAGATACTCTCTCCCGGGGCGCCGGATACCTAGAAGCCGCACAGAGCCTCTCTTTGGCCTAATCTGATCTCGCGTCCATTTGTTTCACAGAAGTGTGGGTTGCCGATGCTTGTGTAGGTTTGCTAAGGATCGGAGGTGCCTCCAGACACGGGACTTTAGGGGACTGAGTATTATTATTTTTATTTATTTATATAGCGCCATCAATGTACATGGTGCTGTACAGAGTGAAACAATAAAATAGCAAAACCCTGCCGCATAGGCTTACATTCTAATGAAATCATAATAAAACAATAAGAAGGGGAAGAGAATGCACCAAACAGGCACAGGGTAGAGTAAAACTAACAGTATAAAGTCTGCACAACATCAAGTTTTAAAAGCTTTAGGAAAAAGAAAAGTTTTTAGCTGAGCTTTAAAAGCTGTGATTGAACTTGTAGTTCTCAAATGTTCTGGAAGAGCGTTCCAGGTGTAAGGGGCAGCGGAAGAAAATGGCCGAAGCCGAGCAAGGGAAGTGGAGACCCTTGGGCAGCCCTACAGCCCCACCATCCAGGTCTCTTCACTTCCCTATCTAGACGGTGCATGGGAAGCCAGTAGGACTGCGCCCATCACTCAGTCAGTGTTGGGATGTTGGCCGTGGGACATTGCCAGACCATAACTTGTGGGGCAGGGTCGAGGTGGCTGTCCCGATTTATCCTGTCCATCATGCCGGATCAGAGAAATGTCCTTTTTGTCCAGCATTCCATTCACAAAGTGGCCGGCCAGCTGTCTGTGGGAAACTCACATGAAGGACATGAGTGCAACAGCACCCACCCATCCATGTTCCCCAGCAATTGATGTATCTAGGCTTACTGTTTCTGAAACTGGAGCTGGCATAGAGCCTTCAGGACTAGTAGCTACTAATAGCTGTAACCTCCATGAGTTTGTCTAACCCCCTTTTAAAGCCATCCAGATCAATGTAACTTATGCAAGAACTGCCTTGCGTAGACTCCTGCCCTAGCAGGCCATAATTGGTGCAACGCTTCGGTTCTCACTGTGACGTAGGCTTCCCCACGGAAGCAGGTGTGTCAGGAGCAAAATCGCCGAGAAACCTCACACATTATCATAATCGTTGGCACGTGATTCCGGCACATTTTCCCGTTCTGGGGCTCTTTTCATATAGTCATTCAGTCAGAGCACCTGAAGCAGCCCTGTGGACTTTGGAAGTGCAAATCCTCCTGTATCCGCTGCTTCCGTTCATCTCGACATTTATTACCTCTGCTGAATAATCCATTCATATTTCAGCCATTCATTCACAATGAGCTAGTAACGGTGGGGGATTTTGCCAGCGCCCAGCATTCCATCGTGTTCTAGAGCATAGATAGCTATGGGATTATGGGAGTTGTAGTCTGGAGGGCATCAGGTCAGTGGAGACCACTTTAGAATGATCACAGCAGAGAACCAAGGGGGCACTAGGCAGATTTGGAGTAGGCTTCATCCTTAAAGCCTTGGCTTCGTCTTCCTCACTAATGGCGCATCGCTATTTCTTTCGTATAAGTGAACGGCTGCTGTTCCCTCCTGTGAAGAAAAAATAAAGCATTGCATTTTAACAATGCCGCGGTAAGGGCGCAATCTGCCCACCACCTCTGCCCCTGAGGCTGTCGCTGGCTAGGTACATATGCACCTCCCGCCCCGACGCAATATGCACACTCCTCCTTTGCACATGCCCCACCCACCCATCATCGTGACAGGCATGTTGCTAATACGCGATCACATTTTGTTGCAAGGTAGATTGTGCAAAGGGCATACAGCTGCATGTCTGCGAGCCGTGCATAGCTGAGCAAGCCGCTGAGCTTTTTTGGCTGCTGATCATATAAAGGAACTGACCTGACCTCGCGCACACACGCAGACATCATAAAGCACCTTCTTGGTTTTCAGACTCTCTCTCGTCCTTGAACTCTGCACTCTTACGCTCTAGTTAATCCATATGCCGGTGTTCCTTCTGTACTCCCTGTTTCCTCTCCTCCCTTCTCTCTCTCTCTCCAACTTGAACGTGATTCTTCTCTCTCTCTCTCTCTCTCTCTCTCTCTCTCTCTCACACACACACACACACACACACACCATATCACTAAGTGAGAACAGAACCAAAACTTGCTGGTTGCCAGTTGGCTCCCTTCAGCCCCAACTCTCCTTCAGGCTTCCAGCATTAAAGGCAAGCTTAGCTATTCCAGACTTGCTGTTGGATAGATATTTGCCTTTCGTTGTGTTCAGGTTCTGACGGATCACCCTGTTTAACAAGCTCTTGTCTCCCCTCTTCAGTTCAGACTTGCTAGTGATCTTGGAGTGGTTTTGTCTTCCTAGGCAGTTAGCACAACATGTGGGTAGTTAATACGTCTTGTTAACCGCTGAGCTTGGGTTGATCATGTGCCGCCCAGTTTACCTAATTACCCTCACCGGGCACAGCTTGTCGTGATGTCCAGACCCAGCAAAGGTGGGTGACTGGGGTGGTCAGCAAAAACCACCCAGCAACCCTAGAACAAGCCATGGGTTATGCGTGGTTTGTTAACCATCCCAGCCTTGCCAGGTTCAGACATCCCAACAAGCCACACCTGATGAGGGTAATTAGGTAAATTGGGTGGCTTGTGACTGGCAGGGTGGGGTGGTTAACAAGCCACCATAGCTTATTAACCGCTCTTGCGTCATGCGAACCTGGTCAGTGTGTGCAGCTTGGCATGTTAGCTTGAGTCACCTAGATGTGCTTGTTTTGTAGCAACCTCTGAGGAACAGCTGCTCTCTCTTGTGGCCTACTGAAATCTTGTGCTCGGGGGTGAGTGAAGCAAAGGTGTAATGGTACATAGGCTCGCATTGTGACCGGGATTGGTCAAGGGAGACTTTAGGACCCTTCGCATCCTGTGAGTCTTTCTTGGTGGTGAGAAAGGGAGAGGGGGGCGCGGGGGAAGAGAGAAAACAGTCAGTTGAACCAATGCAGCCTTGCCCAACCTGGTGCCATCCAGATACGTTGGACTGCAATCTCCATAATGCCCCCCCCCCCAAGCCGGCATAGTTCTCGATCTCTCCATTGATTCTTGATCTCCACCAGAAGTGGTGGCGTTGGGAAGTACTGATCCGTGAGCAGGAAGGGGAGCGTTCCAGCTAGGTTCCCCCTCCAGGGCTCTCAACCGCGGCCTTTTGTGTCCCCGCGCAGGCTGCTCTCCCCCCGGCCCAGCCTCCTCAACGCGACCAACGACGCCCGGCTCAGCTCCTCGCCTCAGAAGCCGCTGGACTTGAAACAGCTGAAGCAAAGAGCGGCCGCCATCCCGCCCATTGTGAGTAGCGCCGCGAACGGAGATCCAGCCGCTCCTCGACTCCCGCTGCCTTTGAAACCCGTGGCCCCTCCACGGCATTCGCCCCTGCGGCAGAGTGGGTTTGGGATCCATCATTTGCGTGGGTTTTGTGGCTTCCCAAAGCCACCCAACTTCCCGGAGTTTGTCCCAAGCAAGACGTGCGCCTGCTGTCCTGTAGGGATGCGACCTGTGCTTCCGGTCGGGGACTCCGTGTGCTTTAGCATCCAACTTCTCTTGTAGTGGGGATTAAGGGTGTGTGTGTGTGTGTTTTTAAAAAAAGGAGCTAAGGTGCAACTCTGTGTGTGTGTGTGTGTGTGTGTGTGTGTGTGTGTGTGTGTTTCCTTGCAAATACACACCAGCTGCCTACGGCATAGCTCACCCCGTTTCTCTCCGCCTCATCTCCCGGCAGATTTCCGAAGGTTTGCTGGAGGGAGCGCTGCAGAGCGGCAGCGCGAAGCCTCAGGTGCCTCATCACGCGTTGGCCCTTTACCAGCAGCAGATCACCATCGCCCACGAGTCTGCGCGGGAAGACGCGGCGCAGAGCAAGCAGTTGCAGCAGCAACAGGCTGAGAAGGAGCCCCCGCCAAGCAGCAGCCCCAGGGCCCAGAGCAGGAGCCCTGCTGCTGTGGATAAAGAAGGTGAGTGTCCCGGGGGGTCCAGGCACGGAGGATGTGAGGGGCGGAAATTTGCCTCCCCCCCCCCCACACACTTACAACCCTAAGGACTTTCTGAAAAGCTTCCCCCTCCCCACAGAGCCAGGCAGGCATGGATAATTAGAAGGAACATCGTGTCTCGCTCGGCCCTGATCAAATGCCGAGAGGCGGGCGATGGCTTTTATTAACGTCCCCGCCGTTGCATTTGGAGAGGGGCGAGGAGGCCTGGAACGGGGCCAAGGCCAAGGGGCGAGCTGCTGCTATCCTCTGCCGGGGCCGGCTTCTGGCTCAGAAGGCTTTTAGCGCTCAGCCGGAGCCATTATTTCTGGGACAATCAATGTTAATGCCCTGACTGGAAGGGCAAGGCTTCCTGTAAAAGAGTCTCCTTTGCATTCGCAGTGGAAATGGCCGGGGCACCTAATGGGCAATTTGCATCTTTCTCCTCCCCTCCCTGCGCCTCCTTGGCATCGATAATCCAACACTCCAGGAGCTGAGACAGTTGGAAACCTCGTAATGCCTGTTTGAAAATCCATTCGCTGCAGGGGTGCCCCGTGCCTTGCTCTTGTAAGAGAGGGCGAAGATGGGGATTGAGGCGGCCCGCCCCCAATTACCGGACCTCTTTCGTATGCACCAGGCGCACGCTTGTTCGCATGCCTTTAGGACAGACATTTGAAAACTTGGTGTAAAATCTCGGGAGACAGGAGGAGGATTTCAAAGACCGTGTTCACACCGCCCGGCTTCTTTTTCGAGGGAAGGAGGGAAAGGCCACCTTTCCTTCTCTCGCCCCTCACTCCCCGCCCGCCGCTATTCTCCCACTGATCTTCAGCCACCTTCCAGGTGTGCTGTAGGGTGGATTCCTGCATTGAGCAGGGGGTTGGACTCGATGGCCTTAGAGGCCCCTTCCAACAATTCAAAGGTGCGCAGTTTGCTCAGACAAAGAGCAGCACAGGAATTACTTGTGAGCGAGCACTCCATCTTGCCAGGTGAAGTGGCGGGCGAAGCTTTTTACTGATGAGAAAATCCGCCGTCAAGGAGAGTTCTTGCCTACCCATGAAGCCGCCTTATATTGGCCCCGTTCAGAAGACACCCTAAACCACAGCTTTAACCACGGTGAATAAGGCAAAGGGCCTTATTCGCCGTAGTTAAAGCTGTGGTTCAAGGTGTCTTCTGAACGGAGGCCACTGACTCCGTCCCAGACCAATGGTCCATCTAGCCCCGTATTGCTTTCTCTACTACCTCGTACCCATCGAAGTCAAGGGGTTTGAACCTCTTTTGGCCCAGGAGCCAAACTCAACTTCAGAGAAGCCCTTGGATTCCAGCCATGGGGTGGAACCAAGGACGAAAGAGCCAGAATACCAAAAAATACCAGCGTGTTTTCGCTCGAAGCTGTTTCTGCCAGTCACTCAGCCTTAAGAGAGGCATTTTAACCTTTTAGAAGGGGCGGGGCGGGGATGCACAAAAGCCAGGAAATCACGAAATGTTCAGGGGTAGAGACAGGGGAAGGGGATGCCTTCCCGCTGCCCTTCTCAAGGCAATTGAGGGGAAGGATCCTGCCCGAGAACAGAACCAGTTCTGCTGCAGCTAAACATCCAGCCCAAAGTATCCAAAGCTGCCTTGCAAGCACGCATTGCATCCTGCTTAAGGTATTCCCCGTCCCTCAGGTCTTTTGGCTGCGTCTTTATTGGCCTGGAACTATTCCAGTCAAAGCATTCTCCCCTATACGCACACACGCACACCCCTGCCACCTCTTCTTCAGGGCGTGAAGGCCTTTTGTTGGTTTGGGGGCTGGGAGCGTTGCCCATTTGGCCGGCTTGCCTCCCACAGACGGCTCCCTCTTTTTCCGCGCAGAGCAGCCAAATGCATGGGGGGAGGGGGGCAGGGATGCGGTAGGAGAAGAGGAGGGGGGTTACGTGAAGTTGGGGGGCCGTTGGCTTTCTTTCCCCCTTTTTTGCTTGGCAGCTTAACGCTAGCAATATGTTTCCTATTGATTTAGTCGCCCCTTTCAGCTTGGCCTTTTGAGGGCCGGGTGAAAGCCAAGAGCATTCATTTGGATGACGGGGAGCATAAACGATGTCTCCCTTGCTCCAATTTCAGGGACTTGATAAATGGTAATAGTAACCCTCTTTCTGGGGATAAGTGCTGTTTTATCAAAAAGGCCCTGAGTTATGGGCCCCCTTTAATGTACGCCAGGGGGAGGGGGAGGAGGAGGCCAGAATAAAGCAGCTGCGTTTTAGACTTCAAAGCGTTTTCATCCTCGGTGGGGGTGGAATAGCTTTCGAGATACACACAAGTCTGCTTTTCGGTCTGCTTTTGCATGAGGCCAAAGAGCCATTGCAAAGAGCCATTACCTTAGATATAGCAGGTTGTGTGCCAGGATCCAGGCCTGCTCTGATCCTCTGCTGTCTGCCATTAGGAATCCCCTGTTGTTCTAAACCACATGTTGTCCTGGCTCCCACACATGCCTCCCAACATCCGACGCTTTGGCAGCTGCAGCCGCAGCCCTCTCGGGTTCTCCTTGAGCTCCCCGCAGCTCAGTGGTTGAGTACGTGCTTCTCAGACCAGAGGTCTGACGATGCAGTGATGGCCACCAATCTGGATGGCTTCAAAAGGGAGTTGGATAAATTCCTGGAGGCAAAGGCTATCAATGGCTACTAGCCCAGATAGTTGTGTGCTATCTCCAGTATTCGAGGCAATAAGCCTGTGTGCACCTGTTGCTGGAGATCATGGGTGGGAGGGTGCTGTTGCACCATGTCCTGCTTGTTCATCCCTGGCCGATAGCTGGTTGGCCACTGTGTGAACAGAGAGCTGGCACTCCTTGGGTTCTTATGTTCTTAATTTCTGCCATCTCTAGTCGAAAAGGGTAGCAAGGCTGTGAAAGCTATTTCTCTGCCTAATTCCCTAGAGAGAGAGACGTCCAAAAAGAATGTGCAGTGCTAGCTAGGTGGGCGGAAGGTCTGATTCAGTAGAATAAGGCATCTTCATATGTCCACGAAGAAGAGAAGCCAACTGTTCCACCCATATTGCATTCCCTGGGTTTTGAACTGGGATGGTAGCCAGGACTGCGTGCACATGGCTGAGAGTGGGTTTGAATCTGAATCTTCCCTGATCTGACTATTCTGGCTCTTATATACACATAAGTTCACAGTCCAAAGTTAGTCAGAACGGAGCTTTGATAGAGATGTATCGCTTCTCTATCTTCTCGAGGCCTCACCTTCCCTCTTCCTCCGCGTCCCTGGGGTAGCAGGGCCTCCCCTTGATGGGGGCGATTCTCCGTTGCAAAGGCATGTTGAACGGGCGCAGCTCCTGCACCCAGGCCTGGGTGTAGCCTTGGCTGTCTCTGTGGGAGAGACATGGAGAGTGCAATGAGGCAAGAGCTGAAGTCTGCTGCCCTTTTAACGGGGTGGAGTGTGGGGAATGACCAAGAAAAATATGCACAAGCCAGAACAGCCAGAGGCCTCCGTGTTAGTGTCTGCCTCTAAGCTGCACCATTCACTGACGTGTCTCCCATCTGCTTTCGTGCCGGCCTTTGAAAGCGTGGATAAAAGCCATGTTTCACAACTTTTATCATAAATGCTGGGAAAGGGAAGTGGGTGGAATTTAGTCTCCTGTTTCTCAAAACCATGCATCAGGCTTCCCCGGGGGGCGGGGGAGTGTGAGGAGCTATGGGAAAGGCACAAGCTCCTGAACTCTTCTGCGGCCAACTTTTGGGGTGTCGTGACCAGACTGTGGGAGGAGTGCCCGCCTGCCCCATTCCACCAGTCCGTGCACAGTGGTGGCTCAAGCGCTGACCTCACAGGCAGTACAAATGACCGATGTGATGTCTCCTTTCCCCCCCTTTCGGTAAAGCTTTCTCTTCCCTAAGGGACCTGCCTTCACGTGCAGCGATCTCTCCCTTTGGCTCGGAGGCGAAGACTGTCCAAGCCTTCTGCCTTGTATGTTGGCTGCACGGGGAGTTTGTGTGAAATGCCACACTATCCTAGGCGGACCTTTCTGACTGCCGGCTGGCTTGCTCTCTGTTTCTCCCCTTTGCAGCGAAACCAATGCATTTCACCTCCCTTCCAGAGGGACAGAAGTTGTGTGGAGAACCAGGCATCGCAACCTGTTGGCCTCCGGTACTTCCTTACCAAGGGTCATCAAGGGACGTGATCCAAACCTCTCCGCATGCTGAACCCCACGTCTTTCAGTACAACCCCCCAGGTGAGTCTGGCTGCAGTTTTACAACCCCAACGTGGAAGTTCGAGACGGCAAGCAAAGTAGATATTCCTTTTTTACAAAACATCGCCTGGTTATAAATACCTCTTGCTTTTCTTTGCTTTTCCCTTTCTTTCCTTTTCTTTTCACACAGGTCACCCAATCTCCTTAAATGTGCATGAAAGTTCGCGGCCCAGCCTCCAAAGGTTGTCTGCCATCTCCAACCCTCCCCCGCTCATCTCCACCAAACACCCCTCCGTTCTCGAACGGCCCCTCAGCTCTATTTCCCAGGTAAAGACGTAGACGTTGGTGCCTGGAGGGTGGACTGAAAACATCGCTTTTGATAAATGGGTCTTTTCCTTCCAGCTAAAGCCTTTACTGCAGCAGTAATTGCTCGATTCAGGAGGCGCAACTCCGGGGTGCCTTGGTACTTGCGCCTGTTGGCGCATGCACCGCCATAACAAAAGCGCTTTGGTGTGCCTTTCAGGGTGTGCCTCTCCAGCTCCATGCTCCATTCAGCTCTGAGCACGCGAAAGTCCCCATTGCCATGGGCCTGCCGTTGACCATGGACCCCAAGAAGCTAGGTAAGATGATAAGACCACGGTGATGTTCACACGGGCAGGTGGAGGAGGGCTTAGGGTTAACCGGCCTAGGGAAAGCAACGCGAGAACCAGCTGGTGGGGCTAAGGTAACGGTGCAGGGCATAAGAGCAATGCATGCGGGGCGGGGGGGGCAGGGGGGCCAGTTGGCATGGGCCTACGATTTTGAGGGGGGCCTTCTCTGAGTCCCCCTGGTAGAGGCAAAGATGTCTTGTACACATCTTGAATAAAAGTGCTTGCCATTACCTTTTCTTACCAATCGTTCTAGTTCATATGTATTTAGAGCTGATTGAAAATACTTAATGAGCCGTTTGAAATGGGGCCTACGTTTCCCATCTGGCCCGGGGCCTCTTACCAGTTTTGCCTGGCCCTGGACGCACGATGCGCTCCTGTTTTTCAGTACCTTTTCCCGGGGTGAAGCAAGAGCAGCTGTCGCCAAGGAGCCAAGCTGGTCAACCTGAAAACTTGGTTGTGCAGACGTCGCAGGAGAGTTCTGTCCTTCGGGGTAAGGCCATTCCACCGCACGTTCTGAGAGGTCCGTGCCAGAGCGATCCCCTCTGGTGTAAGAGACAGCCCTGCAGTGCAGCTCTCCGCAATCTCCAGCAGCCGTGCAGGATCCAAGAGTTGTGTCCCAGCATCTTCGACAACATTGTGTGGGACCCTTGGGGGCACCCTTTTTTTCCGGTGCCTCTAAAGTCGTTCCCACCCTGAGAAACGGCTTGCGCTGTTTGTGGCGTCGTGCCGGCCTCGAAGCCAGTGGGCCAAAGCACTTCGCTTGTCTTACCTGCAGGGATCAGAAGAGTTCAAACAGGAGAGGGACCATAGCTCAGTAGTAGAGTCGCCCGCTTTGCATGGGGAAGGCTCCGGTTTCAGTCCCTGCAGCTGTCAGTTTTAAAAAAAGGATCAGGTGATGGGGAAGTCCCTCTACGCGAGACCTTGGAGAGCCGCTGCAAATAAGCATAGAAATATTTATTCCGTTTATTTATTGTATTTCTGTGCTACCCTTGTGAAGCCAACTCAGGCAGTTTACAAAAACTCCACGATAGAAAAATAATAATAATAATAGAAAAACAACATGGTAAGACATTAAAAGCACCCTTAAAAACCTTGACAACAATGTAAAAAGGTAAGTTAAAAATACTGAGCTAAATGGATGATACGTCTGACCTGGTGTAAGGCAGCTTCCTGTGTTCCTAAGCTCTGGCCCGCTCGGTTAGAAATCCCCAAGAGTGCCTCTGAAGCGGGCGGGCCGCAGCGCACGGCTCCAGCGCATGCACCGCCCTCTCAGTGCCTTCGCTTGCAATGACCAGGCCCCTCCAGGCTGGCAGCCTGTCTGATTTTCTTGTTCCCTGCAGGTACATCCTTGGGCTCACTGTCTGGAGGCAGTATTACAAAAGGCATCCCCAGCACAAGGCCGCCTTCAGACTCTCCCATCACGTATCGAGGATCCATCACACATGTAAGTCTCTTCTACGCTGTGGTTTTTTCAAACTGTGTTCTGGGGATAGTTGAAAACTCCTTTTTTCGTCTTCTTTTTTTTTCTTTTTCATCCTCTAAAGTTTTTATTTATTTATTTATTTATTTATTTTTATACTGCAATAATAATGATAAAGAACAAAGAAAAAAACCTACTTTATACAATAATATAATAATGATAACAACAACAATAATAATAACCATAATAACCATAATAAAAATGATAATAATAAAAGGTGCGACCCACCCCCTGGGACCATTATTCTCCACTCCAAAATTGTAACACATCTTGTGACGGTTTACACCCTTTCCCTTTTCCTAATACAAATTTGACAAATGGTTTCCAAATCTCCTCAAAATCATTCCGCTTTAATATTCCTTTCTTAACTTTCATACACCCCATTAGCCTATCATTAATAGCAATATCCCAGACTTCTTTACACCATTCTTCTATTTTATATTCCCTTTGTTCTTTCCAATTCCTAGCAATTATCAGTCTAGCTGCTGTTAGTAAATTAGTTATTAATTCTTTACTATTTTGCGTACATTGGACCCCTTCATATATTGATAACAATGCTGTCTTTGGGCCTATTTCTAACTTCCATTCCATTATTTCATTTATTTCTTTAAATACCATTTCCCAAAACTTCTGAATATTTTTACAATCCCACCACGTATGAAAATACGTACCTATTTCCTGACACCCTCTCCAACAATTTACTGAATATTTCTTATCTATCTGGTGTTAAATACCACCTCCATACTAATTTGTAGTAATTTTCTTTTATTCTTGTTGACATACTCTTTAATATCCGTTGACTCCATGTCTTCCCCCACTCCTACCATATCTTGGTCCCATATCATTTTAATATGTTCTTGTTGTTTTTCCATGCTCATTAGTACCTTATACACCGCACTTATTATACCCCTACCAACTAACTTTCCATTTTTATTTTCTCTTTGTAAAATCAACCTTTCAATTTCTGTACACTCTCTACACCAGCCTTCCTCAACCTGGGGCACTCCAGATGTGTTGGACTGCACCTCATTCTGGGAGTTGTAGTCCAACACATCTGGAGCGCCCCAGGTTGAGGAAGGCTGCTCTACACTCTATATTTTCCTCTTTCCACTTTTTTGTCCATTGTTCTAGCTGTGGTGCCTCCATCCAAGCATTTCGCCTCTCTCTTACTAACTCTTTTATTTTGTCTTTATCCGTTTCCTTCATCCAATCTTTTAATTTATTTATTTGAAAACTCCTTCTTGAAAGTACACATGTGAATATATCTTTTCCCACGTCATTTTAAACCATGCTGGGACTTGGCTTTTTAAGAAAGGAGTCCTTAAAGATTAATTCATGTTCTGAAAAGGTACAGATTAAATAGCACAGATGATAATAAATTACATGTCACTTGACTCCCCCTCCCCCTAATTTATTATTATTATTATTATATAGCACCATCAGTGTACATGGTGCTGTACAGAGTAAAACAATAAAATAGCAAAACCCTAGATTTGCTAGAAGGTTTTGCTAATAATTTGCTAATAATTTGAGGAGGCATAAAAAGGTGAAAAATGCTTATAATGGTTAATATCTCCTGGATCGGCCCATGTTTTGTTAGCATGACGAGTGGCCCAGAGTCTTCGAAGAAATGCAAATGGATCAAGGCAGAGCAATGAGCCGTGCTTTTAAATCTCTCCGGCTTTAGTGCCGCTATTGCGGGCAAAGGCTCAGTGGCTTTTTAACCCACCCCAATATCAGTGCGACAAGGCAGAGGTGGGCTTGCCAAACGGGTTGAGGTCTTCCATTAGATCTCCTTCCAGGCATTTCCTTTTGGGTCTTTCCTAACAGCAGGCGCGTGAGAGAGCACGCATACACACACACACACACACACACACACACGTAGAGCAGAGTGTTCCAGTTCCCATCAGTCATCTCCAGCGGCAGAATTCCTGCCAAGTGGGTGATAGCTCTGTGCCGTTGAGTTATTGCTTTATCTGGAAACTGCGCAGAGAGAATCCGTTTCCCCTAGGGATTTTTCACTGGCCGGTGTTCAGATCTTTAAAGCTGCTTATAAACACTCTGGATTCCTCTCCCCTATCTGGGAAGGCTATAAATATGGCTTCAGCTGCCGCTAGAGGGCCCATCGCTGGGACGTCTTGGATTGCACAAGATGAAGGATATCTTGGTTGGTTGCCGTTAGTTTTTTGTTTCCATCTACCAAACGGGGGGGGGGGGGGGGGAATTGAACCCAGATCATCTCAAATGATGGCAGCTAAAGTGCTTTAGCACATTTATCTTCCATAAGCACCTTAAGCATTTATAGTTGCTGGTTTTTAAAGCTGTTTACCCTAGGCCAGCTCTCAACCATTGAAATTTGCATTGACATTTAAATCCTCTTTATCAGTATCCTATTTCCAAACTCAGTGATTCTCTTGTGAAAGTCTGGAGGCAGAAATTGGAAGGAACAGCAGAACAGAAGGGGGAAGCTCTCTCTATGAGAGAACCACCTGCCTTTGCAGAAAAATAACGGGGAGGGGGGCGCCAAACTGACCCTGCCAGAACCTCTAATGGATGCCTTGACATCACTTGCCAAGCAATGACATCTGCAAAGTTGGATTAGGCTAAGCACGCTCAACTGTCTCCCTGCCTCAAGGCACTCTTTAACATTTCTGCTCAGCTCGGGATGCCTGAGCGCCTTCTCCCTGCACTCTTTAAACGTCTCCGGGAATTGCTGATCTTTTCTAGAGCATGTAATGCTGTTTTGCGACATCACCTTCATGGGACTAAATCCCTGTATGGGAAGTGAACGAGATCCTTGTGCAGACACATGTGGATTTTGCTGGGAGTGTTGCCTCCCTGGCTTCCCAGTGCATGTACATCGTGTGCCCATGTAATGAAATGCATGTGTGTGCAGTTATTATTGCATGTGGCGATCTCCGCACAGCTGGCATGCTGTTTGCGATGCAGCCGGGCTGCCAGCCCCCCTCCCTGTGCAGAACTCCCACACCCCACAGGGCCCCCAAGGCTGATAGTGGTTCCTCCCCGCTTGGCTGCAACAGCGGATATCCATTCATGAGCACAGTATGCAGGAGAGAGATGCTGAAGGTGAGCCGCGTTCTCCACAGCCATCTGCTGCCGCTGCTCTTTTCCAGTTCCCCCTTGAGTGCATTCACTGCAGCCAGGGAGTTCACCTGAAGCTGTCAAAAGCCAGCATGGAGAGTTCTGAGTCCAGCTGTTGAAGCTAACAGTTACGGTATTGGAATGGATGCATTGGTGCCTCATATTTAGATACTGTCATAAGGGACGCTGCACTCCGTTTACGTTAAACGGGGAATATCAGACCAGCCTTAGGCGATGTCTGACGATGAAGCTCTTGCACTTGGCTGCTCTTCAGATCATAGAATCATAGAACAGCAGAGTTGGAAGGGGCCTACAAGGCCATGGAGTCCAACCCCCTGCTCAATGCAGGAATCCACCTTTAAAGCATCCCTGACAGATGGTTGTCCGGCTGCCTCTTGTCCTTCCTGGTTCTGTGTCTTCCTTAAGCCTTGACAGGACATTGTTCGGTTCATCCCCGTCTCCCTTCCTTCAACCACTGCACTGAGTCATCAGTTCCTAGTAAGAGCATCAACTTAACGTTAAGTGATTGTCCCTCTAGCTCAGCAATCCACTTGGCAGCAGCGGCCAGACAGGTTCCCTTGAGAAATTCGCAAACATCCCACTTTAGAAATTCAGGGAGCGCTCTCTCTTCAGTTCCTTACAATAAGTAACACAGACTAGAATTCCTTCTTTGTTCTTAAGCATGTCTTAAAAGTTAAAGATTATTTTTAAAAAAATAAAAAATAAAAAAAAATCAACAACTTCCTTTTAACAGCTCTTTAAATATTTATTTATTTATTTATTTATTTATTTATTTACTTTAGTACATTTTTATGCCGCCCAATAGCTGAAGCTTTCTGGGCGGTTCACAACCATGATCAAGAGTCAACTTTAGGGCTTCTAGCAGGTAGCAAATCTGCGCAAATTGTGCAAATTTTCCCCATAGTCTAAAGTGTGGCTGGTTTAAAATATATGCATTTTGAGAAATTGGGGTATTTTGAGAAAGTTGTGCCCTGTCAGAAAGCTGTGCATTTTTCCCAGTACAATTCTGCAAATGTGAAAACAAGTTTGGGAATTTGCTAACGTTTTGGGTGGGGTGGGGGTGGAAATGCGCTCCCATTTGTGTTCGGTGTTGCGAACAGCACATTTTTGAGTGATTTGCAAACTGGCACAAAATTCTCATACGTCCCTATATGTGGTCCAGCAGAGTGGCTTCAGTTCTGGGCCCATAACCTAGAGACTGGTCGCTCAGTGCAAGCCTCTGCTAGGTTTTATGGGGATAGGTCTAAAGCTCAGTTGTAGAATGCATGCTCTGTACTCAGAACGTTCCAGATTTAATTTCCAGCAATTTCAGGAAAAAGGACCTCAAAGAACGGCTGCTAGTTGAAGTATAAAGTACTGGCCTAGCTAGATCAGTGGTCTGACTTTGTATAACACAGCTTCATATGCTTTCACACGTTCAGGTGTGTGTCCCAAGTATAAGTAATGCAGTCCGGTGGGTTTTTTGAAGTGCAGAATAGTATACAAACACAGAAACCCTGTCGTCTGTTTCTACATTGCAGAAGTTCAATTGGGGTGGGTGGGGGTTTGACCTCAAACAAACCTGGAAAATTTATTTGCAAAGAACAGCACAAAAGAGCTGTCAGGGGAAATTGCTGGGCATGAAAGGGAGGTGCGGTGTCTCTATGGACGTGTTCGCATCCATTTCAGTTTCGCCTTCTCCCATGCAGAAGGTATGAGGTCTGTAGTGCACTTTTTCACGCACCCTATCTCTTCCCAGCAACCTTAAGACGAAACACATACCTCTTCCCCCACTTCACTCCTTGCCAAATTTCAGCTCACGATTATTGTGCTCTTCAGTAATTAAGCTGTAGGTTTTTGGCTATTGGTTATGACAGGAAGCGGAGTTCCGGGATGGCGTATGCCTGTTCTCACTCCCCTTTGTCCAGCCTACCTCTTGGAACAGAGTGTTCGTCTGCCTGTGTGTGCGAGCTTTGCTCCTGCCTTAATTGCTTATGACACTGTTAAATACGGATCTCGGTCTCTTTCCAAGGGCACTCCAGCCGAGGTGCTGTACAAGGGAACCATTACCAGGATAATCGGAGAAGACAGCCCCAGCAGAGCGGAGAAAGTGAGAGACGATGCCTTGCCCAAGGGACACGTCATTTACGAGGGGAAGAAGGGACACGTCCTGACCTACGATGGTGAGTTGGAATTCCTCTCTGCTTCGACTGGGCTCACGCTCCCCAGCGCCCCACATGCCAGGGAAGGCCTCAGATGAGGAAGGAGCACCTGCTCCCATTCACACCTGATGACAGGGCCCAGTGGGGTCTAGCCAGAGCCACGTATGTTGTCCAAGTCAGGCTGAAGTCAAAGGCCAAAACAAGATCAGGCAGAGGGTGAGGTTCCAAAAGGCGGCAGTCCAGAGGGAAGGAATTGAGGCACCGGGGTCTGTATAGCTACTCTTCGTTTCTTCTCTCATGACATTTTATTTTATTTTGGAATAAAGTTTTAAAAAGGAAGGCGACGACGAACAAGCAAAAACCATACATAACAATTTAACAAGATCACTAAAGAAACAAACGAAATCCACTAATTGTACTACTTAATCTTTTTTTTTACTGATATGTTTGTGGAACATCCACAGTAAAACAGCCTAAGTAGGAACTCGGTGCACAAGTGTGTATTCTTGTGTGTGTGTGTGTGTGTGCGTGCGTGTACTAGTCAGATATAGGCAACTAGTCAAAACATAGGCAGTTGTACTTGGTTGGAATGTGATCAAATGTTTGAACGGCTCCAACTTGGGAAATAAATAGGAACCATGGTGCCATATCAGTAACACATTGGTCCGACTGAGGAACCAACCCCAAAACAACAGTTATGGGGTTTATTGGCTCCCCAGATTACTTGTTCTGGCTGAGCTGGTGGAGCAGTCCTCTCTGGCCATGACGTGAGTGGCACGAGGAGTAAAGGGCCGCTGGCTTGAGTCCCTGGGCACCTTACACCTGCCTGCACAATAAGATCTATTGAGGCCTTTCCCCGTGTATCCCCACCTTCAGAAGTAAGGCAGGTTAGTCAAGGCAGGGGCCCTTCTCCGTGAGCCCCTGCCAAAGGAAGTGAGGCAGGTGGCTACTAGGAGGAGGGCCTTCTCCGCTGTGGCACCCCGGCTGTGGAACGAGCTCCCCAGAGAGGTCCGCCTGGCGCCTACACTGTACTCCTTTCATCGCCAGCTGAAGACCTTTTTATTCTCTCAGTATTTTAACACTTCATTTTAGAATTTAAATTTTACTGTTCTAATCCTGTATCTTACTCTTATATCAATTTCTGCTGCGTGGTTTTATCCTGGTTGTGCTTTTTATACTGTATTTTGTATTTGTGTTTTTAGACAGTTGGTTGTTTTATTATGGTTCTAATTTTTGTGAACCGCCCAGAGGGCTTCGGCTATTGAGCGGTATAAAAATGTAATAAACAAATAAACCCAGGTAGGGCCTTTTCTCGATGGTGGAACTTTCTCCCTGGCCTCATTCATCGACATGAGTGCTGCTACTTTGTGGTTACATTGGCTGGCGTAAACACCAGTTCACAACAACCTAATTTCCTCAGGTGTTTTCTGACACTTGGCCGGTTTTTGTCCTTCTCCCTCCTGTAGATGCTGCTGGAACTGTTGCTTTTGTGGTTACTTCCTCCCTTCCTGCCCCACTTTATCTTTCTCGCTAATTGGTTTTATTACAGTGGGTAATCTTGGCCGTATTGTGAGCTGCCATGGAGCGCCGTTCTGGCGAGGGAGTTTTAAACGCAGGATAAAGCTCATTTTGAACAGGCAAACGGGCTAGTGTTGAAATGCGGTGGGCCGTTGGCTCTTTGTGCATTCCTTCCTGAGGCTGCGCTGAAACGTTTGGGTGGTGTCGTGAGTTGGACGTGGGTCCCAAACTCGGCATAGATCCATGTAGATCCATGTAACCATCTCAGACTGGTAAAGCAGATTGACTCTCGATCATGCCGGGTGGCCAGAAGGGTTGGCCGACAGAGCAAAACCCACCCACTGTACTTTGGGCCTCGTGACGTAAGCTCGTAGGCCGGCTGAATATGCAAATTGGGGACACGGCTTCATGGAGCACCTCGCCTGCCCTCGCACCATGGCAGGGATGCAGAGGTGGTTGCATGAATATCTATTTCACCAGGGCTGCGTCACTCATGTTCCGAGTACAGTTGAAGGGTGAAGAAGAGCCAGATCCTTATCGGTGATGGCCTCATCTGCCCTTCTGCAGCTTCCTTGCAAATCAATTTCTCTCTCCTATGGGTCAAGCGTCCCTTCGAAAGGACGCCGTTTGCTCTTGCGTGCATCTTTTCCATCTTCCTCACCTTGCCTCTGCCACAGAACCAACACCGTCCTGTTAGGAAGGCACTGTTTTGCTGGCTGCTGTGAGGAGGGCGCCTGCTTTTAGGCATTTGCTATCCAGGGGGGGAGCTCTACCTTCCAAGCTCTACCTAGGGAAGTGGAATTTGGTTTTATTTATTTATTTTATTACATTTATATACCGCCCCACAGCCGAAGCTCTCTGGGCGGTTTAGCTGTTTAAATTGTTTTGAATTTTGTATATTGGATGTTTATGCTGCATTTATTTCCTTGTGAATACTTGTGAACCGCCCAGAGAGCTTTGGCTCTTGGGTTTTGTCGAAATGAAATAAATAACCACAACTGGGATGAGCCATGGCTCAGTGCGAAGAGCTCCTACTTTGCATGCCGAAGGTCCCAGGTTCGACCCCCGGCATCTCCAGATAGGGCTAGGAAAAAATGCTCCCTGAAAACCTGGAGAGTCACTGCTGGCCAGTGCCAGCAATACTGGCTAGTTGGGCCAAGAGTCTGACTCTGTATAATGTAGCTTCCTATTCCCCAGGACCCTAATGGTAGCTATGTGCCCTTCCCATGAATCATAGAATCATAGAATAGCAGAGTTGGAAGGGGCCTACAAGGCCATCAAGTCCAACCCCCTGCTCAATGCAGGAATCCACCCGAAAGCATCCCTGACAGGTGGTTGTCCAGCTGCCTCTTGAAGGCCTCTAGTGTGGGAGAGACCACCACCTCCCTAGGTAACTGGTTCCATTGTCGTACTGCTCTAACAGTCAGGAAGTTTTTCCTGATGTCCAGCTGGAATTGGGCTTCCTTTAAGTGGTGGTTCCTTTAGGTGGTGGTATGGTTTGTTTACTTCATTTGAGTGTGAATTCTTAAAACTATTCAGTACCTAATTTAAAAGCAGGTGAGTTTCCATCCAAAAAGTGATGCCTACACTGTGTCCCACTCTGTTAGTAGCGGAAGCTGGGCGTCACTTGTAAAAATGCCCCCTTAGCAACCCTTTGGGTGCAGGGAGGCAGGGCTAGCTGATTGGATCGGGTGAGCAGGTACGCTCACCCAGGGGGTACGCTAGCTTTCAGAGTCACCCCACATTATCTGTTTGGAGATGCGGAGCCCTGCCTCTGTTTCATGAAGACACTAGATTGGGGGTTTTTAGGGGTCATTTTCCCATTGGGGAAATGGAAGATATGGCCATCCACAACTATTGGTCCCAATGGCTCTATGCTCCCTCCAGTATCAGAGGCAGTATGCCTACGTGGACCCGTTGCTGGCAAATGTGGGCCAAAGGGTGTTATTTCACTCATATCTTGCTTGAGGGTTTCTCATGGGCAGCTGGTTAGCCACTGTGTAAACAGAATGCTGGACTAGATGGCTCTGTGTTCTTAGAAACTGGATTTTTTTTTTAGGCAACCTGCATTTTTCAGCCCTACGTTAAAGCACCCTGGATTCACACTAATGATTGCCTGTCCAAGAACACCGTTGCCCACTGCCCTGGGATCCCTAGTGGATGAATGAGTGCTTAATGCCTTTTTAAAAATAAATATCCTTTCTGAGCAGTCAGATATATTCCTGCCTTTTAAATTTTCCCTGGGCAGCAAACGTTGAACAAAGAGACGCAGCCAAGAATTATCCAGAACATCATGTTATCTCTGTGTTTAGTCGTGAGAAGACTGAGGGGCAGTGGGATAGGATAGCAACCTAAGAAGTGGAGCGCAACCTATTTTCTGTTGTCCAAGATTGTAGGCCATGAAATAACGGGCTTAATTTACAGGGAGGCAGATTTCAGTTGAACATCAGGAAAAACATCCCAACCATCAGAGCAGTCAGGCCGTGGAGCCAGTTGCCAAGGGAGGTGGTGGGTTCTCCATCGCTGGAGGAATTTCAACAGTGACTGGAGAGCCATCTGTCAAGGATGCCTTAAACGGGATTCCTGCACTGAGCAGGGGGTTGGACTTCATGGCCTAAACGGCCCCTTCCAGCTCTGTGATTCCAAGCGACTTGGCAGAGTTAACACTACTGAATAACAGTCCAGGGCATCTTTTCCAATCAGTGGGTTTTGCCCTGGCCACCTGCCACGCAGAGAAAGCAAACATTGGTTGGATTTTTTTTAAAAAATAAAAAAATAAATTGGAATTTAACATTCTCCCTGGAATTTCAGCCATGGGAATGTGTCAGTTCCAGGAAGGCAACAGTTTGAAAATAAATCTGTGATGAGGAGTTCTGGTAGGCAGGAAGAAGCCGGTGTGTGTGTGTGTGTGTGTGCGTGTGTGAGGACACACACACATTGTCAACACATTGATGCCATGATGATACGTTGCCAATAAAAGAGCTCTAACGAGGCCAAATCTCGCAGCGCCTGTAAGCTGAATGGCACAAGATTGGCTATTCTTATTGCTAATGGCTCTTCTGTGAAGAAGGGAAATGTTTACAGAACCCCTTTCTTTCTCTTTTGTTCCCCCTTTGCCGTCAGTGTGCTGGGATTGGTGGGGGGGAGCACAGCGGCGCTGTTCCTTGTGCTAGAAACTGTTTGGAGCAGATGTTCCTCAATGACAGGATGCAGTAATTTTACACACGCACCATGTGCCTCAAACTTCTCTCGGCCCCATTCGAAACACTGTGTGATTCGGCCCCGTAAATCAGGTGCGCTGAACCTCTTTTAGCCGAGAAGTTCCCAGGGGCCTCATTCCAGCGGTGGCCATGACGGCAGCCCATTTTAGCTTAAAGCTCTTACTACCAGCAATTAAGCCTTAGGAGTATCAACCTTTGAGAATGGGGGAACAAGCTGTAGAAAAGCCAGAAAACCTTGAAACGGTTGAGAAGGGGGAGGAGCAAGACCAGGTGAAAGGGGCATGGCTTTCTGGGAAATCACAGAGGGCCGGATTGGGAGTCCAGGTGGCTCAGATGTGACCCACGAGCCCCAGGTTCTGCACCTCTGCTACAAAAAGTGAGGAGGAATGGTAAGGAAGAGAGATCATAGAATCAAAGAATAGCAGAGTTGGAAGGGGCCTACAAGGCCATCGAGTCCAACCCCCTGCTCAATGCAGGAATCCACCCTAAAGCATCCCTGACAGATGCTTGTCCAGCTGCCTCTTGAAGGCCTCCAGTGTGGGAGAGCCCACAACCTCCCCAGGCAACTGATTCCATTGTCGCACTGCTCTAACAGTCAGGAAGTTTTTCCTGATGTCCAGCTGGAATCTGGCTTCCTTTAACTTGAGCCCGTTATTCCGTGTCCTGCACTCTAGGAGGATCGAGAAGAGATCCTGGCCCTCCTCTGTGTGACAGCCTTCCAAGTATTTGAAGAGTGCTCTCATGTCTCCCCTCAGTCTTCTCTTTTCCAGGCTAAACATGCCCAGTTCTCTCAGTCTCTCTTCAGAGGGCTTTGTTTCCAGACCCCTGATCATCCTGGTTGCCCTCCTCTGAACACGCGCCAGCTTGTCTGCGTCCTTCTTGATGTCCCCAAATAGACCCACCTGCTGGCGTTGAGGGAGGTGAAGGTGGGCTTGTCTCAGGGAAGGCCCCAATAAAGACAGCTGAATTCTGATCACAGGGTGTAAGCCTGACGTAAAGAATGGTTCTACGTGACTTACTGCTCTGGCCTATTGCCGTTAAGGGTGTTCCTTGCTGGTTTCTTCCAGTCTTTAGCCAGAATTGGGCAATGCCAACCCAGATCCTATCCTAGCATCCCTCCGGTGCCAGGCTCAAGACCTGAGAGGAGCAAACGCTAAACATAAGCCGCGACTGACAGTCACCGGTTCACGTGATCCGTGATGACACTGGGGCCATTTTGTGAGTGGCCCTTATCAGCAGCTGCCTCCTCGTACAAGCATTGAAGCTCCTCCAGATTTAAAGAGCCATTTGCCTCAAGAGCTGCTGAAGACACTTCCTCTGGTGTGCCCATGTTGCCATGACTTGTGTGTGTGTATGCTCTAAACAGCTTTTTTTATATATACTTGAGAAAGTGTATTTCTAAAAAACGTTTTTAGGGTTTGGTCAGGGTCGCCATCGCTCATCTCTTTAAGATCAGCGAAGGCAGTAATAACATCCGTGGCACCAAATCAGAACGGCCGTAAATAAAAAATGGTGGTGTGAATGGTCCTCACGGAAAGGGAGAAGCACAGAGTTTGGAATTTGGACGGAGATAAGATTCCCCATGAAAATTCACTTGAGGTTTGGATCGGAGATGCAGCAGATGTCTCGGTATCATTCCGGTCTCTGGCTGCACAACATGTTCCCTGCCCTGGCCTCTGTCTTTGTAGATTTTTTGCTTTGTTCTGCTTTTTCCCCTCCTCGAGTTTCATCTTTTGGATTTTTAAGCTTGGAGCATTTTTAGCCCATCTGTGAGTTCAGATTAAGAGGAGGAAAATGTGAGTTCCCCCTTAACATTCAGTGTGATGCAGAAAGTTGCCTTCCCCCCCCCTTCCTTTGATTGGGTTGGGGGTGGGGTCAGGGACATCTTAAAAGAGCGCACCAAGGAAAAAAGGAAGGGTACATTCTAGATCCGGAGCCAACAGTGACGCTTGGAAGGCGAACTTCATCTCTCCCTCTGCCCTAGGCCTGCATTTGGCTCCCAGTGCCTCGCTGTTCACGGTCAGGCGGTTGGGGCAGTTGGGGGTTGACGCCAAGCACACGAGGCCACCAAATTTGGAATTGCAAGTTGGGAGGAAAAAAACATGACTTAGTTTCCTGGAATCGTCTCAAACTCTAATGTTTACAAAGGCTGCTGAGTTATGCTGGACTGAGGCCTCGGCGGCGTCCCTGGGGATGGGCCTGACCCCTTCGCCTTGAGCGTGAAGAATGAGCAACCGGCCCTGCCTGACGTTCATGGACCTCTTCTTTTGCCTTTTTCTTCCCCCCGATCCTCCTGCAGGCGGTGTGGCTGCTGCGCAGTGCCCCAAAGAGAACAGCAGAAACGCCGGAGCCCCCCACGAGACCACCAGCACGAAGCGGACCTACGACATGATGGAAGGGAGGGTCCCGCGGGGCTTATCTGGGCGTGAGCTGTCTTCTGCCAGCATAGAAGGTGGGGAGCTCCCAAACATGATTGCAAACGGCCGCACGCCGGCAAAGAGACTTCGTTGGCCGCACGTTGTTTTCCTTGCTTGGGAAACCCTCCTTCTTCTCTTACGTGGTCTGCCTCCAAAAGCAGGAGAGGACAGACGTCTTTCTCTAGGTTTTTCTCCTTTCTGGTGATGTGGAGATTCCTAGCTGGCTTCAGCCATTCTCTTACACGGGACTGATTTAAACCATAATGTTAAGTACACTCTGGAGCAGGGCTCCTTCTTTGGGATCACTGGAAAAGCCAAACCAGTCTTGCGTTTGGTACAGACTTGCTGTTCCCAAGCTCCCATCAGCTTACAAGACAGTAACTAGTCTCCTCATCACAAGGCTTAGCAAAAAGCTTCCGTTCGCACAAAAGAGTATTTCCCCCCCCCCCCTACGCCTAATTGCCGTGTGGGATTGGTGGATTTGGCAGTAGGTGAGTCGCAGTGCGCAGGGAGTAGAGAATTAACCCTTGCCTCCCCAGCTGTGGCGCCTCTCCTCCAACAAAAAACAACAAATCATTAACAAATGCAGCAAAGACTCGGAACGTTTTGTATTATCTTTGTTGTTTTTAACTTCTTTTTAACCTGCCTTGTTGTGTGAACTGTCCTGAGAACGTTTTGTTTTGAGGGTGGGATATAAATCCCAGAAATAAACGAAAGGAGGAGAATATTGATTTCTGCGTCCTGCCCATTTCTTTCTATCAGGAGCATTGAACCCTTTGCTAGGGAAGAAAGGCAATCAGAATGAATTCTTTAAGAGACTTTATCAATGTACACTTATTCCCACGGCAGCATTTGGAACCCAGGCACACTAGAATTACCCAGAAAATGCATGTAGTGGAAATAAGTGGGAAAGAGAAAGTCTTTCTGCACTCTGGTGACTAAAAGCTTACAAAAAAGTTCTGTTTTGGGGGGTATGACAAAAAAAAGGACGAGTCTTGAAATGTTGTAACTCCCTTCTTTTGCCCTCCAGGTCTAATGGGCCGGGCCATCCCATCAGACAGACACAGCCCCCTCAACCTAAAAGAGCCACATCATATCCGGGGCTCCATCACGCAAGGTAAACCCTAGCAGAGGCGTGGCAGTGGGAGAGTGGAAGTCTGCTCTTGAGTGTGGAACGTGGCAGGCTGTGTCACGCCGGGATCTGGCTGACTGTTAGAGCAGTACGACAATGGAACCAGTGACCTAGGGAGGTGGTGGGCTCTCCCACACTAGAGGCCTTCAAGAGGCAGCTGGACAAGCATCTGTCAGGGATGCTTTAGGGTGGATTCCTGCATTGAGCAGGGGGTTGGACTCGATGGCCTTGTAGGCCCCTTCCTACTCTGCTGTTCTCTGATTCTATGATCTCATTTCCGATCCTATTTCTGTAGCCATTTGCTTTCGTTGCAACTCCTGAGTTAAGCGGTAGGGCAGCCTTCTCCCCCCACCCAACCCAGTGCCCTACAGAGGTGTTGGACCAGTGGAGGCTGGCAGCTCCAATGTCAGTGGGGTAGTAAATCTGCTCCGGGTTTCAGTCAGGACCAGTTGGGACTCTAAAGGAGCTCTGCAGGCTGCAGAGCGCCTCAGACGGCTCCTTGAAAGTTCTAACTGAAACCTGGAGTGGATTCACCACCTCACTGGGATTGGAGCCACCAGCCTCCAGCGCGTTGGACTGCAGTAGGCAACAGTCTGCCAACGAGACAAATCTGGCCTTCCTGTGACAGCCGACTAGTCCATCACTTAACACTTGTTCTTCTGGCTTTTCGCTGGAGGCGATTTCTTCATCGTTGGCTTCAGGGAGGTGAAGAATTTGCTGGACACTTCTTGGTTGCAGCTCCCAGCTCCCTGCCCCACGTGTTTCCTCTTCCTCCCAGGATGGGGCAGGGTGCCAGCGTGGGGCTTTTGAGTCCAAGCAGCTTCGAATACTCTGGTGCCAGCCAGTGAGAGTGAAGCAGGACGGATCCTGTTCTCAGTCCCAGTCATGGGAAGACACTGAAAGGGCGAGCTTCAGTTTGGCTGTGGGGCAAAGTCAGCCCCATGACTTGCCTCACCCCAGTCCCACCTGTAATGTGAGTCGATTCAATTCTGTGGGCTTGAAAGAGGCGATAAAGTGGCATCAGTCTTTAGGCTACGTTATGAAGTTCCGTCTAGCCAATTCCATGGCTTGTTCGCATTCCAGAGCTGCCGATTCAGCTTTGCGTGTGCTTGCTGCCCAGGGCTGAGCTTTGGCCTCTGATTTTGAAGCTGGGGATTTCTGCAAAGGAACCGAATAAACCAAATTGGAAGTCGTGTCGCTTTTCTCTGGAGGGACAGGGGAGAGAGCGGCAGGAGTGAAGCCCTTTCTCTAAACCGCTGATGGATCCTCTCCCTTGGTGCGTGCCTCTAGGAATCCCTCGGTCCTATGTGGAGGCCCCCGAGGACTACCTCAGAAGAGAAGCCAAACAGCTCAAGAGGGAAAGCCCGCCACCGAGGGACTTACCCGAGGCCTACAAGGTCAGGCCTCACGACAGCCTCACCCCTTTGAAAATGAAAGCGGTTCACGAAGGCCTCGTTGCCACGGTGAAAGAAGCAGGAAGATCGATCCACGAGATCCCCCGGGAGGAGTTGAGGCGCACACCTGATGTCTCTCTGATGAGCAGGCCTGTAAAAGAAGGGTCTATTACCCAGGTATCATCTATACTGTTTGTGGCAGAGCATTGGGGCAGGAGGGAGGGGTGTTCAGCCATGCCTGTCTTCCTCCCTTCAGGAGCACAGGAAGTTCCTGCAATTGTAGCTCATGGAACGCTGTTTTGTTTTAACTCTTTACTTTGGTTTCAAATTGCAGGAATGGTGCCATGGCCATGACGAGGAGGATGGCAACCGTCCCCTTCCTGGTTTGAACTAAACCACAGTTTGTAGTAAAACCTAAACTGCGGTTAGTTTAAACTACAGCTTATTGAAACTAGCCACGATCAGAAGCCATGATTAGACCTTCATTTGTTGCATTAAGCCATGGTTTAACTAATCACGGCTTAGCCAAGTTTGATGTAACAACTGTGGTTAGTTTAAATCAGGAAACAGATGCTTCCAATCTCTTCGTGATCACGTCAGTGGGGTGGGGGTGGGGGTAGGCTGGGAGAAGCACATGAGCCCAGGGATTGTCAAGGCTCATTTGCGTAACGCTCAACTGTGGTTTGGCGTTAGGGTCCAAGCAGGCCACGGACGTGTTCCAAGGCCACCAAGTGGGACGTATGCCTGTAGAGGGATATGAATCCTCTTAGTCGCTCCTAATAGAGCCGCTGACTGTGTTTCCAAGGAAATAATACCCAGATGGAGCCAGATTCACAAAATGATGAGTCAGCGCTTGGCCCGTGTCTCCTCTTGTGGGCTGGTAAAATATTTGGACCGTTTCCATAGCAATGATGCTGGGCCCTGGTGATAGGCTGTTTGCAGTCTGCCTTGTTCCCATGGAGAGAGGAGCTGGATATGTGGATATTCCTTGAGAGTGAATCACCCCCTTCCCTCGTGCCACATTTCGGAGTGTGCGAATTTAATACGCTACCTCCGACGGATCTGCCTGTTATTATAATGAGCCGGTTGATTCTCCTTGGGAGAGTCTCGTTTCCTGCTGCAGGAATGTTTTCCAGCCCAACGGATAACGGGTCTCTGATTTTGCACAGCCTTCAGTTAAGGATGGACAAACATGCAAAGCTCATTGAGGTTCTCCGAATTCCTCCACAAAACTCGATTCGCTTAGTTCGTGAGATGCTCAAACATGAGCATCTTTCAGTTTTCTCAATCAAGAAAAATGTGCGTTTTTTTAAAAAAAGTGTGCGCCCAAAATGTGGACCTCTCTCCATTCAGCAAAGCATGAAAAGCGCACATTTTTCAAACGGGGTCATGAATTTGGAGACGTGTGAAGATTTTCTCCCCAAACGCTCACACATCCGCGTTTGTGTTTGGGGTTGCCCACAGGGCATGTTCCAGTGTTGTGTGAGCAGAAATGAAATTCTCGTCCATCCCTCCGGTCAGTCTCGCTACTCTCTGCCATTCAGACATAGAGTCCTGTTTGCCCTCTGTGGATGGCTGCTCTTTCTAATGCTATGGCTCCAGTTTACTTCTAGTAGCAGCTGAAGATAAATCAACATATTAGTGAGTGCAAATCTATCAGGTGGTTATCAGGCAACTGTTGTGAGATAGAGTGATAGTTAACAAACCGTGTTTTGGGGACCTCTCAGGTTCCTTGAAAGTTTATCAGAGGTTTCTCACTGGGAAGGTCAGCCACGGTAGATGAGCTTTCTTGAAAGGCGGTTTGCTCACTTCCCCCTGCAATATGCAGCTGCAGGAGAAATATCGAACGTGCTTTACGTTCATCAGGCTCCACTGGTTTGATCCACTCTCCACATAAACTAAGGTTCTGTGCAAACATCACACCAGATTGCAGTTCGCATTAGCCAGAGTTAAGGACCCAAACCATGGCTTGTGCTTCCAAACTGGGCATGTTTAGCCTGGAGAAGAAAAGGCTGAGGGGAGACATGATAGCACTCTTCAAGTCCTTGAAAGGTTGTCACACAGAGGAGGGCCAGGATCTCTTCTCGATCATCCCAGAGTGCAGGACACGGAATCATGGGCTCAAGTTACAGGAAGCCAGATTCCAGCTGGACATCAGGAAAAACTTCCTGACTGTTAGAGCAGTACGACAATGGAACCAGTGACCTAGGGAGGTTGTGGGCTCTCCCACACTAGAGGCATTCCAGAGACAGCTGGACAAGCATCTGTCAGGGATGCTTTAGGGTGGATTCCTGCATTGAGCAGGGGGTTGGACTCAATGGCCTTGTAGGCCCCTTCCAACTCTGCTATTCTATGATTCTATGAAAAGTTCTTGAGTTCTGCAGTTGCTTGTCTGTTTTTCTGCAGTGGGTTTTTGCAGCGAAAAACCTGGTACAACTGTGGGTTCAAATCACACATCCGGACTGCACCAAACCATGGTTTGTACCTCCGTTTCAAAACATGGTTTCTGGTTCTGGGTTTTCTGACCCATGACAAATCGTGGTTTGTCAATTCAAATGTTACATCAGAACAGAGCAGAGCTTCTTTAATATGGTGGTTTGGTGCAGTGTGTGAATGGAACCTGATCATGTTCCCTAGAAAACGCCCCAGAATCTTCTGCAGTGTGGCAAGAGAGCCAGGGTTCCTGGGCCGGTGACATCAGTGGGGAAAGGCAGAAGGTGGAGTCCCAGGAAGTGAAACGTTTGAAAGCTGTCAGTGCAGAGTGTCCAAAATGTTGCATTTCCCTGTGATCAGGCCTTTCGTACAGGCTCAGCAAAGTGTGGAAATGGGCATTAACTTTGGAAATGACAGAATAAATATTTGTTTCCCGCTATCGCAGCTGAGTCTGCTTTGCCAGCGGCATCCTCAGAAGGGCGGCCGTGGCCTCCCGTGATGCCCGTCCTTTTCCTGCCAGCTCGCTGACCTTCCTCTCCGTTTCCCACCTTGTCCCTCCAGGGTACCCCGCTGAAATATGACAGCAACGCTTCAGCAAGTGCCAAAAAGCATGACGTCCGGTCCATTATCGGCAGCCCCGGGAGGACTTTCCATCCCATGCATCCTCTGGAGGTCATGCAAGACCCAAGGACTCTGGAAAGAGCTTACGAGGAGAGCTTGAAAAGCCGGCCCAGCCCCGTGGCCAACGCTGGCGGCTCCATCACCAGGGGAGCCCCTGTGATCGTGCCTGAGCCGGGGAAGCCTCGCCACAGCCCACTCGCCTACGAGGACCACCAGGCAGCCCACCAGGCTGCGTTCGGCAGCCACTTGCACCGAGGGTCCCCGGTGTCCACGAGGGAGCCAACCCCCAGGCAGCACGAAGGTCGGTGAAGCTCAATCAATCAAGTTTATTACGGCAAACAGCCAGCGTGGGTCGGTGAAGCGTTTCCCGCGGCTGTAGATGTGGCTGTTGCGGGGTCTGAGGGCTGCGAGGTCCCAGATCCTGATGTATCACTGTATGAGCATCCCCCCAACAGCTTCTGAAACGAAGGAGCTGTCGGCCTCTTCACGGCTGCGTCTCATTGCCAGCCCTGAGATTGTCCACAGGGTGGTGCGTCGGCTCCAATCCCCGTTCCCAGAAGTCAGGTTAGAAGATCCTCGTCTAAACCCAGAGCAAGGAGACTCTCTGCCCGTTGGATCATTGAGAAAGATTACCCGGTCTGCCTAGTTGTTCTTCTGATCACGACCAATCCATCCAGAAAAGATTTGGAAGTCTTCTCCTTCCCACTCTAGCTGTTAGTGTGTAGTTTCCCCACCCACCCACCCACCCACCCACCCTCTCAAGCGAATCAGTGTGTTTGTTGAGCAAAGCGTCTTGTTCATTTCGAAGAGCAGAAGATGCTCTTGGCTGATGTTTTCTGTAATGTTCACATATGGCTAACATTCTGCGAGGAAGGTTGCAGGGGAGATTACAGCCAAGATGCCTGGAGGACTCTCGTGTCTTTTCTTCTTTAAACATGTTTCAAATTCCAAGGATGTAATCTAGCATTGAGTGTACATTTTGTTGCGGGGGTGGGGGGAAGGGGGAGTAGTTTGCAAAGGAAATAAAGACTTCTTTGGAAACCTTGACTATATTTCTAAAGCACAGCATTTGCCGCAGGTTTCAAAGCGCTACGATAACAGCAGAAGGGGAAAAAACGCTTCTCTTAGGGTGGGCCGTGATCACGGTGATGTTTCCACATCAGCTTCCCTTACCAATTGTTTCTGCTTTGACAGGGAGCATCACTTCTGGAAAGCCTGTGTCTCAGGACAGAAAGATCACCCCGACACCCAGAGAAATCGCCAGCTCCAAGTCCCCTCATGCTACCCTTGCGGACCACCACCATCCCATCTCTCCATATGAGCACCTTCTCCGGGGAGTGAGCGGGGTGGACCTCTACAGAGGACACATTCCATTGGCCTTCGATCCGGCTGCCATCCCCAGGGGAATCCCCCTGGAAGCAGGTAAATAGCTGAAATAAAACAATTGCTGTGGCTGGGATGCATTGGGTTGATTAGGAAAGCTTCTGCGTAGTTTAATCTCACTCCACAGATTGGGTCGGGTCCATGTTTAGGAATAGGGACATTTTAATTGTTTGTTTAGACGGTCAAAAGAGACAGAAAACGTCGAGAGATGCTAGAGCCCCTTCTAATATGATACCGGGGCTTTTTTTAAATGATCCTCCGAGCTCATGTGTGTGGGAGAGTTGCATCAAGAACCCCGGGCAGGGCAAAGTTACGGAGAGAGGATTTGAACAGGGGCAGCTTGTGTAGAGGAGCAGAAAACGGAGAGATCTAGCGGAGGAGAGTTGGGTCCAAGTGCCCCCATCCCCAGCTTCTCCCGTGAGCCAAACTCCACTGTAGAAAATCCCGTGTGGAAAAGCCGCCTCATTTCCTTGCCTCCGCTCTGTCCAGCAGCTGCTTATTACCTGCCGAGGCACCTTGCTCCCAGCCCGACGTACCCCCACCTCTACCCGCCATACCTCATCCGTGGCTACCCGGACACTGCCGCCATGGAGAACAGGCAGACCATCATCAACGACTACATCACCTCCCAGCAGATGCACCACAATGCTGCCACCGCCACCGCGATGGCCCAGAGGGCGGACCTGCTTCGTGGCCTGTCTCCACGGGAGCCCTCCCTGGCCCTCAACTACGCAGCAGGTCTGGAAAGCACACTGTGGCGAAAGGGGCAGAGAGGGGAAGTCCTGGGGCAGATGGGCGGGACGTTTGGGGCAGATTCCAGCGGGGCGTTCCACGTTAGCTTGTGGGGGCCCAAACCACGCAAGAGTCCCCTACGGCAGCTTCGAAGTCTAGCATGTTTATATGTTTATTGTAGCGTAAGCTTTCATGGGCCAAACTCGACTGGAGGCAGGAGAAATTGGGTTCTAGTCTGTAAATGCTTCTGCCACAATACATTTGCCGGTCTTCAAGGTGTCGAGGGATACTCTGTGACGTTAGGGCTATGAAGGCATCCTTCTTCTAGAAAATGGAGCACGTTTCAGGGATTTGGGGCCTCCGTCTGCAGCGTTAACTGTCCCAGTGGAGACTGCTAGGTTAAACGAGCCCGTGAAGGGCTTGATCGTCTGCTGCATCTTAATGGTGCGCAGGTAGGCGGATGCAGACATCCAGGACTCAGAATAGTTGAGGTGATACCTTTTCATTTCACCCGTAATTCTGGTGACATAGGGGAAGCAAGCTTTTGCATCATTTAGAAACTTTCAGCAACATACAGCCTGCTTGCCTCAGAATTTCCTTCTTCCCTGTCCGCAGCCGGACTGCCAAAACATGTGTAGCACAGCTGGCAAGTGATAGGTTTTCCGTGTCTGATCCCTCTGTGTTTGGTGTACCTGCCTCTTTGCCTGCCATTAATTCTGCAGACTATTTTGATAGCAGGCCTCACTTTTCAGGAGATGGGATACCATAGGACGAGGGTGGGGCTTGTAAGGAGAAGGAACATTGGTCTTAGCTAGACCTAAGGTTTATCCCGGGATTGTCCCGGGGTCATCCCTGTTCATGTAAATGACACACAGGATATCCCGAGAGCAGGCAGGCACGAACCCAGGACGATCCCGGGATAAACCTTAGGTCTAGCTAAGGCCATTGAAAAACATAGAAGAAAAAACACCCAACCTCCGGAATATAGTAGTCATTGCAGTGCCTTGGTTCACCAGGAGAGGGTGCTGCCCCATTAGTTCTCTGGTATTACTTCTCCTAACTGCCTGTCTTTTCCCGGGTTTTCCCAGCAGGAATAATCGACCTGTCTCAAGTGCCACATTTGCCCGTGCTTGTTCCCCCCACCCCTGGCAGCTCCGCCGCCTCCATGGACCGCATCACGTACATCCACAGCGCCCCCCAGCCTTTCAGCAGCCGACACAGCAGCTCCCCTCTCTCTCCAGGTGGGCCGGATTCCTGCGTTGGGTGGATTCCTGCACTGAGCAGGGGGTTGGACTCGATGGCCTTAGAGGCCCCTTCCAACTCTGCTATCCTATGATTTTATGATCTATAAATTGCCGAGGTGCATTTTTGAAAACCTGTGGCCAGGAAGCGCGCAGCCTAGACAGCCAAGAAGCTCGAGGGAGGGAAGATAAGAAGCCACAATACTTAGGCAAAAGAAATGTACATATTGCGAGATGGGGAGAGATCCTGCCAGGTGTGGCAGCCTGGCTGCCGTGTTTCTAGGCCCGGGTGTAAAATAAAAACCACGACGGCCGTCTCTTCACAGGAGCCCACGCACACTTGACCAAGCAGACGGGACCTTCGGTTTCCGAACGGGAGCAGGAACGAGACCGCGAAAAGGAGCGCAAGAAATCAGTCTTAGCCGCCGCTGCCGCCACCGTGGAGCACGCCCCCATCTGGAGACCAGGTTGGCTGCATTTGCTTTTACGGTCCTCTGGGAAGCAGCGGAGGAGCGCCATAAGTTGTGTTTCTCCCTTCCCAGCTGTTCGCCTCTCTACAGTTTCCACCTCGGGGTTTTTCCTTACGCTTCTTCTTCCCTGTTTCCCGGCAGGCACGGAACAGAGCAGCGGCCGTTCGCCGGCGCACTCCCACAACCACAAACACTCCCCCGTCTCGCCCCGCACCCAGGAGAACGTCCAGCAGCGCCCCAGCGTGTTGCACAATACCAATATGAAGATGATCTCCTCGGAGTGCCACGCCCCCTCCGTTTTGCGGTAGGTCGTAAGGCTTGCGGTATTAGCAGACGCCTGGGTGCCTGGGGTGGGCGCGGAGGGAGTGAAGTCGCCCGGCGCATTTTGCCAGTGCTCTAAGGGTAAGTCAAGGACACCGATTCCCAACGTTCGCCTGGCTGTTTAGGGCCTTGCAGCGATCACGTTGCGACTCAGGCGGTGAGAGTGGGACCGGGACACGTAAAATGTATTTATTTGAAAAACTTACATACTGCCTTCCAACCTATAGGGCTTCCAAGGCAGCTCACAGTGACAATTAAAACGCAAATCGTACATGAAAACAGCAATGAATACCATAGATGAGAGTATAAAAACTGCAAAAACAGAACCAAATTAAAAGCATAAGAATGAGACATGCTGGATCAGACCAAGGGTCCATCTAGTCCAGCAATTCCGTGGCCACACAGATAAAACCTCACAATGGCAGGAGTAAAACTCAAAGGTCTGCTGAAATAAAAGTGCCTTCACCGTTTGCCTAGCGGCCAAGGGACAGAGGCAAGGAGGAAAACCGGGCTTCTTTAGGGCCAGCAGTTCCAGAATCGCCGGGAATGAAAAATGAGTTATGGGAGGGCAGGGGGAGGATTTTCTCTCTTGCCTAATAGTGACTCCAAGGGTCTATCAGTAAAGCGGATCAGTAGGAGGTCCAGGAAAGACCAAAAAACAGCCATCAGCCCATAGTGGCGAAATTGAACCTTGAGACATGCAGAAGTCCGTTTCAGCTACCAGTTGCCAAGAGCCAAACAAGAAAGAGAGTGATATCCTTCATGCTCCATTCGTGCGTCTCCCTGGCCTCTGTGCCAAACAGGATGCTGAATTAGTTGATCCTTTGGTTCCTACGTTAAGCACACAGGGTGAAATTAACAGCTGCAGCTCCCTATAGATCAAGTAGATGCCACCACCTCAGACTTGGGACACGTTGTTGCTGCTGCTGCTGCTGTTTAAATTTCTTAGTCACCTTTCTAAAAAGACTCAAGGCAATTTACAATAGAATTAAAACACACAAAATTTAAAACGGCTACAAGAATTATCCATTAAAATATAAGCACTCCATAAAACAATAAAAACATCAGTGTCAATCATAAACAATTGTTATCAAATTTATTTATTTATTTATTTATTTATTACATTTCTATACCGCCCAATAGCCGAAGCTCTCTGGGCGGTTCACAAATGCCTGGGAACAGAGGAAATTCTTAACCCGGCGCCAAGTAAAATGACCATGTTGGTGCCAGGCGGGCCTTGTTGGGGAGAGCATTCCACAATTGGAGGGCCACCACAGAGAAGGCCCTCTCTCTTGTCACCATCCTCTGGACCTCCCTTGGAGGAGGGCTTCAGGTGTGGATTGTAGGGAACAGGTAGGTTGGCAGTGCACCCGGGTAGGTTGGCAGTGCACCCAGCCACATTCGTAGAGAAGAATGTAGCTGTTAAAGATGCTTGGCTTGTTTGCTGTGGAAAGAAATAATAACTATAATCTAATAGCCACGTAGAGGTTTTGACCGTGTAGATGGCATAGTGGAGGGTGAGGCATGATCTTCCCAGCCCAGCAGGCCTCTGATTTTGTCTTCTGCTCTTCAGATGCTCCTCCTCCACCACCACCACATCACCAGTTCGCTCTTCGGGCTACTCCTCAGCACCCTCAATGCGCAGCTCCGTAAGTGGCATGGATAGCTACACATCCGTGATGGAAACGGCCCACATACAGAAGGAGGCCTCCAGGGTCCAAGACGCTAAAACAGAGCGGCCTCAGACTGACAACCACCTGTTCACCTCAAAGCTGCCCACTGGGGCAGGCCTAGAGCAGTCGCCTTCGCCCATTAAAGCCATGGAGCCCAGGACTTTGCCCTCCTCTGGGCCGGGTTCGGCCCACCTGTATAGCAGAGGACAGGGGAAAAGCCAGCCTCAGCATCACGCGCCCCTGGACCAGTCGCTGCACGCAGTTTCGGCCAGTGAGCAGCAGCAGCAGCCCGGTAGAGAAAAGAGTAAAACCTTTTCAGTGCAGGAACAGGAGCTCCGAGCACTCGGTAAGACCACCATGACAGCGGCCAGCTTCATAGATGTGATTATCATGCGTCAAATTTCTTGCGATAAGGGGAAGCGAGAGAGAAGCTCGCTAAGTAACAACGCCAATAGCGATGGTAAGACATTGGAGGGGGGCGGAGGGGGGCGGTACAGCGAGTCTGGGGCCTTAAAAACGCACACAAATATACATCTTTAAGAAAGACCCCTCCCTACTCTAACCCGCCATTTTTTGACATTTCAGTTTTGCATTTGTGGTGACGGGCTGTTCTGTATCGTGTGCAGATTCCAAGTGTTTGTCTTTGTATAAAAGCTCTCTTTATTTCCCACCCCCCACCCCACTCCTGGCCACCACCTACATGCCTTTTCAGTTTTGTTTTTTTTTCCCTTTGGCATCCTTGCTGTCATGCATATTATTCAGGTCCTGGGATGTTGCTGCGGTTGTGATGGAAAGCAGACAGGTGATTTGAGTGGGATGGAGGGGCAAGAAGGAATTCGGAACGGGGCGGGGACACGTGAACGAGAGTGCCACGGATGACGACAGGGGACGTTTGCATAATACCCTGGGATGCTGGGCCGTACATCGTGGCTGTTCCCTGTGCCCCAAAATCCAAATCTGCATTTTGAGAATAAACGGCATGATTTGCCTTGTTGGGACGATGCCTGTTGATCCCAGTGGGTGTGTCATGTCTTGGGCATTGGTCAAGAGCGAAAGCGCTGTTGCCTGAGTGCGCCTAGGACAGGTGTTAGATGCCAGTGGCAGTCCTTGCAATCCCGCGCTCAGCACTGAGAGGTCTGACTGCAGCAAACGGGGGCTTCTGTGGCTTTGAAGAGGTGTTGGTCTACAACTCCCAGGAGAGGCACCAGATTAGGGAAGGCTGAAAGGTCTAGAATCAACGTTTTTAAATGGAAGCCGCAGTTCCAGAACGGCCCAAGCTCTGGACTGTGTTCACGTGGGGAATACAACATTGCTCTGTGTACCTCTGCCAAGGGATGTCTTTCGCGAGCTCAACGGCCTGTCAGGAAACTAAGCCATTCAATAGCACTGTGGAGATTCCTTTGAGTTGGCCGGCTTTGCCGCTGGAATAGCTCCTGATCATAAATAGGGCACGAACGGCAGCAGCCGGGTCCCGTTTTTCCCCAAGTAGGTGTGCAACTGGCGGGCCAGCCAAAGCTGATAAGAACAAACCACCAGTAGTAAGATCTAGTAGTAAGACAGAGTCTGAGATCTAAGGATGCAGGTACTTCCAGCTATGATAGAAAATTCATTCACTTCTAAGTTGCTGCTGTGATATATCGCCTTTCACTCAAGAGCAGACACGTTTTACCTTGAGCTTCTACCGAGCGCTTGCTTCTTGGTTTGCCAGCCTGTGGCTTTCCATCTACTAAGGGAGCGTGTTAGCCACATTTTATCTTCACGGAAAAACAGATGCATTTGCCTCTGTGTCTCTTCCCTCTCCCTCTTTTCCCGTCGGTAAGTGTCAAGTGTTTCCCCACTGCGTAGGTTAGAGCATGCGCACAAATTGCATCGGATCACCAGGTACCAAGCAGGGAGGGAAATCTGCAGTAGCTTTTTACGGATTTAAAACATGCCTTTAAGGGTCTCCCCCCCCCCCCCCCCCCCGTCTGTTCTGTTGACTCCAGCACGAAGCCTTTGCAACAGCTACAGCGATGCTTAGAAGGAAAGAGTATTGTCACCATTTCAACCCTGTCTCTCTCTCACGCCCTTCAGGTTTCTCTGGGAGCTACAGCCCCAATGACATTGAACCCATAAGCCCTGTGAACTCACCCAGCATGCTCCATGAAAAAGGGGCAAAGCTGTCCCAGGATATGGAAAAAGGGCGTGGCGGTGGAGAGCATGAGCTGCGGACAAAGCAGCCAGGTGAGCGGGGTTTCCTGCTTCCACGGCAGCCTGGGGACGAACTTCTGGCTGGCTCTCAGGTTGTACCACAGGGGTGGCACCCTTTTCAGCCTTGAGGGCTGCGTGCAGTACCAGGTGGTGGGTCGGGGGTCACACGTGTGGGATTGCTGCGGGGGAGGGAGTTCAGTGCCTTTCCCCCACCCACCCCAGCAACCTCTGCATTGGATCGCTGGGAAGGAGTGAGCTTAAACCTCCTTATTCTCCCCTGCCCCAAGGTCCTGAGCTGGATCACTGTTACAGGATGGGGTGAGGGTGGGGTGAGGTTAAAAGCCTCTCCCCCACTCCCCTGAACCAGGTCACTATTAGCAGCAAAGAAAGAGCAGTCTCTGCATTGGGATCGCTGGGACAGGGTGTGTGTGTGTGTGGGGGGGGTGAGGTTAAAGGCTCCTGCAGAGTGGGAACCACTATCTCTGAGCTGTGGGGAAAAGCAGAGCCGGGGGGGGGGGGGGCAGCAGCTCAGGCCTGCAGCGTGCCACAGCTTGCCCCTGTGAGCTGCACCTCTATGCCACACGTGAGTTGCCAAACACATGGGCCTCATTCACACATTGTATTTTTAGACGTACACTTTAAAAGAACGAAGAACCTAGCTGTTCCCCCAAAGACTGTCATGTGCGAATATATAGCATGTCCTACCTGCGTTACAGCTTTGCCAAAGTGGGGCAAACTTGTGATTTAGTTTATTTAGTATTTACATACCACTTTTCTATTACAGTAATAATCAAAGTGGCTTAAGAATAGAATAATAAAGCAGCTTACTCAGAACGCAATAAAAGCACAAGCTATTACATGAGAGGTTATTTACTTCGTCTTTTAAATGTTTATTAGTCACTTCTCTGCATAGGGGCCCCAAGGCAGCGTGTAACATTTATTTTCTTGTTGCCTGTAGTGCTCAACTCAAGTACAACCGTCCTTGTAAAATGTTTGACATCGCATCATGGCCATGTCTGAAAGGCTGCCATTTGGCTTCCGCCTGTACTTTGATTATAAGCAGGGGATTCTTTTTCTTGACTTAGACAAGAATTGAGAAGATAGATTATATGAGATGAGAGAGAGAGGCGCCAATCATAGAATCATAGAATAGTAGAGTTGGAAGGGGCCTACAAGGCCATCGAGTCCAACCCCTACTCAATGCAGGAATCCACCCTAATCAGAAGACACCTTAAACCATGGCTTTAGCCAGAAAGCCAGGTTGTGTTCAGAAGACACCTTAAACCACAGCTTTAACCATGGTGAATGAAGCAAAAAGCCTTTTCACCATGGTTTAAGATGTCTTCTGAACGGGCCCACAGAGAGAGAGAGAGAGAATGTAAAAAAGCAAGTATCAGACACAGATGAATTTCAGTTGTTTCAGCTCCTCCTGGGCTTTCTGTACTGATGATTCTCTTCCCCCCCCCCCACAGGTTCCCTCAAGCCTTCTGGAACAGAAATCTCACACATGCAGCAACTCCACCAGCTACCCGAAGGCCGGCAGTCCCCAGGCCAGCCTTACCAGGGTTCCCAGAACGCCAAAGGCCACCAGCGAGTCGTCACCCTAGCTCAGCATATCAACGTAATTAGCACTGTTTTTCCAAACGGATGTTGTACAGGGCAGTCGTTTTGGGGTGGGGTGGGTGAGCTCATTCCCTGCCTATTTGGAAAGAGCCAGTCACATCACATCCTGGGCTTCCAGGCTAGGGCTAGGCACGACGGCTGTCAAACGTGACCATTTTCCATAGGAAGGAATTATCCATGCAGCTTTCTCAAAGATTTCTGAAATGGATAGCCCCTGCTTTGAGGCCCAGAGTAGATGGCTTTGACTAAGCAGCGTGGCTAACTCTGTTCAGGCAAAATCTTTTCACACAGATGCATCCTTTTGAATGTAACCATCCAGCGGGCGTAGAATATTATGTCGGAACAGCTGTTTAGTTGGCCCAGGCCTCTGACAGATACTTACTAAACCCCAAATGCAATTAATTACTACCAGGACAGAGTCTTTTTCTGCCTTTTCCAGGGTGTCGGCCTACAACCTAGCAGTAAAAGTTACCTGGCGAAAATGGGAATATTTTGTTTCTGTATCCAAAATTGGGAATTGATCGCCAAATATTCAAAACTGGGTATCTGCTAGCTCGGTGATTTTCAGACTGTGCATTGCAATGATCCCTGGAGCTCTTTGGAACTTGACCAGGCGTTTCTCAGTGAGTAGATCAGCAACAGCAGGCAGGTCTCCCTTAAAAGCAGCCTGCCCTGTGCTACTGATCTTTGCCTGCAACATGCAGCTGCAAGAGAGTGTTGGGGGTGTCCTGCAATGCACTCTTAGGTCCCTTTTCCAAATAAGAGAACCTTATTTAAAAAATAATAATAAGGGATTAATCTCTCGTGGCTCTTAGCACAACCCTGTGGAGGCTTGATAATTGTAATGGCCTTTCCTTGTCCTGTGGGATCACTTCTGGGGTTTGCCTTGTGAGGAACACTCAGGAGAAGTGCACGGCGCCCCTCCAGGCACCTCTGTGAACCAGCCTGCAGCCCACAGGCCACGAATGCTCGCACAGGACCTGGGAGCGGCAGCTCCCTCCAAGTCCCAAGACCCTCCTCCCACTAGATTGCATGGGTGGCCAAAGGCATGGCCGGATGCCCAAAACAGAGCTACGTTCTTTTTCTTTTTTACAGGAAGTCATCACGCAAGACTACACACGCCACCATCCCCAACAGCTCAACTCCCATATCCAGAACCCAGTGTACCCCTACGCAGGGACTCCCTGCCCCGTGCTGGATCTCCGACGAACACCCAGCGAAGCTTATATGCAGCAGCAGCAGCAGCAGATGGAGCATTTCCGCACTTCAAGGATCTCCCCGGAAAGTGAAGGAAGCAAAAGGTGAAGCTGCTTTGACCTTGTTTTGCCAGGGGAGGGGTGTTGTGGGGTTCTGTCTTGCAGTATCCCGATATGTCTCAGGTGATTGACAAATGGAAGGGTTGTGATCTGGATAGAGTTGTGCACTTCAAAGTTCCCAGTGGTTTTGTGTGGAGAGCGGGAGGCGCAGGGCTTCACTTTCCTGTTGGGAGTCAGTGGGATTTAAAGTCTTGTCAGAGCGGGTTCACGGAATAGACAGAGATAAAGGGTGCTCTTAGCACCAGCTGTCAAAACAACACTCCTGGAAACTGCTCAGATTTGGGTGTTGGTGAGTCTCCACTATTACAGAGGTCCAGACCTGTGGATTCTCCACCTGCTCTCCTCTCCATAACACACAGGTGTTAGACTGGAGGATGCCTTCAGCGTGCTCCCACCTGTTGCCTCCATGAGCAGCAGTAGCCAGTGACTAGGAAGCACCCCATTAAAGAGCCCCCACCCTAGACCAGGGCCTTAGAGCAGCAGTCCCCAACCTGGGGCCCTTCAGGCGTGTTGGGCTACACCTGGAGGGCATCTGGTTGACGACGTCTGCCTTAGAGCTGCTCTTGCTATTTAGGCAGAGTAGCAGCTCTGCCTGCCTTGGACTGGCAATAATTAGAACAGTTCTCGTTCTTTTTCCTCCCCGCCACAACGTGATTGGCGGGTTTTGATTGCAAGTGCTTATTACCCACAAAGACGTTCTTCTAGAAGCGCCCCAGGTCAGTGTGAGGAGCTCACAACAGGGCACGGAGGAGAAAGCGTTTGTTGCGGCCTCCAAGCTCTTTACGATTTGTAGGTTTCGTGATATGCCCTTTTGGGGTGGGGGGGGGGCTCACCCTACTCTTCGGCACTCAGTTTCTTCCAGTCAGGTTCTGCCCCTTCTCAGTCTGCTCAGCAAAGCGCTCTTTTGTTTCCGCCTGCTTTTCCTTGTCAACCGGAAAAGAGAGCGACGGGGCTCACGTGGTCTCGCTGCTGCTTCCTCAGGTCTCCTGAGCAAATCAAAGCACCTGCTTCCGACAACTGCATTGAACCCATCTCTCCGCCGGACGGAATGGGGGAACCCGATCACATGCGAAATGCCACGTATCCCATCCTCTATCGAGAAGGCGAACCGCTGGATCAAAGGTAACACAGCTGGCAGGACCGTTGTCTCATCTACGGAGTTCCATAACGTCACGCAGTGTTGCCGAAAGGTTTTCGCCTAATAGCGCCGGGATTTTTGTCTTCCCTTACGGAATAGCACAGGCGAGAAAGAGGGAGAGAGAGAAGAGGGTTCTTATGAACCTTACAGAAGGATGTATATCAAGAGCGTTAGCACAGAATCCCTAAGGGGCTGGCCACTTGTTCTTTTAGAGAGAAAACCTCGGGTGTGTTTTGTGACCGCGGCTGTCTAGACAGAAGTGGTGGCGTTAGTCTGCCCACCGCAGCAGCTCTTTGACAGGCTTTCCATCACGCAGGATGGGCTCCAAATCTCCAGGAAACAACGTCCAGCCGCCGGCCTTCTTCAGCAAACTGACAGAGAGCAATTCGACCATGGTGAAAAACAAGAAGCAAGAGATCATCAAGAAACTCAGCACAAATAATCGGAGCGAGGCAGAATACAGTAAGGACTTCTAAGGCTTGGGCTCTTATTCCCGAAATTGGGTGAGGGGCGGGAACAACCCAGCTATGGATACAACTAGGGCTGCGGTGTTGAGTCAATTAACCAGTTAATTGATTAAGGCATTTCAATTGGCTGATTGGTCAGCCTATTTTGATTAAATTATTTTAATTCCAAGTATGTCTAAAAACTGCAGGTCTCAAGGGCCATCCTTGGAAGAGGCATTCCTTCCTGCATGTGAAAAGGGAATGCTTTTTCTAAGATGATAGAGTCATAGAGTAGTAGGGTTGGAAGGGGCCTATAAGGCCATCGAGTCCAACCCCCTGCTCAATGCAGGAATCCACCCTAAAGCAAACCTGACAGATGGTTGTTCAGCTGCCTCTTGAAGGCCTCTAGTGTGGGGGAGAGAGCCCACAACCTCCCTAGGTAACTGGTTCCATTGTCATCCTGCTCTAACAGTCTGGATGTTTTTCCTGATGTCCAGCCGGAATCTGGCTTCCTGTAACTTGAGCCCGTTATTCCGTGTCCTGCACTCTGGGAGGATCGAGAAGAGATCCTGGCCCTCCTCTGTGTGACAACCTTTTAAGAATTTGAAGAGTGCTATGATGCCTGCTGAGATACATGTATCTATCATCAAAACACAACAGGAAGCTTTCCCCCCCACCCAAATTACTACTTTTTCTCACGTGTAGGTTTATGCCAATGTAATTAGGTTACAACTCTAGTTACAGTTGCTGTGAATGTCATAGATCAATCAATGCTTTTAGCCCCAATGGAAGCTGACTCAGCCGGGTGGCTGCTTTCAGCCCTTCACCAAACTGGACTGACCCCTTTGGTCCCAGTTGCCGTGGATGGGTTTGTATGAGAAATGCTTCCCCATCCGATCAGTAACTATAGATAGGCTGTGTTCAGATGACACAGTAGTCAACCCTGTGTTAACAGTCCACTCCACTATTACCATATTTCTTTGATTCTAAGACGCCATCGATTGTAAGGGATTGGTGGCTCCCTACACGCTTCCTGGGCCGGGATTATTTCACATGCCTATGGAGCCCCGCTGGGCAAGAGTGGCCGGGGTTTCTGCCCCTCTTGCCTCGCGGCTCTGTAGGCATGGGAAATAGTCAACGGAGCCCAAAACATGACACAAGTCAAGTTTATTATTACAGTAAACAACCAGCATATCAGAACGAATGAACATTAAAATGCAGTAAAAAATAAGAGAATAAAAGTGGGTCGTAGAGGTAGCCCTGTACTTTAATTTGGGCCTAGTTGCTGATAGTCTTTAATCCGAGGACCCTCTCCAAACAATGGCCGGACACGTTCCTCTTGATCTCACCGTTATCCCAACCGTATCACGGTGGCTTCTTCAAGGACTTGCATCTGAGTCCTGCAGCTTCTTGCTTGCTGGCGGGACGGACAGCGCCTTGCCTTTGTGAAATGCTCTGTTGTTTCAAGCACCGTAAACCTCATTCCAACGTATTTGCTCTAAGACAGGGTTCTTCCGTTGGTGGGTCCCTGAGAGTTTTGCAAGAGTACAATTAATGTTACGAATCTACCATTGCCTTGGGATGGTGCTCATGCTTAAGGTATCTCTCTTTCCCTCCTCCCCTGCAGATGTTGGACAACCTGGAACAGAGATTTTCAACATGCCGGCCATTACCGGAACAGGTAACTTGTGCTTCCTCTCCATCCGGCTCCTGGCTCTCCCCTGCATACCACAGAGAATGTTGCAAGCTGTGTCAAACGCCCTCGGATAATTTAGGCACGATATATGCAACAAGGAATGATCAACTTGCCCAGCAAAGTGGTGTTGCACTTCGGCTGCCCCCTCGCTATTGACCCCTCTCAGGCAACAGAAAAATGTGTGGGAGGGGAGGTTCTTTTTAAAACTTGTATGGGAGTCGTCGTCAAATGACTTACCCTAAGGCAGCCGTGTGGAAAATCGGGAAGTCAACCTAGGGAGAGAGGGAATGGGGGGAGAAATCTTAGGTTAGATAATTATTATTATTATTAATAATAATAATAATAATTGTACCCAGAACACCCTTTCACTTCCATATTACTCAGTCTCTCTCAATTACTTTATTTTTCATTTTGTTTTATTGGTCACTCTTTCCCTGGGAATGATTGGCAAAGAGCTGGTCCACAATGCCTCCTCTGGTCTTTGTGCATCGCTGCACCATAACTGCATGGCTTCTGATGACTCACAATTGCAATACCAAAACACACACACACATACACAACACTCAGCTTGTCCCCCGTTAGGAGTCTCTTCATCCCACAGTCTCCACTCTAAGAAAGTGAAATCAAGCTAGAGGGATTGGGGGGGGGGGGCTTTGGGAAATTCAAGTCGCAGGATAAAAGGTACGAGTTCCACGTGTGCTCAGGATGGAAAAGGTAATAAGAATCCCCTACCAGATAATGTATCTGCAGTTTCTCCCGTGAGGCCTTCAAGCTGGGAGTAATCTCCTGCCTTCTGTGATGTGTTATCTTCATTGCTAGCGAAAGGAGGATATAAAACAACACCTCAGCATTTTTTAAATGGAATCACCCAATTTAAGAAGTGAACGGCATGGGAGAATCAAAGACATTCCCTTTGAGTAAAAGAACACTCTCCAGATAAGAAGCACTTCTAACTTGAAAAGTTCGTTCCTTTTATTCCACTTTTCTTTATTCCACCCTACGGCTCACCTGGATCAAAGCTTTTGCACTGTGATTGTCTTTAGAATTAAGACTCTCATACCGATAATCAGCCTTACCCCAGAGCGAGGCTGTTCTTGGTCATCGCTCTCATCCTGCCCAAGTGGGAAGAAAAACTTGACCGAATGTCAGAAACCGATGTCTTAGACTCGCTTGTCTCACTGACACTTGAAGGTTGCAACAGAGCACTTTAAACTCCCGCCTCCTTGCGACATCTACAGGTGAAGCCCCACAGTTTCCAACAGGAAGGCAGCCTGGACGTTCTTAGCAGGCGCCTTCTCCCTGGAAACACGCTCCCAGAGCATTTTCTGCCACTTGAGCGTCGCTTGCGAGCGAGCATACGTTATAGTCAACGCTGCTCTGTCTACCATTGAGCACAGCCAGGACTGTCCAGAACAGTGACGTCCCGTGCGATTCAGATGGTTGAGATTTCTCTGCACAGAGCCGTCCGTTCCTGAGCTGGCACGGCCAGCGGCAGGCGCTGCTACCTGGTGGTGATTTGCGTGAGCACGGGACCACGTTCATTCCCCCCCCCCCCACTCATGCACCTCACCACCGGGAAGCACCAGGAGATGTTTTCCTCCCAGCCCCACCCCGGGGATCGCTCCACCTGAAGCGTCCGAACCGCTCCGACATCAAGGCGTCACGTGGCAACCATGTCCCAAGACGTGGGGCTGGACATGAAGCCGACGCCGCCATCCCAGTCCTTTAGCCATGGGGAAGAAACGGTGTGCGTGTGCGTGTGTGTGTGTGTGTGTGTGTGGCGTATACACGTGCGTGCGTGTGGCATTCCAGAAACAAAAATCCGTGAGTAGTTTTTGTTTCTCTTTGTCATCCCTGCCCCACCGCCTCGGGAGCAGGCCAGGGCATGACCGAGCCGCCGGTTTTGGGGGAACCAATGGGACAGCCATGACGGAGTTTGTTGCTTTGCAAGAATGTGCTGACTGTTTGTTTCTTCCCTTTTCCCTTGTTGCCTTTCCTCCTTCCTCCTCCCCCCCCACCTAATTTCTTACTTGGTTCCCCACCTCCCCACCCACCCACCCCCATTTCTCCCACCCCCTCCTTTCTCCTTCCACACCTCCCAGGGTTAATCAGTTGTAGGAGCCAGTCGGTCCAAGAAAATTCCAGTACCAACATGGGGTTGGAGGCAATTATTAGGAAGGCCCTAATGGGTAAATATGACGAGCAGTGGGACGACCGCTCTCCTCTCAGTGCCAATGCTTTTAACCCTCTGAATGCCAGTGCAAGCTTGCCCGCTGCTATGCCTGTAACCGCTGCTGACGGACGGATGGACAACATGCTCTCCTCCTTGCCAGGTCTGCAGCTCTCCCCCCCCCCCCACCTTTGACACACACACACCCTGTTCGCGTGTTATTAATCCTCTCTGTGTCTTAATGGTCTTTGTGTCCTTCCTGCCCCTTTTCACTTTAAGCTTTGGGCGTTTTCTTGTGTATTAGTTTTGTTTGTTTTTTACAATGATGCTGATTAATCCCAATCTCCCCCCCTTTTTTTTTGATAAGCACTTTAATTTGATAAGCTGAAAGTACCGTTTTGCTTCCTCTAAAATACTGACACGTTGTGCTGCCCCTACTTTTCCCCTCTTTTGTTTTTATTTATCATTTCCTTCCTACATTGGCAAAAAGGGTAGGTGGTTAAAAAAAAAAAAAGGGAGCACACGGCCCTCAACCTCTTTGGGGACTAGTTAGGGAAGGCCAGGGTATAGATGGGCTCTGAGAAGGGAGGCTGCAAGCTAGATTTGATTTAGACCAAGGGAAACCTAAATGGTTAAGTACAGCTGCATATTTACATCACTGGTGTATTGGATGATCGTGTCAATACTATCTTCAAACAGCCTGTGAAAAATGTCATAGAATCATAGAATAGCAGAGTTGGAAGGGGCCTACAAGGCCATCGAGTCCAACCCCCTGCTCAATGCAGGAATCCACCCGAAAGCATCCCTGGCAGATGGTTGTCCAGCTGCCTCTTGAAGGCCTCTAGTGTGGGAGAGCCCACAACAATGTCCACGGTTTTTGCATTTTGCTCCTTTTGTCCATTACACTACCACCTTGCTGGATCCCACTGAGGAAACCCCTGTGTGTGTGACAGCAGGCTTCTGTAAAAAGGCTGCCTGCTGGACCCGCAGGAACACGTTGGCTGTGCGTCGACAAGCGCAGTTGTTGTCCATCCGCGTTGCGTTGCTTTCAGCAGAACAGTGTGCCTGGGTGCCCATCTCAGCAGCGATGGATGTTTGGATGTACATCTGAGCGTGCAGTCCCCTGAGAGCAATACGGTGCATATGGATTGCAATTCTGCTCAAGCAGAACCTTGACACTGGAGAGCACTTTTCCCTCAGGTCCCTCTTGTGTCCAATTCACAGATGGGAATCAAGGCCAAGGGTGCAATGCTATGCATGTTTAGACAGAGAGAGAGAAAAAAGTCCTATAACTCCCAGCTTCCCCTAGCCAGCACGGCTGTCTGGGACATGCTAGAAATTTTAGGACTTCCCCCCCCACCCTGTCTAAACATGCATAGGATTGTGCCCTAAGATATTTAACCTGCCCAAAGTTATTTCTCCTCTCCACACCATCCTGCCCACAATATTTATCTATTTCTGAATCACCCCTTCCCTCGCTGAGGGCTTGAGGGGCTTTGCAGTAAAACTGTACAAACAATAACGTTCAACAATTCCAAACGAAATTAAAACTGAACAGTTAAAAATACGTATAATTCAATCGGAGAAGCCTTCTAAAGTCCTAGAGCAGCGTTATTCAGTAAAAGCTTGGCAGAACAGAATGTTGATGTTGTTTTACCAGCTGTCTAAAGGCCGATAATGAAAGTCAAACGATCGCTGAATGTAGGTTCTCGAAGGGGGCCAAGTCTTCAGAAATGCCTGACCTTTATGAGATGTCCAAAGGAAGGGACGCGCCCTGTGACTTTTCATGGCCTGTTTTAGGAGTTATTGCCTCATTCCAGTCCTGTGAAGTGTGTGTGTGCGATGGTTTTCATTTACACGATAGGGAGCTGAGGCTGCAATAGCAACTTGGCTACTGGATAAATTCATAGCTAATTTGGGGGGGGGGGATTTGTACTGTGTCTCCCAGCTTTCTAAATCTACCCTGCTATCTGCTAAGCCTTGTTTTTCTGTTCCTGTCATAAAGGCCCCCCCCCCATTTTAAGGTGCCTCTTGTTGGGGTGCTGAGGCCACCCCAGTCGGTGCCACTCCAAAACGCCTGACCGTCAGCTGGTTGTTTAAAAGATGTTTCTTTTGCCAGGAGGAGGGAAGCCAAAGATTGCTGCCAAAGCAAACAGCCGCAAGGCGAAGTCGCCAGGACCGGGCCTGTCCTCCACCGAGAGGCCGCCGTCCGTGTCATCCGTTCACTCAGAGGGAGACTGTAACAGGAGGACACCTCTCACCAGCCGCGTCTGGGAGGACAGGCCATCGTCTGCAGGTAACAGAGCCCGCCTGTCTCTCTGTGCTGCATCGGCTGTGCCCAGCGGCCACAGCCTCAGGCGTGCAGCCAGCAAGCCTTGGCGAGCGTGGAGAGGGAAGGAAATGGATTTCAGGCAGCCGGAGTCATTTGTGCCAGTAGCCAGTAAAGCCCCATGCAGGCATCACAAGACCCGAAGCCGGGGCTGGGCAGAAGGGGCGCCAGGGCCTATGCTTTTGAGGAGGCCTACTCCGAGTACCCCTGGGCAAAGTTGCTTGACTTTTCTGTTGTCGTTGATGGAAAGCACATAAAGCATTTCTGAATGTGAAGAAGGGATGTCTTAAATACATCTTGAATAAAAGTGCTTGCCATTACCTTTTTAATAAATGGTTCTAGTTCATATGTATTTAGAACTGATTAAAAAATACTTAATGAGCCGTTTGAAATGGGGCCTACGTTTCCCATCTGGCCTGGGCCTGTTACCAGCTTGGCCCGGCCCGGCCCGAAGCTGCCCCCAAAGCTCAGCAAAACAGTGACGATGTAGCACTGGCTGCTGCTCCCAATGTCGGCCAAAATCAGAACCTGGCATTCTGGCCCCTGTGTTGATGTTCATTTTTTGATTTTTTTTTTCATTTCCTTCCCATGACCCAGAGCAACAAGTGTTGGCTGCTCTGGGACCTTCATCCTGCCATAGCTTAGCCAGCCAGGTAGAGCCACCCGTGGCATGGGTATAAATCCAGGCTCCGACCTCCACTTGAACCATCCCGAGCACTTCGGCCTGCTCCATTCACAACAGAGTTTCCTGCTTGCCCTAACGTAGATATTGATGCCCCTCGATCTGCGGCTAAACTTTCCAACACCGACGGGTCTCTTCATTGTTTCTCAACCATCTGTATGAAGGAAAGGATTCGGCATAGCTCTATTCTCCATCCTGCGCCTCCCAGGCATGACCTGTCTCAAGTATTTCCTGTTCTTTACACCATTTATCCGCAGTGCAATCTTAACTAGGGCTAGTGAGTTCAGGAGCAGAAGCTGTGATGGACAGAGCTTAGAGAAGCTGCCTTTTATCAAATCAGGCCACTGGGCCGTCTGTCTCCGTATTGGCAGTGGTGCTTGGGGGCGGGGGCAGACCGAAGTCTGTCCTGAGCCCTTTCTGGAGATCCCAAAGACTGAATCCGGGACTTTCTGCGCACAGCGCATGCACTCTGCCGATGACCTGTAGCCCTTTCCCAAAGTTATCCAAGGCTTCCTACGAGGGACTTCAGCCCTGGTCTCTTGCATGACAGGCAGGGATACCCACCCCTGTACTAACAAGGAAGTGCTTTCTAAAAGCGGGGGAGAGTTATTCTGAAAATGACTGTGCCGGGTCACTAGGTCAGGAAGGAGGTGGGCCCTTTCCTTGAAGACCCCAGCATTTGAGATCCTCTGGCTTAGCGCTTGCACAGCTCTTGACCTTTTCTGCTTTTGTCCTTGTGTCCCAATGCAGGCTCGACGCCGTTTCCCTACAACCCACTAACCATGAGGCTTCCGACTGGCATCGTGACTGCCCCGCCGCCGGCCGCCTCCATTCCACAGGGCAACCCCAACAGCCAGCACCACGGGTGGGAGGAAGAGCCCAAACCGCTGCTCGTCTCGCAGTACGAGACCCTCTCGGACAGTGAATGAAAGGAGAGAGGACGCAAGACGAAGGGGGGGAAACCAATCACAACAAACAAATCGACCGGGTGGCTGCCAGGCCAGCCGGAGCTTGGGGACTCTGGCTGGCTGTCGCAGGCCGTGGCTGGCCTGGGCCAGGGCCAGGAGCAGCACTGCTCCAGTCAGCTGTTACTTTTTGTCACATCTGGAAGGGGGGAATTGAAAATCTCTTCAGTTTAAAGCCTTAAAAAACAACAGCAAGCAAACGGAACCCACGCCAATCCTCTCTCCCAATGTGGTGCTGATTATCTTGAGCTATTGTGGCAAGAAATGTAACCAAGTCAATGTGGAGGGGCAGGTGGGGAACCTTAGTGGTCCCCCGAGGGACTCCAGCCAGTCACCGAATCTCAGTTACTAATACTCAGGGGATTCCCATCTGCTGCACCAATTCTGCCCTTCAGCCCAGCTGAGAGAGAGGAAGCCCCCTAGGAGAAGACGGTGTGTTTGGTTTGCAAAGCCCTGGTGTGCGCTTCTGGCGTGTTCCCACCTCCATAGCACATCCTCCTTTGTGCACACTGTTGTGGCCTGTTAATCCAGTACTTGAAATAGGATCCATTCAACCACCCGTCCCCTTACCTCCTGTTTTGTCATTATGAGGGGGCTGCACCAGTGGAATTGCGGGTTGGACCTGTAGGGAAATGAAGAAGGGAGACCCTCTGGGAGGAAAGATTTGGTTTCTTCTGTTTCTCACAGCTAACTACATGCATCCATAGAAACGTAATGGAAATGCCTTGCCCAGCTGAACTTTCAATAAATAGGAGTCAGGCAGTAACGCTTTGGATGCAGGGCACAGGCCGTGGGGTCGGAGGACCCCCTTTCCCCCCCCCCAATAAATATTTCCTTTGGAGAAAAGAATGCTGGGTTTGAATAGTAATGGGAAAGAATTCCTCCATGTGTAGCCTTTTGGCTGTAGATGGAGGGCAGGCAGGGGAGGGGAGGCAGCTGTTTTGAGTACATTGTTCCTTAAAACAGTGCTAAGTATATGGTCTACAGGGTATATTTTTGATACCTTTGGCAAATGACGCCAGATTTTTTTTTGCGCAAGGAAGGACTTATAAAAACAGTGTTATATGCTGCTTTTCAGTCTCCGCTCCTGTACAAAGAGGATTTCTATGTTGCGTGCAAGCTTTTGATGGGTTTGTCCATTGTATGGAAATGTCAAGAGGTAACTATGTCCCAACAAAATGGTTCTGTAATTCAGTAGAATGTATTAACTTAGGTTTTGTTTTTGTTTGTTTTTTTAAAAAAGAAGAAGTATATATATAATATATTATATATATATAAAAATATAGTCACAACTGCAGGGCCCTTATCGCATATAGTAACACTCCAGCGTGGAGAGGACATTACTTTTCAAGTGAATTTGTCTCTTTTGGGAGGGGTGAGAGAGGCTAAGACACTTGCAGGAAAGTTTAAACATGTATTTTTCTGACCCACCCACAATGCTCTGTTTTCTATATTTGTGGGTGGGTGTTTTTCCCCCCCTAATCCATTCTGTGATGCTGTCAGACTTTAAACCATGTGAGCATGGATACAATTCAAAGCATAAAAAAGAAGTTTTCCTTCTTCCTCCATGCTTTTCCCCTTCTCTCCTCCTTTTTGCACGCTAGAAGAGCGGCTATAAAGTAGTGTTAAATGTTTTTCATTCTGTGCACCAGAGGGAGACGATCTGGACAGCAGCGTCTCTGCTGGAACAGACAACAGTCCTGTTATCGTAGTAAGTAACTCCAGCCAGCATCCAGGAAATGGGCAATATCACACTCTCAGTGTTGTTGTATCATGTAAGTTTTAATCTACAGCGAGGTTTGCTGTTTTGTTTTCCTTCCGATCTTCTACACTTCCTACCAGTTCTTATGACGGAGCAGCTGCTTGGTTCGTGTTACCGTACTTTAAAGACACACATACACACGTGCACACAAACACGGATTCCTATGCTACCCAGGCGGTAAAGCTTGTGTGTTTTGAGTGCTTGAACAAAGACACAGGTTCTGTGTAAGAACATCTGATGAGAGAATCCATCCTGTTTCCAACATGATGATACTGCAGCTTTCTGATACCCAAACCCTTACCCCAAAGGAGTCACAGTTAATTCTGTCAGGATGTCACTTCCTCGCCTCCGGTCTTAAGGGTTGCCAACTGTTAGACTGCTTAACCACAATGCCTTAGCAAAAGGCGTCTGGGAAAAGATCTAGCGGCAGATAGACTGTGAAGAGAATGGGCAGGAAGTTGAACAAATTAAAACGCAGAGCTGCAGGGTGGAGTAGGAGCCGCATAGCAGTGCATTGATGTGCCTTTCCATGTGCTGCTTCCTCTTTTTGAGGGATAGCACAACGGTGATGCTTAGCTCGGGGCACCCGTGGCTTGCAGGGGATTAAAAGAGCAGACTCGCCCTTCCAAAATGAACCTTGTGTGTCATGCCCCCCCCCTTCAAATTTTGCTCTGTACGCAATTTGGAAATGCTATTTAAATTCAGTGTCAGGGAAACAAAATTTGAGCCCACACCAGAAGGTAGATAGAAACTGCCCCAAGCTTGCACATTCTACCACAGGCCTCGGCTAGATGCTGTACCCTGAATCTGTTTGCCCTGCATTTTTCTAGAAGCCTGCTTGAGGGTACAGAAATTCTTACTGGACAGAAAAATACGGTTGCTCAGAATCATGTGCGTACTTTTCCCCTCCATGCCTTTTCTCTGCGTATTGCACTCCACTTTGTCTGCATAGACAGTGAAATAATTGGTTCCTTTGCCCTCACCTCATCTGTGCTTATCGAAAGAACCATTACTCTGAACCATAAGTGGCAGATTTCTTAGAGAATAAAATGACCACCGAATTTCCGCTAGTACCGTGATGCTTCTGGACACTACTTCTTTACACATTGTTTTATCATTTTATGCAAACTGCTTTTGAGTGTTTTTAGCAGAAAAGTGGTTAATAAATTTTATACCGAAATATAATTAGCCACATGTGCCTAGAACAGTCTTGCGAGAATGGCAGCAATGCATGCTTCGTCAGTCTTAGCAAGAGAAGAGATGAAACCTGAGGTTTTGCAACCTTGGGTTAGTTAATGCAATTTAATCACAGTTCTGTGTCACAAGCGCTGCAGTTTGTAGTAGTGAAACTCCCAGTGGCAAAATGCCCACCAGCTCCACGTAGACAAGGAAGGAGATTCTCCTAATCTCTTGACTGCCCAAGATGGGGCCAAAACAACCGGATGAGAATAGCTGCAAGTTAGTAACACAGGTGCAGTTCCTGCCAGGAATTGTTCAGTATAATTGACTATCAGTGTTAATTCCAAAAAGACCTCTCTCCTGCTATCAATTCAATTAGGTTAAATCTATAGTTCACTCTTACAGAATCAGTTTCATTTGCAGACAAATAATCATGGAAAAACAGAAAATGTCTCCCCTAACAAGTAATGTGTCCCAGTAATAGACAAAACAACAGCTAACATTCTCTCTGGGAAACACTTTCTTCATTATTTCGTCTGTCGCTGCTTCAAATCAATATTAGCAATATTGAGGTCACCCCAGTAAGTTTTGCATGCAACTTCCCTGCTTGATCACTGCCATTACTTTTCAGATCTATTCAAAGCTATTCAATCCATAGGGGCAGCCTACACAATGTTTGTACCTGTGTAAATGTCATCTCCATGCTGTGCCATGTGCAGAGTGTTTATTTTGCAACAAGTGCACAGGTCAGGAAACTAATGTGTGTGATAGCTTCTTGACTTGTACTCTCGTGGCCAAATAAATGCCTGTGTTGCATTTCATACACACTGCTCTCTACAGTAAAATCATGTAAGACAAAACATTATGTAAGGTAGGCACAACTTCCTGTATACTTTAGTCAACATCTTCAGAAAACTTCACTGATTCAGATCCCCCCCGTTTCAAAACAAAACAAAAACAGACCATATTTTTGTGCACTTCCCATCCATAACCATCATAGCCTTGTCCACAGCAGAACCATTTGCGCAGATCAGACAGGATTTGCTCACCACCACCTTCGTTAGACCATGCTGCATTTCTGCTGCTTCACCTAGTCTTTCCTTGACTGAAGACATTCACAATTTTGGAACGCAATGCCATATGCCTCTCTTGCCCGCTGCTTGTAAGTTGAAGTCATGTGTACATTCCACAAAGGGGATTTAGGAACAGCCCCCTCCTCCCTTCCAAAAGGTTATTCCCACATTACCAGACGTTGTACATTCTCTGTACGTGTGTGTGTGTGTGTATATATATTTATATATACTCTTGGGTTCTGTGTATGCATATTATTCCATTTGTGTGTGCATGTATAACAGGTACATACACACATATTCTTGTGCCTGAATCAATGGCCTGGCACATATCCATGTGCGTGCATGCATGCACAAGCCAGTTCGGTAAAACTTAACTCACTTCAGTTCAACCAAATGCAGACAAGTGTCGTCCCATTGACTGTTAGCTCTACATAAGGTGAGCACCAACCACTGTGTGTTAGCTTCAAAGGAAAGCCATCCTTCATACACAACTGTCTGCAGAATTTGTGTCGGTTTTAGTGACATATAGTTCTCTATTGTGCTACCTGCTATGATTTTTTTAATTGTGCAATCAAGAAAAAAAAGGAAGTTATGTTAAACTATTAAAGTTTGAAGTGTTACCAACTTTGTAATTTGTACAAACACACACACACAAAAAGGTTTAAAGGACAATTTTATTGTTTGAACTGTACAAGGGGGGTGGGTGGGCGGGAGAAGAAATCTCTATCTTTTGTACAACCAAATTGTGCATAGCTGTTTCAAAGCAAGTTGTATGATAGAACGGCCTGTACATAGAAAATGCTGAGTTGTAAATATTTATGCAGCTTGCTCGAAAGGGTTGGGTTTGTTTGTTTTTTTCTTCTACTGAAAGCGGTTTTGTTCACTGTTGTTTTTGTTTTGTTTTGCTCTACATGCCCACTACGCAAGCATTGTGGGTTTGCAGTGTCAGAGCACTGCCTTACTGTTTAAATAATAAAAAAAGAGGGGGAAAGCTTATTGCCAGCAAAACGCAGCTCTCTTCTGATTCTTGTGTGTGGTGTTAAAGATGTTTATTTAAAGATGGCAGGATGGGGCAAGGCAAGTAATTAAGTGTTACCCCCATTGATGGAGGCGACCTGTGGAACCAAACAACTATCTAGCCCACGGGTGGGGAATGTTTTTTTCTATCAAGGCCCATGTTCCTTTGGGGGGGGGGATCTGTCAGGGGTCACAGGCTGGCATTAGGAGGGGCCAGGGCCCAAAGTGCATGAGGGTACCTCTTTTCTGTCTTTCTACCACCCTCTTCCCTCTCCACCGCTCTCCTTCTGTTCTTCTTTCTGTCGTCTTAACATCCCCTTCTTTCTCTCCCTCTCCACTCAGCGGGCTCCATGCTTGCCACAGATCTGAGCTTGAACACTTGCAGAAGATTTTAGAAATTAGGTCAATGGATGCAGGTTGCCCACCAGCCTCAATCTAGACTGTTTGGGGGGCAGAGGAGGAGAAAGAAGGATTCATTCACCTGCTAATCTAATCCCCTTATAACAATTTCAGTCTGTTTGAAAATCTCATTTTCTGACCTGGAAACTGTGACCCCAGAGCACCAGAAATGTGGCAGGGATGAGCTGTGAAAGAAACTTCAGGGATGCTCAGAGGTACCCTCTTCCCCAGTAGTCACAATTGCCCTTCACTTGTTCACACAGCTGTCATAGAATAGTAGAACTGGAAGGGGCCTACAAGGCCATCAAGTCCAACTCCCTGCTCAATGCAGGAATCCACCTCAAAGCATACCTGACAGATGGCTGTCCAGCTGCCTCTAGAAGGCCTCTAGGGTGGGAGAGCCCACGACCTCCCTAGGTCATCGGTTCCACTGTTGTACCACTCTAACAGGACGTTTCTCCTGATGTCCAGCCAGAACCTGGCTTCCTGTAACTTGAGCCCATGATTCCGTGTCCTGCCCTCTGGGAGGATCGAGAAGAGATCCTGGCCCTCCTTTTTTGTGACTGCCTTTGAAGTACTTGAAGAGTGCTATCATGTCTCCTTCAATCTTCTCATAGGGCTCTCCTCTCAGTACAGCTTTCAGGATTGACCTTGCGTAGCTCAAAGTGGCTTAGGCCTTTCTAAATAGTTTCGATTGCTGAAAAGATCCTTTCCTATAAGGGACAGTTTCAACGAGTATTTCCCCCACTCCCCTTGTAGAACAGGCTGCTGCATACGTAGCTAGTTATGGGCCCACATTGCCTTTTGCCAAAGAAAGACTTTGCCAATGGGTAAAGCAGGTTTTCTGCCTGTACAATCAGGCATTTTACCCTCTCCTTTGCATTTGGTTCCATGAGCTCAAAAGGCTACTCAAAAGGCTACTCATTTGCAACAGTACATCTTGGAGCTGGGTGATCATTTATATCATTAAAGTGTAACTGGGAGTTGTGTTGCATGTGAGAAGTTACTACCAATTAAGGCTCCTCTCTTTAGTTCCATACCTGGTCTGGCCTGCCAGGTGGCAGTATTTCCCCAGGCCAAAATTTCCTTTGGCCTATTCAGAAGGATGCTGTTAGCTGCCCATGTACAATTGTACATTTTATTGCTGATTCTGGAGGGGAGCGAGAGCCGAACTGGGCCTTATTCCTCCTCCTTCAGCGGCTAGGTTGGTTTTATTTTGCAGAAGCCAACACAGAAGCTGTTCTTTGGTGCTTTTAGAACAAGTTGAGAATTGTAGAGGCAGCAAACCAGTCTGGAAAAAGACAGACTACTCCAGCCTGGCCAGAATTTTTGGGCACAGGAGAAGTATGCAATAAAGGCCCAGTTCATCCCTCTGTGTGGGGGTGGAGAGAAGATTGTCTTTTTCTTTTCTTTTCTTTTTTAGGGTGGTGGTGTGGAAACACAATGTTATTCTACTACTTAAGAGAAGGAAAAACTGTGAACGGAAGCAGTCCTAATCCATCATGCAGGGCTGAGAGAAGCTGTAACTGCCTATATACTCAAGACCTTTAAGCGGCTTAAGCACAGCTGATTTTTACAGTCCATTTCAGACATTTCTTTTTATATGCACAGATCCACCCCAAGTTTCATTTTTGTAGTTCGGTACATGTCTGTTGCTTTACGTATAACTGCCCCTCCACACCACTGTCCAAGGATATAATAAAGCGCTCTCGTTTCCCTATTCCCTAGCAAAGACACTGCTGATCTTCCTTTCAAAATTTTGTTGGGCAACTCCAGCCTGGCTTCTTGCAGAATTCCCCCACCCCAAGGAATATACAATGCTGCTTCTAGACTAGAACAGATTCCAAACACCTTTCCAAAGCAAGTCAAATGCGGGGATTAAAGGGAACTGTGTGTTGCCAGCAGCACCTCAGCACGACGACACGCGAGAGGAAATGTGTACATGCTTGTCTTTATAAATGAGGCCTTTTTAAGCGGGACATCTCCTCTACCATTTTTAGACTGGCCGAGACAGGGAAGGTGGAATAAGCAAGCAGAACTCCACCTTGTTAAAGCCACCACAGACAGGCACAGGGTTTATTTTGGAATCACACTGGACTGCAAAATAGCCCTTTAAATGGCTCCTTTCTTCTTCCCCAAGTCCCTTCCACTCTGCCCTGGCTCTGCTGCAGACAGTCTCTGCCCCCCTTTTGCAAGCACTTGCCATGGGTGGATTTTGTTCTGCAACAGCTAACGATGGCCAGAGCTCTCCCACACAGTATTGGTTCTCAAGCGGTAGATGATATGTAGGAAGTGCCCCAGATATTACCCTAAAGTTAACGTTTTATCTCTCTAAAATTAATGCTTTATCCAGAGTTTCTCCAACCTCCAGGTTGTTAACTCCAGGTAAGTCGCTTAAGCGATGGATGGATCCTTACAACTTGCTTTGAGGGAACCACCAAGAAACACACTGTGAGGGTCTTCCCACATTGCTGGGCCCTGGACTCCCGGGAGGCCTCCATGTCTCCATGTTGGAGCTGGTACCTGTGACCAAGGTACTTTTAACCACCAAGTCCATGTCAGGATGGTACAGGGCATAGTCATCCTTGGAGCAGCTGCCAGGGACCAGGTCACAGACCTTCATCTGGGCCTCCACAGCCTTGGCAAACATCGTGAAGAAAGAGGACAGGTACTTAACTGTAACTCTAGTTCTTAAAGTATCATCTGTGTCATCCCACAACCCATCCTCCTACCCCAGCTGCCAGTATTCTCATGCCTGCAGCTTCGCTTCCCTTTTTATAATGGCGGTGTTGGTCAGACATTTAAGCTGAGTAGGAACGCAGGAGCCACCTCCCTTGAGTGTACAATTAGGGAGGGGGCAAGGATGGGGTCCCCACCAAACTAGCCTAGATCTAGGATTGTGAATGCACGGATGACCCCCTCAAAGAACCACAGCTACAGGAAAGCAACCTCTCTTTACCAGACAGCATGGGTAATTGTGGCTAAGCTATCTGCATCCAGGTAAGGTCGTAGCTGGCGTATCGGCCAAAGCTGATAGAAGGCACTTGGAGCCATGGAAGGCACTTGGGCTGTAACATTAATGCTGGATCAAGAAGTACCCCAAAAATACAAACCTGATCTTTTAGGAGGAGTGCAACCCCACCTAGACCCTGCTCACCTATTCTTGTCAAAACAACTGAGTGTGCTCTCTTTTCCTCCCCCTCTCTCTGTGTTGGTCCACAAATCATGACTATCAAGGCTCATGGCCCAGAGCAACTATAGGCTGATGAGCCCACTTGGTCCCAAGTGTTGGTGTTTCATAGGCATGCAAGGAGCTAAGCTGTTGGCCATTCCCTTATCTAAGCGCAAAGATGAGGTTCGGCATCAGGGGAAACAAGCATGGGCACCTACGAACATGTGGCAAGTGACTTGGAAATAAAAGCGCATGGAAATAAAAAATGTCTACCCCCTAAATTAAATGTCAAACATTTTTCCCTTGCTCAGAAATCCTCATAACTAGGAGCGAAAAATAGAAAAGGCACAAGGGAGGCCGGCCACGCCATGCCACGCCACCTGCCAATCAGCCACCAAGGCAATGGGGAGAGGAAGGGCTCCGCTTTCATTAGCCTTCCTCTCCTAGCTGATCCGTCCTGTCGGCACTGAAATTCTCTGCTCCCTAAATGTCATCTTTGGGAGGAGGGGGGTCTCTCTTCAAAATTTGAGCTCGCCATTTCCTGCAGCTCAATAAAAAATATATATATCAAACAAACCCTCGTTTTTACTGGCAGTGCTAACAAATGGCAGGAAACACTTGACCACAGAATATGTGTGACTGGAGACTCTTTCTCCCCCTCCCTTCTTTTCCGTGCACAGTAGGCTGTTTTTATTGGATTTTTTCAATGGGAATCTTAAAGCCTCTCAGCTATCCTGAAATCTCCCTGCTGAGTTCTTTCATGGCTGTGTTTTGGCTTCACGAAGAGTGGACAGGCCCAAGGCGACAGGAAATGGTAGCAGCTTTGAAAAGTCCACGACCGGCTTCTCTGAAGCAGTCAAGAAATCTTTTGAAGGCCCCTTCACATTTAGTTTGCGCTAGAGTAGATGCAAGAGACTCTTGCCTATTTGGCTGGAGGTACGGTCTGAGCATGGAGACAAATGGAGCCATTCACCTTTTTAGAGATCAATGCATTGGTCTTGGAAGGGGAAATGGTAGAGTCCCGGTGGCTCAGAAAACAGCACACAACCACGAGCAACTCACCATAAAAATCAGGAAGGGCAGAGAGTCTGGCAGGCACCAAGAGAGGGGTCTGTGGGCCTCTGGGGACCATGTTGGAGACCACCAAAGGTGGATATTAGGGGTAGACAAGTACCCAATCTAGATTCACACAGAACTGCCTGTGTAAGCAGTCCAAGTAAACAGACAGAAGTGCCTGGTCATCATTGCTTTTGCTATGTAGTGCATAGCCTGGCAGAAGCCAAGCAGATCTGAGTCTAGTCAATGCTTGGATGACAGACTGCTTGGGAACCCCATGCATTGCCCGCCACCTTAATCTCCATGATGCAAAAAGGATGGGATACTTGGGCAAAGCACCTGCAACCCTCCTCCCTCAGTGAACCCACCTTCTCACCACCATGGTCACCAGCTGCTCTTGGTCCTCCTCCTCCTCCTCCTCCTCCTCTTCATTGCTGCCACTTGCTTGTCTGACAGGCAGAGAGCTGGTGAACCGACATCTTCTACTCTACCGCTCCTCCCTCTCACCAGCGCTGTTGTCTGAGCCAGAGGGTGAGACAGAGGAACACGCAGGCAGATGGAGAAGAAGACCAGCGAGTCTAGGAGGCTTTTGCCAGCAAGCACCTACTTCGCAGGTGCCCAACCATGCCTTGGAGAAGAGGAGGCTAAGGGGAGACATGATAGAGGTGTACAAAATGATGCCTGGTATGGAAAAGGTGGATCAGGAGACATTTTTCTCCCTCTCTCAAAATACTAGAACCTGGGGACATCCCATGAAGCTGATTGGTGGGAGATCCAGGACAAATAAAAGGAAGGACTTCTTCACACAGCACATAGTTAAATAATGGAACTCACTACCACAGAATGGATGGCTTTAAAGAGGGGTTGGATAAATTCCTGGAGGCAAAGGCTATCCATGGCTACTAGCCCTGATGGTTGGGTGCTATCTCCAGTATTCGAGGCAGTAAGCCTGTGTGCACCAGTTGCTGGGGAACATGGGTGGGAGGGTGCTCTTGCACCATGTCCTGCTTTGTTGGTCCCTGGCTGATGGCTGGTCGGCCACTGTGTGAACAGAGTGCTGGACTAGATGGACCCTTGGTCTGATCCAGCATGGCCCTTCTTATGTTCTTACCCTTTACACTGGAAGAACTGCAAGCTGTTTCTCACTATAAATCTCAGCTCAGAATGGTGCAATTCCTGAGCCCTGCTTGAAGTTTTTGTGGGTGAACTTTGCAGTCTCCAGAAGCTGGGTCTAGAAGGCAGGACAGAGATCCTCAACCTTCGGGGGTGAGTGGGCACATTTGGAAAGTTGAGAAAGTGCCATCGACAATCTCATAAATAGCTGCCAAGCTAATGGGAGGGGCATGTCCATTCATAAAATAGCTGCCAGGAGTGGGGCTGAGACAGTCACAAAACATTACTTTCCCCAAAAAATCAAGCTGGTGAGACAAAAAGAAAACCAGCTTGCCCAAGAACCTAAGTACAAGGCAGAGATTTTGTCTGAACACAAAACGACTCTTCTGAACCTAAATAAAGATGATGCTGGAGGAACTCCCCATTTAAAAATAAAATACTTAAGTAATGAAATAAAAACCAGGGATGGCTGGGAGGCTGATGGGTGCCAAGAGAGGTATATACAGGCATACTAGTGTCCATAGGCACCATGCTGCAGACTCTAGTGGTCGGACTTCCTAGACAAGTGTGTGTTCCTCAGTCACCCTATTAAGTTTGTCTTTAGCAAAGCCCTGCCCTCACCCCACAACACACATTTCCCTTCTGCCTTCAACCACAGATGGAAAACAGGCTGGCAGTCAGGCGTGCATTGGAAGTGGGAAGACCTGAGCCTGTCCAAAAGCCATTCTCATCTTTTTCTATAGCTTGTGGTGATATTGGGCAGAGGAAAACTGAGCCTCCCCTTGTGATTGTGGGCAGCGCAGATGGACGGTATCCAAGACCAGTAGGAGTGCTTGGGAAATAGTTTCCAGGTTGACCCCACTGTTCAGCCTTAGAGTGGCTGACCCCGGAAAGCAAAGAGTCTTTGTTGAACGTGCGCTGGATTCTGCTGGACAGGCTTGGCTTGAAAGATGAGCAGGTAGCATCGCTGAGATTCCTCACAACAGGAAGTGTTTCCAACTCCCCTGACAATCACAATCCAAAACAAATCATTCATCAGTTCCTGGGGTTTTGCCATGAAATTATATGCGATCTCTGATAATGATACATCAGGCTAAAGAGCTGTTTTTGGCAGTGCATTAAAGGATTTCAAGGTTGGCAAGAAATGTGGAGGAAAAGTTATAGCAGCTGTGAGATGCTGTTCATTGTTATATTAGTGTGCTGAAGACTTTGGAGTGCTCAGTCCCAGCTGGATGGTGGAAGTTTGCTCTTCTGCCCCACAATAACAGCATAGCTGGCAAGAAAGTGGGTCTTTGCCACCCCCACCCCCACCCAGTTTTGTGTGCGTACCCAAATTAGTGTTAAAATCTATTTATTCCTCTCGCTTTGGAGGGGTGGTCTTGTAATTAAAGAAATTAATATTCTTCAAGAGTCTAACCAGCAAAGGCATAATAAATCACTTGCCACAGACTGGAAGTTGGGTGGGTTGAGTTTCAAGCAGCCCAGAATTAATGTCAATTTTCATCAAAGAGAAAGACTGCCAGACGAACAGAAAAGGTTGGATAAATATATATATCACACCATGGAATGGTGCAATGCCCTAAAAGGATGTTGCAACAACGGATCAGTTTTCTACAAGATTTCCACATTAAGAGAGACCCCAGGTCTGGTTTCTCCAAACTTCCAAAAATGCCTCCCTGACTCCCCAAAGCTGCCATTTATATATTTAGAATGCTTTCATTTAAGAGATTTCTATTGGCAGTAATCCCCCATTCCCATCCTTTCTGCCAACAAATCTGTGTGTGTATCTGAGTTTGGGGGGTTTGGATCATGAGCGTCATGGTTTGAAGCACAGTCCTAGTTTAGAAAGCTTAGGGGTGGGAGAACCAGCAATCTTTGAGCTCACCTAAATTCTCAGAAACTCCTTAGTTTGTTTCAGCTTGCTCCAGTTTTCATTTTCAGCCTGTTTTTACCTTAACTGGGAAAAGTGCGCAAATTGAACAGAAAAAGCAAACATTTCTGAGTGTGTGCTTTCAAAAGCGTAAAATTTCTCCCAACTGACTAAAGTGTGAAAATGCATTTTTTAAAAAGCAACAACAGTGCTTTTTGAAGTGCATTTTTTTAAAAATACGTAGTTTTCAAATGTTGTTGCAAAGTCAGGAATTTGCAGACATTTCTTGGAGGGGAAGGAAAGTTCCCCTACTCTCATTGGCATTCGGGTGGCGAACACATCATATTCACATGATTTGCAAACAGAAGTGACATTTTCATATATCCCTAGTAAGCTCCTACAGACTGCATAACCTGAAATCTCAGAGGCCTCCTCAGGTGAAAGATTGGAACCTGCAATTGCCAGGCACCAAGAAGCCTCTGCGTTCACTCATTCATTACATTTCTATACCGCCAGATAGTTAGGTAGGCCTAGTATAAATAAGAGAAGCCCAGCCTCCAACAGCCCCAATAAATCTCCCCCTGAAGGAGCAGGTTTGTAACTTGGGGGTTCTCCTAGAACCACCGCTGTCACGTGAGGCTCAGATGGCCTCAATGGCACGTAATGCCTTCTGCCAACCTGGTTTAGTGGCCCAGCTGTGCATCTGTCTGGACAGGGATAAACTGGCTTCAGTTGTCTATACCCTGGTAACGTCCAGGTTAGATTATTGCACTACAATCTATGTGGGCTTCCTTTGAAGGTATTTCAGAAGCTGCAGCTTGTGCAAAATGCGGCAGCCAGGTTGATAATGGGAACAAGAAGATCAGAACATATATTTCTGACACCAATTCTGTCTCACTTGCGTTGGCTGCCTGTAGGTTTCCGTCAGATTCTAGAAGCTTGTTTTGACCTATAAAACCTTACACAGGTCAGGACCATAATGCCTGATGGAGCGCCTTTCCCAGCATGAAACTATCCATAATAAAATTATTATTATTATTATTATTATTATTATTATTATTATTATTATTATTATTATTATCATCTCATCATCCTCCAAGGGAGGAACAGAAGGTGGCAACAAGAGAGAGAGCCTCACACTCACACACACACACACACACACACACACACACACACACACACACACACACCCCTCGATTATGGAACACTCTCCCCAGTGAGGCTCACCTGGCCCCAACATTGCCATCATTTTGACACCAGTTAAGAAGACTTTTCCCTATTACCAATCATTTGACAGCACATAATAAGGCTTTTACTGGGTCCTGGGATTTACTGTTGCTTGTTTTTTAAATTGCTAAATTTTTGCATGTTGGATTTATATTATGTATTTTTAGGGTTTTAATCTTTGTAATCCTCCCAGACAGCTTTGGCTGTGGAGCAGCACAAAAATGTAATAAATGAAATGAAATCTTGGGCTGAGTATGTGCTCAGAGGGTTCCTTAATTCTAAGTGTTCATCTGCCCCCATAAACTACTAGTTTGCAGTAAAGAGACAAAAGAATTGATAACAAATTTGTTAACAGCAGCAAGGTTAATGATATCTAGGAACTGGAAGGTTATAGAAGATTGGTATAAAGAAATATGGGATATTGCTATTAACGATAAATAGAGCTGGACCATAAAGAAGGCTGAGCGAAGGAAGATAGATGCTTTTGAACTGTGGTGTTGGAGGAAAATTCTGAGAGTGCCGTGGACTGCAAGAAGATCAAACCAGTCCATACTCCAGGAAATAAAGCCAGACTGCTCACTTGAGGGAATGGTATTAAAGGCAAAACGGAAGTACTTTGGCCACATAATGAGAAGACAGGATACCCTGGAGAAGAGGCTGATGCTAGGGAAAGTGGAAGGCCAAAGGAAGAGGGGCCGACCAAGGGCAAGATGGAGGGATGATATTCTGGAGGTGACAGACTTGACCTTGGGGAAGCTGGGGGTGGCGACAGCCGACAGAAAGCTCTGGCGTGGGCTGGTCCATGAAGTCATGAAGAGTCAGAAACGACTGAACGAATAAACAACAAAAAAGTTAGAAGAGGAATGATAAACACGAATGATTTTGAGGGAATATGGAAACAGTTCCTAGAATTTGTATTATCTAAGGGGAGTAGGAAAGCACCTCCAGAAGAAGCAATGAGATTTTGGAAACAGGAATAAGATCCCGTGGTGGGGGGTGCACTTTTATGTTAAGTATGATTATGTTAATAGAATAAGCTAGAATATATGTTATCAAATGTTATCTAATAATTGATGTATTATGTAGTATTGTTTTTATTGTATTGATGTATGTTGACGTATTAAATAAATAAAAAAATAAACTACTAGTTTGCATCTGGCTTTGGTTGGTGGGTTCTAGGTTCAAGAAACCCAAACTTTGCTCACTCCCCTCACCCCCCAGTCTGTACTCCAGTGTTGATAAGCCAGTCTGCACTTTACAGAACTTGTGTACAGAGAGTATCCAAATTTAGGTGCATCACCATATATTGTGAATGGGACACACACTTCTATTGCCAGTTTCCTCCCCTGCAAGAGATTCAAAAGTGGAGACCCCCTTTTTTCTTTTCTTTTTACTGCTTCATTCAGTAATTCCAAATTGCATCTCTTCATGCACAGAGAACACACTGTTCAAACTGCATAACCAAGTTTCTTCGGTTGCTCCTACCTATCCAGTCTGGTGGGATCCAATTTGGCAGAGCAAGATTTGAGGATCAGTTTATAATGGGGGGAAATTCTCCTTGGCGCAGGGGGAAACCGGAGATAGCTTTTTAGGTAGAGCCCTAACAATGTGCTACCTCTTGGCAGGAGGTTAAGTTTCACCCCTAAACAGCAAGGAACATGGAACAGGTGTGAATAATTATACAAGAGGGTGAAGGCAGCCATAAGGAGTTGTGCCGGTATTATTCAGAAGTGTAGTCTATCCGTTTAGAGATATTAATGACTTTCTTTCTGTGCAAAGTCAGACCATGGAAGCTTGGCCTGCAGTTTGAATTCCACCTTTTGGGAACAATCAAAACACTTTCTTGATGTAAATGTGTAATTTGATGAAGCCTTTTGTCTTAGTAATAACACTAAACTCCATCTGGAGACTTTTGCTCCCTTCTTTGAAGCTGGGATGGAAGCCTGAAACATTTAAGGGTACTTTTACCAAAGGGTGAGAGGAGGAGGGGGGGAAATCTTAACAGTTGCCGGAAAAGATTGATCTTTGGCTTGGATTCTTTTGCTTTCCTCCAGCCCCACCCTATCTCGCTTTAACACACATTAACCACTTGCTTTCTTTGATGCAAGATACACAACATGATGCTATCTTGGGAAAGTTGAGTGTCATTGTTCGGATGTGAAAGAATTAGAAGAGCAGAAACATTGAGTAGGCTAACTTTAAGAGAAACTGTACACTGCTAAGTGTGATGAATTGCATGTTTTTGACATGGTTTATCAGATTGTACCTGCAGCTAATTAATACAGATCTTGTGAAAACCTGTTGCTGCAAGAGGTGGTAAAAATCATAAAGGGTTTTTTTGTCAGGTATAAATAGCCAACATTCCTTGACATCCTCTCCAAACATTTCAGTATATGAAGATGTCTTTGCATATCTACCTTGGGGCTGTCTAAATACTTGGAAAGCCCTGGGGCAGGTGTGTGGTGGCAATTATACAACGCCACTGCAATTGCACACCCATCCTGGGGCTTTCTTCTGAAGCTATGATTTCTATTTAAATATCCATCTTCCCTGGACTGGATGGATATTCCAGATAAAACTATATCCCCAACACTACAGATAAAACTGCACTTATTTTATGAGGGTATTTTATTGATCCTCCTTTTTGTTTGGTATAATAAACATGTGTTGTAATACTTGGTTTCTGTCATTAGGTGCCGCTATAGCGCTCATACAACTATAGCAGCACCCAGTGGCAAAATAGGAGTCATTCCATGAAAATGGCTCTCAGTTCATTTTCTGTGGATGAAAGACAGAAATGTCCCTAGATCCACTTTTTATACAAGTAACGTATGGGGAAGTCAAAAATCAGCAACACGAGCAACTGTCAATTGAAAAAGAAATATTCCAAAAGGCAATAGAAATTTAAAACCTATGGGATGTAAGGGATGCAGAGAGCTTCACGTGTGATTAATAATTTCAGGCTCCCCCCACCCCACATGATGGCTTGTGTGAAAGATGCACACAGTCTTATGTATGAGGGTGGAGACATTTCTCCCTCTCAAATAGAGAATTAATGAAGAACTAATTTCAAGGAGTGCCACAGCTATTTGCCAAGACTGGCCACATGGGTTGATTCCCATCCCTCTAAATTAGATTTTGGGGGGCACTTAATTTTTTTAATCCCAGTATCTCAGTGAACCAAATCATAAGTGGTATCCAAAAGGTCAATACTTGTCAAGAGCAAAATACTCTTCTCCTCCGCAACCCATGGTTCACATATTTCAGTTTAGCTATCTAGATGGCAGATGTCCGTGAACATGAAAACAAGCTGTAGATGAATGCAGAATGTCTCTTGTTCCTATTTTTAGTCTACTAGTTGTCCAACCTGGACAAAAATAAGAGCTGTTAACTGAGCTAACTTTCTGCAGTATCTTGATTAACCTCAGAGCCGTGCTCAAAAAATATTTCCCCTTGTGTTGTTTGTACTCATATAGGGAAGCCACAATTGTTTCTAATACATCTATAAGAAGTGAAACGTGTGTATTTTGTCAAATGCAACCATCTATATGAGGTGGCATGCTCTATCTTCTACACAGATGGGCTTTTGATTTAGGAATTTTGTAGCATTTTCAAACATGACATGACATAGCAACCTTTAGACTTTCAAGGGCGGGCAACTTCTGGCCTTCCAGATGCTTTGGGCTATAACTACTGTGATCGCTGACCATTGGTTCTGCTGGCTAGGGCTCATGGGTGTTGTAGCCAAAATATCAAGAAAGGTCACATGTTTCCCAACCCTAGAGGCTGCCAATGAGTGTGAGAAACTGTGTTCTAAGCCAATCAAAGGCATATCTTTACTGCAGACAGCAGTTGGGATAAGTCCCCAACTTTTTTACCACACAGCTTCACAGACAAGCCCCACGGTGCCTGCAAATGTGCAGCTGCATCATATAACTAACGCAGCGCCGATTTGCAGCCACCGTGGGGCTTTGAGGCACATATATAGACAGCCCCCTAGTTTGGATCCAAACCAATTGTTTTAGGATTGGACACACAGGACAGTTTAAGTGAAAACATGCCAAATGGCCTTACCACCACCGGTCTTGCTTGGCTTTGTTCCCCCACCTCCAAAGAGAACAGTATGCCCCTGCCATGGGGTACTCCTCTTTTCAAAGGCAGCAGGGGGCAAGCACTGAAATCCCTTAAATGGAGCTCTTTGGATTGTGGCCCCGAACGCTGATGATATTCCCACATTCGGTCAAACCTCTTAGTGTGAAACGGATCGAATTCTCTATTCAGCATTGATCCATTAATCTTGAGGTTCAGACCACCAAGTCAGTTCACGTTTGATCTCACTCATACTTAAAATACAGGGTCTCTGGCTATTCCCCACTCCCCACCCCACCCCAGTAGGTTTCAGTATCCAAGGCATACGTTCTGTCTGCATTAACTAAAACATGGCCCAAAGTTTAGTGCAAGGTTGTAATTCAATTACAGGGCTGTGTTTCACTTTTCAAGGTTAAAATCCAGCAACCTGCTCGAAGCTAAGACGGAACAACAATGGGGACATTTAATCCGGTAACATGTGGTGCCATTTATGAAGTTTAAAGAAAATTGTTTCAGATCTCGCAGCAAACGATACGGGCATAGAGGGAGGGAGCGAAAGTAATTCTGAATTGGAGATATAATTGAGTCCCGACTTCTTCCAAAATATAGTTGTGTTGCTGCTGTTTGTTTAATGTCCAAACCCCTGAAGGAGTTGCCTGATGAAAAACATTGCGGATATAATGCAGTCTTTCCCAACCTGGTACCCTCCTGATGTGTGGACTGAAACTCCCAGTATTCCCTATAAGGTGTGCCAAAATTCTGCCCTTGGAGGCTGCTATAACGCTTGCCAAATTCTGCCCATGAACAAAGATGGGCTCAGGGCCAGCGTCAAGGGTAGGTATGTTTGGGTACCCACATCCCAGCGGGAGCCCACTTAGAAGACCTCCCTGGAGTTGTTCTTCCTTTTCACTACTTGTTCACTTGCCTCTTGCTCTGACCCATAAAATGGTGGTGGTGAGAAGTCGATACCACGGCCTACTTGCTCACTAGCTCTCTGTCTGTCAAGCAGGCAAGCGGGAGCAATGGTGAGCAAGAAAAGCAATAGCAGCTGGTGAAATGGCAGTGATAAGAGAAGACTGTGGGGAGACATGGTAGCACTCTTCAAGTACTTGAGGGGTGGTCACAAAAAAGGAGGGCCAGGATCTCTTCTCAATCCTTCCAGAGTGCAGGACACGGAATAACGGGCTCAAATCACAGGAAGCCAGATGCCGGCTGGACATCAGGAAAAACTTCCTGATTGTTAGAGCAGTACAACAATGGAACCCATGACCTAGGGAAGTGGTGGGCTCTCCCACACTGGAGGCATTCAAGAGGCAGCTGGGCTGCCAGGGATGCTTTGAGGTGGATTCCTGCATTGCGCAGGAGGTTGGACTCAATGGCCTTGTAGGGTCCTATTCTATGATTCTAGGGTAGACTCAACAAGGGTGGGAGCCCATTGAGGATGTCTTGCCCAAGGGCCCCCCCAAAACCTGGAACCAGCACTGGCTAAACTTATCCAATGCACTATGATTCAATAAAACCCCACAACAGAGCACTCTGCTTTAGATGGTACATTTTTGCAGTATCTCTCTCCCTGAAACACTGACATAGTATAGAAATTGTTTGGGTAATTTCCCAATGGATAGAAAGCTGAAAGCTAATCGCCTGGGGGTTCAGAAGTGCTTTGAAATCATGATTCTATCATGAGCATAACATATGGCCACTCTAGATAAAACCACGAGATTTCTCTGGAAATAGAGGCGGCAAGGATACTGTATGAACAGGTGGTAAGAATCAAGACTCAGAGACAATATAGTTGAATGCCGCAGCTAAACTAAAGGTGCCTCTTTCTACTGGCCACAGTCAGAAAACGACTTTTGCCCTTTCACATAGTAACTCCTCTGCCCATGAGACCAAAATCTGATCCTTCCTTGAAGCTGTTTACAATCCGCTTCTCTGAGAAAGACGCATCAATGCAGGTTTCGTAAACCCATGGAGGACGGAGGCAAGGATCAGAAAATAACCGCTGACTTCCAAACTAAGAAGAACACTGCCAGCCAAAACAATCTCTTCAGGGACTCACCATGGAATTTGCAATGAAACAGGAGTGTGCAATACTACTAGCCAGCAAGACTAGAATTGTGGGATTCTGAGCAAAACCTTGATTTTATAGCTTCTCCAACAAGTTTGGAAACAAAAGTTGTATTCTGGAAACCCAGTTAAATAAAAGCAGTTTGACACCTTCCTTTTCAGCTAACTCGTCTCTCCAACTGAGGGGGTCAAGAAGACCCCAGATGTGTAACACCCCAATAAAAGGTGGGTTGCATCAACGCCTTCACTATAGTTTTATTTTTGTTTTTTAGGGTAGTTTTACGAAAAATATGAGTGGGAGGCTAGGTGAAAGGCAGAGACATACAATAGAGAAATTAAAACTGGGCCCCATATTTACAGGTTAGGATTAAAAGATTGGTACAGTACTCTGAAACTCATCCTGAGCCCAGTTTTTAATCCTGCTTTAATTTTTTTCTAGTGGGCACAGTCCAGCCAAAGTTACACACATTTAAGTCCTGCTGAGTTCAATGTTAACCTTGAACCATAAAATGAGACCCAACTCCAATTTCACACGCATGCGATCTACTTAGTACATTTCTATTCCAGCCTTCCTTCAAGGAGGGTCAAGGTAACATACATGGATCCCCTCTCCCACTCCTTATCATATCCTCACCACAGCCTCGTGAGTTAGGTGCGGTCGAAAGGAAATGACTCCTTTACGGGTCCCTGGTCGACAGCTGGTTGGCCACTGTGTGAACAGAGTGCTGGACTAGATGGACCCTCGGTCTGATCCAGCATGGCTCATATATTCTTATGACTGCATCAAGCTGACCCAATGACCTTGATAGATGATGTTTTGCACCAGAATCTGCCCTGATACCCAAACCACTCACTACATGGGCTCTCGGAACAATTTAGAATAATATTTCCACCATGCTTTTACAAATCTATTCTTGAGGTCTTGATTCAGGCAAAGGTTTTCTATTAAAGCCAATTAGATCTTCTGATGACTTATTGAATTTGCTGAATGTTGTGCCCGAGTAATACCCATTCCAGTTTACACAGCATAAAATATGCTCTAGTCTTGCCAGAAGCGTAAACACTTCCTTTGCTTTTGCACATGTGTAATAAGCCATACAACTTTAGCAAAGCTTGCAGTAAGATATTTATCCTAAAATCCTGTCCTCTGATACCAATGTTCATGAAGCAGTTCAGGATTAGCTGTTCAGGTGGGGAAATAACTCTGAATTCGTTGGAGACAAATAGCTTTTTAACTTTGCTGCGCTTTCTAAGCTGATACCCCTCAGAAAAGAAAGAAAGAAAGAAAGAAAGAAAGAAAGAAAGAAAGAAAGAAAGAAAGAAAGAAAGAAAGAAAGAAAGGAGAAATATGCTCAAGCCTCCTGCAAGGTGCCGGAGTTTTATGTTTCCTGTAACTCAATGCCCGTGGATTCAAACACAAAAAATAGGTCAGTTGCTTGTTTATTAAGTGGGGCATTGTAAGGGGGGAATGGGCAGGCAGGTTTCAATGTTACATCTCTAGCTAACTTGCTGCCGTCGTACTAATTCTGTGGCTGGCTTGTTATTTATTTTTAAAATGATAAATGAGGGACTTGTGGGACTTGCTACACTTTGAATAATTGGATTGTTCCATTGTAAAAAAACAAAAACAAAAGAAAATCCAGAGGAGAAGAACGTTTCTGAAATCCTCTATCAATGTGAATGCAGCTTAGCAAATTCAGGGACATGCCCAGTGAGGGGCTTTTTTTAACCCTGATTTTCTTATTATTGTAAAAGGAGCTGTACCTGCTTACAGCTTTTCCACCTGATTGGGAATCCCAACTAATTGAGTTTCCTGATCAGGTGAAAGAGGCCTGCATCTGCACAGCTGCTTTTGCACTAACACTGAATGTATAGCTGCTAGAGGAACATGGCCACCTTAGGGTGGTCATGTGTCCTCTTTTACAGAGGACAGCCCTCTATTTGAAGGGCTGCAAGAGGACCGTTCTTTGTTTGAAAGCATCCTCTGTCCAAAGAATCACAAGAAGAGAGAACAAAGGGACCAGAAGTTGCCCAAACAGCACCTGGACAGCAGACAAGTCTTGCACAATATTTCTATTTAAAACGCTGATTTCTAAATTTGCATATCTACATGTAAATTAACCTGTGCATGATTAGTCTATGCATGCTTTATGCAAACCTGTCACCTCTATTTTAGTGAGGTGTCCCCCCTTTTTCTGGCAGGGCATAACTGGCCATCCTAGGTTCGTATGAACACTCCCTTGGTTGCGAGCCATGAAATCTTCCTTTCAGATTTTGCTTCTGCTGCTGTGAACTCAGGAGTTGGTTTTAGGCAGGCCAATTTCTCCCAGCCTCCACCCACCAATGACCCACTTTGCCAGGGGGTTATTCTAAGAACATACTGATGTATTACATTGTTTGGGTCACTGCACCTCAGTTACAGAATGCACTCCCCATGAAATCCACCTGTCTCAATGTTTTGCTGTTTTCTGGCACATGGCCAAAACTAGTTTTTCAGGAGAGTTTTTGAGGATGCTGTGGTCCATTCATGTGGTGGAGCTAGAGCTCACAACAGGGTAGTATCAGCACTTTTAAAATATATATTTTAGGGATGCTGAGGTCAACCACCCCCACACCCCTATCATACTTTCTTGCTCCCTAAGCTTAGGTGCAATCCTCACAGTAGCTGGGAGGTGGGGTGGGTGGGAAATGAATTTTTCCAGCAACAATATATTGTAATGCAAAGTATTTTGGGGTGGCTGGATCTTGAATAGGCAACTAAGACCTGTTAGCTTTACAATACACCTGCTCCAAGTCGAGATGAAAACTGATTGAACTTATTTGTTGATATGAATCAACACAGGTGCCCACATTTTTGGACTGCTATGGGTGCCTACACTTCAAAATTTACCACTGCTGTGGTCCAGCTGTTCTTAAAGGGTTCTTAAGCTGTTTACTTTTCTATCATTAATTATTGCTTTACCAGATTTTATCTGTCTTGAATAGCAGAACTGATAGAAAAGTGGGATAATATAAATATTTTCAAAAATAAATGACGTGAAAGGCTTGAAACCATTTGTCAAGCCGCAAATACAGCATGTTCCAATGCCATATTTTGTGTATAGCATACGAACATCTGGCCAAGGTGTGGAAAGAGGACTTTCCCATCCTTCATATTATCACCTGTCCATGTAAAGAGCATCCGGAGCAGAAACACAATGCAAGAGAGCTATTTATATCCTTTTTTGTGAAAATGCAAATATGATGTCAACATGCAACCAGTTTCTTACTCAGCCTCCCAACTCCTATGAAATCATGCATCCGTTTTCAGTGCTACGTGAAATACATATACTGTATTTCTTCAATTCTAAGATGCACTCTTCCCCCCATATAAACATCTCTAAAAACGGGATGTGTCTTAGAATTGCGGGTGCGATTATTATTCTTAGAATCAAAGCTTTTTTTCTGTTGGTGGTACTGAAATTAATGTGCGTCTTACAATCGATGGCATCTTAGAATCGAAGAAATACGGTAACGCTGTGTTATATTTCAGTATTTTAAGTTGTAAATAGTTAACACGCATCCATCTCCATCACCTCCTATAAATTTTAATTGTTGCACCTTAAAATAATCTGTGAGCTTTTAAAGCACAGGGTGCGGACTCTTAAAGGATGCCAACATGTTGACTTCATGAACAATATCACCAGTGCCTTTGGCACTAAAATATATTGAAATAAGGTAGAATAAGGTATGCTATTTAAAAGATTTGTAATAATTTTAATACTGGGATCTCCTATCTGATATTCTAGCCTAGGATCTTTCTTGTGGGAGGGGGTACTTTATTACTTTAAATTCTGGATGTGTCCCCAATTTAGGAACCAAAGTGTTCTGGGACTGTGTGCATGGAGGGAAATCATTCTGAAGCATGCCAGAAGAGAACTAAAACCTAAATATGAATAGTAGCCACCAGCCATTTAGAGATCAGTTACACAACATTCAATAAAGCTGAACAACGTTCAGTAAACTTAACATTTTATAAAATTTGCAGAAGGAACAACAAGCAGAGCAGCCATGAGTGTACATTCATTTAAGTGAGCCTCGCATATGTCAATTTCCACATTAGATTTCACCCTGTGTTAATTTTGGGTTTGCTACATAGGACCAAAATGCCTTTGGCCAAACCTGCCTAATACTGGGATGTCATACCCTCAAATACTTCAGGGATGAGGATGGGACATGCTTGTAACACCCCAGTCCTCATACCAGGTCACTTTGTAAACATCACCATCTCAATGAATACACAAGGTTGAAGGCTGGTCCTGTATTCACTTCCTCTGCAATAGCCCCATTCCCCACTGATTTAAATATTAGAAAGCCAATTGGTTCTTTGGAAGAATCTACTAGAAAACACTAAGGGTGAATGGCATGCTGTGCATTGCACAGTTCCTTAGCATTCATGTCCACGCATGTACCGACATGTGCTCTAGAGACAAAATGCACTGAGAGATTTAAGTTCTAGAGACCCCAGGGAGGAAACTTAGTCTGCAAAAATGACAACACTAGGAAGTCAATACTAACACAATTTTAACAAGGCACCTGGCCAAAAGGCAGAAATAAAGATAACATAGGTACAGCTAATGGGAAATAGAGGCAGTTTGAGCATATGCAATGTGTTTTATTTTGATCCTGTGGAAATGGGATCCATGTGAAATGTATGGATCCACAAAAAAGCCCTTCTTCTTTGTAGCATCAGCAGAAGCAAGGGTTGCCGTATTTTTTTCCTGTCAAAGCTCCTGCCCTTAATGAGCGCATGACAAGACATTAGTCAATGTGAAACTTTTCTTTTATTGCCTCTCAGCTCCAGGGAGCAACTACACCTGTTGAATATCTGCCTGCTGTGTCAATCTTAAAATACAGGAGGAAGCTTACCAGGAAGATGGGGGGGAGGAAGGAGCAACCCTACCCTGTGAGGATTCAAAGTGTTGGAAAAGTGCCCTCTCTGAGGCAGAGTCGCTACGGTAGTTGCTAACGAAATGTTGCAAAATGTCTATGAAAAGCCATTCCAAGGATAAGCAAAATTAAGTATTGTTTTCTTAAAGAACATTCAGTACCTATCTCTTTGTATTGAGGCTTGCCAAAAGAAAATGCAATGTATTCTCTTTTCCAGCTAGAAATTTCCTGTTAGATGGTGTCTACGTACGTAACACCAGAGAAGATAGTGTATAAAACCTAGCTACCTCCCTTGCGAGGTAGGCACATGCTTTGGAGCAATTAGCTCCTTGTATCTCTTATTCTGCAGAATAAACATCGTTGACCCATACTTCATCTCCTCTCCCTCCTTGTGTGCTGTATTAGACTTGGTACACCAGGGAACGAGCTATTTTTGCAACCAAGGGAGTAGGGGAACAAACTCTCACCAAATGCTCAAAAGTAAATAACAACAAATACATCCATCAGCTGTGACAACAACTGCCAACTGGATTCTTGCAACTCCACAGTTGGACTTCAGTAATTCCAAATATTGCATTGATACTAAACTTGGGATATCAGGCAATATAATCAGTAGACCAAACCTTTAACAACATTATTGACAATATCATTTGACCCCCATTACGTGACAAAATCTTAATGCAGTCAGATTTTTACGAAGCCAAGAATACCCTTACAAAGGTGATAGCTTGCCTTTTTAAAATTACATTCTGATGTTACCTGGTAAGAACGAGGGGCCCTTCCCCAGCCTAAATAGCCATGACACTGGGTTGCCAACTGACCAGGAAAAAAACGACCTGGCTTGCTCTTCTGCCTCTAACAGCAGATCCATGTGCAGAAATCACTATATGAGGCTTTTAACAGCATGGAGATAAACATGAATTATCACTTCCTAACATCTGCACACCCACCTACAGCTAAAGGCACAGCTACGGAGGCTAGCTGAGAAGCTGGCAACCCTCTTTAGCATCATATATATTACACACACAAACACACACATTTTAATCACATCATTTAAAAACTAGCCTTTATCTTTAACAGTTGTTTCATTCTAATTTTGAGCAAAAGCAGCATAACAGGAATACAAACAAAAGCTAACCCAGTGCATAAATCCCTGCTGCGTTCAGTGGCGCTTACTCCCAAGTAAATTGTTAAATTACAGCCTTAATGTTTATAAATAAACATACATCTCCCAGTTCATTGCCGCTCTACTGAATTAACGCTTTAAGCACTTGACCGCTAAATTAATGCAATAAATAAATAAATATGGACCCCAGAATAGCTGTTTTTATAAGGATACTGCTGTTTTTAGGCTTTTTATGCTTTTAAACTTTGTATATTTGTTTTTAATGTTCACTGTTTTAAACTTTTAGAGCTTAGGCTATGGGGCGGTATATAAACACAATAAATGCAATAAATAATCAATAAATTGACCAATGGTTATTTAGAAGATTTTTTTGGACTGCTAAAAAAACAAAAACCAATCCATAATAATAAATACCACAATATTTGGAAATTCCACACAAAGCATCCCATGAGAGAAAATAAATTTTGCTTACTCTGTATTTGTTCTGTACCCAGACTCCTCAGGGCTGCACCAAACTCCCTCTCTTGCCTCATGAATTCCCAAAAAATGGAAGCCGAAATCAGTGTGTGTTTTCCTCCTTCTCCTCACCCTCCTTTTCCAGGTGCATTGAATTGCGGCTAATTAGAGCCAGGACAGGCCTCCCTTTTGCTCCAATTGCATAAATCTTCACTTTTTCCCTTCCTCACATTACAGGATTTTTGGGGGGCTTTTCAGACTTGTCTTGCCTCATTCCTCTCCCTGACTGGATTTAGAGGTAGTTAATGTACTTAACACCCAGATTTGCCAGACCATCAGTTGGGAAACTTCATCCCAGACATCTCAAAATGCTTTTCTTCTTGTACACTTTGGGAGCAGAGAAGGGAAACTCCAAAAATTTGTCCTGCCTCTTTCTTTCTCTCACCCTAACGTCATAAGACACTAGGGTGACCATATGAAAAGGAGGACAGGGCTCCTGTATCTTTAACAGTTGCATAGACTAGGGAATTTCAGCAGATGTCATTTGTATATATGGGGAACCTACTGAAATTCCCTCTTCATCACCACAGTTAAAGTGCAGGAGTTATACTAGAGTGACCAGATTTAAAAGAGGACAGGGCTCCTGCAGCTTTAACTGGTGTGATGAAGAGGGAATTTCACCAGGTTCTCCATATATACAAATGACACCTGCTGAAATTCCCTTTTCTATGCAACTGTTAAAGATACAGGAGCCCTGTCCTCCTTTTCATATGGTCACCCTATAAGACACCCATGTCAGGAATGAAATACCACAGAAAAACAACATGGCAGCCATGTTCTAAGTGTGAGGGGGGATGAGTGTGTCCTACTTTACAAAGGACAGTCCTCTGTTCGAAGCGCTATCCAGTTCAAGTTCAGTTTACATATTCAGTTCACTTCAGTTTTCAGTGGGCCTGTTCAGACTGAGCTGTTAGGTCACTAACCCTTTTGCAGCAAATGGTTAGTGAGGGTGTTTAAACCATGGTTACGTGGCCACCATATTTAGGAGTAGTTCATGACACCCCACGTCATGGTTCGCATGACACCCTAAGCCATGTTTACCTCAAAAATGCTTAACCCCCATGGTGTTCATGGTGTATCATCTGAACTGGGTCATTATAATTTTTTAAAAAAATAAAAGTATTATTAGAGCATAAATGAACAACTGGACAGATTTAGTGGCCATATAGGTTATCTACTATCCTGTCACATCCCCCACTATGTCACATCCCCCACCTTCTATTTAAATTATATTCATTTCTAAATTTACATTTATAAAATAGCATATGCAAATCAGTGTCCTCCTTTTGGGTGATGCACTTCCTTTCATTTGCCAATGCTTAAGAGGGACCTTAAGTTAGGGTGACCATATGAAAAGGAGGACAGGGCTCCTGTATCTTTAACAGTAAAGTGGAAAAGGGAATTTCAGCAGGTGTCAATTGAAGTGGGTGAAATTCCCTCTTCATTACAACACTTAAAGCTACACTAGCTATAGTAGAGTGGCCAGATACAAAAGAGGGCAGGGCTCCTGCAGCTTTAACTGTTGTGATGAAGAGGGAATTTCACCCTCTTCAATTGACACCTGCTGAAATTCCCTTTTCTACATTACTGTTAAAGCTACAGGAGCCCTGTCCTCCTTTTCATATGGTCACTCTACCTTAAGTACCTCAGAGAAACATGGCTGCCATATCCTTTCTCCTCTCAAACAACTTCTAGGGTTGGCAAAGTTTGGTTGGCTGTGTATTTAAAAGTCTAATAAATAAAAATTAAGTCTGTGAATATTTTTTCATTAATTTTGTCTCCATGATAAAGCTCCATATTTGGTTGCTACTGTAAAGGCATAGGAGCCCATCCTCTACTATATGTTATTTTATTGGCTGAAGGGCAGTATAGAAATAATTAAAAATAAAAATAAATAAAGCATCTAGCCAGGCAAAACGAAAACAAAGCAATTGAAGTTCTAGCTGAAATGTGCTTCAAAATATCACAGAATTGTGCTTGGAAAATCACATCACAGACACGTGTGCACGAGGGCTTTCCATCATTTTATTAAGATATATAGGAGGGTGGTTGTTTTAGCAATTTTTAAAATCCTTAAATTATTTTCTATTAGTTGAACAGAAAGGCATTATTGAAAAGGAGACAGTGGGGGTAATATATAATATATATTTATAGATATAAAAATAAAAAGGCACCGTGAAATACCTTATCACAAAATATAAAACAGCAGAAATACTTTTGTAAGCACTTAAAAAAGCAGAGCTATTAAAAAACACACACACCATGTACCTATGTCCAAAGAGCCATTAGCTATTTTCCGTCTTCTCCTGACCATTGAATCAGCTTTCACTACCTTCTTCACATACTCAAATTCTGTTTTTCCCCCAGATGCAGTAACTTTAGTGAAAATGAAAGGAAAATTGGGTCCAAAACTACAAAATAGCTCGGATGTAATGCCAAACTATAGCTGTGTGCCTTCTGAACAAATACTGAGATTTTTCTTAAATACACATTCCAGCAGTGCAGAAACTAAACAGGAATATACATAATTACTATGCATGTTTAGACAGGAAAAAAAAATCCTACAATTCCCAGGATCCCTCCAGCCAGCCAACCTGGCTGAGGTATGCTGGGAATTGTAGGAGGTTTTTTTTTCTAAACATGTTTCTATCTGCGTGCATAGGATTGTACCCTTAATTTGTTCTACAGGAAGACTACAACTGGTGTACCGCTGAATGTATCCTACTATTTTCCCCATATGTAAAGCTACAAATTTAAACACACGCATACACGCACACACTCCCTCTCTCAGGGACAGATTTGGAAATGCACCTGCTTTTCTAAACAAAAACAGCTGCTTAAAACAGGCCTGTGAATGGCCTCTCACCAAGTGACCTTCCAGCACAGCCTTAAAGGGTGTGACAGAGCGGGGAGTTGTGTCCTTTTTGTCAAATATTTGCATTGTTGCTAAATGCTGCAGTCTTGCAGGTCCACGATTTGCGTATATTTTTGTTTGTTGTAATTTAAACCACCTGGAGAAGGGTGTGGAGCTTGAGAATGCCTGGAAAAGACTTGTTTGCCTCATGAGGGAAAACAAAAGGAAACATTTGCGGAGGCTGTTGCTGGATAGCTTCTTTTGCTACCAGCCCTATGGGCTTTAAAAACTGTGCTCTCTCAGGCTTCTCCATCTGTTAAATTTGGGCAATAGAAGTCTATCATAGCAAACGCACGACTTTATTTAAAGCGGCTCAGATTCTGTCCTGGCCAACCTAAGATTAGGGCTAGCAACTCCCCTCCATCACCCTTAAACAGGCAGAGCTTTCCAAACTCTGTGTCACAACACGTAAGTGTGTCAGCTGCAATGCGTAGGTGCGTCACGCAAACGTAACGAGAAACCTCTGAGTCTATGTGAAATAAGCAATACCAACTTGCATGCATTTTTATGCAGCAAAGGTGCCGATTAGTATGGTGCACTAGTATATTCCCCTTCTGTCGTATCTGTGTATACTCACCTCGGTCGAGGGATCATACAGGCACTGCGCATACGCAGTATGCATAATCGGGTCGAAACAGCTGATTCCGCGTCACTTCCGGTGACACAGCTGCACCTGAAGTGACGCATTCGAGAAATTCCATGGGTCCAGTTTTTTGATAGAACACCATCTCAACCGCCGCTCGATCGCAGCTCAACAAAATTGGTTCAGTGTGAAAAGTCTTGGAAATGTATGTTATTGTCTTGCAAATCATCTATTTTTAAAAATATAAATGAAAGGTTTTCATGAGATATGTTGTGTCCCCATACATTTCGTTATTACAATTTATGTACCCTATTTCTTCGATTCTTAGACGCACTTTTTCCCCATATAAACATCTCTAAAAATGGGGTGCGTCTTAGAATCGCGGGTGTGTCTTAGGGGTTTTTTTTTCTGTTGGTGGTACTGAAATTAGTGTGCGACTTACAATCGATGGTGTCTTACAATGTCCATATCTCTTATAAGGGGTTAGTTTAACCTTCGATTTGCTAGTAAAACTGTATTATTGTGTCGCGAAATGATGCATGTCTAAAAAGTGTGTCACCAACATGAAAAGTTTGGAAAGCTCTGCTTTAAGGTACCACAAGACTCCTTGTTGTTTTTGTGAGTCTGGATGATTGCACACACCAGCCTATGGCACTTCCAGAATTTTACAGGGGGTTGGGGGGGTCTAGACAATGACATTTTCCATTCGTAACCATCCCGTGTTTTCCCATCACTTCTTCCATCTTTTCTCTTACCACATTAACACCAGGGAGAAAAGAAAATAGCTGTACAATGTCTTCACTTTAGTAGTGCCCTCTGTCTGCAAGCACCCTCTCAGGAAACTGACTTTTGTACCCAATACCGCGCCTGCATTTGATTCCCGCACATGTGCCTTTGGTCTTTAACATCAACAATTTGTCTTTCTCCCTATCGCTATCTTTGCTGCTTCCACATACGTCTTGCTATATCTAAACAGTAAGCATATCACACACTATCTTCATTGGCTCAACAATTTACGGACATGTTAATCATTGTTTTGCTTTTTCCCCCGAACAAAATTCAGGACACAAGCAAAGGAACAGATTGATTGATTTCACACAGCAATATTACCATGAAAACAGTTAGTGAAACCATTTCCCTCCCACCCCCTCCGCCCATTCCATCCCCTTGCTATATAAAATTAATTTCCTAAAACGGTGGGAAGGAAGGATAATTTTGGAAAAGGAAAAACAACAGATTGCCCAGGCTGTGATTTAAAGAAGCTGTATACACAGATGGGTGGCTTGGCTCTTCAGCAGAGAGCACTGCTGTGATGGAAACATTGTGCTGGATCCAAATGTTATGATTGGAGCCAAAGAACCATGAGCGGAAGGGAAATAGCCACTAGTGCTGTTTTGCGAATGCGTACGAGTTCAGCCAGTGTTAATAGGGTAAGTTCTATGGCAGTTCGCATATTTTTGCTTGTGTAAAAAGTTGTACGAGCAGCTAATCTCTGGATGTAGTTTTGCTTTTCTCACACAGTGCTCTAGTGCAAGGAGGACACCTTTGGATTATACCCATTAACAAAAGTTCCAAATGCTCACGAGGAAAGACGCAATAACTCAACGGTAAGAGTAATGCTATGTATACAGAAGGTCTCAGCAAATCCAGTTACTGGCTCGGATCCGGGATTGCCATCTGTTGACGGAAGAGCTCTGCTCACGGAAGGTGCCTCCACCTGGTTTTCAGTAACCACCCCGCTGCACCACAGCTTGTCCCATTCAGCAGCATTTTGAGGGGACTGGAGGGGCTGCCATGGGGAGGAGGGGAGTCTTCTTCCACCTGCCTAGTTGCACACACCTAGATCCATCCCAAAAGGATCTAGGTAGAATAATAATGCTGAGAAATTTCCCTAAGCACACAGCATTCCACAACCTGGGTCCCCTCCAAATGTTTTTGGACTACAATGTCCAGCATCCCCAGCCAGCATGTTGAAGATTGTGGGAGATGTTGTTTAAAACATCTAGAGAGACCCAAGTTGAATGCAGCCTGTTTTGTTAAAGGTTTCCACTTTCCATGTCTGCTTAGTATTGAGAAAAATAAAACGTTCAGGATTAAAGCGTTTCAATCAAATAATTAAGTAAGGTTGGCATACTTTAACAAAGGCAGGCAAAACATGAGATTTCTATGCACCTACTTTTAAAGGCTATACTTATTTTACTCAGACTGAACAGCTGGCACTCTCAAGGAAAAAAATAAATATATAAAGATCTGTCACTTAAAAAATTAACATCCCATTTTTTAAAAAATGGGACAAATAGTTCCCTTAAACATGTACAAAATGCACTCTGAAAAGGTGTTCATTTTTCTGCTTACAAAATTAATAGTAACCCTAAACAACAGAGCATAGATAAAGCAATCCTAAAAACCTCTCTCTCGCATCCAGGTCTCCTGTCATACATAACGCTTCATTTTTATCTACAGTTCTTCTGAATCTGGCAATACTTAAACTTAATATCAACTATTATGATGGGGAAATCACAAGTCCTGCCCTGGTTAAAGTAAATAGTTACACTATTTTGGCAGAAAGGTGTGTTCAAATGTTGCAAAGTTTTTGGAGGGGTAGAGCCCTCATACCAATATATTTTCCCATGCTATTAGGATAATTACTACTTCAAAGCTTTCCTCTCACTTCCCACCATTGTGAAGTAAATTAAATTTATAAAAGTGAGGTAAAACTGATCACCACCTGGCAGGATGTCACAAAGAATAGGGTGACCATATGAAACGGAGGACAGGTCTCCTGTATCTTTAAGAGTTGAATTGAAAAGAGAATTTCAGCAGGTGTCATTTGTATATATGGGGAACTTGGTGAAATTTCCTCTTCATCACAACAGTTAAAGCTGCAGGTGCCCTGCCCTCTTTTATATCTGGTCACTCTAGTATAGCTCCTGCACCTTTAACTGTTGTGATGAGGAGGGAATTTTGCTAGGTTCTCCATATATACAAATGATACCTGCTGAAATTCCCTTTTCTAGGCAACTGTTAAAGATACAGGAGCCCTGTCCTCCTTTTCATATGGTCACCCTAACAAAGAATGAACACAGACCACCATTTTTCCCCATATGGTCACCTTACATAACCACTTGATAAGCTTTCTGTCTGACTCATCCTGTGATGGTGGAGCAGTGAACTTTCCTTGCCTCTCCAGATTTCTGATTTGGTGGTGGAAGAGTGCTGAACCCATCCTTGGCATTTTGCAGAATGCTTGAGGCCTAGTTCACACAAAGCAGCATGAGGTGGTAACATTGCTCCTGAATTTGTACAACTTGAGAAGGCAGGTGAGGGACTGAAAGTATTGTATGCTCAATACAACAACAAAAGTCCTGCGCATAGAAAATCAGATATTGGGGAAATATCTGGCTTAACTTTCTCCCAGAAAGGCTTGTTTTATATCTTGAGGAAGCATTCAACCCTGCTGTGTGCACCCTTTGTACAATTTGTAAAATTCACAAACAGTTTACTACCTTGCACATTGTTGGTGCTATATAAATAAATATTAATAATAATACCTCATCAGTTGATCGTGTAAACTAGGCCTCAGTAGAATGACTTCCCTAGCGGTTATGTGTACACCACTTCATGAATAGTCATTTGTAATCAATATCTGTAGTTCGTTACCACTTGGTAACTGGTTGCCTGTGTTTACTAAACAGCAAGAGTTCTCTCTATAAATACAGTATTACTCAACATGGAACTCAAACCAAAGGCATCGTACCCCAAATCCATGAACGTAAAGACTTGTCAAAAGATGCCATTTTCCAATAGAAAAAAAGAACTCTTACTCCGCACCCTTTTTTGTAGGGATATGGGTTCTGCCGTGCAACAAGGCTCAAGCAAAAAAGGTTCAGACTACATTTCCCATCATTCACCAAGGTAGCATTTTGAGATAACAGTTGTCCTAATAGGCAAAATTAAGGCATGGACCTCACTTGTTTCCAGCTTTGAAGGCAGGGAGGAAAAGACCAGAGTTGCCCAGGTTGTAAAAAGGTGGATGATTGTAGCAAGCCAGTCAGTGGTCGAAGGTTGTAAGATATTTTGCCCTATTTATTTTCATGGATTTTTCTGCCACCCCTAGGACTGGCATCATATGTTCTGGATGTATTTTTTTAAAAAAATAATAATAATAACAAATATGTGATTTCCCCAGTTTCTAAATTATGGTTGTGAATTGCATGTGCAGTTGATGTAAAGGCCATGTTCAGATGCAGAGGTAAGCCAGAACTTCAGAGATCCTTGGCTTTCCAGGAACAAGCTGCATGTCTGTGCATTCATGCGCTCCGCTTGGCTCCTCCCATCAGTGGCAATGGCTAAATATAGTGTGCCATCAGAGTTTCTGGTTTGTTGCTCCCAAACAAGCCAGGAATTGTAAACCAAGAACAATTCCTGGCTTGCAATTCTTGCTTGTAAGGAGCGCAACAAGCCAGGAGCCCTAGTTTAGATGGATATTTTTTAATTCCTGGTTAGTTTAGCTAGGGTGACCATATGAAAAGGAGGACAGGGCTCCTATATCTTTAACAGTTGCCTAGAAAAGGGAATTTCAGCAGGTGTCCTTTGTATATATGGAGATCCTGGTGAAATTCCCTCTTCATCACAACAGTTAAAGCTGCAGGAGCTATACTAGAGTGACCAGATTTAAAAGAGGGCAGGGCCCCTGCAGCTTTAACTGTTGTGTTGAAGAGGGAATTTCACCAGGTTCTCCATATATACAAAGGACACCTGCTGAAATTCCCTTTTCAATACAACTGTTAAAGATACAGGATCCCTGTTCTCCTTTTCATAGGGTCACCCTAGTTTAGCCACTCTTGCAGGCAGGAGGAGCCAGTGAATAAGTTCCATGTACCAGCTTACAGCTGGTAAGTAAGGATTTTCCAGAATTCTGGCTTACTGTTTCACGCAAACACGGCCATAGGCACATTGTTCTCCATTCAAAAGAGCAATCTTTCTAAGCAGCATAATGGAGATCAAATAATTGTTGCACATTAGGTGCACCATTATATTTAATTATGCATCTTTCCCCATTCAAAGGCATAATCTTTAAAAGAAGTCTAATTGTGATCAAATCATTATAGTGCATCCTGTGCACAATTTTAATTGCACAGCAGCTTGCACAATTAAGCCACCACTTCCAGATTCCTTCCCTTCCTTTTTTGTCTCCATGCAGTTGCTTCCTATCCCATCTGTTTTCTTCGGGTTTACTAGGTTTGTGTTCCTGCAAATCTGAGCAACTGCGATTCTTCTGTCTTATGCCCTTAAAGAGCCAAGCCTCCCAACTGGGAAACCCTGGCCTGAGTTTTACAGTCCTTTATCACAGAAAGTAAACAAGGCCTTTGGTCCCAGGCACTGTCTTTTAAAAAGCTATTATCTTACGATTCGATTGTCAAAAAAAACCAGCTTCCTGCAGGAATGAGTTCATATGTAAACTCTTTCCCCACACAACTTTATACTAAACCTTCAGCTATTTTCCTTATGTTACATCCACCCTAGAAGATGACCATTGCCAAAGGAATCTTCTTCTTGGTTTCCTTTGCAGTTAAACACCAAGGCATTATAAACACCTGGTTTCCAAGACTGCATAATGATTTGACAACTCCTCACCAACTGCAAAAAAAAGTTGTCATGCTCCTTTCCATTCTTATTTCAGTGGCAACATCTATGAGTTAACCACAACCATGGCACCATAACCATTGAGCTGGGCTTCTAGTTAATCTTTCAGGATGGAATTCGTATTAAATATGGTTAAAAACTGCCTGCCACAATCTACCTGATGTCTTTGGAAGCTACGTTGCCAAACTGGAGATGGTCTTCTTTGACATAATAGTCTTCTCCAAAGGAATTCTCAGCAGTATTCCACATGCTAATGTGGAAACTCCAGAAACATATACAAAGCAGCACTGTTTGTTTTTAAAATGGCAAACAAGTATTAAGATTGCATTTAAGTGCTAATTAAGCAGGTTGAATTCAAAGCTGAGAGGTATCGAAACCCAGTTTTAGCCACTTCACACATGAGAATATCTCCCTCAGCTGCTTCTTTGAGCAGGCAAAACACTTGGACTGTGTACATCCAAGATCGTGTGTGAAAACTAATGACCCTGGTGCCATTTAATGGATGCTCTCAGCCAAAGGCTGGTAAGTCTTAAAAGACATCCCCTCCAACTCAGGCCTAAGCTTCAGACGGGTGTTGTAGTCAAAAGTTCTCCAGTAGGCAAAGTATTGCATTAGAGGCTCTCTGTGTACACAATGCACGGGCTGTTCTCCTCACACAGCTCTAGCTGCACGCTTGAAGCAAACCACCTTTTGGCAGAACCCAGGCTGTAGTTGAGGGTGGTTCGGTAAATGTTCTTGGCGTGTTTGGGGAAGATGATCGTGGTACTCTGGAATCTCAGGGGCTTCTGGCGAGGCTCAAAGATGAGCTGGGACTTGTAATTTCGCCATGTGCAGTTGGGAGCAGCAATGATGGTTTCTCTGTAAGTGGTGACAGTGGGAATCGGGCAGTAGAAAATGTCGTCCTTGTAATGCCTCTCAGAGCCATATTTTACCTCAGAGTTGCACCTACAAAGTAAAATAATAACGATAATAAAAATGATGATGATGATGATGATGATGCAAGAAGTCATACATACGAACACAGGAAGAGCCCTGCTGAATCAGACTAATGGCTTAGTTCAACATCCTGTTCCCCAGGTGCCACAGGGAAGCCATAGGACATGAAGGCAATAGCCCTGTGAGACATACTGCCTCCGATTCTGCAGGTTGCATTGAGCCATCGTAATTAGTAGCCATTAGGCTCCATGAATCCCCTTTGAAAAACCCATCTAAAACTGTGGCCATCACCACCACCACCACCTGTGGCAGAAAACTCTATAAATCAATTTACCCACAGTCTGAAGAAGCCCTTCCTTTTGTCTGTCCTGAATCCCCTGCGAAGGATGCCAGTGTTGTGTCCTGGTTAGTATAGTGGACTGGGACTCAGAAGACCCCTGTTCCACTCAGCCACGGTGCTCACTGGGTGACCTGAGCCAGTCATCGACTCTTAGTCTAACCTACTTGTTGTAAGGGTAAAATTGAGAGCAGGAGGGTCATGTCCACCACCTTGGGCTACTTGGAGGAAAAGCAGGATATAAATGCAACAAAGGGCCAACAGTACCCTTGCTATTCAGATGGGACACAGATAGCAAAAGAGCCTTTTTGTCAAATTTATCTGATTTCAGGGGTTAACTGGCATTTATTCTGTGTGTGAATTTGATATCCCGTTCCTCATTCTGTTTCATAATAAGCGTTCCCAAAGATTAGCCAAAGCCGGCACTGGTGTTGTAAACAGATATCTAGATATATCCCTGTCACCTTATGCACACACTCATTGCACACTCGTCTTGAAAAAGCAGACTTTATTGTCCGTGAAAAACAGCCATGTCTTCAAAGAAGCCAGAGGGGGGGACACACAGCATCTCCTTGCTGCCGCGTCGCCGTAGGGGTTTTGCACGGTTTGTTGCTTCCAGATCTTTGAGGCACAACCAGCAGCTGCTGAGGAATTTGCAGCTCTGTGTATAAAAAGATTAAACGCTGGGTGTGGCGCACGGCATTTGCCAACGCCCTGGAGGAGGCTTGGCCCATCGTGCGGCACACGTAACACAATCTGCTTAATGGGTTTTGCACAGCTCGTTTCAGAGGCCAGCAAACTGTTTGGTGTAGAGAATGGGCGCTCTCGACAGCAATTGGAAAAACATGCTTGCAGGGGTTGCCAACCTCTTCTGAGATTTCTCAGGCTGCTCTTTAAAAGTGCCTGTGTGTTTTGACACTGTGTTGGAAATGGGTGGGAAGCTGCAGCAATCCTTTGGCACAGAAGTGGCACACTGGCAACGATCAGGATATCATTGGATAGCACATTATGCAGTTCCAAACGAAGGATGAGCAGAATCCCAACTGAGAAATGTCATTAGTCTTCTTGGATTCATTTAAAATTCTTTGGAAATTTTGCTCAAGCAAGAGCATCACCGACGTAAATCTTTGCCTTCAGAGGCAAATTTTGGTAGCAGTGTTTGGTAGCGATGAATGCTTTTAGCGTTCCCCTGATGCACACCACTCACACAGAACGGAAACCAGGTGTTGCCCTGTTGTCAAGCCTGAGTATAGTCAGACTCTGCTAGGTCTAGGAAGCCTCAGAGAAGAGACAGAGCAGACTCACCTGACTGCAGAGGGGTGGCTGGGCGGGATAGACATAATAAAATATGTAAGCAGGGAGGAATAACCATAATGACTCACTCTGGATTCAATTAAATGCATATAAAAATATGTCGCTCTTGGATTTTCCATAAGTCATAGAATAATCTAGAGGACATATATCTTTATTTATCATTTATACATTATCTATACGACAATTTTGCCAAGTAGGCCACCATCCAGCTCTGCTCAACGCAAAGGAGATTCAGGGAACAGGAAAATGTGCAAATTACTGGGGTGGGGGTAAGAGGGTTGGCCCTGGCCCTGTGACCTTTTGTAATGTCCCCCATAACGCCTGCTTTTGGGAGACTAAAAGGGGTTGCATGATTGGGCTAAAATCAGGAGTTAAGACCATAAGAAGAGCCCTGCTGGATCAGACCAAGGGTCCATCTAGTCCAACAGTCTGTTCACACAGTGGCCGACCAGCTGTCGACCAGGAACCCACAAGCAGGACACGGTTGCAACAGCACCCTGCTGCTCATGTTCCCAATCGACTGGTGTATATAGACTTACTATAGGGTGTATAGGGCTTACTATAGGGTGTAGGGCTTGTACATTTCATTAAAATTCCAACATTCCATCATCCATAACTCAAGGATTGGAAATGGGCAACTGAACTACAGATGGTCTGGATGAACGTTTCCATGCCAAGCAAATGAATGTCTCACAACAGACTTTTCCAATGACTTCTACGCCCGCTGGGAGTTGAGGGAAGACCACCAACTCATTTTAGTTCAGGCTACTCCCCAGATGGCAATAATTTTCTGCCGCAAGTCTGAGATGAATCTGATCTGAGATATAAGCGGCAAGCCCTTCATCTCCCCCCCTCTCCCCTATTACGCTCTCCTATTCACTCTTTTTAATTTCAGCCATTCCTTTCCACACCACCGGATCACCACCACCCGCAACTCCAACTAAAACACCCATCCACCCGTTCATAAACACCACTAATCTTTTGCAGGAGAGAGAAAGGAAGTACAAAAGAAAAGCCACATGTTACCTAATTTCTTGTGCTGGTTCAGGATTGACCTCTATGCTTTCTCCAAAAAACACAGGGTACATTCGTGGTCTTATTTCTGATGTGGAGGCATTCAGAAGAACATAAGGGATCTACGGGGTGGGGGAGAGAGAGAGAACAGGAAGAGCAAAAAGGAAACACATTAGAAGTTGGGATCCTACTGGGATGGTTATAGTAGAATCTGTGATAAGCTTTAAACACAGGTTTAAAAAGCCATTACATCAAACCTATTTAATTATCACAAGCATCCTAGTCCCTATGAACAGAACTGGGCATGTTTAGCCTGGAGAAGAGAAGATTGAGGGGAGACATGATAGCACTCTTCAAATACTTAAAAGGTTGTCACACAGAGGAGGGCCAGGATCTCTTCTCAATCCTCCCAGAGTGCAGGACATGGAATAACGGGCTCAAGTTAAAGGAAGCCAGATTCCAGTTGGACATCAGGAAAAACTTCCTGACTGTTAGAGCAGTATGACAATGGAATCAGTTACCTAGGGAGGTTGTGGTCTCTCCCACACTAGAGGCCTTCAAAAGGCAGCTGGACAACCATCTGTCAGGGATGCTTTAGGGTGGATTCCTGCATTGAGCAGGGGGTTGGACTCGATGGCCTTGTAGGCCCCTTCCAACTCTGCTATTCTATGATTCTATAACATCCTTAAAAATCCTCAAAGATTACAGGCCAGTTCACACATGCCAAATCCAGAAATACCATTTGCATAATGGTGCAGAAATCTAGCATGCAGGATCTCCACCCTGTAAAAGGGCATTGATATGTACATGTATATTTATTATTATTTGTTGCATTTATATCCCGCCTTTTTTCCTCCAAGGAACCCAAGGCGGCGTACATAATCCTCCTTTTCTCCAATTTTATCCTCACAACAACAACCCTGTGAGGTGGGTTGGGCTGAGAGTCTGGGACTGGCCCAAAGTCACCCAGTGGGTTTCCATGGCCAAGAGAGGACTAGAACTCAGATCTCCCGACTCCCAGTCCAACACTCCACTACACCTCACATGCCATACACCATATTCCCACAATCCTTCTACCTCAAAAAAGGTGTGGAAGAATAGCAGGAAGCAGACAGAGCTGCAAGCAGAACAATGAGGCTTATATGCACATACAAAAAATAATTCAGCATGTGTGAATGTTCGGGAAGTGCTGCGTAGCTGGATTTTTTTCTAACTTACATGTAAACAAGCACTAATTCACACAACCTTCTTTTAACATAGTCAAGCTGACAAGTACGGACTTTTTCATGTGAATGCTCCAACTTATGTCAGCTGGAGAGCTTACTACCATTTCATTCATTTATTCATTATATTTTTATACTGCCCCATAGCCAAAGCTCTCTGGGTGGTTCACAAAAATTAAAAACCATTTACAAAGTGCAAAACTATTTACATAAAAACATATAAATCGATAGCACCTGCACAGACAACATATATCTAAAAAACATGTATATTAATAAATAGAACCATATGATGAGCTCTACGCCTCCTTGATAGTTCTACAGGGTTTCAAATATCACAAGCCTAGGCTGTTCCAATATTAGGAACACCAGCAAATATACCCCTTCTCTGAGTTTATTCAGACAACCAGGTTTTTGTTCTTTTTAAAAGGACCAATAATATAAATCCAGTGAACCCAGGCTTATGAAGGGAGCCTATTCATGAATAACTCCACTTCAACACACCTTAGGGGAAGACCATAGCTGAGATGTCAAGCACACACTTTGCATGCCAAAGATTCCACGTTCAATTCCAAGCTTCCTATGTTCTTTCTTGGCTTCAGCAAACTAGATTTCTGACACACATCCATAGTTTGTGGCATAGCCTCTATTCTCGCAGAGTATAGCAACTATTAGGCAGAAGAGGTAAATAGAACCTTCATGGTCACTGTCTCTGAGCCTAACCCACCGCACCGAGTTATTGTGAGGATAAAACAGGAGGAAATGTGGGATATATAAATGTGATAACAGGTGAACTTTTGATCTGATCAAGTAGGGTGCTTATTTTGAGTAGGGTGCCCAAATGGAAAGGAGGACAGGGCTTCTGTATTTTTAACAGTTGTATTGAAAAGGGAATTTCAGCGGGTGTCATTTTTATGCATGCAGCACCTGGTGAAATTCCCTCTTCATCATAGCAGTTAAAGCTGCAAGAGCCCTGCACTCATTTGTATTTGGTCACACTAGGCAGGGCTCCTGCAGCTTTAACTGTTGTGATGAAGAAGGAATTTCACCAGCTGCTGCATGCATAAAAATCACACCTGCTGAAATTCCCTTTTCTGTACAACTGTTAAAGATACAGGAGCCCTGTCCTCCTTTTCATAGGGTCACCCTAATGTTGAGTCATTTCGTACAAACTAGTTATACTGGTTTCCATCCATGTACCGACTGCAAAAAAAAAGTGCATTAAGAAAGGAGTAGTTGTCTAAATCCTGCTTCTCTCTCTCTTTCAGGTCACTATCTTGTTTTATGTACCATTCTCCCTTGGAAATCTTCCCCCCAAACACACACGTTGCATCTGCTTAGCCTGCCCCACTATAACACTCTAATGGCCAAGTTTGGTCTTTGATTTTTTATTTTTTTATTTTAAAAAGGACCTGCAAGAAAGGCAAACCAAACTTAACCGCAGGCTTCCCTCCTGCTGAGCTCAGCAAACAGCCCTTCCCTGTTCCACAGATGTTTCTGGGTTTTTACTACATCAATGAAAATTGTATGGGCACGGTCCACCACTGCTCCTAGAGAGTGATGGGGTGTGTGTGTGTGTTTTGACAGAGCTAAGATTAAGAGTTGCCTTTTAGCTATCTCCATTTTGACCAAATAGCCCTGCGCCCCCAGATCTTTGAACCACACGATACGAGCAACACGTAAGGGGGCAAAATGCCGCACCGGAGCTTGCAAATGGAGGTGATTTGTAGATGAAGACTCATTTACTATAGAACAGGGGTGGGGAAATTGTTGCCCTGTACATGTCGTTTGATTCCAACTCCCATCAGCATGGCCAGTACGGGAGTTATAACTATGTGATAGCTTCCAAACCATTCGCCTTGTCACATTCCCCTGCCCCACATCATCCCTTTCCCCCAACTGACTATCTTTTGGTGATTTCCCAATTTCTGTGCAGTTTTCCCACATTCAGAAAGGCTGAGATGCCTTTCCTAAGGCTTAAGTTACTGGCAGTAAAAGCTTTAAGCCACAATATGCTGGTATTTTTTAAAAAAAATTTTTTTTGCTCTAAGAACAAAAGAGGTTCCCCGCTCTGGAGCTTGTAGTCTGCAGTATCTCCGAAGCAGTGAAGGACACCCAGGTAGTGTAACAGCTCCACCCATGCAGGCCGGCCATTGACGCTCCTCAACAGGAAAGAGTTGTAAAGGCTTCCTGCTTACACTGGGACTTCATCAACGTAACAGCAGTCATTCTTGTCTCGTTCCCTGGTTTGACCTCTCCAATTCTGAACCAGAGTATAAATCCTGGCTCGTGGCTCCCACTTGACAGCTATGAAATTGCTGGATGGGGCACCTGTGTTCAGGACAGGGGTGTTTTTTGATGCTCATGACTCCGTCTTTTCCCCGCCATTTTCTCATCAGCCACTCTTGGGTTTCTGCCAGGAGCCATTTCTTTGAAAAATGCACATTCAGCCCGTTTTTAATCATCTTGTTCTGCCCTGCAATTATCAACAACAGCTGGTACGCATCCAGTCTTATGGAAAACAGGTTTTCTGATGTGCCTCTCACGTCGTATCCGAAAGGGAAACGCAGCCTTGCTTAGTGGTGCCTGACCTGCCTTCAACCCTTCATTTATAAGCACCGGCAAGGAGGACCGGGGCGAGGGCGAGGATTTCTGTTTGTAACTCAGGGCTGCAAGCTTTAATTGGTAATTTAATCAAGTAAAGCTTTAGTTAATTAAGTGCTGTGAGGGAGGGGATTTGAATTGGCAGAGTTGAGAATTTAGGGCACATGTTTATTTTTTAGGCTACTTTTAGGTTCAGACATGTTACTGGAAGGGGGAATGAAACAGAAAATATGAAAATGGCCTGCCCTTTTAAGAATGAATGGTTGCTTTAATTTAAATTGAATAAACAAACTCAAGCTTCCCTCAATATCTCCAAAGGGTTCTATATTGAGGTTCAAGCAATATGCAGATTTAATAAATTTGTGGAATAAAAGTATCAAAGGAGGGGCAGCCAAGCAGGTGCCCGCCAGATGTTTTGGACTACAAATCTCATGAGCCTCAGGCAGCGTGGCCAATGGTCAAGAATTATGGGAGTTGTAGTATGAAACATCTGGAAGGCAGTAAGCCACTTACCCCTGAATTCAAGAATTAAGGTTGCGATGTTTCGTCAATTTCATCGGTTAGAAAAATAATTTCAGTGGACAAAATGGTCTCCCTGATACATTCAACAGCTGATTGTCAATTATTTTTAATATATAAGTTCTTCCAAAACTGTTGGTGGCAGGAATCATCTTAGAAGAGGCTTTCTTGTGATCTTCCTCCACACAACAGATACATATGGGGAATTCCTCTTCTAAGTTGTCTGTTGCTATCACATGAATGTATCATCTTAAAACAAACAATACTTTCTCCCTTAAGTATTGCTTGCGTTCATATGGTAATGTATGCAGATTTATGCTTAATAGGATTAACTGGATAAAAAAACATTAATGAGGTGACAGCTCCCTTAAAAATACTTTAAATCAGCTGACAGCCTAATAAATAATTCTCTTTGCCTTTTCTGTGTATGTGTGTGTTTTGGGTTCTCTTTTAAACATCAGATACAGCAATATTTTTAAAAAGGCTTTGAGAAGTCAAAAGCTTTTTAAAGTTTATTATCTGCCTTCTTTGTAAATAATTAATTAAAACATTAACCATCTCATTATAATACTTCAGGATAATCTGGAGATTTAGAAAACAGTCCCCCTCATCATCAACTAAATAACATGGAACTTGTTCAAAAGAAGTCATTTGGAACACATGAGCTCAGTTCAGATATAATGCCAAACCTCAGTTTGCCATTCCATCTAAACCAGGACAACTGTGGTTTGCGGAAACTAGATTACCCAGTTCAAATGGAACATCTACAGCTCAGTGGTGGAGCACCTGCCTTGTGTGCAAAAAGTCACATCTCAAGTTAAAAGGATCCAGGTAGCAGGTGACAGGTGGCCCTTGGTGTAATGCCCCTGTAGTAGACAATACTGAGCTATAGAAGAACCTGATGTCTGAGTTGGTATAAAGCAATTTTCTACATTCCCAAATTGTTTGAGAAATGTTAGTCATTTACTTCTTTTAGATTACAAATGGCTTAATGTAGGGCAGCTGAACTTGGAAAATTCTTATGGGCTACAAACTTTCGTGGACTTATTCGCAAGGCTTCAAACACCATTAAGTATCCTGTTCCCTAAGGACTTCCTTATCCTCCAACTCCACACCTCTTTTTGTATACCTTCTGCCCATTCACCTGCTGATGTAGAGCAAGCAGGAAGAATCCCAAGGTATTCTGATCTCTGTTTAGCAGCTAAAAAGCGCGAAAGAGAAACAAAAATGGCTCCAATGGGAAATAGCAGAACACCTGGCAAACAGCCTCCAGAAGGAAATAACAGCTTTTCTTCTCTCTTGAATGCTAAAACTGGTAGCATACCTTTTAATCATACTCTGGGCCTTTACCAGCTGATCTTAAAGTATGACACACTCAAAAGAAAAAAGACATAACCAGCCTAGACTCTAAAGAGAGTCCAGGTGGCAGGCTGTAAGTTTTCAAATTTGAAGTCTGGCTAGTATAGATGGGTTAACACACACACACATAAACACACACACACTATATGAAGTAAAACTACCACCGGCATTTACAATAACCACAAACAGACGAAGGCTTGAAATTCTAGCAACGCAGTGGTCTCCTGTGCCAGAGCTGTGCATACCCCTGGCCAAAAAAAGTATCCAAAATCCATGCCAAGGAATCCAAAATCCATGCCAAGGAAACACAAATGCGCCACTCAGAATAAATTATGGAAAAGCAAGCAAATTTTCGTAAAGTTACTTATAATGCATAATCTATCCTCGCGGGGTTTTTGCAGGATTTGAGATTTGTTTTTGGCAAGGCTGCAGGGAGGCACAGGAGGCATGTAAGAGCAGGGGGGATGAAGTTATGCCAGGCCCAGTAACTCCACCCTGACCTACTGGAAGCTTTCCTATCACCCCCATCCAATTCCTGGTGACTTAGCAAGCACAGTACTCCTATTTTCATGCTTTTCTCCGGGACCATGAGGTTCAGACATATACATCTATATGAGGAAGTCAAGATTCTAGCATTTCCCTTAGACCTGGGGTGCAAAACCTCAGGCTCGTGGGCCAAATCCGACCTGCTGAGATTCCCCCGACGGCCAGATACCCTCCCCCAGCGCCAACCATTTCCTGCAACCACTGATAGATGGTTTCCCGGATTTTGTGTTTCCCCCCCTCCCTCCATTCTAAACTGTTGAAATGCCTCTCTTAAGGCTTAGCTTCTACCCAAGGAAGTAAAATATGCTGGTGTTTTCAGTATTTTCATTCTGCCTCTTTTGCTTTTGGCCACATCCAAAATGCAGCCATCGAGCTAAAAGAGTTTCACACACTCCTGCCCTCGATTCTGCACTCAGACAACATGCAGGTCCCGAAAACCTGTTTCTAGTCTACTCATAGTTGGAACATTGATGCTGAAAGGGTGGCATAATGAGCCATTGCTTGAATTTGGCAGCACAACCTCCAGAAACATCTGGATTCTTCTTTGACCATTCCCAGGCACATCTCTGCATAACCCAACTTGTACCGTCGATAGATGCATTGGGACAAGCGTACGTAACAAATTTCTAAAACCTCAGGGAAAAGGCTGTATTTGCTGACCAACTCAAGTGGGCCTTGAAGGACCACTGCACATTCATATCTGCATTGAACACACAATGCATTAGCATAGTGTACAGTGTATGTGTGTGTCCGTGTCCCACCTCACACAAAGCAACAGATGCTTAAGCCTCATACAAGTGTGAAATTGCTTAACTACCATGAGATGATACAGAAGTAAAATGATCTAGGTGAGTCCCATGAAGCTCTTCAAGGGCTGCCCAGTCATGTGGATATGTAATTATGCCATGTAGCAGAGTAGTGTCCAAAGGGGACAGGGCTATGCTAAAGAGAGAGAGAAAAACACTTCATCATCACCTAGGCATGGTAGAACTAGCTGTCCAAAGTGGGTGGGGTTATAACCAATGGCATAGTGGACAGTTTCGAAGTGCAGGAGCTCATCATGACAGTCCACATTGTCACACCCACAAGGAGAGTCTAAAAATGCCATTTGTGTAGACCCATCTCAACAAACCAATTCTAGTGGCTTTCATCTCCGCCAAGAGCAAGGCTTTAGTAAAACGACTGAGTTGTAGATTGCCCAAAATACTTTGCAGCGCAACAGGGAACACTATATTGTTGCTGGGAACATTCATTTCCCAACAGCTACTACAAGGATTGCAGCTATTATTCAGGGAACAGGGCAGTCTGGGGGTTGGGGGGTGGCAGATGATGTCAGCATCCCTGCTCATAAAAAAGTACTGGCGCCTCGTCCCTGCGGGCCCTGGCTCCACTACAGCACTGGTTATAACTCACCCACATTTATCCTTCTCAGTACCTGGACTCTAAAATGTGGAAGTAAAGCAAGTGCTCCACTGGGAAAGCTGCTACATTAAGATTGCAATTCTAAATACATTTGCTAGAGTGTAAATTGCACTGAACTCTGAGGGGATTGCTTCTTAGTAAACATCCTTCAAGATTTCACTGTAAGATTCCAACACTGTTCGAGGTCACAGTGGTGCCCAAAAAATTTGCAACTGGTCGTGCCTACATGGAGCAAGGCTCCAGGTTTCTGGTTGCCCTTGAGCAAGTCACCCTCAATGGTTCCCTCCCTCAGTGAATCTACCTTCTCACCAGTTGCTATTGTTCCTCCTCCTCTTTCTCATCATCGCTACCACTTGCTTGGAAGGAAGGAAAGAAGGAAGGAAGGGAGCTGGTGTCGTGTTTCTCAAAACCTCCTGCCTTCTTGCGAGACAATAACAAGGCCTGCTAAGGAATCCACAAAGGTTTATTCAAGTAACAAACATCTCTTCCCACCTGAAGAGAGTCTAATCTCTAGGAACTTTCCCCTAGGCAAAACTATGCAAACTAAGCGAGACGATTGTCCTTTCAAAAAGAATGGAAAGCCTTTTCCCAAGATGCGTTAACTTCAGAGAGGCTAGTTCTGAGGCGGCTTCTGACGAGATGCGAGCCAGGCAGACTTTCTCTCACCTTCCTTTCGCTCCGCCCGGTTTAGTCTGCGGCGTACTCTAGAATCGGCTAACCTGTCCACACTCTCCCCTTCGGAAGAATGTTGGCTTCCCACTGACTGTGTATTATTTGCCCTTGACAAGATAAGCTCAGGAGAGAGTTCATCACCAGCTGGTGAAGAGCCCGTGAGAGCTTTCTCCCCCACTGGTACAGGCTGGCCTGTTTCTGGCACTAACTCCTCTACTACAGAGTCTGATTGATCATCTGAAACACCTTCTTCCAACCCAGGGGGAGCAGGGCTAGACATGACAACTGGTGAGCAAGCAGGCAGCGGCATCCCCTGGTCCTCCTTCTCACCTGTCTGTTGTCTGGGTCAGGACAAAAGACAGGTGAAGAAATAGGCTGCAACAGTGAAGAAGAGCAACTCCAGAGTTATCTTGTCAGTGGGACCCTGCTGGGGTGTGGGCCCTCAACAGTTGCTCAACCATGCCTACTCTTGACGCCGGCCCTGATATCGAGCAACCTGTTTTGGGTCACCTAATCCCCTCTCTCCCTTCATTTTAAATAGCTGGTGCCACTTTGCAGATAGATCAGATGACTCTTTTATGGAGCAATGCCTACGTTGCTGGCTCCTCTTCTGCAGATTAGATGTGCACTTAAGTGCCATCCGGTCCACCAGCCTATGGGATTCAATAGCTATTGCCTTGGATCTTTAAACTGATTTAGTAATGCTGCATTTAAATCTACTGCTATGTTAGTTTTTCTCCATGTTTTCATGGTGAGAGAGTATTGATTTTTTTTAATGGCTATTTTATGATGGACATTTTAAACCAGACTGTTAGCCGCTTGGATAGCACTAAAACAGTCAAATACTCAATGGCCACAGAGCACTCAGTGGGAAAAACAGGAAAGAGGGGGTGGGAATATAATGGAATATCCTGGAAGAGGGCATGAATGGTGTTGTTATTTGTGTTAAAGAGATGCACGCTACACTGCAACATTTTGTTGCAAAAGCCCGTTTGCAAAGTAACTGAAAAGCAGAATATAAACATTTGAGATCTCCAGCTCTATATGAGCGAGAGGAGAGATTCCAGACTCCATTTTCACACTGGCTTATGCTTTTGGAGCTATTTTAAAAACCACAGAGACTCTGCCATGCATGTTTGCCATCACCTGGCGTTGGGCGAGGGGAGGCAGCAGCAGCCAAGAACAGAGCATGTGCTGGTAACCACAGCTAAATTTCCAGGCGCTTTAGAACCAGGCATTGCAGATCGCTTCAGACATTCTGCCCCGCGAGGGTTTTTCTTGCTCAGGCACGGTTTCTGAATCAGGAAACCCAAGCTCAGTTGGCCTGTGTTTCAAAATAAAGTCTGCAGTTTGAGTGCCACATGCGAAACATCCACAAATAGATAGGTTGATGGTGTTTTGGGGGGGAGGGATGGACTAAGGGAGCATGGAGCCTTCCGTACCTCTGTCATTTAGGAAAGATGCAACAAAAGAAAAAGGAAGTATAAAAAGCCACAGAGTGGTTTAAAGACATGATGTTGTTCGCTTAAAAAGAAAAGCTAAGCTAGGGTGACCATATGAAAAGGAGGACAGGGCTCCTGTATCTTTAACAGTTGCACAGAAAAGGGAATTTCAGCAGGTGACATTTGTATATATGGAGAACCTGGTGAAACTCCTTCTTCATCACAACATTTAAAGCTGCAGGAGCTATACTAGAGCGGCCAGATTTAAGAGAGGGCAGGGCCCCTGCAGCTTTAACTGTTGTGATGAAGAGGAAATTTCACCAGGTTCTCCATATATACAAATGACACCTGCAGAAATTCCCTTTTCAATACAACTGTTAAAGATAAAGGAGCCCTGTCCTCCTTTTCATATGGTCACCCTATAGGCTAAGCAGGTCAAATCCTGCTCAAGGCCTGGGTGGAAGGCTGCCAGGGTGCTGCCCTGGCCTTCTCAGAACAAAGAATGGCACAGAAAAGTTTAAAGAATTATTTTTAAAAAAAACCTCTCAACTTTTAAAAATCTTACTTTTCCAACAACAGCTACCATCCTGACTTTTGTTTTTAAACGTTCACTTTTCCTGAATTGATAAATCCACTGGATATCCTTCTTCATAAAGTTATTTAGTGTGCCAGTTCGCACAATCACCACAGCCCACCATGGCGGGGAGAAGCACATGCTGGTGGCCATTTTGAGTATTCAAGCCGCAGCGGGCAGACACTGTGGTTTATCATGTTGTCCGAGCTTGGCAAGGGTGAGTTGCTGGTGTGATTAACAAACCACCCACAACCAAGGGTTGTGGCTGGGGGATACTGGGAATTGTAGTCTAATACATCTGGGAGGCACCAGGCTGGGAGAAGGCTGTTTATTGCATTAATATGTAATACAATTAAATATCTTTAGACATACGAGGCTACCTGCATTTATGTTCTAGATGCTCGGAAGGGGGCAATGAGGGAGAGGGCCTTCTCAGGGGTGGCCCCCAACTGTGGAATGACCTACTCATGAAGGCCTGCCTGGCACCAACATTGTTATCTTTTCGGCAGCAGGTTAAGACCTATCTCTTTTCTCAGGTGTTTTGCAGCATATGATGAGTTTTTAAGTGGGCCTGGATCTGTATGTCGTCGTTTTTAGATACATGTTGTATTTTGTTTCTGTGTTTTACGTAAATGTTTTTTAAAACTTTGTAGACTGTATTTTAATATTTTTAAACTTTGCAAACTATCCAGAGAGCTTCAGCTATTGGGCTGTATAGAAATGCAACAAATAAATAAAGCAAGCAGGAAGACTCAGTCTTCATGCCTGCTGCTCCCCTGTAAAATCATATTCATCTTATTTTGCATCCTTCATTTTGATTTTTCAAAAGCATTTTGCGTGCTTCATTTAGTTTCCGCAGATCAAGGTGACAAGTCATGGAGCTATAAAGGACCCCACAGCTCTACATTGACTTCAACTGCTCAAAATCTTAATTCACCCACCCCACTGGCTTCTGAGATTCACTGACACTGCCCTCACACTTTCAAACCCATTTCCAAAGAAACATGGAACTCGAAAACATGCCATATGTATAGGGTAAGATTCTCAAGAAGACAGTTCCACAGCCAAAACCGCACTCTGCATTCCTGCAACAATGCTGGCATACACACAGACCCAGCTGTTGATAACATGCTTCCAAGTAAGTAGGACAGGGCTGTAATCCGATGTACACTTACCTGGGAGTAAGCCCACTGAGCACAGTAAAACTTACTTCCAAGTAACCATGCACAGGAGTCTACGGTAGGTGTTTTACATTCATTATGCAATGTCTCTCATTCACATACTTTTGTTCCACAGATCTAACTAGCAAATATTTCCCATTACTAAGAGTCGACATCAAATGTTTAGGTGCCAATTTATGCAGAATTAAAGAAATATGTTCAGTTCTTAGGGACAAACAGCACCACACTTCTAGGTGCCTTAGCAACTAGGCACCAGAGAAATAAGCTAGCTAGAAATATTTAACATGCCTGCAACTCAACACAGAAACTAATGAAGCACTCTCCTAATTTATTCCTTAGTGGTTCAAGCAGCAAAACGCTCCCAAAGATACTATCAGCTTCCAGACTGATTTATTCTAGAAAAGCAACCTTCAACAGCTCGTTACGATCTTCGTTAAAACAAAATAATCTACCTTTTAAAAAATGCTAGCTTTATCTTAGCGCCTCCCTAACAGGTCTGTGCATGCCTGTTTAAATATACGTACAATGCAGGCCAGTCCATAACCACTTGCCAGTTTATAATCACCTAGGGTGAGTAAAAACCAAGCCCAGGTGACAAGACAATGGGAAACATCTCTTGTCAGCCTGTTGATGAACTACAAAGTGATAACAGGAATAAATGTTGGGTGCAAAGAACTCTTGGCCATTGTTTGAGGTCATAAGGGGACTGTCCAACCCAAGCTAAAAACTCAAGATACATCACGACTGTGTACAATGCGAAGGGCTGTAACCCATTCATGAGAGTGCATATTTTGCTTGCAAAAGATCCCAGATCTGATCCCTGGAATCTCCAAGCAGAGATGGGAAATACCCCCGTCTGAAACCTGAGGGTGCTGCCAGTTATTGTGTAGGCAATACTGAGCCAAATGGGTCAATAGTCTAATTCAGCATAGATCCAAGACAGAATGATTTCCAGATTCCATACACCCTTGTGCTATACCAATAGGGGGGGGGGGGGACTTCCCGTTTGGGACCCTGGGAGGCGGAGGAAAGAGCCTTACCAGCTTCCCTTCTTTGCCATCCTTCCTGTGCCCATGCCCCAGGGTATCCGTGGAAGAGCTGCTTCCCCCAGCTCTGCTCTCAATGATGCCTGGAGACAAGGAGTAAAAAGGCGGGCTCGGGCTAGGGGGAAGCCCTGAATCCGGGCTATCCAGCAGGCCTTCGCGGTTCTTCTCCTTTAGGCTGTCTTCCATTCCTTGCAGCTGCAGGTGACCCACCATGACTGGGGCGGGAGGCGAGGGCGGAGGCTGCCAAGTTGGGGGAAGTCCACCTCCTCTTGCAGGGAGGCCAGCCGGTGTGGAGCATGCAGAGGCCTCTCTCGCCGGCCTCCTCTGCTCCTCGTGACTCAGGGCTGGGTCCTGTCTCTCCAGCTGACCCTGTCGGAAGAATCAGAGAGGGCAAGTATAAAGAGACCATTCCGGTGGTGTAGTGTAGCCAGGGCTCACCAGGGTGCAGTGCCGGCAATTCTTTATTAGCAGAGAGGCTGGTGCCATCTGCTGCTGCCCTCAGGATTCCCCGTTTCCTCTGAGTTTAGCTGCAATCCTCAGAGTAGCTGGGGGGCGATGGAGGGGAAGACACACATGGATTTTCCCAGAATGCAAATGGGGTGACTTAGTACCGAATGGGCAATTTTGTTTGCGCATTTCACTGCTGCTCACAAATCGTGCAAAGATGGCCCCTTCGGGACCACAAACGTAAATGCAAATGCGAACAGGAACAGGAGAGCCAGTGTGGTGCAGTGGCTAGAGTGTTGGACTGGGAGTTGGGAGATCCGGGTTCTAGTCCCCACTTGGCCATGGAACTCACTGGTTGACTTTGGGCCAGTCACAGACTCTCAGCCCAGCCTACTTCACAGGGTGGTTGTTGTGAGGATAGTAATGGAGAGGAGGAGGAGGAGGAGGAGGAGGAGGATTATGTACGCTGCCTTGAGTTCCTTGGAGGGGGGAAAAGGCAGGATATAAATGCAATCTTTAAGAACATAAGAAGAGCCCTGCTGGATCAGACCGAGGGTCCATCTAGTCCAGCATTCTGTTCACACAGGGACCAACAAAGCAGGACATGGTGTAACAGCACCCTCCCACCCATTTTCCCCATCAATTCTTGGGAAATTTTCACAATTTCCAGAAATCGCATTCAAAAGTGCCCACTTGTACATATGCACACTTGCCCCAAAATTCACATGGGGCTGTGCATTTTGGATTGGAAAAAAGTGCGTTTTTAAAAATGTGTATTTTTTCAATTGGGAAAAGTGGCATACTTTTTAAAATGCACATTTTTCCCGCCGGGGGTGGAGGGTGGGGAGTCGCTCCTGTTCAGGAACACAAACAAGGCAAAACCGGCTTTGAGGAAGGAGTTGGAGAACCTCAACGAAAGTGAACATTGCATCCCTAACTTTATCAAAGACCTGCCCCTGGTAGCAATGAAAACTGCTAGAACTGCTTTGCTGATATGGATCAAGACAGCAGCCTGCAAATCTGGACTCTCCTTGGGGGCGTGGCTATGGGGAATGCTATGATGAGTGCCTGCACTTCAGAACTTACCACTACACCACTGGGCCATTCCTCAACAATACTGTCTTTCTTAGAGAAGAAGGGAAAGACGACGACGGAGGGACCGTAGCTAAGTAGGAGAGCAGAGCAATGTGCTTCACATGCAGAAGGTTCCAGGTTCAATCCCAGGCATCGACAGGAAGGATTGGGGAAGACCCTGGAGAGATGCTGTCAGTTGATCTAGAGCAGGTGGAGGCAACTTAGTGCCCTCCAGATATTTTGGAGTAGAACTCCCATGAGCTCCATCCAGCACGGCCAATGGTGAATGATGGGTGTTATAAGAATCATGGGTGTTATATGGAGGGTACCAGGTGGACAAATCTAAGACAGCTCCCTATATTCTGAGCTCAAAACCTTTTCTGAGAGAGAGACAGACAGACAGACAGACAGACCACATGGTCTGCATGCAGAACATTCCAAATTCAGTCCTCGACATCTACACCTAAAAGGATCATACAGCAGGTGAAGGAAAGTTCCTTTTCTGGTTGAGACCCCAGAGAGATGCTGCCATTCAGAATAAAAAAAATAAAATACTGAGCTAAATCAGAGATCCTGTCTGACCTGTACAACCTTCCGAACTCAAGAGCTTCAACCACAGATTTTAGGTCACTGCTGGAAGGAGAGCTGAAGATGCAAGGATAGTGGGCAATTAATTTGCATCCAGCTGTTGATGGAGTATATTCAGAGTTGCAATCAAGGCACAGCATTGCCATTTCAAATGAATTGCCTTTATTGTTTAAAATGGCCTTATATTATTTTATTCAGTGTATCGCCTTCCCCTACCATGGGACTATTTTACTGAAAAGCAGTGAAAATGTGCTAGTTTTTTGTTTTTTTAATTAATGTAGTTTGCTAAAATACAGACTGGGAAATACATGTCTGTGTTAAGCGGTGGTATTTTTTTTTAAAAAAAATAGTTCCTTAAATGGGCATGCAATCCAATACATGTTTACCTAGAAGTAAGTCCCACTGTATTCAATCTCCTAGTTACGAATGCATATTGCAGCCTGATACCACAATGCCATACAAGTTTACTCAGAAGTAAGTCCAACTGAATTCAATGGGGCGGACTCCCAGGGAAGTGGGTCTAGGATTGCCATCTAATCGTGCCTAGGCAGAAGAAATCCCCACAGCATTTAATGGGACTTACTCTCAGGTTAAGTGTGCATAGGTCCTAAGGCAACAACTCTATGCGTGAGTTACTTGGGACTGAGCCTCATTAAACAGACTTGGACTTACTTCTGAGGAAACATGCATAGGATGTGCTGTAAATTTCTTCTGTTGGATGGGTGTGCCTCTGTTGAGTACCACACACACCCCAATATTTTATTTATTTAAAACATTTCTATCCTACCTTATATCTTAAGAGTTATGCTGTAGTGGTTAGCCTAAGACTGGGAAGGCCCAGGTTCAAATCCCCACTGAGACATGGCGCTCACTGGGTGACAATGTGCCAGTCTCTATCACTCAACCTAACCTACATTACAGGGTTGATGTGTGGATAAAATGGGGAGTGGGGGACATGGCTGCCTTGCATTGCTAGGAGGAAGGAGGGATAAAAATACTAGAAATAAATAAAACAATGCCATATTTTTTGTCCCTTCCCCAAACCTGTCTGTAAGTAACAACCTAATCCTACACTTGTTCTTAGTACAGATGCTTGGTTAGGATTTCAGCCTCAGAACTACAAGTCACCATCTCTGGACGCAGGACAGCGGCTCTTCTATATTTCAAGCACACACCGCTTAACACAGCGTCAAGTGTTCACTAGAAGTTAAGGCATCTTTAAATAAGAAAAGCAGGACATTTCGTGAGGCTCTTTAACACAGCCAAAACACAAACGAACCCTCTGAACAAACTGAATGTGTGAACGCTTGACTCTTCTGTGGGTAGAAAAATACTGAGCTAAAATACGGCTGTGGGAGTGGGGGGAGCTGAAACATTTTTCCAAAGAGGGGGGATTTATGAGGGATGGATGCCGCTTTAGCTTTCCCTCCTGCTCAAATAGAACTACTAACCTTTTCTCCATGAACCATAGAAGACCACTGAGCAGAGGCCCCTTCACACACCACACACCTCTAAGACGTGAACAGACCTGCCCCACACAATCTTCTCTCCAAGAGGGGAGCAGAGGTAAGAGGACAAGACACACACCCCCGCGGAAAAAAAACACATAGTGGAGAAGGGGGCGCACAAAGGCCCTCTCTATCCAAACCTCTCCAAACCAACCACCTCTAAATTTGCATTAGGGCGCACGGGTTTCTCCCCCCACCCCACCCCCAGTATTGGTAGCCACATAAAAAGGGCTCGAGGTTCTTCACCTTCGGCCAGGGCGCACCTGGGAGGCGGGGTGGGGAGCATGAAAAAGGTTCTCCGAGGGTCTCCTTGCTCTCCCCCCACCCTCTCTCCAAATCCCTTCGGAGCAAAGCGCACCGACGGCCTCAGGGGAAATCTACTGTCCCGGGAGGGGAGGGGGATCACGGGGGAGGCAGGTCTCCTTCTGCCTTCTCAGCTCTACGCGTCTCCACCCGGCTGCGATTCACTCCCCCCAGACGCTCCCCCCCCCGCCCATGGCCCTCCCTTGGAGAAACAAGCGCCCCTCACTCGCTGGAGCCCAACGACGGACCGAGGAGGAGGAGAAGGGGAGAGACATCTCTAAGGAAGCGGGCGTACTCGGGGGGGGGGGGGGGCTTTCGATCCCTTTCCCCAAAACGGGGGCTTGGTTCCTCTAAACCCCCCCACCCACTCGCCCCGTTTGCTCCACAAAGAGCTCCGCGCCCCGTCCATTAAAGATCCGGATTCGTTCCGCCGCAGCCCCCGCGAGAGACCCAGCAGCGTGGCCTCTCCAAGGAGCGGCTGCGGCAGGAGCGCTCCCAAACGGAGATCGGGCCGAAGCGAAGGAGGAAGCCGGCGGCGACCTAAGCGAGACCCCCACCCCCAGAGCGGCCATTTACGTTTAAGCGAGCGAGCGAGCGAGCGAGTCCCTGCTTTGCTCCGGCGCGCTCTTTCCTGCGGGGCGCCGACGTGCCCGGCTGGCTCCAGGCAGGACTGTGCGCTCCGTGCGGGCGGAGAGGGCTGTTAAGCTGACACGGCGGCGGGCGGCGTTCCTCCTCTTGCTGCCGCTGCCGCTGCCGCCGCCGCCTGGATTCGCTCCAGCTCCGGCCGCCAGGGAGAGCCTTGCCCGGCCCCCCAACCAGACCCCTCCTACTCTCACGAAGCCAGCCTGCTGGCGCGCTCCGAGCTCAGGGGCCTGCTGGCGGCGGCAGGGGAGAGAGGCGCGCTGGGGGGCCGGGGGGGGGCGGGTGGAGGCGAGAGGGGGCTTCCGCCTCTTCTACCAGCCCGCAGCCCCCTCCTCGGTCTTCTCTACCCACTTCCCCCCCCCACCCCGCTTCTCTCTCTCTCTCTCCCCCACCCCCTCTCCAGACTGGCTTTCATGGCTTTGTAGATATGTATGGAGCGCACCCCCAACCCCACGCCGCGCCACCATTCCAAGGGAAAGTTTGGTTCTTATCACAACGAAGAGTCTTGTGGCACTATAAAGGCTAGCACGTTTAGGGAGCGATCCTATCCATATTTAGACAAGGGCGGGGGGGGACCCCTACAACTCCCAGCATCCCCCAGCCAGCAATGCTAGAAGGGGTTAGACTTTGATCACGCCTGGGATTAGAACATAAGAAGAGCCATGCTGGATGCAGTACTCTGTTCCCACAGCGGCCAGGCAGCTGTTGACCGGGAACCCACAAGCAGGACGCAGATGAAACAGCATCCTACCGCCCATGTTCCCCAGTAACTGTCTCAGATACTGGATTGCGCCTTTCATTCTGGCCCTGTATGCTGCCCTGAGATCCCAGTGATCTAGAGCAGGATGCAAATGTTTTAATAAATAATAAAATAAATAAATTCAAACTTTTATGAACTATAACCTGCTTCGTGAGATGCATGGAGTATTATAGAAAGTATCAGGTTTATTAATATTTGGAGAGAGAGAGAGAAATAAAAGAACCGTAAGTAAGATCAGAAGGAAATTAAATGCAGAAAGTACTGGCTGTGACAATCGCATAATTAACGGTGAAAACAGCAAAGAGTCTTGTGGCACATTAAAGTCTAACCTATTTATTCTGGCGTAAGCTTTTGTGGACGTTGTCCACTTCATCAGACACATAAAGTGGTAACCTCCAATTGGCAGATCTATAATGCTTCGTGCATCTGATGAAGCAGACAGTCTACAAAAGCTTATCTCAAAATAAATCGGTCTTTAAGGTGCCACAAGACTACTGGGCACTCACAGTTTTTTGCGACTCACAAGGTCGTCTGCCTCCCGCCCCTTCTAGCCTTCTTCATGTGACAAAAAAACAAACAAAAAACCAGTAAGTCCACTTATTTTTAAAGACAGAAGTTGCCACCATCTCCTGCTGAGTGCAGGAGAAGTGGAAGGATCAAAACGGCCCACGGAATGGGCCACGTGCACATTGTTTACTTCTTCTTTCAAAAGAGGAAGTAATGAGTGACAAACGCGCAGGCGGAGAAGCGACGGTAAGCAAACATGATTTTCCCCTGTGTGATGATGATCTTTGTTGCTTTTGCTGCAACAGACCACCCTGCTAGAAATGATTAACAGTGGCCATTCACGGTGCAGTTTTGCTGATAACACAATCATCCTGGTACACTCACACTCACCAGGGTACAACGCCTTTTGTTGCCTGAGACACCCTCACCCATAGTATCCAAAGCTGGTCAAGTTATTTTGGCACCTGAAGGAGTAAAATACAACAATAATAAATAATAAACAATAATAATAATAAAATACAACAATAATACAAGTAAAAATACAACAATAATAAAGAAGATAACTAAGTCACACACAAAAACCAAGGTAGCCATGTTGACTGTAAGAAAAAAATCCAAAATCCCTATTAGTGTAATATTTTTATTAGGCCAACCAAAAGATGACCCCCCCAAAAGATTCAAGCTTTTCCATCAGGCAGGATGGTACAAGACATCTGGAGAACGTGAAACCTTGCAATTTTTGGTAATCTTTTGGTTGGCTTAAGATATTGCACTCATTGTAATATCGATTGATGACAGGGACCAGAAGGTTCGAACATGTAAGACTGACTCTGGCTCGCTTGCATTGGCTGCCTGAACATTTTCGAGCCCAATTCAAGGTGCTGGTTTTAACCTATAAAGCCTTACATGTCTCAGGACCACAATACCTGATGGAATGCCTTTCCCAACATGAACCTACCCATACACTACGTTCAACATCTAAGGTCCTTCTCCGGTGCCCACTCCAAAGGATGCCCAGAAGTCGGCAACAAGGGAGAGGGCCTTCTCTGTGGTGGCCCCCCAATTGTGGAATGATCTCCCCGATGAGGCCTGCCTGGCGCAAACATTGCTATCTTTTCGGCGCCAGGTTAAAACGTTTCTCTTTTCCCAGGCATTTAGCAATATGTGATGAATTTCATTGGTCCTGGATCTGTTTTTATAGTTGTTTATAAACCTGTTAATAGTTGTTTTTAAATATATGTTTCCATGTATGTTGCATGTTTTCGTGGTTTTAAATTTTGTATATTGTTTCTAATTGTTTTAGTCTTATGTAAACTGCCCAGAGAGCTTCGGCTATGGGGCGGTATGGAAATGTAAATAATAATAATAATAATAATAATAATAATAATAATAATAATAATAATAAATAGGGACTTTGGAATTAAATAACCAACAGTTTGCTTTTTTTTCATGCCACCTAAAACCAGGTGGCTTCCTTACTCTGCCTAATGGTTGAACCGACCCTCATGCACACATAACTGCTTTCATAGAGTTGCTGCTTTTAGCTTATTTTAATATATTGGTTCTTTTATAGTGTTTTTAATATTTTATTGCAAGCCACCCTGATAATGTATTTGAAGGGCAGGGTATAAATCCAACAGTTCTTTGATAAATTACGGAGATAGGTTCCCCCACCATTTAATCTTATTCATTTAATTTTTCATTTAAATTTAAGCTAAAATATCAATAGCAGCATATTGGAAAACATGAGACGCTCCCACTACAATATCTTGGGAAATTTAATGCGGTTCTATATTAAAATGTCTACAAATGTATTTATTTTAAATTCAGAGAATGGAATTGATATCATACTGACACAACGTATAGAATTAAAGATTCCCTCCTATCGCACCACCACCACCACTAGTATTGGTATAATAAACAGATAAATTGTTAATAGTTTATTAACAAAGACAAGAGAATCATAATTGTTACATTTATGGGTATTGTGTCTTTCGGTTGTATAAATGTAAAATAGATCTTTCGATTGATGCGGTCTGTTAAGCAATATATTTGGTAGGGTATAATGTATGAAAAGAAACAGGTATGGAATATAATGTGATTCATGTGGGTCTTTTATTATTTATTTTATTTTATTACATTTCTATCCCATCGTTTTTTCTCCAAGGAACCCAAGGTGGCGTACATAATCCTCCTCCTCCTATCCATTTTAGCCTCACAACAACAACAACAACCCTGTAAGGTAGGCTGGGCTGAGAGTCTGTGACTGGCCCAAAGTCACCCAGTGTGTTTCCACACTGGGGACTAGAACCCGGATCTCCTGACTCCCAGTCCAACACCTTAGCCACTACACCACACTTACAGAGTGCCTTGTGGATCGTTTATTATATGGTACCTTGAAAATTCTAATGGATTTTTTTTTTTTTTTACCCAAGATGGCCATAGCAGAATGCTTGAATTATTGGGGAGGAGGTGCTGAACCAAATTCGCAAGATCCACCTTTGACTCCTTCCAGCTTCAGCTAATTCATAAAAAATAAATCCTCAGGGCGCAATCCTATGCATGTTTAGACACAAAAAAGTCCTACAACTATTATTATTATTATTATTATTTATTTATATAGCACCATCATGTACATGGTGCTGTACAGAGTAAAACAGTAAATAGCAAGACCCTGCCGCATAGGCTTACAATCTAATAAAATCATAGTAAAACAATAAGGAGGGGAAGAGAATGCAAACAGGTACAGGGTAGGGTAAGCAGGCACTGGGTAGGGAAAAACTAACAGTAGAAAGTAACAGTAGAAGTCTGCACAACATCAAGTTTTAAAAGCTTTAGGAAAAAGAAAAGTTTTTAGCTGAGCTTTAAAAGCTGCAGTTGAACTTGTAGTTCTGAAATGTTCTGGAAGAGCGTTCCAGGCGTAAGGGGCAGCAGACAAAAATGGACGAAGCCGAGCAAGGGAAGTAGAGGCCCTTGGGCAGGCGAGAAACATGGCATCAGAGGAGCGAAGAGCACGAGCGGGGCAATAGTGTGAGATGAGAGAGGAGAGATAGGAAGGAGCTAGACCGTGAAAAGCTTTGAAGGTTAACAGGAGAAGTTTATATTGGATTCTGAAGTGAATTGGAAGCCAATGAAGAGATTTCAGAAGCGGAGTAACATGGTCGGAGCGGCGAGCCAAGAAGATGATCTTTGCGGCAGAGTGGTGAACAGAAACCAACGGACTGATGTGAGAAGAAGGAAGGCCAGAGAGAAACATTTCCCAGCCAGCATTTATTAAGTTTGGTTGCAGTGTGAAACTAGCTGGGAAATGCCAGATCCAGGCCCAATTCTTTTACTGCCTGTCCCGGATTTCACCTACCCGCCCACAAGGAAGTTCGGTGGCCATTTCAGATGTTGTTAAAAGGGGCCTCGTTTCCAGTAAAAGTGTGCTCGATGACATTTATTGAGGTTCGGGTCAAAGCCAAGGCAGTGGTGCCCACATCCCGCTCTATGCTGCAATGAAGTGCCTTACGCAAATTAACTCGGTTGATTTGTATGCAGGGAGTGGTGCAGAAAAGTTTGGCAGATTTATAAATGTCAAAGAGCCAGCAGGCAGCCCACACAATAACCTCAGTGAATTATGACTACTGACCCCACTCGTCGGGATTTTACGTCCGCTACTGTAAGGAGATTTCATCGTGAGGGCAGAAGGCAACGGATCAGCAAAGGGATTGAAGGGTCACGCTATGGAAGAAGGCCAGATCTTGCTACATGGAAGGTCCTTCTGATTCATATTCCCTTTGTGATCTGTCCAGAGTGGGGCCGCCAACTTTTAGGAGCCAGTGCTGGTCCAAGTATGTAAGAAGAGCCCTGCTGGGTCAGCCCATAGCCCAGGGGGTATCCAATTGACCACCAGCGAGTGACACCTGATATCAGTATGGCTCACTGAGCCAAACGCTTTCTGCCGCAGTATCCTTTCTGTCTTCTTATTTTTAAAAACATTCTATAGTTAGGGGATGGCCAGCCAGGCACGTACATGGTTACAGATGCTCCTTTTATTATTTTCACTTTAAAATTATACACAATCCTTTTCTACAGCTAAATGGTGCTTATTCCCATGTACATGTGCTAAGCATCATGGCAGCAGAAGCAAGTTACATTTTATTCTTGTGGTCATCATGGCACTATGGTTTAAGCCAGTATAAAAAGTGAAACTGCAAATGCTCAGAGTCTTTTTTTTTTATCAGAGTTGTCAAACAGTCTCTCTCTCTCTCTCTCTCTCTCACACACACACACACATACACTGTGTGAATGTAGAATCTATTGTAAAGCATAGAGGCTCACCTGGTGCCTACATTGTGGTCTTTTCATCGCCAGGTGAAGACCTTATTTTCCCTGGCATTATTTAGTCTTTCAGTTTCTGTTGTTTTAAATCTGTTACTGTATTTTAAATCTTGGCACTGCTCCTAGTTTTTTTAGACTGTAGTTTTAAACATTTATATTATGTTTTATCATAGTGTATTTTGCAATTTTAATTGTGGTGAACTGCCCGAAGACCGGGGAGGGGTGGAGAGAGAAGAGAAATGTTAATAGTGGATTTCACAACTGAAGTAAAATACATGGCTGTCTAAAGCCACCAGCCACCACCCCCATAATGCAATTAAATCCAGGCTCTAAAATTACCTAGCTGCACCATTGCTTCTTTGCCTCCTACATCGAGGTTCTGTATAGTCATCAAAGCCAGTAGTCTTTCAATATCAAACAGTATAGAAGTGGTTTAAAGTAATAATAAAACATAGTCTTAAATAGCCAGGGCAACCAACATTTGGAAGTTCAGATAGTAAATTTCCCTACTAGGGAGTACACCTCATTGGATCTTCCTTCTGAATATATGTGTTTAGGATTACTAGGTCTTAAGAATTGAGGAAAATGACAAGAAATGCCGGCGCTATCATTAGGCAGAGTGAGGCAGTTGCCTTAGGCAGCTGGGTTCACAAAATAGCTCTGAAAAGTGATCCAGTTTCCCTAGAAATAGACTGCCATCATCCGGAAAGTAGCTGACACATCTGCCCCCAAACCCATTTTATTCATTTAGTTAAAATAATTATATCCAGTCTTTGCATCGTTTACCTCTTCACGGCGGCTTGCAAACATGTTTGGGCTGTTTTGAGTTCCCCATGTAAACCTTCCAGCCTGGTACTGATACAAACCAACATCTCTCACCAAAGGGTAATGCCAGAGGGACACACTGCAGCCCCTTCCAGAACCACCCCTGTAGACCTCCCTGAGCTTTGAACATAAGAACTTTAGAAGAGTCCTGTTGGATCAGACCAAGAGTCCATCTAGGCCAGCACTCTGTTCACACAGTGGCCAACCAGGATATGGGTGCAACAGCACTCTTCTGCCCATGTTCCCCAGCAACTGATGTATATCGGACTCATCCAACACAGCACTGGTGTCAAAGGTAGGCTCCAGGGCTCGCTCCTCCTCTTCACCATGGTAGCCTGCTTGCTCACCTGCCTCTCGCTCTGGCCCAGGCAACAGTGGTCGTGAGGAGGAGGAGCAGGAGATGCCGCAGCCTACTTGCCCACTAACTCTCTACCTGTCAAACCAAGCAAGTGGTAGCAACGATGAGAAAGACACCCCCTCCACCTTTGCCCCTTTTACTTGCAATCCATGCAACCCGACGTGTGGGTTATGCATCAGACCGAGAGTGAGCACGACCGCGGAGAGGCCATCTCCTAAATGATCCATCACCGTTACAGACTGCTGCTAGCAACTGAGTCACCCACACCAGCTGGAAGCCGCGGTAGCTGCAATTAAAGCTGTGTGTGAAATGTTTGACAAATGGCCGCTCAGAGAATTCTCCAGCTTTCATCGAGCTGCATCTCTACAAGCGCTGCCTCCTGCTGCCAGCGGAGTAAGAATTTCAGAAAAAACCCTGAAGTTTCTCTCCACAGTTTTCTGACAGCAGCTGTGCCAGCCATTGGGGTGGGAGTCTGGCGGTCGGAGGAGAGAGAGAGACAAAGAAGAAATTCGACAAACTCCCCTTCTTCAGAGAACTTTGGAAACCTCTGTCACTGCCAGTTCAAGCGATTCATTCAGGCTGGCCGGTAGCATTACGCGAGCAATCCAGGATCAACAAATGGCGTGTTTTCATATTCTCAGATGGGCCTGTATCATTACTGCCACAACTTAACACCCACACAGAAAATGGCCGCCTCGAGGGGGCTACCACTGAGAAATGGTGATGAGTGACAAAGAGCAATCCCTGCTTGTTTTTAACGGAATGGGGCAATTTGTTATTTTTTAATTGATGTGAATTCTTTCCACTGATTTGTTGAGGGAGGGAGGTGGGAGGTGGTTAAGTAAAATACACCCTCTTCAGGTAGGCACTGAAAGTCAGAGAAGGGAATGAAAGAACTAGAAATAGGGAAGATGGTTGCTTTAAAAATCCCACGTTTATTCTTTACATTAATTTGATCTCCCCGCCCCCGGCCCCCCGGTCACCCCACCCTGAGAATGAAGGAGTTGAACAGCTGCATTATCCATATGCATTTCTGCTGTTGTGCTTGAACAATGTCAAGGTTTTTAGTGCTCAAGAAAGACGTCCGGATAGTTGTTAAGTGACTGAAGAAGAGTGCACAGAAATACACACACACACACACACACACACAAAGTCCTTTACACAATGCATAATCGATTTATAGAATTTGCTGAAGCTGACTTAGATATATTTTTTCAAGAGAAATGTAGGGCTATTAACCATGACAGCAATAAACTTCCATGTTTAGAGGCAGTATATAACATTTCTTGTCCTGCTTGTGGGCTTCTGAGGGATTTCTAATTGACCACGCAGAAACCAGGATCCTGGTCTGCATAACATTAAGAAGAGCCCTACTGGATCAGACCAGACGCTGATTTAGTCCAATATCCAATTCCCACAGTGGCCAACCAGATGCCTCTGGAGAGCCCACAGGGAGGACATACTGGGCCTGTTCAGACATTAAGCCATGGTGAGGCTGCTAACCCTTTTGCAGTAAATGGTTAGTGAGTGTGTTTAAACCATGGTAATGTAGACACCATGGTTAGGAATGGTACACATGAAGCGCTAAGCCATATTGTTTAGCTCAAAATGCTTAACCGCCGTGGTTTAGCATGTTGTCTGAGCAGGGTCGAAGTGTGCTTGACCCTTGCCCTTACAACTGATAGGGAGGGGATGTCCAGGGTCCTGGAGGTTGCAAATTCCTCATTGAGAGAGGAACAGAGGGAGCGTGATCCTGGTGATTCTCTTAGGCCTTTGCTAGACCTACCTTAAAATCCGGTGGTGAGGAGGGGCCAGCCTGCGCTAGAAGTAGCGCGGGCTGTCACTCCTTTCCACACGTCAAATGCAACGGGGTAAAGGAAAGCCCCGTCACGTCGGCCATTTTGTTTAATGTCTTAAAGGGGCCAGGTGCGCAGGAGCGCACCGCAATTCCCCCCGCCCGCAATCTCCGATTCCCCCCCAACTGTGATCTCCAATTCCCCCCACACACAATGTCCAATTCCCTCCTCCGCAATCTCCAATCACCCCCAACCGCAATCCCCGATTCCCCCCCATCCTCCCTGGCTTTGATTCCCACCCCCCATCTCCCACCCCTGCCCTGATGGCCGCAGCATTCCTGCAGAGCACTGGGCGCCGTCCACCACTTTCCCCGACTACTCGCAAGTAAATGTGGTAGCCGGGAAAAGCGGCAGACCGGTCTACACGCCCGCGGAAATACTGGGCCACAAGTGGCGCTGGTTACCCCTGGGCCAGGGAGGTTTGACCCCTGCCTGAGCCCGGGATCCCCTGTGCATCATCTGGACGCACAGGGATGGGCCCGGGCCTCGCACCGGGCTAACCCCTCATCTAGCAAAGGCCTTAGACTTCTCAGTGGCTTTTGAAAACATTGTCTTCACCTTGAGTAATCAGCACCTTCACTTGTGGGGCGGGGAGAGGGACACCATTTGTTGCCATACCTTGTGTGGCAAAATGTCTTAGGCCAGCCCTAGGAGTTACAGGTTTGTTCTTATTTCCATTGTTAAAATGCCAAAGAGCGTGAAAATGTTGGATCTCCGTTGGGAGCCAGAAGCTGAAGCCTGTGTATCATCCCCAAGCTAAACAGTCCTGAAAAATCCCTCAAGCACTCCCTGCTGCCTGTTCCCCCACCCCCTGTCCTCCAGAAGCAAAACTGGGGAAGGACGAGCACGTAAACCCTCACTGCTTCCGCTCAGCCAGGAACTGGAATTGGAAGGCAAGGTAGCCTCCAGCTATCAGGTGAGCAAGAACAGGAGGGGAGAGCAATTGTAAAATCTCCTCCTGTCTTAGCACATCCCAGCTGTCCCCTTTGGGGATGGCATTTAACATGAAAATTATTTGTAACTATCTGTCGGGTAGTTCATAAAGGCTGCATAATATTACCACCATCCCCGCAATTTTCTGGCTGCTCAAGAAGACCGCCATTTCTGTACATAGACTATCCCAATTGAGTACAACTTTTGGGAAAACAAGATGAGAAGACCAGAAACCCAAAAGCTAGATACATAGGTGCACCCATTGCTGCTTGCTCTACTTTTTGAACAAATCGTGTAGTATTGTAATGATATAATTGTGTATCATAGAATCATAGAATAGTAGAGCTGGAAGGGGCCTATAAGGCCATCGAGTCCAACCCCCTGCTCAGTTCAGGAATCCACCTTAAAGTATCCCTGACAGATGATTGTCCAGCTGCCTCTTGAAGGCCTCTAGGGTGGGAGATCCCACAACCTCCCTCGGTCATTGGTTCCGTTGTCGTACTGCTCTAACAGTCAGGAAGTTTTTCCTGATGTCCAGCTGGAATCTGGCTTCCTTGAACTTGAGCCCGTTATTCCGTGTCCTGCACTCTGGGAGGATCGAGAAGAGATCCTGGCCCTCCTCTGTGTGACAACCTTGAGTTTAGTGACTTTATTGTTCTAATAACATTACACATTACAATGTAGAGGCTAATTTACAAACAAACAAACATTGGGTTGGATCCGGGTTTAGTCATACTTAGGCACAGCTAGACCTAAGGTTTATCCTGGGATCATCCAGGGTTCGCCCCTGCCTGAGCACTGGATCCCCTGTGTGTCACCTAGATGAACAGGTTTGACCCCTGGATGATCCAGGGATAAACCTTAGGTCTAGCTATGGCCTTAGAGTATAACCATGAAGTTGGATCCAGATTTAGCCATAAAGCAGACCAATCTTAACTTAAGATCAAAGATTGCTGAAAACTAACAGAGTCATACTTCACCTATCCATTCAATAGCATAAGACATCCACCAGGACGACCAAATTAGTTTCTGCCACCTCCTAAAACCAGGACAGAAACCATTCTGGAATGGATCGAAACTGAAATGGTTATTTGAAGGGCCACCTACAACCATATGAACCTAGGTGTGGCTCTGGAAACCCTATTTGTCCTAAAGAACTATAAAGTGACAGACGCTAGACAGAGGGCCTTCTCTGTGGTGGCCCCTACCGAATGGAATTCACTCCTAAGCGATATACTTCTGGAACTACCTATTGCTTTTAAGAGGTCTTTTAAAACTGTTTCATCTTCTCTGGCTTTTAAATGAAAGGTTTTCATTGTACACGCTGCTGCTACTATTGGTTAGTTAAATTTTTGGATTTGGTTTGTTTTAGATCATGTAACTGGCTGTAATTAAAAGATGGCTATCCGCTATTTGTCCTTCCAAACATTTCCACCCCCCTGTCTCTTGCTACATTCTTGAAATCCTCCAAAATCTTTTAATTCACGGCCATGGTTTGGGCATCCCCTTTTTAAATGACAGTTAGGGATAGGTGAGAGGTAATTTCTATAAATGTGGCACAATGTGCTTTTAAAAATATATATACTGGCTTCTTTTAAAATCCCACTTGCAATTTTATCTTCAGTTTTACATTTCTCCCTGTTGTCCTTGTTGTTGTTGGGCTAATGTTCACATTCCTATTAGCTAGCCCAAAGTTTACTCTGCCTCCTTGCCTTATGGTTTAATTCATTCCCCAGTGGGAAGGAGGCTAAAACTCTGATGGTTTGAGTCAAACCCTGACAACCCTACCTTCGGTCTAGATATTTGTTGATCATGGTAAGAGAGAGGTATACACATCTGGAAGGTCTTAGGATGGCTGGCCAAAGCCATCCACTCAGGTCAGCTAAAAGTAGATATTTGCTTCCAGCCACAGCTGTGCAAACGTCTATTTTCCTGGGATCTCTCAGGCCTTATGCTGAGAGAACCCACAAAGACAGTGGCCTCTTTGTGAGCCCAAGACTCCACTGATCCTTTGCAAGCCCAATTCAACATTTCAAAAGCAAGCCGGTCCAAAAATGGCCTAGCTGACACAAACAGATAGGGTTTCAGTAGCATACCTCTAGAAAGGTGCGTCACTTTCAAGGTGAAAAGGGGAACAAACCTTCCTAATTTCAGGAAACACTTAGCCCCAGTCCCATCAATCAATAGACACTGTTTTTGCAAAATCTTTGGGATGGTTGTTACCAGCTGGAGAGAGAGAGAGACAGACAGACAGACAGAGACAGAGACAGAGAGACAGAGACAGAGAGACAGAGACCCTAATGATACACTTTTCTGCAGATTGAGCTGGTCTGTAAAAAATGGAGAGAGATGTCCATCAAAGTTTTTTGGCAGGAACCTTCAACCATGTTGATATGCAATATTTGACAACACGCAAGTCTGGATTAATAATTATGTTAAGTATGTTCAAGAGTGTGCCCCAGGCAAATCAAGGCCTCTTCATGTTGTTCAGTTCCACAAGAGTGCTTCTCCTGTTTCTGTTTTCTCTCTCTCTCTCTCTCTCTCTCTCTCTCTCTAAGTGGTCTCTATCAGATACGAAAGGCTCATCTGCGGAGTCCGGATCTGTTTCACACATGCAGTTCATCCCCTCATCGTGCAATCATTGAGTGTCACACACTGGCTTGTGTGACATGAACTCACCCTGTATCCTCTTGTGATTAGTGTCCTTTTCAGGCATCCCTCTGTTCTTTTCTTGTGTCCTTTTCAGGCATCCCTCTCTTTGAAGGTCTAGTTTAAAGATAAAAAAAACCAAGTCCAGATCTAGTTTAAAGACAAAGAACCAAGCCTTCACCACTATAGTGAAATGGGTTGCATTTCTACTGAAATTATAGCCATTATTTCTAAATTAGCACATTCAAATTTTATGCAAATTTGTACCTGCTTTTTCTTTTTTTGTCTTTTGGTGATACATTCCTTTCTTTTTGACAGTGCAATAGCAGTAGTCACAGTGACCTCTTCTCTTTTTGAGAAGTGACAATGACATTGTCTCATTCTGCTGAGGACCAGGGAGTTCAGCTATAGCTCTGATGAATGCCAGCAGAACATGATGCTGAGGTTGTCCTTTCAGTGCCCTCTGCCAAATTGCTACACATCCCCTGTGTGTCCCCCCCCCCCCATGGAAGACAGGGTAACAGGTAGCAAAGGGTTCCTTCTTTTCAAATGCAGAAAAAATGTTGCTGTTGTTGTTGAGGAGGAAGAGATTAGTAGCGCTTTAGAATAGTGCTAATTAGAAAAACATTGGGGGGGGGGTTGATCCAGAGTTCTGAAAGAAATGCCTTCCTCTCTTTCAAATGGGCTTCTTTGCTATGCAGTTTACACTGCCTGATTCATCGACATATATATACACACACACAAACGCACACACAGCCTGTGTTTCCGACTTCTGTTTTTCTAGCCTACTTAGTTTTGTGACAAGCAAAGGGGAAATATCTCAGTGGGAAGGAAACTCCTCTGCTCCAGGTACTCAAAAGAAAAACAAATTTGTTTATTTATTTATTTATTACATTTTTTTAAAGAAGGACCATGCCAGAGACTACATTCCAATATTTTGTTTACCATGCCAGAAAGGCATCAGATAATATAGAGATTTTCCCCAAGTTAGCCAGGGATCCACACCGGCTTGTAAATAGCCACACACCTCTGTTGTTGAGTAAGAACAGTCACCTGGCAATTTTTGTGAAATAATCATCATCATTGAGGTAGGTTTTGTAAATTAAAAGAGAACTTTGCCCAGCTAGGCGAAGTTCCACCCACTTTCTTTTCAGGACAACCAATGGCCAGCCTTGGTAGGCGGAGTCACTCCAGTCTGTGGGAACCCTTGACTGCTACAGCGGAAACTGGACTTGTAGTCCTGGTGGCCCATTAGATGGGGTCGCCATGTATAGAACCACGGGTTCCAGGCCTGAGAGTGGGCCTAGCAAGACCTAGGCAGAGTTTCTTGCCCGAGGGCCCAAAAGCAACCAGCAAAGGGAATTTGACTCTCCAACTCATCTTACACCCCCACATCCTAGAGCAGCAGTTGGCAAAAAGGAGAACTCCAGATCTTCTGTACTTCAATTCCCAGCATTCCTGACTATTGACTCTCCAGGCAGGGGCTTCTGGGAGTTGAAGTCCCAAAAAATCTAGAGAACTTTCTTCTGCCCTGCCCACCAGAGCTTCCAGGCTTCAGCAACCAAACAAACTCTTCCCTTTGGTGCTCAACCGCTGTATTCAAAAGCCTTTATTTATGTCTCACTGCTGGATTCAAGGACTTCCTTTTCCTAATTAAGCACAGCCAGCCAGGCGGCAAACAGTCCCTCTGCCCACCTTTTCTGCTGGATTCAGAAAACACACACACACACCGATGTGTGTTTTTACGAGCTGCACAGCATCTACTGATGCTGAAGTGTCTCTACCCAACTCACAAGCAAAGGCATTATTTCCTCCTGAATTAAATTGTACATGGGCAAAGCCTCTTGAAGTCTGCAGAGCAGGATTAACAGTTATGCTAGGCACTCGGCAGAGTCAGCCCCCCACAACCCCCCAGCAATGGTCTAACTTATCACGGAGGTTGTCAGATCTGAGAAGTGTTCCTCAGTGGTGTAGTAGCTTTTGAAGTGCAAGCGCTCATTGTGATGGCCCCCATAGCCTTTAGGAGAAACCAAAAATGTAGGCTTAAAATAGCGTTGTAAGCAAAAGCTATGAAGTGGGGCCCAGGCTGCCTGAATCGATAGGGATTTAAGCCATCTCGCTGCATGCTGGACTGTAGTCAAAATCTCTGCCCCCGTGAGGAAGCTTGTTATTAATGAAATGAGAATTAAAAAGCACTGTTCACGTTATTGGAGTCCATCAGCGACAGTAACCAAACGGATGGGTGTGGATCTCTTTTGCGTTTGCGCTGTTAAAATCCCCTCGCTCACCTCCGATTTCCCTCTGGGTGAGTTTCCTTGAGCATCAAAAGAACTAATGTCCGCACGTTCCGTCCTGTACGCTTCTTTCTCTCATTAAGCCAGTCTTTACTAGTTGTTTCCATGAGACATGCTGCAAAATATACCTTTGGGTGCTGCAAATATGTCAATTCAACGGCTGCCAAGTGCTCCAAAATGCCTGGAGCTAAACCCCATACTAATTTGCCCTTTATACACTCACAGCCTATTCCCCTGAAGGTGTTGTGTGTGTTTTTTGTAATCCCCCCCCTTTCCCCTCCTTTCTCATTTTTTCTTCTTTTTAATAAACAGAAATTCACAAGAAGAAACGTTGCATTTGTTTCCCTTTGAAGAACTGCCGATTATTCCCTCCAGCGACGAAGATCGTTTTCATGACTGACACTTTCACAATCTCGCTACTTTTCCTGTCTTTTATAGGAGAGTGCCGCACACTGCCTCCAATCTTGTACTGCTCTAGAACTTTCCATGTATGCTCCAGTGCAAATGGTGGAATCTTGTACATGTAGGCTGCCGCCACATTGGTTTCAGGCAACGGAGTATGTGGTGGTGGCCATTCAAATCGGTGGTACTGTGGCATTCTTTTGATCCCAGGGCCAGCGTCAAGAGTTGGCGTGGTTGGGCACCTGGCAAGGGCCCACATCCTAGCAGGGGACCACTGACCAGAGCCCCTGGATCTGCTCCTTCTCTTCACCATTTAATCTGAAAAAAAACCCTGGGTGGTCCAATACCATAGTCACAGTTTTATGAATGGGCAAGCCCCACCACTGTGGGAGCCATTTTGTGAGAGTACCCAGGTCATTCTCTCAAATGTGTCCAATGACCCAAAAAGGATGGGGGGACTGCTCTATGTTCAGAGGTTGTATACCCCTGAGTATCAGGGGCTGAAGACAAAAACCAGAGGAAGGTTGTTCCCTTGCTCTTGAATTTCTAAGAGGCGTCCCACTAGTTGCAGTTAGAAACATCTGGATTATTTGACCTTTGCTCTGATCTGGGATGCTGCATCTGTGCATTTAATTTTGTCAGAAATTGTTACTTAGGGTGGATATCTATTATCTTACCAGATGTTGCATGGACTCATCATAAGTACAGTTCTAGATCACGCTTGCCGACTATCCTTGCCGACTTCAACCCCGTGCATCTTGGGAACTGTGCCAGTCTAGAACCTTCCTCAGAAATTTTGCTAGTCTCATTACAAGTCTTTTGCTTCCCTTGCAAACATGAGGAATGAAGCCTCCATCAATCCAATCTAGGCCAGTAGGAACCCAGTGGGAGTTGGTCCCAGCTCAACTGATCAGCAACCAGGAGACGAAAGGGGCAAGATCCATCCAACTGATCGGTGGGAAGGCAAGCCGCACAAGGACAGGTTCCAACAAAGGTTATCCACCCAAGTATGGCAGCGGCAGCACCACGGAGAGCTCCCACGGAGTGGACAACTTACTCTGGTCTATTCCAGAATAGCCTTCCCCAATCCAGCACCCTCCAGATGTGTTGAGAGACTACACTTTCCATCAACCCCAGCCAGCAGCCATGCTGGCTGGAGATGATGGGGGTTGTAGTCATCTCCAGGGAAGTGTGCTTCTTAAGTGACTGCTCCAAGGCTGTGGGTGCTGAGAAAAGTTAGGTTGTCTCCCTCTCGGCTGTTCTAGCCTGTCTTAGCAGCACCCTCTTTTCTGGGAAAGTCCGACAGAAAGGGCAATGATGCATCCACCCCCTTTACAAGATGCAGGGTAGAAGAGCAAAATTTATTTATTTTGCCTAAATCTACCATGCTGTCTAGTCCAGCTTTCCCCAACCAGGCGTCCTTCAGACATTTTGGACTATAACTCCCAGCATTCCTGACCCTTGCCCAAAACATCTGGAGGGCACCAGTTCGGGGAAAGATGGTTTAATTTCTAGCTTTCTTTTGCAATGCTGAATTCTGCCATCACCTGCTACCGCTCACGCAGCCTCAATTTAATTTTCAGAACTGGATAAATTCTGGCGAATTTTATTTTTGAACCTGCTACATATAATTACCCTACAATTTGCAAGAACATGCAAAAAGGATTTATGCTTAGCTGCCTGTCATTATCTAAGCAAGCCTTTTATACAGCAATGACGCATAGCATAATTATCATTACGCACTGCAGTTTATGGCGGACCAAGCTTTTGCGGGATTGCTCTGAGCTGGCAGTTGCGTTTCCTCTTGACAGGAGAGAATCTTACGCTAAAACTGCACTTTCACAATATTTTTTAAAGGTCCTTTTTTGGTTTTATTTATCCATTGCAGATATTTTTATAATGCCTTTCAGGGAAGTTCGCAAAAAGGAATACAACTATTAAGGGTGTCCTGACTCTATTATGCACACTGGTGACAAGCATGAGCAAAAAATCCAAAGATATATATTTTTAAAAAACTGCTAATAACAGAGAACCACAAACTGAATTTATAATATTGGATTCGTAACTGCAAGCGAACTATGAATTATGACAGGGTCAGTCTATCTATCACTACTTTGAATACTATTTTCACTAGAAAAGCAGCCTAAGATAACGTAAACAAATAATTAAAAAGCTACGTATGTATCTTACCTTTCTCTACTAGTATAGAGGAGAAAAGTATGAGTAAACTAACAAAGTAAAATCGCATGTAAAAAACAACGAGCGGATAAAAACAGATTGCAAGGTTTTCTGCATGAGGCTGTTAATCGGCTGTTAATTCACTGCAGTAAGAAAAAAGACAGAGGAAGTGGTGGGGAATTACAGGAGAGTTATAAGGGAACAAGGACAACATCTGGACACACATACATCCTGTAAAATTCCATCAATGAGGCAGAGCCTCATCTGGAAACAACCAAGGACAAATTGAAATATGTTCAGGACAGGCAACTAAGATAGCCAGGAATATGGAAAACAAGTCCTATCTGGAGAAGCTGAAGAAAATGGGTACATTTAGCATGGAGAAGAGAAGACTGGGACACGGGGACACACACACACACACACACACTCACACACACACTCACACACACACACACACACACACACACACCACGATGATAGTGCCTTTCAAATCCCTAAAGGGGACGTCACCTAGACTAGGGCAATGAGTTGTTCTCTGCTACTCTAGAGGGTAGAGCTAGATCTATTGGGCATATTTACAGGACAGTCGGTTTTAGGAGAAACGTCTTGACAGTAAGAGCAGTTTGACATTGGAACCAATTACCTAGTTCAGGTGTGGACAACTTATGTTGTTGTCCTACAACTCCCATCATCCCTTATCCTTGGCTATGCAGGCAAGGGCTGATGGGAGTTGTAGGCCAAAATATCTGGAGGGACACAACTTGCCTACCCCTGACCAAAAGGGTGGTTGGTTCTTCCTCAAGAGAGGTCTTCAGACTGAGGTTGGACAGCTATCTGTTGAAGATTTTCTAGTTCTGGATTTCCTGCACTGAACAGGAAGTTGGATTAGATCCCCTTTAAGGCTGCCCTCCAACTCCATGAGACCTAGGTTCACACCCCTTCTCAGCTATGAATCTCACTTGTTCAAATCACCCTAACCTACCTCACAGGGTCCTTGTAAGGATTTAATGGGATAACTCCCACCCCACCCCTTGTATGCCAGGCTGAGTTCCTTTGGAGGAAAATCTCACCATATGATTCTTAAACGGATGGAAACATATTAATATGGATGCAAACTTATTCATCAAGGGTGGTAACTTGTGGCTTCTGACGTTTTGGCCTACATAAGAAGAGCCATGCTGGATCAGACCAAGGGTCCATCTACTCCAGCGCTGTGTTCACAGCTTCCATGATCCCTCAACATTGGCCATGCTGGCAAGGGCTCTACCAAAATATCTGGAGAATCACAGGTTGCCCACTGCTGCTATACACACCTTCTGGGAAGCAGGTCCAATTGAATAAAATGGGATTTCCTTGTAAGTAAACATGCACAGAATCGGGCTGCACATGAACAATGGCCCGGTGGTGTGCTTTCTAGCTCTTCAGAACGTTGCAGAGTCAAAATGGCTCTTCTTTCTTTCCATCTTCATTTTACTTTTGGAAAATTAAAACAAAAAACAAAAACCTTCCTGGTTTCTATAATTCCTTGACCTGCCAACACTATATGCAGCTTGAAATGGACAAAAAGAAAGGGAGAGGGTGGGGGGAGTTTTGTCAAAGGGGTTTGGAAGGTTTGCAGAGAAAATTAGCGGTTGAAATCTGGTTGACTGGTTCCATTTTTCTCCAAAACCCCCAGTTTTGTATCCAAACCCTTTCTCTTGCTCACCAGAAGGAAACAAAAAGTCTCCTGGCCAAAGGATAACAAAAGAGAACTGTTGTAGGTGAAGTAGAATGGGCAGGTTGCCGTTTTGCTGGCATTTTCCTCCCAACCACAAATAAATTATGTACAGTTCTGTTGCTTCAGCATTAGATTTCTCTGAAATTCCCCTCTTTCATTGGCAATTATAAGGGGGGGGGGGGAAACAGCCATATTTAGGAAAAATCTACTGGGAAGTGTTGAGAGGAAATAGGGATTTCAGCATATGCTGTGTATGAAACGTGTGTGTGTGTGTGTGTGTGTGTGTGAGAGAGAGAGAGAGAGAGAGAGAGAGAGAGAGAGAGAGAGAGAGCGCACATGCTGCAGCCCTGGGGTCCGAAAAGCTTGTGCATCCCAAACTAAGCAATTTAATAGACATAGCATAGTTAACCAGCCATTATACAATCAATCAAATTCCATTATGAGTAACCAGGTATGGATCTAAAAGAACTGTAAGTGGCAGAAGCTGTCACTCCCCTGTACACAGCTGCTGTGTGAAGTGGGTCACCAAGGCTAAATCTTAGAGTACCTCCCTTGATGATAAAAGTTTCCCAGGTACCAAATTGCCTTAACTCACTCTAGCTGGCTTATGCCCAGTTCCAGCGACATTCCATTATTTGGTTCCTCTACTAATCTGTTCCATATCTGGAGACATTTAAAAATAGATTCTTAGTGTTAACCAGATCAATCCATACAATAAGACAGACTTTCTACACTTTTTATATATCTATGTGACTACTACTCCCTTTCCACTCCATTCCGTTCTCCCACCGCACAATTGTCAGAGATTTTTTTCCTCTCAGGGCTCATCTACACAAGCAGATATTCCACTACGAAAGTGGTATGAAAGCAGTATATAAAAGGCAGGAGCCACACTACTGCTTTATAACGGTACTGAAGTTCACTGACCCATGACACATGCCATAATATACTGCTTTCATAGTGTTATATCCTACTTGGTGTAGATGTGTCATGGGGCCCAATAGTTGTCAGGGCACTTCAGTACCACTATAAAGCAGTAGTGTAGATCCTGCAGCGCACTTCAATATCACTACAAAGCAGTAGTGTGGCTCCTGCCTTTTATGTACCGCTTTCATACCACTTTCATAGTGTAATATCCTGCTTGGTGTAGATGAGCCCTCAGTCTCTCAATTCTGGGCTTGTTTCCTGTCTTCACACAACTCCTGATTACCACTTCATGTTTGACTACAGTCCTACTCTGATACAGTGGCCAGGTCTCTCTCTCTCTGGCCCTGAAACCCTGATCCTGGGGTCCATTCTCAGGATCTCAAGACATCACATTTAAATCTCAACACCACCATCTAGTCTCAAATTGCTTACTACCTTTGAATCTTGAGTCGAAGAGTTTTCTAACAATATAACTGGCTGTAACAATATTATTTTACAAGATGATTTCAACAAAAATTCATTCATTATTTAGAAAGAGAAAAACTCTTTCATCAGAGTTGGGTTTTTATCCCCATTGTTTTCTCAAATTTCCAACCCTCAAAAATGGCAAATACGCACATACACACACATTTCCCTGGGCTGAAGAACCAGTGATTTGCTTTTTAAAAGCTTTTTCCCCACTGCTAAATGTAAAAATAAATGAATAAAATAAACAAATAAATGGTGCTTGCTATCTGCAGGGTTTTTCCCCCATTTGTATTGTATTTATTTTATTTAATTAATTGAGGCACATTTTAGGTTGATCAAAACATGTGTGTTTTAAAAAGCAATTAATCTGAGTAATCGATTAAACATCACAGCCTTAAAAAAACCCACCACGTACATGCTCTCACACACATGCATATGCCTTTCCTTAAACAGGATGTACACATGGGAATTTTGGTACTAATGCCTTTGCTCTTCTCTTCGTATTCATGTGGTTAGAGTGGTTTTTTGCTTCATTCCAAAACAGTTGCAATTTCCACACAGAGAGGCAGGGTTCCTCATTTTAACATTCTCTCTCTCTCCCTCCTTCCTTTCTTCTCTCTCTTAGCTTATGTAGTCTCTCTCTTGCTCTGCACAGCAATGACAAATATTATTTCTGTCTCGGCTTCTGCATCACCACCTGCCAAGCTTACAAACTTCTGCTTCGCCCTAGTAGGAGATCTCTTGTCCGGAACCAGATGGGCGCCTTTCTCCTTTACTTGTGGAAAACGGGTCCATACCTCTTGATGGCCATACCTCTTGTGTTCCATGCAGCTCAAGAAGAGGGTGGAACCAGACCTGTGGTTAATAATTTCATCCTGCTTGCTTGAAATCTGGAGCACAGAACTCAAGTCCTCTAGCTGAGAGCCTGAAGTTTCCAGATGGCATCATTACACCAGCCAGTTCAAGATGTTGCTTGGTTTTCTTATAGTAAATATGAGCTACCTGTTCTGCACAGCGCTCAAGAACACTCAGGGCTGTCCCAAGACATTTCGTGCAGGACATGGAATAACGGGTTCAAGTTACAGGAAGCCAGATTCTGGCTGGACATCAGGAAAAACTTCCTGTTAGAGCAGTACGACAATGGAACCAGTTACCTAGGGAGGTTGTGGGCTCTCCCACACTAGAGGCATTCAAGAGGCGGCTGGACAACCATCTGTCAGGGATGCTTTAGGGTGGATTCCTGCATTGAGCAGGGGGTTGAGCTCGATGGCCTTATAGGCCCCTTCCAACTCTACTATTCTATGATTTCACTGCCTGAGGAAATGATGCTTTCTTTCAGTTTCAGAATTAAATTTGGCATTCCCCCCCCTCACTAAAAAAAAATCTCTCCAAAAGTGCTAATTAGACACAGAAGCAGAACTGGAGGGCCATAGCATTGTCTAAAGAACCCGCCAACAGTTGTGAGTAGGGAATCATCAAGCGCATGATGAATGCCTCATGTAGGTAGGCTCTTATACTTTAAAAAATTGGGACTGGCCATTGGCATCCAAGTTACCAATGAGGATAGACAGCAGTTCTGATCCAGTTCGGTGTGTTGAACTAGATCAAAGCTGCCATAGGATGTGACCACCTCTTATTCTTACAGGGAATACATACCAACGAGAACAGAGTCCTTCTTCCCACAGGTCATTCTCCTTCTAAGCTGGCAGCTAGGATTACTGGCACATCTGTACTGCTAGATTTTATTTATATCCTGCTTTTTCTTCAAGGGACTTCCATACGTCATTGTCATCAAGGTCAAAGCACTTGGCTCCCACCAGATCCATTGGGCTACAGCTTCCCATTATCCTCAGCCAATGGGCATGATGGGAATTGTAGTCCAACACATCCATAGGGTCTCAAGCTAGGGAAGGCTTTCTTGGAATAATTTCAGTGGGAGAATTAAACACACAGCTTAAATTCTTGCCCACTGAAATCAATGGGCCTTAAAGAGTACTTGACTTCACCCAGCCTTTGTTTCTGTCCTCTTTTTCCCCAATCTGTTTTCGTAACTACCCTCCTTATTTTCCACTTCACTTCTTTTCTTCTGTTTTTGGACCCCCTCTTTCTAATTATTTCCTGGTTTTCAAATTCCCGAAGAACAGGCGGGTTTTTATTTTTGTAGCTCTCTAATTGTTTGCATCCTTTTCGGCTCTCTTCAGCTGCAGCGCAGGGGGAGAATTAAATAAAATGACTGTGGACAACTGGAGCAGTGGAGTGGGAGAGTATAGGAGGGGTGGGGAGGAAGGAAAGAAAGAAAATAAACCAGGAATTGAACTACTTAAGATGGGTTGCTTCATTCGGCTTCTCTATATAATGGAGGACTCGGTGTCTGTGCAGAACATGCTTCGATTGCAGAAGGTCCCAGGTTTAATCCGTGGCATCTCCAATGAGAGGAAATAAAGGGGTGAGGTGATGAATCATAGAATCATAGAATAGCAGAGTTGGAAGGGGCCTACAAGGCCATTGAGTCCAACCCCCTGCTCAATGCAGGAATCCACCCTAAAGCAAACCTGACGGATGGTTGTCCAGCTTCCTCTTGAAGGCCTCTAGTGTGGGAGAGGCCACAACCTCCCTAGGTAACTGATTCCATTGTCGCACTGCTCTAACAGTCAGGAAGAAAAATCCTCCTATGGCTGAGGCCGTAAACAATATTAATTGATCTCCACTAGTCATGCCCCTATTGGAGGAGTCCTCTCGAGAAGAGGAGCTAAGGACAAACAGCATCAAAGAGCAGCTCATGAAGCCTGGGCCCTCAGGGGAGATGGCGGTGACTCCAACCCTGCAAAAGGAGGGGAAGTCAGAGACAGAGTCACACACACACACACACACATCCAGTCCCCAAGAGCGGCTGCGTCTCAGACGCAGGCCAAAACAACCCCATATGAGGAGGAGTGCCCATTGGCAAAGGAAGTCTCCTCACGAGTAAAGGACTCCTCGTGAGTAGGGCGCTCCTTGTGATGAGGACTTTCCCCAGATACCTGTGATGTGCTGCAGCTGAATCCTGGGTGGGACCCTGGAAGAAGTTTCAGTCCTAGACAGAGAGTGCTGTTGTAATAACACCTTATTTGTGAAGTTCCCAGCCTTGGAAGTTGAAGTGCAAAACAATTGCTTTTATTATGCAAACTACAGTCAGGTCAGCTGTGCCTCAGGCTACAACTGGAATCCACGAACAGCATTACACAATACAGGACCACTTAAGCTATAAGAAACTTCCTTCAGTTAGTGAAACATGTTAAATTATATATTGGGCTTAACAAGCCATTGTATGAACTCATGTGGTCCTCGGAGAGCAATTTGAGCCCACTTCCATCCATCCTTCCAAATGCCCATCAGCTAGGTCTTCTTTTAATCATTTTATTTATCCTTCCTGCTATTTGTGATGTCCAGGCTGTGAGTGCTGTTGCTTATGTCACCAAAGCAGCACCGTCCATGCACAAGGCAGAGGCATCTAAGTCTGTGACAAGCCAGATGGTTTTGCTAGAATAAAACATGCATCTTTTGTAAACCACAGCACTTTGGTCTTTGGGCACAAAACACTCTTGTGTGTTGAGCAATGGAGATATCCGCTCACCTTCCCCTCTTCTCTCTTACATTTAGGTTAAGATCCCCTTCTGCCATCTAAAAGAAACTTGTCAAACAACTTGTGCTCTTTTATTTGTTAAAATATCTTCTATTCCTCAACGGTGAGGAGGGGGAGGGCCAGGCACTATTTACTACAGACCTAAAGATTTGGTTTTTCTTTTTCCACCAAATTCTTTCCAGTCGCCTTTTTTTTTTTTTTTTACAAGTTTGCAAAGTACAGTAACTTACAGAAATCCAAGAGAAAGGCAGCTATTTAATGAACACTGGGCTAGGCTACTGTGAAATGAATTATTGGTTTAACAGCCAGGCACCTACAGATATAATTGGGTTCCATTCAAGAGCAAATTAATCCAGCATGTGTACCCAAGTCCCCGAGATGGCAGTGGGTGCCATTGCAAAAGTAGAGTTGGATTCTTTCCAAAAGGCACAGAGCTAATAATAGAGCTGCGACTTTGCTAATCACGTCCGCTGATGGGGAACGGTAAGAACTCAGGCATGCATACTCAAGATGACGCCCTTCGACTTTGAATTGATTGATTTGGGGGTAACTACATACCAAGCGGTGGGTCTGGTAGAATCAGGCACCTGCCCAGCAAGGGGGGGACGGGATACTGGCACCTTTGGAACCCCCTGGCTCAGTTCCTCCTCCTCCTCCTCCTCCTGCATGTCACTGCCTGTTCGTCTGCTTTCTCCCAGCAAGCAGGGTCAGTGTCAAGGGTAGGCACGGTTAGGCTTCTGTCAGGGGCCCACATCCCAGGAGCAGCCCACTAACAGGTGTCCACTGGATTTGCTCCTCTTCTTCACCAGTGGGGATGTAGCTCAGTGGTAGAGCACACGCTGTGTGCATGCAGAACGTCCCAAGTTCAATCCGCAGCAATGGCAACAAGAATTTCTCCGCCTTCTAAACGAAACTGTGAGATTCCTTTTTTTCTGTAGTGACTCCGATATAGAGCTATACTTGCATTTGCAGGTTGTCCCAGTGCTTGGTATGGTAGGTCATTGGCTCCGCCTCACTTTGCATCTGGCTCCTCCCACAAGCAGTCACTATTTTGCCCTGCGACTAGGTACCAATTGGTGGGCCTCAGCCGTTGACAAAGTAGACACCAAAAGACTGCCTGCCCCCAGGTCTGGCCCTGCCATTAGGCAGGCTGAGGCCACTGCCTTAGGTGGCAAATGTTGGGAAGCGGCAGCAGAGTGTTCAAGGACAGAGCTGTGAGCCTTGCAGCCTCCTCTGCACTCCTTAAATTAGCCTGCTACCTTCAGGTTTAGTGGAGGACATTGCCTCATCATTAGTGTTGAAGACAGATTCATCTATGCCTGCTGTTTTAGAACATTGTTAGCTGTTTTTAGCTGTTTTTGTTGTTTTAATTTTTCTATGTTAAAAATTGTGGACTATTGTTATTATGTACTCTTTTGGATTTTTATGAATTGTTGTAAACTGCCCAGAGAGCTTCGGCTATGGGGCAGTATAGAAATGAAAATCATCATCATCATCATCTGCCTGTCCAGACAGATTTTGTACATGGAATGGAAAGAGTCGCCATCTTGTCTTTTGCCTCGGGCAGCAAAATGTGTTGGGCCGGCCCTGCTCGCACTTCTGTGGTGTACTGGTCAATTTTGAACTACAGGTGCTTCTTATGCATCCCATAGCCACATCCCTGCGGAGAGTTCCAAAATTCTGGCAGGTGTGTTGATCCATATCAATAAACTGTTTCTAGCAAGTTTTGTTGCCATCAGAAGCAGCTTTTCGGTAAAGCCAATGGGTCTAAATTGCCCATTCAAGACCAAGACACCCCAATATATATTGTTGCTGGAGGAATTCACACACACACACACACACACACACACACACACACACACACACACACACACCCCTTCTGTGAGGATAGCAGCTAAATTCAGAGGGAACAGGGAATTCTCAGGGGGACAGCAAATGACGTCAGTGTCCCTGTTAATGAAAAAGTGCCAGCACTGCATAACTACAAGTCCTGGATCCACTACACCACTGCTGCCTTGTTGCAGGTGAACTCAGATGGGCAACCCCAGGTAACATGGTTAGAAATGGGTCTGCAACAGTGCTGAGCAACTAGTGATAGCAGTAGCAAAAATGTCATCTTTCTATTCTTAGATCCTGGCTTTGACCTCTGCCTTAACGTGACCACAAAGACTTCTCTTTCTGTTCACAGCTTATACTACTTATTCCCATGTGGCCTGAGACCTCCAGGGCTGAAACAACAGAGCAGTAGAATTCAACAAAATGACAATCCATGCAGCATCATACAGAAAAACAAAGCTTTGAAAGCAATCCAATTCTGGGGGAACAATCTGAAGCTATTAATTATTACAACAGAGATGTATGATTAACCTGAGAATAAAGATTATACACACACGCACACACACACGAAAGACAGGTAGATTAACAAAATAATTTCAACATATATTTGCTGCTAAATATTTCACCTTCCACCTTCATCAGTAGCTGCGATGTTAAATGGATACCAAAAGTGGAAGTTGGGAATGATGAGAGATGAAAATTCCGAAGAAGAAGAAGAAGAAGAAGAAGAAGAAGAAGAAGAAGAAGAAGAAGAAGAAGAAGAAGAAGAAGAAGAAGAAGAAGAAGAAACAGAGGTGTGAATGGTGAAAAATTTAGGACTTGTAATAGCGAATTATATTTAAATCGCTGTTTGCTCAGCCACAGATTTCCTTGCTAAATCAGATTTTAAGTTCAGGTTACGAGGTAGATACTATATTGAGCTTCCTCCCACGTACCTGCTTCCCTCGGATTATCCCTGTAGCGCTAAGCTTTTGCGGTTGTTGTTTTTGCTACCAGGTGACAGCGATCCTTTGCATACCAGGAAGTGAGTTTAAGGGGGGAAATGTAAAATATCATAAAAAAATCAACGGATGATCCAATTCAATTCAAATTTGGTATGCTTAAAGCTCTCCCAAATATCTATTACTGTGCCAATTTTGGTGTCTTTATCTTTAAAGCTTATGCAGATGTAAGCATTTGTTTAAAATCCTGCTCCTGCACCCCAGCGGCAGCTCGGAAGATACGCTCAAAAAGTAGGGGCTAAATATGGCGAATCTTTTTGCTTTATTGCACCATTAAGGCAGGATGCATGGGAGTACTTCACAATCAAAGCAGATTATAAAGTGGAAAACTTCTGAGTCCTTTGCATGCAATTTGCAGTGGTTGCACAGTATAACGCTGGTGTGATAAAACTCATTGACTGCAAAAACAAAGGTTAGAAAAAGCATTTGCTTTGAAAGGTGAGAGAATATGGCTTTTTAGCACTGCCCATCACCTGGTTGGCAAAAAGGAAGGTGCCTGTTTGTTTGTTTATTGATTACATTTTTATTTCCCCACTTCTTCTTCCAAAAAGCTCAAAGTTATATAAACGACTTCCTTTCCTCCTTCACAACAGCCCTGTGAGGCAGATTAGGCTGAGAGGTAGTGACTGGCCTCAAATCACCCAGCAAGGTTCGTGGCTGAGTTTAGGTTCAAATTCATGTTGCCTAAATCCAAATCCGTCTACCCGCGACTTGGGCTCTTCTCAATCTTATAATTATTGACTTGTTTGCTAGGATGCAAACTGCCAACGCCTCGTGTTTAAAGCCAGTTTGCTGAGCGCTCTCCCATAAAAGAGACTGCTTAGAGTCTCAGCCAATGGACTCCCTGGCCTCATGTCAATGAACCTGAGGAAACTGACACAGCAGGCTTTTAAAACTTGGTATTTTCTTAGCTGGGCTGCCCTTTAGGATCAATAGCCCACTGTAGCCCACTGAAGGGGGACATTGTTACTTAGCAGCATAAGCGTGTGAAATCTTGAAGAACTGCAGGCTCCAATCTGTGGAATGGAAAAGGATCACAGCTAAGTCCTTCTCTCTATGGTGCCAGCGTCAGAGATCGGCACGGCATCTGCCGAGACCCACGCCCTTGCCAACTCCCGGAACCCGGTCCTGGACTTCCTCATTGCTGTCTGTGCACCTGCCGGTCAGAGCATGCGAGCAGAGGCAAGAGTAAGGAGACAAAGGCCTTAGCTAGACCTAAGGTTTATCCCGGGATTGTCCCGGGGTCATCCCTGTTCATGTAAATGACACACAGGATATCCCGGGAGCAGGCAGGGACGACCTCGGGATGATCCCAGGATAAACCTAAGGCCAAAGAAGCTTCCTCCTTTAGATAATCACTCTCCCTCTGAACGGCTGTGCCCAGAAGAAGACAATGACCGTGACAAGGAAGTGAACCCACTCAGGGCATCTTGCTCAAGTGCTCCTCTAAACCTGGTGCTGGCAATGCCCCCCTGACCTGCTAGCTTTCTAAGCTCAAGGAGGCTTGCTGTGGTGGGAGAAATGTTTAGATGTGGAGTTCTCTACCTGCAGGTTTAAAATTCTGCTGGTTGTACAAAGGAGGCAAGAATGTCTTATTCCATGTAAAGCATAGTCATTGGAGTGAAATGCAAAACCTTGTGTGTTCAATTTAATTTTCCTATTATTATTCAAGTAGGTCCTTCCCTCCCCTCTCCTGGGAAAACACATCCACTCATAAAAATGAATCTCGTGGCATCTTAGACTAAAGTTGCTTCCACATTAAAGCTGCTGTCAAGGCATTACTAAAACCAATATCAGCTATCCTTCGAAATTCGCCCTTCACTGAATTTTGCAGTGGAGTTCTGCAATTTTTTTTTAAAATAAATGCATACATTGACAAGAGTAACATTAAAAATGCATATTAGGAAACTTGCTTGAAAAAATTATGTATATTCAGAAGTATTGAGTACAAAAATGCATTAGGAGAAAAGGGTAGAAAAAGGAGTATGAGTTTTCATGCAAATTTATCCCCCCATCCCCCCCCCCCGGCAAATATCAGACTTCAGGACAAAGTGAAATTAAGATTAGGAAAACTCTCAAACTTTGGGATGCACTGAATGTAAAATTGGGGGGGGGGAGAGAGAGAGAGACAGAGTGGTATAGTGCAAACAGTGTTGGATTGGGACTCTGGAGATCTGGGTTCTAGTCCCCACTTGGCCATGAAGTTCACTGGGTGATTTTGGTCCAGTTGCCCTAACCCTAACCTATCTCGCAGGGGGGCTGTCTATAGGCAGAAAAAGTCCTGCAGTGAATGCAGATCTGCGCTGTGTCAGTTATATGATGCAGACGCAGCTTCGCAGTCACCGCAGGGCTTTCCCACGAAGCTGAGCATTGAAAAAGGCAGGGACTTACCCCAACATTTTCAATGGAAGTGACCTCAGTACAGCTCTTCCACTGTCTGACTTCTCAATCATCCCAGAGTGCAGGACACGGAATAATGGGCTCAAGTGACAGGAAGCCAGATTCCGGCTGGACATCAGGAAAAACTTCCTGACTATTAGAGCAGTACGACAATGGAACCAGTTACCTAGGGAGGTTGTGGGCTCTCCCACCCTAGAAGCCTTCAAGAGGCAGCTGGACAACCATCTGTCAGGGATGCTTTAGGGTGGATTCCTGCATTGAGCAGGGGGTTGGACTCGATGTCCTTATAAGCCCCTTCCAATTCTACTATTCTATGATTCTATGTTGCTCTGGGGCCTATCCATGGGCAGTCCATGGTGGAAGGCGACCGGCGCTTAGTCGCCTTCCACCAAGAAGAGGGCAGGGAGGTGGCCCCGGTACCCAGATGGCTGCCAGAAACCCCGCACTACCTCCTCGGCGTTGAGATTACCCGACGCCACCCCAGGAGAGGAAAACCATGGGGTTTTGGAGGGAGGCGACCCCAACACAGTGCCATGAAGACAGCCCCAGGGTTGATATGAGGATAAATTGGAGAAGAGGAAGAGGACCATATAAGCCGCCTTGGGTTCTCCTTGCAAGAGGAAAATCGGTGATTATAAAACATATTAATGAGAAATGAAAAATCCAGAACTCATCAGGAACAGTGTGCAACTATATGCCCGTGGCTGGGAACACGAGCGGGAGGGTGCTCTTGCACCCAGGTTCTGCTTGCAGGCTTCCCGTGGGCATCGGATTGGGTTGACCCTCCAAGGCTCCTCTTAGGTATTTAACAAGGGATGGACTTGTTCCAGCACAGTCCCACGTCTTTGTGCTTCGTTTCAGTTTGAAGTGAGGTCTGAGGGTGGCAATTAAGTGGATACTGCCACTAAACCAAGACTGGAATTACTAGGGGGAAACGTGATGCATTCGTGCAGCGAAGATTTTGCCGGGTGAAGCAGAACGTTAAGTCACAGTCTCCTGAGCACATCTGCAGCTCAGCCCTAGAGCGGATGACAGCCTATGTATGCCGTTCGAAGCCTGAGAGAGCAGCGCTCAGCTCTTTTTTGTCAAGATTTGGGGGTTGAAAGGCTCTTCGGGCTGCCAGCGATGGAGGGCTTTCAAGTCCTAATTCATAGCTGGCAGTGCCAAGCTTTCGAAACTTCAAAGCTAGCCCCTCCCCAGCTCCATAAACCAATTTTCGGTGCTCAAATGTCATCGTGCAGAACCACCCCGAAGGAAGGAAAATTGTTGGGGGGGGGGGGGAGGAGAGAAAAAAGAGCTTCTATTTTTCTTTCTCAAGTTTTTTTTTTAAAGTCCTTGCTTGTGTGTGGGAACATTTCAGGGCAATTTGATTCTTACGATCTCTGCATCGTTTGCAAACCAATCTATAGGGTTTCTGGGGAATTCGCTACTGTCCTGGAGCCAAGCGGGGCCTAGGGATCCTCAGACATAAACTGGTGCCCTCCAGATGTTTTGGGCTGCAACTCCTGCCAGTGTCCACCAGCATGGCCAATGGTCAGGGATGATGGGGGTTGTAGTGCAAAACATATGAAGGGCACCAGCGTGGGATTTTCTTCAGTCTGCTTCTCGTAGCTAACCAGCGTGATCCCCACGAAGGTACAAATCAGAATGCCGTTAATCTTTTGGATTATGCACTTCTGCCCAATTTTGCAATGCAGGTCTCAGCTCAAATAAACCATCCCCAAATATGTTAAGCACCTAGACAACAGACTGAGCAGCAGGCCCCAACTATGCATTGTATTTCTATTAAAATTAGTTATTTTTTGCTCCTACAAATATAAATTTGCACTGGGGTTTCCAATGCAGTCCTCGTATTTTATTTCTTAAGTTCTTTTTTTAAAAAACATATATATATTCAACTGGGAGTCTGGCATATTGCAAAGCAAAGTGCTACCTTCCAGCACCATATTTATTTGGTTCAAACGAGTGGTTTTCTGCTTTGGCCCTCAGACCCCACCTCTGCCTTGTATGCTTCCTATTAGGGATGTGCTCCGCTCCGATTAGGAGCGTAGAAGCAGTAGCGGATTGGCCTGCTCCGCCTTACCCAGAGGCGGAGTAGGAGCGGACCGCGGACCCCCTAGAAGCAAGGCGAAGAGAAGCGACCATTTTTCGGAGCTCCGAGTTCAGTCGGAGCGCTCCGGTCGCCATCTTGAAAACATTTCGCCATAGGATTGCATTGCGGCAAATAATCGCGCATAACTACGTTGTTTTTGAAGCTATCGTTCTGGAAATTCTTGTGCACAGAGAGTCGTGGATGGGGGTCATTTTGAGACCACTCTCACCTCTCTGCGTGCTGTGGTTCACGTGCAATATTTTTTTAAAAATCGGGTCAACCGCGGGGCTCAAACTGCGTTTCGGCTTTTCGCCCATAGGATTGCATTGAGGGAAAGAATCGGGGATAACTGGGGGGGGTTTAAGCTATCGTTCTGAAAATTCTTGTGCACAGAGAGTCGTGGATGGGGGTCATTTTGAGACCACTCTCAACTTTCTGCATCGTACGGGTCGCGGGCTAGAAGTTTTTTAAAAATAGGGTCAACCGCGGGGCTCCGTTTCGGCTTTTCGCCCATAGGATTGCATTGAGGGAAAGAATCGGGGATAACTGGGGGGGGGTTTAAGCTATCGTTCTGAAAATTCTTGTGCACAGAGAGTCGTGGATGGGGGTCATTTTGAGACCACTCTCAACTTTCTGCGTGCTGTGGTTCACGTGCAATATTTTTTTAAAAATCGGGGTTTGGGTTTTTTTTTTTTATTATTATTATTATTTTGGAAGCGATGACAGGCACATTCAACTCCCAATCCTGATGAGAATTCATCTCCTCAGAAAGCATCCTCCTCCAATCCCAGCGTTGGAGGGGGGACTAAGGCAGACCCACCCTGAGAACTTTCTGTTTTGTGTCTCTTTGTGGGTTGGCGTTCGTGGAGGGAACACTTACTTAGCTAGTGCTCCTGCTTTGGAGATAGATTAATTTAATATAGGTTTAGTTTGGCGCGTGTGTGTGTTTGTTTGCTTCTTTCTGACTTGTAGCTTAGTTTGCCCTGTGTTTTCCCCTTACTTTGATTTAATATAAACTTTATTTTTGAATTTTGGAGTGTGTGGTTGGGTTGGTTGCCCCCCCCCTTCCCTGTATTAAAGCCTGACTGTTCTGCTTTTGTGAAAGCTTTCTTTTGAAAGCATACACACACTTTTTGTCCCATTTCCCTACATTTATATTCTTAAACATATTTTATTATATTCTTTCACATAGTCCATTAGTATATATTCTCATACATATTATATTAGTATTCATATTTTGTTCTTCTTATAGTAGTGGTTGGTTCTTTTTCCCCCTCCCCTCTCTTAAATCCTGATTGTGTTTCCTTCTATCTTCTATATACCAAATATACCAAAAAAATTGGATTCTCTTTTTCTTCTCTGTGTAACTTCGACGGAGTGGGCTGCTTTTGTCAAGTTCAACAGGCAGCCACAGATTGAGCATTTTGGGGAAAGCATACGCACACCATTTCCCTATTCTTAAACATATTATTATTATATTCTTTGACATAGTCTTAGTAGTCTATTAGTATACATTCTCATACATATTAGTAGTAGTATTCATATTTTGTTCTTCTTATAGTAGTGGTTGTCCCATTTCTTGTCCCATTTCCCTACATTTATTAGTAATATTCTAAAACATATTATTATATTCTTGTAGATATTCTTAGTAGTATATTCTCATACATATTAGTAGTAGTATATTTTATTGTTCTTGTCCCATTTCCCTACATTTAAACATATTATATTCTTCTTATACATATTCTTAGTAGTACCTTATACATAGTATTAGTAGTATTAATATTTTGTTAGTCATCATGAAAAGAGAAAGCAGGCGTGCTGAAAGCAGCAAGGCTCAGTCTGCCAGCAGGGCTTCCTCTCCTCCTGTGAAACTCAAACGGGCAACTCCTTGGCTGACTGCTCCAAAACAGAAGCAGGACAAGCAGCAGGCAGAGCCACTCTCTTCTGCAACTTGTGCCCGGCGTTCTCTTTTTGAGGGTGGGAATGGGAAAAGTGCCCGTTTGCAAGAGGCACGTGGCAGCAGTGCCATTAGAGGAGGAGGAGTATCCCCAACTCCTTCATTCTCCTTTCAGCCCACGAGCCCGCTGATGGACCTAGACGAGGTCCTCAGCACAGTGGAGGGGGGGGAGGAGGAGGAGGCGGTGGGCCTCCAGGATGTGGGGGCTGAGGAGGAGCAGCAGCAGGCCGAGGCTCTCTCCCCAGTCTCATCCCACACCCCTGTTTCTGTGGCAACACCAGAGAGCTCAGGCGGGCAATTGGTGGTGTCACCACAGAAACGAAAGACAAGCATCGTGTGGGACCACTTTGAGTTGGGAGCGGATCCCCGCTTTGCTGTCTGTCGCCACTGCAAACTCAGCCTAAGCAGGGGTTCATCGACAGGGCATTATGGAACCAGCAGCATGAAGATGCATCTTCATAGGCAGCACCAGGCGATCTTGCTGGGGAAAGAGGCGGGCAAGGCGACTGGTTCCAGGGGAAAGCCGAAGGCTGCTGCTGGCACTGCCACTCTAAGCTCTCCATCTCCCATCCCCACAAGGGTTAGGCAGGCAACCCTGCAGGACATGGGGTGGGGGAAGTATTGACCCACAAGATGGCGTTTTCCAATGCCCACCCAGGGTGCTACTGTGTTGGGGCATCTGCCGGGACTGACTCCTCCCCAATACTAGATCTATGACATGTCACTCTGCCTGCCCCTCTGCTAGCCTGTCCTCCTCGGTGACCGACTCGCTGGGATGGTTTGCGTTTGCAATGCGTGACTAACTGCAATGCTGGCTTAGAAACCAGCCATCACTTCCTTGTGCCCCCAGAAATGCCCGCAGCCTGCCTGCCTGCCTGCCCGCCTCCCCCGGGGTGCTGCTGTGGTGGGGCATCTGCCAGGACTGACTCCTCGCCTACTCTGCCTGCCTCTCTGCCCGCCTGGTGCCTGGTTTGCTCCCAATCGTCCTCCTCTGTGCCCCTCAAGGCGTAACTGCTGGCTTAGAAAGAAACAACCAGCCATCTTTGCCTCACTTTGCGCCCACTTATGGGTTGGTTTGCTATGCGTTAGTGCTCAAGCCATCCTTGCGGCACTACAATGCATGCTGCCTGCCTGCTTTCCATTGATGGTGCTATATAAATAAATAATAATAATAATAATAATTCTCCCCTTCCCGCCTTGCAGCGATGGTGTATGTGTCTTGCTTTGACTAAGGGGAGAAGTCCTTCCTGCGCTCACTTAGACTTTATCAAATTCAATAATCCCTTTTTCAAATGTGCCAGAAGATTTAGGGTTATCTCGTGGCATGTTGGGATTGCCTTGGAACTGGCCCCATTGAGCTGTCTGCAATTGCAACTTTAAATCCCTGACATACTGGAGTGTTCAAATTTCAAAAGTTCCCCTAACATCAGGGGATGATGGGATTGCCTTGAAACTTGGTGTCCATGGGGACACATGGGTAAGCTGTCATGGGACCAAAGGATAGGTTTCTAACGTGCAAATTGACGTAGTTGTAGAATGGGACTTGATTTGGGGTGAGTTAAAAAGTTTAAGCCGCGCCAAAAATCAGGGGATGATGGGATTTGCTTGCAACTTGGCGTGCATGTGGACACATGGATAAGCTCTCCTGGTGCCGAGTTTGAGGTTTCTAACATGCAAATTGACGGAGCTATCCCAAGGGGTGTGAATGGGGTGCCCGATTTTCATAAATTCCCCAAAAATCAGGGGATGATGGGATTGCCTTGAAACTTGGCGTGCATGTGGACACGTGGATAAGCTATCATGGTGCTGAGTTTGAGGTTTCTAACGTGCAAATTGACGTAGTTGTAGAATGGGACAATTTGGGGTGAGTTAAGCCATGCCAAAAATCAGGGGATGATGGGATTTGCTTGCAACTTGGCGTGCATGTGGACACATGGATAAGCTCTCCTGGTGCCGAGTTTGAGGTTTCTAACATGCAAATTGACGGAGCTATCCCAAGGGGTGTGAATGGGGTGCCCGATTTTCATAAATTCCCCAAAAATCAGGGGATGATGGGATTGCCTTGAAACTTGGCGTGCATGTGGACACGTGGATAAGCTATCATGGTGCTGAGTTTGAGGTTTCTAACGTGCAAATTGACGGAGCTATCTAAAGGGGTGTGAATTAGGGTTATGGGAGGTGCGTTAGAGGGTAGAGCCGCGCCAAAAATCAGGGGATGATGGGATTTGCTTGCAACTTGGCGTGCATGTGGACACATGGATAAGCTGCCCTGGTGCCGAGTTTGAGGTTTGTAACATGCAAATTGACGGAGCTATCCCAAGGGGTGTGAATGGGGTGCCCGATTTTCAAAAATTCGCCAAAAATCAGGGGATGATGGGATTGCCTTGAAACTTGGCGTGTGTGTGTATACGCCCATGAGGTGTCATGGTGCCAAACGTGAGGTTTCTAACTTCAACGGAAAAAAAGTTGTTTACTTTTTTAGCTTTCAATGCAAGCCTATGGGGGGGCAAAAACGGAGCTCCGGATCCGATCCGGAGCTCCGGGCGGAGCGGAGCGGAAGTGGGCGGAGCGGGGGCGGGGCGGAGCGACCCGCTCCGAAAAATGGCGGATCTGCAAGTGAAGCGGAGCGGGGGGTCCGTGCACACCCCTACTTCCTATGGCCTTGAGCAAATTACTTTTCATTTGGTCTCACCTCTGGGAAGTGAGTGTTTTGTGACCAACCTTGGCAGCCTCTCTCTGAACGGTCAAGTTGACTTCAGCCCCAAGGCAGCCATTTTGTGAGAGCAGCCATGACACTCAAAATTCCAAATGTGTCCACTGACCCCCCCCCCCCAAAAGGTTGGGGAATCCCTGAACTAGCCGATGCACATTTTGTGCAAATCTGTGTTATCTTTTGTCCTCAATTCTGTTTTGTTTTGGCGTTGCATTTGGCCATGCACAAGTGACCACTCTGCCATTTTGAACCGGGGGGCTCCCTGTTGCTGACCCCTTACTAGAAAAATTGCAATGGTCCAGAATAGAAGATTTGCATTTTAAAACAGGACGTGGATGCTCTGAGGGTTTCCCCTCCTGGAATACACTGCGCCTAATGGAAATCCAAAACATGGCTGCTAGCGGAAATGGCTTCTTTTTGAGGTTAGCATTCCCTTCTTTCAAGTTAATTTGATCTCAACTAAAACCTTCCCTCCCTCCTGCCATCTCCAACCATTTCCCAGCTACTCTGAAAGATCAGATAGATTATATTGAAAGCTACTGTATGATTAAGGACCCATTTGGCTTTAATAAAGGCAGTTTTTATGGAGCTAGACTCGTTATTTCATCAGGATAAAGCTGTAGCGGATGGAAGGGAAAAGCTTTAATGTTCTTCTTCTCAGGAGGAAAAATATGTATCTCATGATGTTTTTTTAAAAAAATAATAATAATAAACATACTATAGAAATAACACTGGATGCAAAAATGACATCTTAAAGAGTGAATTTATGTCTTTCTATATTTGTTTTGTACAAATGGCTCTGGTTTCTATTATGGCCATTGAGTTGCAGATTTCATTTTCACATAAATGCAACATAAAATTAAATAAACAAAGCCCAGATCTGTCAAGCGAGTGAACTGTAACAGGGACACACTGGCAAACCTGCAACTCTTCCAAGGAGAGATTGATTCTTTCTTTCTTTTTTCCCCCAATAAGGGCCAAATTCGACAACATGGCAGAAGCTCTGTGATCAGAACTCCCACAGGTTTTTTAAAAGTTAAAAGCAGCCGTGCGGGTGGAGAGGGAGTCTGGGATCAGATGGTGTCTGTACCGCTGGGGAAGAGGGGAGGTGGTTAACCTAGTGCCAGCTCCAGGTTATGGGAGGTTGGACAAGAAGCCCCCAGTTCCTCCTTTCTGGATGGGCCCAGATCCTTCTGAGAAGACAGTCAAAGAGGTAGCGTCAATAAGGAGGAGGAGCATGGACAAGAAGCTCCAGGCCTTGACAGTGGCCCTCTCTGGGATATGGGCCTCAGCATGTGCCTGATTAGACCAACCCTGGGTTAACGCTACACACACACACACACACACACACACACACACACACACACCATTATTTCCCTATCTAAATTGCCCCCTTTCTTCCTCATAATATTAGAGCTCGGGGGTCATCTAATGAAGCTGATCGACTCAGGAGAGTCAAAAGGAAGAACTTTTTCACACAGGGCAGAGTTAAACTTCAGGATTCTCTGCTACCTCAAGATGTAGTTATGGCCGCCAACTTGGATCAATGGTTGAGGGATGCTGAGAGTTGTAAGTCCAACATATCTGGAGCACAACCAGGTTGGAAAGGCTGTGCTAGAAGGTTCCGGAATGTTAGGAACCTTCTGGCGCTCATACACAGAGAGAAAACTTCTGAAACATTCCCTCTCCTAAATCAATGTATTGCCTCATCTCTCCATGCCACAAATGGTTAGCTATTTCTTCTTCCACCATCAAAGGCCCGGATACGCTGACAAAAAGGACGAGTGTTATTATTCTTTGAATGGGTGTGTAGGATTTGTTAGCTAATCCGTTTCATGGGACCTTCCCTCTCCCCCCTCTGTTCTGAGCTGCCGGTGTTTCGAGAGACTGGGAAGGAATTCTTCCTCTGTACTCTAGTTCTATGGGCAAGCCATCTTTTCACACAACAGCTCGTTGGCCTATGACCAAAACAACAACAAAAAAACAAGTGGGGGAGATTAGAGATTATGCTCTTTCAGATCTCCTTCCCATATTGGCCTCTTTCTTTAGCTATCTGCCATAAGAGACATACAGCTAGAGCTAGTTAACAGGACCCAGTAGACGCTTTTTTCACCAAGTTGAATTACACTTTTCAAGTTGGCCATACTAGAAAGCAAAAAAATCCTTTTGCCACAAGGTTTATGGCAAGCCATGAAAAGGAATGCTGAAAAGGGACCTCTCTCTCTCTCTCTCTCTCTCTCTCTCTCTCTCTTGCGCACCCACACAAGATGTTGAACTTTTGCTAACACACATGATTTGAAAGATCTCATCGGTTCATTGGTCAACAGCTTCGTATTGTGCCTTGCACACGGTGGGACCTGAGGACCCAACTAGATGTGACCGTTAATTTGTGTGAGAGCAATTAACATGGACGGCTATTTAACATGTAAATAAATGGTGCAGGGACACCCCCCACTCCAAGCAGGATCAGGATCACGGCAGGGAGGCAGGGGACTTTAACACTTCCCCCACTGACACATACACTGCTGTATTGACCCAATTAAAATCTCTGCCCAAATCTACTGTTTGCATCAGAATGGAAGCTCCTCTTATCTTGTTTGCCCCCACCCCAACCCAAGAAGCAACCCTAGATGACCTGCCAAAAACTTCTTCACACAGCACATAGTTAAACTATGGAATATGCTCCCACAAGATGTAGTGATGGCCACCAATTTGGATGGCTTTAAAAGGGGGTTGGATACATTCCTGGAGGAGAAGGCTATCCATGGCTACTAGCCCTGATGGTTATGTGCTACTTCCAGTATCAGAGGCAGTAAGCCTGTATACACCAGTTGCTGGGGAACATGGGCAGGAAGGTGCTGTTGCACTTGTGTCCTGCTTGTGGGTTCTTAGTCAACAGCTGCTGGCCACTGTGTGAACAGAATGCTTGACTAGATGGACCCTTGGTCTGATCCTGCAGGGCTCTTCCTAGGTTCTTATGATACATGGTGCCCTGGGCAAACCATGCAATCAGTGACCGCACCTCCAATCCCGAAAGGCAGATCTAGTCTGAGGTTTTTGGTAAACTGGGAAATTATTGTTGTTTATTCGTTCAGTTGCTTCTGACTCTTCGTGACTTCATGGACCAGCCTACGCCAGAACTTTCTGTCGGCCGTTGCCACCCCTAACTCCCCCAAGGTGACGGACACTGCCCCTATTTTCCATTTAATGCAGAACACTCCCCACACAACACACACACACACACACACACACACATCTTACCATTTATAATAAAAAGTGCCCCAAATAGCGTTTTTTTAAAAAATCTTAGTACTGTATCAACACAGAGGAACTGATAAAAAGAACAAAGAAGATGAGCATAGTTCTGGAAGGAGGGTCCCAATTGCATGCTTGGGGCAACCTGGTCAAGAAGCCCCTAGGCTCAGCCCTCTGAGGGGGGAGGCTCTTACTCCCTGCCTCCAACTGGGAGCAGCAGAGTAGCAGGGGGATATCCCGCATCGCTTGAGGGAGGACCGGATCCCCAAAGTGGGCGAGCCTAGTTCGCCTATAAAGACGCCCGCCTTGCCCCATCACAACAACACCAAGGCGATTTCCCCAGGTAGCCCTGAGCTTGTTCACACACATCCCTCAATGGCAGTTATTTACTTTTGTAAAAAATGTTCACATTCTTTGCCTCCATGTATTTAATGTCCTTTCTGGTTTGACCCGATTCCCAGAATGTGTCTTTGGGCATGTCTATACGGCTTCTTTACCCCGACCTAAATGCACATATTCGCATTTCCAATTTACCATGACTTTTAGATCAACGTCCGAGTTTGCACCGCATTGTCATTATGTGTCCTTGGGGGAGTTACACCGCATTTTGACATGTGGCCATTACTTTCAGGGCAGGACAAAGTGATTGGCTGAGTTCCCGCCTTCCCACCTATCGCGTCCTCTGGCTGCCTCGTTCCTTCCCGCCGTTTTCATGTCCGAAGATGGAGCTTTTAAAATGAAAACAAAGAGGGGGGAATGGGCAGTGAGAGGGAGGAGACAGTCCCCAGCTTGCATCCTTGCCTGCTCTCTCGTTCCTTTCCTCACTCAGTTTTCCTCGTATAAGGAGAATGGGCAGATACAGGTTTTAAAATGAAAACAAAGAGGGGGGAATGGGCAGTGAGAGGGAGGAGACAGTCCCCCACTCACACCCTCGCCTGCTCTCTCGTTCCTTTAAGCCATCGGTTTTCCTCTTCTATGAATCTACGGTGCTCTGCAGATAACATTTATAGCTTTGTTTGTCTCTAGTCCGTAGCATCGTATGTGCGATAAAGCGCATGTGCGCATTAATAACTATACTACAAGAAAAAAACACCAGGAGATAAATCACTGTTGCTGCTGCAGTGTGACACTCTTTACCTAGATTCGAATCAACGAAAATTTGGGTTTATAGTAAATGAGGAGCAATCCCGTTGTTGAATAGACAGGGGCCAGGTCACAAGCTGTTAGCATGAAAAGAAGAGGCTTTTTGGTTTCCACTGTAGCTATGATGACTGGTTGTTCCCACAGCAAGGAGGAGAAATTGAAAACGAGCCCTTGCACAATAACTTACCTATGAACAGCTCACTTTCCCATCCCCAGGTGTTTTGATTTGGCTGCTGCCCAGAAGTGTGAGGGTTTTATATCCTTTTATATGTTTTTAATCACATCTGAGGTATCTGCTTTTGCTCTCATTATCTATAAATACAGCTTTAATCTTCGTTGGGATCCTGCTAAGCTCACGGGTTTTTCTCTCTTTTTTGGCAGCGCAGCCTTGGAGATTATTTTTAAAACAAGGAAAGAAAGACGATGCGAAAGGAAGCCTGAAAGATAACCGCCTTGTGCACAAAGTCACACAGTTGTACGATGATGTGAGTTACTCTGAAATAACTGTTGTGCACAACACGCACCCTAGTTCCGCTGTCGTCTTTGTTCTTCTTAAATTGCAATGGGCTGGGAAAAGGACAAATGAAGTTCTAAATAAACAGGACTTCTCAAAATGGAACTGTAGCTCAGTGATAGAGCATGCAAAAGGCCTCTGTTAATGTAGTTTTTTTTATAATAAGAACATAAGAAGGGTCCTGATGCTGGATCAAACCAAGAGTCCATCTAGTGCAGCACTCTGTTCACACAGTGGCCAACCAGCCATCGGCCAGGGACTAACAAGTCAGGGCATGGTGCAACAGCACCCTCCCACCCATGTTCCCCAGCAACTGGTGCACACAGGCTTATTGCCTCGAATACTGGAGGTAGCACCCAACCATCAGGGCTAGTAGCCATGGATAGCCTTCACCTCCAGGAATTTATCCAACCCCCTTTTAAAGCCATCCAAATTGGTGGCCATCACTACATCTTGTGGTAGTGAGTTCCATAATTTAACTATAATTTAAGAAAAAGACATGAGAAGTGTTGCAAAAACATAGGAGGTTACAAATGGAAATTGTCATTATTTGAGACTGCTCCACCCCCTGCTGTAAAATTCCACGAATGAGGCAGGACGATAGTATTATAAAAGCCTTGTCTGGAAGTTCCCTATATCAGCAATCCTCTTTTTTTCCACTCAGGTCCGGCCCTACCATTAGGCAGAGTGAAGCAATTGGCCCAGGCAGCAGATGCTGGGAGGTGGCAGCAGGATGTCAGAGGAGAGACCTGTGTGCCTTGTGCTCTCCCCTAACATAGCTTGCTGGAGGGGGCTGTTCCATCATCAGTGCTAGAGACAGATTTACCTGCCATTCCAGTGGGCTTTTGTACATGGAACAGGAAAGGTCGCCATTTTGTTTTTCACTTCAAGCAAATGTCTTGCTCACTCTCCATCTTAAAACTGTTACAAATTGCTGACTCTGGGCTTTTACATCATGCTCAGTTTTTCCTCTTCTCTTTGCTCTTCTTCTCCCACCTCATCACTTTTGCTTAATATCCACCCTGAAGAAATGTTCTGGACAGCTCAAAGGCTTGTTCATGACTTTCTGACATTCTCAATGGTCTTAATAAAGGGATTACACCCCGTTGGCTTTTGGATTATTTCATTCCGTCGTTCCTTTTAAAAGAATCCAGTCATATTCTGCTGCTTGTAAAAATGTGCAAAGGGTGTTGAGCATTGCTGTGACATGCAAGTAATCATGTATTAAAATCAGATTAAAGCTGATGCCCTGAAGGCAAGGCCTACTGCCACGTTGGTTTATCCTGAGGTCTTTGTAAGAAATGAAAGATTGGCTCTGAGGCTCCATTAACTCAATTGTGTTCTCTCTATAAGAACGAGAGGAAAATGTTTTGCCACCTCTGTTTCCCAGCTGTGTGACTGGAGCAAATTCAACAGGTGAAGCTTTCTTCATCACTTGATCTCTGTGCCAGGTGGAAACATGAAAGATGCAACCAGAAAATGCACAGAAACAACTCCAGCCAAGTAAAAAGGGAACATATGAGTCCCTCCACTTGGCAACCCCAAAATGGAAATATATGCAAGGTACATGCAAATCAGCAAGCCTTGTTTTTTTCTTTGGCAATCTCTCTGGAGTTCAGCCCTAGCTACATCGCTGCAGTTTCAGGAGTAATTGCAAGCTCCAAGGATTATAATACATCCTGATGCCAAGACTGACCAGAGATGTTGTTGGCAAAATGCTACCCTTGCGAACATAAGAAGAGACATACTGAATGAGACTAAGGGTCCATCTAGTCCAGCATTCTGTTCATACAGTCGCCAACCAGCTGTCAACAAGAAACCCACAAGCAGGACATGAATGCAACAGCACCCTCCAACCCATACTCCCCAGCAACTGATATTGGAGATAGCAGCCATATCCAATCCCCTTTTAAAGCCATCCAAATTGGTGGCCATCACTACATCTTGTGGTAGTGAATTCCATAGTTTAACTCTGCACTGTCTGAAGAAGTCCTTCCTTTTATCTGTCCTGAATCTCCCACCCATCAGCTTCCTGGTTTTAGTATTATGGGAGAGGGAGAAAAATGTCACCCTTGTTCATTTTGGCAGAGAAAATAAACACAGAGCAAGTAGATGTGGCACGGAGAAAGCCTTCAGTCACCATCCTGTGAATTTGAAAAAGAAAAAGACCTTCTGATGGACAACAACTGTCAACTTAATTCTTAATTATATCATTTTACAAATGGCAATCAATTACGAAAATTAAAATTAAAAAATGCAATCAAAGCACCAACAACTCTTGCTAGTCTTTGTTTTGAAAGAATTGCTTTTTTGAGAGAGAGAGAGAGAGAGAGAGATGAACTCTGAAGTTTAAAGGCAACGGACTGCTTTGTTAGAACCCCCCTGAAATCTGAAATTAATTGCTCAACATTACAAGCTGCTGGCAACCAAGCGTCTGCTGGAATGAAGGGCGATTATTTAAAATGGAATGCACTTCCCCCGCTGAAAACATGAAAAAGGCTGTCATTTACTTTGTCAGCTCTTGAGCTGGGTAATATCAAGGAAGCCAACTGTGCGCGGCACCAAACGTGTATGAAATCAGGCGCAAGAGTGTTATCAGCGGTAGCATTTGTTGCACCAGGTAAGCAGCAACGCACCCAAAACATTGCACTGACGCTTCAACATGGATGCAGTTGTATTGTTTACGACGTTGAGATTAGACATGGGTGGAAAAGGTGGAGGGGAGAGGTAAGACAGAAGAAGTGGTGGCAATCCTATTCATGGCTATGACCCATACATCCATGGCTATTAGCTTCATCACACCAGCGTTATACTGTGCAATCACTGCGAATTGTGCGCAAAGGACTCCGGAGTTTTCCAGCTTATAATCTGCTTTTACTGTGAAGCACTCCCATGCATCCCACTTTAATTGTGCTTCTTAGCCAAAAGAAGCGTCGTACTTTAGTACCCCTTTAAAAGCTAATCTTTTGTTGTTCTCCGAGAGGCCACTGTGGGCGCCGGAGGAGGATTTGATATTTTTAAACTTCAAATTAAACAAATGCTTACATCTGTGTAAGTTTTAAAGATAAAGACATCAAAATTGGCACAGTAATAGATACCGTATTTCTTCGATTGTAAGACGCACACTAATTTCAGTACCACCAACAGAAAAAAAGCTTTGATTCTAAGAAATAATAAACGCACCCGCGATTCTAAGACACACCCTGTTTTTAGAGATGTTTATATGAGGAAAAAGTGCATCTTAGAATCGAAGAAATACGGTATTAAGGTGGGCTTTCAGCATACCAAATTTGAATCGGATTGGGTTATCCATTGATTTTTTTTAATGATTTTTTACATTTCCACCCCTTAAACCCTTTTCCTGGTATGCGCTGCTGCCCAGGGTGTGATTTAGCTAACATCAACAACGACAGCTTTACGCTATGGGGATAATTCAAGGGAAATGGATACGTGGGATGAAGCTCTATGAACATGAATGGAACAAGAGGCAAATCTGTCATCATACCCGGCTACACAGTTCCTACTTCCTCACCATGTCGTGGTGATGCTAGGTGGACACCAAACCATGTTATGTCAACTTCAAGGCCTTGTACTCATAAGAACGTAAGAAGAGCCATGCTGGCTCAGACCAAAGGCCTATCCGGTCCAGCATTCTCTACTCATGGTGGCCAACCAGATGTTTATGGCACGGATAGGCAATTGTGGAGGGTTGGGGACCCACATTGTCTCTGGGGACCACATACCATAGCTGCCGCAACAACCAAAAGCTGTGTGGCAGGCTAGGGAGGATGCGGTTTTTCTATATGGGAAACAGCAATGCACACTAGATGTCTTCAAACTCAACAGTTATTTATTATAACTTGCAGAAACACAGAGCAACCTTGTAAGTGGTTCAGTCCTCTAGTCTCAGCATTGTCCTGGCCTCTCGGGGAATTATGCCGGCCCCAGCTGCATTGGCTCCTCTTCCTCCTCCTCCTTGCTTGCTTGTTAGGCAGAGAGCCAGCCAGTAAGGAGGCAGCGGCATCTGCTGCTCCTCTCTTGCTAACTACCACCATTGTTTGGGCCAGAGGGAGAGGCAGGTGAACAAGCAGGCTGCAATTCTGGTCACCACACCTAACAAAGGATATTATAGAGCTGGAAAATAAAATGATTAAAGGGCTGGAGCATCTCCCCTACGAGGGAAGGTTACGTCAACTGGGATTGTTTAGCTTGGAAAAAAGGAGGCTCAGGGGAGACATGATAGAGGTGTACAAAATTATGCATGGAATGGAGAATGTGGATAGGGAGACATTATTCTCCCTCTCTCAAAATCCTAGAACCCAAGGGGGTCATCCCATGAAACTGATTGGTGGGAGATCCAGGACAAATAAAAGGAAGGACTTCTTCATTCAGCGCATAGTTAAGTTATGGAACTCACTACCACAAGATGTAGTGATGGCCGCCAATCTGGATGGCTTTAAAAGGGGGCTGGATAAATTCCTGGAGGCTAAGGCTATCCATGGCTACTAGCCGTGATGGTTGTGTGCTATCTCCAGTATTCGAGGCAATAAGCCTGTGTGCACCAGTTGCTGGGGAACATGGGCAGGAGGGTGGTGTTGCACCATGTCCTGCTTGTTCATCACTGGCCAATGGCTGGTTGGAGACTGTGTGAATAGGGTGCTGGACTGGATGGACCCAAGGTCTGATCCAGCATCAGGGCACGTCTTATGTTCTTATGTTCTTAATGGTGAAGAGGCGGCAGTCGTCCAGGGATCTCTTCCCATTGGGCCCGTGCTGGGGCGTGGGCCCTCAGCAGGTGCCCAACCATGCCTATCCTTGTTTTGGCCTTGGGTGTTTTCTTAGGAAACGTCTCTGCTTCTGACTTTTTCTCAATTATCATTGCTCCATTTTTCCTCTTCCACCCCGTCCCATCAACAGCCCCTTTCCCTTCTCTGCCCCCTCCTCCGGTGCATTTCCATAAATGTGGAGACAGCTGGCCAGGAAATAAGGGTGAGGCACATACACAAAACAAAACAAAAAACCTCTGGGAAAATAATGTATCACACCATTTTCAAGCAAAAGTGGAATTAATTAAATCCGAATTTCAACTGTACATCAAAAGTTGAACTCCACTCCAAGAGTGCTTCAGAGAGCTGAACCCCAGCCAGCCAGCCCCCAAAAAACAAAAACAAAGGCCCATTGCTGCCTCCCTGGACTATGGCTATTATTATTTTTCTTGGAAAAGCGTATTTCAGCAAAGATCACCTGTGTCTAATAGGAGCGGCGAGGGCCAAGGTTTGTTCCCATACCTGGAGGGCTTTTGTGAAGAGGTCCCCAGTGAATGGAGCTGCCTGTTTAATTCGCCACATTGGCTTGTTAAGAGTCCAAAAATCGCTTTTGATTGGCAAAAGTCCTGCTGAGGAGTGTCACGGGCTCAATGAAACTATACTGCCAGTTCCCAGCTAAATGTGGGAGGCATCCAATACAAAGAAAGAGGACCTGGTACTGCAGAGATTTGGGCAAAGAGCAGTGTGGCTCAGCTTGCATTAGTTCCTGCCCTGTGTATGGAGGGGTGTAGAACCTCAACACCTGGTGTTCCCCAGGTCATGGCCACGCCCCTTTCCCGTGGTCCCGCCCCTTTCAACTGGCCATTGATCTTTTCGTTATTTAACAGCTTTAGTACAATTCTCCCCTGCCCCCATTTTAAGGGGGTGAGCCAAAACTTCACAGAAAATTTGAGTTTTGAGGAGGGGTTTGAAGGAAGGAAACGCTGGGCTTATTTCAGCAGGCACTTCCATGTACGGATGGGAGAGAAATTCATTTGGTTTGCATTTTAATGCAAAACGAACCTAGTTTTTGTCACTGCCAAACCAAGTGAACCAAGCCTCAGTTAGCCTTTGAAATAATTTTGCAGTGGAGTTCTCCCATCAAAACGTGCATACGAATAGATGTATGTTGGGCAGAATTGTGTACAACAAAATGGCATGAATTAGGAGAAATGCACATTTTCATGCAGACTTTAAAAAAAAGGGAGACTTTGAAGTTCAGGAGGAGTTGAATTTAAGATTGGAAAAAATCTCAGAACTCTGGATGACCCAAACTCGATTGGAAAAATGAGAAGACTCATTTCTCCATAATGAGTTCCTCTCATTATGTTTTACCTAGGCAACCTTTGCTGCCTCTAAAAGCCTCTTTTCTTCTCAAACCACATCTGCTGGAATCGAAATGCAAGCCAGGATGGATTGAAATTCATGGAAATGCATGACTCTCCCCCATTCGTAAGCAAGCCCTCCGTTCCATTGCATTGCTTATGAGAAATAAACAGTGGCCACCATGTAAATATGGTCAAGCTCTGTCCATCACGCTAATTTCAACATTATGATTATGTTATGACAGAGTTCCCAAAATACAAACAATCATAAAGAGGAAAATGATGAGTACGTGGCTTACAACTGTCCATCAAACGCCATGCGTGTCCTTTATTTTAGAATTGGCAAAATTCTAAAATAAGTTTCGTGGGCAAGGAAACGGAACGAGAGGAGGGTTCCAGTCTAATCCCAACCCCTTCTACACTTTCCCCATCCACCTGTCCATCACTGAGGCCATTGCCATGGGCACAGGGACTGCACCACAACCCCAATTCTCAGTGGGATCCATTGAAAACCATGCCAACATCTATTTGCATTGTGAGTTCTGTTTCTAGTGTGACGGAAAGTTATTGGCTGACTTCTATATAGATGCTACCACAATCCCCACAGGGCAAAACTCCTTGTTTTCGGATGATTCTGGCCTATGATTACAGAGGAAACCTGGGCTGTGCTTATGGCAGAAGGTGCGATTCTAATTCCTGGTGATTTATGAACATTCCGTTACACCAGAGTCTGTCGTTCCTGCCGCGGCTGGCTCAGCCAGGGGCATGCTGGGAATATGGCTGTGCAGAACAAAAGAACGTTTCATCCAGATGGGAAGCACGCAATCTTGTAGAAACAAAGTTGTTTGCCTTAATTTGCTGCTCTGCTTTTGCAGCTGGCTCGCTGGCTCTCTCGCTCTCTCTCTCCCCACTCCAGCACAAAGTTAATTATTAGCCAACTTTAAGAAGGGGGGAAAGCAAGCCGCGATCTCCAGTTCTAATACTGAACGGCAAACACACATACACAAGTATTCCCACTGAAATGAAGGCAGCTGAAACAAACGCCAAGACAATCTTGTTGTTCAGGGAGGGGTCAATGATCTGCTTTGTGGGTTCCAGGTTTGATCCCGGTTAGAAGGGTCATGTCAACAGATAATGAGAAATATTCTTCTCTGTCTGAGATCCGGGACAGCCACTGCCTGTCAAAGTAGTGGCTTAGACGGACAAATAGCCTGGGGTGCAAGGGGTGAGGGAGACGGGAGCAGGCAAAGAGATCATCAGGCCCTGCTCCAGTTGGACTGCCCCACCCCTGGGAAATGAGAAGGGAAGCAGGGCCATTTCCCCAGCCCTGCTGAGACCCTACATTTTCCCTCTTCCCTTCCCATCCCTTTTTCTTTGTGTGTTGCGTCTTTTTTAGATTGTGAGACTGTCTTCTTTTGCAGATTGTTTTGCAACTCCTAGCCTAATGTTGTCAACACTGACTGGCAGTGACTCTCCAGGGTTTCAGGCAGGATTCTTTCCCAGCCCTACCTGGAGATGCTGAGGATCAAACCTGGGACCTTCTGCGTGCAAAACATGTGTGCTTCTCCCCCACTGAGCATCAGCCCTTTCCTGAAACTATCTTTCCTTTCACCTTCTCTGGGGTTGTTCTTTTGTAGTAGTGCACAGTACAGCTGCATAGGAGTACAGGAAGTTACGTTTTTAATCGAGAAGCATTCAGATAGCGCTGACTTGAGGTTTGGCCCCCTCCTCCTTCCCAAGGCTCTGCTGCCCACTTGCTTGCCCTCCCCCTGTGGGCCCAATCCACCCAACTGCCCAGAGGAAGCGCACAAGGGAAGTGGATTGGATGTTGTTCAATCTCTTCACTCTTGTCATTGTTTGCATCCTTGGAAAGGACAAGCAAACAGGTGGTGACAGCAAGGAGGAGGAGGAGGATTTTTTCATTTCATTTCATTTCTTGCATTTTTATACCGCCCAATAGCCAAAGCTCTCTGGGCGGTTTACAAAAATTAAAAACTACAACAATATTTAACAATGTACAAATCAACAATATCACAATAATATTCAAAATATACTAAACACGCATGTACAGCAAAACAAACCAGGTGAGGGGAAAAAAGCCTTCAGCTCCAGCCTTGCTTTAATGTCTCCAGGTGGGAGGAGGATGTGGTGGAGGACAGCCAGAAGCCACCAGAAAGTGGCAGTGGATGCTGTCCAGGGGTGTAGACTTCAGCAGGTGCCCAACAACACTGACCTTTGATCATAGAATCATAGAATAGCAGAGTTGGAAGGGGCCTACAAGGCCATAGAGTCCAACCCCCTGCTCAAGGCAGGAATCCACCCTAAAGCATCCCTGACAGATGGTAGTCCAGCTGCCTCTTGAAGGCCTCTATTGTGAGAGAGCCCACAACCTAGGTAACTGATTCCATTGTCGTACTGCTCTAACAGTCAGGAAGTTTTTCCTGATGTCCAGCTGGAATCTGGCTTCCTTTAACTTGAGCCCGTTATTCCGTGTCCTGCACTCTGGGAGGATCGAGAAGAGATCCTGGCCCTCCTCTGTGTGACAACCTTTTAAGTATTTGAAGAGGGCTCTCATGTCTCCCCTCAATCTTCTCTTCTCCAGGCTAAACAGGCCCAGTTCTTTCAGTCTCTCTTCATAGGGCTTTGTTTCCAAAGATGCTGGCCCTGATTTCAAGGGGCCCCTCAGGTGTGCTGGAGGTAAAGTCAGCAGTAGTGTAGCGGAAAATTCTGGACTGCAGGGACTCTTTATGAAATTCTCCACAGCCACATCCCCAAGCAGAGACCAAAATATGCAGGCAGCTGTGTTGATCCAAATCCATGCACCAGTTCTATCAGTTTTCATCTCGACCTGGAGTAGGTGTTTTGTAAAGCTAACAGGTCTTAATTGCCCATGCAAGATCCAGCCACCGCAAAATACTTTGCATTAGAACAATAGAGTGTTGCGGGGTGGGGGGGGAATCATTTCCCTACAGGTACTGTGAGAGTCACAGCTAAGCAATTAGCTCAGAGAAATCTGAACAGGGTGGCAGATGACGGACATTTGGTCTGATCCAACATGATTCTACTTATGACATCAGCGTCCCTGCTAATTATCAGGCTCCCCTACATCACCACAGAGAGGTAGTCCTCAGTGAGCCCGTGTCAACCAAAACACTTGCCCACAATACAGATTTTTTTAATGGTTTAAATACTTCTATTTGAGTTACTTCCACTTCCACGAAACACCCCCGAGACAACGTAAACATAGAATGATACTACAGACATAATAACCTTTCTAAAATAAAGCAGCAACAATAAAATCTAGAACAGCAGATAGAAATGTAGCATAATGAGACCTAGCTTTCTGGGACATTCTATGGAAAGGTGTAGTTAAAAAGTTTGAAATAAATAAATAAACTAATCACTAAAATAAAACTCTCCATTACAACGACTGGGAGAATAAAAAGGTCTTTTTATGTGGCGTCACCAGAAAGGGCATCAGGTGAGCCTCCTAGGGGGAGTATATTCCACTATTGAGGTGCCACCATTGAGAAGGACCTTTCTCTAGTCATCTCTCATCAATATCTGTGATGGCGAGAGCATGGAAAGAAGGACAGCCTCCAAAGATGAGCTCAGCAGGTCAGCTCTTATGGAGATAAGCGACATCTGTCAAGTACCCTTTTCGGGTATGCATGTATGGGATTCCTGGGCAATTGACAAAGTTTTCAGATGTTGGTTGTCACCATAATGCTTTCCCATCACCACTGAATTTTCCACCAAACTCCATTTGCTTTAAGGTTTCTTAGTCCACATGTTTTGCGCATCTATTTTCCCAATGATCTTCCCTACAGATCTCGACTTGCCAGAATATGTAAAGTAGTGTTTTTGAAGTACTTGTATTTTTATTCTCTCTCTCTCTCCCTCCCTCCCACTCTTTTACAAAGTTTTCTGGTTCAGCTTTGCACTGGGATATTTTTCATAAATGGCAAATAAACCCAGACAATTAATCTTCTGCCCCCTCAGGTAACAAATGCATGGCAAATACAGACATCTCATCACGGAAGACTTTTCTATGCCTTTCTTTAACAATAATAATCTTGCTTTGCCAGCATTAAATTCCACCCCCTAAGGGTGTATCCTATCGGATGCAATAAAGAACGACACTATGAATCTTATACATATTAAATATTATGTTCTCCTTTGTTTTTCCCTACTGTTTCTCTCTCTTTCTCTCAGATTAGGAAGCAGCCAAAGTCAACAAAGTTTTACATATACAAAAAGTAAGATAAGAAAGCCTAATGGCTTTTTAAAAAAGGAAAGACAAAAATATTTGTTCCAGTACAAAAAAGGACAGGCAAAATGAACCAGGCATTTCAAGGCTTTTTAGTTTAGAAAAAAGGGTGTCTATGGGAGGATACGGACAGAGGTTTATAAAATTATGCATGGTGTCAAAAGAAATGTGGAGAGAGGGAAAGCTTTTCTCTTTCTCTCATAATCCTTGGGTCGTCTAAGGAATCCCTCTCTTCCTGACATGCTAGTTTTCTATGTGCAGGGGGGACTTTCTTTTGTATGAAGGAGCGTTTAATCCTGCAATCCCCACCTGTAGTCTGACGTGCGACAGCCCAAACCTAAGCTGTATCACTCTAGTGGGCAATAGACTTGAGTGTTCAGGTCAGAGAGAGAGAAACATTCCTGCACCCAGACAGACAAAAGATGTGCAGATGTTCTGAACATCTGGAGCTGCTCTGGGAGACAAGAATACGCCTGCTTGGCTGCCACTGTTGCCTCCTTTTGCTGTGTGTGCCTCTGAGTGGTTGTTTTGCCAATGGCTATGAAATCCAGTCCTGTCCTTGCGGCACTTTGGAAAAGAGAGCTTTATTTAACTGGAGAAAGAAAGGAACTCTTTGGCAACAGATTGGGTAGGAGAAGGCTCTGCCCTTGGCAGAGAGAAGCGCGTCCTTTTTAATTTCCAGAAAGGGCAGCGGTACAGATCCCATGGACTGATGGCAGAGTTCTTTATCCTTGCTCCCTCTCTGATCCCCCACCAAAAAAGAAAGAGCCGGGCTTGGCACACACAGAGAAACTGAGATGTTGAATAAATTAAAACAGAGTCAGCTTTATGATTTGCTGGTAATTGGGCCACACAAGAATAGCTCGGGAGGGAGAAAAAGAAGGGTGTTTATGACAGTCGGCAAGAATCGTGGGACAGGGTTTTTTACTTTGCGTTTGTTGTTTTTTTGCCTTCGAGTAAATACAGCTTTGCTGCCTCAAGAAGAAAAAGAACACCATCCAGTCAGAGGAAGACAAAGTCTCATGAAAAATAGGAGATGAGAAATAAGGCCAAAAAAAAAAAAATGTTTCAAAGTTTGGAAGCTTCTCCTTCCGTTTGTTTTATTTTGTTCTGTTCTGTTCTGTTCTGTTCTCAGCTCAGTCATCGTCACTCCCTGCAATCTTAGGAAATTTTTCAGGGCAATTATTAAGTTTAAAATTGCATGTTCCAAAATGTGTACCCCACCCAGGGTCGGCATCAACTGTAGGGATGACTGGGCACTTGGCCTGTATACTAGTTGCTGGGGAACATGGGTGGGAGGGTGCTGTTGTACTCGTGTCCTGCTTATGGGCATGTGTTTGACTACTGTGGGAACAGAATGCTGCAGGAGACGGACCCCAGTTCTGATCCAACATGGCTGTTATGGTCTTGCACTGCTACAGGTACAAAATAGTTATAAAATACAGCACCATCTAGTGGCCCTTGCTAGTGCAACACCTTCATTCTCTCAGTCTGAACTCATCATTATCTCTTTTTGATGTGATAAAGAGGTGTGTGTGTGTTTCTTTCATGAGATGTTTTTGCATTTTCGATGCTGTGTTGATCTATGTAAATGTTGTGATTTTAAGAGGCACCTTAATATGCCTTATTTTTTATTCATAACATTCCAATCTCCTGTTCCATAATTCATCGGCCGTGAAGGAAAGTTTTACCATCCAAGACGTATGCTTTTCTTTCTTTCTTTCTTTCTTTTTAAAAATGTGTGTATGGAATTAATCTGAAACTAATTTTTGAGGTGTGACTAATCTGTATAAGTAATGAATAAACTTCTTTTAAAATGTTTGTTTAAAAATAATTTTAAAGGATATTTCATCCTCTCCGTACTTGGATAAAAAACAAACTTTTAATTTTATTATATTAAAGTCTGGGAGGGGCAGCCCTTATACTGTTTATTATGCAAAGAGAAGTGAAAACTCAGACTCAATGGCAACAGAATGATTCTAGACCAAGAATTAGCGTTTTTAGAGGTATATAACATGTGAAATAAAGAGAGTATCCCTGACCATGTGCAGAGGGCATTTCTCTCCACAGAATATTCACAATGTACTTGCTCATACCTGAGATATGGCAGAACATCTTGTATAGACAGTCTATTTTAGCTACTAAATAGATTTGACACTTTTTAAGATAGGCTAATGTTATTTAAAATATTTATATCCCGCCCTATATCACTAAGATCTCAGGGCAGCGTACAGATAAATATGCTAATCGCTAGTCATGAATCAGTGAGAAATTATAACATGCCTTAACTACTTCGATTATTTTTTAACCTTATCTTTTAAAGAATTTGTGAGCCTCGTTTGTAAAGTTTAGCCCATGAGATTTAATTTTCTTGGAAACAGCAGGAGTCAGTTATCCTTGCTTATTTATCAGTAGTTCCTCATCTACCTTATCCCTTAACGCTATTTTAGGCAAAATCAAACTAAGGGCTCCCATAAGGCAACACCTTTTACAGCAGCAGAAAATTCAAATAAACGTTCAAATCTACATACGTTTGCTGCTTAGGGACAATAGGAAGGAGGGAAGTCCAGATAACTATGGGAGAAAACACGCCCCAAACATGGCCCCAAGAACTGGATGAAGCTGAACAAAAAAACTTGAAGGTGGCATTTCAGGGTCTGAATTCGTAGGGAGAGATACAGCTCCCTCTCAGGAGATATGGCTTTCACATTTTCAGTTCTCCCTTACTAGCCTTCAGGACTAGAAAGTTTGTTGTTGTTTTTAAATGAAAGCTGAGATAGGTTGCAATTGTGGACTAAATATAGTCTTGGCAGTCTGGATCATTATTAATTATTATTATTATTATTATTATTATTTCTTGCCTGCCTCTCCATTTTGATCGAGGCGGGGAACAGCAATAAATGATAAAATACATAATACTCAATTAAAACATAATATACATTGTTAAAAACATCCTAAAAACATTTTAAAAACATCTTGGAGTAAGGAAGAAAAGGGTGTGATAATGAGGCCTAAATGTGAGACTTAGCAAGTCTGGCTTCGGTTAATCACAGTTGGATCGTTCTGCCTGAGCAAAACCCAACGGAGAGATGCACAAATAGCAAGGGGCAACTTGGTTTGAAATGTCAGCTTTGATCATTTGCTTTCTCTCTCTCTCTGACTGAGACGGGTAGGATATTGTCTTTCCCGTCTGACTGTTATCATGTTGAAGAACGGTGCCAGATGAGAAACTGATACAATTTCAACGCTAACGCATCTTGACGCTCCCAGTGGTACCCTCCTGAAATACCTAATCTGGTTTGACAATGCCACATACTCTCGAAATAACACACACACACTTCAATAAATTGCATCCATTTCTCTGCACTGCCTCATTCCATTTTCATGCCCAAATTTGGACCTTGCCTCTGGTTTATACAAGGGTTCGCGTTATGTGTTCCTGTTTACCAAGGACAGTCCCTAGTACTTGTCCAGGGCTTGTGTCAAAGTTACGCATGGTCAGGCACTTGCTAAAGGCCCACAGCCCAGGAGGGGCCAACAGACCACAGCCTCCTGGACTTGACTCCCCTTCATCTTTGCAAGCTGTTTGCTCACCTGCCTCTCCGCCTGGCCCAGGCAATGGTGGTGGTGAGCCGGAGATGACAATAATAATAATAATAATAATAATAATAATAATAATGATGTTGTTTATTCGTTCAGTCGCTTCCGACTCTTCGTGACTTCATGGACCAGCCCACGCCAGAGCTTTCGGTCAGCCATCGCCACCCCCAGCTCCCCCAAGAGCGAGTCCGTCACCTCCAGAATATCATCCCTCCATCTTGCCCTTGGTCAGCCCCTCTTCCTTTTGCCTTCCACTTTCCCTAGCATCAGCATCTTCTCCAGGGTATCCTAACAATAATATATTTCTTAACTGCCTCTCCAACTGGATCGAGGCAGGGGACAACAAGCATAAAATACATAAAATACTGATTAAAAACATGGCATACACTGTTTAAAAACATCCTAAAAGCATCCTAAAAACATACTAAAAATATCCTGAAATTCTACTGGATAGGCCTGCCGGAAGAGATCAGTCTTGATAGCTTTCTTGAATGCTAAAAGACTGTCAAGCTGACGAGTCTCCTCCAGCAGGCCATTCCACAGTCTGGGAGCAGCAGAAGAGAAGGTCCTCTGGGTAACGGTTGTTAATCTAGTTCTTGCTAGCTGAAGTAGATTCGTCCCAGAGGACCTGAGTGTGCAGGGTGGATTGTACAGGAGAAGGCGATCCCACAGGTATCCTGGACCCAAACCATGTAGGGCTTTAAGAGTGATAACCAACACTTTATACTTCACCCGGAAACTAACTGGCAGCCAGTGAAGAGATTTAGGACTGGTGTGATGTGATCACCCCTAGATGTTCCAGTGACCAACCTGGCTGCCATATTTTGAACTAGTTGAAGTTTCCGTACTAGGCACAAAGGTAGCCCTATGTAGAGCGCCTTGCAGAAGTCGAGCTTCTACCAACTGACACTGTAGAGGCCACCAGTGAGGGAGGAAGAAGCAGCCAGGCACCTCTCCATCATGCCTGGGTCCAGCTGCAGCTGAGAGCCCCCTCCCTCCTGCTGCCAACTGTCAACTAACTGCTGAACTTTGCAACTAAGATTGTAGTGCCTGAATTTGCTTTCCTTTTCCCCCTCCTCCTCCTCCCTCCCAATCCTCTTTCCTTTTGTGTCATGTCTTTTAGATTGTAAGCCTGTGGGCAGGGGCTGTCAAGAAATACTTTTGTAAGCCGCCGTGAGAGCCTTTTTTGGCTGAATGGCGGCATAAAAATGCTTAAATAAATAAATAAATAAAATAAGCCTCGAAGTTACCAGCGCGTGCACGACCATCTTTAGGTCTTCTAACTCTAGGAAGGGGCGCAGCTGACATATCAGCAGAAGCTGATAGTAGGCACTCCTGGCCATCGCATCTATCTGAGCTGTGATTTCCTCCTTGCTCCCTGGCTCTCTGCCTGTCAAGCAAGTTAAGTGGGAGCAATGATGAGAAAGGAACTGCACTGGCTGCCTATTTCCTACCGGGCCAGGTTTCAGGTTCTTGTACTTGTGTACAAAGCCCTAAACAACTTGGGACCAGGATACCTGAGAGAGCGCCTTCTCCCCTACCAACCTGCCTGGTCACTGAGGTCATCCGAGGGTTTGCTCCTGGTGGTCCCACATAGATCCATCTTCCACCAGGGGAAGAGCCTTTAGCGTGGTGGCCCCCCTCCTGTGGAATTCCCTGCTTCTGGAGGTCATGCAGACGCCAACTTTGTACTCCTTTCGGCACCTCCTGAAAACATCACTATTCCAGGAAGCCTTTCCTTAATGTCCAGCCTGAGTCACTGTATTGGCTTCTTTTAAAATCTGTTTTAAGTGTTTTATTCTGTTTTTATTTTATTTTTGTCTTGTACACCACTCCAAAATTTTCAATGGGGAGTGGTATATAAATATTGTAAATAAATAAATAAAATAAATAAAGACGATGAGGAGCAATAGCAGCTGGTGACGATGGCAGTGAAAATGTATAGTCACTGATGGAAGGGGCCTCATTTGGTGTGACTTGCTCAAGAGCCCTCCAAAATCTACAGCCAGCACTATCATTGTCCCTAGCCTTGTAAATCATTTGCCCCTATTTTGACTTTGGGAAAGCTGGAGGATATTTCATCTTTAACAAGAAAAATAGGAGCATGCAGAGTTAAGCATTAGTCTAGAGTGTTTTAAGGGCTGTTAGATCTCTAGAACTTCAATCTAGCATCAAGCCAAACATTCTTTAGGAACTATTTATTTATTGTAAGCAATAAAAGGCTCCAAGAGCAACTTGCAAATATCAGTAGTGTGACAGCCCCTGTCCTCAGCAGGTTTACAATCTAAAAGACATGACACACAAGGAAAAATGGGGTGGGGAAGGGGAGGGTGGAAGAGAAAGCCAGCTCAGGCACCAGTTCTTAAAGTGACCGGTTCTCAGTATACGGCAGCTTCCTACGTGTATTGTTTAAACCTGGATCTTCCTGGATTGAGTCCAAGGCTTGGTTCACACATGTTAACCCATGATGAGTTGCTAACCACTATGTGTTACAGATTATGCAAACAGCCCACTATGCCCAATCTGCAGAACGTGGGTTCTCAGAGTGAGGCATTTGAGTGGATTACCCATTGTGGGTGGCGGAAACACCCCACAGATGACACATGAACCCATCATGGGTTCTGCCAAAAAATAAACCATCATGGTTTAGCATGTTGTGTGAACCCAGACCACTCTCAGAACCTTCTGGTTCCAGTTATCAATCTGGCTGCTGTATCTTCAAAGGCTGCCCCATGTAGAGGGCTTTGCAGTAATCTAATCTAGAGGTTACCAGAGCATGGACAACTGAAGCTAGGTTATCCCTGTCCAGATAGGGGCGTAGCTGGGCCACCAAACAGAGCTGATAGAAGGCACTCCGTGCTACCGAGGCCACCTGGGCCTCAAGTGACAGAGATGGTTCTAGGAGAACCCCCAAGCTACAAACCTACTCCTTCAGGGGGAGTGCAACCCCATCCAGAACAGGTTGAACAACCACCATCTGGCCAGAAGAACCACCCACTAGCATCATCTCAGTCTTGTCTGGATTGAGTTTCAGTTTATTAGCCCTCATCCAGTCCATTGTCGCAGCCAGGCACCGGTTCAGCACATCCACAGCCTCACCTGATGAAGATGAAAAGGAGAAGTAGAGCTGCGTGTCATCAGCATACTGATGACAATGCACTCCAAAACTCTGGATGACCGCACCCAACACCTAATGAGTGCTGTAATGCAAAACACCCGGAGGGACTCAGGTTGGGGAAGGTTGCTCTAACCCCCATTCTGTCCTGCCTCTTAATCTACAATGAACACAACAATAAAAGTAAAGTCATGCCATTATTTTACAGAAAGCTCCAGCTCCATGCCCTAAGAATTCCCTGTTCTTCATGGCTTGCGACGGAAGCTGACATGAAAGATTTGTCTAAGCTGTGTGTTAAACACAGCTGTGGCCCAGAAACCCCGGGAGTCTCAATCAGCAAAGACCCAAGTGGCAGACAAGGCTGGTATGTTCCTCTACTTCCAGCTGGCTGGAGCACTGTGTTCCTCAGTCACTGTAGCGTGAATTCCATAGATGCTGGGCCAAAACGTTGCCACAAAGCATTTCATTTTCAGCATTTGACTTGGAAATGGGCTTGACCACCTTTCGGGCTTTTCCATTTGGGAGAACGTCTCTTCTGGCGGGTGAATATGCGTAACATTTATGTATTTATATTATTCCTGTCTATTTTTAAAATCTACCCTGCATCTTCAGGGCGGTTTAGAATCCAAGTATAAAACAATAAAACCATCAAAACAAATAAATCAGTTACCATCTGCAAGAACAACAACAACAAACCAAAAACAGCAATCACATCAACAAAGCAGGCCAACTCGAAGTTAGTTTGCATTTCTGTAAAACCTACACATCGCCAGGAATGCTGTAGCCTGTCCCTGAAAGGAACACAATGAGATGGAAATCTTAGCATTTCTACTGTGCATTTTGATGGGAATATTTAGAAATGATGCCTCCTGTTAGAAAGGCAATTAGTGGACAAAAATGTAGGAAAAAGTCAAAACAGAATGAGCGTTTACCAGTCCCACATGCACACAAGGCTATCTTAGAATAAAAAGAGAGCACACTCTCCTTTAGTGAAGAAAAGGTAAAATAGGTTACTCACAATATCCCTGCATATAAGATGCAGGTACAGCGTAGAATTTCAAGACGAGTTTGTTCAGCCCATTTTGTGTTCCGTTATAAAGGCAGGAGCGAGAGAGCAAATGCAAGGTGTGCTCCCAGCAATGAAGGAGGTCAAAGAAAGGGGAGCGGGAAGCAAGGGGAGGAGCAAAACCACAGGAAACCACATTGTAGGCTATAGAGATCTTAAGGCTAGCTGTGTCCAAAAGTCCCATGAACTAACTGTAACACTGCCTCCTTCCAGTAACTTGCAGACAAGATTGCAATATTCCCAACACGTTTCAGGTGCCCAAAGCACTTTTCATGCAGAGAATCCTAAATTCAATCCTAGGCATCATCAGAGATAGCTGAGAAAGCCCCTGTCTGAAACCTTGAAAAATTGCTGCTAGTCAGTCTGGAGAGTGGTGGATCAATGGTTTGGCTCAATATAGGACCACAAGAAACATAGAATCATAGAATAGTAGAGTTGGAAGGGGCCTATAACGCCATCAAGTCCAACCCCCCACTCAGTGCAGGAATCCACCCTAAGGCATACCCGACAGATGGTTGTCCAGCTGCCTCTTGAAGGCCTCTAGTGTGGGAGAGCCCACAACCTCCCTAGGTAACTGGTTCCATTGTCGTACTGCTCTAACAGTCAGGAAGTTTTTCCCGATGTCAGTCTCATCCACAACGTGGCCAGCGAGCCACACGTCATATATTCAGGACAACAAAGAAGCACATGTAAGCAGTTTATTTATTTATTTAAAATATTTCTCAGCCACCTTTCAGGACAGAACCACCAATCAACCCACCCATCCACCCACCCCCATACACAGGCGGCTTATAGCAATAACATATATAAAAACAACTAAAATATTAAAAGTGATAAAAAGAGATACACAGTAAAATAGTAACAAAAACGACAACAAAAGCCAACAATAAAATGGCAAGAACAGCAGACATATCACAAGAAGGCCACAGTAAAATAATACGTTTTCAAGGCTTCTTAAAAGTCTGCAATGATGGAGCGTGGTGGACCTCTGACAGGAAATTGTTCCAAAGGTGTGGGGCCAAGACAGAGAAACACACTGGTAACCAGTGCAGACTTTGCCTCGATTAGGATTAGGGACTGGCTGAGAACTAGGAAGAGGTGGAGCTTCTGGCTCCTATATAGGCTCTCAGTCTTGAATTGGCTCCCTGCTGAAGCAACAGCTCCTTTGGAGCGCTGAGTGCTAGTGCAAAGACTTCCCGGACTTGGAAAATGGACAGGTGAGCTTTAAAGTCAAGGGCATGATATTTGTGCTGGATATAGAAAGAGATCAGAAGCCAGGGCAGAATTTTGAGTAGGGACGTTGCATGTGGAATTCATTTCCCTCTGGTCTAGACCCTTCTAAACCATGTGTGGTCTCCATGTTTAATGTACAAGGGAGAGACAGAGAGTGGGGAGAGAGAGGTAGGGTGTGAGCGTTGCATCGCTGTCATTATTTGCTCTCACAGGAAGCTTCGTTATCCTGTTTGGCTTGCTGGCCATGCACACCACCTGACTTCAAAGATCTCTGAACAGTGATGCCTTTTTACAGAAGGAATGTGTTCTCCTTCGGAGCTGTGGAGAAAGAAATAAGCAAATGGAAAGCAGAGCAGATGACAAGTGTGTGCAAGGCCTCACTCTGAAACCAGCTCCCTTGGCGTCAGCTGGGCAGGAAGTTCTGTCTTATGCATTGCCAAAAAAAGAAGAGAGGAATGGTATCACCAAAAGAAGAGAAGAGCACTTTGTGTATGCAAATGTGTGTCTACAGGTGAGAATTTGGAAGTAATGACTATAATTGAAATGAAAATGCAATACATCTTGCCATAGTTGAGAAGGCTGACCAGGTGACCTATGTGCCTGCGGAGTCTGCTGTCCAGGTGCTAACCATGGATGGACAACTTCAAAGCCTGCCTGCTCTTGCTTCTTCTGGTTCTTTGACTTGGACTGGCTACACATCAAACAAGAGGACACCTTCAAACTGAGGGCTATCCTCTACTAGTTCTCCAAAACAGAGGACTGTCATCTGTAAAGTAGAACACCTGGCCACCCTATGGATTGCCGCACATCTGCCTGTCTTACCTACTCTAGTGGAAGAGTTCTGAGCTCTTGCGTCCAAGTTCTGGGCTCCACAATTCAAGAAGGACGCAGACAAGCTGGAGCGTGTTCAGAGGAGGGCAAACAGGATGATCAGGGGTCTGGAAACTCAGTCTGTCTTCATAGGGCTTTGAACTGGGCATGTTTAGCCTGGAGAAGAACAAGACTGAGGGGAGACATGATAGCACTCTTCAAATACTTAAAAGGTTGTCACACAGAGGAGGGCCAGGATCTCTTCTTGATCATCCCAGAGTGCAGGACACGGAATAATGGGCTCAAGTTACAGGAAGTCAGATTCCGGCTGGACATCAGGAAAAACTTTCTGACTGTTAGAGCAGTATGACAATGGAACCAGTGACCTAGGGAGGTTGTGGGCTCTCCCACACTAGAGGCCTTCAAGAGGCAGCTGGACAACCATCTGTCAGGGATGCTTTAGGGTGGATTCCTGCATTGAGCAGGGGGTTGGACTCGATGGCCTTATAGACCCCTTCCAACTCTACTATCCTATGATTCTATGATTCCAAGAGGAGGAGCAGGAAACCACGCAGTAGGCTACAGAGATCCTAAGGCTAGCTGTGGTCTACATTCCCATGCATTAACCACCTAACGGGCAGATGAGCTTGCAGTATACCCAACGAAAGGGACATATTAATTTTGCAGAACAGCAGCACACAAATATGTGTGTGTCTCACACAATTTCTGTTGCCTAAGCTTCTAAGGCTGGTATACAATAACTCTCCATCCACACTAGTCCAGCAGTTTACAGCACATTAAATACTGAAAATGAACACGGCTATTGTTGTAAACATGAAGAATCTACCTCCAACGACCCACTGAGCCAGATCTTGACGAGGAAAACTACATTTGGACTGAACAGTGCCGGTTCCATGTTTTTGAGAGCCCTTGGGCAAGACAATGGATCCTTTGCATATGGGCAACCACCCCTGCCCTTGACGCCAGTCCAGGGATTGAATGCCTTGTGGCTGGCTCTGTTACTCTAGAAATGTTAAATCTGTCTTCAACGTGATATTAGACGGGGAGCGTGCTGTTTTGGGGAGGCTTGTATTACTTGAGAAAAGTGGGAGGTTTAGATTGCAATCCTATACACGCTTAGCTAGACGTGTTTAAGGTTGCTTTGCATGGTTCTGCCACTAATTGCGATAGGCACTGAACTTTGCTGCATAGCTCTGATTATAACTGCTAATAAGATTTTCACAAGGCAAAACTGAGGGATCAAAACTCAACATGAGAAGGAAGGAGGTCTGAAAGTTTGGGAATTGGCGGCCCTGATTTAAGAAGTCTCTTCTTGGCTAAGTTTGCAATACTAAAAACCATAAAACTCAGAAACCATAATCCACATTTTCCTTGTCAGTAATTCCTCGTTTGAACTCTGACTCGCAGTCACAACCAATTTCCATCAGGCATTTCCCGGACAATAAGATTCTTCCAAATGGCGTCTGAGTCTTCGATATTTGCTGGAGTTTCAAGTTGATAAATATGGGATAAAACTGAATTTTATGGCTCTTTTTAATGAGATCTGATGCAGAATAAACCCACAGACGTCTCAAGCTGCAAAGTGCTTAAGATAGCAAGAATATTGTCTTCCCGTTGTGAACTTCTACCTCAATAAAACCAGAGAGCACTTGAATATTTTATGGGAAAAGGAATTTAAAGGCGCTTTCCTTTTGTCTGACAGAGGCTTGTGTAATGAATCTCATGCTGTACTCTCTGAAAAAAGAGCAGCGAAGGAAAAAATGGAGGCTTTAAAAGGTTATGTGATACTTTTTTGGGATTGCTCCAACTGATTTATCAGCAAATGTTGAATTGCTGGTACAAAAGCCAGCACCTTACAGTTGTGCTCTGAAAAGCTGTATTTCTTGGCAACAAACTTGAGATACAGTGTCACATTATCCCTTTGAGTAGATAAAGAATATTCTTGCTCAATATTAGGATTTGATCCAGACATTCAGGCTTTGGTTATTGTGCCCCACCATGAAAGTCCTTCTGCTTCCTTCCTTCAGATTTCTTCAGACTTTGGTTGCCAACAAAGGGACTCAGAGCTGCTTTTCCCTTTTGGGTTGTCCTTCATTTCGTATTTTACTGATGAGTCCAGTAACACATTGTTTTCTAATGTAAGCAGCATTTACCCTAACTCCACCCTTAGCTCCATTTTGATATTGTTAAGCATGCCCTCGAGCAGCAAGACATTCCTGGGGTACAGAACTTGCCCAGTTTTATAGGATTATTTAGTAATGATGCCTCCTGTTAGAAAGGCAATTAACAGGGAGGGAGGCAAAACAGAATGAGTGTTTACCAGTCCCACATGCACACAGGCATTTTACCAGTCCCACACCCTTTTTCACCTGAAAAAAAGAAATCAGTTTTACTCACAAACATTCTTGCATATATAATGCAGGTACAGCATAAAGTTTCAAAAGGGTTTTTTTCAGTTGATTTTGTGTTCCAGAGAGCAAACACATGTGCTCCCAGCAATGGAGATCAGGGGGGTGGGGGGGTGAATGGGAGAAACAAAAGGAAGAAACCACAGGAAACCACATTTTAGGCTATAGAGATCCTAAAGGTAGCTGTGGTCAAAGTTCCGATGAACTAACTGCACCACTTCCCCCTTCCAGTAATTTGCAGACAAGGTTTTAATGTTCCCAACACAGTTTTGGTTTCCTTTAGAGTAAGAGATCACTGGAGACTTAATGTATTTCTATAACATTTTGAGTTTGTTTACAAACATGCAAACTGAGCATAGTTAAACTTATACAAATAGCAAATTCCATAGCCTCAAACCAGACCTTCAGATGGGCAGTCCCTAAAAGGCACTTTCCAGAGCTCAACACTGGTGTTCTTCTTCTTTCTCAGTTTCTCAACCTTGTAGTCTCTCTCTCTCTCTCTCTTACGCATACACACAAACTGATCTTGCATACATCATCCTTAACTGCCATCGACCCACACTCCCAGGAAATTTCTGCTATTTCCTGGCTGTTGGCTCCCATTAAGTGGCCTATATCTGGCCACACTCGTCTCCTTCACAAAAGGAAGGTATGGTCAGACTTAGCTGTTCCGTTTAACCAGTATTTATCACATATATTTATATATATATTATGGACAACCTCGCATTAATAAACAGCTCAAAATACATTTCAGTAAAGTAGTCCAGGGGTGAGCAGAAGCCGGAGAAGGTGGATCTCAGATGTTTTGACCTTCAGCTCCCAGAAGCCCTTGCCAGTTTGGCCAATGGCCAGGAATGCTGGGGGTTGAAGTCCAAAACAACTGGAGATCTACATTCTACGCAGACTATTAAAAAAAGCACTTACTCACACATTTCAATACTATCTCCAGGTGATCCCATGTGCTTCTTCGTAGTGGCTTTCTTTTGAAGGAGTGGGTGAGCGAAGGCAGAGGGATGGCTGTGGAAACTTAAGAGGGATACAGAGGGGGTACTTCAAGGGAGGCTTGGCATTGTCTTCCAAAACTGGATATATTTAAAAGGTGGTCTATTGATTTTATGCAATATTTATTTATTATTTGTGCCCCACCTTTCTACCAAAAATGGCACTCAAGGCAGCTTACAAAACCAGTTAAAGTTGATTAAAACAATACATTAAAGTGCATTAAAAACATAACAGTTATAGAAAGTATTATTATTATTATTATTATTATTATTATTATTATTAAAAGCATCCAACCCCACCAGACCCATTTACAGGTTAAAGGCTTTCTTAAATAAAGCAGTCTTTGCCTGCTAGCAGAAAGACATCAAAGAAGGAGGGAAGAAATAATAAACGCTGTTTAATAAACAGTGATTTTAGATTTTTATTGTTGTGTTTATTTTTATCCTCTTTATTGTGTGAGCTGACCTTTTCTTTTTAATAGGATAGCATATACAAATAAATAAACCAGTCCACCCTCCTCCAACGAAAAGTCACACACGAACTGTATGTTTTTGAACTTCTACCAGATAAGTACCAAGAAGTCTATATTAGTCTTGATTTAGTGCTTTTGGGTGGGTGAGGGACATACCCTACCTGTCATAAACTGAAATATGTGAGAGTTTTCATGTGTTTTTTTTTCTTGGAGGGTTCTCTACGCAAAACGAGATCCTTTGCTCGGATGTGTCTGATCAAGCGCCAGGACTGATAACGCTGATGGAAAAGCAAAAGAAAGCACGTGCCTGGATTCTTGAAATCCTTTCGTTTCAAGATAACCAAGAACAGATTTCTTGGGTATAGTGAATTTGTTTTATTTTTTACTTTCACTGTGAGTTGCTAAAGGGACCGGGGGAGATTTAGTCATTTAGAATAGACCTGGTTGGGGCAGGGAGCTGCGGAGGTTATCCAGAGGCTGCCTGTATATTTTACTTGCAAAATCCCCTTCGTTGTGACAGGTGTGTGTAGAGTTGAATATAATGCAATTGCCCACACCTACCAGTCACCCTGGTCAGTGAGCACGACTGGTACCCAAGGTTTGCATCATTACACAGTTGCCAACGCCCTAAGATAGGGGTGTTGAACTTTTTTAAGCCTGAAGCTGAATTCCACTTCGGAGAAGGTCCCGAAGGACTCTTTCCAGTAGTGGACAGGTTTCAAGGCAGAAGGGGGCAGGGACAAAAATACTGGCTTATTTTAGCTTGACGTTCTTACTGCCAGTAACTGTGCCTTAGGGGAGCCATTTCAACCATTAACAGAAGGAAAAGCCTGCAGAAACACCAGGAAACTACCAACGATTGGTAGTTGGAGGAAAGGGTGTGTGGCCATCTGGGGAACAAAAGAAGAGTCCTGATGATGGATCAGACCGAGGGTCCATCTAGTCCAGCACTCTGTTCACACAGTGGCCAAACAGCTGTCAACCAGGGACCATCAAAGCAGGACATGGTGCAACAGCATCCTCCCACCCATGTTCCCCAGCAACTGGTGCACACAGACTTACTGCCTTGGGTACTAGAGGTAGCACATAGCCATCAGAACTACTAGCCATGGATAGCCTTCTCCTCCAGGAATTTATCCACCCCCCTTTTAAAGCCATCCAGATTGGTGGCCGTCACAACATCTTGTGGTAGTGAACCTGAGAGGGACAAATTTGGACCCCAGACCTAAGGCTCTTCAGCCCTGCCCTAAGGTCTCTGAGAGCTCACTACGCTGGGGAGATCCATTCTGAGTGGGTTTGCGATGCTGCCAGTGAGGCCTGGGCCAGCAAGCGGAGGGCACGTCACTTCAAGAATATGCCCAAGTACAACCTTTTTCCTATCGAGTGAACAGCAACTATTTCCTTATATGGGATACCATTAGGGGAGCTTCTCAAATATGGCAAGTCAGATTTTTACATTCCTGGGCAAAATCCCCAAATGTGTTGAAACATGGGAGATGGGGGAGAAGGTGATCAGTGCTATCAATAAGAGATCTGATGGGCCTTGGAACAGGACAGCCTGTTTGGAAGCCTCCCCAATATTTAAGATTTCAAGAAGCAGGTATTTTACTAATTTGGGGTGCTTCTTAGGTGAGGATCTTTCTGTGCAATCCCCATGCCCCTTTCAAGGGATTTTTCAGGGGTCCTGATGGTAACATCTTTCATCTAACATTGCTTCTGTTTTGTTTTGGTTTTTTACCATGGAAAATCCATTAAGGGAGGAAAAGATAGAATCGCTGCACAGGGCCTTTGACTGACAGTGCTAGGGGCCATCCATTCTCCCTTTCTGAATTCTGCTTTGTTCCTACAAAGGATTATTATTTTTAAATCCCACAGTCTGGACATCCCTCAGGTTGAAAAAAAGATGCAATAAGCACATTACAAAAAGTATACACACATGCCAAACATACAAAAAATGCATTGCAAAACACTGCCAAGGGTAGTATAGTGGCTGTGTGATAGAGGCTGGTACTTGCTTGTAATTTTCATATCAAGAAGGAATGCTTTCTAGAAGAGATGCTTTAGCCAAATTTAATTTGGGGGGCTTAATGTTGTAATCGCCGGAGGAAATTCAATCCATCCTATATTGTACCAAGAGATCAGGTTTCTCATTGGTTCCAGCTGATCTTCAGTTACGAAGTTATTAATATAGAAGGGTCCTGATATAAGATTAGAAAGGCCTATTTACACGAGGGCTGAGTTCTCCATTTTACCTAAATCCTAAATCGGGGAGGAGAGGATTTTATTAAATACACATATTTGCCGACACCCAATAAGATGGGCTAGGTAGGTATAGATAACTCTTTTTCACTTAAAAATCTTTCATTCTCAAATGCATCAGCAAGCATATTCAAAAGACAAAACAGGTTTATTTTTATGCCCTAGAAACAGCAGGATTTAAAACTGCTACACAGCATAGATTACTAGATAATGTCCACTGATTTTTGTAGTGTAATCATACACATACTTTTTTTAACCTACCATAAGACAAAGCAGAAGAATTCATTGATCGGATGGTTGGACTCGATGGCCTTATTATAGGCCCTATTCAACTCTACTATTCTATGGCTCTATGATTCTAATATACATATATCTTTCCAATGTACGGGAATTCAGTATTTTCCTCAGCAGAGACAGAAAAAAATTACAATTTTTTTGTCATTCTTTTGGGAACATTCGAAAGACATTACTGGCTGAGAACGTGTAGTGAAAGGTGGAGTTAATTGCATTTGGACTGTTTTCCGGAAAGTGCTAGCCTTGATCCAGCCTGGTGTCCTGTTTTCTTGTTATTTAAATAAATTGTAGCAGGTGTATGCTTGAGCTCTCAAGAGAGTGAGTTTTAAGCCTTGACACACACACACACACACACACACACACACACACACACACTAAAAATCAGTAGGCAGTAGAAAATTAATGGGCCATTCAAAGTGTTGCAGTTCGGTTGCGCAGGTCTGATATGCCTGGCAGTGATGTCACTGGTGTTGACCAATAGGCACCCATGACACTAGTACAATCTCCATTCTCACAATAAACAAAGTGCTCTACTGCATATTCCTGTAGCTCTGGGGTCCATCCCCAAGGTGTAGCCCTTGTGCAAAAATGTGCCAAGACACTTTCCTTGGTGCCTGCTCAGTTCCCTGCCCTTCCTGATATGGCATTTGTGATCAGGCCATATTTGATTTGATATTTGAGGTTCAAATCCCTCAACCTGTACTTGGCTTTTTGACCAAGTACAGGTTGTCTTCTATGAAATCAGTGATCAAATAGAAAACTGCAGGTTCAAAGGAGTGAGTTTGCATTTTAGAAGTCAGACCCCATCTCTGCCTTACACTTAGACTTCGGTATACAGGTGTTTCATGACTGGCCATACACATCATGGCAGGTGCCCATAACACACACCAAGGTGCCCATAATGTGCTCTCAACATTTCAAATGAGTTCATGGGCCCATAAAGGTTGGGGAAATCCTGCTGTAGATATCTACAGAAGTAGGTCCCTTTGAATTCAGTGATGCTTACTCCCAGGCAAGTGGTTATAAGATTGGAGCTGTAATTGCACATGTTCGGCTAAGAATCGCTCTTGAACAGCAACAACAATTACCAGAACTCCTAACTCTGTGTATGATGCACAGCCAATTCTTATTAAAAAGCTGCAGCTTTTCAATAAAGGAAAACAAGGATTAAACAAAAAGAGGGCATTAAAAAGTTTTGAAACTCAATAACCCAAAGTTCATTTAAGAAAAGACAAAAACACACGCAGCAGGAATCCCTTAAAGGAAGAACTATTCCAACTTCTGACCCCAACTTCACATCACAACTACTCCACGTGTTATTCTTTTGCCCTCCTCAAAGCAGAAGGAAACTGGATCTTCAAAACATCCACCATGAATTTTTCTAAAAATCAGGAACAGATGACCGACACTGACTTTAAAAGGTATTGCCATATATACCTCTCTCTATCCGCGATAAGAAAGAATACACTTGCCAATTCAATTTGTACTTAAGAGTTGCCAACATTCCAAAATACAACCCCCCAGGGCAGGGGATGAAATGAGGAAGGAACCTGGGAGGTTTTGGGCAAAGACTGGATGGAATGTGGCAAGGGTGTTTCCAGATAGTTGTTATGCTTTTATTGGGGACTGAGACACAGGTGACAACTTCTGCTCGAGATATTTAATGTGGAACAGACATGCTCTGTTCATTTGTTTTTTTTACTGACATCATCTAATTATATTCTTCTTTTGCTCATAGTACTTCCATCTTTTCTTAGACTGCAGAAAACCCGGCCTTTGGGAGAAAGAGGGGGAATAATTTATTAAATGTATGCCCCGCGGTTCTGCCAAAAAAGAAACTTAAGGCAGTTAACAAAAGTTAAATTCTCCCCCAAAACCCCAAAACCCTACCGCACCCCCAGAAATTCAGTTAAAACAGAGACTGGCCGGCGAGATCACATCACGCCAGTCCTTTTACAACTTCATTGGCTGCCAGTCCAGGTCCGGGCCCGATTCAAAGTGCTGGTATAGACATTTAAAACCCTAAACGGTTTGGGGCCAGGTTATTTGAAGGAACGCCTCCTCCCATATGTACCTGCCTGGACCTTAAGATCATTTACAGGGGCCCTTCTCCGTGAGCCCCTGCCAAAGGAAGTGAGGCAGGTGGCTACTAGGAGGGCTTTCTCCGCTGTGGCACCCCAGTTGTGGAATGAGACCTCCGCCTGGCGCCTACACTGTACTCCTTTCGTCGCCAGCTGAAGACCTTTTTATTCTCTCAGTATTTTAACACTTAATTTTAACTTAAATTTAAATATTACTGTTTTAACTCTGTATTTTAATCTTATATCAATTTTGCTGCGTGGGTTTATCCTGGTTGTGCTTTTTATATTGTATTTTGTATTTGTGCTTTTAACCTGTTGGTTGTTTTATTATGGTTTTAATTTTTGTGAACCACCCAGAGAGCTTCGGCGATTGCCTGGTATAAAAACGTAATAAATAAATAAAAATAAAACACACATCAGTAAAAAGAGAGCATCCAGCCAGTTAGAAGCCTCACTGAAGAACAACTCAAGGCTGTCTGAGTGAAAGTGTCTTTACCTGCTGGCAGAAGGACAAGACAGAGAGAGAGAAGCCAACCTGGCCTCCCTTGGTAGGGAGTTCCAGCGCCTGGGAACAACCAACAAGAAGGCCCTCTCTCTCATCCCTCAGTGAGTCTGTCTTCTCACCACCATTGCAACTAGTTGCTATTGCTCCTCAACTTCTTTTTCATCATTGCTACCACTTGCTTGCTGATCAGCCAGAGAGCCAGTGAGCAAGCAGTGGTGGAATCCTTCTCACCACTCCTGTTGTCTGGGCCAGAGAGAGAGAGAGGCAGGTGAACAAGCAGGTTGCAATGGTGAAGAGCAACTCCAGGGTGATCTTGTCAGAGGGGCCCCACTTGGGTGTGAGCTCTTGGCATATGCGTAAACATGCCTGTTTCAGAAGCCAGCCCCGCCAGTATGGACTGGAGCATTGGAAAGGGGGAAATATTTAAAGGGAGGCTCACTGTGGGCATCAGCAGGAGACCCCCTGCTCTTGATGCCAAGTGCTGACGTTGGATGTGCCAAACCAAGCTGCAGCACTCCATAAATCCCCATGATGGCATGGGATGGCTTGAAACAGTGCCCTGCATTAGTGGGTGTTTTTTCATTAGCCGCCGAGAATTCACTTGAGTAACAACAATCCATCAGCAGTCCCTACAGTTTCCCAGAACTGGAGCTAGGGCAGCCATGCTTTGGAAGCAACAAAAATAAATGTGATTTGAAATGAAAGCTCTGGGCCTTCTAAGTGCATCTCAGCTTTCTTCTTTGTTTCGCTTCTCAATGGCATCGATTCAGTTGCCGCCGATGGCGCATGACCGCCACACATCTGGTTTGATGGTTAAGGAAACGGCTGATTGAATCGATCCACTGAAACACATTCGGCGGGAGTAAATAAAAAAGAACTCTGGAAAAGTTATGTAGTTTCCCCAGCTCATGCTTGAAGGAATCGATCCACATGGGCTAGAAAGTGTCATTAAAAGCTTGAGGTGGGCCCAGATTCTCCCCATAGAAAACTCCGTCTTTTTCCCCTTAAAGCCCTTTCTAAACCCACCTCTCTCATCTTCGCCACAACTGTAACAAAGCCTAGCAATGTGGCAGAACAATATGTAGGCAGTATTAAGCTAGAAGGACAGATGGAATAGAGCTAGATGGGACAGCGTATAATGCATCTTCCTATTTTCCTAACAGCCCCCAAACCACTAGACCCTATACAAATATTAAAACCAAAAAGTCACACTTCTTGCAGGCTTTTAATTGAAAGTAGCCTTCCCCAACCTGGTGCCCTCCAGATGTTTTGGCCTACAAATCCCACCAACCCCAGGCAGCATAGCCAATGGTTGGAAACAATGGGAGTTGTAGTAGCCCAAAATATGTGGAGGGCAGGACTTCAAGGAAGCCTGATCTAAAGTAACTTCCCTGCCTTCTTATTGTGGGAAGTTAAAATGGTCCTCCCATGAAGCTGATTGGTGGGAGATTCAGGACAAATAAAATAAGTATATCTTCACACAGTGCATAGTTAAATTATGGAATTCACTACCATAAGATGTAGCGATGGCCACCAATTTGGATGGCTTTAAAAGGGGGTTGGATAAATTCCTGGAGGGGAAGGCTAGTATCCATGACTACTAGTCCTGATGGTTGTGTGCTACCTCCAGTATCCAAGGCAGTAAGCCTGTGTGCACCAGTTGCTGGGGAACATGGGTGGGAGGGTGCTGTTGCACCACGTCCTGCTTTGTCGGTCCCTGGTCGACAGCTGTTTGGCCACTTTGTGGACAGAGTGCTGGACTAGATGGACCCTCGGTCTGATCCAGCAGGGCTCTTCTTATGTTCTTATGAATCACTTCCTAGACTCTGTTGATGCCACCATGGAAGCTTGTGGCCAAGGAGAGCTACCAACCAGATAGGTCATGAGGGACATGTTGCCAGTCCATCCACCTCAAAACTGACACTAGCCTGTCAGTAATAACAGCCACAAATGGGGCCAGTCAGTATGCACAGAGATACCATATAGCCTGCACTTACCAAGACTTCTAATGGACTGCTCTATTGACATTGGGTCACCAAATTTAAGCTTGATCAACTGCGCAAGTGGAGGTGGACCTCTGCACCCACCAGCCCCCTGAAAATGCTGCACAGAGAGTTAGGAGCAGGGCCAGCCCAAGACATTTTGCTGCCTGAGGTGAAGAACAAGATGGCGCCCCCTCCCATTCCATTTACAAAATCCTTTCTTCAGGACTGAACATCTTTCTTCAACACCAGTGGATGGGACAGCACCCTCTGCCACACCTGAAGGCAGCAGGCTAGCTTAGAAGGCGTAAAGAAGGCCATGTGGCACACAATTTTCTCTTCCATCATCTTGCTGCCACCTCCCAGAATTTGCCACCTGAGGCAACTGCCTTGCTTTGCCTAATGGTAGGGTTGGCCCTGGTTCAGAGGCCCTTCTGAATGGGATGAGCTGTGGTGTGGTGGGAGGAGAGCCCTAAAATCAGGCAGAGCGAACTTCTGTGAGCAGAGATCTTCCTCTTAAAAAAGATCCCATCCTCTTGAGGTCCTGGTTCCAACTCATTAACTGGATTATAGGCCTTAAATGTTCACTAAAACTCCATTTATTTTACTGTAACCAGTCTTACAGGCCAAACAGCCATTTACATGGTCAGAGGCTTTTCAGAAGTATCACTGTTCTAAGATTTTAATGCTTGAGGTGGGGGTCAGCATTAAACCTGTTCCATTTTCCTCAGCTGCTAACTCAAGCGTTTAAGTATTTCGAAAGAACGTGACCAAACTCTGACATACAGGCACGCAGAAAATGAAATAACTTGTGTGTGTGTGTGTGCGTAAATTTTGTTCGACTAAAAGACCATGTAGAAAACCAGATAAGTGCTTGGAGTGGTAGACAGAAAAATAATAGGCAAAGAGAACTGGGAACTCTACTATAAAAACAAAGTAAGGGTTCAGGAAAGACGAGAAAAGGAGTGGAGGGGGGAAGCTGTTTATTGCACGGTGACAGCAAAAAAGATTGTGGCAAATTCCCTGAATGTTATGGCTTATGCAGCTACACGCCAAGGCATCTTTGGCTGAGGAGAGACACGTAACGAATGCTGGCTATAAAATGAAACTGCTTTCTGAAGCGCCGAGGGAGTCGTGGAATGTTAGATAAAGGAATTTGTTAAAACCCACTCCCCAAAATTAATGGTACTGTAAATGGACCTTTTAACATGAACAAGGCTGCAGAACGCAACCTCCAGCCAGATTACGGTTATTAGAAAATGTTCTTATTCCTTCAAATCGTGCTTCAGGGCTTGGTGGATAGCGTGACGAAGTGTGGGAGACCTTAAAATCTGAGAAGCCCCCTATCCATCCAACCATCTCGTCCCCCCTCAATCCCTTCTGCTGAACAATAAATCAATTTTTAAAACTTTAAAATCAATTTGCATTAGAGGTATGCACAGGGTTCCTAATCATGGAGACAATCTTACACATATAAAGCCAGCTCCCCTTTACAGATCACAACATATGGGCTTTAGGATTGGGCCCAGGGAGAATTGGACCCAGGGGGCATGTGATGGCATCAAGAATGGGGCTGGTGAGGGTGACCCCATCCCCCTCCGACTGTGTGGAGGGGAGCACCCCGAAGGCTAAGGGTGATAATGGATGTGACGATCTTAGCAGCAGTTCCAGCAGATTCTTAACCAACAGCATTAATCCACTTTTGCAACTTCACTTACACAAGGTACAAAAATGCCAGCCAATCGCTGGATTAGCTGTCAGTTTTGCCCTGCCCTCATGCATCCATATTTATTCAATATGCTTCTGAATGTTGCTGTAAATACCTAGCGTCTAACACAGGTGTAAGTAACTATTCTTGGGCAGTGGATATATTTGCCGATTTGAGAAACTGTCCCGGGCACCACCACAAAATGGCTGCCATGGGACGCCTGGCAAAGGACAAGTAACCTGCCCCAAAGTCTCTGCCTCTATAAGCACACTAAGCCCAGACACATCCAGTTTTCAGCACCAACAGAAAGTTGTTTCACAGCAATCTCAGCTGCTGGTAAGAGAATGTGTTACTTTAAAAAAAATTAATGGGAGGGGCGGAGCCCAATGGTGGGAACAAAGAAAGGTTTCCGAGGGCACAATGGTGCCCATGAACACCATGTTACCTACGATTGCTGTAACAGGTGTCCTCCTAGCCAGGGTTTCTGTCAGCCTGGAAAGAGCTATCCATGGCTTCTAGTCCTGATGGCTATGTGCTACCTCCAGTATCAGAGGCTGTAAGCCTAGGTACACCAGTTGCTGGGGAACATGGATGGGACAGTGCTGTTGCACCATGTTCTGCTGGTGCATCCCTGGTTGACAGCTGGTTGGTGACTGTGTGAACAGAACCCTGGACAAAATGGATGCTTGGTCTGATCTTGCATGGTTTGTGTTATGTTCTAATGGTAGTTTCCCTCCTTTTGGGGAGGTTGTGGGGGGGGATTCAGGGAGGGGGAATGAAGTTATTTGAAGGAACGCCTCCTCCCATATGTGCCTGCCCGGACCTTAAGATCATCCACAGGTGTACTTCTCCGTGAGCCCCTGCCGAAGGAAGTGAGGCAGGTGGCTACTAGGAGCAGGGCCTTCTCCGCTGTGGCACCCCGGCTGTGGAATGAGTTCCCCAGAGAGGTCCGCCTGGCGCCTACATTGTTTTCCTTTCATCACCAGCTGAAGACCTTTTTTATTTTCTCAGCATTTTAACACCTAATTTAACTTAAATTTAAACTCTGCTGTTTTAATTTCATATTTTAACTTATATCAATTTCTGCTGTGTGGTTTTATCCTGGTCATGCTTTTTATATTGTATTTTGTATTTGTGTTTTTTAATTGTTGGTTGTTTTATTATGCTCTTCATGGTTTTAATTTTTGTGAACCGCCCAGAGAGCTTCGGCTATTGGGCGGTATAGAAATGAAATGAAATAAATAAATAAATAAAATTAAAAGATCACCTTTTATATGGATCAAATATTTTACATCAGACCTTCTCAAACGGTGGTCTCAAAATATTGAGTCATAAATCAAATGCATCACTATTTCGCAATAGAAATTGCAGGAGCAATCCCTTCTCCGGATCTTTGTGGGGGTGGAAGGGTTAAAACTCCCTAACCACCACCACCCTAGGGTTGCATTCTAGATTCGGGGGGGGGGGGGCTATGCCTACTCTAGAGTAAAAATGAAAAAGTAGTATCTGTTGATTCTGATGATATTCCCTCCTTTTCCCATTGAGTTTCTCATTTTTAATTTCAAGTTTGCCCAGTGACTAAAGTGGACAATTCCCTTGCTCATTGCAGAGGGGGATTCAATTATTCCTAGGATTGTGCCTTATATTGCTTTAAACAACAACAACAATTCCTCCACTACCATTCAGTGACAGTGGTAGCTACAATTGCCAAATGTGTTTCTTAGTTTTATATACATTCAAGATGATCCAGGTGAGGTTTCTTTATTGCTGTCTATGGTAAGTAGGCATATGGTGTGTATTAGGAGTTTGTGTCTGTGTGCATGTATTTCTGAGTTCCACTAATTCCATCTATATTTAGGATGTCCTGGGAGCATTTTGGAACAGCACCTAAAGAATGAAACGTGTTGGTAGATGGAGGTTATTCGGCATAAAACCTTTGTGCATCTTGATTGAATCAATACACCTTTTAACTATTTTGGAACTGCTCCCAGGTTCTCAACTAGACTGAGCTAAGAATGGGCAACAGAACAGGAAAACACACACACAGCAGGAAGTAAAATGAGTTAAATGCATGAAACCGGTTATTGTAGATGTAGCAATACAATCGAGTTCGCCATTGTGGATAGAATGCTCAAATATAGTCCAGATATCAATAGCCGCCATTTTAAATTATTGAAATGCAATCTACATAGGGTTGCCTAATTTTAGCGGGTATTAATTATAAATAAATAATTAGGTTTAAGAACATAATTAGAGCCATGTTGGATCAGACCAAGAGTCCATCTAGTCTAGCATTCAAGGTGCTAGTTTTAATCTATAAAGTCTTACACGGCTTGGGACCACCATACCTGATGGAACACCTCTCCCAACATGAACCTACCCATACACTGCGCTCAACATCTAAGATCCTCCTCTGAGTACCTACTGTAAGAGAAGCTCGGAGGATGGCAAGAAGGGAGAGGGCCTTCTCAGTAGTGGCCCCCCAATTATGGAATGACCTCCCCGATGAGGAGATCATTCCATTGTTATCTTTTCGGTGCCAAGTCAAGACCTTTCTCTTTTCACAGGCATTTAACAGCATATGCTGATTTTATAACTGACCCGAGAATAGTTGTTTTAAATGGATATTGTTGTTTTTATACTTTTAGTGGTTTTAAATTTTGTATATCTGTTTTAATGTTCATTGTTTTTAACTTTTGTAAACCGCCCAGAGAGCTTCGGCTATGAGGAGGTATATAAATGTAAATAAATAAATAAATAAATACTGTTTACACAGTGGCCAATCAACCGCCCACGGGAAACCCACAAGCAAGACATGAGTACAAAAGCATCATCCTGCCCATGTTCCACAGCATAGAATCATAGAATAGCAGAATTGGAAGGGGCCTACAAGGCCATCGAGTCCAGTAGCCACTAATAGTCCTATCCTCCATGAATTTGTCTAACCCCCTTTTAAAGGCATGCAAATTTGTGGCCATCACTAGATCTTTTGGTAGCGAATCTCACAGTCTATGTGCTGTTTGAAGACGTACTTCCTCTTATCTGTCCTAAATCTCCCACCAATCAGCTTCATGGGATGACCCTGGGTTCTAGTATTATGGGAAAGGGAGAAAGGCTCGGAAACTTTAGCTAGTGCAGAGTATGACATCCCGCGTGTTAACAGGTGTGTACAATGATTCACATCTATCACCTGTTTTGGAGCATCTAGGCCCCAGTTAGGGAGAGTCTATAGCTCTGTAGTAGAGCATATGCTTTATATGCCAAATGTCCCAAATTCACTCCCCAGCATCTTCAGGTAGGGCTGAAAAACATTGCTAATTGAAACCCTGAAGAGCTGCTCCCACTCAGTTTTTTTTTTTAAAAAAAAATCTATTTTAATGTGTTTTTATTCTGTTTTATTCAATTTTATCTGTTCACCGCTCTGAAATTTTGAATGGGGAACGGTATATAAATTTTGTAAATAAAATTAATTAATTAATTAATTAAATTGACCTAGATGGAGCAATGAACTGAGTCAGTATCAGGCAGATCCATATATTCAGTTTGTTTCTGAGTCCAACTCAAATGGTTTGCTCTTCTTACCTTTGAAGGCGGCACTCCACTGAATGGCAGACGCTGGAGTCAAACAACAGGGAGACAAAGAACTTGTCATCTTCTCCTTGCAGGGGCTTCTGACTGCTCTCTGTTGGAAACAAGATAGTGGGTTAAATAGAATTTCAATCTGATCCAGCAGGGATCTCTTTTTTTGGTTCTTAAGCAAACAAAAAGGCATTTTTCCACCCCTACCTAGTTTAATTCCATGGAGCTGATTCGTGTGTGTGTGTGTGTGTGTGTGTGTGTGTGTGTGTGTGAATGTGCCAACATTGTCATCTTTCTGGTGCTGGGTTAAAACTGCCCTCTACTCCCAGGTATTTTGATGGCATCTGACTGGGGCATTTATGTTATCTGTTTTCTTCAGGTCCAGTATCTTACTGTAACTGGGTTTTTTTTTAACTGTTTTAAATTGTTTAAAAATTTTGTATGTTAAAGATTTTATATTACATTTTTATTAACTTGCATTTGTGGCTTGTAATTTGTGTGAACTACCCAGAGTTTGACTAGTGGGCAGTATAGAAATGAAAATAATTATAATAATGTGGGAAGAAGGTGTGCAAGGAAGAAAGTTTAGATATTATTTCTATTCATCCCAAAGGCAAGCCGTTCAGAAACGAATGCGGAGTTGGCATCACATGCCAAGATTAATCACGTTTTTAAAGGACAATATTTGCTTTCTCAACATGGATGAGCGAATGGTCACGCAGCTGATGCTATGATGGATGGACATGGGGAAATAAATGTGAAAGGGTTAAACAAGCAACAAGGAAAAGAAGCTTAGTGCCTTTATTCATTTACAAAAAGGAAATCCTTTCAAAAGAAGTACAGTGTCTGCCGCACAGAATTCCTTCAGCCCTTGAGGTGAGCTAGAAACTATATGAAAAGAAGCTCCAGAAGTGAGCTAGAAGCAGGGCTGGACCCTATCATTAGGCAAAGGGAGGCAGCTGCCTCAGGCAATAGAGAGTGGCAGTGAGATCCTGGGGGGCGCAGCTGTGCCACCCTGCACCCACTAAACTAGCAGGCTGCCCTTCAGGTGCTGTCCCAGTGCCAGTGCTGAAATATGTTTCAGCTGCCAGTCTGGTCAGCTCCTGTACATGGAATGGGCAGGAGCCATCTTGGCCTTCACCTCAGGCAGCAAATTGCCATGCCAACCTTGGACAGAAGGACTTCCAGTCTCCATATCTACCTACTTGTACAGTAAGATCTACAACAAGAGCAGGTCTCCTAAACTGCGGAGATGATCAGTGTGCAAGACTGACCTGGAAGCTTTTTATAGAGTTCAGGAAAGTGTCACTTGTCCTGCTTGATCCAATTATAAGGAAGCTTCCTTGGCCAGTGCAGCATTTCACTCTGCAGGGATTCCTCTGAGAGAAGAACAATGGTGTGCAAAGAAATTGAACCTGCCCGTAGTTATGATCTTGTTTAACTTCCCTTCTGCATGTCCCACCACCAAGAGAGAATGCAGGTTGGTGGGAATGCAGGATAGGACCTTCTCCGTGGCAGCACCCCACTTGAGGAACACTTTCCCAAAGGAAGTCAGGCTGTACCTTTCTTTAGGCGGACTGTTAAAACCTTCTTGTTCGATATAGCTTTTCAATATTTTAAATCTTTTAGCCCTGCACTCTGTTTCTAAAGCCTTAGCTAGACCTAAGGTTTATCCCGGGATCATCCCAGGGTCATCCCTGTTCATGTAAATGACACACAGGGGAGCCGGGGAGCAGGCAGGGATGACCCCAGGATAAACCTTAGGTCTAGCTAAGGCCTAAGATTCTCTCCTGCTTTCAATTTCTGCTTTTGGCGCTCTTTTAAAGTTTTGTAAATTAAAAAAATAAAAATAAACTCTTGTGAGTTTTAAATGTATGTCACCTTGGAGCCCTATTTGAGCAGAAAAGCAACTCATATATTTATAAATAAAATAAATGAAAAATTGTGGGTGGTATCTATAGGCACCGTCACTAACGTAAATTACACTGCACTAGCATGAATGACCTCTAATGCAATGCCAATAGTGCTTGCTGATGTGACAAGTTCTCCAGGGAAACCCATCATGCTAGCAAACACCATTGGCATTGCACTAGAGGCTGTTTACAAAATGTAAATTACAATGTAATTTACAAAAGCCGTAGTGTTGCACAGGATAGTGCCGAATAAATAAATTTGCTCTGAAAGACACCTTGTCCACCTTTATCAGCCTTTCCCTGCAACACGCATCCCTTAGTGGAGAGGGCAGACCATTCTTGCTTCATGTGGGCCACTGGTGAGTCCAAACTGGACTGGCCGACACCCTGGACCCGAAAACATTACCCAGAGTATTGTGCAACACACAAAAATTCTGTGGCATACATCAATGCAGAAAAGGTTCTCAGAAAACAGGACACTTGAAAATGATTGGCAGCACAATCCTAAATACATTTACTTGGAAGTAAGTCTCACTGAGTTCATGGTGATTCACTTCTCCAGGTAAGTGTATATAGGACTATGGGCTGAATTGATTAAGGACTGCATGCCAAACTGGTTAAATCAACTTTTCCACTCCAAAGCAGGGCATAAAACACGCACTGTCTCAGTGGATGTTTGCAGCTTTCCTTCCCTGCGTCAAAGGACCTTCTTCTGTGTTGGGTGCTAAATTCTGCCACATCCCTTCTTGACACCGCATAGGGAAAAACAAGCAAACCTTTCCTCCAGCACACACAGGGTTCAGTCCTACTGGCTGGTGCGTCTTCTGACAATGGCTGCTGTTTCTTTCCTGGAATTCCAAACACCAAGTTGACCGATATTATTCTGTGTATTTGCAGAAAGCAGCCAAGTGAGTGCTTGAAACAGCATTCCAGGCCTTGCCGCGTGCTATGCCAAGCCAAACACTCCTCTTCAATAATATTGAGCTGCTACTTTCATTGTAAGGCCCGGATGGTTCCAGCATAAGTCCTCTCTCTGGGCAGATTCTATGTTCAGAAAGACCACAGGGTCGCTGACCAAGTCTCAACCCTTGCCAATTTTAGAATTTTTATGGAAGGAAAAGTAGGGAGGCCAAGTAGGATGTCCTTGTTTACAGAGGACCCTCCTCTATTTGAAGGGCTATAGTGGACAGTCCTCCATTTCAAGGTGTCCTCTATTTCAAGGGCTGCCTGGTCTACGTTGAGTTTACAGTTTAAAATAACTCTATTTTAAACTGAGTTTAAAATAAATTTTAACTTGGTGTTTTAAATTCGTAATTTGGCATTGCTGCTGTTTTTATCTGGTTGAGCTTTTATATTGTATTTTATATTATGGTTTTATACTGTTGTTTTATACTTTGAATGTTTTTAATTTTTGTGAACCGCCCAGAGAGCTCCGGCTATTGGGCGGTATAGAAATGTAATAAATAAATAAAATAAATAAATAAATAAATACAGATAAAGAACCAGAAGAAGAGATAGTAAAAAGGTCTTGAAGTTGCCCAATGAACAGTTGGCATCTGGACAGCAGATGGAGCAGGCATACACTTCACTTGGTAATGAACTTCCCCTCTATACTGAGAGGTATTTTATTTCAATTTAAATGAGAGTAATTATTTCTGCATTTTCATCTCTCTATCTAAATTAGCATGTGCAAATGTTGTGCAAATCTGTGTTCCCTTTTATCCTTTCTTTTTGGCAGTACATTTCCTCTTTTTTTGGCAGTGCTTAAGTGGCTACCCTATGGAATAGGTCCACAGTCTTCCTGAGAAAATAAACGATTCTATAAAGAAGAAAATGTGCATACACAGTAGACCAGGGGTGCAAACGACATCCTCACAAGCCGCCTGCCTGGGGTCCAAACCTCCTCTGCGTCCCACCAACACAAGACATACATTATGGTCGGACGTGGGAGAGGGATTTCCCTTTGGTGGCACCCTACTTGTGGAATACCAACTGGAGGCCTGACTGGCGCTGACACTGGCTTCATTTCAGCGTCCAGTTAAAACATGGCTTTTTATCAAAGCCTTTGAGGGCTAAATTCTACATGGTTACATATAGTTATTTATTTATTTTTATTTATTTATTTATTTATTGCATTTTTATACCGCCCAATAGCCGAAGCTCCCTGGGCGGTTCACAGTTTTAATCATTTCTAATTGTTTTAATGCTTTTAAAAAATTTCTACTGTTTTAATTTGTTAATGATTTAATACATTTTAGCTGTGTAAATTATTTATGTTTATATTGTTCTGATTTTATCTGTACGCAACCCTGAGATCCTAGCGATGACAGGGCAGGATACAAATGTTTTCATAAATAAATATTAAATAAACCAGTCCTATAGGAATCCCCAGATGGCTACACTCATAACCATGCACCATAAACCTAATTGTGAGATTTTATTAGTGGTTTGATTGTTTGTGTTATGTTTTATGATGGAGTTTTTAACTAGAGTGTTAGCTCCTTTTGAGTATACATAATAGAAGACCAGGAGATGTATGGATCACCTGGGGGAGTGAGTGACTATAGATTATCCTTGAAGGGTGGGAACATTTATGGGAGCTGTCCTGATGAATTCCTGCACTTCAAAATTGATTGCTACGCCGTTTGGCCTCTGGCAACTGTTAGAAGATGAGATCTACATGTTTGTTTCTCCAGAGACTGGAAAAACGTCCAGGTAACTCTGAGTACGTTGCGATTATTGTCCAGTGAAAGTGGCTGCATATAGATCAAATGCTAGTCCACTCCACACACCCAAAAGCTGAGCATAATGCAACATTTTCAACCTGCCTGGTGAATTCCCCTAGGCAAGGAGTTCCAAATGTAGGGTACCACCACCAAGGAGGTCTTAGACTACTATCCAAATGATCTGGATCTATGGCATACAGAACACAGCGACCTCCACAGCAATGGGTAAGCTGTCTTACAGCGGTGCTCATCTGCCATTACTGATCCACCCAGAACACAGTGTCTAAACATAGAACACAACGCATAAATGTTGGGATTAGAGCAGAGGGATTTCATGGCCAATTTCCTTGAACTGTCAGCGCCACTTGTTTTGGGCTTTCCATCTAATTCCACTTTCACAGTTGAAGACCCTCATAGCCAAATAAATCTTTTGTTCTGAAGGCCACACTGCTGGCTAACAGGCTGTATGTCCGTGCTCTGGGGATAGGGCAAATATACTGGAGAACATTGCTTGTGATACACCAGCCAACATGAAAAAGCACCACCCCAGCAGAAGCCATAAAAAGGCGATTATTGTTTCGAAGGCATTCCGTTCCGATGGATTTTCCAAAAGGCATAGCAAGGCCCACCTACAAAAGAGGCATTGTCTTATGGGCAGGAAATCCTTCCCAATAGCATGCTGGGTTTGTGGGGGGGGGGGAGAAGATGGAGAAATTAATTCCTGCCTCTCTCCAAACCACATGTGGGAAGGATGGACTCATTTCTGTACTAAACCTCTTAACATCAGTTAGCGTGGGAGGGGAGGCGAAAAAAAGAAGCCAGACCTGGAATACCTTTTGGCTTGTAAATGTTGGCAAGCTATTGTGGACAGTTCTAAATATAAGCAGCTGTGGCCATTGGCATGAAACCAACAATGTTGTTTCTGAATTATACAATCAAGCTAGTTTTTTTGTGCATTCCTTGACTCCATAGAAGCACGGGGGGAGAAATACATACTTTTTTATTTTTAAGGGTTGTGATGTTTAGTTGCTGTATCAGTTAGAGTCCAGCCTTTCTCAACCTCACTAAAAGCATCATCAGACGGGTGGATTTTCACATTTCCCTACTGTCACATTAGCTTCTTGCTGCTGTCCCACAATAGCGACGGTCTCTGTACATGGGAAGAGAAAGAGGAAGCAGCAATGACCATGTGGCCCATTTAAGGGCTGTTTATATTGCACCACTTTTCCAGCACACAGCAGGAAATGGTGGCACATTCCGTTGGTTTGTTTTTAAAAAAAGACGGATTAAAAGGGGTCTATTTTGCGATGGAAAAATGAGTGGAAGGAGCGTGAGGCTCATGGGACTTGGATGACATTGTCTAAAGGACACGTGAACATCCATATGTGGGCAGTAGCGAGTGTGACGACGCTGTACAACTCTCATCATCCCTCAACATCGTGGGGTGCTGCTGTTGCTTCAGTATCACTCCCCATCCCCTTTAGTTGCTGCTTCCTCCTTTGCTTTTCCTGGATTAGTCACATGGATGATCGCAGCCAATCAGGGATCACACACTGAATGGGATGACTCTACATAGCCAATCTGATTAAATATCCGTGATGGTATAAAATGAGGGCAAATGAAGACAACTGAGAGAATGAGAGAGGAGAAAGAGTTGGGTAGACATACACAGGTGACAATGTTTAGACGCAGTGCTAAGGGAAATACTCAAAATAGGATGGGAAAACTCAAGGAAATGTTCCTCCAAAATTGTGACTAGTTTCTTTCTTTTTATGACCTTGACACATTGAGTTCTGCACATACTAGTTGTGGAGTAGGGGGTGGGGGTGAGGGGTAGAGAGAAATTCCACACTTTGGCTTCCTCAGAATGGCCGCCAGCTGCGGTCTGCTGCACTGTCTGAAACATGTATTAAAACCCCCGTTTCAATCAAGGTAACCATTCTGCTCCAGCAGCCAAGACAAATATTAGGTTTATTTTCAGACCATTAAGAGCAGTCGCCCTCGGCAGACCTGGTTTCCTTTCGTTTTTGAACAGGCTCTTTTCAACTCTGCAGCCCCAGCGTCCTTGAGCCCTACGCTCAACTTGGAACCTGACAAACAAAAAAATATTTGCTGAGTCTTGGGAAGATATTTCCCAGATCCAGCCCTGCCTGTGCTACTGACTACTAAACTTGATCTTTCGCTGGAATTGGTAGCAGACACCAGTCAACAGATTTGGTGTCAGCATTAGAATCCCAGAGCCCCAGCACTCGGCAAGGTCTACCAGTGTTAGGACCACACACCACATGGAATTTCCCACAATGCCTCCGAACGATGCTATACTAGAAGGCATTGTGGGAAATTGAGAATGGTGGCTCAGCTGTTGCTAAGTAAGCTTGTAGCTCGCTCCCTTTAGGCGGGGGCCAAATCTGTCAGCCTGATGGAATGGGCCAATCCAGATCCTCCAAATGGACCAATTTTCTCACTTTGGGAATCAGGCTATAGCTAGAGGATAGTTTTCTCAGAGATGTTGGTCGCATGCAAAGGACATTATTAGACAGTCAGCCATATTGTTTTGGGTGATGGGAGTTGTAGTCCAAATATCTGGAGGGCTCCAGGTTGGGGTAGGCCGATTATGCTCCAATTACCTTTTCTGGTGATAAGAGGTGTACAAAATCATGCATGGTGAGGAGAAAATGAATAGGGGGACATTTTTCTCCCTCTCTCGTAATTCTAGAACCCAGGGTCATCGCACGAAGCTGATTGGTGAGAGAGTCAGGACAGATAAAAGGATGTCCTTTTTCACACAGCACAGAGTTAAACTATGGAACTCACTATCACAAGATGTAGTGATGGCTGCCACTCCATGAATGGCTTTAAAAGGGGATCAGATATGGAACCAACTATCAATGGCTGCTATCTCCAGTACCAGCTGCTGGGGAATATGGGCAGGAGCGTGCTCTTGCACTCATGTTCTGTTTGTGGTTTTCTTGTTGACAGCTGGTTGGCCACTGGTGGATGAGATGGGCCTTTGGCCTGATCCAGCAGGGCTCTTCTTATGGGGTGACCACATGGAAAGGAGGACAGGGCTCCTGTATCTTTAACAGTTGTAGAGAAAAGGGAATTTCAGCAGGCGTCATTTGTATGCCTGCAGCACCTGGTGAAATTCCCTCTTCAACACAGCAGTTAAAGCTGCAGGAGCTATACTATTTATTTATTTATTTAATTTATTTATTTATTACATTTATATACCCCCTCATAGCCAAAGCTCTCTGGACAGTTTACAAAAGTTAAAAACAGTGAACATTAAAAACAAATATACAAAAATTTAAAACCATCAAAAGCATAAAAACTAGAGTGACCAGATGTAAAAGAGGGCAGGTCTTCTGCAGCTTTAACTGCCCTCCTTTTCATATGGTCACCCTACGTCTTATAGTCTTAGGTTTGGGGAAGTTTTTTTTAAAGTGTTTGCTTAGAGATAGCACTGGGTCCATATAGTTTGCACACAAAATACTTACCTGGGAGTAAGTGCCAGGTAACTGCCATCGAGCCAGCTGTCTGTGGGAAGGACGGTGCATCCCTGACTTCTTCACCCAGATGTTGTTATCTGCTCCATACAGCCTGGTGTATGTGTGCTTCCATGGAGGGCTGAGGCAAAGAAGAGACTTGTTCCTGGGTAGCTGCTCTTGAGGAAAGCAGCCAGGATTGCTCTCAACCCCCTTCCCTCCATAATAGAAGCACCTGGAAGGCCGGAATTGGACACAGCTGTGTTAAGACTATTGGCAGTTGATAAAGAGATTAGTTGTTAAAGGGGTTTATTTAAAAAAGCTTCACTTTTACCTTAGTGTCCTTTTACCTCACTTTTTACCTCAGCGTGTCCATATTTCTACCCCACTTTTTAAACTTCGGAGTGTCCTCACTTTTACCCCACTTTTTTACCTCAGAGTGTCCAGGCCTTTTACATAGGGTGACCATATAAAAAGGAGGACAGGGCTCATGTATCTTTAACAGTTGTATTGAAAAGGGAATTTCTGCAGGTGTCATTTGTATATATGGAGAACCTGGTGAAATTCCCTCTTCAACACAACAGTTAAAGCTGCAAGGGCCCTGCCCTCTTCCAAATCTGGTCACTCTAGTATAGCTCCTGCAGCTTTAACTGTTGTGATGAAGAGGGAATTTCACCAGGTTCTCCATATATACAAATGACTCCTGCAGAAATTCCCTTTTCTAGGCAACTGTTAAAGATACAGGAGCCCGGTCCTCCTTTTCATAAGGTCACCCTATTTTACACCTCCTTCTGAAGTTGGGCAGGCAGCAACAGGAGAGAAAGCGTACTCACTACTTGTATGAGTAATGTCTTTCATGAAGTCCTGTAGCACCACGTTTGCTGGCCTGTTTGCACCAGTTTAAAGAGGGTTATTTTTGTTTTTTTATTTGCCTGGGCTTTTCATCACGTTGCCTGAGCTGGTTTTAATCTTAACTGGTAGTTCCATTGTTTTCGGTTGTGTTTTATTCTTTGTTTCTAGTATTGCTCTGCCGCCTCGTTTGTTTAAGTGTTAGCAACCGCATATTTCATTTCTTCTAACCTTATGACTTGGTTAGCTGCACTGAGAGCTTGCTGTTGAAGGGTTGCATATAAAACTTTTCATAAAAACAATAAAATAGTTTAATCTATCAATGAACAAAGGACAAAGTGTTCATTTAGGAACACTTGCCTGTCACTCAGTGTTAGGGTGACCATATGAAAAGGAGGACAAGACTCCTGTATCTTTAACAGTTGCATAGAAAAGGGAATTTCAGCAGGTGTTATTTGTATATATGGAGAACCTGGTGAAATGTCCTCTTCATCAGCTAAACCCTGGTGAAATTTCCTCTTCATTAACTGCAACAGTTAAAGCTCTGCCCTCTTTTAAATCTGGCCACTCTACTATAGCTAGTGTAGCTTTAACTGTAGTGATGAAGAGGGAATTTTACCCACTTCAATTGACACCTGCTGAAATTCCCTTTTCTATGCAACTGTTAAAGATACAGGAGCCCTGTCCTCCTTTTCATAGGGTCACCCTACTCAGTGTTGGTTCCAAGGTGAGGGTGGGGCTTGGCCAAGATGCCCTCAATAAGGTCTCTTCCCAAGTGGGCCCAATTCCTTGCCAGCATCACCAAAACCCGTTCTCTTGTCCTGTTCCTCTGAGACCAATGTGCATGGTCTCAGAGGAAGGCGGGTGGAAGCTGTTGCTCCTTCTCGCTCCCGTCACTACTTCTTTACTTTGAAAGGGCAGGTGAACAAAGGTGTCTCTACATTAAGGGGGGGGGGACCTGCACTCTTATCAGGGTTTCTTCTTCTGGAGTCTTTTTGCAACAGGCTTATTTAGAAGAGGACGTGGTTTTGAAGTGAAACTTCCCCTCTCAGCAATGCTATTAAGATCAATGAAACACCACCATCTAGTGGTGGTATTATAGCACAACACCAGCTTTACACGCGGAGGACATCCTGTGGTTATTTTAAATATTACATTATCTCCATTTTTTTTTGAAAGTGATATTGTTTTAAAGCCTGCTGCTCTCAGCTGTGGTGGATAACACTATCCCATGACTAGTGCTGAAATAAGATTCAGTTGCCAGTCCAGTTGGCTTCCTCCATCAGGGTGTCAAACCTCTTTCAGCCTGAGGGCCTAATTAAATTTGGAATAAATTCTTGGGGGCCACATTCTAGTGGCCCCTGCTCTACATGAAATAGAGAGGGAGGCACGATTTTGTCCTTCACCTCAGGCAGCAAAATAGCTTATCCTGCCCCTGCCTTAGTAGAAAGGCCATCAGGGCCTCTGATGAATTCATTGATGAGGGATCAACCATTGATGAGGATTATTGGCTCCATAAAGCTTGCCTTTGTGTTTTTGTCATTTGCCAACCAGTGCAGATGAAAACTAGCCAGCATTCTTGGCCCACCTACGCATGTTCAGTCTCTTTCCGAAACAGGCCAGACATGTCAAAGAAGAATGAGTACAGAGGGGAAGCTAAATGGCAAACCGTTGAGATGAGTTTTCAACAGCCTCGCACGGTTTGGTGCCTATCTGAGGTTTACTACCGATCGGACTTCAAAGCCTCAGAGAAAAGAAGTGTGTTTCTTGCTTCTCACAGAGAGTGGGATATTGTGTGTGTGTGTGACTAGATGTTTGTTTTGGACAAGCATCCAGGGGAAAAAATCTCCCGTCACATTTTGCTTGGCCACAGGGCCTGTTTTATTTGGAGAACAATTGATGACGATGAGGACCGTTAAATCCAATCGTTTGCCTGACAGGCTTTTGACCAGCTCATGGGCCATAGCAAATTCTACATGTCAGTGCAAGTGCATTAAAAGAAGGGGGGGCAGGAAAGTGAGTTATGAGTTATGGAACAGCTCCCTGGAGCCACACTGAGAATTCCTACTTAGGGTGGGTATATGTAGCAGAAAGAAATGGTGGAATGTAAAGGTAGCAGTACAGGCTGCAGGTGGGAGGTGGAATATTTTTCTTTTATAAATTATTATTTTTATTTATTTCAGAAATTTGCAGCATATCCCATTTAAATGGAAACACAGTTGTCATGTCTAACCCTTCTGCCCCTGTTTTGGGAGAAGGTGTTTCAAGTAATCAGTCAGAATCCGATTCGGACCTAGAGGATGCAGTGCCAGACACCAGCCAGCCTGCACCAGTAGAGGAGGAAGCTCTCACGGGTGATTCCCCAGCTGAGAGTCAGCCCTCTCCAGAGCTTACCTCCTCAAGGCCAAATCCTACACACTCAGTGGGAAGTGAGCTTTCTTCCGGAGGAGAGCACCCTGACAAGAGTCTGCTGGAAGCTAAAACACACGGAGCGGAAGAAAGGCGTGAGAAAGTCGGTCTTACTAGGATTGCGCCAGAACCTGCCTCCGCACCAGGCTCTCTGAAGTTATGGGCATTTGGGAAGGGGCTTCCTGTTCTCCTTGGTTGGACAATTATCTCGCTTAATTTGCAAAGTTTTGCCTAGGGGGAAGTTGCCAAGAGATTAGACTTTCTTCAGGTAGAAGAGATGTTTGCTGCTTAATAAAAGCTTTGTGGATTACCTAGCAGGCCTCGTCATTTGTCTCCCATTGAAAGCAGGAGCTTTCTGAGAAACATGACAACAGTAAAATAGCAAACAGCAGTGGATAAAACCATAATTAAAAGCACAGTACATTGAAATTAACAAAATCTGAAGCAGCTTGCGTAGCTTTTTTAGAGTTCTGAGTGAAACCCAGAGCAGATTCACTGTCCCACTGACATCGGAGCCACCAGCCTCAAGTGACTGCAGTTGGTCCTTCAGATAACCTGTTCCTTCAGGTAATATAATCAGACAGCAGATCAAGTGAAAGGCTAATTTTGTGAGCTAGCATCTTTAGCATCAGTCAGCTCCTGGATCCACTAAGAGTTCCTTCTTTGGGAAACTGAACAATGTTATTCAACTTCTGTGGGCTAGAAGAGATTGCCATAAACAGCTATTGTACCTTTTGTGGATTTTAATTGTAAGGTATTTCTGTAGTCAATCTTGGATGAAAAAGTGGGATGTGGGTATAATAAACAAACAAATAAATTGTACACAGCGAGTTAATCCATGTACCATCATTTCTCTAACTAGGATCCACTCCCCATATTTTTCTTTTAAAGAATCTTAAGAGAACCTCATTTTCCCTCTCCAAGATTAAGGCTGCAATTTCACAAACACTTTCCTGAGAGTAAGTCCCATTGAATTCAATGGGAATTACATCTGAGTAGATATGTATAGGATTGTGCTGTTAATTTAATTACTTACACTGGAAACTCAGTGACAGATGGCTACAGAGATCAAAGTTAATCAGTGTTCGGTACACAACCTTTCAAGTATAGCATTCATCTGGTTTCAGTCAAATTTTGCCCCAAACCTTTACGATAAGTTCAACCACACAATTTGATGGAATGTGGAAGCTTCCTAGGAGAATGAGCAGTGGATTGTTATATATTATATAAAATTAAGGACATCTACAGCAGAGAGCTTTCTTGGTTTCCTCTGGTAACTAGGAATTTCCTCCAGATAATCAGGGAAGAAAGTTTACAAACTAAATTCTTTTTTTTCTTTCAGGACACAAATGACCAAGAGTGCAATCCTAAACGCACTTGCATGAGAATAATCCTCACTGAAATCATTGGGACTTACTTCTGGGTAGACATGCATAGGATCCTAAGGCTGCAATCCTAAATACACTTACCATATAGCAAACCCCATTGAACATAGTGGGGCAGACTTCCAGGTGAACATGTTTAGAATTGTGCTGTGCAACGTTAACCTTAACCACATTTTTCTGAGATCCCATTGAACACAATGGGATTTTCATCGGAAAGCAATGTGCATAGGATTGCACTGTATGGATGCAACCCTATGCACTCTTACTTGGGATTACTTCCTTTTGAAATCAGAGCAAATTACTTCTGAGTAAATGCACATAGGATTAGGCTGCACCACGGCCATGTATGCTCACACAAACTAGTAAAAATATGTATTTGTAGGTTAGTAATTTATTTGCAAGGCTGTTTATTTTAAGAAGAGGTTAATTTATTAATACATGAATAGAGACTATCTTCTAGCTAACAAATCCTTTCCAGTTTGGTTTGCAGCATTATTAACTATTCATATTTTATAGATAAGCAACAGAGGCTGCAAAAGAAATTGAAGCTACCCATTGAATCCACAGATGAGGGGGAGGGATTTGAGCCTTTGAAATAGCAACATCCCTTGTTTCGTTCTGCTATTCCAAATTCAAGTAGAAGCCAGGTGCTGCCAGAGGAGGGGTGATCACATGGGCAAGAAATACTGATAGCAATACTGATAGAGGCTTGAAATGGGACTGTCAATGGAACCAATAGTTGATACTGTCACCTGGAGGCTTGTGAGAACCAATAGCTGCTACTGTCACCAGGGTGCTTTTAAATCCCTGGAGTCTCTCATTGACTTCAGGGAGTGAACTTGGGCTCAATTATAAAATTGTGTAACTGGAAGAAATTTGAAGGGTATCTCACCCAACCTTCTGCTTTGAGAATAAACAAACCCATCCTATGAGTCCTTACAACTGATGGATGGATGCAGCATGCTATATGAAAATAGTGCTTCAAGTAAAGTTGCTGTGATCCAATGGCACAGATTCACAACAAACTTTATCAGTTCTCTGTTGTCTTTCCCTAGCCTCCAGAACGACTTTAAAAGTCATCTGTTGTACTCTCAGATTCAGTTATAAAGCTGGTACATGCTGATGATTGTTTTGTTGTCTATTTTTCTTTTTTTTCCACATATCACCAACAAATCTTGGCCTAGTCATGTTGTTTTGATAGCTGTCAAATATCTGTCTCTTGGCACACTCTCTCTTTCCTCTTGTTTTATTATTTAATTGACTTTAACTTGGAATATACACAAGATAGCTCCAGGACTATCTTGCAATATGGCAACTGGAAGAATAGGAACAGCTGAAGGAATCCTTTACTTTGAATGGAAAGCTTTTGCCATACCTGCCAACTTTGGCCAATCCAAAAGAGAGATCTCTGCAGACCCAGAGGTTAAGAGTTACCAACCTTGTTTTAAAAACGCTACCCTAGTCAAAGGCACAGAAAGAAGGCGACATTTAACATAGAGGCTGAATGAATCACTGGCAGAATATAGGAGATCATGACGTGGGGTGAACCAAGTATACAGCACCATCAATGTAAACGGCACCTTATAGAACCTGATAAACAACAATAGATCCCTGACCTCTAAGAGCTTACAAAAACAGGGAGGGAAAGAAGAGACAGGGGACAAATTTAGGCAAATGCAGTTTCACATAATGAAGCTTGGTACACTATAGACAGCCAGATGCCCTCCAGCTATTTTGAACTACAACTCCCATAAGCTCTAGCCAGCATGGCTAGTGGCCAAGGATTATGGGAGATGTAATCCAAAACTTCTGGATGGTGCCTATCCCTTAAGAGGTCATATGGAGAAGGTGGGTTTTGAGAAAGTGTGATTTGCAACACATTTATATTCATAGGAATCTGCCTTGTACCATTATCATCAAGCATGGTCTACTTTTGACATCCCTTCACATCTCAGTCCGAGAGTCGCATCACCTGCTACCTGATTCTTTTTGTCTGGAGATGCCAGGGATTGCCCCTGAGGCCTTTTCCATGCAAAACAGATGTTCTGTCAACTTTGTTGTGATCCCTTCAGGGGAGGAGAGGACTGAAGATATTTCATAGCGTTGAAGATCAGGACAGCTTCGGTGTGACATCTTCTGCCACTCTAGCATGGTGACCTTGCAACCCTAAGGGAACAAGGAGGGGCCAAGAGCAGTGACCATCACTAGAGGTGAGGTATTGAAACAGGGAACGACCTTCACTTCAGGGCCAGCATCAAGGGTTAGGCATGGTCGGGCAGCAGCCAAGAGCCCACACTCCATGGACGCCCACTGGCAAGAGCCCCTTGGACGTGTTTCTCCTCTCCACCATTGCAACTTGAGTGTCTATCTGTCTCTCGCTCTGGCCCAGACATCGGTGGCAGTGAGAAGGATAAGCAATAGTTGTTATTCCCTATTTGCATGCCAGCTCTCCATCTGCCAAGCAAGCAAGTGAGAGCAGTGATGAGGAAGAGGAGGAGGAACAAGAGCAGAAGTCAATAAAGGCCATTGAGGGTGTTTTGCCCATGGGCCCTCCCACACCTGGAGCCGCACTGTTTCAAAAACAGCCAATTTTTTTGTCTGCAAGCCTTTAGTTTAGCATCATTTTTTAACGTTATCAGTAAAGGGCATGTTCTCTGGCATCCATTTTGCACTCCTCCCTAGGTTGCACCAAAGGCAGGTGCCTTCCCTGCAACACTGTCCCACTCACCCCACCAAATGTATGTATCCATTGTATGAATAAAGACTCTGGCCTTGTTTGCACATATGTCCCTCTACGAATCTGTGGTTAAGGCCCATTTAGGACGAAAGGCAGAAGAACCTCGCTCTGTAACTTCTGTATGTTTTTCTCTGCAGCTACATTGGCTGTCGCTTTTTTATTTTGGCTTTACAGCCTTGCTGCTATATGGCTCATTTAAGACCCCTGCTTGCTTGCTTGCTTTCTCTCTCTCTCCCTCTCTCTCTTTGCAAGTCGTGAGGAGAAAAATCCATCAATGCCAGGTGATACCGAGCAAGGAATATGTGTAGCACAAACTGTTCCAATATTCTCTTGGGGCTACAAGGACATCCTTCAACACCTCATTTTCTCCAAGGTTACTTGGTGTTAATCATGATATTGTTGTCCAGAGTTAAAAGAAGCAGCAGCAAAGACTCTTGTGGTATCCAAACACTAACAGATTTATTATAACAAATGCTTTGGTGGACTAGAGCCCACTTTGTCAGGAGCCTCAAATGTTATCCTCGTTTGTCAAGTATATTTATTTATTTATTTAAAATTTTTGTATCGCCTTTCAAAAGCAAAGCCTTCTCAAGTCACTTCGCAATTAAAACACACACCATAAAACACATACATTTTGTCATTCAGATGCCAGTTAAAGACATTTTAATTCATGCAGGTTTTTTGTATAGATAAACGCTCTATTTGTTTTGCGATTGATTTGACTGTAGCAATGGTTTTATTGTATTTTATTAGATATTTGTGATTTTGGAATCATGATTTTAAAGTTTAGGTGAAATACTGTGCTTTATATAGGATGTTAGCCACCCTTGCCTCTTAGTGGGATATTATATATACATATGTGCATGTGTGGAGAGAGAGAGAGAGAGAGAAAGAGAGAGAGGGATGGATTCAGATTTAACCATAATTAAAAGATCACTGAATTCAATGAGCCTTGAGTTAGTCATGACTAACTGAAGTGTCACTGATTTCAATGGGTCTACTCTAAGCAGGACTATATGTGGATTTAGCCTTGTGTGTACATGCAGATGTGCATTTGATACAAATTGCAGCCATTCAACTGCTAGAGAACCTGGAAGGGAGCAGAAGTTTGGAAAATGACAAGTGTAGGAACCCAGACTACACAGTTTTACAAGACTTTCCCTCCAAAGGCAAAAACAGGGGCAGCGGGGATTTACCTGGGAAAGGGACGAGAAAATAAAGCATGGGACCCTTTGTGTTAAATAAGGGCGATTGGAGCATAGGGTAGCAGGCAAAGACCCTTCCACATCCATGGAGCTTTACAGGAGCAGAAGGTTTAGAATTTTTTTCCATATAGAGCACATCTGTTAAATGACACACTTTCACAAAAAGGAGATTGCCTCCTGTCGGTATATCATTGCTAATCTTTAGCATGGGGTGGGTAATCACGCAAGCCACTGAATCATTGGTGACGAGGCAGAGGAAGGGGCAATACTGAAGTAAAAAACATATAAGACAGCTTCCGATGTTCCTAAACATATATCAGTCCTCCTCTTTAATCAATATGTTCTAGCTCGCGTCTGTGAATCAGGCAAAAACAAACAAAACCCAGGCCAAAAATGTACCATTTGCCTTTAAGATGAATCAGCACCAGTTGTAGAATCAAGATCGAGCACGAAAGGGGTCAGTTTAATACAGCCACAAGATGATGTCAACTGATGAGACAAGCGCATTTTACAGTAAATTGGCTTCCCGGGTAGTATATGATGTTATTATGGGATGCTTAGAAATCTCCAGCTTGATGGGCTGTTTCTGAGCAGTGCCAAGATGTTATTGTATTGAATGTAAGATGAAAAATCAGATGCTGAGCTGACATTCCAAAATATTGATTACAATCACAAAATGTTCCATGTTAAAAAAAAAAAAAAAGGATTTTTACATTGTTTCCAGTAAGGATAATAGTCGGTATTATAATTTGAATAGAGTTCCGTTCACGAATAGAACGTTTATTTGTTCATTTCATTAATAACTTTGTTATGTTTAATGCATTGGTCAAATTGTTCACGGTTGTCACCGATATTTTAGTTGTCTTATAGGGTTGTTGTCGCTGTTTAATTCTATTGTAAGTCGGCTTGAATCTTTTGTTTAGAAAGGCGTCTAAGATATTTTGATGCTGATAATAATGCTACATTAGTATCTCATTCCTCCTCCCAAGAGCTTAAGAAAAGCAACCCTAACCTACCATTGCGTTTAATGGTAGAAAGGTGAGATCTAACGGTAATAAACCTGTTTAACTTGTTTAGCAGAGATAAAAGAGGATGACTCCCCGTACCACAATTTGCTTCCCTGTAATTTCCATCCGTTGGTTTGAGTCCTGCCCTCTTGATTGGATGCCTGCACTGATGTAAACTACACTGAATGCTCTATCAGCGGAAGAGCAAGATCTAAGAATATGAATCAATAAATGAAATTTTCAGATGCAAATAGCATAAGGCATTCTGGAATGTTCCTTGACATGGCCTTCAACATTAAACTATATCACTAAATTTCAGAAAACTTGCTTTGGAGATTGGTGTAACTTTTCTGCCACCTACTGTTGATGAAAAATAAAGACCTGTGATGAATACTTCTGGAATGTTTGTAATCTTTCTTTCTTGAAAACAAAAATGCTAAAAATAATCCAACACTTCCCCACTGCAACCTAATCTTTCCAGCTATATTGCTGGCTTTTCCCCCCTTTTAATGCCCCATAATAAGCTAAGTAATAACAGTCAACTTAATGCTACCGTAATCACTGCCAGGAAATGAAATTACCTTCTGGCAAAGATTCTTTGAAAACCGCCCTTCTTTTTCTGTTCCTCTGACCCCTAAATGGATCCTGCGTTAAGAATCCAATATGCTGTGTCAGGGTTCCTATTTACAGCAAGATATTTTGAAAGGACTGAGCCAAGGGGATGTAATGAAATAGAGCAAAAGATATCTCTGAGCCTGAGGTTGCAGCCCTATATAGACATACTTGAGAGTAAGCCCCACTGAAATCAGTGGCACTTACTCTGGCGTAAACATAGATAGGATCCGGCTGCAGGATTCCCTTTCTCCAATGCACACGCCACATAAATCTCCCATGTGAATAATAACACTTCATATCGGTATAAAATTTTAGTGTCTTGAAAGTGCTTTGTGTATCTGATATTAGTAATCCTTAACAATAACCTGGCAAGGTTATTATGTCTATATTGCAAATGAGGGCCAAGGCTGAGAGTTGCTTTGTCTAAAGTAGGGATGCTCAAACCCATGTCCTGTAGGCCATATGTGGCCTCCAAGGTCTTCTTTACGGATCCCATGGCACCATCCTGCCCTGGCTGATCTCCCTGCCCTGCCACCAGTTTTGAAGCTGGACTTACAGCCCACCTGTACTGGTGACTTTAAGGTACACCTAGTACATTTATGGCAGAGTTTTGGACCAAGAATATCCTGGCAGGCCTGGTGCTAGCTCACGGCACCTTTTGGCAACTGCTAGTGCCTCAGCAGAGCCCACCACTGCACGGATGCCTGCTGTGTGCGCTCCGAACTCTAGATGGTTACCATTTAGTTGCTCACAATGTCCCATCCTAGTGCTGCTCAAGGGCATTGAAGGAAACTGATGGCACCCACCCAGTGATGATTGCAGCCCTGCTTCAAACCAAGCCTGAGAGGGCCTCACCAGAAGGCAGCTGTGGTTGAGGGGCCCTTCAAACTGAGATCAGACCCTACATCCTGGTTCATACCTTTACAGTGGCAGCTGGTGCTCACTAGGGCTGGTAGGGCATTATGGGATTATTTGGTATTGCTACCTCCTATTAGAAAGGCAGTTAGCGGAGAAAAACAAAAAGGCAAAACGGAATGAGCATTTACCTGTCCTACATGCATACAGGCTATCTTAGGATAACAAAAAGAAGACCATGCATTTCTTCAGTGAAGAAATAAAAACAGTTTATGCACAAATATTCTTGCAGGTACAAATGCAGGCATAGACCTTCTCCTGTGGAATTAAATCTTTTCTTAAAAATCTGCTTTAGGAGCAGTGTAAAATTCTTGCTTCCAACATCTTGCTGACTTCAACTCTTTTGCATCAATGCTTTTTTCTTTCTGGAATTGCAGCTAATTCGTTTAAAGGTAGAAATGGTCAAAATATAATCAGGTTTTGAGATTGCATGATTGAAGGCTGCTTACTTTCCAAACAGGAGATAAAATCTAAATCAGATGAGGTGACAATCCCTTGGTATTAATTCCTCCAAATGCAATGTTTACTTCAAATCCCACCGTTAAAATGAGTTAACCAGAGATATCAAAGGTTTTGAAAACCGTTTTCCCCCAAACAGACTGATGTATTTTAAGAGTACTGTTCCTTTCTGGTAGTAACAACTGGGTTCCTGTGTTTGGGCCAACGATTCAATTAATACTAAAGGATGGAAAATGGATCTAGAAATCAATCTTGAGCCTTACACAGGAACCTTCAATATGATCTTCAATGTCTTTCAAATTGTCTATGGCTACAATATCCTATGCACAGAACTTTTTCTGATGCTGCTTTCTCATCTTGTATCTTAAGATGCTTTATTCTTTGGTAACCGGCTTGTGGTTTATATCCTGAATTGGAAGGTGGTGGGCTCAGGGCCAGCATCAAGGGTAGGGGTTTAGGTGGGCACCTGTCAAGGGCCCACACCCCACCAGGGGCGTACTGACAATTATTTATTTATTGCACTTCCATACTGTCCAATAGCCGAAGCTCCCTGGGCGGTTCACAAAAATTAAAACCATTCAAAGTATAAAACAAACAGTATAAAAAAAATGATATAAAATATAATATAAAAGCACAACCAGGATAAAATCAGCAGCGGAGCAGAAATAGAAATTTAAAACAGCCAAGTTAAAATTAAATTTATAGACTGTTAAAATACTGGGAGGATAAAAAGGTCTTCACCTGGCGTCTAAAAGAATATAGTGTAAGTGCCAGACGAACCTCCTTAGGGAGCTCATTCCACAGCCGGGGTGCCACAGCAGAGAAGGCCCTCCTCCTGGTAGCCACCTGCCTCACTTCCTTTGGCAGGGGCTCACGGAGAAGGAGCCCTAAGGATGACCTTAGGGTCCGGGCAGGTACCTCCTGGACTTGCTCCTCCTTTTCACCCCACAACCTGCTCATTCACCTGTTTCTTGCTCTCACCCCAATAATGGTAGTGATAAAATGATGCCATGGCCTGCTTGCTCACTGGCTCTCTGCCAGTCAAGCAAGCAAGTGGTAGCAATAATGTGAAAGAGGATGAGGAGCAATAGCAGTTGGAGACAATTTTGGTGAGGAGGTGGACTCACTGAGGAAGGGGGGCCATGGAGGCTGTATTGCCAAAGGGCCCTCAGAAATCTGGCACTGAGTGGGATTTAAATATCCATGTAATCCCAGTCAGGATTGCACCTTCTTCAGAAGTAAGCCCCCTTAATTGTGACACGAGTTACTTCCAGGTAAGTATGGATAGAATTGCAGTCTAATATATTTGTAAGCCAAGTCCAAAGTTTGGTTGGAAAACATTTATGGTAAGTTTGGCTCATATGCTCATTTAGAGGACGCCTGATGTAAAATTCAAAGATGAATTCTTTTCTGGATCAAAAAAGGTAACAAGCTATCCGATCCTTTTGGAACCACAGCTGGCAGAAGTATCATTCGGATGTTGTGGCTGTTATTTTACGCTGATACTGTTTCACAGATCAGAAAAGAACACACTTGCTCATGCTCCTTTGAACAGCCGCAAAATTCCAGCAAGGATTATACTGGAAGAACAAGAGGTCTGCCCCTTTTGTGGGTAGTTTGACGAGACTGTGGGAAATTTTAGCAATGGATAAAATTTCATCAGACTGAAGGGGGCTTCTAATCGTTCCTATTCAAGCAATTCCTTGGTGGGGGGATGGTTTCTATCTCTTGTTTTAGCTGAATTCAGCTGACTTTTTATTAATAATAACTCAGATTCAAAGGAAGTGATACTAAAGCCCCACTGAAATTAATGGGACTTAAATCTGCTGCAACTAACTTGCATATTAATGATGATGATACCGTATTTCTTCGATTCTAAGACACACTTTTTTCCCCATATAAACATCTCTAAAAACAGGGTGCGTCTTAGAATCACAGGTGCATTTATTATTTCTTAGAATCAAAGTTTTTTTCTGTTGGTGGTACTGAAATTAGTGTGCATCTTACAATCGACGGCGTCTTAGAATCGAAGAAATACGGTAATAATGTCACAACTAAGTTGAATAATAGTATTAAAGATAGGATATTATTATTATTATTATTATTATTATTATTATTATTATTATTATTATTATTATTGGAAAATCATACTAAGGTCCCCTTACAATTGTTTGTTGTTTATTCGTTCAGTTGCTTCCGACTCTTCGTGACTTCATGGACCAGTCCACGCCAGAGCCTTCTGTTGGCCGTCGCCACCCCCAGCTCCCCCAAGGTCAAGTCTGTCACCTCCAGAATATCATCCATCCAACTTGTCCTTGGTCTGCCCCTCTTCCTTTTGCCTTCCACTTTCCCTAGCATCAGCATCTTCTCCAGGGTGTCCTGTCTTCTCATTATGTGACCAAAGTACTTCAGTTTTGCCTTCAATACCATTCCCTCAAGTGAGCAGTCTGGCTTTATTTTCTGGAGTATGGACTGGTTTGATCTTCTTGCTGTCCAAGGCGCTCTCAGAATTTTCCTCCAACACCACAGTTCAAAAGCATCTATCTTCCTTCGCTCAGCCTTCCTTATGGTCCAGCTCTCGCCGCCATAGGTTACTACGGGGAATACCATTTCTTTAACTATGTGGACCTTTGTTGTCAGTGTGGTGTCTCTGCTCTTAACTATTTTATCAAGATTCGTTGCAATTTCCCTTCGTGTTTAATAATGGTAACGTCATCACCATCATCATCACACAACTAGTTGGAGACGAATAATTATAATCATAATAGAAAAATAATAATGACAATGACAATAAAAATAATATTGCCATTTTCCCATCGTGGAGATCATGAAGCAGTGCGTACAGAGCTACACCTAGGCTGACCCTATGAAAAGGAGGACAGGGCTCCTGTGTCTTTGACAGTAATGTAGAAAAGGGAATTGCAGCAGGTGTCAATTGAAGTGGGTGAAATTCCCTCTTCATCACAACAGTTAAAGCTACACTAGCTATAGCAGAGTGGCCAGATACAGAAGAGGGCAGCTTTAACTGTGTTGATGAAGAGAGAATTTCACCCACTTCAATTGACACCTGCTGAAATTCCCTTTTCTACATTACAGTTAAAGACGCAGGAGCCCTGTCCTCCTTTTTTCATAGGGTCACCCTACTACACCGGTCAGATTTCCGCCTGCCCGGATTCACCATCAAGGCTCTGGAACGCCGCAGAGGCTCCTCCCCCTTTCCTCCCCCTCCCTCGGCCAAGTGGGCGGAGCTTGAGAGCAGGAAAGGAGAAGAGGGAGGGGGGGGGAAACACCACCCAGCAACCGAGGCCGGTAGAAGCGCCGAGCTCGTTGCTGTGGCAACGCAGCTGCTGTTTTGCCGCGGCTGCACCTGAACCTCCGCGCCTGCGCAGTTCCCCCGCCCTCGACGTCACCCCCGGCCCCTCCTCCTCTCCCCCTCGCTCCCATTAGGGAGCAGCACCTCCCTCCCCCCCCTCAGGCCTGGAGCGGGGCGGGGGGAGCAGCGGCGGGTGAGTATGAGAAGCCCCCCATGGCCCCCTGGCGTTCTTCCCAGCATGCATCGCGTTGAAAGGGCGGGGGGAGGAGGAGGAGGAGGAGAGGGGGGGTCTGTGATGGGCAAAGGATGCTGGACACCTCCACCCCAATTCACTTGAGTCAGAAGCCGCTGAGAGAGAAGGATTAGAAGGGGACCCCCTTCACTTATGGGGGGGGAAGGACCCCCATGAGGTGAGCTTTTTCTTTAATCCTCCTATAAGATATATCTCCCCCCACCCCAAAAAATATATATCCAAGTGAGAAGCCCCCCAAATGGGCATTAGTTTTGACATTGCGTGCCCCCCCCCCCCATCAGCAGATCAGGGCAGTTCTGCCTTCTCCTTGCCATAAAAGGGTGGTGGGTGGGGGGCTGTAATCCCCATCCCCCATATTGCAGGGGGTAAAATGCTGGCGTGGGCATTCCTCCAAAGGGATGAGAGGGGGGATCCCACCCCCCCACCCTCCAACCAGCTCCTCCCCTCCCCAGAAATGCGTATATTCTCACTCATACCTAGGTGAGAAGTTCCTCTGCCCATATTGTGAGGTCGGTGGGTGGATTTAGGCAGGGCAGTTCCCCCTCGATAGAAGTTAGGAGTGGGTTTTCCTATAAAGGAACAGGAGGGTGAAGACACCCCCCCTCCATATCCTGTAACTAATCATCCCCCAGGGAAATATGGGGCACATTCTCGCTCGCTTATTCAATTATTTATTTACAATAGTTATATACCGCTCCCCATTCGAGAATTTCATACATTTGGGGAGCTTTATCACCTATATGGAGAATAGCTTAGGCAGGCCAGTTTTTCCTCTATGTTAACATGGAGTGGATATTCCCAAATGAATATTTGCGGGGAAAGGAACCCACCCAGTTTAAACTTTCAGCTCACCTTGAGATAACATGGTGCATTGGTGCATGTACTCTCAGAAAGAATGCAGGAAGAGAGAAACTAGTTCTCATGATGAAAATGTATTGCAGCCCAACATGTTTCGGAACAGTAAATTCTTTCTTCAGGGACAGTAGTGATAGTGGCTGCTTCTCTTGCACCATCAGTGAAGTTCGTTTGAGAGGTTATCGTATGGATGAGAAGAGAATGTACTCACCAAGGACCTCCCCAAGTGGTTCTGCAGCCCCAAATTTGCTCTAAAATGGACCTCACTTGATGTTGGCCACATGTAGAAAGGCTGGGTTCTCTTCGAAGAGGGATACTGAAGAGAAACGAATACACAATGTGTTGTTTTATTTAGAAGAATCACACACACACACACACACACACACACTATAGATGAGAAGAACTCCCTCCTATTCAAACTTGGCAGAGATATCTAGTTCAAAAGGAGCACTGTAGCCTTGTAATTCTCCTTATAAACTTGAGGTCAGGGCACCCCGTATTGCCTGGGAAGGAGAAATGTCTAGACATTTCCTTCCTAGAGGGAAATGGGAACTTCATGTTGCTCTTTCTATATAGTTGGGGCAGGGGAATGCCCAGGAGTTTCCCCACTAGATGCAGAATCAGTGTTTATGTTTCTGTAGTAGATGCAGAATCAGGTCCTACAAGTTTGCAGGGGATGGGGAGGTTGCATGCCCTCCTTAAACAGGTGGGAAAGGTGCCACGGTTGGGGAAAAGAGAATCTCCTTTGAATAAGGTACTCTGGGGTGTCATCTCAAGGGGGAAGGGAGGGGGTGTCTAAGTATCCTATCCTTGTAGATGAACCAGGAATAGGGTGATCCCTTTGTACCAAAGAAGTAAAGTCATCCTGAAGGGATGAGGCCGCTATCTTGCCGCCCCTCCATGAGACAGGAGAAAAGCAGGGCACTCACCTTCTCATAAAGAGGGGAGGCAACTCCAAAACAGGTCTTTCTGTATAGATAAATAGGTGGCAGGGCCTCTCTGACTCCCCCCTCCCAAAGTCAGGAGAGGACCACATTGACACTATGCCTTGCCCACCTTAGTTACCTCCCAACTTGGATCTCTACCCAAAGGGAACGGTTGGCTTGCGCTTTCTCTGATCAGAGTGCCAAAGCGGTTGTTTCTTTTCCTGCCAGCTGTCTCTGCAGTAACCACATTCCAGTTGTCTTCCCTTCTCAGTGATCTGGAGTTTGTTGGGGGGCAGTGGAGAGCAGGGAAGAGGGTAGGTAGCAAACCCGCTGCCCTTTTTTTCTCAGAAGAATGTGACCCCAGCAGCAAAAGTGGCAGCGTCGTTTATTTAATTCGCTGTATTTTCGTCCAAGCGTGAAGCTCTGTTCCCCACCGCCAAGCTCTGGTCCTGATGTTGTATTTTATCTGGAAATTATAATTACCCTGTGACTGCTGGTTTTCATGGAAGAATTGGCATTGGATCCGGTTTCCCTTTCAGCTTAAAGAGAGGAAGGACAGGGCTGCGGGTGGGGAGGGGAAGAGGTCACCTTATCGCCGTCACCATCTCCAGTTGCAGCAGTCACATATCGTGGTCGAGTGGAGAGGAAAGATGGGAGGGCCGTGGCATGCGTGGGGAGGAGGGCTCCGGTCGGTCGCAGCGCAAGCCCAGCTGGCTTGCTTATCACTTGTGGAAATGGTAACAAGACGAGCCAAGCTTCTCTCTGGAAATGGAGTTCCTCCCAGCTAGCTAGCCGGCCGGCTGCGGTCTGCGTGTTTCCTCAGCTTAAGGTGGGACATAAGGGTGGGTGGGTCTTTGGTCTTCGTTAATCGCTGGAGCTGCCGCTGGCTGGAAAACATGAAATACATTGATGTACATTGTTAAAGCCATAGTGATGTGCTTGTGCAGGTAACCTAAGAAAAATAAGTACGAAGGGGCTCTGAGGCTGGATTGCAAGGCTGTCATCCGCATTGCAGGTGCATAAGAGATCCAAGAAATTTGCCGGCTTTTGGGGGAATTGCAATACTTGAGCCGGAGAGACTTCTCTCGGTTCTTACGCAGCAGGAATTGTCCCTCTCAATATTGCTGTCGGTAGCTTTCCAGTGGGGCTTGCAGCTACGTCTCCCGTCTCTTTAAGTATTTCTTGTTTGACTCTAAATGACTAGCGATGATCGTGAGAGTGCTTATGTGAGATTCTGGAATTGTAGGAGAATTTGTCAGCTTGTTTTTGGTTAACAGAAATCGTTGTGTTTACATCTGCCTCTGCCTCCACCCACCTTGGTTTCATATATTCAGAGCATCAAATTATGTGTTTGGAACAACATCATCATCATCATCATTATTATTATTATCATTATTGTACTTAAATTGCCATCTCCCCCCCCCCCCCCTTTTAAGTTTTGTGGAATTTGATGTCTGGGCATAATCTTTGTTGCTGTTTGTTCTCAACTTAAAAGATAGGGCAGCCATGTCTGAGGGAGGGGTTACCTACATGCAAGAATGGGTAAAATAAAACATTACACGTTAGCCATCACATTTGTCCAGCTTCCTAATAATTTTTGCAACTGCTATCCCATTGTACATTTAATACACAAATCATGGCAACATCTAAATCGTGACAAGTAGTAGTTTGTAAATTCTGAATACAAGTTTTGAATCGTAGTTTTTGTTTTTGTTTTTTGAAGTTATTTTTTTAACTGGTCCAGTTGATCTTTTAATGTGTAAAGTAGAATATTACTGTTAAGAAGTATTGAATGGCAGAAAATCCCGCGTGATGGATGGGTAGAAACAACAGCCTCCAGACTTCATTCTTGTCAACTGGCCAATATTGGAATCTGCTGCTGTTGCTTCTGAAGACTGTAGGATATGCAAAGCATTAGAATAGCAGAGGAATAAAACTGCCTTCAGGGTTTGCTAGAAGCAACATATGTAGTCTGTCATAATAGTACATGTTTAAAGTATGTAAAGTTACAGAAAAGTTAGAAAACGGGAGATAAGGGGGGATATTTCTTAAAGCATTAAAGACATGAGCCTGGAAGAAAACGTGGATGCAAACTTTTTGAAGTGGTGAGATTTTTAGTATTTAAATATGATTTAAAAACCCAGTTTTACTGGGGATGAGGACGATGAATGGGGACATTGCTTGTTTGCTTCCCAGTAGCCATATTTCAATCACTGATTAATAAATTGTGTGTGTGGCATGAGCAAATGTGGTGTGTGACAGTGCTCTGTAAGATTAGAGACTCAGTAAATTTGATGCTGTAGAAGAGCAGTTGGATTTTGTTAATCTGTCACCATTATTGTAGGCTATTGCAATGTCTCCTTAGTCTCCCTTTAATGATTCAAAGAAACAGGTAAATATTTCTGGAATGATTTGAGGCTAATCTTCGCTATCTTGTTCCTCTTGCAGGCTTTCTCTCTCCCCTGCTTCACTGCAGTCCACAGTTTAAAGCCATCATATTGCAGCAAGACCCCTGCTGTGTCTTACTAATATATCTGCCTTTTCAGGACTCGACCCTGGATGTCTGGAATATTTTTTCCCAATTTAATTCTTCTTCAAGCCCTTTCTGCTACGTCACTGTATACAGTGGTGTTGGATGCCATAGTCCACAGGCTTGGGTGGGGCTAAGCAGGACAGGTTGTCCTTTGTTAGCAAAAGACAAGGGGGGGCTCCCTGCCCCCAGTAACTGTGTAAGTAGAACTTGTTGATTCACCTGTAAAGATGGTGGTAAACCAAAGAAACTAGAATGTACCCCCAATGTCCAGCTGCCTCTTGTGCTTTGATTTCTAACGCAAGTTGGAAAAGAATACAAATACAACTTTGTATTGCAGATATGTTTGCCTGCACAGGAATGTGGCAGTATTTACGCGGTGTACTTTTCTTAGATTCTTAAGAACAAAAACGTCTATGATTTAAGAAAGGAGTGAGTTTCTAGTTCTCAACATTGTTGCAGTGGTGAGTTTCGACTGCTGAAGAAGAGAGAATAAGTGGGAGAATAGGCTGACATCGCCCTAGTTGGTTGCTGGATTCTGTCTGCTCTTGTCCTAGAGTGGGATTTGGCATTTGCCAAGGCCTCGTCCGCACTATGCTGTAAGTTAGTGGCAGGTTGCCATACCGCCCTAGCAGCAGAATGTCTGCCTGCCTGCTTTGGAGACATAGCACAAGAGGTATATAGCATTTACGTCCAAGTGGTGAGAGCCTCAGTGCCAGTAGTGAGTTGCTCCTTTGTGAAGAAGGTCTTCTGGACGAGATGTGTCCCTGGTCTGGTCCAGCAGCAGGTCGTCTTATGTTCTTATGAACAGAGTAAAAGGTTTTAAAAACATAACACACAAAGATGTGTTGGCTTCACACGCCACTGTGAGTTCTTGCAAAAGCTGGGAAGACATTTTATGCTCGGGACAGACAAGAAGAGTTTACCTCTTCTCACTTATTTTTGTTGTTCAATTGGACAAACGGGTTTTGCAGGGTCCTGAAGTGCTGCCCAAAACTGCCAATTGCTATGATAGTGAAGTGAGTGCACTTACCTTCCAGCCTAGAATAACCAAGGGACTACCCCTGACCATGTTTCCTTGGGAAGAAGTGTGACAATTTCAGGGCTTGAGATTGCCACCCAGGGAAGGGTGGCTGGATGCAAGTGAAAATGTTTGCTTATGAAGAAGCGATGTACGGTGTCGCCTCAGATGCAATCTGCCAAGAGGTTCTCCTGAACAATCCCCTTTTAAAATGTATGGGAGCTGTGCAAGATCACAGCGGATGGTGCCCTATTTATGTCCAAGTATTTGCAGGCTTAGCAAGCAACACATTTTTCCTTCTTTCAGCATCCTTATCATGAGCTCTGAAGCATTTTAAATTTAGAAAAGAGGCTGCACCGGAGGTTATCAAGAAGCATCACGTTGTACCCTTCCCGACAACGATTTGATGTAAGATCACAAGTGCTTGCATTGAGAAAGCTCAGAGCCAAACAAAGTCGAGGTTTTAAAAAATGCAACTACCACCAGCTCTGTGTGTGGGGGGGAGGATATTGGATCACTATCCAGATTGCAGTAGGTGTGGAGGAGGGAAATTAACTCGTTCCTCCCCTGCCAGGATCCCGAGAAAAATCTTTCCTCTGAAGTTTAGTATGTTTTTGGGGGGAGAAAGCAAATACCAGCATCATTTTGCTCAGGACTGCAGCAGGGGGAAAAGGGTTAAACGCCTTCTCCACACTGAATGGATAATTATCTGGATAATTATACCCCTACCCAAGCTGCTGGTATAGTATCTGCATATTTTTAAAACCAGCACATCTAGTCGTTTAGAGCCATGGAAATCACAGACACACCTTGTCTGAACAGAAGATCTGATCTGAACGGTGTGGTTGTACACCTCTCTGAAAATGGCTCACAATGAGAGCATCTTTCTCATTTACTCAGCAAAGCACTCACTTACAGTAACTTGCACTGGAGAGGATGTTTGAAGTGGGCTATAAATAGATACTTTAAAAAATTCAACCACTCAGAGCTGCGAGCAAGCATAAGTGGAGGGTGAGGCAGTTTTGACGCATCCCTGAAGTCTGTAGACTAAAGCCATCTGAGATTACATTTTCAGAAGTGTTTGGGCTGATGGGTTACAAACTGCAAGCCTCCGTTTTGAGTTTTGGCAATCTCTAGTATTTTATTTCAGTCACTTATGGATGTAGCACCATTTAACTTCCCGTGTCAGTATTCAGCTACTCAGAAGAGAGTATTTAAGTAGGGTGACCCTGTGAAAAGGAGGACAGGGCTCCTGTATCTTTAACAGTTGCATAGAAAAGGGAATTTCAGCAAGTGTCATTTGTATATGTGGGGAACCTGGTGAAATTTCCTCTTCATGACAACAGTTAAGGTGCGGGAGCTATACTAGAGTGACCAGATTTAAAAGAAGGCAGGGCACCTGCAGCTTTAACTGTTGGGATGAAGAGGGAATTTCACCAGGTTCCCCATATATACAAATGACACCTGCTGAAATTCCCTTTTCAATGCAACTGTTAAAGATACAGGAGCCCCGTCCTCCTTTTCATAGGGTCACCCTAATTTAAGCCAGCCTTCTTCAACCTAGCACCATCCAGTTGATAGCTGGGAATGATGGTATATGTAGTCCAACACATCTGGGGGGCACTTGGTTGGGGGTGGCTGTTTTAAGACTCTAGTTTCAAAGCTTTTTTTTTTTTTTTAAACACCCCTCACCTGCCTGAATTTGGAAATTAGGGGGAAATTGAATGGCTCATCTACAGGCCAAGAAGACTTTAATATCTCTTGGGGAGTTGAGGGCAAGGGAGAGAGAAGAGCACATATTATGCCGGATGAGTTGGTAGAACTATTGATGAGAAGGTCGTATTGTAATGAATGCTCTCCCACGTTACCCTTTCCTCTCTGATAGGCGATATTGTGTTTCCCCTCACACATATATGGCAGATGCCTTTACCTGCGTCTGAAGTGGTACAGCTCAGAATTCCACCACCTGAGTCTGCAGAATGTGTAGAATGGCTCTGAGGGCGCCTGGTGGGAGGAGAAGGAGGAAGAGGCATGTGTTACCCCTGTACATTTTTGTTGATGCTCTTGGCTGCTGAACACTTGACAGCAGAAGGAGGCAGACGGTGGTAGGACGGACTGCAGATGTGGGATTACATTTTGGATTCCGCCTTAAGAATGGAAAAGAAACAAACACCACTCTCCACAAGTAGAAATGTAGCACAATGGAGAAAGGCCTGGTTAGGATCTTTCTCCCTGGTGTACTATTTTTCCACTTGCAGGGAGTTTTTGGCTTTTTTAAACATAAAGGAGCATAAAACGATGTATTACTCATTGGGGCTCGAAGGGATACAGTCCACGCTTACCGCATCTTTCTTTCGTGTCTGTATCCCAGCCGCCGTCCCAGCGGCTTGCTTTCTCTTAGATGTTGCACTTGTTTGCATCCACGTGCAGTGATGTTAAGATGCCATGGCCTCAACAGCAGGTGCAAGGCACTCGGCAACAGCCCTTGGAGTAGCAGGCCAGAGGGTGGACCAAGATGCCATGTGGATTGACTAGTACTGCTACGCTGGGCCACGTGAAGGTTTTATGTTCACCTGTGTTTTGACATTTTCGTCATCCCATTTATAAATGACAGTTGTAGAGGTTGCCCCCAAGTATGGGCTATATTAAATTGGTTAAGGTGCCTACAGCGACCAAAGTTGGCCCATGACAAGGTATCCCTCCTCTCTGATTTTTACTCTTCCCTGATTTCATGCTAATTGTTAGGTTTCCAGAAAGTGGCTGGTAAAAAGAGAAAAAGCATGTATTATGTTGCTCATCTCAGCTCATTTTCTGATCGTATCAGGTCGTTACTCTTGGCTGCAGTAGAGACAGTCTCTTCTTAATTGTTCTCCCTTTGCTGCTCCATCATTGACTTGTCACAGTCGCTAAAAATAACTCCAGAGATATTAAGACCTGAGACATTCAGAGGTCGGCTGAAGGGAGACCAGTGCAGCCTGTCTGGAAAATTGGGGTGGGGAGTATGTGCATGATTTTAAAACCGAGAACAATCACTTCAGAAGATTTTATAATCTTCTGAAAAGAACATGAGTTCAACGAGTTTCTTAAAGTGATGGTTCTGTTTTTTAGGAGCCTATTTATGTGCTGGAGACACTGGACCTCATTTTTAGGTGCCAATGTAACCAGATCCCAGGATTTTTTCAAGCCCTTCTCTTATTTAAATTAAATGCAAAAGTTTTAAAAATTCCAGACTTCATGAATTATCAGTGGAATATTTTAAACAAGAGGCACGAATTGTTCTTCATTCCTGCATTCCTTTCAGTTTATTTAGTTCAGTGGTTTGAAAATGGGATGACTGGACCCTTTGGGGGTACTTGGAAGCAGCAGAAACCCTGTAACAGCAGCTGCTGTTATCGCCCCCACACACCCACACGCTTTTCCAACAGGCACCCTGAGACGGAAGAGAACCTATCCTAGATTATCAAGTGAGGTTGGACTGTTTTTTATTCTATATCCCTTCTCAGTGTGGCTGAGGAAGGACATTGTGACCATGTCTAGAAGGACAAGTTGGATCTCCAACAATATGTGGCAGTATGGAGTGATCCTATCCATGATTTATGTATTATTAGTTATTTTGAGTCTGAAAAGAAAGTTAAACAGGTAGGTCAACAGCAAGCATTCTATTCTCTTAAAGCAGTAAATTGCAAACCACAAAGTGTATTAAGTCTTTATAACGTACATAAAAAATACAGCCTGCGTTGCGTCCTTGAGCATTCAAGTACAGCTTTTTGTCTGTCTGCACCCCCTCTCACATAGTGACTTAAACGTCAAGGTTATGCTGTAGTTTGGTATAATCCTCTGTTAAACTCTGTGGAGTTATACCTGTGCAGGTTGTCAGCTAATGATTTCCTGAGCACCTGATAACTTCATAGTCTAGCTGAGAGGGAAGAAATTTCCGAAGTTTGCCGGGAGGTGCTGCTGTTAAAGCACCCGCTGTGTGATCTGAGATGCTGAAGTTGTAGGTCTCGGCGTCTGATGCTTTTGTCTTCCATCTGTGTTTTTAGTACAGTGTTAGGGACTTGTGGTTGACCAACAGGAGAAGGTGGGTCATGTCCAAGTGAGGAATGGACAGGGCATTTTAGAAGCTCTTCAAAAGGAATTCTTAGCTAATTGGACTTGCTGTTTTGCTTAGGAAGCAACTGGCGTCTTCTGGGACGCTTTGATCTAAGCTTTTGGGGGGTGGGCGAATCCATAAGCAGGCAGGAAAGTAGTTCTGACTGTTCAGCCAAAGGTCTAAAAGTGTGATTACAGAGCCTGGCTTTATCTCGAATAAAAAAGGGTTGATTGGTTTTCTTGTGTGCATTGCTTGCAGATCACTGTCCAGAAAATGCAGCTCCCAAGAAAGGGACCAGAGCTCAGTGATGGAGTGCATGCACTTCATGAAGAAGGTTTAATCTCTCACTTCTCCAGTTAAAAGGCTCTTGGGTGGCAGGGCTCAGAAAAAGCCCAGAGTGAGTCCAGGACAGGTTGTGGCAGTCAAAGTAGGCAGCGCTAGGCAAATGGGCCAAAAGTGTGACTTGTTAGACTGCAGCTCCCATTATCCCTCACTATTGGCTATGGCTGATAGGAGTTGCAGAATGAACATCTGGAACAGGAGTAGGCAAAAATTTTTGGCCGTGGGCACGTTTGGCAATTTCAACCATTTGAGAAATTGTCCCGAGCACCCTCACAAAATGGCTGCCATGAGAGGCGTGGCAAAAGACAAGTAACCTGCCCAAAAGACTGAGTACAAAGCAGAGGTGGGATATGATCCCCAACACACTAAACAACTCTATAATTTCCTTATTGCCGAGGAAATAAATTCAGACACCCACATGTTCCCCCAGCCGGCTTTGGCCAAAGAGACAAAGGGTCAATGCAAGCATCGATATACAGTGTCCAGAAGAATATTTCTTGGCTGAAAGTTTTCGGGACCGTAGAAAGCTTTGTGTATGCTGGCATATGCTGCAGAGGTAATTGCCTGGCACTGACGGCCTTTCATATTTCAGTGCGAATGAATTTGGAATTAATATAATATGACTTGCCTAAAACAAATTCTTTCTCCCTACCCACAGCTTGAAACACACACACACACACACACCCCGCCTCTGTCTTCAGAGGGCAAAGGGCTCAGTTTTAAGAATGATTGGATGGGCAAGTCATACCATGCCTGGGAAAGGAGCGCTGTATTCCCGCTATGTCTCCCACTCAGTGGGAGTTCAGCGAGCACTTAAGGCTGGCTCGCTTCAGAGGGGGGATAATGTAGCCGAAAAGTATCGACAGCACTAGCGAAGGCTGGGGCCTTGAGGCCACTAATGGAATAGAATGGTCTGTTTGTAAAGGACCCCCCACCCCCACCCCTGGGCCTGTGGGTTTTAGAGAGGATTGCCACTTCAAAGCAAGTCTGAGATGGCACTGCCGCATTCCATACGATTAGTCCAGTGCTTCTCCGCCTCCATTTTGTTTTAAAAAAAATAAAATTGAATGCATTTGACTTGGTGCATTCAATGTGTACTTTGATGGAGACTGCTTAATGGGGGTTTTGCGCGTGTGCCTTCTGCTCAACACTGACTATTGGCTTCCTTCAGGCATCTGAAGTGTGAAAGATGCCAGGGTTGTCCATCGCCTGCACACTCTGTCCCGTGCATTTCCCAGGTCTTTGCTGAATTGTCTGGGTGCAAAGGAAGGTTTTGGTAGTGGTAGCGGTAATCCTCAACCCGACCATTGAGTCGGTTGCTCTGGGCTGGTTTGCGTTGTTTGGTTCATTCACACCGGTTTTGTTGTTGTTTATTCGTTCAGTCGTTTCCGACTTTTCGTGACTTCATGGACCAGCCCACGCCAGAGCTTTCTGTCGGCCGTCGCCACCCCCAGCTCCCCCAAGGTCAAGTCTGTCACCTCCAGAATATCATCCATCCATCTTGCCCTCGGTCGGCCCCTCTTCCTTTTGCCTTCCACTTTCCCTAGCATCAGCCTCTTCTCCAGGGTGTCCTGTCTTCTCATTATGTGGCCAAAGTACTTCAGTTTTGCCTTTAATACCATTCCCTCAAGTGAGCAGTCTGGCTTTATTTCCTGAAGTAGGGACTGGTTGGATCTTCTTGCAGTCCATGGCACCAGTTACAGCTGCAGAAACTGAGAATCCTTCCTTCCACCAGAAAACTTTGAGCTAGGTCTTTCCCTTGCTAGAACTTCACTGAAGAGCTGGATTACTCTCGAATCTCCCTCTTTTCCCTGACTCCCTGCAGAAGAAACCTAATCCTAATCTAGGATTTGGGGGCTGTAAATTGTGTGAAAGCTCCATTGTTCCATGGAAACGGCTTCCTCGAAAGCTTGCAGCTCTACGTCTTGTACTCTCTTTCCATGGGATTGAAGACTTCCAGTCTTCCTTTTGCTTCCTTCATCCCACTTCGTCCTATAAACTTCAGCTCAGGCTCCTGAAGAGGCTTTTCGATGGTCAAGCGAATGTGGGATGTTGTGTAAAGTAGTGAGGTTCTTCGTACAAGAAAACAACTAAAGCTCATCGTACAGGAGAGACCATACTCAGTGGCAGAACGCACCTTTGCATGCAGAAATTCCCAGGTTTGATTCTTTGGATCCTCAGTGGAAAGGACGACGTAGCGGGTGATCGGAGACTTCTGACATCCTGGAATACTGCTGAGCTAGATGGACCAAAAGTTTGAAGCTATGGAGGACAGCTTCATGTATTCATCACAGAATACACATTAGAGAGGGTATGTGTGTGCGTGCGTGCATATGTGCACACACGGTGCTCCAAATATCCCGCAAATTCCAAAACAATGTTTGCTCTTAGTGTGTTTTTTTCCCCACACACAGAAATGAGGAAGAAATATAATGTATAAGGGGAAGGCTGTCTCTTACTCTAGTGTTTATAATATATTGTGCAACTGATCATCAGCATCTCAGTATTTTATTTCTGTCTAGACAGGCTTTCTGCTGCTGTTAATGGCTCCTCTTGGCGGAGCGGGAGCTGTGATAAGAGGCAGAATCGTCTTTGGTGTCATCTGTCTGGTCACTCTGTAACTCCCTACTCGGTGCTTAAGAAATAAAAATTGGTTTCTGTATGGCCCAGATGTGGCCAGTTTTCTCCGCTCAGCTTTTATGCTGTGCAAGAAGATAGCTTAAAATTTCCAGACATGTCAATAAATTAACCTGAAATCATAACTTATTATTAACCATAACCTATTATGATTACCGTTTAACATCAATGCAGCCCCTGCTTTATGTTGCAATTTATTTATTTTTACAAATGCTGGTTTTATTGGTAACGTCTGATTTTATTGATTTTTTTTTTTATCAGTAATCTCGGTTTTTATCGAACCTTTAATGAACATGTATTTATTGGATTTTATTGTACCTGTTTTGTATGGCTTTCATCTTGTATGTTGCCTTGAGAGGGTTTTACTCTTAAAGGCAGCCCAAAAAGTGATTTTAAGTAAAATAAAATAATCTTCAATCCCCACAGCCATTCTACAGCTCAATAGGTTATCCTCCATTTTACAAATGGGCAACTGAGGCTGAGAGATGGTCATGCCACATGAGGAGTCCATGACAATGGATCAGGCCATTTCCTCGTCCTCTGCTATATACCTTCGCCCCAGTATGTGTCTGAGGCTTCCTTTCAGCTAAAGCTGTTCCCGAAGACTCGGGGGGGGGGGGTTTCTGACCTCCATCAAGCAGCCTTGGCTCAAACTAAATCCTGGCCATTGTCCTTGCTGACTCCAGGTCTGTCGTTTGGTGGGAGATGTTCCTTTTTGAGTATGTTTTCCATTGTGCCCTGTGATTCTGGTGTCACAATAAGATATCCCGCAGTCCTGGACATTTTCTCCGCACAGAGGTGTTCGGCTCGTCTCTGTCCTGCTCTCCAGGGCAATACGAGCCGTTATCCACTGTGGCAGCTCAGTCGCTCTGAGCTCGGCTCCCCGCAGGTAGACAGAAGGAACAAGCAGCACCCTGGCAGAAGTTTCTTTAGCTCCCGCTGCACCCGGGTTCTGTGCTGCTCAGAACTGCTCAGCTGCAGCTTTTGCTGGCCCTGTGAATGTTTGTTTGCTTTAGGTTTCTGAGAGCTTGGCTTAGCCGGGTGGGCTTTCCCGTCTGCTGGGGATTAGGGCATCTGTCTAAATGTAGCTCAGGGAGGTAACGGGCAGCTCATACCAAGAAGGAAACACACACGCTGTTGCGCTTTCTCAGAATTCCGCTTGAGTCTCCTAAAGGGATTAGTGCCCTAAAGTCTGTCTGGCGCTAATCCTATAATTTGTTAACAGCAAACAAATGAGCACCTGGTAGTGTCCTTTTCTCCTCCTCTTCCTCTTCCCCCCTCTCCCATGACCACTACTACCTTGAATACACTGGGATTTCCACAGCTACCAGCATCCAAGCCCTACTGGAAGGTGTCTGTGATTACAGAGCTTGGGAGAATACCCCCAAATTCTTAAGTTCCAGCATAATGTCTAGGCTTTCCGTCACTCTGTAAATAGGGTGGCCTTTCAGCAATGGGAATGGACTCATTGTGGTGGGGCTGCACTGATCAATAACCCATGGAGCTAGCTTTGTTCTGGACTTGCCAAGTGCTAGGAACACACACACACACACACACACAGATTTGGCCTCGAGGTAACTGATGGTGCTATATCCCTCCCCTGGCAGATTCACTGGATCTCAGGATGGCAACGTCGAACCTGGAGAACCAGCTGCACAGTGCCCAGAAGAATCTGCTTTTTCTCCAGCGGCAGCATGCCGACACGCTCAAGGGTCTGCATGCCGAGATCCGACGGCTCCAACAACACTGCACAGGTAGCACGACGAAAGCCAGGCATCCCCGCCCCCTTCTCTCCCCAAACTGGAAGCAGCTTCACTTTGTTCTCCTTGGTGCATTTCTTCTTTCGCCCTCCACGTCTTGGAACTGCACTCCACGTGGGTCCATGCCAGGAGGCTCCCTTGGCGGTTCTTCTGGCATGGAGCTGGTATGCAGACAGGCCTGGGGCTTCGAACAAAGCTGGAGGGCTCCCATCTGGGTGCTCAAGACTGCATTGCCTGCTTCCGGGCACTTCATGTATATTACCTGGTGAATCCTAACAACAGCCCTATAAGAGAGGCCAGTCCCATAGCAGCATAACGCTTCTGAGACAACTGCTTGGTTGCAAAACAGCCTGTCCAAAGAGCTCCACTCATCTACCTCACTGCTAGCTTTTAGGCACGCAGCTAAATCCTGGCTTTTCAGAAAGGTCTTCAGGATGGTAGAGTGGCCGGAAGTATTTATTTTTGGCTGTCATAGCTGTCTTATGGGTGTTTTATGGAAAGGTGGGATTCAAATATTTAATATGTAAGTAAAATAAAAGTCCTGGTGCTGAGAACTATCACCCAACTCCATGAGCCACTGATTTATATATATATCATGGGAACGCTCTATATATAACTTTTACGTGAAGATAAGCTTTCTTCAATTTCCTATCTATGTATGTTTTTCAGATCTGACATATGAGTTGACTCTCAAAAGTTCGGACTCAACAGGTGAGGGATTTCAACATGTTCCATGGGCGGAGGGGGGGCGGAGGTTGGAGTTGCTGATTTGTTGCTGAACGGGATTTTAATTGGTTGGATGCTACCTATTTCCCCTATTGTTTTGTTTTTGATTTTTATGAATCCCTTTTCCTTACGTTTTAATTACGCATTTGTTTCTAACCTGTATCGTTAATTGTTAGTTGCCTTGCATGCCATTTTTGGTGGAAAGAAGGGATAAAAGTCAATTTAAAAATGGATTGGCAGGCGCTAGCAGTGCAAGAATAGAATCTGGAGTTCTTGCCATGTGCTTACAAGTGAAACATTTTGACATCAGGAATAACGAGTGTGCGAAGGCTGAACAAGCCAAGGAAAGGAAGTTGTGGCTAGTGGTGCTTGTTCGCTCTTGTGCCCAAGGCAGGTGGAAATTAATGACATTGCCTCAACTTCTGGTTGTGCGAATTCACTTCCCAGCCATTAAAAACCGTAGTGATGGCGTAAGTGCCCCCCTCCCCCATTCTCCCAAATACTTTTTGGCTCAGTTTACAGCTTCCTTTTTTCATAGATTCATTTTTTAGAACATGATCTGTATAGTTGTGGATTGCATCCAGTTTTGTTAAGTAATTAATTGCTGGGTGTGGGGTGTTTTTCCCCCCCTGTGTTCCCTTTCCCCAAGTTGGAGAGAGGCTGTAAAAAATAGGTAGTGCCTTGGTCTACATCCCATTGTAAATGTGGGTGGGGGACAGACAGCCCCTTCCCCGACATAGTGAAACTTTGAGAGCCTTGAAGAGAATCCAGGTGTTCTTCTTCTTATTATTTATTTATTTATTTATTTATTTATATAGCACCATCAATGTACATGGTGCTGTATAGAGTAAAACAGTAAATAGCAAGACCCTGCCGCATAGGCTTACAATGCATCAAGCTCCTTCACCGAACCTCTCTCAAATTTACCAGTGCCTCTTAATGTTTACAACATCCTCCTCTGTGCACTTTACCTTCCATGTTGCTCCCCAGCGTAGAAGCCTAAGTAGATCTACTTGCCTCCTATCACTTTCTGAGCTGCTGCCCAGGTCCTACATCTCTCTGCACTGCTTCCCTCCCCCGCCACACACACACTTACATTTATTGAACCCGTATCTCCCTCTCCTAATCTCTATACAATACTTTCCCCTTCATTCACTTCTACTCCAAGCTACTGCAGGTGTGCCTACGCTTGCCTTCCGGCAGTCCCTAAACTTATAATCCATTCTTATCCATTCTTTGGGAAATGTTATGCTTTGCAATGGCTTTGGTCCTATTACTTGTAAGACATGTACTGTAGATTTATGAGCGCTTCTTGCTGTTGTGTTATGATGAGAATTTGGGAGCATAGAGGACACTTTAGCCACTTTCTGCCCACATTCCCCATTCCGTTCCAAAATGGTAGAAGGGTTCCTGCACTGCTTTTTAAAGTTAGCAAAGAGAAGGGTAACTTTTCTGCTCTCTCTAGAGTGCCCTGTGATTCTTACCTTTACTGAAAGGAGCCGGGTTACTTAGTGGGTATGGTTGATTGTACATAGCGCCAAAAAAAAAATTTCTCTGCCTGCTCTTTCAGAAAGTGGGACTTCAAGAAGCGAAGAACTCAAAAGAAAATGTGAAGAACTCGAGGCCCAGCTGAAAGTGAAAGAGGCTGAAAACAACGAGTTACTAAAGGAATTGGAGCAAAAGAATGCAATGATCATGGTGCTTGAGAACACCATCAAGGAAAGGGAGAAGAAGTATTTGGAAGAGCTAAAGATGAAAAGCCATAAGTTAAACATGCTGTCAAGCGAATTGGAGCAGCGGGCCAGCACGATTGCGTACCTCACCTCGCAGCTGCACGCGACAAAGAAAAAGCTCATGAGTTCAAGCGGGACTTCGGACAGCTCTCCCTCTGGAAGCCCCGTGATGTCCAACTACAAACCAGCCCCTCCCAAAGATAAGCTCCCAGAAACTCCGCGGCGTAGGATGAAGAAGAGTCTGTCCACCCCACTCAATCCCGAATTTGAAGAGGCCTACAGATTAGGATCGGATAGCCGCAAGCTGCTGTTACGGGAGCCCGTCGACGCTATGCCTGATCCCACTCCCTTTTTACTGGCCAGGGAAACTGCCGAGATCCACCTTATCAAAGAGAGGCCTTTAGTCATTCCGCCTATTCCTTCGGAACGCACTTCTGCAGAGCCGCACAGCCCAGCGCGGGAGAAGCAACACAAGGCCCACGTTGGCGTGGCCCATCGAATCCACCACGTCACTCCGCCCCAGGCTCAGCCAGAGGTGGAGACGCTAGCCGTGGATCAGGTGAATGGGAGCAAAGTGGTCCGAAAGCATTCAGGGACGGATAGAACTGTTTAAGCAGAACTGTTTGGAGGTGGCTCTCTTATGCACTGTGATCACAAATAGGGTTAACCGCATCTGCAGTAAATTTTTGTTTCTCCCTCTCGAATTCCCCCATGCATGCCAAATTCTTTCCATCACTAGAATAACTTCCTTCAATGGAACCCCAATATGACTGTGTTCATATTGCAGAGTATCTACTTAATGAAACGCTGTGGCCAAACTCAGGTGTCTGCCTGACCGCTTGCTTCCGATGCTCCTTCATTTATTCTAAGCATAATTGTGGGCAAACGCCCAGGCAACAGTCTGCATTATTAATCTATAGTAATGACGGAATCAGATAGCCTCCTAATGATAGCCTTGCAGCACTGTGTATTGGCTGTTCATGGTTCAAGCCTTCCCTGTATGTATCACTTCACACAGTCATGACAAATTCTTATTTTTGTGGGGTGGGACAATCCTGACCACTGTGCAGATGCCTGCGTGTGAAGAGAGACCGGCTGAGTACCCCACCTCCATCACGTGCTCTTGATCACAGTGTTCATATTTTCTGTTACGTTTTTATCTAGAACTACTAAAATCCCAACAAACTCTATTTTATTAACCCTGCCTGATCTTGTTTTGTGTCCTTTGTTCAATATTCGGAGTAGTCTCCCGTAATGGCAATCGGCTGTTTCTCTGGGGGCAGGAGATTAGAAAGGGGGTGATAGCAGGGCTATTAGGAGGAAACTCCACAATTGTATAAATACAAATTGAGCTGCTGTGGTTTCTACTTGATACAGAGAATAGAACTATACATCATTAACTGGAGATGCAGTGTACTCGTGCAAGACAGGCTGTTCCTTCTGTCTGTCTTCTGGATACAGGTATAAGTTGGGAAGTTTGACATACTGAGACAGAGGTACCTGCCTTTTCTTGGGATGAGTCTTTCCATTTTGGTTTTGTCCAAGGAGTGCAGACACATGTCTATTACTCTACAGACATACCAAGGCTGTTCACACAACACACTAACCCATACTCATTGGTTGAGTGTGGGTTGTTTTGAACCGTGGGTTAGCGTGTTGTCTGAACACAGCCAGGATGATTTCTTAACCATGCACCATGGCTTGTTAACCACTCTGAACAACCATGGGTTCTCAAGGTGGCTTACTGAGAAAAATAAGCCATTAAGCATGGTTAACAAGCCACCCTGGCTACATTCAGAAAACATAATCCCACGGTTCAAAACAACCCACACTCAACCACACAGTGTTATGTGAATAGCCTCACCATGAAAGGCTCATTTTTAAATCTGATTATGATAGTACACTGGCTGAAACAGGAAAGCCTTTCATTCTAAAATTTCCATCTATTTAAGGTTGTAAAACAATCACAAATCCACAGCATAAAGCCAATTAGAATTTTTTACACTTCATAATCTGCTGGTTAAAAAAATAAATAAATCAAGAAGTGATTGTTACTGTGACTTTTCATAAAGTTATTATTCTCTTCAGAGGTCTAATCAGGGCAGAGAGCCAAACCCCAATGCTATCTAGTTTGAATCACTGATTTTAAAAAAAAAATGCTCTCCACCCAACAGCATGGCCAAGATAGAAACATTTTCAAAGTTTTGCTAGTTTAAAATGTGCCTTCAACTCCAAACTTGGCCCTACTGAAAAGAACTTATTATTTCACCCTAGGACTTTGGAATAAGTAACACAGCTAGAATTCGGATAGTTCTTTGGCTCAGTGGCTAGTTTGTTACATGAGGAATTTGCCATTTCAGAAATCTCCTTTTGTCTTCCAAAAGCCACTTCTTAAACCCTGTTCAAAATTAATTTTCAGTTGTACCCCCCCCCCCAAAAAAAAGCACTGACAACAAATGGTAAATACCTGGCAATCTTGCTAAAGCCTATGATTAGTCTCATTCGGTAGATTTCTTGCCATAGCCAGGCAAACAGGAGCCTTCACTACCAGAAAAAAGGCTGTATGTGCACCTTGGAGTCCCAGAACTTAACATTTATTCCTAACTACTGGCACTTTATTGAAATATGCTGTAATATCTGCCAGCCCCATTTCCTATACCCCTTAATCGCAATACATCCTGGGGGTGGTGGTGTCTAACCCATTCAGATATCTGCGATATGTTTATCTTGTGATGTTCCTTTCATGTTGGGATTTTTCTTTTAATTTTTAAGAAAACGTTAAAGCTCTTCTTGAAGAATGTTGAAAGCATATACAAGATGCCACTTTTTTTTTAATGTATTGCATTAACTAGTGCTAGTTTGGATCCTTTATTTATTCATGTGTTCCAATAATGATGGGAAGCATCCTTTTTAAGGTGCTGGGAAAAGTAGATTGTGGAATTAAAAATGCTCTTAAACTTTCTTACATTCCTGCAAGCCAAGTATATGGTCATTCTTGTGTGATTTGATTGGGAGTTTTACACAGCATCAGCACTGAGGATGGCTGGCGGAAGAATATTCAACAAAATCAATTTCCGGTCTGTCGCAGCAAAGACAACTAAGAATTTTGTGGCACCTTAAAACACAAAACAAATTTATTATGGCATAAGCTATTGTGTACTAAAGTCAACCTCATCAGATGCATGAAGTGGTATCCTAAGCTGCAGGTATATATTTAAGCGTAATAAAGAAAGAATGCATGTAGTGTGCTGTAAAAAAAAACCCACAAAAAACTTTTATGTTGATTTAGGCCACAGGAGATAGAATTGAACCTCTTAGATGAATTGTAACTCTGCAGTATGTCTCATTCTGGTCTAATCTTTTAAGTGCCTTTGATCAAGAATGTTTGCTTTAAGTTCAGCAACACAAATCCTAGGAGGCAGAAATGTTTCCTCAGTAGTTCTTGAATATTGCTGTTTCTGATATTAGATTTGTGTCCATATATTATTTGCATAGAGACCGGACTGTTTATTCTATGTAGGATGTAGAAGAGTGTTTCTGGCAGGTGACATTGGAAGATGAGCAGGTGAAAGAACCCCTGATGTTTTGGATGGCTTGATTGGGTCTTGTAATAGTGTTGCCAGAGTAGATATGGGGAGGGAACTGGATTTATTGCAGAGTTTGGTTCCTGTGCCAGTATTTCACTTTGTTGTATTGCTACTTAGCTTGAGAAATGCCTGATATAAATCCTTAAAAGTTTTGAGTCTGTCCAAGTCTGAACAGATGAGGTTACACTTCAGGATATGAATACAGGCAATGGGTTAGATCCAGACTTAGTGATACTTAAAATAGATGCACTGAAATAAATGGAACTTGTTAGTCAAGTTCCGTCAATTTCAATGCATTTACCCTAAGTATGACAAATGGATTTTGTGGTATGTTCTGGGTGGAAACTGGAAGTCATGTAAGCATGTGTAACAGTCAGTAGGTTTCTATATATAGTGCTTAACGACCATTATGCAGTTGCACAGTGGTACCCAGAAAGTGAGATTGTTGTGTGGACTGGTCTTAGGTCAGGTTGATGGTGGGGTTCACTTTCTGGACGTGCAACTCCTGAGCAACTGTATAATTGACATATAAGCACCAGTTTCCACCCAGAACAGGCTAGCGTTTTATCATCAAACTACAAGTGTTTATTAGCTAACATAAACATCCTGGCATTGCATATTCATCAACATTTGTTTTGTGAATGGCTACTGTTAACAACCTAATTGCCACTGTCTATTCTTCCTACATTTCATTTCCCTCTGAGAATTTGCCATAATAAACTTGTTAATTTTAAGGTGCTCCAAAACTCTTGCTGTTGCTTTTCCAAAGAAATAAAACTCTTTACATCTGATAGCTAAACACTTTAAAAATTTAATTGTCAAACAAATTAACAGTATATAAATATTTGTAAAAATCTAACCAGTGGTAATTTAAAATATGGTTTTAGACCAATCTATTATGTGTCTTCAGAAGCTGGAAGCGGTATTTCAGTGGCAGGAACACTGCAACGTAGTGCCTCGTTCAGCTTTCTGTATCTTTCCCCATCAATAGAGTTTGTAGCAAAGCTGCAGCCCCCCTTTGTATCTACGCACTAGTCAGCATTCAACGTGAGGCAAACACCTTGGAGAACCCAATGAGAAATATGCCTTGTGGTATAAAGGTCAGCTTCAAACACCAAGCCAACACCCATCGCATTCCTGCGCATGGATGTTGTGTACACTGGGGTCCGGAAGGTGTTCTAAGGGTAATCAAACAATAAAGGCAAAATGTTAATACATGCCTACAAGCAGCCGCCGCCACAGTCTCTAAAACGGGGGGGGGGAAAATGAACTACATAGATCACAAAAATGGAGCTCGCTGACCACTAGGTAAATTTGAAAGGTTGATTGTTTCCTCTGCACAGCAGAATCTAGTGCAGCCTTCCTCAACCTGGGGCACTCCAGATGTGTTGGACTACAACTCCCAGAATGCCCCAGCTGGCTGGGGCATTCTGGGAGATGCAGTCCAACACATCTGGAGCGCCCCAGGTTGAGGAAGGCTGATCTAGTGGAATACGAGCTCATGAAATTCTAAAATAATACAGCAAATAATGAATTGCAGATGGAACCTGAGAAAAACGATTGACACATGTCTCAATGTACTCCCAGAATCATGTCTGAAATAGCCACGACTGTATGGAAACAGATGACCTTGGTTGTGTGGGAGGGAGGATTCCTCGAATCAGTTTGCCCCAAGTGGTTTGCAGTTTAAATAAAGATTTTAAAACCTGCTCTTGGCAGCTTGTACCTGTAACTTGAGTCGATGAGCCTCGATGGGGATTATCTTCAGAATGGGTAAATCAACAACCAGTACTTTGGGCTTACTCTTGATGAGGCAGCTGTTGTCCAAATCCCAGTCTGCTCCTTCCAGGTACAAGCCAGAAACAAAGCATCCTGATGAAGAGAAGAAGGATAATAATATCCCATGTCTGAGAGAATCCACTTGAAAAAAAAATCTTTGATTCTGAATATTCGTGGAGGCTTGGGTGTGTGCTGTAGTAAAAAATGACAACATGGGGGCACACTACCACTCTTGCAGAGAGAGAGAGAGATGTCACGGTTTGTTCCTCAGAACTGATAACCACAAAAGGCAACAAATGATCCTGACTTTGCAAACTCAGATTTCAACATACCAAGATTCCTTTTCAAAGGGAACTTCACAGGTTTTCCAAGCACAGCAACCCTTGGGAAGTCCTACCTTGTCCAGGACGCTCTGTGACCTCCTCTGCAGTCCTGTATTTGGTCACTTGGGTATACAAAGTAGAGCGGTCCAAAGGCCAGCCGTTCTTCCTGCAGGTGGCCTGAACGAGTGCAGTGAGGTAGGACTCGGGGATATGTAGTCCTGACAACCACATGACACTGGGTTCACCCTCCTCGATCTGAAAACACAAAAGCAAAATTGGCAGCGCTTACCTGCACCTAGCTTGGGTTGGATTGGGGTCTTTGTGTTATTATTATTATTATTATTATTATTTAATTAATTTATATAGCACCATCAATGTACATGGTGCTGTACAGAGTAAAACAGTAAATAGTAAGACCCTGCCGCATAGGCTACATTCTAATAAAACCATAATAAAACAATAAGGAGGGGAAGAGAATGCAAACAGGCACAGGGTAGGGTAAACAGGCACTGGGTAGGGTAAAACTAACAGTATAAAGTCAGAACAAAATCAAGTTTTAAAAGCTTTAGGAAAAAGAAAAGTTTTTAGCTGAGCTTTAAAAGCTGCGGTTGAACTTGTGGATCTCAGATGTTCTGGAAGAGCGTTCCAGGCGTAAGGGGCAGCAGAAGAAAATGGACGGAGCCGAGCAAGGGAAGTAGAGGCCCTTGGGCAGGCGAGAAACATGGCATCAGAGGAGCGAAGAGCACGAGCAGGGCAATAGTGTGAGAGGAGAGAGGAGAGATAGGAAGGAGCTAGACCGTGAAAAGCTTTGAAGGTCAACAGGAGAAGTTTATATTGGATTCTGAAGTGAATTGGAAGCCAATGAAGAGATTTCAGAAGTGGAGTGACATGGCCAGAGCGGCGAGCCAAGAAGATGATCTTTGCGGCAGAGTGGTGGACAGAAACCAACGGACTGATGTAAGAAGAAGTGTTCCATAGCTCCACAGTTCCACAGACATGAAGATCCCCAAAGGAAGAAAATACAGGAAGCGCCTTATAGCAGGTCAAGCTCTTTGTCCATCCAGTCCTGTATAGTCTATTCTGAGTGGCAGCACGTTTCCAGGGTCCCAGGCAGATGTTTTCCCCACTAGCTGGGACTTCCTTCATGCAAAACACATGCTCTGTCCCTGAGCTATGTTCCTTTTCCACTTAAAGGAAATTTTAAGGGCACCTTGCACTCACCCATGATGTGTACTGGAGAAACCTATTCCTAAAATAAATCATCCAGTTGCCCAGTGTTTTCAGCGTGTCAGGAGCCAGCTTTCTCCAGATGTTTGGAATGTGCCCATTAAAGAGCGCGCGGGCCACCTCATCCAGTTCGTTGCTCATTCCAACCTCCCCTGCCAAGGCCTGGTGAGAGAATCACAAGAAAATGCTTGCTACACTTCTCTGTTCAATGAGCTCAGAAAGGAAAGGCTGGCGGAAAGGTGATTTAGTTTTCCAAACAGGTTTGCTTACTCTTTGCAGTTCAGCTAGTGACTTGGTCATACGAATCATGAGTTTGTTAAAGCGTTCCAGTTCCTGAAGTAACACTACTGTTGTTGGTGAAATTTCAATTCCCAAGACTTTTCTTATCTGATCAATATCAAAGATCTGAGGCATCTTGTTTTCTATGTCCTTAGCAACCTGGCCAATGTATTCATCTCGACTTATCCCAGTACCAGATTCACCTAAAATGAATTAAATTTACAGAAATTAGAACAGTCTATAGTGGGCATCTCCAGTTTGTGTGAAGACAAAATCCAATATAGTTCAGTTAGAAATAGCTGATTATTGAGCTTTATTAATAAAAGAGGCTCTAGTTTAGTTCTCTTTGTTGCCAAAACAGTTTACTGACATAGCTCCTTGATTTTCATAGAATCATAGAATAGCAGAGTTGGAAGGGGCCTACAAGGCCATCGAGTCCAACCCCCTGCTCAATGCAGGAATCCACCCTAAAGCATCCCTGACAGATGGTAGTCCAGCTGCCTCTTGAATGTCTCTAGTGTGGGAGAGCCCACCACCTCCCTAGGTAACTGATTCCATTGTCGTACTGCTCTAACAGTCAGGAAGTTTTTCCTGATGTCCAGCTGGAATCTGGCTTCCTTTAAAGGCACATTCATAAGACCACGTAATCATTAATTCACTTCAACCATCTGGAGATGTTCACAAAATCAATTAATGCAGATGAACACTGTGTTTTTAATTATTTATGTGTTCATATAATCAGGCATGTTAAAATGAGAGTGTCCTCTGTTCTTAAAAGAAATGTTCTTGGAAGTGGTCTTACAATCTTACATCAATCTATGGCTACAACTGCATTTACAAACTGATGCAGGTTTTAAACATACGAACTATCATTTTGGGGAAGTGTTCTACTTTTAAAAAAACACCCATTGTCTCATGAAACTACACTTCCCAGAATTCCGGGGGTGTGGAGCCATGATAGAGAAACAAGTTTAAAATTAGTTGAAGTTTGCAGTGCACCTTTCTCTTATTTTGGATTAACCCAGAAAGTTCTCAACTGGATTAGAAACACAGCTCTACATTCTAAATGCACTTTGTCTTCCAAAGAGACCGCAGGCAAGGAAATTGGAAGTGGGGCTAGAGGACACGGTACTCCTTCAGGATCACAGATTCCTGCCTTTCTGGGTGATGGGAAGCAATGATGCAATGTTTTGGACGCCTCCATCACACCCACCCGAGAATTGGTGTGTCTTTTCGGAAGAGAGGAAATGCAGCTGCTGTTCATGCACTAATAAATACATGAAAAACTCCTGCTAATGTGGGTCGGTGACTTTGCAAACGGCTTCATAAACATGGATTTGCAGGTGTTCAAAAAAGAACAGCAATTTAAGGAACTTCGGATCTTCAGAGCGTCCGGCAGAAAGAGGTCTTTCACATAACCTACTGTCTTAATCCTTTTAGCTATAGGTTTAGCTATGACTTCCTAAGGTAGGTACCTCCTCATAGCTTTCTGAGACTTTCAACAGAATGGAAGTCTAGCCCTCAATGAAAGACTTGGTCCAAAGTGGCTAAGAGCCATACCTGTTTGAGGCTGGAGATCTAAAAGGTGTGACCACATGTCCCGAGCTGCCTGTGTGTAGTATCCAATTTCAGCATTAGGATGAAGGCCAAACACCTCTGGCGTGTTAGCAAGCGGAAGGGACTCTATCTCTTCTGTAAAATGAAGAGGGGGGAGGAGGGAAGGAATAAAGACCTGGAAGCCAAGTTCACTTCTGTAAAGAGAATCTTTTCATTATCTAAAACAAATGAGTAATTTTTGCTTCCCAAGGAGCTTCAACACACTGTAGGGAACTCTGAGTAATTCCTTCCTTATTTTAGGTAGCCAGTAAGCAATGATGGAAGAAATAGGAGCAGAGCCTAAAGAAGGAAGAAACGTAGGGCTAGAGGAGAAAGTTAACATTTTTTCTGGTGCAAAATTAAAGGCTATTTATTTATTTATTTATTTCATTTTTATACTACCCAATAGCCGAAGCTCTCTGGGCGGTTCACAAAAATTAAAACCATCATAAAACTACCAACAGGTTAAAAACACAAATGCAAATTGTGTTTTACATTTCCCTGGCACGAACATTTCCCAGCTTCATTTGTTTATTTATTTATGACATTTATATAGCACTTCTCATTTGAAACAAATCCAGAAGCAGTTTAGAAAAGAATAAAAACAAAACAAAAAAGAATACACACACGCTACTGTCATGAGGCTTCTACAAAGACAGCTCATGCCTGGGAGAAAGCCAAAGGAAACATATGTTTTCAACAGGCCTGACATATTTCAGAAGGGAGGTCCTTCCACAGGGTGGGTGCCACTGCAGAGAAGGCCCATCTCCATGTCGTCACTAAACAGGAATCTGTGGGCCATGTCACGGACAACAGAGCCTCCCCAAAGCTTGTAATGGGGTCAGGGGGGTTGGTATAGAGCAGGGGGGTGGTGGTCAGAACTTTAGGCCCAAGAGCCAAATCAGGCCGTCTGGGGTTCTCCAGAACACCCCACCCCCTTTCCCTAAACACCTAGTTTCTTGGCTTTTGTGCGGTATTTCCCCCATTCCAAAAAGTGCAAGAGCCTCTCCGAAGCCTTAGTTACTGGCAGGAAGAGCTTTAAAGCTACAAGTTGGTGGCATCTGGGGCTTTGGCCCTGCCTATGACTGGAATGCAGCCCCAAGACCTTCTACAAAATTTGGATCTCAGGCTGAAAGAGGTCCTGCCCCCCTGGCACAGAGAGAAAGGTTTATTTTCCTTAGGAAGATTCCTGCAGGGAGGTTCGGTGCAAGCCGCAGGGAAGGGAACGGCAGCTGCACATATGCAGAGTAGGGCTCTATCGCAGCTCCCACCCATTTCAATGGGCTTTCTTGCACTGCAGGATTGTTCCTCGTGAAAATCAATATCAGGACAGGACAGGCTCCAGACGTCTACCAGAGAGACAGAAAAAGGCTCTTGGAGACGAGGCAGTCAAAGGAAATTTGAAAGCCACGAGACAGAAAGGCTCTGCTTACCAACAAACGCGTCCTTTGAATTCCCTTCGGGGATCCTATAGTCAACCTCGTCGTCGTGGAAAAAATGAAAGGGCTGGAAAGTGTCGAATATGAAGTCCCCCAGATACTCGTCCATGTAGATGCTGAGGATGCGCCGGTCAAAGCTGTCGATGGCCCGTCCACCGTACATCACCTAGAAATGGGCGAGGCGAATCTTTAGGGACGGGGCGGCATTGCTCCCTGCGTTCCTAGGCACGTGGAACAGACACTGTCCTGGCACGCTCACTTTCAGTGGCTGAGGATTAATAGCAGGGCACACGCTTTGCATGTAGAAAGCCCTGGGTTCAAATCCTGGCATCGGCAGTTAAAAGGCTAGTAGGGATGGGTAAACCAGGGCTTCCGAACCTCTTTCAGGCCAAGAGGTTCTGCAGGCCTGAAGCAGACAATGACGGGCGTCACGAGCACCAGAGTCTGACCGCTAGCAGTATGAGGCACTTCCAGATTTCCCTCTGGCAAACCGCTTTGGCCCTCCAGAGCTCCTGCATGCTTGCTCACCTCTCCAATGAGATACTTGAGGCTGCCCCAGGGAATCCTGTCGTCCTTTTGCTCAAATGCTTTTGTCAAGTACGTATTGAGGATCTCCATGCAGACCTAAAGCAGTTGTTAAATATCAGTGGGATGAAGAGGTTAGGGATTAGTCACTCTGGCACTGGCTTGGTTTAGTCTTCGCAGAACCCCACTCCCAAAGTCAGCAGCGCCTTCTTCCTTGAAACAAGACGGAAAATCCAAATGTCTGTTAGCAGTCATTCCATGGGACCGCATCAGCCGAAGAGGTGAGACAGCCCAGCCCAGTCTGTGGGGACTGTCAGCTGCCTCCTCTTCTCCCAGAACTGCATCCCTCAGTGGCCAATCGACCTGGTCACGGAACATTTATGCAGCTATGAAGAATTAGTGTTGGCTAGCGCCATCTGAGGTAACTTTAGTCAGATACTTGGGTTGAATGGGGGCCTACTCTCAAGTAAGTGTGTATAGGATTGCAGCCCAACTGCTTATTTTTCTGTTCCCTCCCTATCCACCCCCCCTTTTAAAAAAATAAAATAAAAATTGTGCCTAGTAGATTGTGATCCTGCAGGTAGAGGTTGTGTTGTTTTCTTAATCATTGTAGAGCATCTAAACTTTAAGTCTATAACAACAACAATACAAACAACAACTGGATCTCAGAACAGGTGGATTTAGTTAGGAATCTGACAGAAGTTCCTTAGTAGGCATGGATGAATCTTAGTGTTCTGGTTTCTACAGTTTCTGAGTTTTTTGAAGCATGTATTTGTTCCATCCTGTTTAACAACAGGTCCGCATGCATTCCCCCACACATACCAATGTGTGCATTTGTATGCACACATTAGGAGAAATGTGAACAAAATTCTATACTTTAAGAGAAATGTATGCAGTAGAAGAAACATACGTTTTTGTAGGCATTTCTCCTACATATGTATTTTTGTGTGCAATTTCCCCTAAAGTATGCATTTTGCAGGCACTTTTTGATTGGAGAACTACATTGCAAAATTGGGAGAAGTGCAAAAAATTAAGGCTATGTGCTTTCCAGTTTGTATTTCAGTTCAGGAAGCGTGAATTAGGTTTGTTCAAATTAAAATGCGAACCAAACAAGATTTCCCCCCTATCCCTACTTAGGAGCTGCCTTGAGCATTTGAGATATAAATCTAAATAAATACATTTTTTAATGGAAGCTGTAACCTTTGATTTATAAGCCAGACTTTTAAAAAACTGAGACCTAAAATGTCATTGAAAAAGCCAAGCTGGGAGCCGGGGAGTTTGGAGACACTCTTTTATCACAGAAGATGCTGACTGCATACTCTTGGAGGACTGGAGTGAGCTCCTTACCTGGAAATCGGATTCATTGAAATCATAAGGCACATTCCAGCCAATCTTCCCAAACTTCCTTCTCTCCTGAACCACAGCATGGAAAAATGCTAAGACGTAGACCAAGGCCTTGAAAGCAGGGTGCGGACACTGGTCAAGAGACTCATGAGAGATTTTGAAGTAGGTGGCTCGCATGTTCAGCTTCAGCCCATTGGGCGGCTCTGTGACGACCTAGCAGCAGAGAAAATGACAGCGACCTGTGACTGGGTTTGCCGGAGGAACCGACTTTCAAGTGCTCCTCTTTCTCAGAGGTTACGTTTACCATGCAGAATGTGCGTTGAGACACTATTCTCTGCTCCTTCCCAAAAGTTTACAACTTCTATAAAAAAGCATTGTTTTTCATGGGGGATGAGGGTTGTTTCAAAATTAATTCATGTATCTCTGACCAATATTTGTTTTTGTTTCTTTAATGCTGAATTCTTGATCTCCACCAGCTGTACGATTACATCCCCTACCTAAACTTCAGCCACAGGTTTAAGCAGAGCCAGACCATTTATCCATCTATCTCAATATTGTCTCCTTTGGCTCTCCAAGGCAGCGGTAAGCCACTCAGTGCCCTCCAGATGTTATGGTCTACACAGCAAGTCCCACAAGTCCCAGCCACCGTAACATCTGGAGGGCACCAGGTTGCCTACTCCTGCTTCAAGGTCTCACAACTTTCCAGAGCCTGATATTCAATACCTTTTCATCTGGAGATGGCACAGACTCCACCAGGAAAGTTCGGCGTACAAAGCAGTGGTGGAGGCCGGTGGCTCCGAGGTCAGTGGGGTGGTGAGGCCACTCTGGGTTTCAGTCCTAACTCTAAAGTTGCTATCCAAGGGGCACCAATGGAGGCTGGTGGCTCTGAGGTTGGTGGGGCGGTGAATCCACTCTGGGTATCAGTCCAAACCAGTCAGAACTCTAAAGGTGCGATGGATAGCTCCTTTAGAGTTCTGACTGAAACCCGGAGCGGATTCACCGCCCCACTGACATCAGAGCCATCAGCCTCCGCCGCAAAGCGCACGCTCTGCCACTTGGGCTTACGACCCTTCTGCAACCAACGTTCTTTGCGGAAGCCCCCACTGACACCGGGCTTTCGGAGACCCGGAGGAAATTCTGACCTAGGGAATATTACCGAAGGGTCACCCGGCTGCTTCAACATCTGCCTGCAGATACGATTGGGTTGACACGAGGGATTTACAGGAGGAGAAACAAAGTTGCCGTTGAAAGATCGTTAGCGGAGCTTCTCTGGCTCACGCTTTAAAAATCATCAGCTCACTTGCGATAAATGCCTCAGACTTCAGAAACAGCTGGATGCTGTCATCCTGTCAGATGGTCTGTCCCACGGACATAGAGGCTCAGCTCAGCAAAGACCTTGGCTGGACGTTTTCAAATACAGGAAATAACAGGGGAGGCTCCCAACACATTTCACGCTGTTCGCCCCCTGCCACCCCACCCACCCCAGGCCCAAGGCCGCCCCCACAGAAGACCAAATAAAAGATCTGTGTGCGAACATAAGGGGGCAGAGTTTTCTCAGCCCCTGACTCAGTACCTGACTGTGGGGTACACGAGGACGAGACCAGTTCAGGCCAGGCCCTCCTCAAAATCCAGGAAGCTCACCAAGCCCTCTTCTTGATGTCACGCCACGGGATTCGTACCTTTAGAGATTTCTGGAGTATCCCAATCGGAAAGCCCTTCGTAGGGTCTGTGGTCAGCCACAAGCGAAAATCCGGGTGTGGCTTAGTGATCCTCTCTAGTGCCTTCTCCAGATCAATCAGCCACTTCACCAGGAGGTGGCAGTTCTGTAACATGAGCCACTGCCCACGGGCCACGGCGTTCTCTAGCAGCTGCAGCGCAACCTGGACAAAGGCAAAGAGACACAGGGAGCCCAGGAGTCAGGCTGCTGGTCCAGTCTAGAAGGAATCCTTGGCCAAAGGAATACGGAATACATTCCCATACAGAGCTCCTTCCTTAGCTGGCTTCTCTCAGCCAAGCCATCTTTTAAAAAATAAAAATATAATAGAAGACTCCCTTCCCACCTTCATTAGAGGGAGAGAAATGCTGAGTAAGAGGCAAAATGGAGAAGAACTCTGAAGGAAAACACATTGCCTCTGAGCAGGCAGGATGGGACCGGAAGGGGCCTCCTTCCCAGGGAATGGACAAGCCTGGCCTGACCCACAGAAGCCCTGCCTCTAGAGTACAGGTGGGGCTGCTGTTTTGGTGTGAAGGGCTGCATTCCCTTGGGAGACAGGGGGAGAGGAGGAGGAAGCAACCCACTTCTCCTTTCCTTGCCAGCACAGAAATCTTGCCTATATACCGAGGAGAGTAACCCCATTAACCTGAGCTTACCTTCTCCTGCCCCTGCCCCATGGCCAGAAATTTCAGTCGATTCCCTCCAAAGCCCGTCCGATCAGCCAGTTTCATCAGGTCACTGGCGGGGTCGGAGCCAGGACTCAGAATGAAAACTATGGGTGAGTTCGGGGTGCTTTGCTCAAAGATGGCTTCAAAGCTGATCACTGGAGGCTGGACATATCTGGGGAGGAGGGGAAAGGGAACATTATTAAGTGGTTTATGGGGTGGGGAGCCAAATTTGGTTGTCATTGTCATGTATAGCCCTACTGCTCCTGTATTGGGAGCAGGTGATGCAGGTAATCAATCAGAAACAGATTCAGACTCAGAAGACGCCGAGCCAGACACCAGGCAGTTAGAGCCAGTGGGGAGGAGGTTCACACAGGAGAGGCTTCAGCTGGTAATCTGCCCCCTCCAGAGTCTATCTCTTCAAGGCCAAATTCTATGCTTTCAGTGGACAGGGAGTCAACTTCCGGGGGTGAGCATTCAGAAACCTTACTTGATGCTAAGAATTGCCGAAAACTAAAATGTTCAGCAAGGTTAGCGGCAAAGAGACAGTCGGACAGATTGCATGAGCAATCGTCCACGCATCAACCACCTTGAAGTTATGGACGTTTGAAAAGCCTTTTTTCTTTGAACAGACAATTGTCTTGCTTAGTTTGCCTAGTTTGTGTTACAGAAGTGTTTATTGCTTACAATAAAGCTTTGTAAATTGCCTAGCACTTTGCCTCATTCGTCTCCCAGAGAAAGCTGGAGCAGCTATAGTACACGACAGTCATGACTATCTATTACTACTACTACTACTACTACTACTACTACTACTACTAATAATAATAATAATAATAATAATAATTTATTTCTTATCCGCCTCTCCACTTGGATCGAGGCAGGGAACAACAGTGAATATAAAACACATTAAAAACTGATTAAAAACACAGCATACACGATTAAAACATCCTAAAAACATCCTAAAATGTTCTACAGAAAGACTTCCTAGACTTTCTACAGAAAACACGGACATTATTTTTTTTTGTTTAAGAAAGAGAAGATTGTCACCTACTTCACACCCATCGTGAGAGTAACATAGTCAGTCACTGCACGATAGACCCGGTCGACCCGGAAGCAACGTAAAAGTAGCAGCTTTTGGAAGTAGGTGAGGCTCTGCCGGTAGTGCATGGGAAAGGGGCTTTGTTCCAGGGCATCAAGATCGTACCACTGTGGAGAAAATCGGGAGGTCAAGTCAGTGTGGAATGGACATCTGATGATGCTTCTAAAGGAGCAGACCGCTAGGGATTTTGCAAAGTCTTCCATGGCCTCCGCTCCCCCTCCAAAAAAGGCCCGGTTGGGCACATCTACACTTGGCCTAAAGGTGACTCCGGAAGAGCCAGCCACTCCCTGCTCTGATTTGGAACACTCATGGTTGAACTTTCAGGATAGGGACTCTCACTCACCTCTTTCCAGTCACTTGGGTTATCCTCCGTATCATCTGGAAGAGAACCAAACTGTTCTGGAAACAGTTCAGCGACGCGGATGATGTCCTCCCAGCCTTGATCAGAAAGCCAGAAACATGGCTTTTTTCGGGCACTCTTCTCCAAAGAAAGATTGCCTGGAGACAGGACAGGAAACGTGAGCACCGCAATCCATGCATAAGGAGACAGATACATTTTCGAAATACACTCCGAACAGCAAACAGCTTTCATTCATTTCCTGGGGAATGGAATTGTTCCATCTTCCTGTACCTCAAAAGAACCTCAGATAGCTTGATACAACGATTTTAGTGGATCAAATCAGATAAACTTACTCAAAGTGGCTTTTAAATGATAGGAGTCCTACAAAGTACTACAAAAAGCTCAGGAAGCAGCAACTTTGTCTTTTGCTTCACCTGTGCGATAAAAACCTATTTTTACAAAGCGTGGTGTGCATTAAGATCTATTTTTTATGAAGTGTGGCGTCCCATTCTGAAGGATAATGAGGACTAGAAAGCCAAACGAATAAATAAATAAAAACATTGATGGAAGTCTTGAGTAACTCTAGGGCACAGCTTAGCTGTTCTATCTGGGAAGATCTGGTTTGAGTCCCGGAAAGTATTCAAGCTACCTTTTAAAAAGAAATCCAGTTCATCCTGAGGGACTCTGTGATCAGCCTGTTCAATCTTGATTGTCATGTTAAAGGAGAAGAGTAACTTGTGCTTCTCAAACAAGCCTGTGAATGAAACCACAAGAGCCTTCATTGTGAGATGCAATTCCCCACCCCGCCCCGAACCCAGATGTAGAAAAGACTTGAGCCAATCGTCATTCAGATCCCAAAATGGAATACTGCACAGAAGGGTTCGGCATAGAGCTGCAAATCCTAGGACCTAAGTATCTGGCAGGGGGAGCCCTGAGGCTCCCTGGAGGCTTATCAGGAGCCCCTCAACCAGCAAAGCAGCAATGGTGGTGGAGTTCTTCACATCACTCCTGCCACTGCGTAGCCCCAAAGAGGAGAGTTGGGCCAAGTTTTATAGCACATTCTCAGCTGATGCAGGGTGATGAAGCCTGACAGGAACTGCGTCTGCAACCTCAAACATGCCCCAGAATCCTTTTCAGCGCACAGAGAAACACATGGCAGACGGTGGGCAGTTTCTCAGCAGACAAACTGATGTGGAAAAGCGTTCCCTGGAGATGGGAAGTTTGAAAACTGTAGCTCTGGCCCAATGAACCCGCATGTACAATTCCTGTAGCAGTAGCTTCATGAGCCTCTTCAGGACCCTCGTAGCTGACTGTTCAGATTGAGTGTCAGTAAGATGAGTCCTGCTTGGCAGAACGTGTATACTTGTGCCTGTGCAGGGGGCCCTTGCCTGACAACACAGCACTTACTTTCTAAACTGGTCCTCAAGCCCATGACTTGGTGTTCCTTCCCGGTGCTCAGCCTTCTCCCTCCAGCCCTTCACTCCTCTGGACTAAACCACTTATTATCCAGCATCTCCATTTTTGGTCCCCGTAGGCCTGGTTCTTTGTGGCATTCCTACCTGTCCCAGATCCAACCCCAACGTTCATGAGGACTAGGAAACCGCTTGATGACCATGGAAACTTTCCTGTTCACCAAGGCAGTATCATCTACACCACACACCTCTGAGACTAGGCCATATTATTCAAATGACAATATATGCCCAGGGAGCTTTGGCTATTGGGCGGTATAAAAATGCAATCAATAAAGAAAGAAAGAAAGAAAGAAAGAAAGAAAGAAAGAAAGAAAGAAGGACCAAGGAAGGTGCACCACCCTAAAGGAACCTGCAGGGAAACGGGGGTGGGGGTGGGTCTTCCACAAAACGTGGCTGTGAAAAGATGCAGTTTTGTTTTATGCCCTGCACTGAAGATGCTTCCATCACTGTTTCTGCCTGTAGTTTTTCAGTCGCACCAACCTGTGCAGCCGTAATTGTATACGTTGAACGTTAACGTGTCCATGATGCTTCGCAACCTTTTTGCAAGAATGGTGTCCGGCATTGACTTCCGAAGGGAGAGCCCAAAGACGTCCAAGAAGGCGGCCAAGGAGTATTGGTACATGGTGTTGACCAGGGCCATCTCGGACAGCACGAAGAACAAAATGGCGCCCCTCTTGGCAGCGGGGCGGTAGCCGTCGCGCAGCTTGTCAATGTCAACGGCAGTCTTTTCAGCCAGCTTGAGTTTCTCTGATACCTGGTTGCAGAAGAGAAGCAATCATTTTCATTCAGTCTGAAGGCTGCTGCCTTCGAGGTCTTTCAACATAAAATTACGTATTAGGAGGAAATGTAATAAACGTTGGGAGCGGGTATTCTGAAGTACGGCGTAAAATGCAGTTGTTTTTCATCCTAATGCCCCCAGATATTCAGCCCAGATACTTGGAGGGTGAAAGATCCGCATTGTGCTTCACACACAGTGCTGAAATCATGTTTTCCTGCATGGACGTTTATTTTCAAATAAGGAGGGTGGGGGGAAACGAAACAAGAAAAGCTGCCCTAAATCCACTCAAAAATAATATGCAGCTCTGGATTGATTATGTGGCCTTGAACAAGCAGCTGCCTTATGAAGGCGCTGCCAATGGGTCCATCTAGAATAGGGGTGGGGAATCTTAGGGTCTGGGGTCCCAATCCTGCCCTCTGGGGTTCCCCCAGATGGCCGTTCCCCCTTCTCCTGGCCCCACCCCCTTTCACTTCAAACACTGATTATTTGGTCGTTTCCTGGCTTCCCCCACCCCATTCTAAAAGGCTGGAATGCCTCCCCTAAAGCTCAGTTACTGGTAAGAGCTTTCAGATCAAATATGCTGGTATTTTATTTATGTATTATTTATTTATTTATTTATTTATTTATTGCATTTTTATACCACCCAATAGCCAAAGCTCCCTGGGCGGTTCACAAAAATTAAAACCATTCAAAGTATAAAACAAGCAGTATAAAAAAAACCCATGATATAAAATACAATATAAAAGCACAACCAGGATAAAATCAGCAGCGGTGCAGAAACAGAAATTTAAAATACAAATTTAAAACAGCCAAGTTAAGATTGAATTCGTAGACTGTTAAAAGGCTGAGAGAATAAAAAGGTCTTCAGCTGGCGTCTGAAAGAATATAGGGTAGGTGCCAGGCGAACCTCCTTAGGGAGCTCATTCCACAGCCGGGGTGCCACAGAAGAGAAGGCCCTGCTCCTCCTGGTAGCCACCTGCCTCACTTCCTTTGGGGCTTATTGTGTTTCTGTCCCACCCTTCGGCATTTGGCCCTTCACCCACTACTGGATTGTGCCTGCGAGAGCTTCTCCAACATTGAATGTGGGCCCCGGGCTGAAAGAGGTTCCCCATCCCTGATCTAATCAGGATTGTCTGTTCTGCCGAGCCGTGGCTCTCTGAGCTCTGACATTATGCCTTTCCCAGCTCAGCTACTGGAGATCATTTAACTGGGCGTGCCAGGGATTGAATCTGGGACCCTCCATAGGCAGTGCCCGTCCTCTGCCCCCGTGCTATGGGGTACGGCAGAAGGAAAGGCAATTTGAAATGGAGACTGTTTCTCAAGGCACAAATGGAAGAGCTGTTCCTTTAAGGAATTGATGTGTACAGTTTTTCCATAAAAAAAAAAATCAACTCAGTCCTTAACTGAAGGAGTCAATAAGACTGAAATGGATCCCAGAGGAATGAAGGCAGCTAGTTGGCAGAAAATTTGCAGAATTGTGTGTACTGCTCATACCTCCGTAGCTTTGGACTTGGTTTCCTCCAGAGTATGCACCAAGTCTACGTTGTCCAACATATTCCCGGTGGAAGTTGCCAATTCGCGGAGCAGAGAGTCTTCTAGGTCTTTCAGCAAATTTTTGTTTTCGCTTGTTTCCTGGATGAGATGTTCTCTTTGTTCTTCCAGTTCACGTCTTTCAAATCCCACAATGACACTGAGCAGCTGGTCCTCCAAACCTTTCAGAGTAACTGGGTGGTGGTAGTGGTGAGTTTAACAAGGACAAGGTTATTTTTCTAACATTACCTTCACTCTGAGATGGTCGTTAAATCTTTCTTAGTAAGGATTATGATGCCTTAAGTACCATTAAATCAGTCCTACAACGTCTTGTAGGATTTTTACTGCCTTGGTTGGTTCAGAGACCGAGATGAACCAACCAAGGGTCAACTTTTCATCAACTTCCATGCAGCTCCAAGAATCACAACAAGCATTGTGAATTGAACCAAACATGTTTAGCCCAGCGGTAAAAGTTAATGGGCAAGGTTTAATATCTACTGTACAATGTCATAGTTAAGAATGGAGGCTATTCCAGGACATGGTATGAAGGTGCATGATGCAGTAACCTTACTGAAGCTAAGCAGGTCTGGATCCGGACACTGCCAGGATGGGAGATTAACAGGGTCCCCAGGTGTATCACACAGATTTCCATGGAAGGAAGATAGGATATAAATGTTCTATCCTGCCTTTCCAGAAATGTTCTACAAGGTGGTAGCCAAACAAAATTCAAACCACATAGCTCAAAAGAGCCTGTTGAAGTCTCTTCAACTGTTTCAGGTAGAATGGCTGGCTACTAAATGGTCTGGAAACTACACCCTCCGGGCTACCCTAGAAAATGGAAGAACTCAAGGATATGAGTTAATTAATTCTGGATGGCTTGCAACACTGCTCTCTGTTGATTCAGTTATCATCGGCTCTTGGATTTTGAGTGTGGAGAACTGAATCCATTTAGTTTAGGTGAATAACCTAAACTAGGTGAACGAAGTAGGCTCTATGTTCATCAGACTCTGTTGCAAGGACGATTTGCAGAGGGAGAGGAAGCGGTAGCCGTTCCACTGTGTCCATGACCTTCTGAACTTTGCAACTAAGAATCGAGTGCCTAAATTTCCTTTTTTTCCTCCTCCATCCCAATTCCCCTTTCCTTTTATGTCATGTCTTTTTTTAAGATTGTAAGCCTGTGGGCAGGGACTGTCTTAAGAAATATATTTTGTAACCCGCCTTGAGAGCCGTTTTTGGCTAAAAGGCGGGATAAAAGTGCTAAAACAAATAAATATTTGCCACTTGAGCACCTGGGATCTAGTTTGGCAGAGTGTACAGGCCTTTGCTGAGGAATACAACTAAATACAACTCATTCATCACAGGAGGGGGGGAAAAGTTGTGCTGTTCACCAGCCAGCTGAATTTGCTCACCTGTGTAGTTGATGACCATGGCTTTGCCAAACACTGATGGTGAATATTTAGGATTGGCCAGTTTAGTGTTCAGGTATAGCTTGAAACTGGTATCATAATCGACCTCCTTGTCCCCAAGAATGACGAACGTTCGGCCCTGAGCAGTCTTGACGTTCTTTTCCAAGACATTGTCAATCACAGGATCTATATATTCATCAACATCATGGAATAAGAAAGGGGTCCCGTATTTTATGGCCATTTCGAGTTGCTTAAGGAAATCAGGATCATTGAAGGAAGCCATCTAAGAGAGAACAAGACATGGATATGTAGACATTGCTAAATGCTGTTCTTCACCAACCAAGTCTTGCTTCATTCAATACAATCAAAGTAAGTGTTTTAATTTAAACAATATGCACAGCTGCCTTCAAACTGAAAGCAACTACAACGGCACCCTCTTCCTTTCCTTTCACCATTTGGCAGAGAAATGAAAGGTAAGCCATCCACCTAAAGTAATATATGGCTTCCAGTCTGTTTCTGGGCACAATTCAAAGTGCTGGTTATTATTATTATTATTATTATTTATTTATTTATTTATTTATATAGCACCATCAATGTACATGGTGCTGTACAGAGTAAAACAGTAAATAGCAAGGCCCTGCCGCATAGGCTTACAATCTAATAACCTATAAAGTTAAAGCCCTATATGGTTCGGGTCCAGGTTATCTGAGAGACCGTATTCTCCCTTATGAGCCTGCCCGTGCTTTGAGATCTTCCTGAGAAGCCCTTCTTTCAGTCCCACCTTCTTCACAGGCACGCTTGGTGGGAACATGGGAGAGGGCCTTCTCGGTGGCTGCTCCGGTGCTCTGGAACTCTCTAGGCTGGCTCCCTCCTTGATGGGCTTTCGGAAGCAGGCTAAAACTTTTTTGTTCCAGCAGGCCTTTGGAGAATAGTCTGGCCCTCCATCTATGTTAATGTCTTATAATTTTGTTGTGTATTTTAATTGTTTATGGTTTTGTTTCCCCTCCCTCCATGTATATTTTAAACTGTAAGGCCGCCTTGAGGCCCAGCATTGGGCAAAAGGTGGGATACAAATAATAATAATAATAATAATAATAATAATAATAATAATAATAATAATAATACATAGGTCACCTTTGCCATCCTCTGATCCCCCAATGCATGGTAACTACTTGAGAAACATGGAGCAGGCCCTTGATAGCCCTTCAACCTGCCCTGGAAATATACTTGAGCAGCACGTGAAGCACCACACAGAACCACCTATTCCTAAGCAACCTCTAGCACTACTGTGAAGTCTTTTCTTGGCCTTAAACAGCAGGTCCCTTCTCCCCAATCCCAAGTATAGTTCACTGGCCAATTTCCTGTATTGTGGTCAGGTTTAAATGGTGTAATAATACATATTGTTTTTAAAAAATGGGAGAGTTCCCCTCACCCTCAGGTTATTTTTTTCTTCTTTCCTCTTAATCCAATTTAAGGCTTGTTGCTGTGGGTCAATACACAACGGGAAGCGGCTGGCCCGTGTGGTAAGGATGCCGTTTTGAATGGAGAGCTCGTCTGGAGGCAATCCTTGAGACCCCCACCTGCAATGAAAGCAATTAAAAGGGGGGGGAGAGATTTCTGAATGGCAAAAGAGAACCTCTCTTTGAGAGGCTTTTGAGTCCGAAGGCAGACCGTTGACTGACAGAATAACTATGTGCAAATGTCTGTATGGGTGAATGAGTGTGTTCGTTTGTTAGCACTGTGCATATGGGGTGGAAGGGACTGTGAAATTGAGCTGGAAACAAGGCTAATGAGTGCCAAAAGAGATGCTGAACAAAAAGGTGATGAAATATGCCACAGACTGGGGCAGCCCACCAATGGGGCCTTGTTTCTGAAGCCAAAGAGAAGCAGAGTGGGCGAGGCCACCTGGACATTAAGGAAAATGACATCAGAGGGAACAGTCCCGACCTACCTGCTAATCTCAACGTCATCGGTCAGGAGATTTTCTAATCGGAAAGGTGTGCTGAGAGGAATCTCTCGGGTCTGGATATCCAACTGCCATACATCCTTCAGCATTTCGTCACGGAACTCCCAGGTGAAGGCACCCTCGTAGCTCAGGAAGGCAGCACACAGCAGGCAGTCTCCCAACAGCTTCACTTGCCGTCTCTTTAATTCCTCCAAGTCATTCATCCACCTGGTCAAAAATGAGTGAAAATTCAGCTTTGCTAGCAAATCAGTTATAAGCAATTCAAGGGTGCCATCATCATCATCATCATCATCATCCAATTCAGACAAGGATCAGGGTCTCGCCATGCTTAACTAGCTAACCAAGGAGGAGAGAGCAAAAAACAAGCAGCCTTGCTTGAAAGCAGAAACGATAACTTATCAGGGATGAAAGAAAAAGCGCCATCCACATTTAAAAAGCAGACTGGGGTTGGGTGTGTGTGTTTGTCTCAAGAACCTAAACGGCTTTTTAAAAGTCGCTTTCTTGATAGCAGTTCTATTAAACTTAGGGAGTGGGGAGGTGTTAAATAAGAATTTGTGGAATCATCATGAGGAACTGCTGATAGGCAAATATTCTGAGGATGTGGCCTGTAGTCCACAAAAGCTTATGCCATAATAAACTCTAGTCTTTAAGGTCCCACAAGACTCTTTGTTGTTTTAAGTCAAAGGGGTGTGGGAGACCTTCTAATAATTTCCACTCACGAGGGAAATTTGAAAAGGCATTGTGGGAGGGGGGAAGAATGGCAGCCACTCTTGCCTTCCGACTCGTGGGGCGAAGCGGCAGCTGCCGGGCCACTGACAGGAGTTTGGGTGTCAGGGAAACTACATTTGAAGAAGGCAAACAAAAGACAGAAGACACTTGTCCTAGGAAGCCCCAGCCCGCCAAAAATGTCTAGATTGCAAAGGCGCCCCCCCCCCCAATTATCGCCGTTAAAGTTACACAGAGAACGTCAGTGCAAGTTTGGGCTCTCTTGCCTTATATTTTCCGATCCCAGGCCCGAAATGAGTTTGTCAGCAGCTATAAGCCGCCGTTCCATAATCTCCGCTTCTTCCTGGAGCTGCTGTTTTTCCCTTATCGCCGCCTCGTACTTATCTCCCAGAGCTTTCAGCTCGTTCTGGATCTTCTCCAGCTCAGCCTGGATCTTCTCCAGCTCGCGCTTACTCAAGAAGAAATTCCGCTCCAGTCTGGCCACCTGCGTGGAGGAAAGACACCTCCTAAGGCAGCATCTCCACCTATGTTACTGGTCCCTCTGAAAAATTCTTGAACTGCCTTCAGTTAAAGGATTGCCATCTTAGATGTCTCCTTGGCATCAAAGAGGGAAAGTGTTAGAACCTGTCCCCGTCCCAGTTCTGATTCAACTCCCCTGCAGCTGTTTTTAAAGAAGACGTCGATGGAATTCCCACCATGGACAGCCATGTCCCATCTAGTTTGAACCCTATTCTATCCACCTCCACCTCCATTTTTCTCTTCATACCTTTTCTCTCTTCGGCTTGACCTCCTTCGCCACATCACAGTAGCTCATAACAGCATCGACAAATTTCAGCATCCCCAGGCCGGCTCTGCTGACAACTTCCATTTCTTCAAAAGTGGTGTTTAAGTTCTTTAGTAGCCCTTCAAATTAAAATGTCAAGAGTTAATGTTACATTTGTTAAAAAATTGCTTCAAAGGAAAAAGTCAAAGCAACTACAGGCTGCAATCTTATGCGCATTTACCTGAGTGTAAACCCCAATAAACTCAGTGGGATTTACTTCCGAGTAGATGTGGATAGGATTAACTGTAGATGATTAACTGATGAGAGCAAATGTTTTGTTGGAGGATCTGCAAGTTAACACAATCCTTGCAGTGTGCTGCTTGCCTATGCCCATTTACCTAGGGGTTAAGCTGCAATAAACTAAATGGGACATAGTTCCAAGTCGACATGTAGAGAATTGCCCAGCTCTGGCATGAGTGAAGGCAGGGAACGAACTGGAGGAGAAAAGCCAGGACGGATGGACTAGGTCAAAAATCTTGCCCTGGTTGGTGGTGGTGGTGGGGACATAACTCATAGTGGATGCATTCCTGCACCAAAATACTTTGCAGTACAACAGGGAACACTATATTGTTGCTGGGAAAATTCATTTCCCTGCAGCTACTACAGGGACTGCAGCTAAACTCAGAGGTCCAGCTCCAGCTGAGAGCCCCCTCCCTCCTGCTACCAACTGTCTCTGCAGAGGCCACCAGTGAGGGAGGAAGCAGCAGCCAGGCACCTCTCCACTGTGCCTGGGTCCAGCTCCAGCTGAGAGCCCCCTCCCTCCTGCTACCAACTGTCTCTGCAGAGGCCACCAGTGAGGGAGGAAGCAGCAGCCAGGCACCTCTCCACCGTGCCTGGGTCCAGCTCCAGCTCAGAGCCCCCTCCTCCTTCTGTCACCTATAACTGCTGAACTTTGCAACTAAGATTGTAGTGCCTGAATTTGCTTTCCTTGCCCCCCTCCGCCTCCTCCTCCCTCCCAATCCCCTTTCCTTTTGTGTCATGTCTTTTAGATTGTAAGCCTGTGGGCAGGGACTGTCAAGAAATACTTTTGTAAGACGCCGTGAGAGCCTTTTTTGGCTGAATGGCGGCATAAAAATCCTTAAATAAATAAATAAGTCTTGAGAGGGGTGGCAGATGACATCAGCGTCCCTGCTAGTAAAGAAGTGCTGGCACTGCGTCCCCGAGAGCCCTGGCTCCACTAAACCCCTGCCACCCCTGCATTAAAGCTATACAAATAAAACAAAACCAAGTCAGCTGTAGTAGGAGTGGGCACATGATGTGGTCTTCAGCTGCCTCCCTCTCTGTCATACTGGCACCCGCAGAGCAGGTGATGTTAGACGGTCCTGTGACAGGAGAGGGGACAAGCTACCTAGAACAGGAGCAGGCACCTGAGGTTGTTTTTGCCTGCCTGCCTGCTTCTTTCTCCTGTTCCCAGTACCAGGGCTGTTGTTACTGTACACATAGGTTGCGTGAAGGTGGAGATGGGCCAGCTGGACCAGGGAAGAGACAGAGACAGAGACAGAGAGAAAGAGAGAAATTGAGAGAGAGGCGAAGTAAAAGCAGGCGTCTGCTCCTGCTGGACAGCCCCTACTCCACCACAGGATAATCTACCACCAGCTGCTCTGCGTAGTAAGTAGAAACTTCAGGGGCTCCAGGCTTTTGGAAACAAGAGGTGTCATGTACTAGTGGGTGCATATTCCCTAGATCTCTGAACCCCTGGGGTTGGAGGAGAATGCTGCGACATTTGCAGGATCAGTCCATGAGTTTCAGTTCCAAAGGCAGGATTCATCCTGCTGCTGAGCCATTTACCTCGGACTGATTTCACTTGGGTCTGAGTAATCGAATCAAAATCGATTTCCATGAGGGAGCGCAGGAAGTTGGCCTCTGACATCATCCCTTTGGCTGTCTTCCAGTTGAGTTCTTTGTAGCCTCGCATGATGAGAATGCACTCGCAAACAGTCTGCACTTGCTTAGGGGGCTTAGCGAAGGATCTGGAATGAAAAAAATAAATACAGATCAGGGGCAAAGAAGACTCAAAGGGCTTGTTCTTACAAGGTTTCATTCGTGCAACAATTAACTACACCAAAAGTAAGAACGTCAGAGTTAAAATTATTTCCTCTGTGTTTTGCTGAAGCTTTATATATATATATATATATCAAACTGCACTTCCATTCCTCCCATGGATCATATTGCAGGATGCCAGTTTTCATGATCTGCTGAGTGATGTCATCAGCTTGTTTATAGATTTTCTCAATCCTTGAAAGCCTCTGATTCCCTTAATAATATAACTACACTGGGCTAGGCTGGGAACGGCCAAGGAGAAGATCGCTCTGAGAACCAGAATGATTCCTTTGGGCATTTCTGTGTGAAATCGTCTTGCTGACAACACGGTGACTGCCCCAACTTAAGTACCTGATCTCTGTGACGTCAGACTTATCAAGCTTCTGCAGTTCCAGTTTTGCCGCCTCCAAAATGGGCATTGCCTCTGCCAGGGCCGTCTCAGCATCCCTCTTCTCCACTGCGATAACTTTGTTCTGCTCTTCTATTTCCATGGCTTTTTCCACGGCCAGTTTTTTCTTCTCCTCAGCTAAGAAATGGAACAGGAGCAACTTTAAAAATTACTTCCCGGAACGGGCATTGGCTTTACTGTTTTGCCTAGTGGTAAAATGACATATTTACAATGGTAGTTCGGCCAGCTGTATGACGTGTTTCTCATTACACTCCTGCTTTCGATGGGAGGCAAATGACGAGGCTTGCTAAGTACTCCACAAAGCTTTTATTAAGCAACAAACGTCTCTAATACCTGAAGAGAGTCTAACCTCTTGGAAACGTTCCCCAAGGGAAAACTATGCAAACTAAGCAAGACAATTGTCCACTCAAGAAGAATAGGAAGCCACTTCCCAAACGCCTGTAATTTCAGAGAGCCTGGTGCGGAGGCAGGTTCTGGCGTAATCGAACTGACTTTCTCACACCTTCCTTCCATGCCGTGCGTTTGAGCTTCCGGCAGACTCTAGCATCAGCTAGCTTGTCGGGACGCTCACCTCAGGAAAAAACCTCACTTCCCACTGAGTGTGTAGGATTTGGCCTTGAGGATATAAGCTCTGGAGAGGGCTGACTTCCAGCAGGGGAATCGCCTGTGAGAGCTTCCTCCCCCACTGGTACAGGCTGGCTGGTGTCTGGCACTGCGTCTTCTAGTTCTGAATCTGATTATGATTGATTACCTGAAACACCTTCTCCCAAAACAGGGGCAGTAAGGTTAGACATGACACTATACATGATGGTTGGCCCAGTGGGGTGGGGACGGAGGGCTGCCTCTCTCCAGCCTCAGGTCACCACACAAATACACAAGAGATATGCAAATCTGGGGTGGATTAATAAACCATGTGCAAGAAGGTAAGGGAGGGGGGAAAGCAAAATGCCTGCATCTGTGTGTGCATGAGAGAAAACATTGATTCTCTTAAGTTCCAGTATAAGTAGAGCTACTGATGTTAGGTTACAGTGTTAGGATACTGTTGTTTTTATACTGTTGTTTTTATGTTTCTGATGGTTTTTAAATTTTGTATACTTTTTAAAAAAATGTTTACTGTTTTTAACTTTTGTGAACCGCCCAGAGAGCTTCGGCTGTGGGGCGGTATATAAATGTAATAAAATAAATAAATACTGTTAATTGCAATATTTTCTCCCCAAATGTATTAGAGGGGGTTCTTCCTCACCCCACCCCACCCCACCCCATTTATTCACTGCATTACTTCCATGGGCTGTCGAAGCAGCTCACAGCATAAATGAGAAGACAATACATGGTAAAATATTCCATTCTAAAGCATGCAAAAATGATAAGCATTTATGGAGGAACCACAAACAGCAAGAAATTCTTTGAGGATCTGATTGCCCTTTGAAGAAACAACATCTTTAAAGTACAAATTTAGGAGGACACAAGTGTAGGAAAGTGAGCCCTACCATTTGCTCAGAACATGAGAATTTCTAGGGTTATTTAGGATACAGCCGAGCACAAAAATGAACCAAAGAGGGCTGCACGTTTTATTATTGAAGATCTCAGAAAACTCAGCCATCCCACAGCTAGAGTACCGACCCAAGAGAGCCCGGTTCAGCTTGTGGGTGAAGTATGATGAAGGCCAGAACAGACCTTAGAGCTGTAAGCAATACTTGCCAATGGTGGTGTTTGTTGCAATCTCCTGCAGCAGGGCTTCGCAGGCAGCTGATTTCTCTGCCAACACGATCCTTTGCTCAGCAAGCTTCAGGTTGAGCTCATCCAGCTGAATTGTGGCTTCTTTGAGTTTGTCCAAACCGCCTTCCAGACGTTTGCACTGAGCTTCGGGAGAGAGGAGGAAGGGCCTTTGCAATGACGGAGGTGGCTGCACACCCTCCCTTCGTGATAGGAAATGGCTGCCTTGGCTGCACATGTAAAACTATCCACATGCTCTTAATGTGCATAACTCAGGGCAGGGGCAGGCAACTTGCGGCCCTTGGCCAAAATTCATGCCATCCTAATTTCAAAAGCCCTCTGGAAGTGATCGGCTCAGACCCCTGGATAGCGGGATCTGCCTCGCGACAGTTTCTGCCCTGAATATTTGAAATAAATAAGTAATAAAATATCTGCTGCACGGGGAGGCAAAGGGAAAAGGAGAAAGGGTGTGTGTGTGCAAGCGGTTCTCCCTCGTATATGTTTTTGTACAATTTCCCCCACTCATACGCACATTTTTGTATACATTTTGTATACTCTTCCCCCTGATATATAAATTTTAATGCATTTCTTATTTGGAGAACAGGACTGCAAAATCCAGAGACATGTGAATAATGAAGGATAATCAGTTTGCATGTTCATTCAGGAGGTGCAAATTTGGTAAGTTTATATCAACATGCAATCTGAACAAAATTCTTAGGAAGTGGATTCTGCAACCGGTCCTACGTTTTGTGGCTTTTTCTGAGTTTCCGTGGAATCACAGCACACGCATAGCCTTGTTACTAACTAAAATGGATTACACCAGTTTTAAAATCTCTTCACTGGCTGCCAATTAGTTTCTGGGCAAAGTATAAAGTGTTGGATATCACCTTTAAAGCCCTACATGGTTTGGGTCCGGGCTACCTGCGGGATCGCCTTCTCCCCTACAATCCGCCCCGCACACACAGGTCCTCTGGGAAGAATTTACTCCAGTCAACAAAAACAAGGCTGACAACTAGTACCCAGAGGAACTTTTCCTCTGCCGCTCCCAGATTATGGAATGACCTGCCAGGAGAGATTCGTCAGCTTAACAGTCTTCCGGATTTTAAGAAAGCTGTAAAGACTGATCTCTTCCGGCAGGCCTTCCCAGTTGAATTTTAAGATGCCTTTTAATGATGTGCTGCTTTTAATGATATATTAGTTTTGAATGTTTTAATTATACGTATTTTATGGCATTTGCATTTGTGTTGTATCCTACCTCGATCTGGAGGGAGAGGCGGGTAACAAATAAATATACTGTATTTCTTCGATTGTAAGACGCCATCGATTGTAAGACACACACTAATTTCAGTATCACCAACAGGAAAAAAAAAACCTAAGACACACCTGCGATTCTAAGACGCACCCCATTTTTAGAGATGTTTATATGGGGAAAAAAGTGCGTCTTAAAATCGAAGAAATAGGGTATTATTATTATTATTATTATTATTATTATTATTATTATTATTATTATTGCAAAACTATCCTTTCTGTCTTAGAACAGTCTGAGGTTTGCAAAACCTATTAAAAACATAGATGTTACCTAAAATGAACAGATTCTTCTCCTCCAGCAGTTTGGAATAGGTGTTAATGAAATCGAGGTAATTCTTTGGGGTGACGTAGTTGCTCCGTCTGAGCTTCTGCAGAAATTTTTTGCTGTAGATTCCGACCGAGTCGTGGACCATGACAATGTGTTCAATTACTCCCTCTGTGTTTTCCGAGGGGATGAGGGGATTATTCCCTGGAAAAGAATGAATGTATATATATTTTTTTTTAAATCAAAGAACTAAAGAGCTCAATGGGATTTCTAGGTCAGTATTCCAACATAGAAATGTAACAGAGAGGGGCATTGGTTTAAATAATCCAGTTTAGTAGCTGTAATGTATCAATTGGCTCCAACAAATTAAAAAAATCTTGTCTTTGTCAATCTAAAGATGCATTGACATTTAAAGGTGACTTCATATATGCCGTATGTCATTTAAAAGGCCTTCCCCAACCTGGTGTTCTCTAGATGTTTTGGACTTCCAGCATTGTTGACCACTGGCTAATGCTAGCTGGGATTGATGGAAGTTGACATCCAAACCGTCGGGAGGCACCAGATTGGGGGAGGTTGCTGTAGGCAAATTTCCCCTGAAAGCTGCAGGCGCCTCCGCTAAATTCACATTTGTGCACTCCATAGACTCCCGTTAAAACTCCTGCTTAAAGAATGTTACATACCCAAAAAGAACTTAGCTACTGCATGCAGAGCCTGTGGTGGCCAAGGCAGAAACCAATCAATTCCAGTGTTGTTGACAAGACCTTCAAAGGGAAATTAGAAGGCAAATAATGAGAAGGGAACAACGAGAACATAAAAGTAATTGTAGCTGAGAAATGATATGGAGCAGTTAATGCATCTTTCCTTTCTCCCTGCCTTCCCCCAGCTCTTCCTCTTCCTTCTGCTGTCACAGGGGTTCTGTCCTTTTGCTGTTCAACACCAGAGTAGCCTGAATATCACCCCATGTATTCACGAGTCCGTGGCAAGCACAATGCAGCCTACAGACAGAATTACACACATTTGGGACTCATTTGTTTAGAGAAAAGGCAAGTAAGGGGGGACATGATAGAGGTCTATGAAATTATGCATGGTGTGGAGAAAGTGGCTAGAGAGAAGATTTTCTCATAATACTAGAACCCAGGATCATCCAATATAGCTAAATGGTGAGAGATATTCTGCACCCCAGGGACAGGGCAGGGTTACCTGCCAACATACGGAATGGACTATTTGGTACCTGGAAAATTCCGACAGCGTGTCCTCAGCGTCTCGCCAACGGGGGACATCCCAAGGACAATGTGGAGGTTGTTGGCGCTCTTGTTTACAAAGTACTGCCAGACGCTTTCTTTGGCTGGCCCTGCTCCAGCTTTCATTGCTTCGCTTGTAATCTGGCTTAAAATATTGTCTCTCTCGTCATCTGGGAACAGGGCTGGAACTATTCCTATTAAATCAAGTCAGAGGAGTTATAAGAAGGGAGATCTGCTTATTGGTGAACACCCTTCCTTTCTCCTCTTATGCTGGGCAGTATCTTGATCTCCCAGAGCAGGAATATATTAACCACTTATAGAATTCCCTAGTCTGCAGGAAGGGAGAAGCAGCCTGAGGCTACAACCACACTATATACCGGCAAACATGCCTTTCTTGACACGAAGGCAGAGGAGAATTGTTAATGCTTCATCCTTCCCATGGTCACCGATTCTCTCCTGCTTCCCAGGCCAGGTTCCCCGGGCCAGGTTTTTCCCCCCTGGAGCAGAACCACTTCCCTTACTCGGCTTCGTCCTTTTTCTTCTGCTGCCCCTTACGCCTGGAACACTCTTCCAGAACACTTGAGAACTACAAACTCAATCACTGCTTTTAAAACTCAGCTAAAAACTTTTCTTTTCCCTATAGCCTTCAAATATTGAGTTTGTTCTGACTCTATACTGTTTAGCTTCACCCTACCCGGTGCCTGTTTACACTTCCCTGTGCCTGTTCACATTCTCCTTCCCTCTTTATTGTTTACTACAACTTATTAGATTGTAAGCCTACGCGGCAGGGTCTTGCTATTTACTGTGTTATCTGTACAGCACCATGTACATTGATGGTGCTATATAAATAAATAATAATAATAATAATAATTCTGTTCTCAGAGCCTGGTTCTTAGGAAAGCTGGTGCGGGGGACGTGGAGGTGGGGAGAGGTTTCCAGGGGAGAATGGGAAAGTTTTAGCACGCAGCACCCTGATAGTGGCTGAATCCAGTGTCTACAGGCTGTGTGACACCTCCCAAGCACATCTGCAATGCCTTGGGTTGCTGCTGCTGCTGCTGCCTGACTGGAGTGACCCCAGCGGCTTGGGCGGTAGGACTGAAAAGATTTTAAAGAGTGGTGAATTGGGGCAGAGCACACTTCTCAACTTACCTGAGGTTAGCATGTTGTTGATGAGCTCCAAGAACCCTTCTTCTGACACATGAGCATCAGTAAACAGGAATATCATGGACTTATTCTCAAGACCGAGTTTTGTATACAAAACCTTGAGGTCTTCCCGGAAATTGTTTTCTCCATATCCTCGGCTCAGAACGATTTCAAAGACCTAAAGGGAAGGCATAAATTGATTTGATTGTATTATTTCAATCTGGAGCGCTAATTTGTAGAACGGGGCTAGGGCATTCAGCTGAATTGGAATACCCTCCCTTCCGGGTGTGAGACCCAGTCTCTTCCAGGAGTGATGTAAGGCAATTTTGTCCAGGCAAATTACTGACTGATTGCTTGCCTTCCTTTTTTATGGGATTTTTTAAAATTAATGTTATTATATACTTTAATGTATATAATGTGAGAAGAGGAAAGGAAGATATAAACATCGCCTGACCTACATAGGGACAAGGAGGGTGTCATCTTTCTTCGCAGGAAGGTTGATAAGCATGAGAGCTGTGGAGATTCAGAGGCCGCCCTAGGGATGCCAGACCAAGATGGCGGCAAAAGATGTCCTGGTTCAGGAGTCTAAGGAACGGTGGGTGCGAGGCCAAAAACTCTACTACGCCTTTCCACCCAATTCCAAGGAAGCGGTTTCTGTGCTAAACCGGTGTTTGTTGGCAGTAATGGATTGGATGAGGGCGAACAAATTGACGCTTAATCCAGCTAAGACAGAGGTGCTCCTGGTCAGTCGAAAGGCAGGTCAGGGAATAGGGATTCAGCTTGTGTTGGATGGGGTTACACTCCTTCTGAAGACGCAGGTCCGCAGCTTGGGTGTACTTCTGGATTCAGCCCTGAGCCTGGATGCCCAGGTTTCGGCGGTGGCCAGGAGTGCATTTGCACAGTTAAAGCTAGTGCGCCAGCTGCGCCCGTTCCTAGAGATGTCAGACCTGGCCACGGTGAAACATGCCTTAGTTACATCCCGATTGGATTACTGTAATGCACTCTACGTGGGGCTGCCTTTGAAGAGTGTTCGGAAACTCCAGCTGGTTCAAAGAGCTGCAGCCAGACTGTTGACCAGGGCTGGTTATAGGGAGAAGACAACTCCTCTGTTAAAACAGCTCCACTGGCTTCCAGTCTGTTTCCAGGCACAATTCAAAGTGCTGGTTATGACCTATAAAGCCCTATATGGCTCGGGTCCAGGTTATTTGAAAGAACGTATTCTCTCTTATGAGCCTGCCCGTGCTTTGAGATCTTCCGGAGAAGCCCTTCTTTCAGTCCCACCATCTTCTCAGGTGCGCTTGGTGGGAACATGGGAGAGGGCCTTCTCAGTGGCTGCTCCGGAGCTCTGGAACTCTCTTCCCGGGGAAGCTAGGCTGGCTCCCTCCTTGATGGGCTTTCAGAAGCAGGCTAAAACTTTTTTGTTCCAGCAGGCCTTTGGAGAATAATCTGGCCCTCCAGCTATGTTAATGTCTTATATTTTTGTTGTGTATTTTAAACGTTTATGGTTTTGCTTCCCCCCACCCCAATGTATTTTTTAAACTTTGTAAGGCCGCCTTGAGGCCCAGCATTGGGCAAAAGGCGGGATACAAATAAATATAATAATAATAACAACAACAACAACAACAACAACAACAACATTATTATTATTATTATTATTATTATTTATATAGCACCATCAATGTACATGGTGCTGTACATTGCCACAACAACAGTGGCAACAAGAGCGAGGGCCTTCTCTGTGGTGGCCCCCCAACTGTGGAACAATCTCCCTGACAAGGCCCGCCTGGCACCGACATTGTCATCTTTTCGGCGCCAGGTCAAGACTTTTCTGTTCTCCCAGGCATTTAGCAATATGTAATGAGACTGGGTCTGGGTTTTTTTGGCTTATCGTTTGTAAAGTTGTTAGAGCAGTTTTAAATGAATGTGCATTTTGCATGTTTTTGTGGTTTTTAATTTTTGTGTATTGTTTTAAAGTGTTTTTATCTTATGTGAACCGCCCAGAGAGCTTCAGCTATGGGGCAGTATACAAATGCAATAAAATAAAATAAATAAATATACTCAGGCCTTTGAGAACAGAGCAAGGTGATACCCTGAATGAATAAGGTAAACTAAGAACTTGCTGACCTCGCATCCGGCCGTATAAGCAGCTAATCTTGCCAGAGACTGCTTCCCAGAGCCTCCCACTCCTACGAGCAAAGCATGGCCACGGTCCATCCTTATGATACGATGAACGCGGGTCAAATGCTCCAGGGCGTCATCAAACAGAACCAGGTTCATTTTGGTGTTTATTTCATTGTACTCTTCAAGGATCTCCTGGAAGGGAAAAAGCGAAGGAGAGTTGGCTTGCAGAAGTGATTCCTCACCTAAGGAACAGCATGTTAAAAGCCTGCCGGAGAAGGTGAAGGATTCTGCACAGTGTGGGTTCTGCACAGAGATCACGAAGAAGAATGTATGCCAGGCAGGTAAAATACCAGGGGGGGGGGAATGTGATTTGGGGGATTGTGCTAAATGGAATTATAGCAGTAAATAACAAAGTTGGAATAATATTGCACCCACATAACTAAATATAGGAGAAAATCCCTAATTTGTTTTATGCTCTCCTTTTTCTAGTACAACCTTCAAATCTTCTATGATGAAAACAAATATTTCGCCTCCCCCCGATTTAGTTTTTATACCTGAAAGAGAGCTTTGGCTGCATCATAGTCCTGGATGTCTTCATAAATACGAGGCTCACTTTCATTCAGAGCCATTCTAAAGTCTCCAAAAAGAATTGGGTCTCTCATAGCGTGCTCTGAATCATCTTTGAAGCTATCTTCAATCAAGGCCTGTATATGGCCTTGGACCTTGCAACATATAAAAAGGAAGACACACAAGTTATATTCCTTATTTAGGGCCCAAAGCTGTCACACTAATTAATCCATCAAATGAACAATGATGTTCTGTATGAAAAGTGTGTGCTCCGTCTCAGAGCAATGGCCCTTCCAAATCAGGCTTCGTTCTAAATCTCACGGTAATAATGGTGCCAGGAGTTGTAGATGCTTCACAGCAAACAACATCCCACAGTGTGTGTGTGTGTGTGTGTGTGTGTGTGTGTGTGTGTGAAGAAGGTTCTACAAGTAGCATGTGTTCTGCAAATTTAACAAGTATACTCAGAGGCTTGATTTACACCAGTGGTTCCCAAAGTGGGCGATACGGCCCCCTTGGGGGTGGGTAAGATTGCATAGAGGGGTGTTAAGAGGCAAGGGGGCAGCAGGGGGCGCTAAGAGGCAAAGGGGTGACAGGGGGGCGCTCGAGGTAGTCTTTTCCGAGAAGCGCCTCTCCAGAAGGTCTTAAAACCCAGGGACATTTTTATGGGAGAAGGTAGTTTGGTCCCAAGCCATATAGGGGAAGAATCCAAACATGTATTAATACCGTTTAAGAAGAGTCCTTTTAACGTTGAATTGAAATGTTTCAAAAGCACCAAAACGCTAATGAAGAGACATACCCTGCTTGGTGTGCCCCGCCACGCCGGCTGCAAAACAGAGGTGTTCGCTCTCTTTTCCCTCCCTCCCTTGGCAAGCCTGTGGCAGGTGCTTCAGATTTTGAACAAATATTCAATTAATTGTTACTGTTTTGAATTTTATTGTTATTATCTTCCTTAGTGAACCGCCCAGAGAGCTTCAGCTATTGGGCGGTATAAAAATGTAATAAATAAATAAATAAATAAATAAATAGTGGGTCGTTGAAAACCGCTATTCTGAATAATGATTTTTATAGTATAGGGTAGGGGGCACTGGGCATGTTTTTGTGGAACCAAGGGGGCGGTGACCTGAAAAAGTTTGGGAACCACTGATTTACACCGCTCTGGCTGGAGTGATTGCATTTACCTTTGCAGATAATGGCTCTGGCTGGAGTGATTGCATTTACCTTTGCAAAATATGTAATCTCTCCACAGTCAGGGTAGGAAATGTGAGGGAAGCACTAGCAATGTGGCTATGCTGGAAGTCTGGGGTTAGAATAGGGATTGAGAGGCCCTGTGTCTAGATGAGACGTGGATTTAGAAATTGCTACCATGGCTCTCAGTCCAAAAGCTTAGCCAATCTGAAACTTCCTATATCAGCAAAAGTGTTGAGCATCCCACCATTCACTAGGCTCTTGCCTGATCATCTGGCAGTGTCCTCTCGTGTGTTAGCAGCTCAAATTCTGCAATCCAAAATCATTTGTTGGAACAATTCTCTATGACTGCACAATTGCAGAATGCATGAGAAGGAAGGAAAGGAAAGGAACCTCTCATGCAAGCACTGAGTCACTACTGACTTTTGGAGGGACGCCAGCTTTCGTTGACATTTTCTTGGCAGGCCTTATAGCGGGGTGGTTTGCCGTTGCCTTCCCCAGCCATTATTACCTTTACCCCCAGCTATCTGGGTACTCATTTTACCGACCTCGGGAGGATGGAAGGCTGAGTCGACCCGAGCCGGCTGCCTGAAACCACCTTCTGCTGGGATCGAACTCAGGCTGTGGGGAGAGTTTCAGCTGCAGAAACTGCTGCTTTACCTCTCTGCGCCACATAAGGCATGCATGGGAAGTAATTAAAAAAAGAAAATCAAAGAAAGAAGGCATGAGGGGTCTACAATTTTGTTTCAAAAGAGTGAAACTGCTAGAAACATCGTCATCTTGAAGCAGTTCAAGATGAATAATAAGTTATCAACAAGAAAAGGTGAGAACCAACCAGCGCTTTGTCTATTTCATTAATCAGTCTGTCATGGAAAACTCGCAGGCACTCATTCCTCCATACTCTCACCATCTGGGTGACTGTTTGGAACCTACGTTAAAACAGAAATGGAATCAAATCAGCAAGCACAACGAACGAGATTTAGTGGGCTTTTATTCCCAGCAAACTGGGAATAACGTTTTCTGAGTTGACATGCTTGGATCAGATGAACAATTGGAGTATAGAAACAGCAAGGAACCAGGTGCCAGTACACTCACCGTTCTGGGGTTGTTTGAACGAGTCCATTGTAAACCCTAGACAGATCCCTCAGGTTAAAAATGTAATGGAATTTTGAAGGAGTCGGAGGTAAGTCACGGACTATCATCTGATAAAGTTCCAATGTAGCTGTGGTCATCTTGTCCGCAACCGCAGCTATAGATTCATTAAAACTCTGCAAAGACAAACGGAGCAGGAAAGGGACACAATTGTGGGAAATGCTTAAAGCTTTTTTTTAAAAAAAAATTCTTGCAACTTTTCCCACTACAAATCAACCATTACGAAGTGTGCATTTATTTTAGGCTGGGAGCACCTTTCCTTTATCTCACATAGAAAGGAAGGTGACCTTCCTTTGCTCAGGACATGGGACCCTGGTGAGAGAATGGTCCCTTGCTGCTGCTTGAGGATGGGCTGTTTGAAGGCCCTTGTGGTTGTTTTTCCCTTTCCCTGTTTGCTGTAGAGGAGGAGGTATCTTGCTGTTAGATCTCTTCACTTATTTAGTGAATTGTTTAACGTGACTACGATGTAGATATTATCCATACTGGATATTGTTCATTACCTGTTGTTATGTCTTGTGTTTATGGAAATTTTTGGTAGGCTTTAGAACAGCCTTCCTCAACCTGGGGCGCTCCAGATGTGTTGGACTGCATCTCCCAGAATGCCCCAGCCAGCTGGCTGGGGCATTCTGGGAGTTGTAGTCCAACACATCTGGAGCGCCCCAGGTTGAGGAAGGCTGCTTTACAAGACCTGCAATTGAGTTAACATTATATTACAATGGCCCCATTCAGAAGACACCTTAAACCATGGCTTTAACCATGGTGGTTAAGCCAGAAAGCCAGGCTGTGTTCAGAAGACACCTTAAACCACAGCTTTAACCATACTGAATAAAGCAAAAAACCTTATTCACCATGGTTAAAGCCATGGTTTAAGGTGTCTTCTGAACTCAGCCTGGCTTGCTGGCTTTGTTTGTTTTTGTGAACTGCTATGAGCACAAGGTATTGTGGGAAATGTGGTATAAAAATATTATTATTATTATTAATAATAATATTTCTTTTTATAGCGCCATCAATTTTCATGGTGCTGTACAGAATAAAATAAAACAAAATACAAAACACCCTGCCATATGGCTTACATTCTAAAATCACAGTAACAAATAAACAGGGAGGGGAAAGGCCAACCAGCATGGGGAACAATAAAATAAATAATGAAAACTAATAAAAATAAATGGATTATGACTACTGCTACTATATGCTCATTGGTGATTGAAATATGCTTGTTGATGACCTCTGTATGTGATTGACAGGTGTTGTTTTTTTTAAACATTTTCAAACATTAGACATTTTCAAATCTTCTAGGGAAGTGTTTCCAAAAAATAATAATTAGCTAGTAGTGTCAAGGTTGGTAATGGATAGCACAATGGCATTCCAATCAATATTTCTTTAAGGACCATTAGTTCAAAAGATCCTCATAAGACCATGGCTGGCATCAAGTTTTTAACAGAAGCCCAGATGATGCATTGAGAGGTGGGGAGAGTTGACTTTGATACTATCAACAGGGTCTTTGGCAGAACCTGTCTCTTATACTGCAGCTGAACCACAGGTAAAATGAGAGTGTACAGCTGAGGTATATTAGGTCGCAGGGCTTTGGATCCAAGGGCTATGCTAGAGCCCAGAAGAGAGGCCCCTGAGGTCAGATGGAGCTCCCAGGCCACAATAGCTACCTGTTCATTAGTGAATTTTCCTATGACACCCCAGAACCAGAAGCACCAAACAGAATTCAGAAGGAGCTATACCCCCTCAATTAATTAATTCTTCATTACTTGGAAGGCTGGAGTGAAAACGTGGGGAAAGGAGCTGATATTATGGCACAGAAGAAAATATAGCAATATTTTCCACGGTTATACCAAGAGACCAAACAGCAGTTGGACGGTTAAGGTCTTTTGAAAATGGTCAGTTACTTTTCGGCGGTTGACCTCAGCAACAAGTCAAACAGATGCCTAACGGGATTTAGCTGACTTGCCTTTGTAAATGCAGAATAACAAACGATCCACTCATCAAATTAAGAGAAGACAGATCCCCATTAATCACAAATGTCAATGCGTAAAGGTAGGTTTAAGGGCAGGTTTTTTACCAAGCGTTTACATTTTGGCCAGGTCTATATACAATACTTTCATCAATCTCTCTCTCTATAAATAATTCAGATTACCAAAGTGTGGCCTTTTAAAATGGAGGCATAAATCAAGTGCAGGGAGACTTCTGAAGGGAAAGGAACGTTGAAAACGCTGAACAGCGAAACGAACCGAGGGTCAACTTCATTGCGGCCTCCCCCGGCTTTGCCCATGGCCGCGACAAAGCCGAGGTCACGAAGGTACTTGCAGGTCATCTCCTTGCCCCGGTCATACAAGGCACCTTTCTCTAAGAGTAACTTCAGCAAGGCGATGGGCTGTTGGGTCCCGTATTCATCAACCTTTGGACAACAAGGGAGACGAAATGCTTAGAGAGGGGATAGAGCAGCAGCCCACAAGCAACCAGAGCCCATAGATTTCTTTATGATCTGTTATCGACAATATTTATAAAACCTCCATCCAATACAGGTTCTCAATATATATTCATTAAAATATATTTTTAAAAAACCAATAAAAGTAATGTTAAGAAGTGTAAATTTAATACAATTAGTATTAATAATAACTTTGGTAAAAACACAGAAGCCCTCACAAGGTGGCTTACAACAATAAAATACATAGACAAATATTAAAATCAATATAAAAAAACTTAAACACAATACAATAGCAATTAAAAACAATAAAACCAGCTACAAGAAGGACAATAGTATTACTATCACAGTAAAATTATACGTTTTCAAGCCCTTCTTAAAAGCCTGCAATGACAGAACACGGCAGGCCTCCGACGGGAGCCTGTTCCAAACTTTTTGAATTCTTACCCTGGGCATGTTCATATCATCCATGAAGACAAGGAGACGTTTTCCCATTGGGGGCCCGTAGGTCTCCTTGGTCCGCTTCTCCACGTTGGCTTCTAAGTTCCTCTGAATATCCATTGAAGTCGTGCGAGAGGAGAAGTTAATGATTAGCAGCACCTGAAAAAGCAAGATGGAAAATGGGCCAGTTTTGAATGGAAGGCTCATATCCACGACTTCCTTCCTATACAACAGTGTGGAAACTGGCGGATGTAAAAAGCTGAGAAGGGGTTACATACATGAGGGTTGTGACAAGTTAAAACCTTTTCAGAACAGAGTATTTTTCATCCGAGAGAACAGCTTAACATTTCAGCTACTAAAACAATCCCAATAATATTTCTCCACTTATTATAGAGTTATGAAGCACTTTGGTGTTCTTGATCGAGGGCAGCAAAAATTGTTAGTGCTCAATTCTGGAAAGGACCTATTGCCAACTTATGAGTTATAAATAGACATAAGAAGGAGCCCTGCTAGATCAGACCAAAGGCCTTTCTAGTCCAGCATCTGGTTTGCTAGAGTAGCCGACTGGATATTACTGAGAAATCTGCAAGCAGGACATGAAGGCAAGAGCACCCTCCCAAATGTTTCCCCCCAGCATCTGATAGAGAGGCATGATTCCTTTGATCCTGGACATGGTGCACAGTCATCATGACTAACAGCTAGTGATAAACCCTCTATCCTCCTGGAATGTGTCTAATAACTTTTTTAAGCTGTTTAAATAGGTGGCAGCATGGGCACAGAAAATAACAGCTGATCAAATAAAAGCCCAAGCTAATACAGCATCTCCAGCCTTACATTTGTGTCTTGATTTAGTTTTTTGAGAAAATTCTGTGTTGTTGCCGTCTTGGATGTTCCAGATTCTCCAACCAAAACAACCGGGTGTTTGATTTTCACCATCTTTTCCAGTAGCCAGTTTGTGCGAGTTGTGTCCACCGTAGGAACTAAAGGGAGGGAATGTTACTTTGGAATGCAACAGAGAGCAACAAGAAGGTCGTAAAGAGAGATTTGCCTGGATTCACAAAGCGTAATCAAACCAGCAGTAGAATTCAATGGAGGACACAGGACCACATGGCCTGGGAGATCCTCCGCTCCTGAAGGTACAGGTCGATGTGGACAAGTGTTCAGTTAACACCCTTCCTGCCATAGCTGATTAACCCAAGGGAGAGTCGGGGGAAAAGAGCAGGTCTGAAGCTCTTCGGTTGAAAAATAAGAACAGAGCTCCATAAAGCCCTATTGCCTCAGGACAGTCAGGACCAGACGTGGATGGGTATTCCTTCCATTCAGAGGACTGAGCAAGCCCAATTTGAATGGCCCTGTCCCATGCAACAATAACCCATGGAAGGATAACCACCTCCAATGAAGAAGAATTCATAATCAGACTGCTGGTAGGGTTCAGCGAAGGACCCCTAGATGGAATCTCAAACTTAACAGATTTTTGCCATCTGACCCAGACGTCCATCTAACAGCTTGGAGACCCACGAAAGAAACTCCTCAGAAAACACGTATTAGTTTTGCAAGCTGCAACTGATTAATTGGTCACATTAATTACTCCCACCAAATTATGCCAAACGTAGTTCACACTTACCCAGAATGTCAATAAATCTCACTTCGGGTGAGTGGATATATTCGGGGACCAATTTGCTCCAAGGCACCCACTTTTTCATACGCCCCTCAAAGTGAAAGTCATATAACGTTGGGAGCTGGCCTGAAAGAGAAAGACATTGTGGTATCTTAGAAATATACTAATGGTTAAAGATTGGCCATTCGAGATGACGGGGGACAAGGGCCACCAATACGGTGAAAGGGTCTTAGCATAGTTTTAGACCTTTGAGCTGCTGCTGGCTTTTATCTTGGTTCCTACTGGTTTTATTCTGTTTTAAGCTCATGGCTTTTATACTATAGGGTGACCCTATGGAAAGGAGGACCGGGCTCCTGTATCTTTAACAGTTGTATTGAAAAGGGAAGTTCAGCAGGTGTCATTTGAATAGATGGAGAACCTGGTGAAATTCCCTCTTCAACACAGCAGTTAAAGCTGCAGGTGCCCTGCCCTCTTTTAAATCTGGTCACTCTAGTATAGCTCCTGCAGCTTTAACTGTTGTGATGAAGAGGGAATTTCACCAGGTGTGACATGCATACAAATGACACCTGCTGAAACTCCCTTTTCTATGCAACTGTTAAAGATACAGGAGCCCTGTCCTCCTTTCCATAGGGTCACCCTATGTCATTGTATTTTATGATTTTAAGTTTTGTTTTGTAAACCACCCAGAGCACTTCAGCTGAGGGGCAGTATAGAAATGAAATGAAATGAAATGAAATGAAATGAAATAAATAAATGGGAACAGGAGACAGCTAACATAGGATGTCAAACAAAGCCCTATGAAGAGAGACTGAAAGAACTGGGCATGTTTAGCCTGGAGAAGAGAAGATTGAGGGGAGACATGACAGCACTCTTCAAATACTTAAAAGGTTGTCCCGCAGAGGAGGGCCAGGAGCTCTTCTCGATCCTTCCAGAGTGCAGGACACGGAATAACGGGCTCAAGTTACAGGAAGCCAGATTCCAGCTGGACATCAGGAAAAACTTCCTGACTGTTAGAGCAGTACGACAATGGAATCAGTTTCCTAGGGAGGTTGTGGTCTCTTCCACACTAGAGGCCTTCAAGAGGCAGCTGGACAAGCATCTGTCAGGGATGTTTTATGGTGGATTCCTGCATTGAGTAGGGGGTTGAACTCGATGGCCTTGCTCTGCTATTCTATGATTCTATGAAGATGCATCATGTCTTATGTATTATACCAGCATTGGATTTTAAGCCCAAGTGAGACTGGCAAAAGCCTCAGAGCACCTCTTAGTGTTCTTTCTTAGAGCACCTCTTACTGTGCACACAAACACACACCTTAATATTAGTTTCCATTTCATGTCGTCAAGGCGACCATAGCAAAGCACCTGCCTCTTTGCTGGAAGAAGAATGCCTTGAGGCTAGGGGAATCTACTTTCTCCCTCACCCATTGAGCAGCTGCAATCAAGTTCCGAGGACGGGGCATAAATCAAATCAAACAACTGCAATGTTGGATCGACCATAAAGATTTCTTTTCTTCAGTTGGACGGAGGTGACCCTGAGGCGGCCTACTCCTCCTGCTTGCTCTACAGACACGTCAACCGATGCTTCTTAAGCTTCCATTGCGGAGAGCAGGAATGTCCTAATTTGCAAAACCGTATCTTCGAAAAACCTCTTCGTGGGTTGGTTGGTTTTTACTTTCACTTCCAAACAGCAAAGCCCAGCTCTAAAGCCTCCTAAGCCCTCTAATACCCGTCTCCCAGGAAAAGAGCACGGAGGAGAAAGGTGAACTAACCCCTCACCCAGTGTTTCTACAGGAGCTTTTATTATTTTTATTATTTTTATTATTTTTATTATTTTTATTATTATTATTATTATTATTATTATTATTATTATTTATATAGCACCATCAATGTACATGGTGCTGTACAGAGTAAAACAATAAAATAGCAAGACCCTGCCGCATAGGCTTACAATCTAATAAAACCACAATAAAACAATAAGGAGGGGAAGAGAATGCACCAAACAGGCACAGGGGAGAGTAAAACTAACAGTATAAAAGTCAGAACAAAATCAAGTTTTAAAAGCTTTAGGAAAAAGAAAAGTTTTTAGCTGAGCTTTAAAAGCTGCGATTGAACTTGTAGTTCTCAAATGTTCTGGAAGAGCGTTCCAGGCAGAAGGGGCAGCCGAAGAAAATGGACGAAGCCGAGCAAGGGAAGTAGAGACCCTTGGGCAGGCGAGAAACATGGCATCAGAGGAGCGAAGAGCACGAGCGGGGCAATAGTGTGCGATGAGAGAGGAGAGATAGGAAGGAGCTAGACAGTGAAAAGCTTTGTAGGTCAAAAGGAGAAGTTTATATTGGATTCTGAAGTGAATTGGAAGCCAATGAAGAGATTTCAGAAGTGGAGTAACATGGTCGGAGCGGCGAGCCAAGAAGATGATCTTAGCAGCAGAGTGGTGAACAGAAACCAACGGACTGATGTGAGAAGAAGGAAGGCCAGTGAGAAGAAGCTTGCAGTAGTCCAACCGAGAAATAACCAATGCATGAACAAGAGTCTTGGCAGAAGAGACAGACAAAAATGATCGAATCCTGCCATGCCTTATAAAAGAGCTGCCATAGCTTACCGGGCAGCTCTCCTGGTTTTGCTAGAGTCATCTCGTCATTAACCGTTGACATAGAGGAGAGACGTTTAATGAAGTCATCGAATTTTGCTCTCCCAGCATCAAGGAGGCAGGCGCCTAAGGAGGAATATAAAGCTTCCAGGAAGTAGCACTCCAGCACATCGGGGTCGTCGATCTCCTGTTCTAGCAGGGCATCCAGCATCTTACTCAGCTGGGTCACCTGTCAGAGGAAACCACAAAACAATGACCATTGTGCAAATCCTTTGGGGTCCTTGATTCCGCGCCCCACTGCCCCCGAGACATGCTGTTTATGAATTCTGCCAGTGGGTCCAGAGGCCGCCCAGATGAAAGCAGCACCAAATACTTTGCTGGGTCCTTCCTAGATGGAGCTGATTTCAGACCATGATTTCAGACCATGTCTTGAAATCTCCTCTCAAATGTCACTCTTATCTCTATGTCTCCCCATATCCTGTTGTAACCTAGAAATTCCAGAGTTCTGTCTTTAGTCCTAGTAAACTCTCCTGTGTAATCTGCACGAACTTTGGGATGTCTCCTGAGCCCCTCCACGCTTGAGGTTCCTCTTCTGTAACCGTTCTGTTAATCAACAAAGCCATCGTTTCTTACCATGTTTAAGTCTGTCTGTGGGACAATGGTCTTCAGTTTCTCCCCTTGCCGCCCATCAACAATGCCTTCTACGATCATGTCAATCAGGTAGGGCACGTATTTTTTAAAGAGCCTATCCAGCAGCTGTTGTTCTTGCTGAGAAACAAAATGAAACAATACCGGTCAATACCAACATATCTATTTGAACGGTACCTTCCTGTCCCTGTCCTGTGCTATACGCTCTTCGTCCTCTTAGAATTGTGGCGTCGTTGATCTGAAACATGTAGACAGGCAGCTGTGTGCACCATCCAGGACCCTAGGACCCCAAATATCTCTGTGAATTAGGCAAGTTTTTGCAAGATTACTGCAATGCCCTCTACGTAGGGCTGCCTTTGAAGACGGTTCGGAAGCTGCAGCTTGTGCAAAATGCAGCAGCCAGATTGATTTCGGGAACCAGAAGTTTCGACCATATAACACCTGCTCTGGTCCGCTTGCACTGGCTGCCTGTATGTTTCCGAGCCCAATTCAAGGTGCTGGTTTTGACCTATAAAGCCTTACACAGCTTGGGACCACGATACCTGACGGAATGCCTCTCCTGACGTGAATACACCTGGTCACTACGTTCAACATCTAAGGTCCTCCTCCGGGTGCCTACTCTGAGAGAGGCTCGGAGTGTGGCAACGAGGGACAGGGCCTTTTCGGAGGTGGCCCCCAGACTATGGAACAATCTCCCTGACGAGGCTCGCCTGGCACCAATGCTGCTATCTTTCCAGCGCCAGGTTAAGACTTTCCTCTTTGTCCAGGCATATGGCAGCACATCATAATCACCCACATGTTTAGTTTTTTTAACAGTTTTTAATGCTTTATGTGTGTGTGTTTTGTGTTTTAAAATTTTAAATGTTGTATACTTCTTTTTATCTCAATTTTAGAATTTCTGTAAACCGCCCAGAGAGCTCTTGCTATGGGGGCGGTATAGAAGTGTAATAAATAAATAAATAAATAAGATCAGAAACAATCTGTTCAGAAAAAAAGTCACAGAGGTGTCAACGTGAATGGGCTGTAATAGTGAAGGAGGAGGAGCGAGATCTAATTGAAGAAAGGAGGGAAGAACATATTGGTTCTTGTAAGCAGAAAGTAGAAGCAGGAGCTCCAAAAACACACACACAGCCCAGTTCCTGCAGAGGAGATAGGGCTGGAGCTGAGCGAGGTCACCTCTTTCAACTGAAGCTTAAAGGGCTGCTTTGATTGACATGGCCCTGCCTGTGGAACAAATGAGAGGAATAATCCATCTCTGGATAACATCGTCCGCCGAGGGAGAAGCAGCATCTCTGTGTGTAGTTTGCCCCAGTCCCTCATCGCAGCTGCTAAGAATGACTTCACATCACCTTGCAGGCTCCTCTAAACATTACAAGTAAGGCTGCAACGTTAAAGTTGGATTTAATTTTTCTTTTTATTTTCAAATTTTCTAAAAAGGTGTCCTAAATCATTCTAAAAAACAATGAACAACAATAATTTGAAATACAAATACTTTCAAAACCTGCAGGTGGCAGGCATCTTTTTAGAAGACGCATCTTTTTGGAAGAGGCATTCCTGCATCTGTCTGACACAGAAAGGAATGCCTCTGCTAAGATGGCGCCTGTTGCGAAACACATATCATAAAAAAAAACACCTAGAAATATCATGTTGTTCAGTAGGTTAAATCTGCATAGATTGCATCTCATTCACACAAATATGATTGATCAAGTAAGATTTTTTTTAACCAAGTGACAGAAGTCATTACAGGGGATTGGAAGAAAAGTAAATGTCTGGTTTTGCTTTGAGGAACAATACAAGTGGCAATGAAAAATAATTTAATAGAAAAAAGCAGAGGAAACACCTTGAGTTGGAATGCTAATGGAGTCGACTGCACAGATATTGGTATTTCTTCTAGGTACTCACCCAAACTCCCCTTGTCAGTATGCATACAAGAATCAATAAATCAACAAAACGTTTCAAGATCTGTCTAAGCAGTCAATTTTTTACCTTGCTCCTTTCATTTGTCCATTTCTCCCAATAAGGGGTGTATCTCAAATTCTTTGGGTCCACAAAGACCATCCCACAGCGTGATACTGTTGCAGGTGAGGCATATTGTAAGTCTCCGACCTAAAAAAGGAAGTCTGCACATTTACAAGCTGTTCTGCGCAAGTAATTAGCAGTTCCAGGTATTGATGGCCATTGTAAAATTAAATTAAAAGAAAAGCTCTGTGAACCTCATGTTCCTTTGAAACAGGCAGGACTGGAACTGGGTGAGGCTCCTCCCATTGAGGGGATGAAACACAAAGTCATTTGCATAGCCCTGCCTCCAAACCTAGCGAGAGAAGTAATCCACACCTGAGTCAGCTCCACTACTGAAGGAGAGTGTTCTGGGGGAACACATGCCATAATTCTAGGGCGACCCTATGAAAAGGAGGACAGGGCTCCTATATCTTTAACAGTTGCATAGAAAAGGGAATTTCAGCAGGTGTCATTTGTATATATGGGGAACCTGGTGAAATTTCCTCTTCATCACAACAGTTAAAGCTGCAGGAGCTATACTAGAGTGACCAGATTTAAAAGAGGGCAGGGCTCCTGCAGCTTTAACTGTTGTGATGAAGAGGGAATTTCACCAGGTTCCCCATATAAAAGAGGGCAGGGCACTTGCAGCTTTAACTGTTGTGATGAAGAGGGAATTTCACCAGGTTCCCCATATAAAAGAGGGCAGGGCACTTGCAGCTTTAACTGTTGTGATGAAGAGGGAATTTCACCAGGTTCCCCATATAAAAGAGGGCAGGGCACCTGCAGCTTTAACTGCTTTAACTGTTGTGATGAAGAGGGAATTTCACCAGGTTCTCCATATATACAAATGACACCTGCTGAACTTCCCTTTTCAATGCAACTGTTAAAGATACAGGAGCCCGGTCCTCCTTTCCATAGGGTCACCCTAATAATTCTATTGCTAGTGCTAAGCACGTTTTGCCTTATAAGCTGCTATAAGCTGCCTGGACCTACACAGAAGCCGCTCTGAGCTAAGAATAAGCAATAAAAATAAATAAGATGAAAACAGGTCAACAACACCAAAGGCCAAAATGGCGGAGAACGTGTCCCTTAGGTTGTTATGTTTAATGACAGATGCTGGTATCCAGCATCTGGGCAGTTTTCTTCAATACTTAGCATAGGAAACTGCCTCATACTGAATCAGACCACTGGTCCATCTAGCTCAGTACCACTGACACTGACCGGCAGCGGCTCCCCAGGGTTTCAGGGAGGATTCTTTCCTAGCCTACCTGGGGATGTCGGGCACTGAATGCGACGCAGGCGCTCGATCAACCGAGCTACGGTCCCTCCTTGACATGGAACTTCCTTACCTCAAACAAAAGGGCACAGTGGGCCTGAAGTCTGATCCGCTCCCCGTTTGCTAAGGTCAACAGCTTGTTATCATCCATCACGGAATTCATGTTTTCTACCCAGAGCGCATCCACGTCCCCATCAAACAAGATGTACCTGTGCGCAGACCGATTAGAGGAAAGGCACTTAACAATGACTCATTCCCGAAGCAGTTCTAATCTAACTCAGTTTGATCTGGAGGGTTTCGCTGGATTGAAGGATAGCGATCAGGAACGTTAAAGGAAGTGAATTGTGGGAGGGGCTGATTGGGAACTATCAAGGCCATGGGAACGTAATGTGCAACGCCCCCCCCCCATCGGTTTCCAATCATCTTCTAGTTGAGGAAACTATGCCATGTGATAGCCTGTCTTCCCCCCACAAAGTGAAAATAAACAATGTAAAAATAGGTAAGAAGTAATTTAATTAGCAATTACAAAATCTCAGCTGCATAAAGCCTGCAGGAGGCCCAGCAGGCTCATCTCTGGTCAGAGACTGGCGATCAAGGAGTTCCCCTCCTTTCACACTGCAGTGAGGCTTTTAGAAAACTAGCCCTCCTCTCCCTCCACACAAAAACATTTGTGTGTGTGAGGGAGGGAAAGAATGAGTGCAAGTGTGCGATGTAATGACTGCATGTGTGTGGTTGAGTGTGTGATTATGAGTGAATGTGTGGGTGTAAGTGAGGGAGCTCTAGGCCAGCCTTTCTCAACCTGGGGCGCTCCAGATGTGTTGGACTACAACTCCCAGAATGCCCCAGCCAGGCTGGGGCATTCTGGGAGATGCAGTCCAACACATCTGGAGCGCCCCAGGTTGAGAAAGGCTGCTCTAGGCAATCTCACTGGGGCCTGAAGACACCACTGGTCTTCAATCTCACTGGGGCCTGAAGACACCACCACCTCCGGCATGCTTGCCCAGAACCAATTCAGCTTGGGGGCTGAAAAAGAGACACACACACCCCACTCCTGCCCCATGGGTCGCTTGCAGCATTCAAGGATTCCACACAACTCTGGCTGAATAGCACAGGCCTCACCCCGAAGAAATTACCTTCTCTCTTTTTTGTCAGTGGGTTTATTGATTTCCCTGAAGATGTTGGACAAAACCCCATCGGTCCAGTCTCGTGTGGTGGGGTCTAGGATACCGTACAGCTCAATGACACTCATGGCCTTGGGGTTCAGGGTGTAAAGCTTGGTCAGCAATCCCAGCCTAATTGGACATCACAGATGCAATGAGGAAGGAAAACAGTAAAATCGCACTTTCCAGTAGAACTCGCCAAAGTCAATCTTGGATGCAAGCACCTCATAAGGCCGTCAATGGCTACTAGTCCTAATGGCTAAATGCTACCTTCAGTAGGAAGCATGCCTATGTACACCAGTTGCTGGGGAACATGGGCAGGAGAGTGCTTTTGCACGCATGAGCTACTTGTGGGTTTCCCATAGGCAGCTGGTTGGCCACTGTGTGAACAGAAAGCTGAGCTAGAAGCACCCTTGGTGTGATCCAGCATCAGGGCTCTTCTGATGTTCTCATGCTGTATATCCAATAATAACATGAAGTAAAGAGCCCTGCTTGATCAGATCAGAGGTCAATCTCACCTAGCATCCTGCTTCCTATATGAACAAGCAGGTGTTTCTGGAGAGCTCACAGGCAGGGCTAGAAGTCAAAAGCTCCAGAAAATGACATTCACTGGCATACCATTTCGGAACGTGGACGCTCCACAGAGCCATCATGACTAATAGCAATTGACAGACAATATGATGATATATGATGTGCCCACAACATCGTGTTGATTCAGTTAAGCAGGATGAGTGGGAAAATGGGGCAGGGTCTTCCATACTCACCTTCTTGCTCGTTTGACTCCAGCAGAACGGCAGAATAAGTATGCGACTGTTTGCGTGCGCATTCTAACCCTGTACTCACTTGGTCTGAGCCTGACACAAGGTGTTGATGACCACAGACTTGCCGCCTCCTGTTGGTCCAACGACCATCGTGGTGTGACGAGTCAGCATCGTTTCATACATTTGGACAACTTTATCCACCTGGTGAAGAAACAAGGAACAGAAGCAAATATATTCCAGAGGCATAAACGAACAAAACCCCATTTCAAGGGATTTGATCTCAAATATGGCGCCGGCGATCTTCACAGCATCAAACAGAGATGAATCAAGAGTTTTGTGAAGTTTGTGGCTCAAAATCCATGTTTTGCCTCCAGTAAAATTTATTTATTTATTGCGTTTTTATACCGACCAATAGCCGAAGCGATCACTACTATGGACTGGCTACAGACAAATCACTGGTTTTCCACTGTGTACTGTGTTTTCCTCTTCACAGGAGCTGAGGGACCATTTTGATTTCCCTCACGAGGGCCTGCAGGCCCCTTTACTGTGAGTGGGGAGAGAGATCCAAGCTCCACTGCTGTTTGTATGTTCCCACCGACCGCACACGCTCTGGGCCGGCTTTCCCTCTAGCACTTTATGTACCGTTCTATACATTTTGAAAGCCAGCGTAGTGTAGTAGATGGGGACAGCTGGTTGCAGCAAGGCCCACTCCATTGGACGGAGTGAGAAACCAATTCCATTTGCTCCTCCCCCACACCTCCTCAACTGGAAACCTGCTGGCAGCTAAGGGAGGGATGGGACTCTCAGGGGCGAGAAGTGAGAAAAAGGTGTGGAAAAACCCAGGTCACAAGCCATCATAATCCAAGAGGATTATTGTTCTTTCATAGAATCAAAGAATAGTAGAGTTGGGAGGGGTCTATAAGGTCATCAAGTCCAACCCCCTACTCAATGCAGGAATCCACCCGAAAGCATCCCCGACAGATGGTTGTCCAGCTGCCTCTTGAATGCCCCTAGTGTGGGAGAGCCCACAACCTCCCTAGGGAACTGGTTCCATTGTCGTACCGCTCTAACAGTCAGGAAGTTTTTCCTGATGTCCAGCCAGAATCTGGCTTCCTGTCACTTGAGCCCATTCTTCCGTGTCCTGCACTCTGGGGTGATCAAGAAGAGATCCTGGCCCTCCTCTGTGTGACAACCTTTCAAGTATTTGAAGAGTGCCATCATGTCTCCCCTCAATCTTCTCTTCTCCAGGCTAAACATGCCCAGTTGTTTCAGTCTCTCTTCATAGGGCTTTGTTTCCAGACCCCTGATCATCCCGGTTGCCCTCCTCTGAACACGTTCCAGCCATCACTTAATATGATGATTGCTACCTGAGGGCTGGTCAGAAGACTTCACTGTGACAGAGTCTGGTTTCAAGGATGCAACTTTATGCTGCCCCAGAGATCTGGATACACATTTATGACATTTTCCACCTTTCTGTTTTATTTTTAGCACCTGAATTGGCAGAACGACATAGCCTCCTTCAGCCAGCACCTGCTCAACAGCATCGTTAAATCTAGGGTAGCGCACTCGAGGGCAATCTAGTCCAGGAAACAGGTCAGAGATCAGGCCAAGGAAAAGAGGAACGTCTTCAAAAACAAATTTGGGGAGGTTCATGTCTCGTAGAGCTCTCATCAGGACCACATCCTAGGTTTTTTAAAAAAACAAACAAACATAGAATTAACACAGGATATGTATGTTGCTCTATAACAGAACATGATCTCAGCAGCTAACATGGTAAATATAAAAACAAATAGCAGCAAATGGATAGTGGTACTGGTTTTTTCAAATATAGCAGGCATTGCTTGCTTAGATGCCTATTTTGTTCAGAAACTGAATAGCCAACAATAGTGTGAACAACCATAAAGATGTCTCTTCCAAGTTGACATGGATCTACAGTGGTCTGAGTCTAGAAACATGGGCAGCTTGTCTGGTACATTGACAGAAGCAGCCTCAGAATTGGTAGGGCCTGCCACTCTGGACATCAAGAGAACGTCATCTCTATGGTCAACACAATGACAGAACATCAGAGCAACTATGTGCCTCATCTGTTTTAATAGGTTTACCTCACTGAGATCCGGTGAGCCTCTTTTTAGTTCTCCAGCCATCACCAGGACTGACTTCAGAGCCCGGAGCCCAAAATCATAGTGATGCTGCTTAGAAAGCTGTTCTCGTGCCAGTTTGTACAGCACTGTCATTTTCTTGGCCAGAGTCTGGTGGATAAAAACAGAGCACGAACACAGACAAACTTCATTATTAAAGCTCTGAAGCTTCCCATGTACACTTCATGTTGGTTTCCACATGTAACGTGATTCACATGTGTAGATTCAACACCGAAGGAAGAATTTTCATTTCATTTCAAATCATCAGAAGCGCAATGCTTTCGAGTGGAATCTGTTCACGCTATCATCTACCTGTCATCAGGTATTGCATCACTGAGAGATGTACATTCCTGTGTGAACCAGCCCTTTGTGAAAGCACTGACCTACCTTTGCCATAAGAAACCCTTCGGAAAACAGCATGATTTCACAGATTTGCTGGAGATCTGGCACAATTACAACTACAGGCCTGAAGAGAGCCTTTACGGATTCAGGGAGCTCAGTACGGCCTGCATAGCCGGGATTCATGGTGATAAAAATGCCCATTCGAGGATCCAGGGAAATTTCTTGCCCTTCAAACTAAAACATAAACTCAAGTCAAGGTCAGGAGATGTGTCAGAGAAGACAAAGGTCTGTTGTAGGATCCTCATTGCCTAAACTTACATGCAGCACATATATGTCAGTGCACCTGTACCCAAATTTAACCCTTCTTGCACAAAACAGAACATTGGACACTGACTGTAAGGGTTCCCTCCCGTCTAGTGAGAAGAAGACATCCATGAACGATGCCTCCTCACATCAAATAAGGAATCATTTTCTTTCCCCCACTTTACCTGGAATGTTTTCAGTTGGTTCATCAAAGCGTTTCGAATGGTCTGAATCTGTGAGGAGATGACCGAAAGTACAGAAGCATCGATCCGATTAAATTCATCGAAGCAACCCCAAGCTCCACACTGGGCCAGGCCAGAGAAAATTTTACCCACTGCCTACGACGTAAAAGAGGGCAAAGCATTAAAAATGAGATTTACTCCGTGCCACTTTGCACAGCACTCTACACAGCGTGGTCAAGGGTCAGGATGACCAGAAGCGTTTTCTCAGTCATAAAAAAAAAAAGAGGGAAAGAGAGAGAGAAGCAGCAGAACGATGTAAAGCTGATGCCCCTACCTTGAAATCCATGCCTTCCCCACAATTGGTGACTACACAAAGCAAACCCAAAGCTTTGGCAAGATCTTTGGTTGTCTCGGTCTTCCCAGTTCCTGCTGGACCTGCAGGGGCTCCACCCAAATACATGGACAAGGCCTTTGGAGGATAAGAAGCAGAAAAGGTGCGGCTATGGAGGAGAGAACCAGCTTTGCCGTTCTGGATCCTCCAGTCATTAAAGTTGGAGAGAGACAGCGGTCTTCAAGAGAACGGAAAGTGTTTCGAGAGATATTGCACTTCCGGTGCTGTACACACACCTTTCTTTTGTCCCACATTCACTTATTATTATTATTATGGCACATTTTGGAAACAATACAAAACCCTGCAAAACCAGCTCATTAGAAGTGAAAGTAGGATGAGTGGGAAAGTACCCACCGTGAGCAGCCTCCTCTCTTTCAAACCACTTTAAATAGCCTTAAAGACAGGGTTGACACTAGCTAGGGTCTCCTCCAGCGGAAGCACAACAGCGTCTTGACTTACACAAATCTGAGCAGGAGTGGTGAGCCGTTTTAGGACAACCTCCTCTGCCGAGGGAGGGGAAAGTAGCACATCTTTGCAGCAACCAGACCCGTTACCAAAGTCTGTGCTTGTATCGCTGGCTTGGGGGTATGAATCCTGCATTAACGGCCTTTCTAAGCTGGCATGGGTAGATTTTTGGCTTGGTGCTAAGGTATTCACTAAGGAAATAGGAACTGCATATGGGCAGAGTAGTATATGTTCCAAATTTACACTCTGCTTTTTCTTTTTTCTTTTAAATATTTTATTACAAGATAAATATATATATATATATAGTTGTTTCTACAAAGCATGATTACAGTCTTTAAAAATACTAAAAGGTTTTAACAGTAAAGCATTATCTTATCTATTTTATATATCTATCTCCACTTTTTCAAGGGCACTTAAGGACCTGAAGACAACTGAAAAGCCCCTTTACTGGTGTACCTCAGACCTCCAGAGTGCTGATCAGGGTCCATGCTCCCCGCAGTCTCTAGGCCTACCAGTCTCCTTTTGCAAAGACGGGATGCCCTGCCTGCACTGGTTAACAATCCCCAAATACGGGAGAGCATTCTCACTAGCTAGACTTAACGCCCTTCCCTCCAAACTTTTAGATGGCCGATACAACAAAATCCCACTGCTCCACAGATGCTGTCCCTGTAAAAATACCAAGGTGGAAACCGTATCACACGTGTTACCGTCCTGTAGATTTTATCAAGGGGCTAGGAATGATCTTCTGAACCCCATTTTAAAATCTTTTCCTGGTCACCCAACTGAATTCTTAATGTCCCTATTACTTCGGAACTCAGACAAATCAATCACTGAGCAAGAGGCCAAGTTTTTGAACTTGGCCATTTCTATTAGATCCTCTATGATTACTTGTCTTTTTAATAGCTAACTGTACGCTCAGTCCTTTTGTATGTAACTTTTGTTGGAACGGTCTATTGACTGCAATAAATTGTTGTTGTTGTTACAAGATACTGGTGGTGTACCTGTGTGAGCGTTAGATATATCCGGTCTGTAAGTGGTGTGATGACCAGCCGTCCATTTAAACCCATGTATTCATAGCCATAAGAAAAGGTGCCAGTGCACTGCCGCACATTGAGTTCATCGGGCTCTCGATCCCAATAAAAACGCAGCTGGCTTTCCCACTCAAATTCGCGAGCTTCCATAATGCTAGAGAGAGAGAGAGAGAGGGAGGGGTGGGTGGATGGGAGAGAGATGATCCAGACTTCCATGAAACACATATCAGAGCAAGTTACCAATGGGTTCAAGAGAGGCAGGGCAACCAGAGAGGGCAGGGAAAACAAAAGGGAAATCGAGGCAGAAACAAGGAGGAATTACTCATACCCAGGACGGTGAGTCCACCACCAGATCCCACAACAGTGTGGCTGATTCTGTACTATGCAGAACAATCACAGTCATTTATATTGATCTATATTTCTTCTAGAGCCTGCAATTACCTGTCTCTCACAAATGTATCCACTATATCCCTTGCATGGACATCGATGATGAGAACGGAATTGTATTTTTTCCTGTCATTTTTGCTTAGCGGCTTGGTGATTCGGGTGACCAGCGAGTCGATTTGCTGGTGCATTCTCTTGGCATAGTTTTTCATCGCCTGCTTTTCTCCCTTCTTCACTTTCCGAAAGACGTCTTCCACCTCCCAGGTCCACCAAACCTGATTGGCAGCCAGCACCATCATGCCTTGGTACATCAACATCCAGTCAACTCTGAGGAAAAAGCAGACCGGATGAGTTGAAAGCAACAAAACATACAATGTCTGGCTGGGGCATGCAGGGAGGGGTTTTTTTTGGGGGGGGTGTTTCTGTGTGTACGTAAGATTGTGCCGTAAATTGCATATGCCCTGCTGGTCGGAGCAAATGGGAGGAATAACCCATGACAGAATGCCATATTCCATGGATGGAGAATCCCATGTTCCTGATTCAGCAGTACAGTATGAAATTGGAGGGTGGGACATATTCTTTGAACCACCAAGTGTGATTTGGCTTTGTACATCAGGCCATGCATGCTGAATAAGCTCATGCCGGGCCTTGAAATTGCCACCATTTGCAGTGCAGGCAGATGGGGGACCAGCACATGGATTCAACAGCCATCATGCGCACATTCCCTTAAGCCACACTCAGTTCAACCGGCTGCCTACCTCATGTGCCCTATTGGATTCCCTCACCTGCTTCTGTCCTCACAGTACCGAAAGATGGCTTCTTTAGTAACAAGCCTGTTGGTCCTCCTCATTTCAACAAGGACAGCAGTCATCCAGTTCTCCACTCTGCCTTCAGCTGGGATAGCCTTCCGGAACTCCATCACTTCACCTTCAGCAGAAATCATAGCCGAGGCTATCTTAATACCAGTGTCGTCCTCATGGAACTTCAAGGCAGCTACATTGTCATACATCTGAAATCAGTCAGGAGGAAATAAAACTTAGAGCTACTCACGTAAGAGTACTGTATCACCAGTATGAAATTCAGGAAACTTCTCCAAACAAATTGCAGAAATATGCTTCTGATACAAAGATGATTCAAAGCCTTTATACATGGTTAGCAGATACACATTTATGCACCCAAAAAAGGGTGGAATTCCCAACTTTGCTGAGAAGGACATAAACCACAGAGTAATAAATGATCACTCAGAACAGCAATCTATCACCCACCTTGATCATGTGCTCCTGAACACACAGAGGGTCACTGCTGCCAAGAATGCTTAGCAGTTCATCGTCTGATATGAAGAAGAATCTGGGGAAAGCATTTCTCTTGGAATCCAGGTAGTCATTCAAGCTTTTCTGGCACTTCTCCAGGCCGTCGCTTATATTCTGAAGGTCCGAAAGACGATTTGGCGCTTCACAGCACTTCTTTATCACTGGCTCTTTGACTGTTTCCGCCATTATCTGCAGGTGACCGGAAATAAAGATGAAAATACTGTGAATTTAACCATTACTTGCAGGTGCGTGCTTGAAGTGTATTCAAACCATGTGTGTAATCAATATCCTACGCTTCAATGATCCCATTAACACACGGGTCAGTTACTTGCCCTTTTAAATATCCTGTCAATGTTGTCAAACTTCTTAGCTTCCTCAGGCAATTGAGATCTTATGTCTCCCCCAATAAAGATGCTTTCCAGGTACATCCATTTTCGCTGAACAACCATCCAGACCTATGGAAACCAAACAATGCTTTAAAAGGGGGGAGAACAGCAGGAAACCCAACAGCAAACAAAAACAAATCCCATTCCACTTCCTTACCTCAATCACTTCACCAATCAGGGAGAGGGTTTTTTCCCAGTTGTGAACAGTTGCCAAGAAAGGACCTACAAATCTGCTCCCAGAAATACTTTGGAGATTGACTGCGTTGTCATCCAGGATCTGAATTATGTCATCTACGGGTCCCAAAATGAAGCCCCGTTCCTGAGTACCTTTGAAGTACCTTACCACGGTAAACTTCATGTTCTCCCAGGTTTCTACTATTTCCTTTACTCCCTGTGGGAGGACAAAAAGAAGTGTCAAAAGTTCCTCCCAATTATTGCTGGAAGGGCTTTAAAGACAGAACCGGGGAGCAGAGGGGAAACGTACCTTCTCAATGCTAAGTTCTTTGACAGCAGAACCAACAATCTCATTGATAACATCAGAGTATTTGTGCAGCTGCATGGCAAACATATTCTCCAGAGTGAACGTCTCCGTTGCCATGTCAAAACTTGTGTCGGTTCGGCGCATCAGTTCTTTCCAGTGCCTGAAAGATGTTAGCAGATCAACAATAAGGTGGTTGGGTTCAAGGTTCATTGCTTTGGGGCAGGACTGTATAATACCTGGACAAAGACCTGGTCCCAAATTATTTATTTATTTATTTATTTATTTATTACATTCCTATACCGCCCAATAGCCGGAGCTCTCTGGGCGGTTCACAAAAATTAAAAACATTCAAAGTATAAAACAACAGTATAAAACCATAATATAAAATACAACATAAAAGCTCAACCAGATAAAAACAGCAGCAATGCAATATTACAAATTTAAAACACCAAGTTAAAATTTATTTATAGACTGTTAAAATGCCGGGAGAATAAAAAGGACTTCACCTGGCGTCTAAAAGCATATAATGTAGGTGCCAAGCGAACCTCCTTAGGGAGCTCATTCCACAGCCGGGGTGCCAAAGCAGAGAAAGCCCTCCTCCTAGTAGCCACCTGCCTCACTTCCTTTGGAAGCCATATTTGCTAAGCCATATTTGCTAAGGTATTGGAAATGCAAGGGTGGAGAGGACATGTGTAGCCTCCCCACCCCGAACCATACAAAGAGGTCATTTGCAAAGTCAAGGAATTTTACTTCAAATCAAGAAATCTAAGGTAAAGTGACACTCCTCGGGAGGGGAAGGGGGGAACATTCAGATCTAGATTAGTTCCGGTAGCTGCTCACCAGGGGAATCGTGCAGCAAGAATATTTCTAGCCCCTTGTGAATTTATTTTGTCATTTATGCAATACATATATACCCAGCTTTTCAGAGCGATACCCTCACAGAGGCTTAAAGACAATAAAGGGGTTGGGGACACATGTAAATATCAAAAATGCACTATCAAAATTGAGGAACCTATTTATTTATTCAATGTATACCCCGCCTATCTACAAAATACCCTAGGCAGCAAATTAAGCCAAGTTTGAGGTTGATAAGAATGGAACACACATGTTACGGTGCAATCCTGTGCATGTTTAAACAGAAAAAAGTCCTATAACTCCCATCATTCCCCAATCAGCATGTTATAGGGCTTTTTTCTGTCTAAACACACATTGGATTGTGCCTTTTACCTACTCAGCAAAGGCCCAATTGAAGGGCCACCATCGAGAAATCCCTGCCCCTGACACTTGTCCATCCATTCTTCGAATGAGGGGATATTTCTAATACCATCAAAGGCATTGGCCAGAAGAGCAGGTGAGAAAATAGAAAATTTACACATTTGGGCAGCTTTGCTCATGAATAGGATATAGACTTGATACACAAAATGCATCAGGTGTAGATTCAAATTACTGAAATGTTTAGCTTTAACAGGTACAGACAACTCTATGTTAATGAACTGAAACCGAACCTCTCTCTTAAGGCCTCGTTTTTCAAATCCAGCAGCAAAGGAATCGAGTCCTTAAAGGCCTTCATCTTCATTTCCAGGTGATACGCGACAGGCACACTCCGGACTTGTTTGGGCAATTTGCGAAGGGTTTTCAAGTACCCTTCGATCCCTTCCTGTAGCACCTGCACGTTGAGGTTCACCCACAGGGTCTGAGACCATTCCTCTTTAGCAGCCTGGAACCACAAAACAGCTTGTCAGTAGGAAAACATCTCCTTTAAATGTGCAGACAGAACGTTTCTCCTGCCCTCTCCCTCTGGAGAAAAGAGCTTGGAACCTGAACTGCGCTACCAACTGCCAGAGGTACGACCATGTACACAGGACTGCGGTTTCCTGGCTCTGTGCTCAGAGGTCGTAGTCAGAAAAACGAAAAATCCTATGTCTCTCTCAGACACTGTCTAGGGTACATAGGACTGCTCCTTAATGCAGCTTTAAAAAAAAGAAAAGACTCACCCGCTGCAGCTTATAGATTTCATAGATCTGCCTCAGGCCCTTCATATCTTTTTGGATTTTCATCATATCAGGATACATTGTGATTGGAAGGTCAAACAGCTTTTCAGCATTTGCCAGCTCCTGACGGTTTCTCTCGTGTTTCTCCAGTTCTTTTTCAAAAACTACCATGAGCTCTAATCCTGAGGACAGCAATCAGAAATATTTGAGCAACAAGAGTGAAAAGGAAGGCACGATGAAAGCCACTGATGTAAAGCTGAGGTGGGCAGAAGATAGATCCCCCAGATATTTTGGACTTGAACTCCCAGAAGCTCCTGCCGACGTCGCCAGTGGTCAAGAATGCTGTGAGTTGAAGTCCAAAATATTTTATGATCTACCTTCGGCGCACCCTTGATGTGTAGATAAAATGGAGCTAGCACGCTCGTTGACACAACAAAATGCCCCAAATCAATCATAGAATCATAGAATAGCAGAGTTGGAAGGGGCCTACAAGGCCATGGAGTCCAACCCCCTGCTCAATGCAGGAATCCACCCTAAAGCATCCCTGACAGATGCTTGTCCAGCTGCCTCTTGAAGGCCTCTAGTGTGGGAGAGCCCACAACCTCCCTAGGTCACTGGTTCCATTGTCGCACTGCTCTAACAGTCAGGAAGTTTTTCCTGATGTCCAGCTGGAATCGGGCTTCCTTTAACTTGAGCCCATTATTCCGTGTCCTGCACTCTGGGAGGATTGAGAAGAGATCCTGGCCCTCCTCTGTGTGATAACCTTTTAAGTATTTGAAGAGTGCTATCATGACTCCCCTCAGTCTTCTCTTCTCCAGGCTAAACATGCCCAGTTCTTTCAGTCTCTCTTCATAGGGCTTTGTTTCCAGACCCCTGATCATTCTGGTTGCCCTTCTCAGGGTTAAAAGGAGGACACGGAATCACTGGGGCCAATCACTGGGGCAATAAAGTCAGAATCTGCCCAAGAAGCAAAACCTGCCAGTTACTATTCTGGTGATATCACACTGCAGTTTGCTCTCATAACTACTTCCACAGCCTATGGCTACAGCAACTTCTTCAGCTACTTACTTCCTCCTTGAAAAGCAACCCACAAAAGGTTTTGTAGGATAATGGACAGCAATGGGAGACAAAAAGGTGGTTCACAATATGGAGTATCATCAGACTTTAAAGACTTTATGCAAATGGTGCTTGTATTCTCGTAGGAGGGTTTAATGGGCCGTGGGCTTCTAGCCACTGCAATGTTAGCCATTGTTCCTCCAAACTGTTTGCTAATATGAATACCAGGCGCGCACTTCCTTACCTCGATCAAGATTCTCGCCGACAGAACCTGGCCCTCCATTAATAAATCTTTGGTAAAAATCATCAATTTCCTTACTGTAATTTCCAATCTGCTCCCTTGTGATCTAGAGGTAAATATGACCAAAATTAAGACAGTCTTTTCCTCTTTTAAACGCATTTTTCTGCCGCATAAGTTAAATGCAACATCAGTACCTCAGTAAATGTCTTTTTGATACTTGAAAGGCTGTGATCAACTCCTGATGCATCAGAAAAGAGTGTATCCCACATTAGCTTTATCTTATCCACCAGATCCCGTTCTTCTTCTGTCGTCTAAAGGAGAGCAACGTTGACACTGCATAAGAAAATGTGTCAAAGGCTCTGAAACGTAAGCCTGAGTCTGCCAATGTGCAGTCCAGCACTGCCCCTGGGGAGTCACTCACAAGGAGTTGGCTGGCTTCCTTGGGCCCTCTTATTATTCTCCAAAACTTTCCACACCCAGTCTTCTACAGGATTGGCCAATCACAACCTGCCTTCTCGTGGTTCTCCCTCCAACTTTTCAAAGGCCACTCAATGTTGTTATTAAAGAATCAACCATGCCAACATCCTGCATTTTGTCACTTCATTCTATGTCCTTTGACCCTGCTGGCTACCTCAGAGCCCTCCCCCTGCACTGAAGAGTGGGTTTAAAATACTGTAAATAAAGAAAGAATAAGTTTGACCCAGAGCTGGTCCTCTGACAAGTCCTCAGTCAAGTCCCTTAATCCCTAGTGCAGCTCATTAGTCCTGTGGCTTCCTTTCAAACAGCACTAAAGCATTAGTCCACTACAATAAGGAAGTGAAGAGCAAATACCCCTTGAGGATCTGCAGCACTTAACACAAATATTGCCGCACCACATTTGAACACGTCCAATGAAATTTCACTTACTGGGAAGTCATACATTGCAAGAGTGCGGTATCTCTCCTGAATATCCAAGTACTGGAGTTCCACTTCTAAAGACATATCTTTAATCTCAGCAATTGTGCCCAGGACAAATTTGAGATCTTCCAAGGTACTGGGAGTCGTCTTGAGGTTATGTGATAATCTCTGGAAAGTACAATTCATTTAAAAAAAAAAAAATCACGAAGAATTTTTAGTGAAGCGTTCATTTGTGATAAATACAATAATAGATCCTCAGTACCTTAGGACGTTATGGAAAAACATACAAATAAATTGCCTTCTGATTGCAAAATATGGGTTTGTTTGGTATAGAATGGGGGGGGGGGTGAGGGGCTGTGGGGAAGAAGCAGCGAGGGAGACGGGAGCAGGCAGAGACCATCATAGCCTGCTTCAGTTGGACCCCACCCACCGCCACAGGGGTAACTGTCATCTTCACCCTGTGGGGAAGAAGGAGCTGTTGGTCTGCTCCTCCATTGGGAGATGAGAGGGGGGAGCAGGGCCTTCCCACCAGCCTGAACAGTCTCCTTAATTTCTTTTTATTTTCTCCCTCTTCCCTCCCCAAGCCTCATGTGGCGCAGAGTGGTAAAGCAGCAGTTTCTGCAGCTGAAACTCTCCCCATGGCCTGAGTTCGATCCCAGCGGAAGCTGGTTTCAGGCAGCTGGCTCGGGTCGACTCAGCCTTCCATCCTCCCGAGGTCGGTAAAATTAGTACCCAGCTAGCTGGGGGAAAGGTAATAACGGCCGGGGAAGGCAACGGCAAACCACCCCGCTATAAGGCCTGCCAAGAAAACGTGTCCCTCCAAGAGTCAGTAATGACTCAGTGCTTGCACGAGAGGTTCCTTTCCTTTCCTTCCTTCCCTCCCCATCCCCTTTTCCTTGCATGTCATGTCTTTTTTAGAATGTAAGCTGCGGGCAGGGACTGTCTTCTTTACTGATCAATTGTAAGCCGCTCCGGGAGCCTTTTTGGCCGAGGTGCAGGATAAAAATACTCTAAATCAATAAATAAAATTTATCCACCACCTTGGTTAAGAAATTAAGCCAGCTTCAATCAGGGTCACGTCAACCAACTGACACCAGCATGATATCAGGACATCCCATTAGGTAGATTTTAACTGGGCTGTAGAACTGATGAGTGTGTTTTATAGACAGGTCATTGCCAACGGAAAAGAGCTCTGCCTACCTCAATGTTTTCTTGGAGACTGTAAAGCTCCTCCTTGGCCGATTCATTGAGCAGCTTCCCAAGGGAATTCACCCAGCCTTTGGCATTTTCCTGCACGGTGTAAGCCAGAGGCCCGAGCAGGAGGCGGATGCACTGCTCGTCTTTGATCATGGGCTGCTGAATCACTTCTTGGGCTACCTTCACGTAGAACTGCAGCTTCTCATCAAAGACCACGCAGGCTGGCTTTTTGGCCGCAAACTTCTCCATCACTATGGCCTTGTCCAGCTTCCACAGCGGCCGGTACCTTTTCCACCGGTTCAAGTACTTTGACAGGTTGCCCAGGAGCTTGTGCATGTTCTGGGTAACGAGGATGGCCTGTTCGATGATTAAAGGGTTCTGGGAGATATCGCTGTAAAAGCTGAAGATGACGGGCTCGTCGTCGCCGGTTTGCTGCGGCGGGCAGTCGATGCAGGTGCCGTGCATCCAGCGAACAAACAACTACATTGGAGACAGAAGGAGGGTGGACGGGTCTGATTGGGTCTGGGGCTTTGCAGCACTCGGCCTGGCAAACGAGAGAAGGGCTGGCATTGAGAGTAGTCACAGCTGCATCGGCAATACCATACAGGAGGAAGAAGAGAAGTCCTTTGCCAGGTTCCCAGAACTCCTCTTGGTCTTGTCTACCTTTCTTGAACTTCCCTGCTGCTCTCTCAATACACCCCGTTCGGTTCTTCCTCTGCACAGAGACACCTGAATTTCTGTTGTCTTTTGCTGCTGGGGCCCAAACCTCTTCCATTCCCTTGCTGCACCCACTGCCTATTAAACTAATCATTCTTCCTTCCTCTTGCTCTATCATGCTCCTTTTTCCTCCTCTTATCACGTATCCTGCAAAGGCATCTGGGGCGCTCCTTGCAATTTCTCCTCCTTCCAACCCCACTGCTGTTTGCTCTCTGCTCTCTCTGCCTCCTTAATAGCCCCTAATGCTGTTCCTCCTGACTCCATTTCCAGCAACTCCTTCAGGATGTCCTGGTCCAATGAAGCTCAACGGCTTGCCTTTAACAACAGAGCCAGTCTTAACACACCGTTTGGAAGCACTGATTTGAACAATGGACCATTCATTTGTTGAATGCTTTTATTATTATATTTTTTACTAGGAAGCTGAGTATATATACCATTAGATGTGCGGCAAAAAAGCAAGCATGTTATTTATTTAGTTATTTGTTTATTGGAAGCATTTAGATGCCACTTTTTAGGGCCAAGCCTTCATAAAACGCAGCACACAAGAAAAAGAATACTTCGTTCTATGTCATCTCAATGACTTCTTCTGATCTGAAAATCTGTATCTTGATGAAATGTACCTGCTTGAGGCATGTATATTTATTTAGACTGCAAGAGTGTGGGTGGGCCCATCTTCAGTTTTATCTTTTGTAATAATCCTAAATCACTGTAAGCATCCTCCTCCTCCTCCTTATCTTTATATAAAGCAACAGACACTCACCCAACACAGAATTCTCACCTTGGTAATCTCCACACAATCTCGAATGCAATGCACACACATTTTCTCAATTTCAGCAGTATTTGGTTGGAGGATGATTTCAGGAGCAGATAAAATGGTTTCAGCTTGAAACACTGGATTATTCCCCATCACTGCTGCGTTGAAATTCTGCAAATTTCTGCAAGGGGAAAAGAAAAACACACACCACAGATTTGCCCCCTGAGAGCAACCAAACCTGGCAGAAGAAAAAGAAAAGTGCACTCAAGCAGACTTACTTCAGGACCAGGTTGGTCAAACTCTGATAAACTTTCTTTTCCCAAAAGGCATAATAATGAAACAGCCTTGCAGCCCTGCCGGTGTTGGTGTTCATCACAAGCCCCTCCATTTTTGTGAGCAGCGGGCCGATGGAGACGTACTTGCGAACCATGTGTTCAACATCCCTGGATCTTTCATGCTTAATATACTCAAAGTATTCTTTCACTCCTATTCAGGTGGGTAACAAAATGAAGACCATGTTAGTCACGAACAACCGCACAAAGTAAGTCACTGGGATTCGCTTGCAAAAAAGCAGTTACGTGAATCCATACAAGTTAAAAGCTTCAAACCCAGTTAACATGCCAGGCCTGTTCACACAACCTATTGTCGTTGGAATGGTGGAGTCGTGCTTAAGGGCTGTTTTGGATCTCGTCCTTGGGTGAAAAGAACATTGATCTAACTGAGCAAACAACATGCCCCCCTCTCAAGTGCTGTATCTGTTATTTAAGGGCCAGTGGCTTGTTCTGTAGTAACTGACTTCTTCTGGCTGGGGGGAGAGTGAGGGTTGGAGTAAGAAGAAGATTGAGGGATGTTCCTCAGGGGTCTCCCTGCTCCCTGGAAGAGTCCAAGGCCCGCTCATCAGAACCAGAAGGCAGTAACATCTCCCAGGTGTCCCATGAACAGGATGTGGGATCCGAAGCAGAGGGCACCAGTTCAGAACGACTGAGGACCAATTTTGCCACTTCCCTGGAGCTCCTGTCATCAGAGACCTCAGTCTCCAAGGTGTCTCAGTCCTGGCCCATGAAACATAGCAACTTTTGCAGGCTTACTTACAAGGCCGTCAGCGCTAAACAGGAGCACAGGGATACATTTAGTGTGGGTTCCTGTTTTATATATGCCTTTTCTTAAAACCAAGCAAAACAGAAGTACGATGCAGCTTCCTGAACAAACCCCTAGAGAAGCAATTAATGCTATTTGCTTATGCTCATGTGAACAATGGCTTAATTAGACACTCTTACCTAATGGAGATTGACCGCACAGGGGAAAAGACTGATCTATGGAGGATATGGCTTGTAAATGGCAATGTATTACCTGCGGTATTTCAAGCAGTATGCCTCCTGCTGCTGAGGAACACAAATGGCAGGGTGTAATTGTGTTCATGTCCTGCATATGGGCTTCCATGGGCAACTAATTGGTCATCGTGTGAACAGGATGCTTGGCTAGAAAGGCCTTTGGTCTGATCCAGCAGGGCTCTTCTTCTTAATCCTCAAAAGCAGCTGTACCTAACCCTTTTGCGCCACAGTAATGGCTTTTTTATAGGACCTGGAAACCAGCAAAAATGGACAGACATACCGGGAAGATAATCTTCACTTTTGGAAGTTGGGCTTTTGAACAGATTGGTCGATTCTATTAATAAAAGCTTATTGGACATGTCTTCGGCATTCTTCTGAATCTGATGAACAAGCGATTCAAATTTCCCAATGGCTTGGGTGCACCGCACAATGTAGTCAGCAATACCTTTGAAACAAAGGGAGTCTAGGTGACTATTTTGCCTTTAACTCCCCCGCCGGCCAGCTATCCCCCACCATACAGACACATTAAACATCTCCTTCCCCACCTTTCCACTAGCAAGGTCTCAAGGCAGCTCAGGACATTAAAAAAACCCCATAACTGATAACAATGGTAGCAATCCAGTGAGAACTAACATCAGCAGGGGCAGTAAAAACACTCTGGGCTGAATAAAACCCACTGCAAGACATTGTCTAAAACAGCCTTCCCCAATGTGATGCCCTCCAGATGTTTTGAAAGACAGCTCCCAGCATTCCTGACTATCGGCCATGCTCGCTGGGGCTGATAGGAGTTGAAGTCTAAAACATACAGAAGGTACCACGTTGGGGAAGGTGGGTCTTTTAGATAGCAAAGCTGGTGCCGTATCAATATTTCTTTGGAGGATGTTGCACAAAGGGTGGGCCACCACAGAAAAGACCTTGTCTCTGGCCTCTGCACAAGGGCAGGAGCATCCCAAACAGTGCCCCAGAAGCTGATCTTAAAGACTTGTGACTTGGTCTGTGAATCATTGCTTCAATTATTTTCTATCCCAGGTAAAACCCAAACACCACTAGAGGAAAATCTCCATTGGCTTTGAGTGAGCTTCTTCTGGAGGAATAGCATATGTACATGAAGTACACAGATTAGTACAAGGAAACCTGAAAATTATTACCTTAAAGATGCTTTATAATGTAAGCTGCATTACCTAAGGAGTTCCAGTTGAGCCTCTTGTAACCAGATCTGAAAACCCGCCACAGTTCTTGAATATGTTCATCTAGGAGCTGGATCTCTGCCTCATTCAGTGTTCCCACTAATTTGTGATAACGATCCAGCATCTGTTTAATGTTATCAGTATATCTAAAGAGTGAGAGAGGCACAAGGAAACCACTGAGAACTGCTTCGTAGAGACATCACCCCTATCTTGAGATCCTTGTCAATGTCACTTCTGAGTGGTCAGGGGAATCCCAATTTCATATCCATTTGGATCCTAGAGAAAGCTTTCTATCTGCCTAGCCAAACCAACATGGAATTGACACGCCCCTAAGTCAGGGTTGGAAAAACTCAGGCCCAGGGTCCCAAGCTGGCTCTCTGGGATTCCCAATTCAGCCCTCTGGGGATTCCCAGAAACCTCAGAGGAAACCTTCTCATGGCCTCACCACCTTTCCCCCAAACACTGGCACACTACTGAAGCCCAGTCTCAAAACAGTCTCTTCCTTGGGTGTTTGCAGTGGGAGCTGTCCCAGGTCCTGCACAGCCTAACTCAGCCTTGGCTCCCTAGAAACGTGATAGGAGCTGCTTGACTCCGTTTCCTCAAGGCGGGAGTTCATCACTCTGCAGACTCACAGCTTGCCTAAACCAGCACATTCCCAGAACAGCATGCAAAGGAACAAGCGGAGGTTCCTCACCTGCCCATTCCCTTCACAACAGTGCCCCAATGCTGCATGGCAACACAATGGCCTTACTGTGGAGGCTCTCCTCACCAGTGGGTGGCGTGTGCTCTGGTCCAAGTGTCTCTCGTCCCTTCCTCGGGTAGGCAAGGACAACCGAATTAGAAGGCGTTGTCCCTTCCAATGGTTGAAGAGTCTCCCCCACCCATCCCGCCTGCCCAGTTCTGGGATTAACGTAGCCAAGAAAAAGGAATCTTGAAAAACCCAACTTGTCCACAAAACGTATATACCTCCAAAAATCATGAAATCGTGTATAAGAATCGATCTTGCCTTTTCCATCTTCTCAGTGGCTCTCACTGAGAAGCCACTGTGCCCACTACTTGTCCACATTCCACTGAGATGACAGTTGGGAGCAGCCATTATTATCCCTTTGCAGAGTGCTAAAGAGGTGATTGGGGGCTCAGGACAATTGGAAGCCCCAAAGAGGCAAACCCCTGCTTTTCCTAGCCAACCAGACCTTGAACAGGGGAGGTTGGAAGCTGGGAAAAAAAAGATGGAGGATCACTCCTCTCAAGCCCTGTCAGATCAAACCAGGTGGGACTAGAACTGAGACGCCTCCCATCTGATTGGAAAAGACAAAATCATATAATTTTCACAAGCATATCAGGGCAAGTGAGAGGAGTGCCTGTGCCAGGATGTACTCCTGCATTGATGGAGAGCCAACAGCTTCCCATTTGCCATCCGTTCAGACAAGAGCAGGTGTACCTGAGATCCTTACCTGAGCAATTTGTCCTCCTGTAGTGCCACGTTCCTTGCTAATTCGGGCACAGGAAACCCCAGGTGTTCCATGTACTTCGTTTCGTTGATGATCTCTCGAAGCTTGGGAGAAAAGTTGACCGTGAAACGGGTCATTTTCTCTCCAGTGTCCATGTCTTCGGAACGTGGGGTCTGCATCCCAGGAGATCAATGGCCACAAGAAGGAGAGCATGTCAAAACAGAGAGGAAAGGGGGGAAAGAAGTGTTGCTGTAAAATAATACGGAAATTTGTGGAACTTAAAAACTATTCCGCATTGTCTGTATCGTCCCAAGCAGAAACAAAAGGCTACTTCTTTAAAAAAAAGAAAAATCTTAATAATCACCTGCTCCCGGGTTTCTGGGTTAGCCTGAATAATAGCCCCAGAAGGATGAACTTTAGCAAGGAGGGTTTTTTTTAATAAGATGGGGAGCTTATCTTCTACATTGTCTCTCCACTGGTCGTATTTTGTATCTTCATATTCTTTCATCCTCTTTGCCACTTCAAGGTATCGTTGTCTCACCTGAAACACACCAGTCCAAACTAAAGTACTTGGTCTTACTTTCAATTGCTTTTTTTCTTTTCTTTTTTCCTCTCTTTTTTATGTTTTATTTTTATTGAAAATATACAAGAGATACAATGATAATAATCAACAAAACAACAACACGAGAAACAAAAAGAGGGGGGGGAAACAGAAAAAATAAAGACGAAAAACGGGGAAAGGAAAAAAGAAAACAGTATTCCACTATGATTCAGACAACATATGGAGATTTAGTATAGAACATGGTCATTTATAAGTTAAAGTAAAAGACTCTGAGGTATATTACAAATACAGATGTAAACATAGACATTACATTAAAAGGAATGATTATGTTTTATGTAGACCAAATATTCCTAAACATTTTTAGGACTGGATGTGTGTTACTAGCTTTATTCATATATGTAATAAAGGTCCCCCACTCAGTGGCGAACGTATCTGATTTTTTTTGGTCCTTTTGCTATACATAACTTCTGAGTCGATTTTTCTATTAGTGCTATTTCCCATATCTTATTATACCATTTAGTTATTGAGATTCCTTGTAGATCCTTCCAATATCACATTATGTGAGATCACATCACACCAGTCCTTTTACAACTTCATTGGCTGCCAGTCCAGGTCCGGGCCCAATTCAAAGTGCTGGTATTGATATTTAAAGCCCTAAATGGTTTGGGGCCAGGTTATTTGAAGGAACGCCTCCTCCCGTATGTCCCTGCCTGGACCTTAAGATCATCTACAGGGGCCCTTCTCCGTGAGCCCCTGCCAAAGGAAGTGAGGCAGGTGGCTACTAGGAGGAGGGCTTTCTCTGCTGTGGCACCCCGGTTGTGGAATGAGCTCCCCAGAGAGGTCCGCCTGGTGCCTACACTGTACTCCTTTCGTCGCCAGCTGAAGACCTTTTTATTCTCTCAGTATTTTAACACTTAATTTTAACTTAAATTTAAATTTTACTGTTTTAACTCTGTATTTTAATCTTATATTTTGCTGCGTGGTTTTTATCCTGGTTGTGCTTTTCATACTGTATTTTGTATTTGTGCTTTTAACCTGTTGGTTGTTTTATGATGGTTTTAATTTTTGTGAACCGCCCAGAGAGCTTCAGCTATTGGGCGGTATAAAAATGTAATAAATAAATAAATAAATATCTGGCTATAAGCACTCGCGCTGCTATTAGGAGGTATCCCACCAATTTCTTATGTAATAGGTCTTTATGCTGTCCGTGAAATAAGTTTAAAAGTGCCAGTTCCGGAGATTTAATTACAGTTGTTCCCTTTATTTTTGAAATTTCCAAAAAGACTTGGTCCCAAAAATCAGAGACCTTTTTACAGTCCCACCACATATGTGTGGAAGACCCCACCGTATCGCGTCCCTGCCAACATTTAGAAGAACTGTTTTCTTATTTAAGGCTGCAGCCCTATAGAGCAAATCTCTCACAGTGAGAGTAAATCTTACTGAACTCAAAGGGGATTTGAGTATCACAGCATAGGATTTCACTGTAAAATGCATATACTACTCTGCTCTTTGGCCCAAAGGGACTGTCAGGGCAGCTTACAGAGAAAATTTTAAAGCAAAAGTGGTAAAGATATTCAGCAACTGCTCATCCCAAAACAATGTCCCTGGTCCACTTCTGGTGCACTGAAGTGCTAATAATTTACTGATATGTACTTATGATTTACTAAGGAAACACTCCACCCTTACCTCTTTTCCACGCTCACTAGCCAGCAGCTCCTCTACTTCTTGAAATCGAACAATGGTGTGCTTGATACGGTAGAAAAGGGACCGTGCCCAATAAATTGATCCTGCCACTGGAGGGTGATTCTTGCACAAAGGTGGGTTGACGAGATTACTGACAAAGATGTTATTAACTATGTCAAGCTGTGAGTAAAAAAACAAAAACAAAACATCCATGTGATCTTACTAGCTTTATTACTTTGCTTCTCTATTATCAACAAGGTATGTGCCAGATCTCAATAAGAGCCAGGCTCCAGGTTGGTAGGTTCCAGGACCTGAGGGAGAAGGCTCACATCTCGGAATATTACAAATCTGTTTAATGTGTGTGTGTGTGTGTGTGTGTGTGTGTGTTTTCAAAAGTCCTTTAAAAGGCAAATCCTTGTGAGGACAGCACTACGGGAAAGTTACTTCCATTTGTTAATTGTGGCTGCAAGGCCAGCGTCACCACGAAGGTAAGCCCTTAGCAGCACAGCTGACTGATACAGCCTCAATAAGTAAATTAGGATGATGAATAAAGAAAGGGATTGCCAGTCGCTGGAGCTCCAGGGGAAAACCCTGAGGTGGGGTGCTAGTGTACGAGTTCACAAAGGACACCAGGAGATTGAAGGAGATATCCCTGGAGAGGAAGAGCACCAAGGAACATAGAAATATAGGATGCTGCTTTATATTAAGTCAGACCTTTGGTCCATCTAAGCCAGTATTGTCGACACTGACTGGCAGCAGCGGCTCTCCGAGGTTTCAGGCAGGATTCTATTCTAGCCCTGCCAGGAGAGGCCAGGCTATCAAAACTTCGAGCCAACTGCTTGCAAAGGAGGTGCTCTACCACGGAGCTACGGCTTCTCCCTACCTCTTTGCAATACTGTGCCAGAATGTCATTGAACTTCATCATCATCTGCTTGTTGATGGCCTCTCGAGAACGAATGTGCTTGAATTTTAAGAGCATGTCAAATGCAGCTTCTGCGGAGCGAAGAGTCTTAAAGGACTCATCAATGAAGCTCTTTGCTTCTTTTTCAATATCCTAAAAATCAAGTAAGGCGAGTTAAAATTAAAAACACACACACATAGGGATGCTATCAAGGACCATCTCTTTCATGGATAACAAGCATGGGAGGGGGATCGTAAGACAATAACATCACTGTTCAGGCCTCCACAATGTCATTGCAAATGCAAGCTGCCTTCCCACAAGTGGCTTTACATGGGGACGAATGGGGGTTGTAGGTGAGGTTCTTAAACTTCAGTGGCTCTATCGGGAAGAGAGATGAGTGAAAAGCTAGAGAGAAACAAATCAAAGCCTCCACTGCTTACCAAAACCTCCACCTTAAATTCTTCCATAACCATCTTCCACTGGGTTGAACATCTGATGTTGAAAGGCTCAAAAATCAGAACCTCCATAGGGCTGACAAGGCCATCAACTCTTCGCAAGACTTCATCGATTCGCTTTGGATCCCCAGTGACAGCTTTCAGTTCAGGACCAAAGATGTTGTTAAACTCCTCCATAACCTGTTGTGGGTAGATGCTAGTTTTAGTGGATACTCATTTGTTCTTTATTCATAAGAACATAAGAAAAGCCATGCTGGATCAGACCGAGAGTCCATCTAGTCCAGGATTCTGTTCACACAGTGGCCGAACAGCTGTCGACCAGGGACCAATGAAGCAGGACATGGTGCAACAGCACCCTCCCACCCATGTTCCCCAGCAACTGGTGCACACGGGCTTAATGCCTCTGATCCTGGAGGAAGCACATAGTCATCAGGACTAGTAGCCATTGATAGCCTTTTCCTCCAGGAATTTATCCAACCCCCTTTTAGCCATCCAAATTCCAGAAAGGAAAGAAGGAAACCCAGAGCAGTTTGAGGAGGCAGGCAAGAAACCCAAGGAGACTGTTGTCAAGGATGACACCTGAAGCAACTGTCGAAACGGCCTTCCCCACCTAGTTAGGAAGGGGAAAGGTAACGCCTGTGCTTCTAAGATAGAGGTGGGCAACTTGGCCTAAAACTTCCATTAGCCCTTGCCAGCATAGCCACTGGTGAGGGAGTTGTAGGCCAAAACAGCCGGAGAGGGGCAAGTTGCTCACCCTGTTCTAAGAGCACAGGGCCAGCTCTGCTCCTCAGTGGAGGCCGGCCAAAACATTGAGAAGGTGCCTCCCTCCCTCCCAATGGAGGTTCCAAAGCCTCTGGAAGCTCTGCCTTCTCAAAGCAGGTGGGATGACTCATTCCCATGATAGAGGAATATTAAGTCTGGGTGTGCTGTTTTTCTTCTTTTTAGCCCTTTCTGAATCGCCACTTTATTCAGCAGTGTGAACAGGAGGGTCCCCCCCACCCTGCCCCCATGGGCCTACCAAACTAAGAGCAGCAAAGATAAACTCCAAACAAAAAGTGGCTACATGGAGATATTTAGTTATTTTCCTCCTTTCTGCTAAAACAAAACCTTAATTAAGACGTAACATAAAAACAAATAAATTAAAAGCACAACGCCACAAGAAATAAACAGCACCTGACCAATTCAAAATGCCTTCAGCAACAGACTAGTTTATAGGGCAAAGATCTGCTTGAATAAAAATGTCTTTGCCTACCGGTGGAAGGAGAACAGATAGAGGCCAGGCCAGCTGCCCTCGGCAATGAGTTTCAGGGTTTGGGTCCCTGAATCAAAGGCTCAACAAAATATGCAAGTACAAATCCTACTCTTCAACAATCCATGCATGCTGTTACCTGCAGCACATTATAGAGGTCCTGGCAGATTAAAGCCATATAATCTGTTTTTTCAAACAAGCGTTTCCTGTCAAATTCCCATCGCGCGTCTCTTCCCGAAGCTTCGATTTTGGCACGGATATCAAAATAAGACTCCTTCCAAACTTCGAGTGTGCGTTTGGCTTCTGTCATCTTGATTTTTGCGAGCTGCCTGTCTTCCCTGAGAGTCCGCAAGACAGTGCAGAGATAAACTTAGCCGAAATGGAAGAAGAAAAAAGGAGAGGAGAAAACAGCTATATCGAACGTTCAAAAGACTGCCATGCGCTTTGGACCAGATGTGTTTCACCAGGGGAATTGCACATATTTAGAAAGCCCAGTCTTTGGAAAGGGACAGAAAAGAAAAATATGTTATGCTCCAAACATAAACACCATCAGTGCAGATGTAACCATGGTTAAGGCAGATAATGGAAGGAGGGGAGAATTTACACCTGAGAGGGAAAGAGGAGAAAACACATATTCCTGAGGTTAACTCCTGATTTGCAGAAAGTCAATTTTACATCTGTACCAGGTCTGGATGACCGCAGTCCCCAATGCAGGGTTCCGGGACCACGATGGATACCGCTAACATATCTAACTAAGTTTGAATAAGAAAATGCCACTCACTTGAACAAAGTCCGTAGATCCACGACTTTGCAGACCCTTGCTGAAATCTCCCAGGCGATCCGTTCCATGAGGGGGATCATCCTCTCGTCCTTGTTGTAATGCCGCGAAATAATCCACACCATTCTCAAGGCATTCATCAGTGAAGGAATCGTATCCAAGACAACACTGAAGCCAGTGCCATGTGTCAAATTCTTTGGCGGGGACAGCAAGCATTGTAAATAAAGGTCAGCATAAGAAAGCAGGACACTTGTTTTCGCCACCAGAAAAAGGAAAGGAAGTTGGGTTGGGGGGTACTCAAGGTCCCCAAACAGCTAAGGTTGGCTTGAACAGCGGCTACCGAGTTAAATAACGAAGATTTCCAAGATGCAAAGTGATCAGGGATACTGTTTAGGAAAGATTTCCAGAGGCAAGCTGTGTTATTCTATTGCAGCAAAAACAACAAAGGGTCTCGTGGCACCTTAAAAGCTAACAAATTTATTCTGGCATTAGCTTTCATGGATGATAGGCCACTTTATCATCTGATGGAAACCATGAAGGCTAATGGAATAGCTTAGTTAGTCTTTAAGGTGCCCCTGAGACTCTGTGTTCTCTCTCTTTAGGAGTCCCCCGCCGCCACCCGTCCACAAGCACACACTTTGGTGGTTCTCCTGCTGAGCAAAACGTACCTTCAGGTGTCGCTCAAGAGTGGAAAGGAACCGCACGTTGTCCACTGCCTCCACGTGGTGCTTGCAAAGTTCGTTGATGACGGTCTGCAAACTTTCCACTGTGCCAGTGTTGGCAATGTCGAGCACTTGCAAGACCTTCTTGACTATGGGCAGTTTGATCTGCTCAGTGAGGGCACTCAAAGTAGCGTTTCTTTCGCGCCACAGGTCAATCTCTGCCAGCGGGCCGTTCCCCTGAGGGCAAGAGGAAGCACAACGAGACCAGGGGCTTAGAAACCATGACAGACATTTCACATTCCCCGCTCAGAAAGCAGACAGTTTTCTCCCCAGGCACCTAGCGGCTGTAATATCCTTGGGTCTGGCAGGCAGGACACAACTAGGAAGCCAGTTTGTGCATATGACACAACCACACAATACATGCAGCCACTCCAACCCAACAACGAAGGGGATAACAAGTGCTGGAAAAAGGAACGAAAAAGGGCAGCCGAAACCATCAAAAGCTTAGAGCACCAAATCTACAACGAAAGGCCAACGTGTTTGGGGGCTTTTTAGCTTAGATAAACAGATGACTCCGAGGGGACATGACAAAGAATCTGTAAAAATGATTGTGTTATTCATCTCCTTCTCTGGGATGAATGTTTTTGCTTGTTATGGTTTTAAATTTTGCATATTTGTTTTTAATGTTTCCGTGTTTTAATCTTTGCAAACCGCCCGGAGAGCTTCGGCTATGGGGCGGTGTGATGATGATGATGATGATGATGATAATAATAATAATAATAATAATAATAATAATAGAGCCTAGTTATAAAAAAATAAAAGCCTGGGATCAAAGCTCCTCTCAAGGCCAGAACTGGCTTTCCTCTTCGTACCAAACATTAATAAAACTTTATTGAATAAGTCTTCCGACCATTTCAAAAGATCACGTCATTGTTAAAAACATACAGGCATTAATTAAAATTTACAATTTAAAACAATATACAGTTCCTATATGATATATTATTTAAGACTAACAGTTAATAAAACCCCTTGTGTTGCGAGATTTAATAAAATCTACTTATTAAGTCATTTTTCTAATTCTTTTTTCCTTATGCTGGCTGCTTTGAGAGCAAAAAGGGCAACCCTCTGAGTCACAAAATAATTAGAACCACGTAGGAGGAAGGACAATTTATCCTTCACTGTCCAGTTTCTCATGCGTATTAAAAACATAGATATTTAGATTTCTCTACATTTTGAACACATACAACATTCAAGTAAATAGTGAGCTAGCCACATATACATAATCTGTCTTTCGATGGGATGCCTAGAAATCTACCCTGTAGCATCGTTGTATCCATCAGCTCGAGACGAAGCCGAGTAAAGGCTCCTTGATGGACCCGTTTCATATCAAAGAACAGGTATTTTTCTTCTTTAAAATGGACTTTAGATGTTGCTACCCATTTCATGGCCCTTGAATTTGCCACTGCGGCTATATCACTCTGACTTCTAATATCTGAGATCCCAAGTTTAACAGCATTTCTTATATTAGTATTGGAGGTGCTGATTGCCAGCAGACTGAAACCATAGCTTGGTAACATCTTTATAAATTTATACAGCCAGGAGGTTTCCAAGGTTTTAGCCATCTGCTCGAGAAGACATTTCTTGGGCAGCCTGGCCTCGTTCATCAAAACTAACTTACACCAATAATTGAATAGCCTAAAATGTATTTGATCTAAGACTGCTGTAATACCGACTTCCGATCTAAGCACGTGTGCTGGGCAGGTTAGAGCAACCCCTAACATCATTGTACCAAACAGTTGAAAGGAGAATTCTCCTTCCCTGGGATGCAAGTTGTGCCACCTTGCCAAAAGGTAGTCCAGGAGTTATAGCTCTCATTCAGGCTAATTTGGGTGCTCTGCTCTATGGGACATACAGCAGATATTTGTTTGAACCCAGTGGAGGCTGGCGGCTCTGATTTTGGTGGGGCTGTGGATCCATACTGGGTTTCAGCCAGAACCAGACAGAATCTAAAGGAGCTATCTAGAGTGCTGAAATAAGTTTCATAAAAAGAGATAGATACAATATAATTTGCAGTGTGGGCTGAGGGGGAAAACACTTAGTTTGATCTGAGTGTTGGCAGTGGTGACAAAGAGACACAGAGTCGCTAAGAGGTTTCTAGCAATCAGACAGTTTGTGGTTTTAACGTTGTTGGTATTGCTTTGAGACAGACACTACTGTGTGCGTGCTTGCTTCTATGCTCTTGTAAGGCCTGTTCAATCTCTGCATTTGTACATAAAGAGATTATTACAAAGCACTGTAAGATTTAGTAAAGATGGAGTGTTAAACATACTTGCTCCAGCAGAATTACCTGGGGGACCTTTCTCAGTAACCCTTCATCTGCTGAAGATATTAACATGATCCAACTATGTACATGTGTTTCCAGTGTTTCAACTACGTCTTGATCACAGGCAAGGTGGTTCACATCACCGTCCAAACATATGGTTGGCAGCTCTAACTTAATTTCTCCTGTTGAATGAAAATATTGTTTGCTTCAATTCGCATTACTGGTGAAATTAACAGAAATATTCCCCAGGCTTGTAAATTTCTCTACAGAGCAAAAAAAAAGGAAAATGAATAAGGACATCAATTTTGGAGAAACTGAAAAGGTTGTTTTGCCCACACTTCTGTACGGGGAGGAGAGATTAGACTGTTAAACAGCCGTTCTCAAACGTTGACAACTCTGTAGAAGAAAGAGAGAATTAACAGTGCTCTCTAGATAGAATGCAGCTGTTCATAGATGACACAAACAAGGCAGGAAGACTGAAATGGCATTGTAAACCCACCTTCCTGCATGGCCACCAATCAATTTATTAACCTGATACAAGCACATTTAAATCTGCATTTGTCCCTTTCTTTCACATGTGCACCCTAACCACAGGCAAAAGCCCCAAAAGTGCTTTAAGAGGCATATGTGACATCTGTCTGAGGTTTACCTTCAATCTGTTGTATGGTTCTCTGAATGTGGTTTAGGAATTTCTGCATATTCATTAAGAACTCATTCCTTAGGATCTGAATGCTGTCCAATACTATTGACTTCTTCTTCAACTTCACAACAGATTGTGGATCTTCACCTTCTGCCTTTTCAGATTCTGGGTACTCACCCGCCTCATATCGGTTATGGCACATTGCAGGCAGAAAGACCTGAAAAGGCAGGGCTTGTTTTTACCACTTCCTTTTTGCTTCCATTTCAAATACAATGCTGGAATCCACTTGTAACATTATAACAGCTTTACAGACGCATGCAGCCGTTAAAGGCAAAGAGTCAAGTAATGAAAGAAAACACATCTGACAGTTCTAGATACCATTAGATCCAGTTATAGCTGTTGTTGTGTTAGCAAGTAACAATTATCTTTTGCTCTTTCTGGCCCAAGTGTTGGGTATTTCAGGGCAGCACCTCCTGGGCCCATTTTCTTTGGAGAAAGACGGGACTGGATACACAGTCCAATGCTACATATTTTTATAGAGATGTAAGCCTGACTATGATCAATGGGGCTTTCTCCCAGGAGAGTGTGCACAGCATACCAGCCCAAGATGCATTTTTTGGGTGTATAAAGGCTTATTTAAGATACACGTACAGCCTGTTGATCAAATCCTGATGGTCTCTTCTTGTTCTCCCTCCACCCCATTCTTCAGGAGAGCTGTCAATTAAAAAGCAGGGCTTGGGGGTTCAAAGAGAGCTTTTCTTTGCCTAAGAGAACACTCTTGGAGAGTGCCTGGGTTTGGGAGGGGGGTATCACGCCTTGATTTCCTGCTTCTTGCCCTTTGGACTTTTAGAAATTTTTAGGAATGTGTTGAACCAACTAAGTATGGTGACAACCCAACTAGTCAAATATCCTAAGTCAGGTAGTGTAGAAAACTGATATTCTTAAGCTTTTCTCATCATTTATTGAACCTTTTTACTTTGAATGCCATGTAAGCTCTGATCTTTTAAACTAAACTCAATTGTAATTAATTACAATTAAATGACCTTGGGGGTCATCCCCACTCAAGCCCATCCATAACTGCTTGACTAATATGCTACTAAAATTTTTGAATTACCTCTAAATAGGGAAGTTCGTGTTATCAGAAGTTTTAAACTCGGTTCTTCTGGCACCCGAATGCATTACTCCTTATGTTGCAGGAGTAATTCCGCCATTTCTCCCTGAAAACTCTCACATCTCACCTAACTAATGTGAGCCCAAGTGTAAAACGGTTGAGAGTTTTTTCAGCTATTGCTTCTTTTGAATCTGTTCATGATACCTCCCTAGCTTTTTGCCATCACAAGCATTTTCTGCAGGAATTACTCAATTCTGCAGGAAAATGTCTGTGGTCTCAGTATAATTGAATTTGCAGGTTTTGAGATGTGATTTGAAAACAAACAAACTCCTCTCACCAGCGCAAATAACTGCTTGAGCATCACCAAGGTATGACCATTTAGTATGCCGTACTCCAGTACGTCTGGCAAGACATCATTCGCTTCAATCAAGTCGTTAGGTTCAAAAATGGTCTCTAAGGAGTAAAAGAAGGTAACAATTACATTTAAGGAGGCCTTCTAACTCGATGCTCCTGATCAACAGCTTACATCAATATTCAGGAAATTCATGCTCTACATTTATTTATTTATTTATTACATTTTTATACCGCCCAATAGCCGAAGCTCTCTGGGGATCAAACTGCTTGTTTGAATGCGCTCTCTCTCTCTTGTTCTCTGCACATTAGGATGAAAGCTGAGCTAGTATCTTTGACATTTCTACATGCAGCTTTAATCCCGCACCTGTACCAAGGTGTCTGTTTCCATGTGCTTTTTTCTGGGGGGTTTCTTTATCTGCCATTCTCTATGTTTCATCTATTTGTCAACTAAGGCTGCAGGCACTAAGAAATGAAATATGACTGAAAGATGGGCAAAACATATTGTGCATGCAATATATACTGTAGCTTCTTGACACTCCATGTTCATGCAAAGACAGATCCTTTTTCTTTTTCCCCTGAAAGATTTTTGAGATACTGATCGAAAACTCAAGCTCCCCGAGTTGAAAATAATGGAGTCCATTCCAAAGGGTAGGATCTCAGTGGCTATCTGAGGGCCCGCCTTCAAAGAACCAAGTCCCCTTTTAGCCCAAACTTCTTTTCAGCTAGAATATTGCATCATAAGCCATCAATGTAAAATACCTGCAGTGTCTCTGAGAAAAAACACGGAGTCACTTTCCACAAAGTCTTCCGGGACGTCATTCAAAGCCATGTGATAATACAGGTTATAGACCTCTTGTTTGATTATTTTCTGAAATGAATAGGCACAAATGGACAAGCTTAGAAAGAAACAGAGGGCATGGTTGTCCATAGCTGTCTTTCCAAACAGATTATATGCAACAGAGCATGCATCCACATGGAGTGGATCATTCAGTAAACCTTCAATAATTGCAAGACCCATGCATACACCTGAAGCTAGGTCATTCCAGTGCCTTGCCAGTCTGAATAATAATAATAATAATAATAAATTTATTACCCGCCTCTCCCTCTGGATTGCAGGTGGACCTCAAAGCGGGGCTAACGTGAGCTACCCGTCCAACTGACCCAAAGTGCAATGACAGTGTGGGATGCCCAAGATCTACCTTGTACTTTCGTTTTTGAGTAATTCCTCCTGGCTTGCCCTATAGCAGTGACTCATGAGCAGGATGAGTGAGGAACATTCCCTGTGCTTCAACACTCACACAGTCAATTAGAACTTGTGTTCCATTAGCTAAACATTTGAGAGTTGTTTGAGACTTGGACCTGGTTCCCATGTAACAACGGCCCATGAGTTGTGTAACCCATGGGTTGTTGGGGCCATGCATGAGCAAGAGGGTGTGTTGCCTCCTGCCCGCTCACCACTTCCACTGTGTATCTGCTTTGGGAAACAACCCAGGAACTCTCAGTTCTTAGGGTTTTAGTCCAAACCCAGTACTCTAGGTTGTTGAGGCTTAAACAACCCAGATTTTTACCCTCAACAACCCAGAGTACCAGGTTTTGGTGTCACAAGTTAACAACCTGGAAAGAGAGCATTCTTGGGTTGTTTCCCAAAGCAGAAGTGGTGAGCAGGCAAGAGGCAATGCACTCTCTCTCATGTGCATCCCCGACAACCCATGGGTTATTTTTATGTGTGAACCAGAGTTGTAGGTAAGTGTATAAAGTTTGGGGGAGGGGGAGAATCACAAGGGCACTGTTTGGAACACAGTATATGCAAAGCCACTTCCAGAGTGTTGCATTTCACAACTCTGTGCATTTGTACAGAATTCAGACTATGACAGTTATCAGAGCACCATAGAGAAGTACCCCTTCACTGAAAACAGAATCTGACAAACTATTTTGTTAAATAAAAAAGAAACCTTAATTTAAGAGAGCTTCAGCTATTGGGCGGTATAGAAATGCAATAAATAAATAAATAAAAAGATGAGTTGGGGAAGGAAAAAGAAGCATCATTCAGGCTCAGTATCACCCATGTATAAGCTGAGAAAAACTCACAAAGCAAAAGGTTTGCAAAACGTCCAAGCGGGAGACAGAAATTAAATGAATGTGTTTTAATGGGGTTAATGATGAAATATATTGTTTTTCGTTCTTTATCTTCAAATCTGCATGAGCCTTGTTAATATAATAGCAGGGCCTGTTTGCTTTAGTTTTTCAACAGAAATACAGCCCATTTCTGGCCTGCCGTAAAGCCAGAAGAGCATTGAAGAGAAACGGACTTACTTTATAAAACCGAACTCTTGTATCTCCCATGCCCAGCTCATGCTCTATCTCATCGATCCCTTCCCCAACGGAGACAGCAGAAGAACGGTCTGCCACCGGCTTTTCTCCAACTTCTGAAAGAGAGATTTTTCTTTTTCGCTCTTTCTCTAAAAAAAAGGTATATCCAGCGTAAAGAGCTAATGACAAGCAGGTTTGCAATGTGTGCAACCTACACTAAAAGCAACCATCCAGCTTTACCCCCCAGTTGACCTTGAATTGAACCTCGGCAGGTGCCCAACTATACCAATCCTTGGTGCAGGCCTTATTTGCTAGCTAGGCTTTTTTCCCATACATACTTCCTTCTTCAACTGAGGTTGAGGAGCCCCCTCCCAATTTCTCCAAACGATTGTCTTCATCATCACCAACTTCATCATACGGGACATCTGTTTCGCAACGACATGGAGAGAGAGGAAAGTTGACACGATTGTTACAATAAAATCCACACAGTTAGCTGCTCCACAAGTCGAGTTCTCCACTCACATTACGAGAGAAGCAGCTCCCTGCAGCAGGGTGGATTTGATTTAAATCAATCTGATTTAAATCACGATTTAAATCACTACTCAGAAAGACTCGATTTAATCATGTGACTAATCATAGCTCTGGCTATTGGGCAGTACAGAAATGTAATAAATAAATAAATAAGTGCACTCTATTCATTGAATTTTTGAAACTTAGCACTTAAGAGGTAAGGGGTTGACTCTGTGTACATAGATTTGCAAAGGAACAATGGGACTGTGATCTCTGCAGACACAAATTCACCGTTTTGAGAACTGTAAAACCAAGCATCTGTGATATAATATCTTCTAGACAGAAAAATTGCCCAGTAATCTTACAGAAACCTCTGGAAGAGCATGACATGGTGAATGGATGAATGGAATTCATTTACCAAAAATTTAAACATTGCATGAATATACAGCCTCATGCTACATAATTAAAAACTAATCCTTATTTCATGATGAATAACCTTTGGACTATAATGTATCTTAAATAGAAAACAGATTTTTCCTCAAAAAGCATTTTATCCTCGTTCCACATATCATTCAAGGCAAAATATCTAAAAAGAAAGAAGGGGGAGAAACCGGGCACAAGGCTGTGGTGACTCAAGAGGAATAGGGTGAGAGGTGAAGGCAGTGTCTTCAAGTAGGGTGACCCTATGGAAAGGAGGACAGGGCTCCTGTATCTTTAACAGTTACATAGAAAAGGGAATTTCAGCAGGTGTCATTTGAGTATATGGAGAACCTGGTGAAATTCCCTCTTCATCACAACAGTTAAAGGTGCAGGAGCTATACTAGAGTAACCAGATTTAAAAGAGGGCAAGGCACCTGCAGCTTTAACTGCTGTGATGAAGAGGGAATTTCACCAGGTTCTCCAGATATACAAATGACACCTGCAGAAAATGCCTTTTCAATACAACTGTTAAAGATACAGGAGTCCTGTCCTGCTTTTCATATGGTCACCCTACTATTTTATTTATTTATTTATTTATTACATTTATATACCGCCCCATAGCCGAACCTCTCTGGGAAGTTTACAAAAGTCAAAAACAGTGAACATTGAAAAAGTATACAAAATTTAAAACCATCAAAAACATAAAAACAACAGTATAAAAACAACGGTATCCATTTAAAAACAACAGTACATATGAGGAGAGGTATACTGTAACAGGGTACTGCAATATCCTTCTATTTCCATGATATATATATAATCCAGCATCTGTGCAAGCACCTACATTATATGCTTTTAGACGCCAGGTGAAGACCTTTTTATTCTCCCAGTATTTTAACAGTCTATAAATAAATTTTAACTTGGCATTTTAAATTTGTAATTTTGCATTGCTGCTGTTTTTTATCTGGTTGAGCTTTTATATTTTATTTTGTACTATGGTTTTATACTATTGTTTTATACTTTGAATGTTTTTAATTTTTGTGAGCCGCCCAGAGAGCTCCGGCTATTGGGCGGTATAGAAATGTAATAAATAAATAAATAAAAATAAATAAAATATATATAATCCAGCATCTGTGCAAGCACCTACATTATATGCTTTTAGACGCCAGGTGAAGACCTTTTTATTCTCCCAGTATTTTAACAGTCTATAAATAAATTTTAACTTGGTGTTTTAAATTTGTAAATTTTGCATTGCTGCTGTTTTTATCTGGTTGAGCTTTTATATTGTATTTTATATTATGGTTTTATACTGTTGTTTTATATTTTGAATGTTTTTAATTTTTGTGAGCCGCCCAGAGAGCTCCGGCTATTGGGAGGTATAGAAATGTAATAAATAAATAAATAAATAAAGGAGAAACTGTTAGCCAACTGCCACACAGCATCTTTGAGAACGACACTTATCCCAATCATTGCAAAGAACCACCTTTGGAGGCACTCTGCACACACTCAGAGGCACCTCCGTGCCCCAACCAGGGGCGGGGGAGGGATGCGTGGAGGCCACGCACCGATTTCGAAGTCGACCTCATCCAGGCGCATCTCCTGGCGGAAGAAGAGGGCGGCGGGCTCCCCTTCCTCGGCGCTCAGGTTGAGGTAGCGCAGGAGGTTCTCGGCCTCCTCGCCGTCGTTGCGGTTGAGCAGCTCCTCGAAGGGCGACTCGTCCTTGACGCCCAGCGAGCTCTGCAGCCGGACGCCCAGCCACTGCACCCGCACGTCGTCCATGGCGCGGCTCCGCCTGGGCCCCCCTCAGCCTCTTCTCCCAACTGCGGCGAGGCGCGAGGCTCGGGCCTAGGCCAACCGACGCTCAGCCGTCGCCACGGCAACGCCGCGGGCGGGAAACATGGCCGCGCGGCCTCTGGCGGCCACCAGCGGCTTCGCTGAACCCAGATGTGTTGAGGCGACAACGCCCAGCATATCCCGGGGAGCGGGAGGGAGACGGTTCCAGCGCAGCCTGCGCCCCTCTAGATGTGTCGGACTACAACTCCCATAATCCCCCAGCCAGCTGCAGTTCAAATCATAGAATAGCAGAATTGGAAGGGGCCTACAAGGCAGGGTGACCATTTGAAAAGGAGGACAGGGCTTCTGTATCTTTAACAGTTGCAGAGAAAAGGGAATTTCAGCAGGTGTCATTCATATGTATAGAGAACCTGGTGAAATTTCCTCTTCATCACCAGTTAAACCTGCAGGAGCTATACTAGAGTGGCCAGATTTAAAAGAGGGCAGGGCACCTGCAGCTTTAACTGTTGTGATGAAGAGGAAATTTCAGCAGGTTCTCCATATATACAAATGACACCTGCTGAAATTCCCTTTTCTATGCAACTGTTAAAGATACAGGAGCCCTGTCCTCCTTTTCATAGGGTCACCCTACTACAAGGCCATCGAGTCCAACCCCCTGCTCAATGCAGGAATCCACCCTAAAGCATCCCTGACAGATGGTTGTCCAGCTGCCTCTTGAATCAAAACATCTGCCTTTGCTAGGGTGACCCTATGAAAAGGAGGACAGGGCTCCTGTATCTTTAACAGTTGTATAGAAAAGGGAATTTCAGCAGGTGTCCTTTGTATGCATACAGCAACTGGTGAAATTCCCTCTTCATCGCAACAGTTAAAGCTGCAGGTGCCCTCCTCTCTTTTGTATCTGGTCAAGAGGGCAGGACTTCTGCAGCTTTAACTGTTATGAAGACAAAATTTCACCAGGTGCTACATGCATTCAAAGGACGCTTGCTGAAATTCCCTTTTCTATGCAACTTTAAAGATACAGGAGCCCTGTCCTCCTTTTCATATGGTCACCCTACCTTTGCCTTACATCACCCCATGGGTGGGAGAAAAGAATCCTAATTAATAATAATAATAATAATAATACCGTATTTCTTCGATTGTAAGACGCCATCGATTGTAACACGCACACTAATTTCAGTACCATCAGGGAAAAAAACCCTAAGACACACCTGCGATTCTAAGACGCACCCCATTTTTAGAGATGTTTATATGGGGGGGAAAGTGTCTTAGAATCTAAGAAATAGGGTAATAATAATTTCGTACCCACCTCTCCCTTTGGATCGAGGCGGGGAACAACATTAGTACAGGAATCAACACATCTTAAAAAACTCTTGATTTTACATTGTCTGCGTAGGCCTGCTGGAAAAGGCTAGTCTTCAAAGCTGCCTTAAAATCACATAGAGTGTTAATTTTACGAATCTCATCAGGCAGGCTAGAGTGACCATATGAAAAGGACAGGGCTCCTGTATCTTTTAACAGTTGCATAGAAAAGGGAATTTCAGCAGGTGTCATTTGTTTATATGGTGAACCTGGTGAAACTCCTTCATCACGCTGCAGGAGCTATACTAGAGTGACCAGATTTAAAAGGCAGGGCACCTGCAGCTTTAACTATTGTGATGAAGAGGGAATTTCACCAGGTTCTCCATCTATACAAAGGACACCTGCTGAAATTCCCTTTTCTATGCAACTGTTAAAGATACAGGAGCCCTGTCCTCCTTTTCATATGGTCACCCTATGGCTAGATGCACTTGTGTTCCCTACATATTAAATCCTGGCATTAGCAATGGACTTGGGGCTCAGCCCTGGCCTCTTCTGGACCATGTTGCACCCTTTGAGACTAACCCAAAATGTTTAATTGCAAACGGGTGCAATTGTTGAAGAAAAATGCCCATTTGATGAACCAAAGAAACCTGTGCTGAATGCTAGGTAACAGATAGTTGCTAAGCTAGGTTGCTAAAGAAAAGTTGCAAAGCCAAAATGTCTAAGGGAAGGCCAAGGCATTCTTAGATAACCGAAATCAAGCGAATGTTCCCCAGGGAACAGCGAGTACTTATCTCTTTAGTAGATGTTTGCCAAAAGATCAGAGAGACTGTCTTTCCATGTACTTTACATTTCTGCCTGAGAAGATGGTGTATAAATACCTTGCTAGCTTCTTTGCAAGGTAAGCACATGCTTTGCAGCAATTAGCTCCTGTGTCTCATATTCTGCAGAATAAACGCTGTTTGACCCATACTTTGTCTCTTCTCCTCCTTGTGTGCTGAATTGGGACTTAGTACACCAGAGAACGAGCTATTTTTGCTACACAATTGCTTAGTAGTGAAAAACATTCTATACATGTACATAAGGCACCCTCATGTCTTTGCGTTCACACAGGTGGCACGTGCTTGCATTCAAAAATGGATTCTGTGACTCAGTCGTGCAAAGGAAACCCTGACCATTCAATTCTCCAACTCAACAGTCTTAATCTTACCTCCAAAGTACTCGGCTTACCCATTTGCCTCCCTCCTATACATAAATACAATTTTGTGACCCATTAAACCCCTAACCATTCTCTCATCACAACTGGGGTAGTACAAGAGTAAGAACCAGCTTTTAAATTATTTTTTCGGTAGATCATGGCGAAAAGAATTTCAGTCAGATGAACCTAAATGTCACATCAGGGAGTATTCCCAGATTGCAGTTCAAAATATTTGTGATATTTAGCTGGAATCTTGTATCCATCTCTTTCAAACTTCTCTTAGGATTCAGATCTTTTGTACAGCTTTCTTCTCACCCACACACCTCAGTTGCCCAGAGGTTTATATCACCACCATAAGAGCAAACTCATTTACTTTAAGCAACAATTAAGTATACAGAATGTACGTTCTCAAAATGAGCAATTAGCTTTATTTAAGATGAGTATGAAAGAAACAAGATTAGATTTTTCTCCCCATTGGCACTTATAAAAATTCTTTAAGGTAAAATACATCAATTTTTATTCTGATTATTTTTTTAAAAAATTAAGGGTAGTTATCTTCACAGAACATAAACAGGTGTCATTTAATACCGAACTGGCTGCTGTGTCAAAATCAAAATTAAACAAAACCTGATTTTCCAAGTACTAACTTCCAGCAATGGAATGCTGCATAGAAAAGGAGTGTATAACTCATCCCTTCCTAACTTCATGCCCTCCTGGTGCCAGGAATGATGAGAATTGCAGTCCAACACATCTGGAGGGCACAAAGTTGGGGAAGGCTGGTGTAACTGGTGTCTAAGAGAACTTGTACTAACATGTAGTTTCTCTACTCGATACTGAGCAAAGAGCTCCAGACTGTAATACTGGGGGCAAAACCCCACTTAAGCTCATACTTAATGTTCAAGGAAATGTTTTCAGTTAAGCAAGTATTTGAGTACCACCAGGAGCTCAGCTAGAATATTTAAGACCTCACAAAATAATTTCAGATCCTTGAATAGAGCTCTTTGTGGCTGAGCCCTCTCTTGTTCTCTATGCTAGCCAAAGGACATCTCCCAAAACGAATTAGAGATACATGCTTCCAAGTTCTTCAAGCAATCCAAAATCCGGAGTGTCTTTCCCATGCTTTCTTTTCTATTCCAAATTAAAAATGTGAAATGGCAACAAAGAGCAATTCCTGTTCTAACCAGAGGGAAAATTTTATTTAAATATCTTAGCCCACGTTTAAGATCATGTAATATAAAATCTTAGTAGCTTCCTATAAACACTGAAGAGATGCAACTACATTCTTAGTCGCTGCCAAACTTTCCTTGAAGGAACAGTGGTATTAGTGGTAATGACAAGGAAGATCAATAGTGCAACCCTATGCATGTTTACTCAGTTATGTTCAATGGTCCTTACTCCCAAGTAAGTGTGCATAGGGTTGCACTGTTAGGATTTGTTAAAGAATATAAACAGCTCTTTAAAATACCTAGAGCATTTTAGAAGTTGCAATCAGATGGATCAGTTTTATATGTGCTCATGACAGGGAAAAGTACACACATTTTATGCTTGTTTACAAGAGGTCCCATGTTTGTAAAGTCCAGGTGTGCAGTTATATATTACAAAAGTATTTGGCTGCATTATAAGGCATTCAGTGATGTTGTTTTATACAATGAGCTGCAGAAGAATGGCATCTAGGTACATGATTATTTCCAAACAGCTCCAGAGACTTACTGCCAATACCAGCCAAACTATGCAATATATCTATCAAAATGTAAAGAAATGTCCTGAAAGGAGAAAGGTGTGAACTTGTATCCTTCGCCTGCATAGAACTTGTTCTGAAATTCTACCCTGTAATAAGAAAAAAAATACACTACATTATGATAAAGGCAATCATACACGTAACATCCAGTTCTTACAAAATTGCTTACGTATCAATCCTCCAATAAAAAAAACCTTTCAAATCCAACATTTTAATGTCCTGAAAAGATTCCTTTATGTTTTCTTTTAGAAATAAAGCTTACATTTTTGAAATAAAAGACCCAAAATGTTATGCTAGCGAGCCAAAAGTTTTTAAATTATAAAAGTACCAGAAGGAAAACACATACCAATGAAGTCGTACAGCATGTAGAAAAGCTGAGAGACCTTCCATGAGTAAGAGAATGAATATTGTTAGAACCATAAATAAGGCTGAAACTGGAACCAGCAGTATGATCCCATATGTCGCATCCACACGAAGGCCCACTCTCATGATCATTGCCCAGAGCACTTCCGATAACTCTAAAAATAATAAAAAGTGCCTTTTGTTTTTACAAAATTCAGTTTAGCAGAAAATCCCAGCTTCTACCTAAAATGAGTCAACATGCAACTTCATGGGAGTTTATGATATTAGTATATTACATGCTTACTGAAAAAGCATTTTACTGGGGGTCTATTATAAAGACTCCCCCCTTCCTTGCCCAGCCAAGTAGCAGATGATGTAATTGTTGTTGTTATTTATTCGTTCAGTCGTTTCCAACTCTTCGTGACTTCATGGACCAGCCCACGCCAGAGCTTTCTGTCGGCTGTCGCCACCCTTAGCTCCCCCAAGGTCAAGTCTGTCACCTCCAGAATATCATCCATCCATCTTGCCCTTGGTCGGCCCCTCTTCCTTTTGCCTTCCACTTTCCCTAGCATCAGCCTCTTCTCCAGGGTATCCTGTCTTCTCATTATGTGGCCAAAGTACTTCAGTTTTGCCTTTAATACCATTCCCTTAAGTGAGCTGTCTGGCTTTATTTCCTGGAGTATGGACTGGTTTGATCTTCTTGCAGTCCAAGGCACTCTCAGAATTTTCCTCCAACACTACAGTTGCGATTACACACAGGATACTTACGTGCATGGGCTAGACTTAGTGCCCAGAGCCTGAGGTATGAAGCAGTGTTTGAGATGCATCCAAGACAGTATTCAATCGTATGAATAGCTTGATCCATGAACACATCTGCAAAATTAAACTAAAACAAAATAATGTATTAACATGCTGATGTGCACCAGGGGTCTAAGGCAGACAAGTTCATGTGAAAAGGGTTCACTCGAGGCGGAAAGTTTGAAAATTATTAACATGTTTTGTGAATTCTGGCAGGAGAGGATAATATTTATACCACTCCCTCAACATTTCACAGAGTAACAATTAATGATGACAAGTCCCTATACAGAGAACTTTCAATATAACAAATTTATTATTTATTACATTTTTATACCGTCCCATAGCTGAAGCTCTCTGGGCAGTTTACAGATTTAGCACATGGGAAGAAAGGAAAGGAACCTCTTGTGCAAGCATTTGAGTCATTGCTGACTCCTAGAGGGACGCCTGCTTTCGCTGACGTTTTCTTGGCAGACTTTGAAGCGGGGTGGTTTGCCATTGCCTTCCCCAGTCGCGGTTACCTTTCCCCCAGCTAGCTGGGTACTCATTTTACCGACCTTGGAAGGGTGGAAGGCTGAGTCGACCTGAGCCGGCTGCCTGAGAACCAGCTTCCGCTGTGATCAAACTCAGGCCGTTGGAAGAGTTTCGGCTACAGTAACTGCCGCTTACCACTCTGCTCCACACGAGGCTCACCACAAGGGAAGGAAACAGAAAAAGCGAGTTATGAGGGGCAAGGGTAGGAGAAGAATATGCATTCAGTTTAAATGTCCTTAATTCTTAGTTTCACTAGAAGTGGATGGGGCTAAGGAGTGCCTAAGACTTCATGGGGAAAAGTGTGCTTTGAGGAGTGATCTCAAAAGAGAGAGGCAGCATTTTATAGATGCTGTGTGAGGGATGTACACCATCACGTTACTGTTTTACAGTACTCCAGACTGGTCATAAAAGCAGAGAGCCACAAAGAAGAAGGTGGAGAAGATACTTCAGAGAGCAACATAAAGCCACAAACTACAGGGTTTAAAAAAGCCAATGGTTGAAAACACACACACACCTCTTTCTTGTTTTCATCTTTGTGCCTGTTATCCAAAGAGCTGCTTCCCTCTTCAATATCATGAGTTCTCAATAGAGCAATATCCTCTTCACTTTCTTTTCGTACTAACCGGTAGCCTTTCTAAAGGGGAAAAAACATTAATTGTTGCTTTCATGTCTTTAAATAATTTTATACGTTATATACAAATGCTAAGTATTATTATAATGCCAACCTGAGATTCTTAGAGAAAGGGAAGAATTTAAATGCATTTCAGAAATAATAGCAACTTAAGTTACACTACCTTCCTCAACTACCGCTGAAGGAAGGAATGACTAAACGCCACAATCTTCTTCTTTTTAGCTTAAAGAATATCAACATTGTGTAACTTTGCACTGCTATGCATACTTATATTTATCAACTTGCTTTTAAGATGCAATCTTTCTTTTCCCCCTTTACTAAATTAAATGTAAATGTCTCTATAAATTTATTTATTTATATTTATTACATTTATATCCCGCCTTTTTTCCTCCAAGGGAATCCAAGGTGGCGTACATAACCCTCCTCCTCTCCATGTTATCGTCACAACAACAACCCTGTGAGGTATGTTGGGCTGAGAGTCTGTGACTGGCCCAAAGTCACCCAGTGGGTTTCCATGGCTGAGTGGGGACTAGAACCCGGATCTCCTGACTCCCAGTCCAACACCTTAGCCACTACACCACACTGGCTAAGAACAGCTGCAGTTCTCGGAAGGATGAGATTTTCCAAATCGAGTATAAACATGCTACCATATACAATTCTTCCTGATACATACTCTGTATGCCCCAATGCTTTGGCCTCCGTTGTCCAACCAGTATAAATAAAGCGGTTTTCCAAAAAGCAGCACAGGAACCGAAAGCAGAGCGACAGATAACAGCAACTGCTGTACAATTTTCTGTGTTTAAAAAGGAGAAAACAAAAGAAGAAGCTGTTTTACAAGGAGATGAACTCCCTTGTTAGCAAGACAAACCCACAAAAACGTGGCTCGTTGCACCGGAATACATCAGGATGCAACAGTCTACTCGCCACACCAAAGGCATAAGACATGTGTCACTTCTTTGCAGAGTAACTACTCTATATAACAACGGGCTTAATTACCAGCTTGACTTAGGCAAGGGGAGGGAATTGTGAGTTCTGTCACTGTCTTTCAAGTTATAGGGATTACCAACCTGTCCCGTGAAGAAGTCATCTGTTGCACTACCAGGAAATAGGAACATGTTAATGAACTGGATCAGAATGCTTGGAGCTGTCTTGGAGTTTCCGGCATTGCAAGTCAACCATTTTAAGATGATCATAAATACAAGGTATCCGAAGATAGACAGCATGAACAGAACTTGAGGAATGAAAACGAAATAAATATTGTACTTCTTCTTGAAATGCCTGATGGGATAAGAAAGGACGTGTTTTACTATAGGGTATTCCAAGTATAAGGCAGTTTTACACAACATTCAGAGAGAAATAAATATACCATGTACGCAAAGTTCTAACAAGAACAACGCCGGCCCATTTCCTGGATTATCATCTGTCCTAGTGAAGGGATACCCCAATGAACTCCTCCACAATGCTGCTGTCACCCCTGACAGTGCTGCTACTTCCAAGGCTAAGACAAGAATGTGTGCCTCGCAATTTATAGCCACAGGCAGGTGTTTTAGTAGGAAACTGGGGTGAGTGGGTTAGTAAAATGCAGAGTAAGACCGCATGTGAGAATCCTTATTGGCCAGCCTAGACCTTGAATGGCAGTTGATCTATTCATTACCTTGAAAGAACAGGCTAAACATTTATATACCACCTTATCCGCTAAAAAGCCAGCAAGATGGTGTACAGCAATTTAAAACAATAAAACCCTGTGACTATAAAAACAATAACATTAAAAGCTACACATTTTAAAAGGCTAAGCTGAAAAGATGTGCTTTTACGTACTTTCTAAAGGCCAACAGAATGGGGGACCAATCGTAGTTCTCGAGGAAACGCATTCCATAATTTAGGGACAACATATGAAAAAGCCTTTTCTTGTGTGCCTGACAAACTGGCCTACGCAGGTAACGGTGCCCTCCCAAGGCTCTCTCCTGCAGATCTTAGTAGTTGGGCTGGATCATAGCAACACAGGTGGTCCTTTAGATAGCCAGGTCCTAAGTCATATAGGGCTTTAAAGGTTAAGACCAACACCTTGAACTGAGCCTGGAAAACAACTTTGCCTGGAAAACAACTGGTAACTAGTGCAGATATTTCAGTAATGGAGTGGTGTGATCCTAGCTGCTGCATTTTGCACCAATTAAAGCTTCTGGACACCCTTCAGGGGTAGCTCCACGTAGATCACATTGCAACCGTCGGATCATAATCAGACATCCCAAGCTATTCCCATCTCAAATAGAAAGCAAGGTATATAAAACAATTGCTACAACTTTACTTCCAAGTCCCATACTCACAAGTGGTTAAATCCCCCTAAGACAACTCCAAATGCCATGTGGACCAGTCCAATGATTATAGACATTTTCATTTTGAAGGAATTTATAAAACTGAGCCGATTGTTCGCCAAGTTCCACATCTGGAGAGAAAAACCCAAAATGAACAAATGAGGCACACTTATAGACTTAACGCAGGAAACAATCCTGAAGGAGAACTTAACTCGAATTCCAATTATCAGCAGTAGTTTGAAAAGAGCAGTAGCTCCTTCTCCAATATTTGGATCTGAAAAACAAACAATAAACTTCGTAGTTCTTTCTAAGCTCTTTCAGCTTAGAAACATGGGCACATCCAGGACAATGCCCTGAAATGGAAGAGGGGCAAAATGGAGACAGCAAGATGGGACAACCTCTCAGGGAGAGATACAAAGGAAGCAGATTGTCCATTCTGTCCATTCTGTGGGCCTTATCTATCCCACAGAATACTGGACTAGACGGACCCTTGGTCTGATTTAGCATGGCTCTGCAGGGCTTCAGACAGGAAGCTTTCCCAGCACTACTTGGAGATGTCAGGATCAAGCCTAGGACATTTTTGTTTGCAAGGAAAAAGGAAAGGAACCTCTCGTGCAAGCACTGAGTCATTACTGACTCTTGGAGGGACGCCAGCTTTCGCTGACGTTTTCTTGGCCGGCCTTATAGCGGGGTGGTTTGCCGTTGCCTTCCCCGGCCATTACCTTTCCCCCAGTTAACTGGGTACTCATTTTACCGACCTCGGGAGGATGGAGGGCTGAGTCGACCCGAGCCAGCTGCCTGAGAACCAGCTTCCGCTTGGATCGAACGCAGGTCACGGGGAGAGTTTCAGCTGCAGAAACTGCTGCTTTACCACTCTGCGCCACATGAGGCTCTATTGTTTGCAAAAGTCCCTAAAAAAACTTATATCCCCACAAATGTCAAGATATGGAAGCTGAAACGCTTTGGCCTATCATTAAATACTGTAAGTCGGCTAACTTTCCTTTACAGAGATCCTCCAGGGAAGAACACTAACCGGATCTATGCCGAAAGGATAAGCTCCTCTGAATACTCCAGTCACATTTGGATCCAATGTCAAATATGGATTATTCTTCAAGTCCTCTGTACTGATAGAACAATAAAAAGAGAGAGGGTGCATAATAGAATTAGGGCTTGAATATAGGCATTTTTATCAGCTCAGTAGGTTATTTGTGAGTTGCCTTCCTCGTAAGAGTATTCAGAAACAACTGAAGTACAATATAGAGCAAAATAACAGAAAAAGAAATCCAATAAAGAAATAAAATATACAAAAAATGCAGGTAGCCATGTTAGTCCACTAATACCTTTATTAGAATCAACTTTAAAAATCCCATTTTACAATTATTATAACCTGTAGAGCAGCCTTCCTCAACCTGGGGTGCTCCAGATGTGTTGGACTACAACTCCCAGAATGCCCCAGCATTCTGGGAGATGCAGTCCAACACATCTGGAGCACCCCAGGTTGAGGAAGGCTGCTGTAGAGTAAAATTATTTCGCCCAACATCTTTTTCTCTCCTCTTCCCTCCTCAATCACAACCCCCGATTATTTTATTTTAATTTAATTTTTGTTTCACATTCAGTCTGGCAGAGAGCTTTGATGAACTTCAACATTTGCTCAAGAAAAATATAAGCATTATAAAATTCCAGGTTAGAAAATGCAAACCATTATCAGACAAAGATAGCTTCTGGGAACAGGAATGGTTTCACCTGTCAGCAGAAAAACCACATCAGAAGCAAACTGACCAGGAAGTTTCAGCCCTCCCCTTCTTTCTTTTTAAGAGCAGGGAAGGAACTATGAGCTGACCTTTTGTTTCTGTACAGGTGAATGTAACTGAAGGTGGTCGTTTGTAGTAAACCACTTATTCTTTGGCACAAAATATAAACAGTATTTTGTAATGGTATTGAACTAAAAATTAAATCATGAGATGTCAATGCACATTTTAATTACCCTTGAAATGAGCAAAAGAGATGCTATACAGCAAGAGCAGAATGCTGCATGTGTGGGTAGAAACAACCCAGACCTTCCTATCTTCACACAATAGGTTGCTTTTGTTATCACACTGGGGTACATGGGAACCACTCACCTCCACGTCTTGTCAAACATGTGCGAAACATTCCAACGGGAGGCGAAAATAGTCAAAGACTTTGAAAAACAGTCATTGTAGATCAGGCCAGTGTACACAGAAAACAGGCCCATCAGCAAGATGATGTATCGCCCTTGGAAAAACATCTTCATGATCTGCGAACATTAAAAGGACAAGGCCATTCACTGCCAGGTAAACTTCAAAGACAAGACTCTTCCTTGCAAAAGCAACACACGTACAAGCTTTGATCCAATCCCAACGTCTTTGATGTGCACCAAGCTGTGCAACATACAAATAGGCCAGGAGTTCAGCGCAAGGAGGAGCCAAGTCACTCTTAGCAAGGACAAGGAACGGCTCTGCGCATCAAAACGTAAGAACTACTCTACCAGAAATCCTTCTAGTCTAGCATTTCCTGGTTTGTCTTTTGGTGCACAGTTGGTAAACAGCCTCAGAGAAATGGCCGTGGACGGATCTCTCTTCCAGGATGAAGCTCACAGTGAGCATGACTACAAGCTGTCATTCACCAAGTCATGACTTATCATAGCGTGCAAATGTAAGGTGTGCATATGTAGAGTGTGCAGGAGAGCCAGGGAGCCACTTCCATTTCTGCTCTAGGCGAAAGGCAGGGAAGAAATGGAGGTAGAGTCAGAGGGTATTGAGCCTAGGTCTGAAATCTCCTAACACGCGATCTCTGCCGTTCCTGGGCGAGAGAGGGAGCCAGCCATTGTTGGATACCATCTCACAACACACTGAGAAAAGAAGAAGTTTCCGTCCTTACCTCGTCTTGCGATCGCATCAGTTTGGGGTGTTTTTCAAACAATACCATGATCAAAGCAAACAGGAACATTAAGAAGCCGTGCCCGCAGTCCCCAAACATAACGGCAAACAAAAAGGGGAAGGTGATGATGGTGAACAGAGCTGCAAAATTAAGAGGGACAAGATTAGTGTGTTATAGGAACCACTTTATAATTTGCAGTATTAGAATTCTCTGCCAGCATCCTGTACTTAAGTTAGTGATGAAAAGCTGTCTCTGAGCCGAATCACAATCAGGCTTTAGAACAGGGGTGGGCAACTTGTGGCCTCCAGATGGGTTGGCCTAGAACTCTCATCAGGCCTAGCCAGCACAGCCAATGGTGAGGGGTCATGGGGGCCACATGATCACAAAACATCAGGAGGAGACCTATTTGACCGCCCTTGCTTTAGATCAAGGTGGTTTCTGACAAGAGTCAAACAGTGTCAGAAACAAGAAAAAACACCACCATTCCCATAGAAGCTTCCTCTTATGAGCTTCAACCCACTGTTTCTAATTGAGGAAGAGGTAGGTGAAGAAAAGAGATGGGGACAGCATGTGTGTTGCTGTAGGCGTGTGCACATGAAGGTGTCGAGATGAAAGACCAGAAGGAAGAAAAGCACAATCCAAACATTTCTCTGCACCTCCAAGTTCCTTCTCCAAAATCACCTTTCTCATGAAGCCTTTGGTCACCTAAGTCCCAGTAACTAGGGGGCTGTTCACACATCATGTCAGCCCATGGATTAAACAACCCATGTGGACTGTTGGGGATGAACAGGAGAGAACTTTTACTCAGGGAGAGCATCTGCTTTTACTTGGCAACCCTCCTTCATAGGTTGTGTGACATTCAAACACGGATTGCTGGGATGATAAGGGGCTAAACCAGCAGTTAACTCAATAATCCAGTGGTTAATTCTTTCCCACATACTCGGCAACCCATGGGTTGCTTAACCCACGGGTTGTCGTTATGTATGAACTAGCTCTATGTCTGAAAATAGCCTTTGGTCCTCTAAATCGCAGTATAGAGCTGTAATTCTGTCTATAAATGTAACTCAAAAATCCTTCCCATTTAACTCAGCCTTCCTCTCCCTCCACTTCCTCTGTTGTCTCTCATGTATCGAATTCTAAAATTATAAGCACCTCAGGGCAGAGACCTATTCCTTTGTGCTTTATAAATGCCCATGCAGTTTGATGACGCCGTTTTAAATACACTGTCCTTCAGGAAGACATTTCCTGAAACACCCATGCTTCTTCTTATTCCTTGAGCCTCAACTGCAACCTGGTCCAGACATGGTGCAACACCATGTTCCCCAGCAAGTGGTGTACACAGGAGTACTGCCTCGAATACTGGAGGTAGGACACAACTCTCAGGGCTAGCGAGATCAAATTAAATCCTGCCTCTAAACAAAGACTTTTCAACCTGCAAGTTACCCACCTGGATTCACTTCCCTATAGCTCCCAATCCCGTAAGCATCGACAATGTTCTGGAATCCGGAGGTGAATTTATTGGTGCGTATCAAAGTTGGAGGCGTTTCTTTCGTTGGTATTGTATTCATGAACGAAGGGACAGAAGCTCCACTTGTTCTCTGGTTGCAGAATGAAACAATGGTGACATGTATTACTAGTGGCAGCTTATTTTGCGAAGCCAGAAAAATGGCATTGCGGGCTCAACATGCACAACCCACAACCTTTGATCTTATGCTGCACAGGTTACGTGGTTCAGAGCGCAGCGCCTTTGGAACTAGTGGAATCAAATGTGTTTAGGGCAGATGGGGCGTGACACGTGGACAGGGGAAGCGGGTGTAATCCTAACCCCCACCTCATGCCCATCCCCAACATCTTCACAGGGCTGCAGACAATCTCCATTAAATCGCACTAGCAGGCTTTCAATCCAAACCTGTTGATACAGAGCCATTCTCTATGAGGCTTACAACCCCTCACCCTGAAGAGGGTTGAGTAGCATTCAAAATGAAAACCTTGAAGTCTATTCACTGCGAGGTTCATCACTTACAGATCCTTCCTCGAGGGCTCGGCGCATGTTCGGGAGGTCAGCCACTGGGCACCACACCTCGGCAATCAGGCATTTGTTGGTGACGTCAAAGCTGCAGAGGTTCAGCACATGATAAATCGCTTTCATCTTCTTCACTTGGACATCCCAGGTATAGATGGACTCAGAAGCCTTGCATAAAACTTGCCGTAAATAATCTTCTGTTTTATGCAGCACCTTTGTTGTTGTTTTTAAAGTGGAAAGATTAACTATTATACATGCAGCAAAGGCCATCGTACTAACAACGGGCAAGGTTATACAAACTGGTCATATGTTCCCCCGCCCCACATCTATATAGCCATGTGGGTCCTTCAAATACTTTTATCAAGAAAGGCTAAATAGCATCTCCAAAAGTTTCATCTGACCCCTGGTGGCCCAACTAAAAAAGTGTTCATGTTGTAAGAAAAAGAGAGTCCACACTTTAATGTTCTATCCGTCTTTCAGATCTCACATGCAAAATGTAAGAGAACATATTTAGATGTAATATCTGTGCCACAGCATGCATGGCCCATAATCTCTGAAGAGCCCCCAGAATATAGAGTGAACTCCCAGAATACAGAAACTGGCAATCCCACATCCATATGGATGAAAGCTGCTCCTACCTTTTGCTCTTAAACACTCACTCAACACCATAAGTTCCTCCCAATCCCCTTTCCTTTTGTGTCGTGTCTTTTAGATTGTAAGCCTGTGGGCAGGGACTGTCAAGAAATACTTTTGTAAGCCGCCGTGAGAGCCTTTTTTGGCTGAATGGCGGCATAAAAATACTTAAATAAATAAATAAATAAATAAATTACGCCATAACATTCTTCCAAGAGTACATTAGAAGTCTTCAACCTGAATTCAAACCCCTGACTCCCCTTTTAGCCTAAATATGCAGCTCTTAATTTTTTTTCTATATATTTGCATGGTGGTAGTGCTGCTACTTGGTCAGGCCATGGTCCAGTACTGGGTCCTGGCCCAGCAGTTGAAGACCAATGAGTTAAAACGTTTTCAGTCTGGGCCTCCACGACTGAAAACGAGTCCCAATAACTTTCTACTCACAACATGAAGATCCTGAATGCGAACTTGGAGTCCTTCCATAACGATTCGGCGCTCCTCAGGGGTGCTGGGATAGGGGTAGATATGGCAATGGTAGCTGGCCAAAAAAAGGGGCAAAGAATTTGCATAAAACAGGAAGTAAGAGCAGGGTTGTGAAAAGGAAGCTCTGTTGCTTTGGGGGTGGGGGGGGAGCTAAAATAGTTCTGGATACAAAGCTGAAAACAATGAATTGCTGCACCAGTTTTCAAACTGCATTCCAGGAAACCATGAGAGGCTTTGGTAGCTGATCAGGGGGTCTTTGTGCGAAGATCAGTAATGGCAAAAAGCTCTCCTGTAATCTTGTTTGCCATAACCAACTTGCAGTAGGTATGCAATATGGACCTAGGCTGTGGTCTGAAAACACATGTTGCTGAAACTAAGCTGATCTGGGTCTAATCAGTGACTGGGTGGCCTTCTTGAAACCTCAAGGATCCCGCCTTGCGTGTGACAAGAACAGCGGGATTAAAAAAGTAATAAATACATATCTAGCCACAGAGGCATGTTGTTGGATGCATGTTCAGCCCACGTGTGGCAATGGTGAGGCCTCAAAGCCTTAGCCAGAGTCCCATGCAAACAAAGCCTGCAGCCTGGAACATACTCCCAAGCCTTCTGAAATGCATGCACAAGAGTTCTGTGGCAGAAACTTGCAGGTTCCTCAAGTGCTTTGTGAAGGTAGGATGTTTGAAAACCTCTCAAGGTATGATTCTGCATTTCCGCTGATCATCGATTCTGCATTTCCATTGGCACGGTGACTGATCTCAATCTGAGGGCACATTACCTGGTCACAATACAATGTCGTGGTATTTGGCAGTCACCACTCAACAGAAGTGCAGAAATGGAAGGTAGAAGGCTCAAGTCTCACAGAGGCACGTTGACAGTTTGACTCCAGGTACAATCAATCCCATTTATGTAGGTATTTACTACATTTCTATATCACACAATAGCAGAAACTCTCTATCTTTGACATTATGTAAAATAAAGCTCTCAGTAAGTAGAACTCAAAAGAACACTCATAAATATGAAATGTATATCATGTTAATCCTTACCAGTCGCATATCTTCTTAACTTTCTGCCCGATCTGTTCACCCCAATAGGATATTAAGAAGACAACCCACTTGGTAGGTTCTCCCTGAAGAGGGAACATAAATTGTTTGATTTAACTTTGGTCAACAATTCCACTATATCAGATTCATACAGAACCAATACACACACAAAATGTTTTAAATTGAGTTTTGATGTCTAAAGGGGCGGCTTCTATTCATTGAAAAGCCCCTGACCCTGTAACAGGGCACACAGCAGACATACCACTTAACATCTGGCTGGACATCAGGAAAAACTTCCTGATTGTTAGAGCAGTACGACAATGGAACCAGTTACCTAGGGAGGTTGTGGGCTCTCCCACAATGGAGGCCTTCAAGAGGCAGCTGGACAACCATCTGCCAGGTATGCTTTAGGGTGGATTCTTGCATTGAGCAGGGGGTTGGACTCAATGGCCTTATAGGCTCCTTCCAACTCTACTATTCTATGAACAGTGCAACCACAATTTACTTTGTTGAGCCAAGTCAGGTCAATAGCCTGGCTCGGGTCCAGGTTATTTGAAAGACTGTATTCTCCCTTATGAGCCTGCCCGTGCTTTGAGATCTTCTGGAGAAGCCCTTCTTTCAGTCCCACCATCTTCACAGGCGCACTTGGTGGGAACATGGGAGAGGGCCTTCTCGGTGGCTGCTCCAGTGCTTTGGACCTCTCTTCCCAGGGAAGCTAGACTGGCTCTCTCCTTGATGGGCTTTCAGAAGCAGGCTAAAACTTGTTTGTTCCAGCAGGCCTTTGGAGAATAATCTGGCCCTCCATCTATGTTAATGACTTATAATTTTGTTGTGTATTTTAAAAGTGGTTTTTTTTCAATGTATGTTTTAAACTTCGTAAGGCCGCCTTGAGGCCCAGTATTGGGCAAAAGGCAGGATACAAATAAATATAATAAATAAATAAGTCCCGCCCCCTTGAGGGCTTGTTTAGGGAGACACCTTAAAGACCTGCTTATCACCTAGTGGTACATTCCAACATCACAACAACCCATGAACATCACAACAACAGGAACGAGCCACAGAAAGCCACGGACTCACACGTTCCTCTCTCCTCTTCCTGTACAGGCACAAGGAGGAGCTCACTTCCATTTTTGGTTAAGCACAGCTGGTTGTTTCACAGTTGACAAAACTGTGGTTAACAAGCTGCTGTTAATCAAAAACAGAAGTAACACTGCAGAACTCCTCGCAGCAGCATTAGAAGAGAGGGAAGGGGACGTGCACAGGCCCCAGGCTTACTAAGGCCTTGTTTGCAGTCACATCTGAACACAGCTGGCGAGTCGAGAGAGGGAAGGAAGCTATTTTAATCATGTCTTGCTTTTTGCAGATGCAATTCCTAACGCAAGCCCCTTTCAAACCATGGTATCCCTGGCTTGCGGTATTTTTATTTATTTACCTATTATTTATTTATTCATTACACTTCTCTCTGGGCGGTTCTCAAGAATTTTAACCATTCTTTTGGTATTCAGACATGAAAGCTTAATCATAGCTAGAAGAAATCACAGCTAAACATAACAGTTTGGATCCTGATCAAGTCAGCTGCAATTTAGTCCCACTGAAATCAATGGGACTTAAGTTAATCATAACTAATTCTTCAAATAGAGTTCAATTGGAATTAAGTGCGATTAACTCTTCTGGACCCAATCTAGGGACACATTTACAGGAATTCCGGTTTGTATGCAGGAGGGCTGATCCAGCACCAACCTTCGGAAACACAGTACATTATTTATCTATCCTAGTTAGTTACCGTATCTGGATCTTGTAAACATTCTTCCAGTTCTGAATAAGAAACAATTGTATATCCTTTGCAGACTCGCCACAGCATTTTTTCAAAGGCTTCGATTTTTGCTCGGTGAACTAAGCCAGATATAAATCTACATTTAAAAAAAAGACAAAATGCACTATAGGAGTAAAGTTATCCTATCATTACAAACCAGAACCACGAGGAAGCCTGGGCATTCAACGATTTGCAAACTAAAATGTGTGAGGAACTGATGTGCATAAATGCCACTCCACTAAAGCCATTACAATCACACCAATTTATACCACTTCCCACCACTGTAACACATCACAAATACAAAAAGGAAGTATTATAAACTACATAGAATTGAATTCAATACTACAGTAGTTTTAAATGTATGTGTATTTTGCTTATTTTATATCTTTGTATATTGTTTTTAAGTGGTTTCATCTTATGTGAACCGCCCAGAGAGCTTTGGCTATGGGGCGGTATACAAATGCAATAAAATAAATAAATAAACAAACACTTAGGGACCAATCCTATGAACCTAGCCGTTAACTGAGGGGCATAGGACACTGGGGTTTCCTTCCTCCAAGGTTGGAGACAGTGGTCCGACCTTGGAAGGGGGAGTCAGAGAACCGACCCCTCTGCCCCCACCGCATCGCAGCAAGCATGGAAAGAACCATGCCAGCTCATCTCTGAGGTCAGAAAATCAATCTCAGAGAGGGGGGAAAGGGAGTATTTCAGTGGGTGGGGAGGGGTGGAGACTGGAGAGGCCAGGATACAAACTATCCTGAGCCTCTCCAGCCTCCTTCCTTCCCCTTATGAAGTGCCAGTGCTAGATGGGCAAAACGGCCCATCTAGCAAAAAATACTAGGTGGGAGGATGAGGAGGTGAAGATCACCTCTGCCACTCCTCCATTGGATGATAGGAGTTCGAGGGCTTCTGATCACTGACAGCAGAATTGATAGGATTGCACCCTTATTGGTATTTTCAGAGATACTGTCAATTTAAAATTCTGAAACAATCATTAGGCTGCAATCCTACACTATTACTGGGGAGCAGGTTCCATTCGATTCAGTGGGATTTACCTCCAAGTAAACATGCTTAGGACTGCAGGTTAAGCAACTTCCCTTATGCATGCAAGCAAGCTACGCACATGTACACACAACACCTAAATAAAATAGAATGCATGCAGGATCCCTTCCTCACTAGAACGGGAAGACTAAAAATATGGGCAAATATGGGGTTACACACTCAAAAAACTGTGCGTGTATATATGTGTATAAACATGTGTGTTTGTGTTTTTATATGGCTTTCCCCTTCATCTAAATGTAAGGTGCCCATTCACAGCCAAATACAACATTTTGATTAATACTTGAAGTGTTATTGACTGCCCACTGTGCCTGACCGTGCTACCCAGCTTCATACTTTTTCAGTTACCTACCCAAGTTTGGCCCCAAGCCTGTGCATGCAGCTGTAGTCCACTAAAGGCTCGCTTTCTAAAGATGGGAATTCTTCATAATTCGTCTGTAAACAGGACTCAAACTAAAGACAAAAATTAAAAAGAAGTTTTTTAGAATGCTCCAGTTGCATCAAATCACAGCAGAGTGGGGAAATGGCAACAAGGGATATCTAACATTACTGCATATGCCTGCATTCAATGACATTCAGTGCCTTGCAGGAGCAGACAACCAAGTCCAGCATTCTTTACAAGAATCCATCCAGCATTTGGGACTAGGAGGGCCTCTGGAAGTTGGCCAGTGACTCGCGGTTCACCTTCTGCCCACCCCGATTTAAACAGGCCAGAGTTTTGCCAGTGCAGCACACGCAGTACCTCAGCAGATCTTCTCACGAAGGATCGGGTGACCCGTAGCATGTGGGTATATTCCGTCAGCTCATGGAGGTTTTTCCTCAGCTTCTCTTTGTTTTTCGTCACTTCTCTCAACTCCACCTCCAGCTTCTGCAATTGCTCCTACGAAGCAGGAGGACAGCACACTCTAATTTACGTCTTTGGTTCATGTGGAAGCAGCACCTCGTACCCACCCCAACTCTAGCCCCTGGCCTCAGATGGAAGGCAAGCACAGCGAGCCCCAAAGTTGGCTGACCATTTTACCATGCAAAAGTGATTAGAATGTATTTCCTTGGCAACGATACATCGAATTCCAAATTCTGCACCAGAACTAAAGATCTACCTTCCCTATTCACTGACTCTCCAGTCAGCTATGAAGTTCACTAGAGTAGGCCCAAAGGAATCAGCCTAAACGGCTTCACGGGGCTGTTATGAGACTAAAACACTACTCTTGAGTTTCCTGGGAGAAGGAAAGGCAGGGATTCAAACGTGTAAACCTGAAAGTCTTCACAACTGGCCCTGAATAATGGGAAACAAATAGAACTACTGCCAGCTGTTAATTCCTGAAGATCCCCATTCTCCAAAATTACCTGGATTTCCAACATCTGCTTAAATGGAGGGGCAGCAGGGGTAACATTTCCCTCTGGAAGAGGAATATCCACTTTCTTAATTTCCTGCACTAGGTATCCTGGAGTAAGAAGGGGGGGATATTTTAAGAGACAATTATAAAGCGATCTATTTCTATGACATAGTTTGCAGAAAAATGAAAAACCTTTTCACCCCCTAGAACAGTGGGCTTTCAAATTTCTCGCCCCTGGGGAAACAGAGCCACATTGCATTTGTCTGGAGCAGACAAATCAAAGAGATTTCCCCAGAGATGGAAATCCATAATCAAGGTGCCACTACAGCAGGGATGGGGAACTTGTGGCCCCTCCAGACTTGCTGGACTGCAGCTCCCAGCATCCCTCAACACTGGCTACACTGGCTAGGGCTGAGAGAAGCTGCAGTCCCAATGACATCTGGAGGGCTACACATTCCCCATGGTACTGGTACAGAAAAGGCGCTGTCTCTGGTACCCATCAAATTAGCCCAATTTAAAGGGAAACTAGAAATGCAGAACATGAGATAACAAATAACAGAAGTTCATTTGGGTGAAGGTAGACCTTTAGATAATCAGATCCAAGACCATTTAGGGCTTTAAAAGTCAAAACACTTTAAATTGAACTCAGAAACTAACCTATAACCAATGTAACTAGTGTCAGATAGACATTATATGATCTCATCACTCTGCTCCTCCTACCAGCATCCTGAAAGCCTCTCATTTTGAGTCAACTGAAGCTTTCAATCTAAGGGCAGCTGCACATTGAGAGCATTGCATTAATCTAATCTGGAGGTAACTAAGCAATACAGGAACCGAGCAATTAAATACTTGACACAGCACTTGAGCACAATACATTGTCACCTAGGAGCAAATTTCAAATTCTTGTTGAGAATAATAATCGTGTTACTGTTGAATGCAGAAGCTTAGACGCCTGGGACTGCAATTAGCAACGCAGAGCAATGTTTTCAGCAGTGCTGTGGAATTCAATTAGCTTCCAGTCACACGGTATGTTAATAGGCTTATCTTATTGCAATAAGAACTTGAGAGCCAGAACATGCAGGTCAGATTTCTTGAAAGGTGGATACAATATATAAAGAAAGGTGGATACAGAAACAGCATACAAGCTGAACCAAGTCTGGCTTCATGTACCAAGCACTGGTCCTGGAAGTCGGCCACACACTTGTTAAGTACGCTTGGATCAGTCACTCTCTCTCAGGTTCAAATTGGTAGGCAACAGCATACACATTTTTCCCTACATGGAAATTATCACACTGTGGGGAAATTGACACAAATAATTGACACAAATAAAACAGCCCTGAGATGAACCTCAGTGCAGGCACAGCCTTTTGCTAGGGGAATTCAGTGCTTAATGCATTACCCAAGCTTACCTAGTATTCTTTCCATCTCTTCACACTTCTTCACTTCACCCACATATTTCCGTTGGAACACGCTCGTACTGGGGTTGAGCTGGAAAGATGGAGAATGTCATTTGCCCTGGTAAGAGCTTCAATTTAGAAGGTCCTTTGCACCACTGTTTACAGGACCAAGCCAAGAGGCAGTGTACATGAAAGTAATAGCTAGAACCGGATATCCAATAACCATGATCAAGTGTCCAGGTCATGACTTCAATTCCTCTTCCCCTCCCCAAAAACTTTATCTTTCTTTTTAAGAGATTTAGAAACACAAATGCTCTTCAAGGGAGTCCAAGGGCTATAGCACAAACAATGCAGGTTTTTACTTATTTTCTATGAACAGCAAATCCCCAAGCTGCATTACGAACTGCATGCGGTATTGATGCTAAAGCCGCAGAAACCCAAAACTTCCTTAGGTACACAGAATTAGTACTGTAGTTCTTTAGATTCTGGCCCAAAAGCTCCACATGTCTTTCCCCTCCCTAAACTAAAATGCACCAAATACTTCTGCCTTTCCTTGTAGTGGAAGTGCTCCAGCCCCCCAATCATTTCTATTGAGATTCGTCAACTTAGCAGTCTTCCAGAATTTAAGAAAGCCATAAAGACTGATCTCTTCCGGCAGGCCTACCCAGTTGAACTCTAAAATGCCTTTTTTTAATGGTGTGCTGCTTTTAATGATGCACTGGGTTTAAATGTTTGAATTAGTTTTATGTATTTTATGGTGTTTTTATTTGTGTTGTACCCTGCCTCGATCCAGAGGGAGAGGCGGGTAACAAATAAAATTATTATTATTATTATTGTATTTTCCTGCACTTTCCCCAGTTTTTGTTGTTCGAACTGAAAATTAAGCCAATTCGTAAACGAAAGCTAAATTCAGAATGTTGCAGTCTTATACATGCTTACTTGGAAGTAAGTCCCACTAAACACAATGGGGGCTTACTTCTGAGTAGACATATAAAGGACTGCACTGTGAAGCCTTTTAATGCTTCCATTATGTAGATGTTCGATGGCTGAAGCATAATTCCATATTCTGTTCAGAAGTTAAAATAGGAACTACCTTCTGAAGGAAGGCCAGGAATAACTAAAGCGTACAGCTAAGAAGGCAATAAGATGAAGACAGGGAGACCTTGAATTTCTCTCATAAACTACTCCAGTTAGCCAGGAAGCATTTTAGCTCTTGTCGATTTCCCAACGTGGAGGTGTGGGGATTGAACCATGGGCCTGACACATGCACTCTCCCGCTGAGCTGCCTATTTCCTTGTTCCTTCCCACCACCTCCGCTCTCCACGCCACACCTGTCTGAGGTAGGCGAGGCTCAGAGATGGCGACTGGACCAAGATCTACCAGTGAGTTTCAGCAAATAACGGACTCCCACGGCTAACCTTAGAGACAAACACATTTATTATGGCGCATATTTTCCCTGGTATGCCGACATAGGGGGGAAAAACGCACCAATAAGCGTAGATGCTAAAAAGAGAAATCAACTCTGGTGCTTGATAAACGTATTAAAACCTATTTTATTCTTAAAATCCAAAAATGCTCTGCTCAACGTTTCGGACGTATCGTACCTGCTAGCACAGCAACTGTTTCCAGCTCCTGACGAATGGCGTTTAATGCCCTTTAATGTACATTGATGGTGCTATATAAATTAATAATAATAATAATAATAATAATAATAATAATAATGCGTTTATCAAGCACCAGAGTTGATTTCTCTTTTTAGCATCTACATATTTTCCCTGGGCAGGGTCGTTTCATGGCTGAGTGGGGATCTGAACCCAAGTCCCAAAGGTGCTAGCCCAGACTTCCCCAACCTAGTTCCCCCTCCCCCCCCAGGTGTGTCGCACTACAACTCCCAGCACCTCCCAAGGCAGCGTGGCTGGGGATACTGGGAGTTGTAGTCTGAGACATCCGGAAGGGGGCCAGACTGGGGAAGGGTGGTCCCAGTCCAACACTGTAACTACTGCACTATGCTGCCTTTTCAGACCCCCACACATCCATCTACAGGGAGACACATCCTTGGATGTAAGTTTAATTAATTAACAAGCAATAATGGAAGGAAGGAAGGCAGGAAGGTAGGAAGGCCCACCCCTACCCCCGCTACTCACGTCTCTGAAGTGGGCCAGGCCCCGCTCGCCCAAGACGCTGAGGCACTCGTAGGCCGAGCCGGCTTGGAGGAAGAGCTGCGTCAGGCACATCGTCTCGCTGCGGAATAGGGAGCCCATGGCCGGGCGAAGCGGGAGCCCGGGCCGGGCCTGAGGGAGCAGCAGAAGCGGCGGCGGCGGCGGCAGTCACCGGTCCCCTCGGCGCTGCCTTCCCCTCGTCGTCGTCGTCGTCCTGCTGCCGCTGCTAGGCCGGTTCCGAGGGCTGGCGGGTTCCCCCCTGCCTGAGGCCATGGAGAGGAGAGAGATGGAGGAGGAGGAGGAGGAGGAGACGACGACAGCCGCCGAAGACCAGCGGCTTCCGCCTTCACCTCAGAGACCGTCGCAGGAGCCTTCGAGTTTGGAAAAGCCTAGAGCGGCTCGCCGGCTGAAAGGGGACGCGCCATTGGAGCGGTGCCGCTCTGCCCCTTGGCAGCTCCGTGGTAGCCTCCTATAGGGAAGGAAACGAGCTCAAGCGGGAAACGGAAGTACAGCTGACTGGGATGGGGTGGCCTGCGCCAAGCCCCCGCATCTCTATGGTAGGGGGGAGGGGGAGGACCAAAGGCCAACGAAACTACCGTATTTCTTCGATTGTAAAACGCACACTAACTTCAGTACCACCAACAGGAAAAAAAAACCTGAGACACACACCTGCGATTCTAAGACGCACCCCATTTTTAGAGATGTTTATATGGGGGGAAAAGTGTGTCTTAGAATCAAAGAAATAGGGTAGGTCAGGTTTCTTTCTCTTCCAAGGAGAGTCCGAGAGCAGGGATGCACCCCGCTCAAATTAACATGGGGCTTTTATTTAATAATAATAATAATAATAATAATAATAATAATAATAATTTATTTCTTACCCGCCTCTCCCTTTGGATCGAGGCGGGGAACAACATTAGTGCAGGAATCAACACATCTTTAAAATGCTTGATTTTACATTAATCTGGGTAGGCCTGCCGGAAAAGGCTAGCCTTCAAAGCTGCCTTAAAATCACAGAGGGAGTTAATATTATTTAAAGAGTGATGTACACGTTTTGATAGAGACAGATTTATTAGGAGATTCACGTTACAAATAAACCAATAAAGCTAAATATTGAGTTTTTCTTTTTCCTCATCCCTCCTCATCCCTTTTCCTCTTCTGTTGTGCTTTTTAGATTATAAACATGAAGGCAGGGGGTGGGGGGTTTACTGGTTGTTCATCTTTGTAAGCCAGGCTGGGAGACTATTTTGGCTTGAAGAGCTGAGTAAAAATATTGTAAATAAATATTAGGTTCCCATTAAACTTGAATTAGTGGCTTTTTTCATTTTCACAAAATGACAATATGCTATGGTTTTGTAAATACATTATATTTTTATTTTAGAAAAATATACATTTAAAAAACCCAAGTATTTTCTCTTTCCATAAAACTGTTTTAAAGTACCGCTTATTAAAAAGCATACAAAAGTATTATCAAAATGGTGTCTTTGCTCCGGAGAAACTGAAGACTCATACTTTGTGGATTCCCTGCCAAGGATCACTCAGCACTATTGCAATTAATATGAAAAACACTAGCACCAAGCCTTTGGCAAGAGAGTGGGAGTACGGTTCTCCTGAAAGATAGTTTGAAACAAAGATTAATTAATGAAAGAGTGCTTCGCTCCTTGTACTTAACACTGATTTGAGACATAAGCAGAAATACAAGCTCCAGTCCAAAGTACAATGTCTGTAGCTGCACATACATCAGCCACTCAGCTGAGTGCAGAATGGAATATCCATACACGGTTAACATGGGAGACAAGACAGCCCAGAATTTTGCTACTTCAATATACACAAAGCTTTGAGAATTCAGAGGCTGATTATTTTAAATATTTATAGGCTTTATACATTTCCAACATGTAAACCCCATGCAATGAATGAGTTCACACAACATGACAACCTAGAGTATAGGTTGTCATTCAATATGGGTTGTGTGAACCCAGTTGGGTTAACAATGCATGGTTTGTTAACACAAACAGCCTAGAGTTCACAACCGAACAACTACCATGGGTTCTCTTTGTGTATCGTTCTTGGCTTTTTAGCATGGCTGCATTCAGCCAACACACCAGTCCACAATTCAATGGCAACCCATACTCTGCGTTGTTCTGTTGTGTTAACAACCTCTACATTTTAAAATGTAACATAAAACGATAAACCCAAAAAAGTGAATGTTGTATAAAAACAGCTGAGAAACTGCCACTCAACAAAAACACGCTAAAATAAATAAAGGCCTCAGAGTCTATTTACAATCTTCTTGTAAATAGTTTAATCATTCTCAAAGAAATATTTCATATTCCAAATTTTCCAGTTTTCTCAGAAAAACAGCCCATTATTTTTCAAAGCCTTCACATCTCTAGCTAAATAAATAACAGGTTCCCCCTGTCTTACCAGTGTAGTAATGTGTCAAGGGATAAAAAAGCTCTGGCCAGCAAACATCATTCCTCTTGCAGTCATATTCTGTGTAGTTGATCTGAAATCTGCACAACAGTTCAAAACAAAATCTTAAGACACGTTCTCTCTGTAGTGTAAATAAGACGGAAAAGGGGTCTAGAGAGTTACCTTGTCATTGGAACAGGGGGTTGAGCTGGTATTTTAATAAATTGTACTGCAGCAGAGATAGGAAGAGAGCTAGTTTTATCTTCACAAATCACTGGACATTGAACTTGCCAAGTTACCATCGAAAAACTGTACATGGGGAGAAATCTGTATTATGAATGAGAAACCTCAAGTAGCAACAGTGAAAATATTGGGCTATGCAGTGCTGTAACACCCTTGTTTTTGTCAATATTCTTACATATTGATTATTCCCTCCTGGATCTGCTTTTAAGTGAAAAGGCAAATCTATATTTGTGTTTGGCTACAACCCAGTAGCACACTTAAATGATTTCTCCTTTACCGCAATGGTTACAAACCACTTACCAAACATCAAGTGGAAGCCTTAAACTTATTTTAATGAGGTGAAAATGGAAAGGGTAGAAATATTCAGATCCTTTGCCTTCATTTGGATGGCCAGAAAAACTAGACACGGTTTAGTACGGTGGCTGCTTTATCATCATAACATCTGAAATTAGATGTTCAACAGCTGCAGTGGTGTATATTGGGCTGGCAGCAGCTCTCCGGGATTTCAGGCAGAGAAGGCTCTTTTCCCCCATACCCTGACCCTGATCCTTTTAACTAGAGATGCCAAGATTGAACCTGGGACCTTCCGACTGCAGATCCTGTTATGATCCCTCCCCTGAGGACCATATTTTGCACATGTCCAGAATTTGGCACTAGCTGCAAAACTCAACATCCTGGGCATCTTAGATTTCTTTTCTGAAGTCATTTCTAGCCTTCACATCTGCTCAGATGGGATTTGAAGAATATGTACAATGCCTGATAAGTCTGTGGAGGCTAGAAGCAAGGAAGAGGCGGAGCAGAATTCCCAGGGCAGAGCGAAGGGCTTCAGTGCCCAGCACAGGGTACCTTGCCCCTCCTATGTGTTCAGCCGAAACAAGGACAGTGATGCAATACACATCAGCTTAATTTGTATAATGTTTGGAGATCTCAGAATTCAGCTTCTCCCTTTCCCTCCTCTCCACTGCAGATTACAACACAACCCAGGTCACAATAGCCCATTCAACATGGAATCTAATGGAAGTTATTTTTTCAACTAGAGATAAATGGGATAGGGAATCTCCCTCTGAACAGAAACTAGGCTTCAGATTTACAATGGATGTAACTATTCAATGCATGTGAATGTAAATTCAAATAAAGAGTGTATCTGCCAAACATAGGTAGAACATTACAAACCTAAGCTGTACACCGAGTATCTCCTGCTGTGCAATCCCTTCTACGGCACCCACATCAGCAGTGATAATCTGAATATTCAAGTGTGCAGGAATATCAGGGCAGGTGCCTTTTAAACTGTCGACACTCATATTTGTATTGGGACCAAATGTATCTAAACCTGTTAAAGAAGAAAAACATTGTTCAGAGCAATGTTATTGCTTGTATCAAAAATGTGTGGTTTGTTTCATATAATAAATTATTAAATTATAATTATGTTTTTTATAAGTTTATAATAACTAGATGCTATTCAATTATGCTACTCACGGATGATTTCCACCCAGTCATCTGGGTTGCTGGCATTAGAGTTGCCTCTCTTTCCAACATAGCTAACTTGCACCAAGGAATTTAGTCTTTTAGCAACATTCTCTCTGCAAACAAATTTTATTTAATTATTTTTATATTTATATTGTGCCTTTTTCCTGTTGCAAGGCATCCAAGACAGTTCACATGTTCTCTATGTTATATCTTCACAACAACCCTTCAAGGTAAGTTAGGCTGAGAGTAGGTGAATGGCCCACAGTCACTCCGTGGCCTTCATGGCCAAATGGGGACTAGAACCTGGATTTCCTAAATCCCAGTCCAACACTCTAACCACTACACCACACTGACTTTCACAGCATTTCCAAATATGTGAGTGTGTGGGTATTATAACCAAATTCATAGTATTTCCATTTGGGCTATTTAGTTTATTAAAAGTTATTCATACTTGAAAAGAATTGTTGTAGATCACAAGCTGAATATGACCCAACAGTGCAATACGGCTGAAAGAAAGGCAAATGCTATTTTGGGCTGCATTAATAGAAGTATAGCTTCCAAATCGTGTGAGGTACTGGTTTCTCTCTATTCAGCCCTGGTTCGGCCTCATCTAGAGTATTGCGTCCAGTTCTGGGCTCCACATTTCAAGAAGGACGTAGACAAGCTGGAGCGTTTTCAGAGGAGGGCAACCAGGATGATCAGGGGTCTGGAAACAAAGCCCTATGAAGAGAGACTGAAACAACTGGGCATGTTTAGCCTGGAGAAGAGAAAATTGAGGGGAGACATGATAGCACTCTTCAAATACTTAAAAGGTTGTCACGCAGAGGAGGGCCAGGATCTCTTCTTGATCCTCCCAGAGTGCAGGACACGGAATAACGGGCTCAAGTTCAAGGAAGCCAGATTCCAGCTGGACATCAGGAAAAACTTCCTGACTGTTAGAGCAGTACGACAATGGAATCAATGACCTAGGGAGGTTGTGGCCTCTCCCACGCTAGAGGCCTTCAAGAGGCAGCTGGACAACCATCTGTCAGATATGCTTTAGGGTGGATTCCTGCACTGAACGGGGATTGGACTTGATGGCCTTATAGGCCCCTTCCAACTCTACTATTCTATGATTCTAAGAAACACTTCAGGGTTTCAGAAACCAATGAGGTTATTTCAATAAAAGAATCACTTTTGTTTATCTCAACATTGTGAGGATTTTAATGCTGGGATGTCCTATGATCACTCCAGAAACGCTACAAACCAAAAAAGGGGAGGGGCATTCTGCTCACCTCAACTGACTGCAGTTGTCCTTAAGATCAACATCCTCGATGCACCCAGAGATCGAATTTAGTCCAAACAGAAGTGGTGTAAGACCTGCCAACGTACATGAACCCTTGGCATCTATGTAAGAAAAATCAGACAGCCTCATACCTTTTATAGGTTCTCGCATGCAGTTATACACATTTTTAAAAGAAATAGTAAAGTATATTGTAAAAATAATGATGCTCATATTATTGAATTCTGTTCATCTTAGATGCCCATTATAAACTGAAATGTTTTAATGCAGTTTAAGCTGAAGAGACTGAGTTATCTTCATGCAGTTCTACTTGAGCGCTAAGACAAAATCCCTGTGTTAGGAAAGGTTTTTAATGCTAGACTTTTCAATATATTTTTTCTTTCTTTTAGAGAGCAATTAGACATCAGAAGATGATGCAGAAAAGCCATCTAAGGCTTTAGGAGGGCAGAATGCTTCATTATCTCTGTATCTGACATAGATCACTTAAATAAAGATACTACTTCTTTTACAGCCTATTTAGAAATATAACAAAACGTATCTCAACACAACTCACAACATTACATATCAAAACGTAGTACCGGGTTTCCAAAAATTTAAAGTGGTAACTGCATCAGAAGAATTCAGATTTGCTGCTCTAATCGGCTTGCCAACTTGATAACCTAGGCAGACAAAAAAGATTTTGTGAAGTTCCGTAAATGCTCATCTATGTTGACAATCAATAATGCCAAAAATAAAAACACCCTGTATTGGTCTTGCTAGAGTTAACACCCCAAACTAAGCTACTGCATTATATCACTAACCACGCAGTCCGTGCAAATGTGCTACTGCCCGATAACAAACATGATGATCGACCTGCCTTCCTCCTGGCCTCGGAGCTTCAGAAGTAGGCAGAGACTGCCCCAGCAACTGCACAGTGATCCCTGCCCCAGCGCACCTCTAAGATTGGGAGTGGTTTGGCTGCTGCTTTCCCACAGCAACAGAGTGCTTCAGCAGCACATGACCAAACCAGCAAGCCCCTCACCCTCACCCACCCCGATTAACCTTTCCTGCTCTGGAACAGAACAGGGAGAGATGCTTGAGTGACGGCCAGCACAGTCCCTTCCTCACCGTCCTGCAGGAGAGTGAAGGACAGGAGGCATCCTTTGTTGCTGATCCAGCATTAGCAGCATCAGCATGCTCTATACTTCGTTCTCCTGCAGGAAAGGGAGCCGGGAAGGGATGTTCGTAGGCCACTGATCACTAGAGAAGATTGCCTCCTCCAAGCATAAGCCAAAGCAGCAGGGGTTTGGCAGGGGCCTAACTTCGGCTGGACTACCAAGGCCAACCAAAACACATGGGTGTGCATATACACACTTGAGTGTTTGGAATTCCACTCAAAACCAAGAAGATAATTAGTGGGAGGTCCAGGACAAATAAAAGGAAATACTTCTTCACACAGCGCATAGTTAAATTATGGAACTCACTACCAAAGAATGTAGTGATGGCCACCAATTTGGATGGCTTTAAAAGGAGGCTGGATAAATTCCTGGAGGCGAAGGCTATCCATGGCTACTAGCCCTGATGGTTGTGTGCTATCTCCAGTATTCGAGGCAGTAAGCCTGTGTGCACCAGTTGCTGGGGAACATGGGTGGGAGGGTGCTGCTGCACCATGTCCTGTTTGTTCATCTTTGGCTGGTGGCTGGTTGGCCACTGTGTGAACAGAGTGCTGGACTAGATGGACCCTTGGTCTGATCCAGCATCAAGGCACTTCATATTGACATATTATTGACAAATTAATATGCAAATGTGGTATAAAGACAAGGGCTGAACAGATGTTATGACAAAAAACAAACAAACAGGGGAAACTGAGCATCACTGACTGCTGACCATCAGTGTAAAAGCATGTGTCTTCCAAGCCAATGAAGCATTTCACCTGGATTCCCAGACAGTTCTTCTGTAGTAGTAGCATTTACACTCACAAAGCTGACTGTGAATTTCTGTGTCAGTATCTCTGAAGAAGAAAAAGAACATAAAAAGGAAGAATGCCATTTGGCTAAAACTTTAATCCTATCGCTATCATACCCATTGTTACCTAAACATTGATAACCACTGCACTTTATTTATTTATTTACCATATTTATATACTGCTCCCCATTGAAAATTTCGGAGCAGTGTACAAGATAAAATGAAAATAAAAACAGAATAAAACACTTAAAACAGATTTTAAAGGTAGCAAATACAGTGACGCATGGCTGGACATTAAGGAAAGGCTTCCTGGAATAAAGATGTTTTCAGAAGGCGCTGAAAGGAGTACAAAGTCAGCGCCTGCCTGACCTCCAGAGGCAGAGAATTCCATAGGAGGGGGGCCACCACGCTGAAGGCTCTTCCCCTGGTGGACTCCAATCGGAGGATGGATCTATGTGGAAATTTACAGAAATACTGCTTGCTTTAAAACCCACCCATGTTTTGGGCTGTTTATATATAGATAATATAAAACCTGAATATGCTTTATTTGTGATTATTGGAAGCCACACAGATGTGGCATAAAAAACATAGAGTCAGTGATGTTCTGCTGCTCCTTGCAGCCAATTCTGGCTTTCCTCTGCGTGGAATATACAGCAGACACATGGCAAAAGCTTAAAAGCCCATTGAACAATCTGTATGCAGTCAAACTCTGCTAATGTTTCAATAAGATTATGTCACAAAACCAACATACTAGAGGGGGGGAAAAAACCTCTGACTAAGCAATGCAAAAGAAAGATGATGGTACCTTCTGGACATATCGCTCCAGAAAGGACTTTGACTTTCATTTCAATTATTCTCTTGCCTTCCCATATGATCATATAATCTTCTGCAAAAATCACATCTCTACAAGCTGCACGCAAAGAAGAGACCAAATGGAACCAACAGTTAGTTTCACTGGAGGGTGTTACACTTGCATGAAAACTTGATTTTTATATGTAAAATTATGCTCAATTCATATTTACCTGTATCAGTGCAGCTACCTATATCTGTTGTTTTCGTCTCATGGGTAACCTGTGGTTTGATGTCATCTGGAAACAAAAATAATCATTTATTTATTTATTTATTTTACTTATTTTACAACCTACTCTTTTTAATAAAAAAAAACCCAACATACCTCCAGTACCGCCGTTTAGTGCTACATTTAGCAACATGCTCCCGTTTTCCTTGCAAGTAGTGAGACAATTAGATTCAAAATTCTGAAGGAAAGCGACAGGAGCATTTCTCGCACATTGCCCAGCTAGGAATTGCTACATTATGCAGTGGAAGAGAACAGAACATCAGATATATGTTTTGTACAATTTCTCCCACCCACTTACCACACACACACACACACATAAACTGTAAACACATAAAAAAAGAGACAATTCATGCCATTACCTGAGGCACTGTAAAATACTCATTTTGCATGGTCAGAATTGGATCGCCTTGTCTGTAACCGCTAAAAAGTTTTCCCGGAATGGTTTGAAAAGGAATCTTAAATGAAGAGACTTGGGTTGAAGATCTGCAAAATATATTTTGAAGGACACTTTTTGTATCACTTGTAAAACAGAAGACGTACGAACGTAAGAAAAGCCATACTGGATCAGGCCAACCCACAAGCAGGACATTCTCCCCAGAAGTTGGCGTAAATACTGGAGGCAGCATATAGCCATGAAAGGCGGAATCCAAAGAGATGTAGAGAAGTGTTATACTCATACCCTGCCCCAGATGTGCTGACCTGGAATCCAGGGATCAACCACACAATTTGGACCTACGCAGACTAGCTCTATGTATTCGTTCTATTCATGTAAGCACACCCAGTAGGTGGGGCTAGTACACACACACACACACACACACACACTCTATACCTGAGAGAGAGAGAGAGAGAGAGAGAGACCAGATGAGTTTCCATACTTACACAGACCCTTGATAGAAATAACCAAGGAAAGGCGTATTGTTAAGGGAAGACTGCACGCATAAGAAAGGAAACCAGTCTGGGGCATTGTTCCCTGGGTGGACAGAGCACAGCTGGTCAAAAGGTGGGTTGACATCTCCACCAAACACTCCTTTAAAACATGACCCACTGAACAGTTGCTTCATCTCTGGCGTGCATTCCTAGAAAGAAAGAAAGAAAGAAAGAAAGAAAGAAAGAAAGAAAGAAAGAAAGAATTATACTGAAGAGTTAGGCCCTGTGAGCAAGCTAACAAGACTGAGTAGCATCAGGGACAAAACTTGGAGGGAGGGAGGCCTGTAGCTCAGTGGCAGATTTGCATGCAGAAAGCCCCAGGTGCATCCTGAAAAGGCTGAGGTAGCAGGTGAGAGGAATGAGCTCTACCTGAGACTATGCCAGACACAGTGGACAATATGAAGCCAGATGGACAAATCATAGAATAGTAGAGTTGGAAGGGGCCTCTAAGGCCATCGAGTCCAACCCCCTGCTCAATGCAGGAATCCAGCCGAAAGCATCCCTGACAGATGGTTGCTCAGCTGCCTCTTGAAGGCCTCTAGGGTGGGAGAGCTCACCACCTCCCTAGGTAACTGGTTCCATTGTCATACTGCTCTAACAGTCAGGAGGTTTTTCCTGCTGTCCAGCCGGAATCTGGCTTCCTGTAACTTGAGCCCGTTATTCCGTGTCCTGCACTCTGGGATGATCGAGAGGAGATCCTGGCCTTCCTCTGTGTGACAACCTTTTAAGTATTTGAAGAGTGCTCTCATGTCTCCCCTCCATCTTCTCTTCTCCAGGCTAAACATGCCCAGTTCTTTCAGTCTCTCCTCATAGGGCTTTGTTTCCAGACCCCTGATCATCCTTGTTGCCCTCCTGTGAACACACTCCAGAGAACCTGGATAATAATCTGACCTGATAGTGGGCAACGTCTTATGTTCACCTACTGTATCTTGCACCCAGTCCTTAGTAAAGGCGAGGGAGGAGTGACACTTCAGAGGTGGCTCCTATTGCTTATCAATCTGGATGGACGGACGGACACACGCACACCGCTTTTTCATTAACCACACTTTTCATTTATTTTCTTCCTTACTAAATTCTTCCCCTAACAGAATAACCTATAGAAACAACTGTTGTTGGTTTATTACCCCATAGTACTGAATGTGAAGAGCAATGCACAGTTAGTTCCCTGGCAAATCATTTTACAGGCATGTTCCTTAAAGAAGCTTAACATGAATAATTGTTTTAGAAACGAAAGATAGAATTAGTACCAGATCACAGCAGCAACGGATATCACAGGCCCCTGCGGTGAGATTGCAGGGGCAATTGCCCAAAGGTTGAAACACTTGATTGGGGATCACTGTTGCATTATCTATTAAAGAAAAGAAGAAGAAAAGAAAGGACTTAGGGACTGAAACTTAGGGGATTCCTCTCTCATTGTTATATAGCATGCAGGAGACTGTCTGGATACATGGGGTGAGGGCAGACAGGGTGAAGAGCATATTTTAAGCCACCTTGTGAAGACAGCAGTCTTGAAAGGCACCTTAGAAACCTATTAAATAAATGAATATAGGCAAAGTTGCTTCTCCTCCACACACCCAACACATCATTTTTAAACTGATGGGGGCTGGATGGACACTCCTCTGGATCACAAACATTGTATTTAGTACATCAACAAGCTCTAAACTATAACACAAAGAGACAAGGACCCAAATACCGTCTGCTTTTCCGGTCGCATTTCCCAAGGACGTATTGGCATATATTTCAGCTTGGATCAACAGTTTGGCCACCACCTTCGAGTCTTGACAAGCTGAGACTTGCAAAGCTTCAACCAAGCACAGTGCCTCCACGCAGCAATCAGTGAGGTTCGCGGTGCACAGCTGCAGGTTCCTGGTCAAGCGCACCGTCACTCTGGAAACATTCTGAAACACACCGTTTGACCGCTAGTAATAAAACTTACTGTTACCCAAATTTGAACACAACTTGCTGAAAAACAACCTTGAACACCAATGGCAGTCTCTGTGTCAATAAAAACAGGGGAGATAAAATAGCAGTATTTTACTTGGGTCTCAGGCCCTAGTTAAGTGTGGTTCGCATTGCAGCTGTAGTGAGAAAACACCCGATGGCTATGTTCGGACAACACACTAATCCACGGTTTAGTGTGTTGTGTCCCATTCTGGGAACGGTTTAGTGTGTTGTGTCCCATTCTGGGAACGGTTTAGTGTGTTGTGTCCCATTCTGTTCCTATTACCCCACCCCACAGTTGATTAGCGTGTCGTCCGAACTCAGCCAATGACTTTTATAAACAACACGTGTACAAAGCGCTGTAGTTCTTCAGCGGCCATAGGAAGGAGCACATGGTATTTGGCATATGACTGTTATCTAATTTAGGGCACAATCCTATGCATGTTTAGACAGAATAAAGGCCTGCAACTCCCAGCATTCCCCAGGCTGCAAGGAGAATGCTAAGAGTTGTCAAGTCTTTTTTCTGTCTAAACATGCATCCTTAATCCCATGTAGAATTCCTTGCAGACTCTTAAGCCTGCATGCAGGGACTGTCTTGTTTAACTGATTGACTGTATGCCGCTCTGGAAGCTTTTCTGGCTAAGGAGTGGGATAAAAATACTTTAAATAAATAAAAATCCATTTCACCTACATGTGGGGGGAGGGAAGAGGAACTATAGAGGTCTCTTACGGTAGCCAGTTACAGGCAAAGCCCACAGGTCAATAACTAAGGTCAAAGGATTATACTTTTAAGGCCGGGGTAAGCACTTCCAGTTGTTGTTGGACTTCAATTCCCATCATCCCTCACCATTGGCTCTTCTGGCTAGGGCTGATGGGAATTGCAGTCCAACATGTGGAGAGCTGCATGTTGCCCACCCCTGCTTTAAGTTATTTAAAAGACACTGAAATGATGGAAACGGTTTTGGTACTAACCCCTTGATACGTGACATTCAAACTCCAGTCACCAGTTCTGTTTCTTCCACTACAGTCTTGCCGGGGCAACATTCCTAGAAAAGAGCAAAAACCAACTTTCAAATGTATTCTTTTCTCTCAAGCGTTCGTCTTAGTCACTGCCAGGGGTGATGGAAGCAAGAGAGAGACCATCTTACCAGCAGGGAAGTTCATAAACTCTCTAGTGATCTTTCAGGTAGAAAGTTGTCGCACAATTTCACATGCAATTTGAAAAATGGTTTTGAAGTAATCTTACCCGTCTCATTATCCGCTACAGCGATAGAGAAGACATCTGCAGGACTGCTGACCAAAGAAGCAGAGACGACAGTCCCAGACATGTGGATACGGGAAGGCCAAAAATCTAAAAATATAAATCAGTATTAGCATTTGCACCATAAAGAAACATCATCTAGGAAGCATTTTCCCCTTTCCTCTAAGAATAAAGCACTTTGTGAGTCAGTCTAAGTAATGTTTCTATTTACAAGTTTGAGCCACAGTTTAACTTAGGAAAATGTGCAGAAGCGTAGCAGTGTTGTTTCTTTTGATATTTTGTTCTGTGGGACTACTTCAAGCTATAGAACACAAGCCAGAGAACTGTATGACTGATTCCATGCATCTTACAAGGCTGGACTTACTACGGGGCTGGGGTTAGACCGTGAAAGGGGAAGCTGCTATCACAAGACTTTGGGCACATATCGCTCCATTTTCTTTATCGTGTAGCAACAGAGGTGGGCAATTTGTGCCCCCCTAGATGTTGTTGGACTGTAGCTCCCATCAGCCAGCATAACCAACGGTGAAAGATGATGAGAGCTGAAGTCCAACATCATTTGGAAGCCCAAAAATTGCTCACTTTTGGGCACATCCAGCAAAGCTGGGGTCATTTTTAGACATTATCTGTCACTGAGCTTTTTGGTATGTGTAACCAGAGGAGCACCTCTCTTTAAACCCCTTCACTCTTTTGAGAGAGAAATCTATTTATTTGCTTTGACAAGAGAATAGGTACACTTTAAAAAGGGGGGGGAACCTTTGTGAACAGACAGTTCAGTGAGCCAGTGTGGTGTAGTGGCTAGAGTGTCAGATTGGGAGTCTGGAGATCTGGGTTCTAGTCCCCACTCAGCCATGGAAACCCACTGGGTAACTTTGGGCCAGTCACAGACTCTCAGCCTAACCCACCTCACAGGATTGTTGTTGTGAGGATAAAGTGGAGAGGAGGAGGATTATGTACGCCGCCTTGGGTTCCTTGCAGGAAAAAAGGCGGGATATAAATGCAATAATAAATAATTTTTTAAAAGCGAATAAAGGCACAATCTCATGCATGCTTAGGTAGAAAACACGCAACAATGCCAATTGAGGTAGCCTGGGAGTTGTAGCATTTTCTCTGTCTAAACCTGCACAGGATTTCACCTGAAACCCATCATTATTAGTAGCATGGCTCACTGAAGCACGATTTAAAGATTAACTTCATAATACCCATTCCTCTGCCACCCCCAAAACCATCTTTTCCACATACAGAACCCTGCTAAGCACACTTCCCAGCAAAGGAAGTCCCGATGAGCTCAATAGGATAGGGCAACAGGCAGAAATAGAACAAGGCTGTTGTTGTTTTTCCTGCCATGGAGATGCCATGAAAGGGGAAATTTGCACCTGTTGGGTTCCTGCCTGTCACACACAGCTGTTAAACTTGAACACTTGAAGCAGCCTTCCCCAACCTGGCGCCCTCCATATGCGTTCGGGGTCCAACTACCATCAACCCCAGTCTGACTGGGGATGATGGGAGCTGCAGCCCAAACCATGCGGAGGGCACCAGGTTGGGGAAGGCTGAGTGGAAGGCACAGGAGCCCCCTCCAGGTGTGGAGACCAGGGCTTCTCACTACTTTTCCTACCCACCGGGATCCCCGTCCTGGGCCCGGGCCGTCAGAAGCAGCAGCAGCAGCAGACCCCAAAGCTGCCGCCGGGCGAGCATAGCCAGGCGCAGGCGCCGCTAAGACGGGCCGCTGCGGTGTAAGAAACAGGCCGCAGCCGCGACGGCCGCCATCTTGTCCGCGGCCTAGCCTGTTGCTATAGAAACGGCTGGGAGGAACCACGCCAGGCTGCCCCCTCTAAGGCGAAAAAAAGACCCCCGTGTGGCCCTTAAAATCCGACCCAAAGGGCTTGAAGGGGTGGCTGAGGGGGTGAAAGCGCCCGTCTTTAATAGGCAAGGGGGAAGCGCAAGCTTTGCCTTCACTGTTGGATCTCCCCCACCCCTCCTCGCTGTATAAGTGGTACGTTCCACACTGAGGCTCGCTGTCCTACAACTCCCATCATGCCTTCCGGCAGAAGTTCGCTGTTAACCTCTTTCATGGGATGGTTGGCATGCCAAAGGGCTGCAAGTTCGATTCGCGGCATTGCTAGGTAGGGCTGGGGATATAGGCTTCTACCTGAAACCCTGGAGAGTCCCTGCCAGGTTGCTGCTGTTTTCCAGATGTGCTGGTCTGTAAGTCCAAGCATGCTAAAACAAGCATGAAAAACAAGCAGTACACTGCTATGTAAAGTTTCAATGAATCAATACGAAATCAGTACAGTGGATCCACTTTTTCATGGCTCTTTGGCCCCACTGCTTACATTTCCACCACCACCATCACTGGACCCGTATGTATCTATAATGGCTGAAGAAATTGGCTAATCGTATGACTTTTAATCACTTACTTCTTGGATCTGCATTCATTTGCATGCGAATGGATAAATATTCTTAGGGTTTAATCCTATGCATGTTTAGACTGACCAAATTTCTACAACTCCCATCATTCCCAGTTGGCTGGGGAATTGTTAGGTCTTTGTTCTGTCTAAACATGCATAGGATTGAACCCTAAAAGGACCTTTCTTTTAGATGATGCCTGCATATGCATTACAAAAGGATCCACAGCAGAAGCAGCACTGCCTTCTCCCCTCTTGTGTGGAATAGGAGAGAAAATACCATCTCAGTTCTCTCTCTCTCTCTCTCTATAAAGACATTTGTATCCCACCCTATATCACAAGGATTTCAGGGCTTGTTTATTTAATCTTAAAGCTGTTGTTTTGGAATAAAAACATAGCTACTTCCATTTTTAATTACGGATTTGTACCCATGACGTGTTAACAAAATGTACTTTCCAGTCCCAAAGAAAAACATGCAAGCTCAAGAACGTTTTTGTAGCCCCAAAACATTCTGAAAGAAATCCAATGAATGACCTTGTGAAGTTGGCGGCAGAAGAAACCATGGAGATTGCCCCTTGCATTCCTCGTTTCTAACCAAGACATACTTGTACCTGTTGAACCGTGACAGATTTTGTTACCCCATACAAAGCTTATTACCAACAGGTCTCTAGCCTACAGATGTCAATGGTTAATCAGGACCCCTGCCCCCAAACACATCTATAGCATCACCTTAACCTCCATGAGATTACACATACAGCCTCATACAATATATATCTAGAAATAAATATTCTCCTCCCCCCCCCGCCAGCACGTGTTGGTCACTAAAGATGACCCTAACTTCTATTTTTTTCAAGGAAAGGCCCTTGCTAAGGACTTATGTTTGGACTACCGTAAGACGCTCTACATGGCACTACCACTGAGCACTATTGTTAGCCGCTTTGATCGCCATTTTTGGCAGAAAGGTGGGATATATATTAAATAAATAGTGTTGTGGCACCTTAAAGTTTTATCAAGGCAGAACTGTCCATGGACTAGCACCCACTTCATCATGAAAGCATCTGCCACAATAAGAGCTTCTCTACATTAACCCCAAAACCTGAACCCTTACTGGAGCTTTTTGCTTCCAGTTTCATTGTGGGATTACAATGGGTTTCTTTACACAGCAGACATGCAGTTTGAATCGAGGAAAGTCCTTCCTTGGCAAGTTCTATATGTTTCTGTGTGTTTCAATTTACAGCCACTAGATGGCGGTCATTATAGCACTCCGCTGGCATTTCAGAGCAGATAGATCAGAATAACATCCCTTTTTGCATTATCTCTGATCTTTTTGAAAGCAGGATAAAGGGGGGAAGCATGGGAGACATCCTAGACATTGATGACATCATGTAAAGGACCCACTAACTTCTGTAAGTGACCAATCACGAGCGTGCAATAAATCGCTTGTGTAGAAAACTCCAAAGGCTGCAATCTTATACATACTTACCAGGGAGAAAGCTTCACTGAACGCAGTAAGCCTTCCTTCTGAGTAAACACCAATAGGATGACACTGTAAATCTGTTAGTCTTTAAAGTCTCACGGAACCTTTTTCCATGTTTGTTTTAACAGCTTAATGCCTCCCTGGAATGTGCTACAAGCAGAAAATTCAGCCCAATTTCATTTGCTGCTGGTGTTTTATAATTTAAACTCCCAATTGACATAGCCAACCAAAAAGAGCACTGAAAAGTGTTTTCTACAGAGAATATACTTAAAATGGGGAACAGGATCCAGGGGAGAAAAGGAGAAGCTGGAAATAATCGGAGCTTTGTTCTGAAGGATTCAGGTTCACTGGGCTGACCTCCCTTGAAGATTGGATAAATGTTTAGTGGATGGTGTCAGTACAGTCCGGGGGGGGGGGGGAAGAGGATATATCCAACTGGCTCCAGCTGGTCAAGCAGGATATCTCCTCCCCCTGAGCCCTCCCCCTATCTGAAAGTAAGTTCTCTTTTGCAAGAGATTGCATTGAGTCCAGTGGTTCCAAGAGACAGGTGCCCACCACGTTCCCGGTGACATTGTTTGGCTTAGACAGCTGGGCAAAAGGCACGCAGCTGGGCATGGCTGTGGGCGCTGATCCGAGGATCTGCCTGTCGTTCTTATATCAGAACGATCCTTTCTATTCCCTCTGCCTTTCGGACTTGCTGTCGGCACCCCAGCGGGTGAAGAATAAGTTTCTCAAGGAGCAGAAGAACCTCGCCGTGGTAAGGTGACCGGTTTAATTGTCCTTCCGTATCGCTAAGAGAGTCACAGATTGTCTGGGTTTGGAACACCCGTAGATAGAAGCGCTCTTGGGCCCGTTAATTTATGGAACTCACTGCTGCAAGATGCAGTGATGGCCATGAGTTTAGATGGTTTCAAAAGATTAGGCAAATTCATGGAGAAGACTATCAGAGGCTACTAGTCATGGCAGGTAGAGCCTGCAACAAAATGTTGCAACAGGCAGTGCTTCTTTTCAGGATGCCAGCCATACCCTTTTTCCAGGAGACTCCACTACATTCCTTTCCCCACACCCAGGTTTTCCAATTCTCCTCTCCAACAGACAGCATTCTGTGGCCATGAAGGGTTGTTTTGTGTTTTAATTTTTGCAAACCTTGATTTCCCCCAAAACCTGCTGATACCTCCTCCTTGTTTTGGCTACATAAGAACCTGCATTCAGAGAATGATTTTGTTACTAATAGATAAGATAACAGATATGCAAACTCCAGGGCTGGAGACACTACACCACTGAGTGCCCATTACTGGGAAGCAACAGTGAGGAAAGTCTGTTGTAACCTTCCTGTACTGCTTGATGTGCAGCATCCAATTGGCCACTAAAGTAAATAGGAGTCTGGAACAGCAATTCCTCAGCCCAAAGAGGAGACTGCAGTGAAGAATCAAGTGCCTGAATGTGCATTTTTCCTCCTCCCTCCCAATCCCCTTTCCTTTTGTGTCGTGTTTTTTAGATTGTAAGCCTGTGGGCAGGGACCGTCTTAAGAAACATCTTTGCAAGCCACCTTGGGAATCCTTTTGACTAAAGGGTGGGATAAAACATTAAATTTCTTAGATGACTACATGCTTTCTCTTCATCTTTCCTTCCTCATCCCCAGACCGTAAAAAAACTGGAACACCAAAAGCAGAGCAGACTGAGACAACTCAACGAGGAGGAAAAGCAGTTTCGTCTGCATATGTTAAAGAAATTAGCCCCAAGGGTCACCGTCAGCAGAGGGTCATCCATTGGCATAGAAAGGCTTTCCAACATCCCGTTTTCTTCTCTAGCTTCAAGTAAGAGCAGCTGGAAGAACCAAGACATCAAGTATTCTGACAAACCAAATACCGGCTTCTTTTCAACTGCCAGCCATGAGCTCCCGGCAACCCACACGCCAAAGTTTTGCAAAGTAAGCTTAGCACCCGGGGAGAACTGGAGCTTTGAAACAGAGCGTCTGAAACGAACAAAACAGCGCCTTTTTAAAAAGTGAAAGCACCCCAAATGGAAGTACCTAAGTTCATTGGAAGTTACCGTGATTACGATTTATTATTACATAGTTAAAATTAAACCAGGTGTAGCCATTTCGGGAACCCTCTGGGGCCAGATTTTGCCCTGGGCAGAGGTTTTTCACATTGAACACGTAGGATTACAGCGTCAATCGCCCTTGAAGCAAGCCAGTGTGTTCAAAAGCAAACAAAATGTGTTTTAGCAAGCTGAACCTCTGAACTGACCCTATATTTTCAACCCTACAGGCAACTGACTCATATTCCCCAGGTGTTGTGGCTGCCAATATATACAAACACCTACAGAACAAGAAGCAACTGATAAAAAGTGAAAGGTGGGATAAAAGGTGCCTCTCCTCGGACACGCAGCACCATCCAGATTTTCATGAAACCATCAGCAAAGGCAATTAGGGTTTGAAATTGAGAGGTACTAACTGCCTGTGTTCCACATCATTAGCAAGTTAATTCTCAATGCCCGTTGCAAGATGATTTAGTTCTAAGAATAATTCTGTTATTAATATGGAAATCGAACGAGAGGCGATGTGAACTGAGAAGAATTTAAGACGACGCTGCACTCATCAACAAGCAATGTAGGCTTCTGAACAACGATCACCTACAAGTGACAAGCCGTGGATATTGAAAATAATTCTTTTTTTTTTTCCTTTCCAGGTCATGAATGGGTCATAAAACTTCAGCCGGCAAAAAAGTGCAGCGGCAGCTAAGTCTTGAAACTGGGGCTGTTTTTTCAGAGCATGTCATTCTGTTGTTCCTTAGCTTTGTTGGCTTCTGATCCATTTCTGAGACTAATTTAAAGTGGTTATTATGAGGGAAGGGGCCAGCTGGCCCCCCAGGGGCTCCTTCCAAAAGGAGTCAAATTAATTTCCAAAACGTTAAAAGCAGAGTGGCTAGTTCTGTGAGTCAAGACGTCATTTGTATGCCACTCACCTTGCTCCTGATTTTATTATATGAAACTGATTGTAATCATTTGGGCTGTTTTACTGTAATTTGAACTGTTTCTTTTTTAAAAAAAAAATGTGTTATGCATTTTGTGAACTTATTTTTGCTGCATTCAGACAACACAATAACCCACAGTTCGACAACAATCCACGGTTCTACAACAGCCCACACTCAGGCCGGATCTACACTACTGCTTTAAAGCGCTTTATAACAGTTATAAAGTGTTTTAACGCAAAGATTACTGCAGACGCTGACTGCAGCCAGGAAATCAGAAGACGTTTACTTCTTGGGAGGAGAGCAATGACAAATCTTGATAAAATAGTTAAGAGCAGAGACACCACACTGACAACAAAGGTCCGCATAGTTAAAGCAATGGTATTCCCCGTAGTAACCTATGGCTGCGAGAGCTAGACCATAAGGAAAGCTGAGCGAAGGAAGATAGACGCTTTTGAACTGTGGTGCTGGAGGAAAATTCTGAGAGTGCCTTGGACTGCAAGAAGATCCAACCAGTCCATACTCCAGGAAATAAAGCCAGACTGCTCACTTGAGGGAATGGTATTAAAGGCACAACTGAAGTACTTTGGCCACATAATGAGAAGATAGGACACCCTGGAGAAGAGGCTGATGCTAGGGAAAGTGGAAGGCAAAAGGAAGAGGGGCCGACCAAAGGCAAGATGGATGGATGATATTCTGGAGGTGACAGACTTGACCTTGGGGGAGCTAGGGGTAGCAACGGCCGACAGAAAGCTCTGGCGTGGGCTGGTCCATGAAGTCACGAAGAGTCGGAAACGACTGAACGAATAAACAACAAAAAACAAACAAAAGCGCTTTAAAGCAATAGTGTAGATCCGGCCTCAGTTACACTAACCCACGCTCTGTGATGAAGTGTGGCTTGTTTTGAACCGTGGGTTATCGTGTTGTCTGAACGCAGCCTATTTTAAAAAGAAAAGTGGGGTATAAGTTTTTCAATTAATAAAAGTTGGGCACACCATTAGTGGGGCTGTGGGATAATGCACTCACTCACCCATCCTCTCCTCTTGCACATAAACCTCCCACATTCCCCCTCTACACTAGTTTGGTATTACAGCTATCACCAACCATGGTTAAGGGAATAGTAACCCTGGCGCAGAGTGCTCCTGAAATCCCAATGAAGAACCCTTTACTAGGTTAGCACGAAGTCAGGCACAGTATTGTACTAGGGTGGGAGGAATTTGCATGTGATGGCAGTGTCAGAGACCACCACACACCCCTCTAAGTCACCTATGAATATGCCTTGATTAACCCTTTGCCTATATGGGACTTGTCCATACTAAAAATCATTCTGTAAATCCAAGCTACAGAAAAGATTGTTTTTTTTCTGTTTTATACATCCCAATCTGTTTTCCTAGGAACGGTTTATTAAGGAAAAGTTACAAAACAGTGTTAAAACAGAACAGCCTTTAGCTGGCAAACAGTAAAAGAGTCAGTATAGCACACAGGTCCGTCAATAAATTATAGAGGCTTTTTTTTTTTTAATGGCTCCTACCGGACTGCCAAGTGGAACGTACACTTTTAGATTTGGGCTCAGGAAGCAAAGGGCACCCCATTTTTCAAAGGAAGAAAAGAGCAGTGTTTTGGCTGCACTGAAGCTGTGTCAACGCTCAGGGAAATAAAATCACACGGCAAATGGTCACTGTCAGAGGGACAGAAAAGGAGAACAAGGACGTTGCAGACTCAACACTCACCAGATTTTTCCAATGCAGTTGGCCAAAATGTGAAGAAGGATAAACCAGAGCGGCTTTCCTCAACCTGGTGTCCCCCCCAATGTTTGGGACTACAAATCCCATCATCTCCAACCACCACCCATGCTAGCTGGGGAGGCCCAAAACCTCTGGCAGACAACAGTTTGGAGAAGGCTGCCACATAGTATTAAGTTTGCTAGTACCTAAGCCAGCGTGGAAGACGGGACTCTCTCCAGTTTCCAAAACACAACCCACCTGTTTCCAAGTAGGATCTGCCTTTGTCGGAACCTTCACTCTGTTAGATAACGGATCTTTCACTATTCAGAAAGGAAAACGTGTGGCCGATTTTCATGAACGAAGCGATCAAGCTGTTGCTGGGCTGCTTTAAGTGGCAGCAGAACGCTGGGGAACATCTCAAACTCCTCCGCCGGAAAAAAAGGCTGGCTGGTTTCACGGCGTCAGCGCAAGACGTGGCTGTTTAGAAGAGACTAAAATACGCCTGAAAGGGGAAACTTAGAAACATCTAAGAGTCCTTGCTAACTGTTTCGAAGAGCTTCGCTCAGAGCAGTCAAGCATCCCATGCTGCTGCAATCTTTCATTGGGGCAGTTCTCTCTCTCTCTCTCTCTCTCTCTCAACTCAAAAATGGCTCTGCAGGTCCAGCCCAGGAGCCCTGAAATTTCAGTCCTTGGGAATAGAGGGAATTAGATTTCTACTCATTTATTTATTTAAAACATTTGTATCCCGCCCTATATCATTAAGATCTCAGGGCGGTGTACTTAAATTTAACGGGGCTTTCATTTTGGAAGGAAGGTGTCGAGGTTTAAATGAGCTTGTTCTGCTAGGCATTGGTCCAAGGATCTAATAGAGGAGCTTGACACCACACACTTGGTGTTGTACATTTCTGCCTTCATATCTCCACCAGCTGCAGTTGTGGGTTCCAGGCAGTTGCAGATGAAGCATGATGACTTTATAACACGCATTACAAGCTAGCGTTATCACTTGTCGCTGAAGAGACTGGTTTTGTGCTAACTTATGCAAATGTCCCGAAACGTTTAGTCCTCGGCCTGCCCATTTTAATACAGGTCTCTCCTTTCTGTTATCCTGGAAACATCATTGGTAGTTTCACGGCAACGACCCAAGCCATGGAATTGCAGCCGGAAGGCAGCAGGCATTAACAGTACCATTAGATGGCAAATTTAAGTTTCTTTTTCTTTGCTTTCATGACAGCCGGCAGTGAAATCTTAAAGGCAGTCCTGAAAGGAGAGACGAGAGTTGATAAGAACAGTGCATGTTCTGTGTACTCCAGAATAAAAATAAAAATTCTGCCTACAGAAAATCCTAAAATATGCACCCAGAATAAAGCATGCACATCCAGCTAAACTTGCAAGTATCTGTATGCTCTGTCTACATGGGTTTTTGCCTCCAAAATTGGTAATGCTATGCATTTCTGCTCAAAAGTACAGTCTCCCAAGGTGAACGAGGAAAATGTGCAGAGAATTGTTGCCTTAAGGCATAATTCTGTGCATGTTTACGCAGAACTTTTATTTTATTTTTTACAAGTGGCTGGGGCATGCCGGAAGTTGTAGAACTTTTTCTATCTAAACGTGCAAAGCCCTCCCTTTGCAACAACAAGGGCTAGAAGCTTGTTTTGTTTTTAAAACCAAGAGGGCAGAAGAGATAGCACCCTGCCTGCGGCGTCTTTAAAAGGTTCTCTCAAGGACACTTACTCGCAAGTCGTGCAAATTGGACTGAAGTTGCAGAAGACTGGAAAATAAGGAACAGATACATTCTGATTAATCTAACTGTTTTAAGGTCACAGAAACCAAGCAAAACCCAAGAAAGACAATTGGATAAAGCTTACTTGACAGACACACAGAGCAGACGTAACCGATTTCAATGAGGTTTCGGTGGCAGAAGCAAGCGGCCCGGTAGTCGACGTGAACAGAGGGTGGGAGGATCAGCTGAGATCTTTGCTCTTGGTCGGGCAGATATACCCACTGTAATAATAACAGAGTTTAGAGCCTAGGAGAAAGCTGCTAGGTTAGAGTAAGGGTGGGTGAAGCTAGATCAGGATGTATAAGTAGATCACTGGATGATATGTAGTAGATTGGCAAGGGATTCTGTGTCTCCCAATTATTTGTGTGCAGAAGAAGCCGAACGGAAAGGGGTGGAACCAACAATTGGAGTTCTTAAAGAATGTTATTAAACTTTCTTCTATATCGTTGTATCTTGATGTGTCAATCTTCAGTTTTAAATTTCTGGCTGAATATATAATATGTTTAAAAACGTTTTATATAGCTTTCAATGGTATGTCTTTTAAGAGTATTTTATATAACATTTTAAATATCTTGAGTTTTGCAAGTACTTTTACATACATTTTGTATAGGAATATCTCTCTTTCAGTACTTATTCTCTCTTTCTAAAATGTATATGTCTTTATCATGTTTTTAGACTGCCCTGAGGAAGGACCCAAGTTTTTGGAGTCCGAAACGCATTGGCTTGTCTGAATAAACATAATTTCAAGAAAAGCTTATCAAAATAACATTCTCGAAGAACTCCATTTTTGGGTTCCACCCCCTGCCGTTTGGCTTCTTCTGCACTCTCCCAATTATTTAACAATTGCAACAAAAAGGGATTCCCCGCCCCCTCACCTCTTAAGTTAGGCTGCTAGAGTCCCTGATCTGTAGTCCGTCAGATGTGGATTTGTACTTTTATATGGGGGTCATCCCAGTATGTGACTACTTATTATTATTATAATTATAATTGTTATCAGTGGAATTTTAGTATGCTTTTAGGATGTTTTTTTAGGATGTTTTAACAAGATATACTATGTTTTTAAATCAGTATTTTATGTATTTTATACTTACTGCTGTGCCTCGCCTCGATCAAAATGGAGAGGCGGGTAAGAAATAAAATTATTATTATTATCATTATTATTATTATTTGGGATACAGTTGGTAATTGGCTTTGCCCGATGAGATTCCATTTGGCATCTGTCTCCACATCCTAAGATGCTGCTTTATTTTACTTATTTGAAATGCTTATGCCATTTATTTATTTATTTGAAATTCTTCCTCCAAAAGGAGCATGGAGCAGCTTATAATATTAATAAAACAGGTACCAATATAACGACAATAAAATGCTACAAACAAAACAATTTAAAATGCAGCAATAACCTAACCCCAAAACACCAAAATCAACAGGTCAGGAGTCAAATGCTTCTGTAAATTAAAAAAGTTCTTTAGCTGATGTTTAAAAGTATTCACAGTGGGGGCTAATCACACCTCTTGGGAGGGAGTTCCACAAATGGGAGAGAGGGGGCTGCATTTGAGAATGCCCTATCTTGCATCCCCACCTCATTTATTGGGGAAATGCAGGTACTTTGTACCTGGTTGGTAGGGTTCTAGTTTTTTAAAAAAGCAAGGTAAAACCCAGAAGTCTGAGGTCTGCCCACTCCTGGATGAGAAGACTAAGAACAAAAGCTTACTAGGTTAGGCCAAAGTCGGCCTAACCTGGTATTCTGCTTCTGAGGGTGGTTCACCAGAGGCCCTAAGAAGCTGACAAACAGGATGCAAAGGTGATAACTGTCCATCTGCTCTCCCTTGAAAGGAGGAATTGTAGAAGTATAGCTTCCAAATCACGTGAGGTCCTGGTTCCTCTCTATTCGGCCCTGGTTAGGCCTCATCTAGAGTATTGCGTCCAGTTCTGGGCTCCACAATTCAAGAAGGACGCAGACAAGCTGGAGCGTGTTCAGAGGAGGGCAACCAGGATGATCAGGGGTCTGGAAACAAAGCCCTATGAAGAGAGACTGAAAGAACTGGGCATGTTTAGCCTGGAGAAGAGAAGACTGAGGGGAGACATGATAGCACTCTTCAAATACTTAAAAGGTTGTACACAGAGGACGGCCAGGATCTCTTCTCGATCCTTCCAGAGTGCAGGACACGGAATAACGGGCTCAAGTTAAAGGAAGCCAGATTCCAGCTGGACATCAGGAAAAACTTCCTGACTGTTAGAGCAGTGCGACAATGGAATTAGTGACCTAGGGAGGTTGTGGGCTCTCCCACACTAGAGGCCTTCAAGAGGCAGCTGGACAAGCATCTGTCGGGGATGCTTTGGGGTGGATTCCTGCATTGAGCGGGGGGTTGGACTCGATGGCCTTGTGGGCCCCTTCCAACTCTGCTATTCTATCTCCAAGTCAAAACATCATCCAAGGAAGCAAAAGGTTTTGGCATCCTGTTAGTGAAGAAGGGAAAATAGCATTTTCCCACATGACCTGAAATCCCCACTGTCGCCTCAGCGATGTTTCTAGGGGGGTCATTAGCAAAGCGGTTCTAGAACACGTTTAGAGGGTGTTGTAAAAATCAAACTCACCAGCAAATACTGCAGAAGAGATGGCATATGGGGGACTTTCAAGTAGATACCACCAGTAATATCACAAGCCTGGAAAAGAGGGCATGATGCATTTTGAAAGAGCGGTGCACTTTGCTAGAAGGTTGAAACGTCTCTCCTAAGGATTAGTTACTGGCAAAAACAGCTTTACGCTCAAAGATGCTGGTTTATCTTGACCCTTGTCCTTTTTCCTGGAATGCAGTCCGGAGAGCTCCCCCAAAATGCAATTAAACTGTTGGGCTGGAAGAAGTTCAACACCCCCTGATTTAGATAGTATTGAACTAGGTGAACCAACTCTCTGATTGCTATGTTTCTGAAGCTACTTAGTAATACCCTGAGTTAAAAAGCAAGTCCCTCGACCTCATGGCTGTGAAAATAATGTCACAAATTATTTTCGCAGTCATGAGGTTTAGGTTCTTGCTCTTTATTTGCCAGAGGTCTCGATATCCTAAAACGTATCTTAAGGTCTAACAGTCCAATCAACGGCTAAAAATCCCAGAGTAAAAATATTCCTCCATATTCAGAACTGTGTGCAAACACTGTAAATCATATGGAGTTATAATCCTCACATGCTTGCAGCTGCAATTTTTTTTATGGAGATTCTGGACACTGAACAAAATGTTGCCGAAGTTCTAATCACTTTTGCAGGACACGTTCCAGTAAAGCTAGGCCACTCGATATACATTATGTAATCAACCAATATCCATTATTATAAAGCATACATCATACCTGCTGCAAGAGCCCCGAATCAGAGTCCAAAACACAGGCATCAATCAAAATATTCTGCAAAAAAAGGAACCGGGAGAAAAGAAGAAATGTTAGCATAAGAGAGATTCCAAATCTGAAGCAAACAAACTTGGCTACTTTTCAGTGGGCCGGTTCACACATAACGACAGCAAATTGTTGGGTTAATTAACCCAGGGTTTGCTGCATCATGTGCCAGGCATGTTCCACCACCATTTTGTACATGCAACCCCCAAGCATGCTGATCTGAACCTGACCTCTGTAGCCTAATTGTGGGTTAAACAACCCATAGTTAACCTAGCAACTAACTGAGGTTAACTGAGGGTTGTTTGACCCATGATTAATGTATAGTGTCCGTATTTGGACGTCACGTAGCAACCTCTGGTCAGCCTGATTGGAGGGTGTGAAAAAACAGCCAAAGGGAGGAGTCCTCCATGAAAGGGGAGTGGGGGGTGGGCGCTAAGAAACTGTTGCTTGCCCAAGTTTACCTAGTAGGTTCTTTTAGATGGAGATGGCATGGCTGTGAGGAGTTGAGAAGCTTTCACTTCTAGCTTAGATTAACTGCAGTTTGCCGTGCCATCCCAACCTGACAAACTATGGTTACTCTTAACTACGATTAGTGGACATAAGCTAACTGCAAACAACAGTTCAAGAAGCTGGTTTACTTCAACAAACCACAGTTGAGATTATCCAGGTTGGAACGGCATGCTTAACTGCAGTTAACCTAAAACAGAAGTGAAATTTTCCAGTCTTTCCTCACAGCCGTACAGGAAGAGAGGGAAGGCAAGTGAACTGGGCCAGTGAGTTCATGACAGAGGCAAGCAATAATGTGCATTCTGGTCTGACAGCTGATGCCGCAAGAAACCTGTCTGACTATAAAGGTGCCACTAAACTCTTTTTTGTGTCTATGTTTTAGCCATCAGCTCCTTCTCCACTACTTGGTAATGACACAGAGCAAGTCATTTAAAAACAGGGCTAGGAGTATAACGTATAAAAATGCATATATAACTATAGGGGTTGTGAAAGGCTCTTGGAGTCACCTGCTTCTGGGCTGCAAAGATCACATTCATAAAGTTCATATACTGCAACGCACTGTCTTCAGCGGCTTTTATGACCTGGATAAAGAAATTAGCATCGCCTAAGTCTCTAGATCTTCTATTCAGTAGAATCTACTGCGCTTGAATAGCTGTCAAGGAAATCAGAAATGTCTTACCAAAATCCTGGATTTAATTTCTTGTCCAGCTACATATTGAATGGGAGAAGAGGAAGAGAAAAATATTATTGCCTCTAAGCCAATACCTCTACATGCCCTCAAGGCACAGGGTCTAGCTTGGCAAGCTATGCTATAGTTGTGCTGTATCCTTTGGGGTTTTTAACAAGGTTTAAGGCAATAGATCATGCTGCAGTGCTAACCCTAATAAAGTATTATGTCTGCATGGGCCAAATGTGCAGCCAGGACCTGCACAGATCAAGAAATAGTTCTGACAGCAGTAAACCCATTACATTCAGAGTAATAAAACTGAAATAATGACTCAAACCAGACTTGAAAGCCACTATTTTTTAAAAAAAAACCCTCTTCTTTTGACATTTGTTTGTTTGAAATAACTCAACCATAGTTTGGAAAAAGTTAGAAAACTGTACCTGTTCCTGCTTTAATCATCCTGTGAATATCTGACATATACAATATTCAGGAATCCATTATTTAAAAAAATAGAGTACTCAGTGCAACCCTCCTCCCCACCCAGGCATAATTACGCAAGATAAATGTGTCACCTGGACTAGGTAGACAAGTACTCAGATCTGATATGAGACAGTTTCTTTAGATTATTCACACTATGAATAAATAAGTTCAGTGCGACTTTTTTTAAAAAAAATTCTTCAGATCTCTTCCCACCTTTTCCTTTAAACTTTTGGCTTAACTCCTTAATTTCCCTACCGCCCCCTCCCTTTGTCCATCTCTCCCTCCCTTATTGTCTTCCTCACTGTCAAAATTTATATTGTAGGTTCTTGGGGAACAGAGATTTGCCTCTTTTTTGCTCATGAAACTCTAAAAATCGACATACAGTGATAATTATGATCTTCTCCATGGTGACGAACGTAGAAATAGCTGCAGAAAATATCTTCATGCTTTGGTTTTGAAATGATAGAAGATCATTTTGGGTTTCAAAAGGATACAGCAAAGTGCTTTAGCGAGAGATCCTGCCAGTAACGTTTCAGTCTGCTGCCCTTTTATTTCCGCTGCAATCAAAAAAGAAAAAGAAACCACGGATTGCATTTTGCTGTCTTGAGTACACCTTGCTTGTTCCACATTATGCTTTTACCACGGACAGCTGCTTACTTCAGTAAAAATCAATAACCATTTGCCATGGACCACTGTCATACGAGAAAAGACTAAAAAGAACATATTATTCCCTTCCTCATAGCCTTTTAAAGAGAGTCTGCTTAAGAGGACTTTTAAAAAATCCTGTTATGCTAAGTTTCTCTAAGATATTTTATTTAAAAAAAAGATGTTTGAGCTCCTACATGCGAGCACACCCACACCCACACCCCATGGGAACCTCTAATAGCCAAAGATAAAACCAGATATTATTTAATAATACAGCCTTATCCAACTGGGTCGTTGGACTACAACTACCATCGTCCCCAGCCAGCATTGCCCACCCAGACGCTAGGGAACACAGTGAACAGAACCAGAGGTTCATCTTACTGTTGGTCATGAGGTCATTGATTTCCTCTGCAATGGTTTCATTGATGGTCGTTAATAACTCATACTTTCCATCCTTGCTGCCCGAAATATTAGATTCCCCAGACTCTCCAAAGAGATCTACAGCTGCCCAACGCTTTCCAGGGTACAGGAAACGGCTATGAGAAATGTACGTAGAAGATTAAGCTGCGTTAAGCATTCAAGAACTCTATTGCCACAATTAATACGAAGCACCAGACAACAAAACATTAGACGTACAATGTGCGTTTCAGGGAGAAGAAAGAAATAGTGCGTTCTTTTGTTCCTATTCACTTTTAGTGTACATGCTTTACCATTCTTATTTATTTATTTAAAGTATTTTTCCCCTGCTCTTCAGATGAAAAGGCTCCCAGAGCAGCTTACATAAAATCAGTCTAAAAAAATTTGTAAGCTTCCTGCCTGGAAGCTTACAAACTAAAAGGCACAACACAAAAGGAAGAAGGGGAGGGAAGGGGAAAGGAAACTCAGGCACCAAGTCATAAAGTTAAATAGCAGTTCTTATGATGACCAGCTGGAATGGAAACAGTTCAGGGAGAGGAGGAGTCCGATGAAGCTGGGCTTTGAACAGAGCTGATGCAGTGGCCCTGCTTCCCATCTCGCTCTCTCTGCTGCAGCCAAATGGAACAGGTGCTGTTTTCACTCACTTATCCTCACATCAACACGGCGAGGTAGGTTAGGCCAACTGTGTGCTTTGTCACTCATACACTCACCTAGGGCGAGTACCCACAAGCCTCTAGGTGAGCACCAAGATGCATGAATTCCCTTGCTGGCTTGGACTAAGCATCCCATTTCCAAAATGTGGGCCGCCAAATGAGCAGTTTAAAGCCAAGCAAGGCTGAGACAGCCATCCCATCACTCTTTATCACCAGAATACTGAACTGCACATGTGCCCTTCCTATATCTACCCACCACTACTCTCCCTCAGGTGCGCGACATTACAAAAAACTACAATACCTTTCTTGTATATGGCTGGCTATCACAGCGAGTTTGTTGTTGCGGTTCATGAACAAGTGTGAGTTTCCCAATACCATGGTTGCATCGAGGCATTTTGATAATGTAAGCTGCAAAGAGAGGAGAAGGGAGGGAAATTATTATAGTCCAGAATCATGCACAAAGAGAAATTAAATCTGAGAGGATCTCATCAAACCGTATTTATCCTGAGAAATCTTATAATTTTTTTTTTAATGTAAACAAAGCCCAAGTCGCACATCAATGCATCATTCATCACAGTTTGAAAAAGGAACATAAAATTGTACATGCAAATGTCGGCTCACTAGTAGTACAGTTAGGTTATAGTACTACTACTAAAAGTTGTATAATCATCATCATCATCATCATCTGCCTCTCCCTCTAGATCAAGGCGGGGTACAACACAAATGCAAAACACCATAAAATACATAGAATTGATTAAAACATATAAAACTAATACATTATTAAAAGCAGCACATTATTAAAAGGCATTTTTAAATTCTACTGGGTAGGCCTGCCGGAAGAGATCAGTCTTTATGGCTTTCTTAAATTCCGAAAAACTGTTAAGTTGACGAATCTCTCCTGGCAGGCCATTCTACAACCTTGAAATAGATTACAAATACAATGGAAACATCTTACCTCTGATCCTGCTAATGTTTGCTTTCCCCACCAGATAGGGTTTGTGTCAACTACAACGACTAGGAGATTCAGCTCATCATCTAAAGAAAAAGAAATTACACCCCCCCAAAGACATTTACAATCTCTAAGTCCAATTTGTTTTGTTGTCTCTAATCATGTAGAGGCAGAAGAGCCTAGTTTGCACAAACACACATAAAAAGGGGTATCAAAAGAGCTTCCAGCACCCTTTTCAAAAAGGCATGGCAGCATCTCAGGAATCACATTTGTTTCTTGAGATGCAAGAACACCAGAAAGGAAACACAGGTCAAATCAATCTTCTAGTTAGTACAAATCCTATTAGCTTACAAAGAGAACATGGAGCAGTGTGTGCCTAGTTCTGATTTGCAAAGCATCCTTTAAAAGAAAAGAAACTGCTGTCTCCGGTCCATTTGATTTCGCTTTTTAAGCAGAAGCAAAGCTCCTCCATGAAGAATAGTAAGCCAAGGGCAAGGGCAGAACCAAGGAATCTTCTACAAAAATATTATTAGTAAAAGGTTTATTAAAGTGCACTTTAATAAACCTTTTACTAATAATATTTTTGTAGAAGATCCCTTGGTTCCGCCCTTGCCCTTGGCTTATTTTTTTACTCCCCTACAGGGTTTTCCTTCTTTTCGCACTCCTCCATGAAGAAGACACAAAAAAGGTACAATAGCACCTTACAGAGCAACAGCTTTATAACGGCATAAGCTTTCATCAGTCACAGGAAGCATTATCCTCACATTGGCAGATTTTTTCTAAAAACAGATATGGTGGGATAATTATAAACGGTGGGGCCAAGACCCTATGGAATACTAGAAGTATAGCCTGTAACACAAAGAAAGGCATCCTTCGCATGCTCAGAAACATTTTCACAACTTAAGAGAAATCAGATCAATGGCTCATCAAGGCCAGCACCCAAACAATGGCAAGGCATGTGCCCTCTCTCATGCTAGCACCAACCCCCAACTGAAGCTGCCTCTACCTCACCTAACATAGCGACTACCTCGCAGGCCCCCGCTCTCCTCCGTGAGGTCATTTCATCCCCTTTTAAAACCCATTAAACTGGCTCATCATTCCATCACGCAGCAGTGAGTTCCACAAAACATGCATTAATTAAAACCCTAATTTGCTCCCCCCCCTTTTTTTATCCTATTAGTTACGTTTTTCTGGGAAGGGGGAGACTGGAAGGGGGAGCACTCTGCACATGTTCAGAGGCAATCACACTGAAAAGCCTGAACTTCTAAAAAAATAATAATAATGGGAATTTGACAAGTGTGTGTAAGACTCTCCCCAAAATCACCTAACTCAGCAAAAATACAAAACAGGAATTTGAATTTTGGTCCGTCCCCACATCTTATCCTGCAGGTGGTCCTGGGGGTGGGAGAAAGCAACTGGGACCTCAGACTCACCGCCACTCATAGCGCCCAGCAGCAGGCACAAGCCAACACTTCCGTCGCCCCAAAGTGACGTCACGATCGCGTCCGCTTGTAGTCACCGTCTGACTTCTCGTTTTTCTTCCCTCTTCCGGAAGCGGGTGCATCCCGAAAGGCTTCCGGCGAAGGCAAGTGGCGCCGTGACAAAGGTTCCGCCTCAGCGGCAGCGTGGCTTAGGATAGCTTCGCGCGACACCTTTTCCCGCACCATGAACGAAACAGGTGAGGCAGGCAACCCCCGTTCCAATTTATTTAAAATATTCTTTTGGTTTTAATTTGGCCTTTGGGGGTTGTGCCCTGCTGAAATTTGGACAGTTCCTAGGGTCGTCATCAGAGCAAAACACAGGATGGGGTTGGGCGGATTATGCTTGATCAATTTGTATTTATTTATTTATTTGTTTGTTTATTTATTACATTTCTATACCGCCCAATAGCCGGAGCTCTCTGGGCGGTTCACAAAAGGAAAACAAGGAAAATCAAGGAAAAGGACACCAAGGAAAACAAACAGCACAAAATGTTTTGCTTGACTATCCTATATGAGCATTTGGTTTGTTGAAATGATAATAATTCATTATGATTATTTGCAATAGCAAATTATAATAAAAGCGTCCTGTATTCTATTGCTTTTCCTGGCTTTTGTATTGTATGCTGGAACTGTCATTCAAAGAGTTCCCGTACCTGAGGCATGGAGGGATTTGCTTTATAATACCATTTAGCTTGCACTGCAGCAAGGAGCAGCGCTCTCCAGGTTTGGGGGCAGGATTCTGAGGCAGAGGAACATTGCTGGGCAAAGAGATCATATCAGGAGCCCTGCTGGATCAAGACCAAGGGTCTATCCAGTCCAGCAGACTATTCACACAGTGGCCAACCAGCTGTTGACCAGGGAACCACAAGCAGGACATGATGCAACATGCAGATGTTCAGCAGGACTTGCTTTTTGCCACAGGATGACCCAGTGCTGCACCTGTTAGATTACCCCCTGTCACATAATTGTGACAGGTACGGGAGAGCAGCCAGAATAATGAACACTTGTTTGTAGCCCAGCAAATGCACTTCGTAGGAAAGGTATCAACTTCTCTATTGTAGAGGTTCCAAATATTACAGCACACAAGTTAAACCATGTGCATAATATTTTAATGTGGAACTAGAGCTTGTGAGATATGGATGCAGAACTTTAGTCACTCTCTCTCCTTTTTCTGTGCTCCTCCTCCTCTTTTTTCCAGAGTTGGCGGAAGCCTTTAACACCCAGATGAGGCAGGACCCAGATGTCGCCTCTGCTGTGGCCGCTATCCATGTCCTGTTGGAGTTTCTGAAGAGAGACAAAGGCATGAAATACCTGGGGACTGTGTGGGTTGAGATATGGAGTGGGTACCAAAGTGAGAGGTCAGCAGAAGATTAAATCAGAAGGAAGCAGAAGGTAGATCAGAATTTATTTGCAGAACTCAGGCTAAATTTCTGTAGAGGACAGGTTGGGAGAAGGCTGCTTTATATAATAAATAGTAGTAAAAATTAATATCAGCAAGCAAAATGGTAAGAGATTAACATGACTGACTTTGTGCTAATTGCTTATCTCTCTGTTCTTGCCACCTGTAAAATAGGATTATTAATTGGTTGCCTTTGGTTGAGATGTTCATTCATTCAAAACATTTATATCTTGCTCTTCAGCCAAAAATGTTCCCAGAGCAGATTAGGGCACAATCCTATGCATATTTAGACAGAAAAAAAATTCTTACAACTCCCAGGACTTTTATAGGACTTTTTTTCCTCTTTCGAAATATGCGTAGGATTGTGCCCTTACAAACACAGTCCCTGCCTGCAGGCTTACAATGTAAGAGCTATAACACAAAAGGAATGGAAATTAGGAAAGGAGGGGGGAAAGGAAATTCAGACACTAGATTCTTAGTTCTCCAGTTCAGCAGGTCATGGAGTTGGGACTAAACAGAATGGAAAGGCTGCTGCTTCCTCTGAAGTCCTCAGCAGTGGCAATCAGTAGCAGGTGTGTTGGGGGGCATGAGGGCTCTCAGCTGAAGCTGTATCCAGGCATAACGGAGGGTCTTCATGCAGTTTTTCCAGCACTGCCTTTTAGCAACTCAGATGTAGGATTTGTACTTGTATATGAAGATCTTCCCAGCGTCCCACTCATAAGCTCCGCTCTCTGAGCTACCATTTTTCATTTGTCTCCGCCCCCTGAAAGCAGCTATTTTGCATCTGCCTCCAGATGTTGGATCTTGGGGTGTTCTAGTTCAAAACAAAGTAGATTCCAAAAGCCTGAAGTCTGCCCACTGCTGGACTAGATTGTCGTTGCTTACTCCCTCTCCCTCTCTATCTGTCAGGCGAGACAATCCAGGGGCTGAGAGCAAATCTCAAACATGCAATAGAAACACTCTCCAGTGTTGATTCCTCAGTGGCCATCTCTTCTGGAGGGGAGCTCTTTTTAAGATTCATCAGCCTCACGTCTTTGGAGAACCCGGTGAGTTTCACTCAGCCATTTTTCCAAAGTGGGCGTGAGGCTATTAAAGGATTAAATTGGTAAAAGAGAGCTCCTAAGCATGTGCAAAGTGCTTAAATCCAGTGGAATTTTAGGATGTTTTAATAATGTATATTAATTCAGTTTTATGTATTTTATACTTGTTGTTCCCTGCCTCGATCCAGACGGAGAGGTGGGTAAGAAACAAATTATTATGATTATGATTATGATTATGATTATGATTATGATTATTAAATATCTGGGAGTCATACAGACCTAGGATGAGGGGGAAGGGTATCTAAGTCAGTATCTACTCTGTACAGCACCATGTACATTGATGGTGCTATATAAATAAATAAATAAATAATAATAATAATAATAATAATAATAATAAAAGTCAGGGGTTGCATAAACCTTAGCACTTTTGGGGGGTGGTGACGTGTTAAGCATGACACCCCAGACGCGTTCTGGCTCATTTCTGTAATTCAGTCTCCCGTGCCATCTTTTAACCTCTTTCTGCTTTCCCCAGGACTATTCCAAATGTAAAGCGATCATGATTGAAAGAGGGGAGATTTTCGTACAGCGAATCTCTGAGACGAGGCAGAAAGTTGCCGCGCTTTGCCACACCTTTGTCAAAGATGGCGGGGTGAGTGAGCGTGGACTCCCTACGATGAAGGAGGGTTCTGTTGTGTTGGTTCTGTTTTGTGTATCCCCACTGATTGCTCTGCACGAGGGCAGGAGCTGGCATGGGCTATCCTGCCATTTACAGATCTTAAACTGAAGAATTTTGTGCATTGCCTCTGCAGAGAATATTAACTCACGCATACTCGAAAGTGGTCCTGAGAGTGTTAGAAGCCGCTGCAAAGACAAAGAAACGTTTCAGCGTCTACGTCACCGAATCACAGCCTGATCGAGCAGGGCAAGTAGAAGGAAACATTTCCCCCTCTTTCGTCAACGGCGTTCGGTGCAAGTAATGGTGATAAATGTAATTATTACCATGATTTGCACAGATAATAAATGCTGACATACTAAGCTAATTCTCACTCAGCCTTTACCTGAACAAGTTTACCCTCTTGTTGTGAATGTAGGCTGCAACACTTACCTGGGAGTAAGCCCTGCTGAACACCATGGGACTTACTTCCAAGTAAAGATGCAAAGGATCTCACTGCATGTTCAGCTGTTGGCTGATCAATGGCCAAACTTGGCTGCTGAGCTAGCGGCCTGTGGTTTACGAATGGCTCAAGAAACACTGGAACGTGGTGGATGGGATTTCTGGACCTTTTTTTAATTGGGGTTCACATGCTTTTGACACTGCCACTTTATTTTATTTTGCATCCTGCCCCTCCCTCCAAAGTTCAACATGGCCTGCAAAGTTCTTTTCTCCTCCCCACATGATGCTCCACATTTTCTCCCTGTTGTGAGTGGAGATTTGAATCTGGGATTCCATAATTTTAATTTTTGTGAACCGCCCAGAGAGCTCCGGCTATTGGGCGGTATAGAAATGTAATAAATAAATAAATAAATAAATAAATAAATAAATAATCCAGTACTCTAAGCACTACACCATGCTGCCTCTATTCCTGACTGCTCTGCATGTGGCATAAGACTGGGGCAGGGGAAGAAGAGGAGGAAAGAGGTCTTTTTTCATGCCAAGCTTCAGAGAAGGAAAGAAACAGAGCATATGAGGGCAGCACTGGGCTTTCTTTCACTTGGCGTGAATATTTTTTTGCATTTCAAGGAGAACTTGGGGAGGGAGGTTGCCACTGATGATGAGGTGGGTGGGTTTGAGGTCGCCATTGGTGACCAAGCGACTGGATCCGTGGGGCGCTGTTCTTGATTCTTCAGCAGTGCAATCCTAAGCATGTTTACTTGGGCCTTAGCTAGACCTAAGGATTATCCCAGGCAAATGGAGGGGTCATCCCTGCCTGCTCCCGGAATCCCCTGTGTGTCATTTGGATGCACAGCGATGATCCCGGGATATAGGCCTGGTCTAGCCATGGCCTCGGATGGACATGTCTCTAAGTTCAGTGGCACGTGCTCTCGAGTAAATGTGTTTAGAATTGCAGCATAAAGCCTTTCAAGGCCATCCCAGTTCTTTAAACTGTCGTGTCCAACAGGAGAGGTGGGATTTATCAGCGTCGTTAATAACTGGGCACTTTATTGGAAACAAACTTGATTTTTAGAAATACGATTACTTTCCTTGCAATGAGATGTAAGATCGTGATATTCATGTTGGAAAAATTGCTCTTAAAAATGAAAATCCTAATAATTACACAGGCAGAAGATGGCTAACGCTCTCACTGAACTTGGCATTCCTGTGACTGTAATCCTAGATGCTGCAGTTGGGTAAGTCCGTCTGGTTAGTACTAGCTGGGCATGATGGGAATTGTAGTCCAAAGCATCTGGAGGGCATCAGTTTGGGGAAGGTTGCTTTTTTTTTTAGCTTAGTAGACCTGGGCTCTACAGATGAAAAAAGGCAGGACCTAAATAACTCATACTGCCGTATATGTTTTGACTCTCTTTCTTTCTTTTCTAAACAGCTACATCATGGAAAAAGTGGACCTGGTGATAGTTGGCGCTGAAGGTGTAGTGGAAAATGGAGGAATTATTAACAAGGTAAAGTGTATATACCAGATCCGTGGGGAGGTCCCTAAACCACTTAGGATTCTATGCAGTGGCGTCCCTCTGTTGATGGACAGCTCTTTGAGTCAGCGGAACGGGGAGGGGATTTTCGCTGATTCCCTTTCCCCCTGCACCATCTCCCATGCTCTTCTGAAGGGTCCTCTAAACCCCTGGAGCGGATTAGATGGGCGGCAGGTGGCAGGGGGAGGGCTAATAGATGGAAATAGTAGGTTTAGTAGGTGCCTGGCTTTGTGTGTGTGTGGGGGTGTTCCCCGCATTCCAGATTGCTTGGCTCAGCAATACTACAAACGAGAAGGATCTTGGAATTGTTGTAGATCACACGCTGAATATGAGCCAACAGTGCGATATGTCTGCAAGAAAGGCAAATGCTATTTTGGGCTGCAGTAATAGAAGTATAGCTTCCAAATCACGTGAGGTACTGGTTCCTCTCTATTCAGCCCTGGTTAAGCCTCATCTAGGTATTGCGTCCAGTTCTGGGCTCCACAATTCAAAAAGGACGCAGACAAGCTGGAGCGTGTTCAGAGGAGGGCAACCAGGATGATCAGGGGTCTGAAAACAAAGCCCTATGAAGAGAGACTGAAAGAACTAGGCATGTTTAGCCTGGAGAAGAGGAGATTGAGGGGAGACATGATTGCACTCTTCAAATACTTAAAAGGTTGTCACACAGAGGAGGGCCAGGATCTCTTCTCAATCATCCCAGAGTGCAGGACACGGAATAACAGGCTCAAGTTACAGGAAGCCAGATTCCAGCTGGATATCAGGAAAAACTTCCTGACTGTTAGAGCAGTACAACAATGGAGCCAGTTACCTAGGGAGGTTGTGGGCTCTCCCACCCTAGAGGCCTTCAAGAGGCAGCTGGACAACCGTCTGTCAGGAATGCTTTAGGGTGGATTCCTGCATTGAGCAGGGGGTTGGACTCGATGGCTTTGTAGACCCCTTCCAACTCTGCTATTCTATGATTCTATGAGAACGCCTCTCCTAAGGCTGTTACTAGCAGTAAAAGCCTTAAGCTCAAATACGTTGGTATTTTTGGCCCCAACGCCTTTGCCTCCTTCCCCGCCACCACTGGAATGTACACCTGGCAGATTCTTCGAAATGGGATTTGGACCTTGGGTTGAAAGAGCTCCCCAGTCCCTGCTGCAGGTGATACAGAGCTAGGTAGATGAAGGATCTAATTCAATACATCAAGGCAGTTTCCTAGGTTCAGAGCATGCAATCCAGGCTTATGTGTGTTGCGTTTTGCCCATGGGTATAGAGAGCCTGAAGCAGATTAGATGGCTGGTGGGCTAATAGATGGAAGTAGCCTCCCTTCCTGTTCCGCTGACGGAAGCCTCCACCGGAGTACCTTCCGTTGGCGGTGGGTCATCATTGGACGCAGCCCTTAATACTGAATTTTCCCTAGTTTCCTAAGACTTCTTTACCCAGTGCATAGTTGAACTACGGAACTCATTTTAACAAGACATGATGAAGCCATCAATTTGGATGGCTTTAAAAGGGGATTAGACAATTTCTGGAGAAGGCTATCCATGGCTACTAGTCCTGATCAGAGGCAGTAGGCCTATATACTACAATTGCTGGGGAGCATGGGCAAGTGGGTGGGTGTTGTTGTTTGTGGGTTTCCCATGGGCAGCTGGCCGGCCACTGTATGAACAGATTCCAGGACTAGATGAACCCTTGGTCTGATCCAGCATCAGGGCTCTGCTTATATTCTTAAATGGCCTCCTCAGATTGGAACAAATCAAATGGCCGTGTGCGCCAAAGCTCAGAACAAGCCCTTCTACGTGGTTGCCGAGAGTTTCAAGTTTGTGCGGCTTTTCCCTCTGAACCAACAGGACGTCCCGGATAAGTTTAAGGTAAGGGGGAAACGATGTCTCCCTCCAGTAGGCTGTGGTCAAATTCTGTAGCTTGCAGCTGTGTGGGAACGTCTGAACAACAGAATGCCTGATCTTAGGAATGATCCATGAACGCGTATACCCAGCCCTGTCAAAACGTAGCTCAGCCCTCTTTCCAGAATGTGTTGGTCTAGAACTCCTTCAATCCCTCAGCCAGTTCTAGTCCAACACATCTGGAGATTGAGGAAGGCTGATGGAGATTCCTTGGGGTAAGGTCTCCCGACTCAGGACTCTGGGGCTGTCTGGCAGTGTAGGTGGTGGTTTTCCTGCTCAGTGCTTGTGGCATAACTTTCAAATGGAGCTCGGGTTTACAGACCAACGCAGGCAGGTCCAGACTGTGTCGTTGATTTCTGGGTTCTGCCTAGGATATTGACAAAGTGAGGACCGCAGCTCAAGGGCAAGTGTGAGCTTTGTAGGGTCGAACCTTGTCCAGGTAGATCCAGGAAACAACCTTGCTGAGTGTGGTACTGGTCAGTCCCTTTCCTCAACCAACAAGTTTGGTAGGTTCCTGGCTTTTGTAGGGGATTTCCCCGCATTCCAGATGTCAAAATGCCTCTCCTAAGGCTGTTACTGGCAGTAAACGCTTTAAGCGAAGATACGTTGGTATTTTTGGCCCCAACGCTTTTGCCTTCTTTCCCGCAGCCACTGGAATGTACCCGACAGATTCTTCGAAATGGAATTTGGACCTTGGGTTGAAAGAGCTCCCCAGACCCTGCTGCAGGCGATACAGAGCTAGGGGGGATGCCCTTGAAGACGACGCGGAAGTTGCAGCTAGTGCAAAATGCAGCAGCTAGACTGCTGGCGGGTACATCTTCCAGAGACCACATAACACCGGTCTTAAAGGCATTGCGCTGGCTGCCTATACGCTTCCAGTCGGAATTCAAGGTGTTGGTAATGACGTTTAAAGCCCTAAACGGCTTGGGACCTCAATACTTGAGGGAGCGCCTCTCCTTATATATGCCTGCCCGAGACCTTAGATCTGTTGGAGGAGCCCTTCTCCGCATCCCACCAGCGCAAGATATACGCTATGATGGGACAAGGGACAGGGCTTTCTCTGTTGTGGCACCCCGACTGTGGAATGCCCTCCCCTTGGAGGCCCGACTGGCACTGGATTCATTTCAGCGCCAAGTGAAAACATGGATTTTTAACAAAGCCTTCAATGGCTAAATTCACTAAGATGGCACATTGTTTTAACTGTTTTAATTGTTTTACTGCTTTTAAATTATATATTGTTTTAACTTGGTTCATGGTTTAATTTGTGTTTAGCTGTGTATATTTACTGTTTTATACTGTATGTTTTTATCTGTACGCCGCCCTGAGATCTTAATGATATAGGATGGAATATAAATGTTTTAAATAAACAAATAGGTAGATGAAGGATCTAATTCAATACGTCAAGGCAGTTTCCTGTGTTCAGACCATGCAATCCAGGCTTATGTGTGTTGCGTTTTGCCCATGGACAGAACACTATGCGTGCACATGGAGAGCCGGTGGCATTGGGCAGGCATTTGGGGGGAAGGTGGCCTCTTTCACTCCCCACCACGCATAGTGTTGCTTATCTGGGTAGGCGTATGGTCCAATCCAACCCATAAGGCTTTGTCGTAGCGGTCAGCTTCCTTTCGTTCCATGAAGCAGTTTCTTCCTTCGTGTTCTGAGTCAAGCTGCCGCCTTCAAGTCGGAAAAAAACCAAAACCCCTGTCCTTCCGTAGCAAACGATAACTTGTGTCTTTCCTTTATTTCCTTCCCCAGTACAAAGCAGACACGCTGAAGAAAACCAAGGCACTCATGGTGGAGCATCCCTGGATCGACTACACCTCCCCATCTCTCATCACCCTCCTGTTTACAGATCTTGGGGTCCTGACCCCCTCTGCTGTTAGTGATGAACTTATTAAACTCTACTTGTAAACCGGCCCCGTCTCGTGTGCCTGGGGAGGGGAGCGATTTCGCTGGCAGCCCGTTTAAAAAGCCTCACTGTAAATAAGCGAGGGAGATCGCTGTTCATGAATGTTATCTTGGCTTGTTTTGCAGAAAAGGCTGGTGATAGGGAGAGCCCACTAAATGCTTCAGGAAGTAATGGATTGGGAATAAATTCATTCAGAAATGCCAGGTTTTATACTCGACTCAGTTCGCATATTACTTCCCTTTGCATGCAATAGAACTTTTAAGCCTGAGATGAAATTGGTGTGCACGTTCATTGCTACTGCTTCTATGTTTGGGGGAGCTGGGGGTTGCGACCTGGGATGGATCAGTGTGATGCTGCGTGATGGGTTTTGGAATTGCAGCAGCGATTTTGTTATTGCTAGAAGGCAGGGCTTCATCAAAGGAGATCCTGACACTGGGACACTACCTGAGGACCTGATTCCCTGCCTCCTTCTCTTATACACTGCTGAAGATTCCTCTTCTCCGGTTCTACACTGTATTGAGTTTCCCATTGAGTAGCCTGTCACGCTCTCGCTCCTGAGGAGGCAGGCTAGCTAACATAGGGTGACCATATGAAAAGGAGGACAGGGCTCCTGTATCGTTAACAGTTGTATTGAGAAGGGAATTTCAGCAGGTGTCATTTGTATATATGGGGAACCTGAGGAAATTTCCTCTTCATCACAACAGTTAAAGCTGCAGGAGCCCTGCCCTTTTTTAAATCTGGCCACTCTAGTATAGCTCCTGCACCTTTAACTGTTGTGATGAAGAGGAAATTTCCTCAGGTTCCCCTTATATACAAATGACACCTGCTGAAATTCCCTTTTCCATGCAACTGTTAAAGATACAGGAGCCCTGTCCTCATTTTCATAGGGTCACCCTAGCTGACATAACCCAATGGAGCTGGTAGAGTTTTATTATAGAAGAATTATGACTCAGACATATTCAGCAACGTTTATGATCTGGAGAAGCAATTCACAGTGGGTAGAATCTATTGGAAGGAGGCTATACTGTGCACGTTTTAAGAAAATTAAAATCACTCATCAACATTTCTTCAAGGGGGGGGGGGAACGGGATAATGGTTAAAAACAATAAAACTCACCTGGGGGGGAAAAAACCCACAGGGATGGTGTTTCGCCCCAGGACAAGAATAGAAAAATAGGATTTATCCCAGGGAAATAGGAGCAGCTGGGTGTGTGAAGACCTGAAAAATAAAACCTTCCCTTTTGATGGGTCAGATTAAGAGCGAATAGCAAAACAGACCCCAAAGCAAACTTTTTCCAAGTGATCCAGCTGCAAGTTTATGTAATTAACAATTACAGCTGCTCTCCGGAGTAAATCATCTTCAAAAATTCAGGACCTCAATGCAAGGCATAGCTATAGCTTGCAATATGACGATCTCCAGTCTTGTAGCTGCGGGGCCCACGTGCACATGGCCCCCAAAGAGGCCACAGATTTGCATAAAATTTGCATATGCTATATATATATATCAGCATATGCAAATTTGTAAGTAGTATATATATGAATGATACTAGAGAGGCCTTACTCTGCTCTCTAAACTTATATATCTATGCTTTCAATAGAAATACCCAACATAGTAGGGACGACTGTGCTCAGGTGTGAGCTGTTTGTCTGCTCAGTCTGCCCTTGAGGCCCGTAGGCCCTGCCTTCTTACGGTTCTTTATCTTTAAACCCGACTGGGACTGGACAGCCCTTCAAACAGAGGATGCCTTCAAGTAGAGGACTGCAAGGCAGGACCCCTGGCCACCCTACTGCAAGCAGTCGCCTTTTCTCGGCTTCAACACAGATGGAAGTGGACTCCTTGCGAAGGAGATGAGAAGATAATAACGGGCTGAAGTTACAGGAAGCCAGATTCTGGCTGGATATCAGGAAAAACCTCCTGACTGTTAGAGCAGTATGACAATGGAACCAGTGACCTAGGGAGGTGGTGGGCTCTCCCACACTAGAGGCCTTCAAGAGGCAGCTGGACAACCATCTGTCAGGGATGCTTTAGGGTAGTTTCCTGCATTGAGCAGGGGGTTGGACTCGATGGCCTTATAGGCCCCTTCCAACGCTACTATTCTATGATTGTAAGAGGTTGGAGTTTGTTTTCTTGTTTCTGGAGATTGATTTCTTCCTGAGGTCCAGTTTGCAGAAACGCCGTCCGTGTATTTCCGTGGGGCAAAAAAGCCCAAGAAAGTATAAAATGGCGATGGGGGTAGAGGAAGAAATCTGGGAAACTAGCCAGGCTGTTTATGGTTTCAAATAGTTTTCCTTTGAGGGAATTCCCTCTTCTCGCTAGCTTGTGTATCAGGAACAAGGCCTGCACTCCCTTTCATGGCCATCTTCTAGGATTACGCTCTAGTGTCTTACGGAAATGTTAAATAGGACCAATTCCTGGGGCACGATGGGTGGAACCTATTTCCAGGCAAACCACTCCCAGCCTCCCAGACACAGCTTTCTGTTCTGGTATTTTTTTTGCTGTAGGCGTAGCCTTTTACAACTCCCAACAGTGTCAGCTGGGCGTCCTCCTCCACCGAAGACCATTGCACGTCGCCCTTCTGGCCCCTTGCTTAGCCCTCTGTTCTCTCCTTCTCGCCCCACTCCTCAACTGATGCAGCTATGTCAGCCACGTGGACGCTGATTATTCTTCTGGCTGTGCTCTCAGCCCCAGCAAATGGCCGCTCGGTCACTCTCGACGTGCTCGCGGAGAAGTGTTTCTGTGAGTGGTTCATGGCTGGCGACAGGGTGAAGTTCACTTTCGAGGTGGTCGAGGGGGGCTTCTACGATGTCGGTGCAAAGGTGAGTCAAAGCAGGGAGGGGAGTTGGGAGGAGGCCTGCTAGGGGAGGAAGAAAGCCTTGAAGCAGTGGGTTGTGTTGAACCTGGGAGGGCAAAGAAAATAAGCCGTTGCGAGGGTCAAGAGGTCCTTGCTGAGATATCAACCTCTTAAGGTAGGTATTGGAGCTCAGGTCCAGAAGCCACATCTGGCCCTCCAGGGCTTCCCACACGGCCCCGCCCCCTTCCTCTGGACCCGCCCCTTTCACTCCGATCTCAGACTGTGGTTTCCTGACTTTCATCCAAGTTCCCCCACCACGCTTTTGGGGGTGGGGAGGCAAATGCCACTACAATAGCTTTAGTTACTGGCAGTAAAGAGCTTGAAGCTACAATATTTTGGTTATTGTTGGTGCTGTTGTTTGTATTTTGCTTTGCTTTTGGCCCTGCTCAACGCTGGGACCAGACCCACAAGAGCGTCTCCAAAATTGAATTTGGGCCTTGGGCTGAAAGAAGTCCACCATCACCCATCCTCTGCCATATAACTAGAAAATTTGGCTATTTAAACAGCAGCTAAATGTCCTGGCTTATGGCTCAGGAACTTTAATCCAAGAGACCTGGGTTTGGAGTCCTGCATTTTATTTATTTATTATTTAAAGCATTCTTATAGCGCCACCTCACCATTTCTGGTATCGCGGTGCTTTACAATCACATATAAAACAATTCCATTAAAAACCCTCAACCCACATTAAGACAATTCCATTAAAACCCCTCACCCTCGATCCATTAAAATCCATTTGCTCTGGATTCATCACGTCCCCTTGGATAAGTTGCTATCTGACTCAATTCCCCCAGTGAGTTGAGTCCCCCAACTCAAGGACTCTAAACTACTTTGGAAGCGACAGTAGGGTGCTGTATAAATGATGGAGAAGACGGGTAAAGCATAAAGGCTCCTTTTCTCTCTCACTTCCAGGTAATGCAGCCTGATGGTAGAGTTATCTACATGGCCGACAGAATGTCCAGTGGGAGTTTCACCTTTACTGCTCCCGTTGATGGAAAATACACATTTTGCTTCAGCAACAGAGAGGCCAGTTTGATTCTTAAGGTAGTGGACTTCTCCATTGACAACATGAAAGATGAGACGACAGAAGGTGAGGAAATACAACCTTCATTCCCGTTCTCCTGATGACAGTTGCACAACCAATGAAAACCGCAGTCTGAGATCTACGATCCTTACAATTATGCTAGTTCTTAGGAACATTGCAAAAAGACTCTCCATAGACAGAGAAGAGAAGGAGAAAAGAACCGAGGGGCACAATAATACAGAATTATTGTATTCTTGGGATTACAGAACTTTAGGGATAACAATTTCTATAAGGTATCATTAAAACGAAAGGGGACTTCCACAAGACCTTGAAGCTAAAGACTATGAACAAAAAAGCCCTTCCCTACAGTGGTTTTGTGGAAGGAATTCCCATCTTAGAAGACTTAGGAATCCATTCCTACAAAGCAAAAGAACGGATTCAATTACTAGTGAAACTCTACGCTGCAGGAAAAACTATAGAATCCACTGTAGAATCAGTAGGAAATGATTGGCAGTCCAAGAAGCAATGGTAGGAGTGACATTTTTGGCTGCATTCACATGGAAAGGGGAGGCAAGGATTCTGGTAAATCTTGGCCTATCACAAACGAGAGCCTGTAGACTCCCTTGGGTCTTCCTGCAGTTGAGAGCAGCTAAACAAAGCAGAGGCATGACTTGTTCTGTGTGTCATCCATGCAGATGTGGCCTTTGAGCCTGTAACTTCTTATATACAGCATTCACGATATTACTTGTATTTCAGAAAAGGAGCCGAATCTTCTTTCCAACGCCACCGAAGCTGGACAAACGGACACCCCCCCTTCTCTCGTGACATCGCAGGCAGATGTGGCGGCTGCCATGCTGCGTTTAGAAGCTTCGGTCGACAAAAAAGGTAAGTCATTTCGGTTTTATTCCTAGTGGATTCATGGACCATCAAGAGCTCACTTGTATTTTTTCCTTCCTGTGCAGTGAAGAGCCTAGCTGAACGAATCCTGGTATTGGAGGGGAAAGTAGACTCCTTTGCAGAATCTCTCCGCTTCACAGTACCTGTGGGTAACACGACGGAAGGGGAGCTCTGATATCGTGTTGTACTTTTCCAACTGTTTTTCAAAATCACGACCACGTGCGTGCATGCTTTTATCATTATAGTTGAATGTACACTCTTTATGTTGATAGCCTGTGAAGAGCTTTTAGCTGAATGTAAAATATGAGGTCCTCTACATCACGGGAGGGGAACCTCTGGCCCGTGGGCCCTAATGCAGCGGTTCCCCATCTGGCCTGCAGAGCCTTCATAGATTCCTCCAGGGGGCGGGGCTTGGCCTCCAAGTCCCACCCCCAGGGAATCCCTGAGCAAAGGTGATCGAGATCCCAGATCAGACATAACCACAAAAGGGTATGTGGGCGAAGGTGACTTTAGCTGCGCTACCACAGAGCTAAGCTCCCCCTTCCTTTCACAAGAGCGGCCCTACTTTTCTTCACTTCGTGGGCTTGTCTGCGAATATTTGTCGAATGTTTCTTAAATTGAATGTTGTTTCTTAAATTGAATGTAAGTGTACTGCTGGTAGAAATACTTGATTAGGAAAGTTGGGCATTAAATACGTTAAGTAGGAATGTTAAAGACAAATAGCATAGGGAATTAGAATGCAGCATACAGCCTAGCCAATGGAAAGTTGCCCTAGATTCTGTAGATTTAAAATTGAGATGGATCCAACAAAAACAGACGTTTCATGTAGTTTGCACACGGCAGCGGCTTGTTAGGAAGAAGCTGGTTAACCCTGCTAGATGCTGCGGACAATGCCTTGTGGAGGCATATGATGTAGCCATGTCTTGTAGCAATTACTTTTTACTCATATACATTTTGTTCTTGAATAATTTGTGATAATTATGGATGCTTGTGTGCATTTAAATTGTATTCCTTTGACGTGGGATTAACAGATGGACAGCACAACTAGACTTTGAGAGCCCTTATATTTGCAAACAGACTCAGCACTTCTTTACAGTAGGTTTTTTATCACACAACTTTACTGGGGCTTCTGCTTCCAGATTCATTGCAGATTTAAGACTGGCGTTTTACACATGCTTCCCCTTTTTCCAAACAGGGGATTCCATTTCTCTGCAAGTTCTTTATGTTTCATTATACCATCACTAGATGGTGCTGTAGTTATAGCACAACTCTGTAATTACAGGGAGGGATTCAAATCACCATTTTCCCTGTTACAAATAAAGGTGTGGAAACGGGAGAGGCTCTGGAGGTTGACAACATCATGTAAAGGACCACCAAACTTCCATGAGTAACCAATTTCAGTCGCAGAATAAAATAATGGTATAGAGAAGCTCTCATATATCAATCTTAAGAAAAATAAACACCCACCAGCTATCATTCAATGGTCTGAAGAACTTACTGCCCTCTCAAAATTTGAATGTATATCCTATAATCATCAATCTCGTTTGGATGTTCATTTAGATATAAGGTCTGCCTATATTAAAGTATACCTTTGAAATAAAACTGTTGAACTTTCCTTTTTTCCTCTTTTTCTTCTTTTATTAATGGTGTTGTGAATGATTACTGGGAGTGGTTGTTTTTTCTCTGTTTAATAGCTGTCTTAAACTCGGACAGAGAGTTAAGTTGACGAATCTACTCCGGCAGGCCATTCCACAGTCTGGGGGCAACAGAAAAAAGGTCCTCTGGGTAACAGTTGTCAGCCTAGTTTTGGCTGACCGAAGTAAATTCTCCCCAGAGGACCGGACTGTGCGGGGCGGATTGTACGGGAGAAGGCGATCCCGCAGGTAGCCTGGACCCAAACCATGATCCTTGAGGTCCCCTCCATCCAACTCCACATTCTATAAAGCTATAAAGACCAGCCTCTTCCGGCAGGCCTACCTAGATGAATGTGAAACCAAGAATTTTTAAGATGTGTTGATTGTTATTTTGATGTTATACTGGTTTTATAGGCTCCTTTAATTTTATCTATCTGATTTATACTGTATTGTACTGTATTGTTGTACTAACGTTGTTCTCCGCCTTGATCCAAAGGGAGAGGTGAGTAAGAAGTAAATATCATCATCATTGTCATCTAGTCCAACCCTCTGCAATGTGCACGAAAACCAATTAAACTATCCATGAGAGGTGGCTGTCCAGCCTCTTCTTAAAAACAACCCCCGTAGGTAGACTGTTCCACTGCTGTACAGATCTTACCGTCAGGAAGTTTTTCCTTGGATTTAATCGAAATCTAGATCGCTGTAATTTATACCCATTACTTCAGGTCCTAAGTTCTGTGGCCATGGAGGACAGTTCTTGACCATCCTCCCTGTAAAGACCCTTTTATGTACCTGAACACTGCTAACATGTCTGTACTCAGCCTTCTTTTCTCCGGACTGAACATCCCTAATTCCTTCTGCCTCACAGGGCAGGTCCTCAAGTATAATGGGATACGCTCCAAAGAGTCTGCAAGAAGTAAGGTTAATGGGTGTGTGAAAAAGTTACCTTGGGCCACAGGTTCACTCAGAAACATATTACAGCTCTTATTCACCCCTGGTGGATCTTACTCCATCTAGGAAGGGGAAATTCAAGTATCACTGGGTTTCTCCATCTGGAAAACACTATTTAAACATGTGATGACTACATAATTCTGGGTTACTGTGCCAGATTACTGCCATTGCACGTGTGAGCGACCTTGGACCTTCCATCCATGGTATGGTTAGTGTTACGTGCAAACCAGAAAAAATAATCCTAAGCCAAACTGCAGGTTATGTTTCTGGCTTGTCAGAGGAGAGACACACCAGAATTCCGGATTTGCACATAACAGCCTGGTGATGGTAGCTTCCGTCACTTATTGCAAGGTTTAGCTATTTCCAACATGCAGGGGGTGACTGGTTCTATCTCTTGCAATTGCAGCTTGCTAGATCATAATTCAGCGCAGCGTTTCGAAAGAGAAAACAGCCAGACCAGTTTTCGCAGGGTGAACAACAAGAATGCAACCGGCAAGACCACCTGATGAGACAATGAAAAGGCAGCACCCATATTTTCTGTTTACACATTCCCACAAACACTTTAAGGTGATGGCATATTGCAAGCAATGTTAAAGTTTCCTGCCCTTGAGAGTTCAGCAAACCCACCCGTCCTTCTACATGGCAACAGCGTTATGCAAGGATCACAATGCATTGTGTTTTCCTAAACACCGTTGATCTACAAATCAGGCACAGGACTTGCCAACACCAAGTTCTCAATGCAAAAGCAATTTGGAAACACTGAATTGTTATGTAGACAAGAAGGGGGATGAGTTTGGGCGGGGTGGGGGAGGCAAATGGAGTGGAATTAGTTTCTGGGCAAAGTATAAAGTGTTGGTTATCATCTTTAGAACCCTACATGGTTTGGGTACAGGCTACCTGTGGGATCGCCTTCTCCCGTACAATCCGCCCCGCACACTCAGATCCTCTGGGAAGAATCTACTTCAATCTGCCAAAATTAGGCTAACAGGTATTACCCAGAGGACCTTCTCTTCTGCTGCTCCCAGACTGTGGAATGGCCTGCCAGAGGAGACTCGTCAACTTAACAGTCTATCAGCATTTAAGAAAGCTATTAAGACTGATCTCTTCCGGCAGGCCTATTCAGCGTAATTTTAGGATGTTTTTAAAATGATTTTAGGATGTTTTAACAATGTATATTATGTTCTAATTCAGTTTTATGTATTTTATATTTCCTGTTGTTCCCTGCCTTGATCAGAATGGAAACGTGGGTAAGAAATAAAGTTATTATTATTATTATTAATAATAATAATAACCTGGAGGAAACCATAGGCGTGTTTAAATGCTACATCACAATTGTAAACTCTTACAAATTGGGAAACTGTTCACCACTCTTTCACCACTCTGCTGCTAAGATCATCTTCTTGGCTCGCCGCTCTGACCATGTAACTCCACTTCTGAAATCTCTTCATTGGCTTCCAATTCACTTCAGAATCCAATATAAACTTCTCCTTTTGACCTACAAAGCTTTTCACTGTCTAGCTCCTTCCTATCTTTCCTCTCTCATCTCACACTATTCCCCCGCTCGTGCTCTTCGCTCCTCTGATGCCATGTTTCTCGCCTGCCCAAGGGTCTCTACTTCCCTTGCTCGGCTTCCTCCATTTTCTTCTGCTGCCCCTTACGCCTGGAACGCTCTTCCAGAACATTTGAGAACTACAAGTTCAATCGCAGCTTTTAAAGCTCAGCTAAAAACTTTTCTTTTTCCTAAAGCTTTTAAAACTTGATTTTGTTCTGACTTTTATACTGTTAGTTTTACTCTACCCTGTGCCTGTTTGGTGCATTCTCTTCCCCTCCTTATTGTTTTATTATGATTTTATTAGAATGTAAGCCTATGCGGCAGGGTTTTGCTATTTTATTGTTTTACTCTGTACAGCACCATGTACATTGATGGCGCTATATAAATAAATAATAATAATAATAATAAACGAAATTTAAAAAATTATACCGGTGAAAAGGCTTTAAAGTTACTAGTTGCGTTTTTGAAATTGGAACACTTTGGGGGTTCCAAAACCCCAGGAAGCAGTCTTAGTAAATGATCACACTCCTCTACAGTGGCATTAACCACCCTCCAGCCCAGAAAAGTACAGCATCTTTCAAGTTAGACAATAAAACTGTTTTTTTGTTTTTTTGTTTTTAAACAGACATTTGTACACTTTGTTACAAAACTGTAGAGAGCTACAACTCGATTTAAAATCACTTTTTGGTCGGCAAACATTGTAAAATCTTTGTGTGCAATTACTGTGTATTTACACGGCTTCCTGTTAGTGATTTTTCAATTATTATTATTTTTAGACAAAATTACACACTCAACATAGGACATGGCTTAAGATAAATATATTAGTAAATAAATATTCTGAGAACATCTTTCCATAAATGAAATGTGCTGCTATACATATACAGAATATACACAAGTTGTTTTCTAGCTTTAGAAACATTAAAACTGGTACTTGAGGAGAAAGAGCCCTTTAACCATATTACAAATCTTTACAGTAAATTTTATACAAAACTGTGTAAGTGCTACAGAAGTTTAATTTTATTTTCTTTCTTTTTTTAAGTTTCTTTTTTTAAAAATAGTGCCTTGCGAGCCCATCAAAATGGCATTAATTAATTTAATAGGAAGGCCTTTTGGAGTAAAAACATCTTTTGTACTGACCATTACAAAACCTTTGTTGTCAACGGGGTCCTGATAGGGAAAAATTACAGACACACGGGGTAGAAAAGCTGGGCAGGCAATGAAGCCACACAGCAGAGGAAAGAGGAGAGACCTTCCTGACAGTTTTTCAGGTCAAATGACAAAGTGCCCAGGTGCCCATCTCCACCTGCTAGCCTTTTCCTCCCCCTCTGGGTCACTAGCTGTTCAATTAAACTTCTGGATCAGTGGCTCACTCAGAAAGACAGGTTGCTTATCTGTAACAGTGGCCTGATTCAGCCAACACGCTAAACCATGCTGCTTAACCACAAAATGGTTAAGGGAATGCAGCATGGTTCAGCGTGTTGTCTGAACCAGGCCAGTAATTTGTACACTGGTTGTCTGTGCAGTCACACATATCGGATAAAGAGCTGTGCGAAAGAGCAGTTTGGAAACTTCTAGAGCTTAGAAAAGGGTGCAGCTGCAGCCCTTGACCAGGAAAACTCCGTGCCACTGCATGCATCAAAGGCGGGGCAAAGAGGGAGGGCTGTGTGACTGCACAGAGACCCACTCAGAGAACTAGTTACAAGTAGTTCTTCGTGGTCTCTGTACAGTCACACACATAGTTGGCTGATAAACTCAGCGGTGGGTACAGGCACCCAAAGGGCCTTCAACTGACATCATAGCCGTGAGACTATCGTTTGGGGTCATCAGAGACACGTTGGGCCTGTTCAGACAACACGCTAAGCCATAGACCACTAACCCTTTTGCACCAAATGGTTAGTGAGCATGTTTAAACCATGGTTATGGAGCCACCATGGTTAGGAATGGTTCCTGCGACACGCTGAGCCATCATGTTTAACTCAAAATGCTTAACCACCGTGGTTTAGCATGGTGTCTGAACAGGGTCGTTATGAAATGCCTTGAAGGAGTGATGGTTGATTCCTGCCTCCTCTGACAGAAAGAGGCTCCAGACACCAGGTCAGTCATAGTTATCAGCTGGTACCACATTAGCAATTTGAAGAGACATTCAACAAACAAAGGCTAAGAGGAGACTCTTAAATTCTTAAGTGCATTTCAAAAACTGACCCAGAAACAAAGGGTCAACATACAAAGAACGTTTTAGGAAGGCAAAATAGAGGCCTCTCCTCAGATTAATGTAATGAAAAAAACCTCAAAACCCATAAGAATATTGGCAAGTCCAGGTCACAACAAGCATGGCCACCCAGCGAGATTCACATAGCTGACTTGTGGCAACCTATAGCTGGAAGTCATTCTCATCAAGAGTTTGTTTCCTTAACATCCCCTTGTGCGTGTGCGTTAGCTGTGCCCTGCGGCTGCGTAATGGGAAGGTGTAGAGTAGCCTTCCTCAACCTGGGGCGCTCCAGATGTGTTGGACTGCATCTCCCAGAATGCCCCAGCCAGCTGGCTGGGGCATTCTGGGAGTTGTAGTCCAACACATCTGGAGCGCCCCAGGTTGAGGAAGGCTGGTGTAGAGGCACAAAACCGGATGGCAGAGAGGTTGCAGACGATGCACCCCACAGGAAATAAATTTGGTAGTCCACAGGACATCTCAGATGGAATATATACCTCAAAGAGAAAGATGTTTAGGGGGAAAGAGGTGTGAAACATAGAGCCCTGACCAGTCCCTCAGGGAGGACACTCCTATACAACACCTTCAGGGACTCAAGGTTGTCACACAGAGGAGGGCCAGGATCTCTTCTCGATCCTTCCAGAGTGCAGGACACGGAATAACGGGCTCAAGTTAAAGGAAGCCAGATTCCGGCTGGACATCAGGAAAAACTTCCTGACTGTTAGAGCAGTGCGACAATGGAATCAGCTACCTAGGGAGGTTGTGGGCTCTCCCACACTAGAGGCCTTCAAGAGGCAGCTGGACAAGCATCTGTCAGGGATGCTTTAGGGTGGATTCCTGCATTGAGCAGGGGGTTGGACTCGATGGCCTTGTAGGCCCCTTCCAACTCTGCTATTCTATGATTCCATGATTCTATGAACAATGAAGGGAGTTGGAAACAGAGATAAAGTATCTCTCTGGTATGGTATTTTCTAGTACAGTAGAACGAAGAGAAACATTTCTGAAGCTCTGGACAGTTCTCTATCACGATATTCAAGCGGCGTTCGAAAAGAAACCGAGGAGAGAGCCTTAGCCCAGACCTGAAGGCAGGTAGCAGCACCGGGGAATTCCCCAGTCAAGGGCAGGGTCGGCAAGCTCTAGAAATTTGTAAAACGTTGCTCAGCGCAGCACAGAACCCACGTGTGTGACTGCAGAGAGATCCCAAAGCACACGAGGCACACAGATAAAACCACGGGTGGGGACCCACCCACACTGTGAGACTGAGAGGTATGGCAGCTCAGAGTGAAATTTTGCTATGTGAATATGCACAATGAGTTAATAATGGTCAAATTACCAACTGATAAACATATTGGGGTGTTTTCATTATACTCTTGGACTGGCGAAGAGCTACTTTATATTTAAACCCTGCAAGATGTTTTTCTATTTTCATTAGCTGGACACAAACTGTTTAGTACCTTTTTCTCATGGGGGTGGGGAGGAGGGGGGGAGGAAAGAGTTCTAGGCACATTCAGTTTTTTTAAAAAAACAAAACAACCCTCTTCCCATGATCCACATTTTGGGCACGGTCTAGGCCAATGTCCAGTACAGACACAGAGAAGATAGAAACTCAGCCTGGGCGCGCACATCCACAGACACCAAACCGGGGCATTTGCCGTGGCCTTGGCCACACAGAAGAGGTTGCCAAAAAGCAGGGGGAAACGCCAATATGGTAGACAAAAAAGGATGTTTTATTTTTGTCAAATAAAACATCCCCCCCCCACCCCGGTCTGCCCCATTCCTTTTCGCTCTTTGGCATTCCCTGTGGGATTTCACACAGAAGAGGTGTCGTCTGGAATTGTGCAAATACGGCCTGGGTCAACCGGAAGCTGTTGACCAGATTTGGCCGACACGCTATTTAACCCATGGAGAAGCAGCTGGGCCCACAGGCGCCAGGTTGCCTAGGCAACCCCGGCTTGGTGTGTGTGTGTGTGTGTCTGTGCGTCGTGTCGTGCGAACCAGGTGAGCGTGGGTTATGCGAGCGTTAACCCTTGCCTAACCTTAAAACAGACCATGGGCCCCGCACGCGCCACAGCCTCGCCGTGGATTAAATAACCCCTGGCGGGCTGCCGTGTTGTGTGAACAGCGTGATTGTTTCCACGGGAAACGATTAACAACTGGAAGTAAGTGACGACATGCATTAATGTTAAGAACGAGAAGAAGGGATCGGCCTTGCCCGGGAGCGAGAAGGCAGGCCAGGAAGGCACAGGGCCTTGGACGGGCCTGCAGGCCACCACCTCTCCAGGAGCAGGCAAAAGGCGGAGCGTAGGCCCGGCCTCCGTCCAAGCGCACGGAGGGAGAGGATCAGGCACACTTCCCACCCCATCGGGTGTTTCCCCCCAAAGGACTCCTCCTCCTGTTTCAGGAGAGACCCTGGAATTACTCCGACGTAGGCAGGCCTTGTCCTTAGAAACATGGATGGCGTTCCCAGGTCTCGAGGGAGGAAACTGGGCGAGCCCCTCTCCTGCTGGAGGCCACCCCCGAAGATGCCGCGCTGTGCCCTCCTCCACCCCTGGCTGCATCTGGATTCACCATGAGGAGGAAAGGTCACGCACCAAGGACTTGGCCGACCCGTTCCTGCTCCCACCGTCCCCCACCCACCCCTTTGGACTCATTTCGCTTCAAGGTGCTATTTGTTTGATAAGGCAGGCCGGGTGGGGGGGCCCTGCATGGGAGGCTCATCTCTGCCCACAGCATGGCTTCCTTGCTCAGCCAGGTCTCTTGCCCGGCGGTGGCAGCAGCAATAGCCGGCGGCACTGTGGTTTCTCAAGAACACTTTGTGTCTCGGAGAGGCATGCGGACGCCGAAGTCCGGCCACCCCCGGATGCAGGGGCCTCCTCCAGGTGACCACTTTCAGGGTTGGCCAAAGCTAAAGAGAGTCTTGAAGCCCAGCAGGAGGTGAGAGGCTGCTGCTCCTTCCGTCAGTCACCCACCTGGCCCCGCCCGAGCGAAGAGCAACCTGGAAAGAAAGAAGAGGTGTCAGGGGAAGGCTGGGAGGAAACAGCGCTTTTCAGCCAGAAGGGTTCCTGGAGCGGATTAGGCCACGATACTACAACTCCCAGCATGCCCCAGCCAGACCGAATTCTCCCTTATGAGCCTGCCCGTGCTTTGAGATCTTCTGGGGAAGCCCTTCTTTCAGTCACACCATCATCACAAGCACGCTTGGTGGGAACACAGGGGAGGGCCTTCTCGGTGGCTGCTCCAGTGCTTTGGACCTCTCTTCCCAGGGAAGCTAGACTGGCTCCCTCCTTGATGGGCTTTCGGAAGCAGGCTAAAACTTGTTTGTTCCAGCAGGCCTTTGAAGAATAATCTGGTCCTCCATCTATGTTAAGGACTTGTAAAATTGTTGCGTATTTTAAATGTTAAGAACGTAAGAACATAGGAAGTGCCCTGATGCTGGATCAGACCAAGGGTCCATCTAGTCCAGCACTCTGTTCACACAGAGGCCAACCAGCCATCGACCAGGGACCAACAAAGCAGGACATGGTGCAACAGCACCCTCCCACCCATGTTCCCCAGCAACTGGTGCACACAAGCTTATTGCCTCGAATACTGGAGACAGCACACAACCCTCAGGGCTAGTAGCCATGGATAGCCTTCGCCTCCAGGAATTTGTCCAACCCCCTTTTAAAGCCCTCCAAATTGGTGGCCATCACGACATCTTGTGATAGTGAGTTCCGTAATTTAACTATGTGCTGTGTGAAGAAGTACTTCCTTTTATTTGTTTAACGTTAATGTTTAATATTTTAATATTGTAATATATTTAATATACTTTTAACTTTTGTATATTTCTTTTCATAGGTTTTAAAATTTATATGTTTTAAATTTTGTGAGGCCGCCTTGAGGCCCAGTATTGGGCAAAAGGTGTGATACAAATAATAATAATAATAATAATAATAATAATAATAATAATAATAATAATAATAATAAAGCAAAGGCCATCACTTCCTTTCCTTCCTGCGGCTGATGGAAACAGGAATAGGCCACTGGAATGCTGGGGAGCAGGGCCTGAGATGGCAGGCTGCACGCCAGCTGCCGACCTGTTGCCCTATCCCGCAGTCCGCCTACATCCTGGTCACTGCCGCCATGGCTTCTGTCTTCACCTCCAAGTGTGGGCACAGGGACAGATCCAGCCCTACACGTAACACTCTGGGGAAGACCAAGGGGCTGGCTTCACACAACATGCCAACCCACCCAGTATGGGCTGTTGTTGAACTGTGGGTTTATTGTGTTGTCAGAAGGCAGTGGGGTTTCTGCACTTGTTAACTGTGTGCTGTGGCTTGTTAACCACCCTGAGCAGCCCAACAGCAAGCCATGGGTTCTCCAGGTGGTTTGTTCAAGAAAACTAAACCACACTGCACGCTCAACAAGCCGCCCTGTGGAAAATGTGCTGCGTTCAGACGATACATTAACCCACCCTGTGCAAAATGCGCTGTGTTCAGACGATACAATAACCCATGGTGGGTTAGCGTGTTGTGTGAACCCAACCAGTGAGTTGGCTGGTTGGTTCTGGCTACTCGAGAAGGGCACATTTCAGCACTCTCGGTCACCAGCCGTCTACCCTAACCTAGCTTGGCAGCTGCAGCCACAGCAGGCACGTCGAAGGAGCGGACGGCATGGGTCTTCCCTGCCTGCTTCCACGTCCCATCGCACCCCACGCCTGCTGGAGCTGACGGCTTACCCACGCCTCCTGCCGCCGCCGCCGCCTCTGGACAGCTCGTGGCAGGGCCGGGGAACAGGCTCTGGGCTTCCTCCTGCAGAAAGTCCATCGGCTGGCAGCGCGCCTCTCGCTGTTCCGTCGACTCGCTTTGGGCCTCCCCCGGAGCTCGCCGGAGCCGGCCCGCGTCTGCGGTTCCGTGCGACCTCTCCCAAGGGCCACCGCCGTTCCCACGGCAATCCAAGGGCAGGGCCAGCTCGCAGTCTCGGTCCTCAGGAATGATGGAGATGCGCTGGCCCAGGTCACAGACACCCGTGAAGCAGCCGGGTAAGGGGTCCTCGGCACAGACGTACTGTACGTTGACGGCGTAATCCTCGGCAAAGCAGCCGGGCTGGCTGGGGCTGGCGGCGGCAGCGGCAGCGGCGGCCATCTGCTTCTCTTCATAGAAGCAGCAGGGCAAGGCCTCGCATTTCCCCCCTTCGGTCCTAATCCTGTACAGACCCTGATTCCGCCCCGCCTGGGGCTCCCGCCCGGGGCCACAACCTGTCCAAAGCGGCGGGCCAAGGAGCAGGGCGCCGCATTCGCCGGCCCTGCCCAAGGGCTCCCGGGCCGGCGCGTGCTGGGCCTCCAAGCGGCAGGCGCAGGCTTGCTCCCGGGGCCCTTTGCAGGCCCGGCCGGCTTCCCCGGGAAGCGCGTCCAGGCCTCCCCCGCCCTCGGGAGCCGGGCCTAGGCCCTCCCTGTGCTCCAGCGAAGAGCTGCTGCTGTAGTTCATTTCCAGGCTGCAGTTCGAGAGCTGGTCCCCAGCGGAGGAGGAGGAGGGCGCCGGCACGGGCAGGCCCTCGCCAGCGGCCGGGGCGGGCGCGTGGGGGCCTTCCAGAAGTAGCACCGCCCCTCGGCCGGCCTCGCCCCCCCGGCAGGGGCTTTTGCTGCGGTAGACGTACGGGTCGTAGTCGCTGCTCAGAGAGCTCCGGAAAGTGGAGCAGCTGCCGTAGACGCCCTGGTTGCTGACCTCGGTGCAGTCCACCACGGAGTCGCTGGAGGAGCAGCGGCACTGGGCGGAGCTGCTGCCGCTGCTGCTGCTGCTGTCGCTGCCGGGGCAATCGGCCAGGTAGCCGCTGCAGACGGAGCGGTGGCCGTGGTAGCAGCCGAAGCTGGAATTGCTGCCGCTCTCCAGGCGGGAGGACGGCGCCACGTGGAGCACAGGAGCAAAGAGTCTGCCGCTGCCGCCCACGGGCTGGAAGGCACGGGAGGGGCCCTTGGCAGCCAGGCCCAGCGGGAGCTGCCCGTTCTGCTCGGGGTAGCTAAGGCCTTGGAAATAGTAGTGCTGAAACATGGTCTCGTACTGCGAGAAGCAAGCCGGCTTGGAGAAAGGGTGGCCGCCGCCGAACTTGGGCCTGCGGAAAGGGTGGGCGGCCGGGTAGGCCCTGTGCTCCACGGCGCACTGGTGGGCGTTCAAGTTGTGGTCCAAGTGGATGGGCTGGTAGCTTCGGATGAAGGCCGGCGTCTCCCCGTGCCGGTCCACCGTCAGGACTGTGATGGGATTCCCGTGGGGATCCATGCTGGTCCGCGTGGGGTAGGCCGTGACCTGGCTGGCTCTGTGCACACGGCCGGGGTAATGGACCGGCAGGATCACGCGCTGCTGCTGCTGCTGCTGCCGGCTACGCAGCTGGTTGGCCGCTTCCTCACATCCCTGGCCCGGCGCTCCCTTCTTTTGCTCTGTGCAAGGAAAGAGATTCAGCGTGAGAAAGCTCGGCTCAAGGGGAGAGGCCGGGAGCCACGCAGGCGGCAGCTGACAGTCAACGACGCTGAGCCCCTGTGAAGCGCTCCAGAGAGTTTAAGAAGCCCTCCTCCCCTGCAGAGCTGTTATCAAGCCACCAGTCGAAGCCGCTAGCCGCTAGCGAGATGGAAGGCAGGGCTGCGGGCTGCTTGGCTCTCCCAATCCCTAGATGCAGCACGCAGGGAACGGGGGAAGAGTTGTGAAGCCTGCGAGGGCCTCAGCGGCCCTGGACTCACCGATGATGTTGTGGCGACAATGGGGACAGGTGTGGTGCTGCAGAAGCCACGGGTCGACACACTTCCGGTGGAACCGGTGAGTGCAAGGGATCACGCGCAGTTCCTGCAGAGGCAAAACCAGAGCTGAAGGGGGGATCTGAGGACATCAGGAAAAATCTCCTGACTGTTAGAGCAGTATGACAATGGAACCAGTTACCTAGGGAGGTTGTGGGCTCTCCCATACTAGAGGCCTTCAAGAGGCAGCTGGACAACCACCTGTCAGGGATGCTTTAGGGTGGATTCCTGCATTGAGCAGGGGGTTGGACTCGATGGCCTTGTAGGCCCCTTCCAACTCTGTTATTCTATGATGCTATGAAATGGATCTAGATAATCTGTTTCATTCAAGAGTGCCCCAAGGGCAGTCCATTCCCAGGTGGCCTCCTGGGCTAGCAAGCTAGAGGATCAGCTGGGCAGAAGATGTAGGACACGGAATTACGGGCTCAAGTTAAAGGAAGCCCGATTCCAGCTGGACATCAGGAAAACCTTCCTGACTGTTAGAGTAGTATGACAATGGAACCAATGACCTAGGGAGGTTGTGGGCTCTCCCACACTAGAGGCCTTCAAGAGGCAGCTGGACAACCACCTGTCAGGGATGCTTTAGGGTGGATTCCTGCACTGAGCAGGGGGTCAGACTCGATGGCCTTGTAGGCCCCTTCCAACTCTGCTATTCTATGATGCTATGATTCTATGACATCACCCTGCCCTCGCACCAGCCTCCTCCGTGCAGCTAGCTTTGGGCTTGCTCAGTTGGCTGGTGCTGCTACTCATGCTAGGACAGTCAGACTTCCCAGCTGCACAGGGGACAGGAGGAGGCTCAGCCAGATGGAGTGGGATCAAGTTTTCCTCCAGGAAGGCTATCTGTGGCTGCTAACCCTGATGGTCGTGTGCTACCTCCAGTATGCAAGGCAGGAAGCCTGTGTGCACCAGTTGCTGGGGAACATGGGCGGGAGGGTGCTGTTGCACCATGTCTTGCTTTATAGGTCAGTGGTCAACAGCTGGTTGGCCACTGTGTGAGCGGACTAGACGGCCCCTGGTCTGATCCAGCATCAGGGTACTTCTTATGTTCTTATGGCTCTCCACCCCACTCCATCCCCAAACCTATGCAACCAGACCCAAAGAGCCCTCTGAGCACGGCTGGCTGTAAATGGACGCAAGGCCGGCCCTACCATGAGGCAGAGGGAGGCCGTCGCTCAGGCGGCAAATTTCAGGTGTTGTGAAAGGGCAGCACATTATTAGTTGTTTACCTTGTTGTTGTATTTCTAGTACCTATGGAAGCAGGAGAGGTGCTTATGGCATTTTCTGCCACATGTACGAAAATAATTCAACCGACGTTGGGTGCCTTGCGCCTTGATTGGGGTGATTGGGAGTGGGGCACCATTTGTTGCTCTGCCTCAGGCAGCACAATGCCTTGGGGTGGCCCTGAACGGGCGGACCTCCCGCCGAGGAAAGAGGGAGGCCATAAACGCTACTTTGGAAGCTTTTACGAAAAGCCGTACAGAACAAGTCATAAATGCATGTTGAATCTTCACCAGCTGCGAAGGGGCAGAAGGGACCCACGTCCTTCCCTTCTCCCTGTGAGCTTGGAATGTGCCCTGGAGGAGAAGCGGCTCTCTTCCCACCCCGCCCACCCCACATCTGCAGGGAACGCCGCCCCCCTGTCCCTCTCACCTCCCCATCGATGTACTTCTCCAGACAGATGGCACAGTCAGAGGTGGAGCTGCTGCTGAGGGTGTCCAGGGCACTGCAGCTGCCTTCGCAGGAGCCTTTCAGCTTGGATTTGAACTTCCGGGTCTCCATCTTTTCCAACGCCTGCACTGCCAGCCGATTCATGGAATTCTGCAGCGGGAGAGACAACGGGGCATTTCCTGGAGGCCAGAAGCAGGCTAACCTCATTCATTCTTGCGCTGTTCTTGGCTTCAGAGTCAGGCGCTAGCAATAAAGTGACCGTTGGGGGGGGGTCTGGTTTGGAGGAGGAACTGACAGCACTGAATAGGGCTAAGGACTGGAGGAGGAACTGACAGCACTGAATAGGGCTAAGGACTGGAGGAGGAACTGACAGCACTGAATAGGGCTAAGGACTGGAGGAGGAACTGACAGCACTGAATAGGGCTAAGGACTGGAGGAGGAACTGACAGCACTGAATAGGGATAAGGACTGGAGGAGGAACTGACAGCACTGAATAGGGATAAGGACTGGAGGAGGAACTGACAGCACTGAATAGGGCTAAGGACTGGAGGCAGCTTTCCCCAACCTCCCCAGATGTTTCGAAGTACAACTCCCACCATCCCTAGCCATGCTGGCTGGGACCGATGGGCATCAGAGCCCAAAACATCTGGAAGGGTCATGTAATGTGCCTCCCATTGCCAAGAGTCCACATGGGGTGAACACGAGCCGAATGCTGCCTTCTCTTTGCTCACCCCATGATGCAGAGACAGCGCTGAAAAGGACTATCTAGGCCACGGGGCTTGCATGGCCTAGGTAGACCCAGCCGGGCCTGGAGCACATCTGCTTGCAGGACAATCTAAATCACATGAAATATTGGAGTCCTTAAAGTGAGGGAGAGGCACACAACATCTGCCCCCGCACCCCCAAAAGGTTTCAAAAAGGACAAATGTGTGTACCAGCAGTGCCACAAACCTTCTCTGTAGCGGCCCCCACCCTCTGGAAAACCCTCCAGTTCTGGAGGTGGAAAATGTAGTAACTTTTAAACGCCTCCTAAAAACCTATCTTTTTAGACAAGCCTTTCCTGGACTCTAACTTAGTCTAGTTTGATGTGATTATTAAAGTTTTAAATTGGATTGTTATATCATGGTTTTAGCTGTAAACTGCCCAGAGAGCCTAGGCTGTTGGGCAGTATAAATATGTAATAAATAAAAATAATAATGAATAAATAAACCTACACACGCAAATTATATTCACTTCTGAACAAATTAATACAGGCGAGCAACCATGTTCCCAATGAAAACTAATCAACTCTCCTAAATCTGAGATTATCCTTTCGAACTGAAAGCGCTGAATCCTCCAGCTCTTCTTTAGTTTGATAGCCGAGATGACAAGGTCTTTGGCTTGGCTCTGCTATGGCCACCCTGGTTGCATCAGGCTATTGCCAGCCCCTGCACAAATACTCCCGAGGAAGGTGTTGGTTGGGCCAATGGGATGGGCCTAACCCCTTTTGTCTCCTCCCAAGTCCTTACTCTCCCTGCAAGCCCCTTTTCCCTCTCTTTGCAGCATGGAAGCAAATCAGGGTGCTACCATTGCACGCATTGCTTAGCTTTCTTGCTGCTGCGGGCACCACCGGTCATGTGAAGAAGGGTGTGGCTGGGGTGAAGAAACGCGAACGCCCACCCCCCTCCACCGTCCCCAATTTGGTCCGTAGATTTGGCTGCCGCTACGTATTAAGGAATTCAATCCAGGCGCAAGACAAGGCTAAGAAAAGCTGGCATGGAAAAGATTTAAATCCAAGCGTGGTCAAGGATTTTAGCCGTGAACCTCCACCACCAAAGAACACGCTTCTGAAAAGGCCTCTCCAGAGCTAGAACAGGCCAGAGAGCGTCCTGCAAGGGAGTCAGAAGGAAGCTCAGGCCCTGGCCTTCCAGAGGCTGCGTCCTTCCTTCCCAGCAGTGCCAGCAAGAGGGTGTGATGGGAGAGCTCCACGCCACTCTTTCCTTACCTGGCTGCGACGCTGCTTCAGTTTGATCTTGACAAGAAGCACGAGGCAGACGAGAGAGACCACCACGAAAAAGGCCAGGAAAATCCCCATGTCGAAGTATTCGGTAGGTTGCTTTGGAACAAGAGGGGTGGGGCAGAGACGGAAACGGGCAGGTTAGCTTTCCAGCAACTCAATGATCTATACCTTATCCCTAAACAAGCAGAGAGGAATTTTTTAAGCTGCCCAGATGCGGCTCAGAAGAGACAAGATGGGGCACAGCGAGGGAATCCCCCACACAGATGTCCCTGGGCACTCGAGGTTTGCTAAAAATCCCTCCGTTGGGTGCCTGACGATGCAGTGTTCCCCGTTGCTCTGGCAAGCACTGAAATGCTACACATGAATTAGCCATTTCAAATCATTAGCCCCTGGCTCTACTGGTAGCGAGCCAGCATAAGGTCATGCGAAAGTCCTTGCCTGTGCCTTCATTCTTGGAAACACGAGTATTTCCCTACTGTTAGGGATCAGGGAAGAGGCCTCGCTCTGTTGGACAGCACATGGTTTGCATACAAAAACCCTGGAGTTTGATCCCCAGTATCTCCTGGTAAGGCCAAGAAGATGCCCACCTTCAAACCCTGGAGAGCCGGTCAATGTATGGAGAGAATACGGAGCTAGATGGGACAATAGTCCGACCCGATATAGGGCAGTTTCCCACGTTCCTGTTCTCTCTATCCAAAATTCCCCTCTGATCCAGCAGACTCCCCCCTGAGCACCCCTTGCCTGCTGGTGTCCTGCTTGTGAGTCCCTGGTTGACCAGAGTGCGTACAGAGTGCTGGATTAGATAGCCCCTAGATCCAGCATCAGGGCTCTTCTTACGTTCTTATGGATTTGCTGGCTCTCCAGCTATCCACAGCTAGCAACGGCCTCTTCATTGGGAACCCGGAATCAAGAGGCCCCCACCAGTCCTGGTGCCATTTCCACAGCAAGTGCCTGGATTTTATAAGGTTCTTTTTGAAAACACCACCACTCTACGGTGCCCGAACAGAGTACTAATTGACTCCGGGTCTGTTTTCAGGTTTTAATCAATCCCAGATCTGTTTTTAGGTTTGGCTGAGAGATCAAAAGTTGATTTTAGATGTACATTGTCTTTGTGTGCAGTGTCTGTTTTACGTTTTTTATGGTTTTACATTTTGTATATCGTTTTTAATGTTTTAATCTTTTGTAAATCACCCAGAGAGCTTCAGCTATGGGGCAGTATAGAAATGTAGAAGAAGAAGAAGAAGAAGAAGATGATGATGATGATGATGATGATGATAGGTCTACCAAAATACATCCACACCAACATCTAGAAAGCAGTCATACTTAAAACATGCTCAATTGTCAGGAAATTCTTGAACCAGTAGAAGACAGCATGACCTGGAAAAGCCCGTCATGTCCATCTAGAAAAACTGCCACAAGTGAGAAAAGAGAATAATAATAATAATAATAATAATAATAATAATAATAATAATAATGATGTAATAATTCTGGAAGATGACAGTCCCTGGAAAACAGTCTCACTCCACCCACCCTTGCATTCTGGATGCCCAGTGCTCCCTGCTCGGAGTCTGATTGGAACCTCCGTTTTTCCAAGGAGAACATAAGCGACTTTGTCGAGAGCTTCGTTTGCAACCAAAAGGGAAAGAGAACGGATCTGCCCTCAGCACAACATCCTGTAAAAATACACGCAGTATAGTTTCGGCACACCAAGAGCAGCCGCATGGTCTCACCGGAGGAGGCCGGTGCTGGATCCTGGCCCGGGCAACTTTTTGCTTGTTAACGATGTTCATCAGTTTAACTGCATCCGCCCCCTTCACATACACGACCGGCCTTTTCAGAGGGTCTTCTAAGCCCTGGTTCAACTGCAAGAGAAAGAGCAGAAGTCAATCCCCCGTCCATCGATTACCCCGGGACATCAACCCTCTCTTTGGGGTAAGGAAACCACAGGGAGGGACAAACACATCCCACGTTTCCTCCCTGTACCCCGTCATGTGGGGTGCGGGGGGAGAAGCAGCTGGATAGATACTGACGCCTTCCCCCTACCAGAGCGCAATCTCTAGGGCATACCTGGTCGATGGCATCTGGGTTTTCCGAGACGTCGAAGATGACCGCAGTAGCTCCACGCTGCACAGCCCGCTTGGCCTGCAAGGAAGTGGGAGAGAGAAAGAGGCCCATCACCTCCTTGTCACTCCATCCTCTCAACCTGCAAACTTAACACATACCCATCCACCCCCCAGTTTTAACGGGAGACATCCCACATCCGTAAAGGATTGGGAGAAGGCAAGACGAGAAAGAAGGTTGATGGAGCAGGAAGAAACGGATCAGGAACAAGCATCGGCCTTGGTTAGGCCTCATCTAGGGTATTGCGTCCAGTTCTGAGCTCCATAATTCAAGAAAGACGCGGACAAGCTGGAGCGTGTTCAGAGGAGGGCCTCTGAACCCTTTTTCAGGGGTCTGGAAACAAAGCCCTATGAAGAGAGACTGAAAGAACTGGGCATGTTTAGCCTGGAGAAGAGAAGACTGAGGGGAGACTTGATAGCACTCTTCAAATACTTAAAAGGTTGTCACACAGAGGAGGGCCAGGATCTCTTCTCGATCCTCCCAGAGTGCAGGACACGGAATAACGGGCTCAAGTTACAGGAAGCCAGATTCCAGCTGGACATCAGGAAAAACTTCCTGAAAGTTAGAGCAGTACGACAATGGAACCAGCTACCTAGGGAGGTGGTGGGCTCTCCCACACTAGAGGCCTTCAAGAGGCAGCTGGACAACCATCTGTCAGGGATGCTTTAGGGTGGATTCCTGCATTGAGCAGGGGTTTGGACTCGATGGCCTTGTAGGCCCCTTCCAACTCTACTATTCTATGATCAGGAAGGAGGTAGGTGACGCTTCCTAAATACAGATGTCTCCTAAAAAATACTGACCCCCCCCCCCCTGCAGAGTCTGTTTATTCTCCTCTGCCTTTCAGCCGTAGCTGAAAACAACGAGAAGGTCTCATCCAGCCAAACCCAGGTCCTCTGGATACTGCCGCCTGTGCCTGTGTCCACCAGAGGTCAGGATTGAGCTGAATGAGCTTTCGCCTGGACGAGAGGGGTCCCGTCTCTCCTTCCTCCTTGGTCCAATGGCTCCCTTAGCCCACCCCTCACTGGTCACCTAAATAACCCCCAAGTCATCACGGCCACACAGAGAAAGCAGGGTCATATGGAGTGTCCCCAGCTTCAAACATGTCGGGGGTTGGGGGGGAATAGGGGGTTGTGCAGTTTTACCTAAATCATTTATGGCTGCCTGCAAGGGGTCCGTCAGTGTAATCCCACTGTGGGGAATGGAGATTCAGAGCCCACCAGGTTTCGCCATCCCTAGTCTAGAAACTAGGAATTCTGGGAGGGGGTCTGTCACTTAGGGCACGCTCTGCCACAGGAGACAGGAGCTATATGATAGCTACCAGGTAAGAATGTAAGAACCCAGCCGGTCCACCTGATGAAGGACCGGTCTACCTAATCAAGCATCCTGGTTCGGACAGTGCCACTCATGGGTCCCAATGGGAAACCCCACAAGCAGAGGCAGGGCAGGATTAAGACCTGCTGAGGCCCTACGCCATATCAAGAGTCAGAGGCCTCATACCATACAAATAGAGAGAAAAAAGTGCATTACATTATAATAGGAAGGGCACCACCCAGCACTAGAGGGTGCTTGAGTCGAAAAGTGTTAGATAGCCTTCTCTGACGAGTATAAAGGCATTAATAAAAGTTGATTTGAACTTCTTGTGAACTGGCTCTAGTTTGTGCTTCTGGCCTCCAATACTAAATGTTGTGTTGCCACGCTTTCCCTGTATAAGGCAACTCTGCTGCAATTCACACCAAACCTTCCAACGTATTTAAACCAAAATAATTTCATTTTCATTACATTAAACTTGACTTTTCTCCAATGTATTTAGAGGCCGCTCGTAATATGAGGGCCTAAGCCAGGTCTTACTTGGCTTGTTCCTAGATCCGGCACTGAGCAGAGGGTAGGAAGAACAGAGATCCTTTCCCCGTTGCCGGCACCCCCACCCACTCAGAGGCTCCCTACAGCCTTTAATAGCCACTGAGAGACAATAACTGACAGCCATTGACAGACTTCGCTTTCCCCTCCGTGAATCCCCTTCTAAGGCCATCGCCAAATCTTGTGGCAGCCAGTTCCACAAGCGTATTGTGTGAGAAAGAATTTATCTGCACTGTCTGGAATGTAGCACCCATCCACTTTACTGCACAAAGCTGTTCCAGTGTTATGAGCAGGAAGGGAAAATTTAAAAATATCAGAAGAGCCCTGAAGCATGAACAGGCCGAAGGCCTCCCTAGTCTGGTATTCTGTTGCTGTGGTAGCCACTCCGTTGCCCCACTGGGAAGACCACAAGCAACAGCACCCCCAGTCACTGGTATAATAATAATAATAATAATAATAATAATAATAATAATAATAATAATAATAATAATAGTCCAATTCCCCTTTAAAGCCATCCAAGAAGGTGGCCATCACGACACCTTGTGGTAGTGAGTTCCAAAGCTGAACCACATGCTGCATGAAGACGTGTCTGTCCTGAATCTCCCCCTGTTAGCTCCATGGGATTCTAGTATTACGGGAAAGGGAGAAAGAACTATCTTCCTATCCGCTTCCTCCACACCGGACATTATCCGCCACAGCTCTGTCGCGTCCTCCTCGCTGGGCCGTTTTTCTGAACAAAAAAGTCTAGTTGCTGTAACCTTTCCTTGCAGGGAACGTCTTCCAGCGCCTCAATCCTGCTCGCTGCCCTTTTCTGCACCTTCCCAGCTCCGCGATCTCCTTTTTGAGGAGAGCTCTGGAGACTGTATTCCATCCCAGGTGCCCCAAGACCAACAGGGCTGCCTGAACCCCATTGGTTTGGGTCTGAGAGACCCCTGGCTCCTTTCCCCCCGCACCCACCCCCCTTTGGATTCAGTGGCTGCCAGGACACGTCTGCGAGCCGGTCCGGGATGGCGGCTACCCGGCCACGCAGCCACGCCGCTCTCCCGTCTGAAGAGGAAGGGGAGCAGAGGCCCCGCTTCGTTCCCCTGCTGTGGGAGCCCAGGCGGGCCGTGCGGCTTGCACAGGCGGGCACAAGGCAGCCAGGGCTCCGCTCCGGCATTCCGCAGCGCGCCGCTCTCCGTAGCTTCGCTGCAACTTGGCCTGACCTTCCAGGTTTCCCTGGCAGGAGATCAAAGGAGAGAAGCCACAAACACACCACAGAATGCAGGCTCCCCCTTCCCTCCTCTTCCCTTCCATTTCCTCCTCCTCCTCCTCCTCCTCCTCTTCGCTCTGCTCTCAGATGAGCTTTGAAGCTGCAGCGGCGGCGCTCTGCAAAGCAGGCTGAGGCCTGACCTCCTCCGCTACTTTCTCCTGCGCCTGCCCTCCGCTGCGTGCAACTTGGCGCAGGAGGGATCTCCGACGAGGCGGGGGACGACTGCACAGGTGGCTGCCTGCCTGCCCCACCACAAGAAGGAAGATGGGGAGAGGAGAGCTCCCTCCAGGATAATTAAAGTCATTAAGCCTTTGAAAGTTTCCTCTCTTCCACTGACTCACAACTCTCCGCCTTCCACCAGCTCCACCAGCAGTGCCAGGAAGGGAACAATGTAGGCCAAGGAGCGGAACCTCTCGCTTCGGGGTCACGCGAACCCCACACATGGCCCGCGGGCAGCACGGGCCCTGGGGCGTTCCCATGAGGTTGGCGGGCAATGCTGCTAACCTGCAAACTCTGACCCGGATATTAGAAAGGGGGCCAGGGCCAACAGGCTAGAGGGCTAGCGTCCCTCCTTCCTCACCCCCGTTTCAAAGCCAATCCGAAACGGAGCCAGCCGAATTCTGGCTAGCTAGGCAGAGGCCCAGAGCAATGAGGGCGAGACAACCCAACCCAAAGGCAGCTGTGCCCGGGCTCTCCCACCTGGCGAGCGCCGCGTCTGCCTGCCACACAGCCAGCGAGCCATTCGCTTTCAGCATTACTAGCCGTAAAATCATAGAGCCGTGGAGTTGGAAGGGACCACAAGGATCATCCAGTCCAACCCTCTGCGACGAGCAGGAAAACCAATCAAGCCATCCATGAGAGGTGGCTGTCCAGTCTCTTTCGCCTTTCTAGAGAAATCGATTCAAGGTGGCAAAGGGCAGCAAAAGGGCAATACAACCAAAACAATCGCATTTAAATCACCCTAAACACACCACAACCCGTTGCAAGAAATATGGCAGAACTCTGCTTCTACAGGCGGGCGGGTGGGCGGGCGGGCAGGCAGGGGCGTCTCCTTGACAGCCTCCACAATTTAAAACCTTGCTGAGCTCTGCTTTCAAAGTGGGGTGGGCCGGAGCAAGCCTTGTGTTTGTTTTTTTGCTTCAGGTCCAAAAAACATCTCCGTGGTGCAGCAGAATCAGGTGTGCTGGCTGACTGGCCCTCCCCTGGGGAGAGAAGGTGTCCTTTCAAAGGTAGAACCTAATCCCCAAATGCCCCAGCCGTCGGGGAGGGGCGGAGGAGATCCATCTAGTAACTTCACCTCTGCCAGAAGCAACCCACGCCTCCCTCGGAAACAGGTGCCATACCTCACCCGTATATATATTCTCCCCGGCAGTTGACCCATTGAGAAAAGCCGTGGCTGGATTGGGGGACCCGGAGGAGACGCCGTGCCACGATTCAGCCGCGGAGGGACTCGTCCGTCTTGGTGGAACACTTGATGCGGCAAGCGCATTTGCTCTATTACGTGGCAATGATCTCCCGGTGGGCACAAAGCCCTTCAAAGGGAGACAGGGCTGTTGGCACAGCAAAGGCGACACACGTGTCTTCTGCTACGAGTTCCAGCGCTCACTGGAAGTCAAGACGCAAACAAGCAGCAATTCTGTCGCAGAAAGCGGGCATCAGCGCCCCCAAGCTGAATGCAAATCACCCACTCGGTTTTCCCTTATGTGACTAAAACTGCTGGGCCTATTTATTTATTTACAATATTTATATACATTATTTATTTATGCATTTACAGTATTTATATACTGCTCCCCATCCAAAAGATTTGGGAGCGGTGAACAAAAAATAGAATAAAAGAATAAAAGCCACCCTATTAAAAATGCATTAAAAAAAAAAAAAAGGAATAAAGTTCTGATAAACCCCCCGTTACTGGTAAAACCGCGGCCAGTCATTCACACAAAGCTTGTTGAATCAGAAACGTTTGCAGGACGCTCCAGAAGTGCTACAACGTTGGTGCCGCCTGCCTGACCCCCAAAGGCAGGTAATTCCATAAAAAGGGGGCCACCACGTTGAAGGCTCTTCTCCTTTTTTATTTCTAAGGTAGAAAGAAGAGCCCACAAGTTGGTCCTCAATTCCATCTCTAGCCAGCTTTTTGCGCAGCTCTGGTTTTCAGCCATGACAATCCCAACGGCGTCACAATCCTTGCTTGTTGGTGGATACAACACACCTTAAGCCCATTAACCACTGCAGCGCCACCAGAGCAAGTGGCCCAGAAATGACATTAGCTCCAAGAATGAGCTATGACCACAAAGATAGGACACAATTCCCAGAGCCCCTGCAGATGCCATAAACATCAGTGATGCTGCTACTCAAAGACACGTCTGAGCAATCATCTCCAGCAGCGAAGACAAGGGCGTGAAGTTAAGTTCAACGCTAAGGATAGGGGCTTCGATGCTACCAGAGTACCTGGGGAGTTCAGGGGGAGCCTCAACAGCAAACGAGCAAGAAGCCCATTTGAACAGAACATCCAGGTAAATATGACTTGACAGAGGTAACCAGACTTGGTAGGATGACTCCCATGATTGGAATGTAGCAGCTGAAAGATTTGGCTGGTTCCAAAAAATGGATGCCACATAAAGGGAGAAGAAGAAGCATCGTATGTCAAAGAAACATATACACCTGCATAGAAATTCAAGACAGTGAAATAGGTAACCTTGAAGAGAGCATCTGACTAAAACTAAACGGCGTCAAGAAAGAAAAACAACGTTGTGGTTGGAGTCTATTACAGACTTCGAGACCAAAAAGAGAGGGTTATTTATTTATTCAAGTATTTATATACTCTGTTTCAAGACGTATACAGCCCTCTCAAGGTTATTCACAAAACTAAACAAATAAACAAAAACCATAAAGCAAACTAAATATAGGAATAAAGCACCAACTCACGAATAAGGACAAACAACAATTCAAGCAGAAAGGTAGCAGTTCAGCAAGCAGAAGCAGTTTTAAACTGCTGTTTAAAAGCACAGGCTAGTTTCAGATGAATCCGATAGAAACAGCTGTAAATAGCCAAGTCTTTAGAGTCTGCTTAAAAGCAATCAAGGGAGCAAAACACACTTCCCAGGGGAGGGAGGGAGGTCCATAAAGATGGAGCCACCACCAAAAAGGCTGTGCCCAGTCCCCATCAATCTGATAGACCTTACCAGCAGGCATTTGAGTAAGCCCTCCAAAGCCAATCTTAGTTCCTAAACAGGTTCATATAGGTGCAGGTGGTCCTTCAAATAACCTGGTCTCAAGCCATTTAAGGCTTTAAAGGTACGCAGCAGCAATACCAACCAGTACAGCTGGCTGGCACAGGATTTGTGTTGTTGTTGTTGTTGTTATTATTATTATTATTATTATTATTATTATTATTATTATTATTTATATAGCACCATTAATGTACATGGTGCTGTACAGAGTAAAACAATAAATAGCAAGACCCTGCCGCATAGGCTTACATACTAATAAAATCATAATAAAGCAATAAGGAGGGGAAGAGAATGCACCAAACAGGCAGTATAAAAGTCAGAACAAAATCAAGTTTTAAAAGCTTTAGGAAAAAGAAAAGTTTTTAGCTGAGCTTTAAAAGCTGCGATTGAACTTGTAGTTCTCAAATGTTCTGGAAGAGCGTTCCAGGCGTAAGGGGCAGTTGAAGAAAATGGATGAAGCCGAGCAAGGGAAGTGGAGACTCTTGGGCAGGTGAGAAACATGGCATCAGAGGAGCGAAGAGCACGAGCGGGGCAATAGTGTGCGATGAGAGAGGAGAGATAGGAAGGAGCTAGACCGTGAAAAGCTTTGTAGGTCAACAGGAGAAGTTTATATTGGATTCTGAAGTGAATCGGAAGCCAATGAAGAGATTTCAGAAGTGGAGTAACATGGTCAGAGCGGCGAGCCAAGAAGATGATCTTAGCAGCAGAGTGGTGAACGGAAACCAACGGACTGATGTGAGAAGAAGGAAGGCCAGTGAGAAGAAGGTTGCAGTAGTGTTATATGTTTTCCAAACAACTGGGGTGTTGTCTTTTGCCACCCAAAACTTCCAAACTGGCTTTAAGTCAGCGAGGGGCAACCGGTCGCTGGGCTGAAGGGATCCTTTCTCGCTTGTGCGTCAATGGAGGAGCAGCTCCGCTCATGGCAGCTAGGGATTAGAATTGTCTCTTTGAAAAAACAACTTCTCACCCTCGGCAGCTTTTATTATTTACGGACCAAAAAGAACTTGGAACACTTTCCCCTTTGTGATCCCAGAGAAGATGGCTGAGAAACAGATTAGTTTGCCTGCTAAACTCATCAATGGAGGAGCTGCAGGGGTCATTGGAGTTACTTGTATATTTCCAATTGATCTGGTTAAAACCAGGCTACAGAATCAGAGAAGTAGACAGCAAGTCTATAAAAGCATATACCTATAGATGTGGCTGGGCACCTTATGACCATGCAGATGTTTTGGACTACAACTTCCATCATCCCACACCATTGGCTATGCTGGCTAGTGCTAATGGCAGTTGAAGCTTCCAGGTGGTTTGGTCTATAAGTTACCAGCCCCTTCTATAGATAGATGTAGGTGTCAGGGAAAATAGAGATCCACCAGCGTTATTATGTGATGTAGGAAATGCAACCTTGATGGTAAATTAAACAATTCTGTATGGGAGGATAGGGAAGACAAATAGATAACCAGCTTTGCTGAACCCTTTTTGTTGTCTTGGAATAGCTGTTTTTATAAGGATACTGTGTTTTTATGCTTTTTATGTTTTTAAACTTCATATATTTGTTTTAATGTTTACTGTTTTTAACTTTTGTAAACCGCCCAGAGAGTTTCGGCTATGGGGCGGTATATAAATGCAATAAATAAATAATATGTTGAACATAATATAGTAGACTGGTATAGATGTAAACAGGGACCTTAGCGAGGTCAACGTTCCCTGGTGAAGCAGTTGAAACTAATAAAAAATGCTTCAGGCCCAGGAATGTTAACAGGACTTTATTTCCTCCTTTCATTTCCTGACATATGACAGCTACCAAAGCTGTTTTTATCCCAAAACCAGGTCAGTGACCACGTTGCTCTCCTGAAACAAATTACAGATATTTCTGGGAAACAATAATTCAAAGTCATGGGGGACTTCAAGCATCCCTGATATCGGCTGGAGATAAACTCCCCTAAGCATGGAATCTCCAAGAAATTCCTGACATGCCTCGCTGACAAATTCCTCTTTCAGAAAGTGGAGGGAGGGAGGAAGGAAAGAAAGAGAGAACGAGAGAGAGAGAGAGAGAGAGAGAGAGAGAGAGAGAGAGTGTGAGAGAGAGATCAGTTATCCTTGACTTAAATCTTAATTAACAGTGAAGAGTTGAGCAATGAGATTAAAGCAGCAGCAATTTTTTGGGAGGTGTATTTAAAAATGAATTTTTGCATTTTAAAAAAACGATATCATGTATTTTAAAATCATCTTTTCAAAAGTGTAGACCTTGCCTTCAGGGCTGTATACACAAAAACCAGAGAATTGTAATAATATAAACAATATAAGACCTAAACATAAATATCTCAATCGATTCAAAAATGCAAATTTAAATTTAATGTAATGTTGGAATTCACGTTCTTGAGGAAAGCCAAAGGCGAGGGCAGTCAAACATTTATATTGGAGTTAAAAAACAAACTTATTTTAATAAGTTTCAGGTAAATGCTAGGTAAGGGTTCCATGGCTTGATATACTAATGGGCAAAAGAGTCTAAGGCCCTTTCTACACCTAAGGATTATCCCAAGAAAATGGAGCAATCGTCCTTGCCTGCTTCCGGGATCCCCTGTTTGTCATTTGGATGCACAAGGATGACCCCTGGGGTGGGTGGGAGGAAGGCAGGTGTAGAAACAGCCCAAAATGGACAGGGGCTCCTGAAGGAGTTACTAAAGGCATAAACAAATCCAATGGAGAAAGAAAAATGGGAGATATCTCAAAGAGGTGGTGTGGCTACACAAGAAACTGAGCGAGGAGCTGAAAATAAAAACGTAGCATGTATACGAAATGGAAGGCAGGCAGGACAGATCACCAAAAATGAGTACCGACGAATAGCCCAGACTTGTAGGAACAGGGTCAGGGTAGTGATAGCTCAGAATGAGTGGTACCAGCAGTTATACAAGCGGCTGTAGGAAGGAAATGGTAGGTTTGTGACTTAGAAAGGATGGGGGAATCTTAACGGGTAGTGGAACAGCTCAGCTTCTGTTCTGTCTCCCAAAGGAGGAACTGTGTACAATCTCGCTTCAGAAATATGACTGGTAAGGAGTCAGGATTGCTCTTCGAGATGAATAAGGAGTCGGTCAGGGAATATCTAGTTACTTTGAACGAATCCAAGCCTTCGGGGCTGGATACCCCATACAAAGGCACTAAAAGGAACTTGCTGATATTAGTCTCAGGACCTCTGTCTAAAAGAACAGCCTTGCTGGATCAGACCGAAGACCCGTCTATTCCAGATTTCTGTTTCTACGGTGCCAACAATATTGTATTTGTATTTATTACATTTTTATACTGCCCAATAGCTGAGGCTCTCTGGACAGTTCACAGTTAAAACCGTAAAATAGAGCAGATCAAGACATAATATAAAGCTGATGTAAAATCGAAATAAACTCAGCAGAAGTTACAGCCCAGGGAAAGCTTGTGTGAAAAGATTTTTTTTTCAGGGATGCGTTTAAAGGATGTTGTATTTTCTGCTCCCCAACGGGGCTGAGGATGGGCTGGCTTTCCTCTGATTATCCACATAGCGTTTAATGAAGTGGAAGAAGACTAGTCCCTGCCCTGAGGCGCTTACAATCTAAAGTTCAACACAGGGAAACAACAGTGGAACGGGGAGGAGGTTGTAAATGGGGGGAAAAGCAGGAATAAATGGAGAAGGATATGAATTTACTTGAATTGTATGTGGCTTCAGGTGTTTGAAACGGTCTATTTGCAAGTGAGTAAAGTGCAGCTTTTACTAGTTTTCTGATGCAAGGAGATGCCAGCACCAAGAACTAATAATATAACTAAGGATGTTATACTCCAGATGTGTTGGACTGCATCTCCCAGAATGCCCCAGCCACACCTGCCCTCTCGACCAGCGGTTCATCACCCCTGCACTACATTACACCTTATATCAGCCTTCCTCAACCTGGGCCGCTCCAGATGTGCTGGACTACAACTCCCAGAATGCCCCAGCCTGGGGCATTCTGGGAGTTGTAGTCCAACACATCTGGAGCGGCCCAGGTTGAGGAAGGCTGTGCTATACATTGTAATGACTCCAAAGGTGTCATGTTCCCTGTTCAGAAAGCATTGAAAAGACAGAGCTTTTCATCACGAGTATGAAACAGAAGGCTTACGAGGGGGGGCTCACTTAATATGCCCCCCCCCACACACACACCCTTCTGCCTGTGTTCCCCAACAACTGGTAAACACAGGCACAGTGTTCCTGATACTGGAGATAATGTACAGCCATCATGACTAAGAGCCAGCCCTATCCTCTGTGAGCCATCTGAGCGGGCAGGACAGAGAAAAGGAAGGACTTCTTCAAACAGCGCAGAGTTTAACGGTGGAACTCACTGCCACGAGATGTAGTGATGGCCACCAATCTGCGTGGCTTTAAAAGGGGGTTGGAGAAATTCCTGTAGGAGAAGGCTATCCATGGCTAGTAGTTCTGATGGCTCTGTGCTACCTCCGGTATCCGAGGCAGTAAGTGTATACACTAGTTTTGGGGGAAAATGAGCGGGAGCTTTGTGGGTTCCTGGTCGAAAGCTGGTTGGCCACTGTGTGCATAGAGTGCCAGAGCAGAGTGGCCCCATCGCTCCTCACCTCAGCAATAGCCCCCTAAGCCCAGCTCCATTCTCTCCTCCCCACTTACTTATTTACAATATTTATATACCGCTCCCCATTCAGAATTTCGGAGCGGCGGGCAAAATAAAAACAGAATAAAAACACATTAAAAGTACATTTTTAAAAGAAACAAAAGTACAAAATAAACCGGGGCTGGTCGTTAAGAGAAAGCTTCCTGGAACGACCTTTTCAGGAGGCACCAGAAGGAATACAAAGTTGGCGCATGTCCACAGGTATGGAATTCCACAGGAGGGGGGCCACCACACTGAAGTCTCTTCCTACGGTGGACTCCAATCGCATGAAAGGAGAGCCAGAGTGGCGTACTGGCTAGAGTATTGGACTGGGAGCTGGGAGATTCGGGGTCTAATCTCCACTCAGCCATGGAAACCCACTGGGTGACTTTGGGCCAGTCACGGATGCTCAGCCCAGGGTTGTTGTTGTGAGGATAAAATGGAGAGGAGGAGGAGGAGGATTATGTACGCCGCCTTGGGTTCCTTGGAAGAAAAAAGGCAGGATATAAATGTAATAAATAAATAAATAGGTCTATGTGGAACCACCAGGAGCAGGCCCTTAGATGACCTCAGTGACTGGGCAGGTAGGTAGGGGAGAAGGCACTCTCTCATTTATCCTGGTTCCAAGTTGTTTAGGGCTTTGTATACTGGTACAAGAACCTTCAACCTGGCCCGGTAGCGCATAGGCAGCCAGTGCAGTTCCCTCAGCAGAGGAGTTACATGCTGGAAAGGGGCAGCTCCGGACAACAGCCGAGCTGCAGCATTCTGCACTAGCTCAAACGTATGGAGCAGCTTTAAGGGCAGCCCCACACAGAGCACATTGCAGTAATCCAGCCTTGAGGTTACTAATGCCTGCATCACCGTGGCCAAGCTGTTCCTGTCCAGGAGAGGCCGTAGCTGGCGAACCAGCCGAAGCTGGTAAAAGGCACTCCGAGCCGCCACAGCCACCTGAGCCTCGGGCGACAGAGACAGCTCTGAGAGTCGGTCCTGGCTTTTAGGGATTCCTGCGGTGCTGCTGCTCCCTGGATTGTCTCTTGCAGCGGGTCAAGACGTCCTGGCTCCCATTTCAGCATGTTGATTCATTCCCAAAGAGTTCTTATTACAAAGCAAAACGGGAAAGCTTCTTTCCACACAAGCAGAGACAGAGCTGTGCTGCGGAGGCCTCAGGGTAGGGATTAAAGAAAAAGAAAAACAGAAACCCTTCCACCTCTAATTAGGGGTCTTCGTTTGCCAAGGAGCCATTCCGCAGCAGGACAACTTCAGATTCAAGCAGTTGCTTGGAGAACGTCTCCCAGCAGGTCGGCTCCTCCGGGCAAGCTCCAGAGAGCCAGCCAGTTCTGGTTACCGAGAGGCAAACCGCCTGCAGACGGTTTTCGCTGGCCTAGCTTTGCAGCCGGCCAGAGAAGCGGCAAGAGAAGAGGCTAAACGGGGCACCAGTTTGGCGAAGTGCAGCACCGGGTCCTCTTAGAGACGTCCGTGTTTTGTGCGGGGCTCCTGCAACGATCCCGCTGTGCCTGGCGTGCGGCTCCTTTCCCAGGCCCGGTTCCTCGCCATTAACACTGTGGTTGCAGCCCATGGCTGGCAACCGGAGTTCTAACTCGCAAGAGGTTAACCGCCTCCAATAAACAACCAGGCTGGCTTATTAAGTCCCTTGCAACTATGCAGAAGGCGCAAAAGGGTCTCCCTGGAGGTCGTAGGCCTCACATCGCAGGCTTCTGAGACAGCTTAGCAATCCTCTGCTTCTCCCAAGGGAAGGCTCGGTACCTTCGGAAGCGCTCCGGGTGCCATTTGTCTGATGCAAGTTGGAGAGACCCACTTCCGCAACGCACTTCCGCAATGCAAGTTGGAGAGACCCATTTCCGCAATGCAAGTTGGAGAGACCCACTTCCACAACACAAGTTGGAGAGACCCACTTCCGCAATGCAAGTTGGAGAGACCCACTTCCGCAACGCAAGTTGGAGAGACCCACTTCCACAATGCAAGTTGGAGAGACCCACTTCCGCAATGCAAGTTGGAGAGACCCACTTCCGCAACGCAAGTTGGAGAGACCCACTTCCGCAATGCAAGTTGGAGAGACCCACTTCCGCAATGCAAGTTGGAGAGACCCACTTCTGCAACGCACTTCCACAATGCAAGTTGGAGAGACCCACTTCCGCAATGCAAGTTGGAGAGACCCACTTCCGCAACGCACTTCCGCAATGCAAGTTGGAGAGACCCACTTCCGCAATGCAAGTTGGAGAGACCCACTTCCGCAATGCAAGTTGGAGAGACCCACTTCCGCAACGCACTTCCGCAATGCAAGTTGGAGAGACCCACTTCCGCAATGCAAGTTGGAGAGACCCACTTCCGCAATGCAAGTTGGAGAGACCCACTTCCGCAACGCACTTCCGCAATGCAAGTTGGAGAGACCCACTTCCGCAACGCAAGTTGGAGAGACCCACTTCCGCAATGCAAGTTGGAGAGACCCACTTCCGCAACGCACTTCCGCAATGCAAGTTGGAGAGACCCACTTCCGCAATGCAAGTTGGAGAGACCCACTTCCGCAACGCACTTCCGCAATGCAAGTTGGAGAGACCCACTTCCGCAATGCAAGTTGGAGAGACCCACTTCCGCAACGCACTTCCGCAATGCAAGTTGGAGAGACCCACTTCCGCAATGCAAGTTGGAGAGACCCACTTCCGCAATGCAAGTTGGAGAGACCCACTTCCGCAATGCAAGTTGGAGAGACCCACTTCCGCAATGCAAATTGGAGAGACCCACTTCCGCAACACAAAACAGGGCAGCCGCACGGGCTTCACAAGTTGCAACTCAGAATCTATGAGGTTTTACCTCCGTGCATGAACATCCTGGCCAAAGGAGGCAAGAGAGGCCTAGAGCAACTACTTCAGCTTTTCCAGATATTTCCACCCACCTTGCTTCTCAGGGAAGCAAATGCGGAACAGGCAAGAAGAGAAGGAAAATAACGTTTCCAGCTGGCTTTTGCAGGTGGCTCATGTCCTGTGCAGAATCCAAGCCCTGCCCTGGAATCCAAGAACACCAGCGATCACTTGAGCATCCTGCTGTCTTTGGCTCCAATCTCCCAGCAGGCCCAGAGAAAGGAAGCCGGAAGAGGCTGCTGGCCTGCTGGTCCATCATGCCAGCACCAATGCCGGCTGGGGCATTCTGGGAGTTGTAGTCCAACACATCTGGAGCGCCCCAGGTTGAGGAAGGCTGATATAAGGTGTAATGTAGTGCAGGGGTGATGAACTGCTGGTCGAGAGGGCAGGTGTGGCTCATGGCACCGTTGAATCTGGGCTCCTTTCTCACCCCTCGACGAATACAGCGACCTCTGGAAGACGTTAATGTGTCATTTTTCTATTTAGCCAAGAGCTTTTAGGGAAACCAGAGCGTGGATTGAAAACACAGAGCAAGACAAAAAGCCGACGGGGTTTGGGATGCCACGCCAGGATCCCCTTTTCAGCCATTTTATAATTGATGTGTGTGTGTGTGTGTGTGTGTGTGTGTGTGTATACACAGCAGTCACTTGTAAGAGGAGAGACACAACCTGAAAAGAGCAGCAAGCTGAGTGCGTGCCACGAAATGAACGAACGAGAGAATGGAAGAATGGCGGATCGCAGAAAACGATCAGGCAAGACACAAGATGATTAGGTCATTCAGAACGCCGAAATCTGGGAAGAAATTTGGATGGGGAGCATTTCGGGAGCTAAGCACCACAGAGTCTGCCCCCCCTCCCCTGCCAGTCAAGGTTGGGGGGGCATTGCTAAGCCCTCCTTTTTCTCTTGCCAAATCCTACAGGCCAAGCCTGGTGTGTAGCAGCACACTGGGCCGGGTGACGACTCCGGGGGGGAACCAACCCGCGTGGAAGCGAAGGGGAACAAAGCTAACAGCTCCGCTCTTTTCCCTCCCAACATGAAGGGGGTGTTGAGGAGGAAGACTCCCTTTGAAGCAGCCGGTGCTAAGCGCTTCCCAGTGACCATGGAAACGGGCTCAGTGGGTTTCCAGTCTGAGAACCAAGGAGCAGCTGCCGCTGAAGTTCAAAACAATCCCACCCCCCCGCCCATCCCTGCCGCCCCAAAGAGATGGAGTTAAGACAGGGAGAACTCGATTCGCTTGGCAGCGGAGGCAGACTGGCTCCCCAGTCGGCAATTCCAGCTGCTTTAGACTTCCCTGTGGAGCATCCCAGTTCTCTCCAGCTTGGCCCACAGCAGCACAGTCAAGCACCATTGTCGACGGAACGTGGCCACGAAGCCTCCTCTTTCCTTCTCCACCAGCTCCTGCCTTTCACAGGGGCTTCACTTGCCAGGAGCTCGCTTGAGTAGCTATGCAGGGAGCCAGCCCTTTTGAGGCTGCTCCCGCCCATCCAGGTCAACAAGTCCACAAATGACAGAAGGCCCAACTGTCCTCCGGAAGCCCTTTCCATCTGTACTTAAGAGAGAACGACAGCAGGATTCACGGGTTTCAGCTCCGAGGGAGAATCGTCTCTGCTCCGAAAGGAGCCCGTGGCCCTTCTTCTCTCTCAAGGATGGGACACGTAGAAGCTGGTGCCCAATGCAGTGGAGAGCTGGCGGGGACATTCTCCTCCCCAACATGTAAACCCAGGCTTTGCAACTTGTGTGGAAAAAGCAGCAGCGCTCACGGACGAGCACCTTCCGAGCATCAGGAAAAACTTCCTGACGGTTAGAGCAGTATGACAATGGAACTAGAGACCTAGGGAGGTGGTGGGCTCTCCCACACTAGAGGCCTTCAAGAGGCAGCCGGGCAGCCATCTGCCAGGGATGCTTTAAGGTGGATTCCTGCATTGAGCAGGGGGTTGGACTCGATGGCCTTGTAGGCCCCTTCCAACTCTACTATTCTATGATTCTATGAATGTCAGAAAATGCTTCCTAATGCTCAGAGCAGTCAGACCATGGAACCAAATGCTGATGGCTCTCCACTACTGGAGGTGTTCAAGCAAAGACTAGACAGTCATCTAAGATGCTTTAAACTGGATTCCCACACTGAGCAGAGGGTTGGACTCCATGGTCTCAATGGCCCCTTCCAACTCTAGGATTATATGAATCCAAGGTGCTGCTTTATCCCATTTCCATAAAGACCCATCTATTCCAAGCACCTCTTTTTGTAAATCCACTTTCCAAGACAGAGGGCACTGTCGGCAGCGGTGCCTCATACCCATTGGGGTTTGTGGGGCAGCTAAAAGGGGCTGTTGTAGGTTGAACCACAGGCTCTGCTCCACAGCAGGAACCCATTACACAGAAAAGGCAAACTGAGGCTATGCAGGTTAACTTCAAGATTGAGAATTCAGAGCAGGCAGAGCTGCATGGGACACCCTCCCGTTCCCTCCATATGAAGGACTGTCTCCTTACCTTCCCCAGAACAGTCAGGCAGGGCTTGGGTTCTAGGTCAGGTTGCTCCAGCTTCACCACTCCAACCCAGCCATATTCATACAAATCCTCTTCATCATTGCTATTGCAGAGCCCCAACGGATGCATCTAGGAGACAAAAAGAAGAAGGAGAGCTTCTGTGAAGCAGACGAAAAGAACTGGGTATGTTTAGCCTGGAGAAGAGAAGACTGAGACATGATAGCATTCTTCAAAGTATTTGAAAGGTTGTCATACAGACGAAGGCCAGGATCTCCTCTCAATCCTCCCAGAGTGCAGGACACGGAATAATGGACTCAAATGACAGGAAGTCAGACATCAGGAAAAACTTCCTGACTGTTAGAGCAGTACGACAATGGAAACCATGACCTAGGGAGGTGGTGGGCTCTCTCACACTAGAGGCAGCTGGACAGCCATCTGCCAGGGATGCTTTAAGGTGGATTCCTGCATTGAGCAGGGGGTTGGACTCCATGGCCTTAGAGGCCCCTTCCAACTCTACTATTCTATGATTCTATGCGTTCAGTGGAAACACCAAAAATAGTTGAGGTTGACACCCCCATGTACACCCCCCCATGTACACACCCCCATGTACACACCCCCATGTACACCCCCCATGTACACCCCCCCATGTACACACTACCATGTACACACCCCCATGTACACACTACTTCACAGCACCTCCCTTTCTTTAAGGAATCTATCTGTTCGCTGAACACCACCAGGGGAAGAGCCTTGAGTGTGGTGGCCCCTCTTCTTTGGAACTCCCTGCCCCTGGAGGTCAGGCAGGCACCACCACCACCGCACTGGTTCTGAAGCCTTCCTTAACTGACCATCTACTGTTTTTATTGGTATTCGGTTTTAAAATGAGCGATTTTAACACGCCGTTTTAATCTTTTTTGCCGTTTTATTTCTTATTGTTTACCGCTCCAGAATCTATTTTAGATCGGGAGCGGTATATAAATATTGCAAATAAAGAAATAAAACGCAGCGGCAGCAGCAGCACTACAGACAGGCTTCACCACTGCTCCCATCAATGATGTGCCAGACAGGAAACATAACGTCGCGCCTTTCCTCACTAAGTGAGCAAGAATAAGTAAAATGCTCCTCCTATGTTATGGCCTCTCACCAAAGCTGCCCACCTCCTTTCAGAACACCTACTGGGACACAGAATATACATGGGCAGGGCTCCGGCACAAGTTACTTGGGAGGAAAACACACCCTCCCTCCCCGTCTCCAATTTTTAAAGCATCTGCGCACTGTTCCCGACACAGACAGTATGTACGGATAATGCTAAAACATCCGAGCTTCTGTGCATCCCTGCGTGCATGCAGGGCAATTATGGAACAAAACCTGCAAAGCCCAAATGCTGAGACATGTAGCCAGGAGTGGCTGTGCAGACATCCCTTGATGTCTGACCTGCCTCCCTCTTCCCCAGCGGGCTCACACACGAGGCAAAGGGACAGACGCCCAGACCTTCCATAGGAACTAACAGCCACAGGTACAGCCACAATCCCATTAAGTTCTCTAGGGCTGCTGAACTCGCTATTCATGAACAAACCCTCTGGCCATGAATTCCAAACATTGGTTCGGTGCTCTGGGCGTCATTTTAAACGCGCCGAGGGCTTGTTTCACTGGGTGCACTCCCATCCAGGTCTTTAAAGAGTGCCGTAGGAGTCCTTCTCCGTGAGCCCCTGCCAAAGGAAGTGAGGCAGGTGGCTACCAGGAGGAGGGCTTTCTCTGCTGTGGCACCCCGGCTGTGGAATGAGCTCCCCAGAGAGATCCGCCTGGTGCCTACACTGTACTCCTTCCATCGCCAGCTGAAGACCTTTTTATTTTCTCAGTATTTACACCCCTAATTTAACTTAAATTTAAACTTTGGTCTTTTAATTCCATATTTTAACCTATATCCATTTCTACTGTGTGGTCTTATCCTGGTTGTGCTTTTTATATTGTATTTTGTATTTGTGTTTTTAGAATGTGGGTTGTTTTACTATGCTTTTTATGGCTTTAATTTTTGTGAACCGCCCAGAGAGCTTCGGCTATGGGGCGGTATAAAAATGTAATAAATAAATAAAAATAAAGGAATAAGCCCGGCGTTCCATGATTCCCTTTCTCTTTCCTCCTTCTCACCTGCCTCTTTCCTAAGCAAAGTACTATTTGCCACCTTCGCTCCCCAAAAGGATGACTGTCTTTGCTCGCCTTAAAGCCCCTGGTCTCCAGGCGACTACTTTCGAATTGCATTATGGTGAAAGTCCGTAAGGGTTTTTGCTCCTATGTTTTTTTCACTTCATATAGAGATATTATGAGGGGTGTGCAGAGATGGGGAGGGGGGGGCTGTATGAGCTTATTAGTATGGCATAGGGAAGAGATAGCTTATGGGGCAGAGAGGGGTGTACGTAAGGGAGCTCATGGGATGGGACTTATAAGTGGGGTAACCTTACGGTTTAGCAGGGCAAATAGGGGAACACAGAAGCTCAAATACATGACTTAAGAAGTTTATTAGAAGGCAGGCTGGACAAAAATCAATGTTTTTTTAAAAAATATATATTAAAAAATTGAATTTTTTAAAATTTAAATCAGATTTTTTGATTTAAATCGGATTTTTTTAACAAAATACTTTTTGAGGAAAAATCTAACTAAAGATAATTTTCTATTTAAGATACACTATAGTCCAAAGGTTATTTATCATGAAATAAGGATTAGTTTTTAATTACGTAGCATGAGGCTGTATATTCATGCAATGTTTAAATTTTTGGGTAAATGAATTCCATTCATCCATTCACCATGTCATGCTCTTCCAGAGGTTTCTGTAAGATTATTGGGGAATTTTTCTATCTAGAAGATATGATCGCAGATGCTTGGTTTTACAGTTCTCAAAACTGTGAATTTGAATACCTCTTAAGTGCTAAGTTTCAAAAAATTCAATGAATAGAGTGCACTTTGTGTGTGGGGAGGGGAGTCACATGATTAAATCGAGTCTTTCTGAGTAGTGATTTAAATCGTGATGATAAATCAAATCCACCCTTAGAAGGTATAGAAGCTTCTTAGAAGCAATACATACATTGATAAGGAATGTTTCATTGTTTTTGAATTGTACGAGTCCTTATGGGTATGAGAATGACAGGCCAAGGTTTATAAAAACGACAACCAAGGAACACAGATGTTGCAATCCCAGAATGTCCCTTGTCCAGACATGCTGATATTGTAGCATCTGCATTTCTGGTGTTTTTTAATAACCCTTGGCCTGGGACTCTCATACAACTCCCATGCCTTGTTCAAAGTCAGATTCATTACCCGTGGGAATTTACATTAACTTTTGTAAACCGCCCAGAGAGCTTCGACTATGAGGCGGTATAGGATACTTTTAGTATGATTTTAGGATGCTTTTAGGATGTTTTTAACAGTGTATGCTATGTTTTTAATCAGTATGCTTGCTGTTGTTCCCTGCCTCGATCCAATCAGAGAGGCCAGCAAGAAATAAATAAATAAATAAATAAATAATACATTAGCTCCCAACATATGGCTTTCACAGACTCAGAGCTTTATCATACCAGCGTTATACGGTGCAATCACTGCAAATTGCATGCAAAGGACTCCGAAGTTTTCCAGTTTATAATCTGCTTTTATTGTCAAGTACTCCCATGCATCCTGCTTTAATTGTGCTATAAAAGCAAAAGACCCGCCGTATTTTGATACTAGTTTTCGAGCGTATCATCCGAGCGGCCACTGGGGCGCAGGAGCAGGATTTGAAGAAAAATCAAACAAATGCTTACAACTGCGTAAGCGTTAAAGATAAAGACATCAAAATTGGCACAGTAATAGATATTAAGAAGAGCTTTAAGCACACCAAATTTGAATCGGATTGGGTCATCCGTTGATTTTTAAATATTTTTTTTTGCATTTCCCCCCTTAAACCCATTTCCTGGTATGCAAAGGATCTTGCTGCCCGGTAGCAACAACAACAACGCCAACAGCTTAGCGCTGTAGGGGATAATTCGAGGGAAACAGGTTCGTGGGATGAAGCTCTCAACCTTGATGGCAAAGCCACCTTTCCTTCTTGGGCTGTCTTCTCCACTGCACCAGGAGGCAGCCTTCATTGCTGATCTCTTGACCCTTCTCTCCCCACCCCCCACCCTCGGGCATCGCCACATAGAATTTTACATTTTCCCAGATGACGGAATCATTTGCAGGGCTCATGGCGGGATGAATGCCCCTTGCACATCGTCTTCTCAGAGCTCTAAAGGATGCACGCTCCTTAGAATCCTGCCACATAACTGGCACACCTCCCCTGGAAAGCGGGCTGATCAGGCTGAGGTCACTGCCACGACCCCAGCCCCACTCCTTTGCCCTGACCTGGGCTTGCAAACAGCTCTAAGAACCACATCAACAGCAGCAAGAGCAGCCTTCGCCTTCACAAGCGGGGTTGAAGATGGACCGGATGAAAGGCCCAATTTGCCTAGCATTCCTGTTTCTCATCTCCAAACGGCAGAGCAAAGGCATCACACAGTTTTGCTTTTGGGTGGGGAGATGGATGAAGAGAGGCAGGGGAGCCAAAGATCTTGTGAAGTGCTGGAGCAATTTGGTCTCCCGTCACCAGAAGAGAAATATGCTTGGCCGGCTGTGAAAATCCCCTCCTTCCTACTCCCCACGGAAAGCAGGCAGTTTCAAAAATTGGAAACCCATGAAGATCTGGGACCAATCTTCGTTATAGTTTCTCAGCCCATAAGAACATAGAATCATAGAACAGCAGAGTTGGAAGGGGCCTACAAGGCCATCGAGTCCAACCCCCTGCTCAAGGCAGGAATCCACCCTAAAGCATCCCTGGCAGATAGTTGTCCAGCTGCCTCTTGAAGGCCTCCAGTGTGGGAGAGACCACCACCTCCCTAGGTAACTGATTCCATTGTCGTACTGCTCTAACAGTCAAGAAGTTTTTCCTGATGTCCAGCTGGAATCTGGCTTCCTGTCACTTGAGCCCGTTATTCCGTGTCCTGCACTCTGGGATGATTGAGAAGAGATCCCGGTCAATCATGTGCCCTAAATAACCTAAACACGGCTCCCCACCCACCCGGCGTGCACTGGGCCTCTTAACTTCCACGTGTTCAGCATATACCGAGTTTGGAGGGCTGAGGCAGTGCAGGCCGCTTCCCAAACTCAGTTTGCAAACTGCTTCTGATCCGTCCTTTTGGGCCATAATGGCCGCTTTGTCTACTTAATGGGGAACGGATCGATGGGAATATTTATCTATGCCAACATAGGATATTAGAACAGCCGGACAGAAAGGGAGCCATTTGCTCTGGAAAAAGGTACATCATCCATCATTTAAATATAGGCCCTCGCTTGAGGAAGCTTCGTATATAAACCCTTGAAATGTACAGTGGGGCAACGTACAAATTTCCCATGTGTCTAACGGAGCAGCACCGAAGGGGGTCTGGTGCTTCTTTTATCCAAGGTCACAATATCTGCACACACTCCCAAGGGTTTAAAATAACTTCAAAAAGGACCGCACATCTTTAAGTGGGTTACTGTTACAGAGCAGCCAAACGCTGAATCAAGGCAAGGCAGTGTTCAGTCACTCTGTAACCTCATCCCCCCAGAAGAAAAAGGGCTGGTGATTAGGGGGGGGGGCGACTTCCTCCTCTCTTTTGTCCTTCTCTGATCTGCCCGGGGCCCACTCTTAAAGGCACAGTCACTAGCATCGCCTTTTCCAATCCCAGACTAATCCCGTTGGCTTTCCTTTGGCAAGAAGCTAAAATTATGCTTAGAGATCTAAGATTATTATTATTATTATTATTATTATTAGTTATTTATATAGTACCATCAATGTACATGGTGCTGTACAGATTACACAGTAAATAGCAAGACCCTGCCGCATAGGCTTACAATCTAATAAAGTTGTAGTAAACAATAAGGAGGGAAAGAGAATGCAAACAGGCACAGGGAAGTGTAAACAGGCACCGGGTAGGGTGAAGCTGACAGTATAGGGTCAGAACAAACTCAATATTTAAAAGCTATAGGGAAAAGAAAAGTTTTTAGCTGAGTTTTAAAAGCTGTGATTGAGTTTGTAGTTCTCAAGTGTTCTGGAAGAGCGTTCCAGGCGTAAGGGGCAGCAGAAGAAAAAGGACGAAGCTGAGTAAGGGAAGTAGAGGCCCTTGGGCAGGCGAGAAGCATGGCATCAGAGGAGCGGAGAGCACGAGCGGGGCAATAGTGTGAGATGAGAGAGGAGAGATAGGCAGGAGCTAGACCGTGAAAAGCTTTGAAGGTCAACAGGAGAAGTTTATATTGGATTCTGGAGTGAATTGGAAGCCAATGAAGAGATTTCAGAAGTGGAGTGACATGGTCAGAGCGGTGGGCCAAGAAGATGATCTTGGCGGCAGAGTGGTGGACAGAGACCAGCGGACTGATGTGAGACGAAGGAAGGCCAGTGAGAAGAAGGTTGCAGTAGTCCAACCGAGAGATAACCAGTGCGTGAACAAGAGTCTTGGCAGAAGAGACAGACAAAAATGGTCGAATCCTGGCAATATTATACAGGAAGAAACGACAGGATTTAGCTACTGCCTCGATATGAGGAATAAAGGAGAGCGAGGAATCAAATATAAAGCCAAGACTACGAGCTTCCTTGACCGGAGTAAGCGTGACATCGTTGACAGTAAGAGAGAATGAGAGGTGAGGAGATGCAGGGCAAGACACTCCAGATCACAGACACTCCTTCTTCTTTAAGGTGGCAGCATCACTCGTGCAGGTACGCCAGAGTTTCAAAAGAAAACATTGCCATTTTTAGGTGAGACTCCACTCCCATGGATCAGGCCTGCAGGAGCCATCCACAGGCCTACCATGTGCAGGGCTGGATTAAGACATGCTGAGGCCCTACACCATATCAAGGTTCAGAGGCATCATACCAAAAAAATAAAGAGAAAAGAGTGTATTACATTATAATAGGAACGGTAATGAAAAGGTACCACCCCCCAGCATTGGGGGGGTGCTTATAGCCTTCGCTTGAAGATAGGCATAGAAGCACTAATAAAGTAAGTTAATTTGAACTTCTTCTAAACTGGCTGCAGTTAGTGCTTCTTGCCTTCAATACTAAATGCTGTGTTGCCACACTTTCTCTGCATAAAGCAACTCCGCTGTAAGTCACACCAGACTTCCCTACATACTTAAGCCAAAGCGATTTCATCTTCGTTATCTCAAACCTGAATTTTCTCCAACATATTTAGAGGCCCCTCATAATACGAGACCCCTAAAGTTGGGTTTGCCAGGTGAGATGAGATCAACCCGTTCGATGTGAACCAGTAGAGCTCTTGCGGTCTCATCGCTTCTTAAAAGGATATGACAAATTCATCAAGAGATGCATCTCTATTTCCTGTGACATTTTTTTTTATCACATCATGTATGCTAATCCGCTCACCATTGCAACTGATCACCCTTAATTACCGCTACTAAGGTAATAACCGCGGTTCTTTATGTATTGATTCTCACGTTTCCTTCTCTTTAGCCGATTACTAACGTTGCGTTCAGGGGAAATACGCAACGGAATAGCAGTTTCCTGGGACACGACAAGGCAGCTGTTTCCACGTCTTGGAGCTGCCTCATATTATCCGACTGACCAGGGTGCTGGACTAGGTGAACCTATCTTGGCCAAATTCAGCTTGGACCATCTTATCTCTGATCCAGCCGCACAATTCTGATCTCAGGCCCTTTCTACACCTAAAGATTATCCCAGGAAAACGCAGGGATCGTTCCTGCCGGCTATCTCCTGTGTGTCATTTGCATGCACAGGGATGATCCCTGGAAAAAAAAGGCAGGTGTAGAAACGGCCTCAGTCTTTTATACTTGTCGATTTACAATACATCAACGCCTTGAGCATTATTGGCCTGCTGTGCTATGCCTAGCAGCTATACATTCACAAGCGTTACACTGCACAGCACAGAGATTGCCACCCATTCGATAACGATGGAAAGCAATACCGTGTTTGAGCACAGGTTGTTAAAGACACTTTGTACGGGCTTCCTGCGAATGATTGGAACTACATAGTGGGAAGTGACACTTGATTTCGCTTATTTCCTTTACTATTTGAAACCTGTAAAGTCCGTCCCAATAACAACAACAACAAAAAACAGCCCTTAGCTCCAACCAGCTTTGAGCTCGCAGGCCACTGAGGAAGACCTTGAGTCGAAACGCGTCTGGCCAAAGAGAACAACTTTCCTGAGCATTCTTTGCTGAATTGTTTGATGGGTTGATTGAATTTTTGCACATGTGATAGAATGCTTTGTATACATTATTTTTAAACATTGCTATTCAATCTATAAAATCGTTATTTTTAATCTTCTTCCTTAACTTCCTTGTTGTCTATTGTGTTTATTTATTTATTTATTTATTTATTTTACTACATTTATATACCGCCCCACAGCGGAAGCTCTCTGGGCGGTTTACAACAATTAAAAATAGTAAACATTGAAAGTATACAAAATTTAAAAACCATAAAAAAACAGTGTAAAAACAACAGTATCCATTTAAAAACAACAGTTCTGGGTTCCATTAAAAACAAACTTAACGTTGTTAAATGCTGTTAAAATGCCTGGGAGAAGAGAAAACTCTTGACCTGGCGCCGAAAAGATAACAATGTTGGTGCCAGGCGAGCCTCATCGGGGAGATCATTCCATAATGGGGGGGGGCACCACTGAAAAGGCCCTTGTTGCCATCCGCCAAGCTTCCCTCGGAGTAGGCACTCGGAGGAGGACCTTAGATGTTGAGTGCAGTGTACGGGTAGGTTCATGTCGGGAGAGGCGTTCCGTCAGGTATGGTGGTCCCAAGCCATGTAGGGCTTTATAGGTTAAAACCAGCACCTTGAATTGGGCTCGGAAACATATAGGCAGCCAATGCAAGCGGGCCAGAAACGGTGTTAAATGCTCAAACCTCCCTGTTCCAGCTATCAATCTGGCCGCTGCATTTTGCACAGCTTCCGGACCGTCTGTCTGTTAGGGTTAAGGGTAACACTTTTCTGTTACAATTGTACTCGTAGAGGGATGACAGGTCAGTCCGTTGTGAGCTCTGGCTTCCAAATATGCCAGTGTGGCGATCCACCCGCATTATAAAAGAACATGACCAGGGCTGTGGAGTCAGAGTCGGAGTCGTGGAGTCAGAGTCGGAAGCAATTCTTCGGTTACTGGAGTCGGCGTCAGTAAAAATGTACCGACCTCGACTCCTAATAAATTTAAATTGTATACAGATTTGCGATATGTATATTCACTTGAATTTTATATTCAAATGATACTTTAATCTCGAAAAAGGTTTATGTTACTTATGTACCTAACCGTGTTCATTTCTTTTAAAATGGCCATTTAAGTCGTTTTAGGTGTTCAATTGATTTTTAATTTTTTGTAGTTTTGACTTTGATATCAAAGTATATACTTTAGATTTTTGAGCTGGTGGAGAAAGTTGTTCCTGACCTATAGTTTCATATCCTATTACTTTATACTCTATAGTCTTTTGATAAACCGCCCAGAAAACTTCGGCTATGGGGTGATATAAATGCAATTAAATAAATAAATAAAAATAAAACCTCATTGTTTTCATTTTTGGGCGTCTTTAATAAATAAAATTAAAAAACAAACGAACCAGAATGTCTTAGCTGTAGCCTTTAGACCCGGGCTTTAACAGGTTAGGGTTCTAAAAAGTTGCTTGCAGTTGATGTAGGAAATATATAGGAAATTTATTTCCTATATCAATATATAATTATTGATTATATTTGATTATAATTATTAGCTAAAAGTGGGCTAGATGGAATAACTATTAGGTGGATTCACAGTTGGCTACAGAATCGGACTCAAAGAGTACTTATCAATGGAACCTTCTCAAACTGGGGAGAGGCAACGAGTGGGGTACCGCAGGGCTCAGTCCTTGGCCCAGTGCTCTTCAACATTTTTATTAATGATTTGGATGAGGAGGTGCAGAGAACGCTGATCAAATTTGCAGATGACACAAAATTGGGTGGGATAGCTAATACCCTGGAAGACAGAAACAAACTTCAAAGTGATTTTGATAGGCTGGAGTGCTAGGCTGAAAACAACAGGATGAAATTTAATAGGGATAAATGCCAAGTTCTACATCTAGGAAATAGAAACCAAATGCACAGTTACAAGATGGGGGATACTTGGCTCAGCAATACTACAAACGAGAAGGATCTTGGAATTGTTGTAGATTGCAAGCTGAATATGAGCCAACAGTGCGATATGGCTGCAAGAAAGGCAAATGCTATTTTGGGCTGCATTAATAGAAGTATAGCTTCCAAATCACGTGAGGTACTGATTCCTCTCTATTCGGCCCTGGTTAGGCCTCATCTAGAGTATTGCGTCCAGTTCTGGGCTCCACAATTCAAGAAGGACGCAGACAAGCTGGAGCGTGTTCAGAGGAGGGCAACCAGGATGATCAGGGGTCTGGAAACAAAGCCCTATGAAGAGAGACTGAAAGAACTGGGCATGTTTAGCCTGGAGAAGAGAAGATTGAGGGGAGACATAATAGCACTCTTCAAATACTTAAAAGGTTGTCACACAGAGGAGGGCCAGGATCTCTTCTCGATCCTCCCAGAGTGCAGGACATGGAATAACGGGCTCAAGTTAAAGGGAAGCCAGATTCCAGCTGGACATCAGGAAAAACTTCCTGACTGTTAGAGCAGTATGACAATGGAATCAGTTACCTAGGGAGGTTGTGGGCTCTTCCGTACTAGAAGCCTTCAAGAGGCAGCTGGACAACCATCTGTCAGGGATGCTTTCGGGTGGATCCCTGCCTTGAGCAGGGGGTTGGACTCGATGGCCTCGTAGGCCCCTTCCAACTCTGCTATTCTATGATTCTATGTCCTTATGGGCTGAGAAACTATAATGAAGATTGGTCCCAGATCTATAAAGGAGTCGGAGTCGGAGGTGCCATGAATAAAGGAGTCGGAGGTTTTATGTGCCGACTCCACAGCCCTGCATGAAACACAAGCACACGAAGCAAGGCCTACTCATGGGCTCCAAAAGTCACTTGTCCTGAAAGAGGTCCCAATTCTCTGCTCCCTCCTTTGCGTCTTTGGGGGCCCCAGCCATCAACACCACGCTACAACGCCATGCAGCGCATTGCACATATTGTCTCACCAGCCGCAAACCGTTTGTACACTTTGCGCCTGGACAGCTTTTGAATGCTTCCGCTCGAGAAACGCTGCCAATATCAAAATATCAATATTTGGGGGGGGGGGGGCTCACGAAGTAACAGCCACCCTTGTTACAGGTGGCTCCTCCCTTAACCACGATTTCTGGGCATGACTTAGGCTTGTTAGACCTTCACGTTCATTTCAGCTTCGTAAGGGATCCATGGAGAATCAAAACCACAAACACCCGAATTTTCCAGGCCCCAAACAGCAGGGATTACCCAGCTTTTCCATGGATGGGTCCAGGCCAGAACACTCTCGCTCGCATCCTGAAGAGCAGCCCAGCTGGAACAAGACGCACAAAGAGCCAGGCTGGGAGGTGTGCCAGAATGCGATCTTCCAAAGGCCAAAGACGTTCCGGAGCATGAAGGCTGTGGCTTCCACCCCCCTTTAAAATGCATCCAATTAATATTATAACATTTAAAACATGACCAATATTTGCTCTCCTGCAAGGATGCCTCTTTTAGGAGAGCAGTGCACGGCGTGAACACACACAGCACTGTTGTCCCTTCCTATATTTATGTGTGTGTGTGAGAGAGAGAGATGGGCACCCTGCCACCAACAAGGAGAGAGGAGAAAAGGAGCGTTAGGTGTAAAACGATACATTCACAGGCTGTTCTGGCAGAATAGTATTGCTGGTAGCTATAAAATAAGAGCCAAGGATTATTGGCACGATCTGAAAGGAAAATGGCCTGAAATACACTAGTGGTGTAGTAAAAGCTTTAGAAGGAATCTAAGGTCCCTTCACACACAGACACACACCACCAGCGTGGGAACTACATCCCCATAGTGTGATCCCACACCACTGGGGAGCGCACGGGAGAGCATGAATGTACCACCCCTCTTCTTCCTGTTCCTCCTCCACACCACTGGGAGTGCTGGTGTGCAGCTACACATGGCTTGGCCACATCTGATGACTCAGTAGAAGACTTAGAATCATTGAATAGTAGAGTTGGAAGGGGCCTACAGGCCATCGAGTCCAACCCCCTGCTCAATGTAGGAATCCACCCTAAAGCATCCCTGACAGGGTGGATTCCTGCATTGAGCAGGGGGTTGGACTCGATGGCCTTTAGGCCCCTTCCAACTCTACTATTCTGCTCTCAATGATTTCAATCACAGACCAGTGGTCTTCAACCGGTCCAGTCCCACCTGGGACTCCCAACCTGCAACATGGGACCCACTTCCACAATTTTCTTCATGCTCAACATGGCGGCAACCGCTTTGCCGCAACCCATCTGGACTGATCTTGCGACCCACTTTTGGGTCGCGACCCACCAGTTGAAGACCACAGTCGTAGACAACTTGGGGCCCCCACTTCTATGTCTAGAGTATAGCCCTAAACGCTGGTTTTCCTTGGCAACTGGAGAGGGAGCCCGTGATTGGCTTTTGACAAGAATCTCCATTCAGTCCTATGGGAAGAAAGAATGGTTGACCACTCATACCAGTCAATGTCTTCTCCAGAAGAATGAATGACCCTACCAACAACTTAACCAGTCCAGGTGTACACATCGGAATTACATCAAAAGCTGCCTTATTCCAATTCATCTCTATCCCAGTGGTCGATCTATTCCAGTAGTGCACACTACAACCAGCAGCTGGTAGAGGGAGGTCTTCCCAGCCCACACATCCTGACCCTTTCAACAGGAGATGCTGCTTGCCACTTCCCAACAACCCTGCAAGGTGGGCAACCCTTTGTCCATCTCACGCCAAAGAGGCCCCTCCGGCCTCTGCCTCACACTGGCCTCACCTGAAAAGTCCTCCATCTGGGCAGAAGACAGAAGCTTTTCTGGATAATGGCCCAGCACACCTGCCACCTCCAGTCACAGGATCCTGGGTTTCCTCATGAAAAACACATGTAGCCATTTCAAGTGCTTCACATGCATAAGCAAAGTGTGATCCTTACCACAACCCTGATAGGTAAGCCGGTATTATCAATGAAGATGGGGGTGGGTGGGGTGACCTGAGGATGAGATAGAGGAGCTCACCTAAAACCTAGCTCTCCGGAGCATTACAAACCTTGAGCTTTGAGCAGTGCGGAGACCCACCCATCTTTACTTATTACATTTCTCTCTGGGCGGTTCACAAAAATTTAAAACCACAAGAACAACATAAAATATAAACGCTTAAAACTACAGTATAAAAGCACAGCCCGAATAAAACCTAGCAGCAATGCAGAGATTTAAAACACAGATTTAAAACAGCAAAGCTAAAAGACTGGGATGCTAAAATGCCCGAGAAAATAAAAAGGTCTTCACCCGGAGCCGAAAGGAGTACAATGTAGGCACCAAGCGAACCTCTCTGGGGAGCTCATTCCACAGCCGGGGTGCCACAGCAGAAAAGGCCCTCTTCCTGGTAGCTACCTGCCTCACTTCCTTTGGCAGGGGCTCTTGGGAGAAGGACCCCTGAAGATGATTTTGGGGTCCAGGCAGGTACATATGGGAGGAGACGTACTTGAGCACACAAGCCACTTTGAAAACCAAACCAGAAGGCGGCAGCGGAGCGTCCTTTGCTTTTTCTGTCTTTTGACCCAGTGGCACCAGTGCTCCACGCCTCAAACGCTGAACAGCTTCTGCCAAGTTTGCTCGGATTCTCTGTCCGTCCCAAGGCAAATGTTTCCAAGCCACAAAAGACATTGGCCAGAACTTTGGACGGCTAAGTAAGAGACCAGAAAAGAAAGAGCGCAAGCAAATAAACAAACAAAAAAAGTATCCAGGTTGGGGGTGGGGAAGGAGGGGACCACACTATTACGTCAATTTGCCTTTTCCGAAATGTCACTCTGCAGTCTGAGTCAACGCTGGAGAACTAGGGGAAGGATGGGAGTGCAGAAAGGCAGCCTCAGCTTTGGAACATAAAAATGCAGGATACACTCCTTGCAAAATTGTGGATGGAACTGTCCCGCTGTGTTTCCCTGCTAGATGCTAACTGCCAAAGACCTCCCCTGGATGATCCAAGGACATCCTCAACCTCTGATCTTTCAGCTTCTCTGCAGCACCCCACAGGCACAACGCCGTGGGGACGCACGCACAAGCCATGGCTTCTTCACCAGTGTCTCCTCTCCTCTCCCTCTTTAGATTAGTTGGGTTGGAGAGAGAGTGAAGACGCCTGGGAACCCTTTGCATGGGTCCCGGCTGTTGTGAGAGATGTTGAGAGGTGAACATTTGCCCAAGAAGCAAATTCTCTCTTTTTCTCACACACACACACACTGATCAAATGGTTTTTTGACCCATAGCCACATTTCCATACAGGCAAAAACGCTTCTACTATTGATTAGCGAAAGAAAAGAAAGTGAGTAAGGGGCGAAAACTGAAAAATTAGCGCACGACGTCTACACACTAAATGTGCGAAAAGCCAAGCCGTGCCCATTGGCTGATCCGTCAGCCAACGTTTAAAGTGCACCTAGAGTTTAGAACAGGGTGGATAAAAATCAATTTTTTAATAAATAAAAATCAGGGTTTTTTTAAATTTCAATCAGAATTTTTTTTAATAAAATGCTTTTGGGGGGAAAAATCTATCTAAAGATAGTTTTCTATTTAAGATACATTATAGTCCAAAGGTCTATCATGAAATAAGGGATTCGTTTTTAATTACGTAGCATGAGGCTGTATATTCATGCAATGTTTAAATTTTTTGGTAAATGAATTCCATTCATCCATTCACCATGTCATGCTCTTCCAGAGGTTTCTGTAAGATTATTGGGCAATTTTTCTACCTAGAAGATATTATCACAGGTGCTTGGTTTTACAGTTCTCAAAACTGTGAATTTGTGTCTGCAGAGATCACAGTCCCATTGTTCCTTTGCAAATCTATGTACACAGAATCAACCCCTTACCTCTTAAGTGCTAAGTTTCAAAAAATCCAATGAATAGAGTGCACTTTTGTGGGGGGGGAGCCACATGATTAAATCGAGTCTTTCTGAATAGTGACTTAAATTGTGATTTAAACCATGATTTTAATCAAATTGATTTAAATCAAATCCACCCTGGTTTAAAGTGCGCCTAGAGTTTAGAGTAGACCTGTCTTTCCAGCTCTTTAAAATGAGGCCTAGGCCAAATCTACACCAAGCAGGATATAACACTTTGAAAGCAGTTTAAAAATGGTACATGGAATGTGTCACGAGCCCCAACAGTTGTCAGTGCAGTTCAATACTGTTATAAAGTAGTCGTGTAGATCCTGCCTTGGTATGTTCCCTTCTTGCCTGAGGATTATTTCATTTGCTCAGTCATCCCTGGAAGAGCCCACAGATGAAGCCAAAGCATCCCATGTGCCACTCACCAAGGGCCCCACGAGACCTGCCCACAAGCTTCAGCCGGCTGCACTGCTCAGGTGGGACAGAAGAGCCAAAACAGGGCTACAGACGTGGCCAGGAGCCCCTCACCGCACGGTCACACCAGGTGGGGGAGAGGGGAAGAATTACTGGCCATGCCTCCCGTGATACCCGCCCCGATTCTGCCTAATGAACAGGTAAATACTTCCAAAGGTGAGAATGCAAGGAGAGGCATGATGCACACAGGACTGCAAGAGGCCATTTTCAAAGGGCTGTTGCAGAGGAAGGACAGCTTCCCTGTGGGGAAATCCAGAAGCAGGCAGGCAGGCATCAAAAGCAACGGAGCAGCTGCTTTTGAGACACAGACAGGCATGCCCCCCCTTTTTTTTTGCTTCCCAGCATGGAGAGGATGAAAGGACAGAGGGAACTATTGCTCCCCCCCCCCAACCCAGCTATTATCTAGATACACCGCAAAGAATGGGCCTACAAGAGCGGCTAAAAGGCCAGCTCTGGGATGGGCTTTCATTCATCCAGGCGGCAGCCACAACGGCTGCCACCGCCTCCATGTTCCCTGGACGGCCAGAGGAAGCGAGCAGCCGAGCACATGAAGAACAGCCATTGCCTTTGGGTCCCTTCAGCTGGCATTCCAGAGCAGCCAGGCACACACTCACCTGGGCTGCCCTGCAACCAGAGCGCATACACACACACACTGTCCCCGCAATGGACGGGCCTTTGCAGCTTTATCTGGGCGGGGGGTGGGGGAGCCGAGAGGGAGAAATAAACTCACAGACGGCTGAAGTCAAAGGCAAGGAAGCCGCGCCGACACAGGGCCAGCAAGTGGTGATGCTGAGGTGTGACCACGGGACGTGGCCGCTGTCCACTGGTGGGCGTCTTGCTGGCGGCCTTCCGACAGCAGAGCCCTCACCGTGTGCACCGAAAGAGTCAATTGCGACTAGAGCAAACACTAGCCGAACATGACGCTGGAGTGCCAGCCTGAGAGGTTGTGGAAAGCCAGAACTAAGGCTCAGCTCACCTGACCATTGCCACGCGGAACTGAAGACCCAGGAGAAACTGTCTCTCCCGGTAGAGCCACACTTCACCGGTCAGGAGGGACGCACACAGCAGCCTGCTGTCCTTCCATAGCCAAAATCAAAGGGGGTTGTGCGTGTGGGTCTGCCCCACAAATCCCAGCGCTGACACCACTCAAAGGGAAAGCTCCCAACTGGCAGGAGTGCCCATGCCAGTACAGGGGAACGTGGTGGCTCTGAAAGCATGGGCAGCAAACCTTTGCACCTTCACCACGCCTGCTGAGCGCCCGCCGACAGGAAGCTACCACAGGCCGTCTGACAGATGAGCCTCCCGGCAGCGCCTGGTCTGTAGGGGACAAGGAGGTGGGATAGGCTTCCCACACAGTTGCAGCCGAACTCCATCTCCACAGACCCCCTTCCTTCCACCTCAGTCAAAAAGCCATGTGCCTGCCATTCCCAGGACACATCAACATCTTAGCAAGGTGGCCAGGGCCCTGCCAGGGATCATAGAATCACAGAATAGTAGAGCTGGAAGTGGCCTATAAGGCCATCGAGTCCAACCCTCCGCTCAATGCAGGAATCCACCCTAAAGCATCCCCGACAGATGGCTGTCCAGCTTCCTCTTGAAAGCCTCTAGTGTGGGAGAGCCCACAACCTCCCTAGGTCACTGGTTCCATTGTCGTACTGCTCTAACAGTCAGGATTTTTTGCCTGATGTCGAGCCAGAAACTGGTTTCCTGTAACTTGAGCCCGTTATTCCGTGTCCTGCACTCTGGGAGCATCGAGAAGAGATCCTGGCCCTCCTCCGTGTGACAACTTTTCAAGTATTTGAAGACTGCTATCATGTCTCCCCTCAGTCTTCTCTTCTCCAGGCTAAACATGCCCAGTTCTCTCAGTCTCTCCTCATAGGGCTTTGTTTCCAGACCCCTGATCATCCTGGTTGCCCTTCTCTGAACACGCTCCAGCTTGTCTGCGTCCTTCTTGAAGTGTGGAGCCCAGAACTGGACAGAATACTCTAGATGAGGCCTAACCAGGGCTGAATACAGAGGAACCAGTACCTCACGCGATTTGGAAGCTATACTTCTATTAATGCAGCCCAAAATAGCATTTGCTTTTTTTGCAGCCACATCACAATGTTGGCTCATATTGGATCCTTGTTGGATCCGAAGGCCGTGCCTGCGGACAGCTCTCTGAGCAAACCTGGATGCAGATGGCGAATCAGGTGATGGCACCCAAGCGGAATTCCTTGTTCCTTCTCCATCCCAGGCATGTTAATTTCCCCAGCAGCAAGCGGACAACACGTCTTTAGAAGAACTCTTGGAAGGGCCCGGCTCTAGCAGGGTGTGTGTGTGTGTGTGTGTGTGTGTGTGTGTCCCGATTTCTCCACCAGCCCCCTGACAGAACGGGGAGCCTCATGAGTTGGTTCAGGACACGGAATAATGGACTCAACTGGGCATGTTTAGCCTGAAGAAGAGAAGAATGAGGGGAGACATGATAGCACTCTTCAAATACTTAAAAGGTTGTCACACAGAGGAGGGCCAGGATCTCTTCTCGATCCTCCCAGAGTGCAGGACACGGAATAACGGGCTCAAGTTACAGGAACCAGATTCCGGCTGGACATCAGGAAAAACTTCCTGACTGTTAGAGCAGTACGACAATGGAATCAGTTTCCTAAGGAGGTTGTGGGCTCTCCCACACTAGAGGCCTTCAAGAGGCAGCTGGACAACCATCTGTCAGGGATGCTTTAGGGTGGATTCCTCCATTGAGCAGGGGATTGGACTCGATGGCATTGTAGGCCCCTTCCAACTCTGCTATTCTATGATTCTATGATTCCTTCAGGTGGTTTCCCTTGCAGGCCCAACGTAGCACAAAGACATGAAACAAGGACATGGTCAGCAGCCCGCTCCTTTCTAGCCCGGCTCCAGCCAACGACGGACACTTCTGCCTTGGCCCAGCCGGCAGCTCGGCGGTCAAGCAGGTACCCTTTCGGTGCCTCCTCAACACACCCTTCACCTCTCTGAGCAAACAAGGGGTGCCTTTGTCTCTCGCCCTTTTTTAAGAAACCCGTCTCGCAAGCTACGATTACATCAGCGAGAGCCTCCTGGTTTGCTGTATCAATTCTGCCTTGCCCAAGCTTTGAAGAGCCTGTGTGTGTGCCGCTGCCGCTGCCACGGCCTGCTTTGATCTTTCCATTTCATCGCCCAGGGGAGCTGATAACATCTCCTTTGCCTGCACAGTTTAGAGCCATGCAGCAGCAGCAGCCATTCCTGCCCAGCAAAGGTTTTGCTAGATCCAGCTGGAGCAGCAGCAGCAGGCCCATAGCCTGGGCACACCGACTGCACATCTGCAGACCGCTCAGCACCGCGGCTGCGTACACATCGTCCGGCCCAGGACGAGAAAAGACGGAACTGAACGGGGCTGCCGCTGATCGCATCTGCACAGCTCACTGAATCCCTGGGAATGTGCGTGACTCCCCGCCTGAATCCTGCAGGCCTGAGAAGGGTACCTGAGCAGCTCTCTCTGCCCACCTGCCTCCTCTCGCTCGCAGCCACGCCGGGCCTGTTGGCGCCGCTGGTGGGGGCCTGGTCCCACTGGAAGTTCATTTATTCCGATGTACAAAGTGCATCTAGGTGTAAAGGAAACTGCCTTCCATGCAGCCAAATCCTTAGTCTCATTTGGCTCATCCAGACCCACTTCTACAGCACCGGCTGCCAGTCTCCGGGGCTGCATATAAGGAGCCTTTCCCGGCCGTACCTGAGGATGCCACAGATTGAACCCAGGGCCGGCTTGCATGCAAAGCAGTTACTCTGCCCACGGAAGTCGGCCTGAGCAGTCTGGAGAGCAGACACCAACTGGTCACCTCCCACTCTCTGAGCTGAATGAATGAATACGATTTATGATCCGCATTTTAGGGCAAACCTTCCCAAGGCATTCAGTTGTCAACAGAGCACGATTCTAGTACGGCCGGAACCTCCATTTCCCCACTGTTGGGCCGCCCAAGAAACATTGCAATCCTAAAGCAACAACCCATCTTTTTTTAAGAGGTCAACTGTCTATTTCAAGCTACCTCACTTGTGTCGAGGAAAAAGGAACAAAGCGGTCTCCAAGTTCCCATTCTTGGACAACTCCAGGTTTTGGTGCATGATCATCTCATTTCAACCTGGTTTCAGGCCCAGTTATGAGACAGAGCCTGTTTTGGTCACCTTGGTGTGCCAAGAATTGCATCCCTCTTGGTTCCACTGGACCTCTCAATAACTTTTGGTGCCATTAGCTTTAATCTGCTCCTATCCGATTTTTATGCTGTGTTACTGCATTTCACTTTGTGAGGACTGGTTCTTTTCTGTTACGGATCTTATTATGAGCTGTCTTGAGCATTTTTTTAAAAAATGAAAAGGTAGATATAAACGTAACAGATAAATAAATACTACCACTGCCAAGTGATTCAGTCCTGCTTATGCCTGAGTAAGCCTTGACCTGCTTACTTCTGAGTAGGCCTAAAATGGTAATCATCATTTAATAGTAAACATCAGTAGAGCAGTACGACAATGGAACCAGTTACCTAGGGAGGTTGTGGGCTCTCCCACACTGGAGGCCTTCAAGAGGCAGCTGGACAACCATCTGTCAGGGATGCTTTGGGGTGGATTCCTGCATTGAGCAGGGGGTTGGACTTGATGGCCTTGTAGGCCCCCTCCAACTCTACTATTCTATGATTCTATGATCAATTGGGGCAACCAAAGCAGTTTCTGCTCCAATGCTGGGTTTGTAGCTCGATTGAAAAGGGCCTGATGGAAGTTATAGGCCAAAACATCTGGAGGACCAAAAGATGGAAGAAGCACCATCTTGAAAAGGGGAGTTTAGCAACCAGCCAAGACAAATCAGGCAGGTCCAATGCAACTCTTGTGGGTGCAGATTCATGACCATCACATGGGCCACCACCACCACCACCACCCATCACTGAGCCCATCCCTCAACACACACACACACACACCCCGCCGCAATCCCATTGAGCTAGACCTTAAAAGCCACAGGGGCTGCCTTTGAGCCAACAGTGTGATATGGCTGCAAGAAAGGCAAATGCTATTTTGGGCTGCATTAATAGAAGTATATCTTCCAAATCGCATGAGGTACTGATTCCTCTCTATTCGGCCCTGGTTAGGCCTCATCTGGAGTATTGCGTCCAGTTCTGGGCTCCACACTTCAAGAAGATCGCAGACAAGCTGGAGCATGTTCAGAGGAGGGCAACCAGGACGATCAGGGTTCTGGAAACAAAGCCTTATGAAGAGAGACTGAAACAACTGGGCCTGTTTAGCCTGAAGAAGAGAAGACTGAGGGGAGACATGATAGCAGTCTTCAAATACTGGAAAGGTTGTCACACAGAGGAGGGCCAGGATCTCTTCTCGATCCTCCCAGAGTGCAGGACACAGAATGACGGGCTCGAGTTACAGAAAGCCAGATTCTGGCTGGATATCAGGGAAAACATCCTGACTGTTAGAGCAGTATGACAATGGAACCAGTTACCTAGGGAGGCTGTGGGCTCTCCCACACTCGAGGCCTTCAAGACGCAGCTTTACAACCATCTGTCAGGTATGTTTTAGGGTGGATTCCTGCATTGAGCAAGGGGCTGGACTCGATGGCTTTATAGGCCCCTTCCAACTCTACTATTCTATGATTCTACACAGGGGGAGGCCACAGGACCCTTCAGCATTCCTCTCTCTGCCACACCTGAAGTTAGTGCTAGAGAAACACCCTTCACATGCCTTCTGATCTCTTCCGGCAGGCCTACCCAGTCAAATTTTAAGATGTCTAAAAGATTTAAAGATTTTAATAATTTATTGGTTTTATGTTTTTAATCAGTTTTATGTATTTTATGTTTTTGTATTCAATGTTGTTCCCCACTTTGATCCAGAGGGAGAGACAGGTAAGAAATACTACTACTACTACTACTACTAATAATAATAATAATAATAGGTGATGGCCCCCAATTATGGAATGATCTCCCTGATGAAGCCTGCATGGCACCAACACTGTTATGTTTTCAGTGTTATTATTATTATTATTATTATTATTATTATTATTATTATTATTATTTATTTATATAGCACCATCAATGTACATGGTGCTGTACAGTGCCAGGTCAAGACTTTTCTCTCTTCCCAGACATTTAACAGCCCATCAGTTTTCATCGATCCTGGATTTGTCTTACCGCTTGGCTGATTGCTCAAAGTTTTTTTTAGATATATGTTGTCTCTTTGTGTACTGTCTGTTTGTGTTTGATGTTTATAAATTTTGCATATTGTATTTTTTTTTAATGTTTGTGGCCTTTGTAAACCACCCAGAGAACTTCAGCTACGGGGTGGTATAGAAACGCAATAGACTTGGAGTCCAAGTCAGAGCGAATGTAAGCAGTGTGGTTTACAAAAGGATGAGCAAACAGGACACAGTGGGCTACTGATGAGTTCTGAAAGGTGACTCTGGGGCTCTACATATACAAGCAACTTTTAACACCCAGAAAAGCTCCCTGCACTGCAGCACCAAACAGATGCAATGGTGGGGAAAGGGTTCATTTTTCTTCACTGCCATCACTGCCCGAGAGTAAGGTTTCAAATGTAAGGTTGAACATTGCATTCAACTGGATTCATCCCCAAGTTTTACTCCACCTCCATTCCGATCATTATTATCAGCCAATCTGGCTCTTGCCAAGCAGGAGGAGATGACCAGAAGCAATTGTGCCCAAGAGCAATGCACAAGGGCCATCAATTCCCAAAGCCAGCAATGACCAAGGACCATCAATTATCAAAGCCAACGATGCACAAGGGCCATCAATTCTCAAAGCCAGCGATACACAAGGACCATCCATTCCCAAAGCCAGCGATGCACAAGGACCATCCATTCCCAAAGCCAGCGATGCACAAGGGCCATCAATTCCCAAAGCCAACGATGCACAAGGGCCATCAATTCCCAAAGCCAACGATGCCCAAGGGCCATCCATTCCCAAAGCCAGCGACGCAAAAAGGCTATCCATTCCCAAAGCCAGCTCTGCCCAAGGACCATCAATTCTCAAAGCCAGCGATGCACAAGGACCATCAATTCTCAAAGCCAGCGACGCAAAAGGGCCATCAATTCTCAAAGCCAGCGATGCACAAGGGCCATCCATTCCCAAAGCCAGCGACGCACAAGGGCCATCAATTCTCAAAGCCAGCGACGCAAAAGGGCCATCAATTCTCAAAGCCAGCGATGCACAAGGGCCATCCATTCCCAAAGCCAGCGATGCACAAGGGCCATCAATTCTCAAAGCCAGCGATGCACAAGGACCATCCATTCCCAAAGCCAGCGATGCACAAGGACCATCCATTCCCAAAGCCAGCGATGCACAAGGGCCATCCATTCCCAAAGCCAGCGATGCACAAGGGCCATCAATTCTCAAAGCCAGCGATGCACAAGGACCATCCATTCCCAAAGCCAGCGATGCACAAGGGCCATCAACAGGCAGACCCACCTGGAAACTCCCCAAGAGCCATCAAACACTCCCAAGATCCATCTGCCTCCAGAGGCAGCTCCATCTAAACCTCGCCACTACAGAAGCAGGTCCCTTCCCACCCAGCCCACCGTCTGCATCGACCAGATGGGAGAGGGAATTGAATGCACAGATGTTTTGCTCAAGCAAGCCACGGAAGCTTTTCCGCTCGCTAAGCCCAGTTCAGTAGCCTTCAGCTCCATTGAGAGGAAAACTGAGAGAGCTCTACGTGGCTGTGTGTGCCCCCTCCCACCCACCCCAGTGCAAACCCAGCTTTCCCCCAAACCAGGGCTCCTCCCCACACACACCCCGGCTTCCCTCTTGTGAGACACACAGAGGCCCCAAACAGCCTGTTTCAGCTCCGTCCCAGGGAGGGAAGTGGAGGCAAAGGCCCCAGGCTGAAAACAATGTGAACCCTTTGCCTCTTTCTGCAGGGAGAGAAACACAGCTTCTGCTGCCACATAGCCAAGCGTCCTCATCTTCACCAAGCATCTGCCAAGGGAGGAGAGGAGGCAGCCAGCAACATCGCTGAATCCGGCCCAGCCCAGCTCCAAGCCAGTCCAGGTTTTCCCCTCAGCCGCCACTCACACTTCAAAGGAGGAGTATTTTTGTACAGCCCAGCAAGGAGCATAAACTGGCCAGCTGCTTGAAAAGCACAGGGAATTAACCCTTGAGCCGCTGGCCTTTTCTGCCGCCAGCCAGCCAGGGAGAGGGGAGTGGAGGCAGCCGGGGGGCTTCTGAAGATGTCACCCTTGATGTGGGTCCTGAGACAGCCCAGCACCACCATTGGGCTCCCAGACAGCTCCGTGTGGTGCTGCTCCAGAAACGCGGTTCATGACTAAGCCGAGACCTCAGTTCCTGCAGACATGCCAGGGGCCTGCTATAAATAACCCTGCAGACTGGAGGTTCAAAGGACCTCAGCAATTCACCACTTCAGTGGAAACACCCGCTCGGAAAATGCCCCTCAGAGCCTTCCAGGCCCGCCGCCGTGGTGTCACTGACCCAGCGCTGTCGACAAGCTGCCAGGAAGTCCTGGGCTCGCCCCGGCCCACCTGAGGAGGGGCACCCAAAACCCAGGCTGGCATCAAGGAAGGGGAGGGCCCACAAGGCCCTGTTTGGGGGGGGTGGCTGTAAAAAAGCGGCCCGTGACTGCCAGCGACCCCCCCCATCCCCGGCACTGCTTGGACACCTCTCCCCGTCCCTTCTTTAGGCTGCGATTTGCGTGGGGCGCCAAGGCGAAGTGGCTGTGTGTGAGGGTCCCGGACCGCTCTCCGCTGGCCAGGCCCTGTTGCCGGAAAGCACCCCAGGGCCAAATCAAGGAAATGGGTGCTCAGCCCCATTTACTGGGCCAGCCTCTTGTCGAGAAGAGAGGGCCCAGGGGGCAGCAGGCAAGTTCCTGCAGGTCTAATCTCCCCAAAGGGATGAGGTACTGGTGACTGCTCAGAAGCCGGGGCTACTATCTTCGCAGGAACCGGGGATGTCCCAGCAGAGCAGGAGCCAAAGAAGTCAAGGCCACCCCTTGAGTGTATGTGGTCAAATGAAAAGCGGGTGCTGATCCGAAGAGTGCAAACAAAGGCTCACCTTGGCAGATCAGCCTGGAAGACTCCATCTATTTATTTATTATATTTATATCCCGCTTTTTTTTCCTCCAAGGAACCCAAGGCGGCGTACATAATCCTCCTCTCCATTTTATCCTCACAACAACCACCCTGCGAGGTAGGCTGGGCTGAGAGTCTGTGACTGGCCCAAAGTCACCCAGTGAGCTTCCATGGGCCGAGTGGGGACTAAAACCCGGATCTCCCGACTCCCAGTCTAACACTCTAGCTACTACGCCACACTGGCTCTCAGAGCAGCGGCCGCACCGGGGATTCCCAGTAGAAGCCGTTGGGCTCACAAGTAGCCACAAAGCCCACACCCACGGCACGGAGACACCCTGCCCCACGGCTCCATTGAGCTTCTGTCGCTTGCAACCACTGATAAACCCTGTTGTCGGGAGGAGTAGAGGTGGGCTGAAAATCCTCCAAGGAGCGCCTGGGCCCTCTGCTCCCTTCCCTTTTGAAAACCGCCCAGAGAGCTTCGGCTTTGGGGCGGTATATAAATGCAATAAATATTCCCTTCCCTTGGAAGCACAAGGCTCAGCAGGGCTCAATCAGCCCCACTGCAGGCATGCAGTGCTGCACGAGGGAGAAAGAACTGCACAAGACAAAGAATGCAGAGGAGGGCACGGTGTGGACGCTCCATGTGCCACACACAGACACACGTGGGCTGGGGCCGGGAGCTGCAGCATTGCTGTAGCATGGGCTGCCAGAGCCGCAGAGAAGGAGCAGTGGAAGGAAAGGCTGAGCTCAGTGACTGTTTCCTCCAAAACAGAGGAGGTTCAGGTGGAGAACGAACAGGCTGCATTGCGCTGGGCTCAAACAGAGTCCAACAGCCACCCAGGGCCACGTGGCCACATTAGGATTGCCTAAGTATCCGCCCCAAAAGGGGAGAGGATAGACCCTGCCCCTCCTCGTCAGTGAAAATCCCAGGGAATAAAGGGAGGCTTGCTTCTGAGTAGACCACTCATCATTCTGTTCCATCCATAAGCAGGCTACTCTAATGCCATGTTTCTCACCTGCCCAAGGGTCTCTCCTTCCCTTGCTCGGCTTCGTCCATTTTCTTCTGCTGCCCCTTACGCCTGGAACGCTCTTCCAGAACATTTGCGAACTACACGTTCAATCGCAGCTTTTAAAGCTCAGCTAAAAACCTTTCTTTTTCCTAAAGCTTTTAAAACTTGATTTTGATCTGACTTTTATACTGTTAGTTTTACTCTCCCCTGTGCCTGTTTGGTGCATTCTCTTCCCCTTCTTATTGTTTTATTATGATTTTATTAGAATGTAAGCCTATGAGGCAGGGTCTTGATATTTTATTGTTTTACTCTGTACAGCACCATGTACACTGATGATGCTATATAAATAAATAAATAAATAAATAATGATTTAGGAAGCCCCAAACTGAGACAACTACCTGCTTTCCTGGTGATAAAAAGCACCTCGCCATCCACTCTCGGTCCTGGTCATTTTTACGAGGCTCTTAAGTGTAAAGTATTTATGTTGTTGTTGTTTTTAAATTTTAAAAAAATCAATTTAAATGTTAGAAATCCAATTTAAATTGTATGAAATCTGATTTTTTTTTAAAAAAAAAAATTTTTTTTTAAAGAAAAACACATCAATTTTTATCTATCCGGAAATTTGGAGACTTGGGACCTTTCTACACCTAAGGTTTATCCCAGGAAAGTGGAGGGATTGGCCCTGCCTGCTCCCGGGATCCCCTGTGTGACATTTGGATGCCCAGGGACGATCCCGGGATAAAGGGCTGGTGTAGACATGTCCCTGTTTGTTGTTTATTCGTTCAGTCGTTTCCGACTCTTCGTGACTTCATGGACCAGCCCACGCCAGAGCTTTCTGTCGGCTGTTGCCACCCCCAGCTCCCCCAAGGTCAAGTCTGTCACCTCCAGAATATCCTCCATCCATCTTGCCCTTGGTCGGCCCCTCTTCCTTTTGCCTTCCACTTTCCCTAGCATCAGCCTCTTCTCCAGGGTATCCTGTCTTCTCATTAGGTGGCCAAAGACATGTCCCTGGTCTACATCAAATCATTTATGTCATTCCAGGAATATACACACATGCAATTCTTATGCCACCTGATAGCGACCACCTGTCTCTCATTAACCACCCCTGTGAACTAAAATGGTAGGAGAAAGATGCAAAGAGATAGCCACATGGCAAACCTGCGGACAACGGCCTGCCACATGAGTTAAATTCTCCACTCTGTTTCAGAACTAACTGGAATAAATAAGACAAGACATGCTCACAGGAGCGCTGTTAACAGTTAGCTGATTAAGCAAACCGATCAGTTAAAATTACGCTTCTTCCACCAGGCAGCGAGGGCACATGTTTAAATACGACTTTCCTTTCTGACACAGGAAGCAAGGCCTCTTCTGGACTGCCTGCTGCAATGTGTGCAGGCATCCCATAAACACCACAGAAAGGACTACGTGTTTTCATACAGAACTATGAGGTTTTTTACTCATAACCAGAGTTTTCATTCACTGGGCAGCACAAAGCACAAACAGGAAGGTGCTTAAGCAGATTTGGACATCTGAGCCGAGCAAAGCCAAGTCAAGAGGCAAATCTGTCCCCACAACCCAAGAAGAGATCAGCCAGTTTGAGGGAACAAAGGTTGCAGAACACAGGTGCCAAAAGAATTAGGACACCTCTTCTTTTTTCAGAGGAGTGCCTGTTGGCAAAGAAAGGCTCCTCATGAGTAAAGGAGTCCTCGTGAGTAAGGCCCTCCTCAGAAGGACGACTTCTTCCAGAAGTCTCTGAGATGCTCAAGTTGAGGTTGGGTGGAGTACTGGGAGCTATAAGCCTCAATCTTAGGCAAGGAGGGTAACTCGAAAAACACCTCAAACCCTGCCCTGCTTTCTTGACAAATCATCCTGTCCTTCTGATCTCTGCCAACCTTCTGAATTTGCCCAACATTTTGCCCCAAGACTGAGCTTCAGACAGCCATAGCAGGTCTGGTTAAGGCTAGCAATAGTTACCAGCAACCAGGATGATCAGGGGTCTGGAAACAAAGCCCTATGAAGAGAGACTGAAAGAACTGGGCATGTTTAGCCTGGAGAAGAGAAGATTGAGGGGAGGCATGATAGCCCTCTTCAAATACTTAAAAGGTTGTCACACAGAGGAGGGGCAGGATCTCTTCTCAATCCTCCCAGAGTGCAGGACACGGAATAACGGGCTCAAGTTCAAGGAAGCCAGATTCCAGCTGGACATCAGGAAAAACTTCCTGACTGTTAGAGCAGTACGACAATAGAATCAGTTCCCTAGGGAGGTTGTGGGCTCTCCCACACTAGAGGCCTTCAAGAGGCAGCTGGACAACCATCTGTCAGGATGCTTTAGGGTGGATTCCTGCATTGACTAGGGGGTTAGACTCAATGGCCTTGTAGGCCCCTTCCAACTCTACTATTCTATGATTCCATGATGGATAGCTACATATTACCTCCAGTATGAGAAGCAGCCTGCCTCCATATGCCAGTTGCCGGGGGAACAAAACCAGGAAGTGCTTTTGCACTCATGTCCCGTTTGTGGGCTTCTCATGGAGGCATCTGGATGGCCATAGAGAGCACAGGATGCCGGGCTAGAGAGGCCTTTGGTCTGATCCAGCTTCAGGACTCTTCCATCGTCTTTGGGTTGCCTCCTAGTACAACCCCCGTAAATCTGGGTCAGGGGTCTGTCTTTTTAGGAGAAATCTGACATACATCCAAGACTCTGCCATTGGCAGCCAAGCTTGTTGCTGCTGCCGCTTCAGGGCTCATTTCTTCCGGGAGTCAACTTACAATGCTCACATTCCAAGCTGTATCATCAGAGCAGTAATGAAACTCTACTAGAAGGGATGCTTCAGCTTCCCAGGCAGTGCAACCCAATGCTGGTTAAGCTAGGAGCGCATGATCTGTTTACTAGAAGTATGCCCACTCATAAGTTACCAGCAGCCATTTATGAGGGGAGCAAATGTTTCCTTAGCATCACAAACCCTCGACTCAGGTTCAGGCACTACGCGTAGGATTAGGATTGAAAGCAGTTCTCCAAAGCTTTGACAAGACTACTGGTGGGGTCCTGAAAGGCCTCCCGGTGCCCTTGAGAAACAGAAAGAGATCGTGTGTTTCTACAGATGTTCTCATGACAGCAATCTCAGCGAGCGTCCATAAACCTCCCAGTCCAGGGAGAAGCTCAACTCCTCCATCTGCCACCCTCCCCCAAACTCAAATAGCTCCATTGCACTCCGGGTGGTGTTGGTAGAGAAGGGCCACATGTCACCTGGGAATTTATTTTGGGCAGTTCCAAACTCTCAAACTCAGACAAAGAAGATGATGGCCAATGGGGAAACCTGTTGCCTGGCTTTCTAGAGCTCAGGAGATTTATTCACTTGACAGCATCTCCGTTCAACCACAGGACAAGGGTTTTATACCACCTGAAGATGGGCCTTGGTTCTCGGAGGGTTCATTCCCTCCAGCTACTAGGAAAAGCTACCCAATATGGCCTCCATGGACTTTCCCCTCCTCTTTTACCTCATAAAGCGTTTGAAATTATCTCCAGCATCGTTAATATAAAGATTGCCTAGTTTCTCTCGGTTTTCCACTACGGTGTTTCGTCCCAGATGGAGACATTACTGAGTAACAGCTGTATTTTATATTTTCAAAAATGGGTTATTAAACTTCTCATTCCATCTTGGTCCCAGCAGCCCAAGGGGCAGCTCCAAGTGAAACCTGAAGCCATCACATCACCTGCCAAAACCTTCTCTCTGAATGACTGAAGGCCCTTCCTCTCACATTCCATCTCATAAGAACATCAGAAGAGCCCTGCTGGATCAGACCAAGGGTCCATCTAATCCCGCACTCTGTTCACACAGTGGACAACCAACTGCTGATCAGGGACCCACAAGCAGGACCGTGATCATGCTGACACCCAACCCCACTCCCATCAGGTACCATCTTACCTGATGAGATCTTGAAACCTTAGTGACCTTTGGTTGGTCTAAGTATTATAGTAATATAGATTTATGTATATTGTGAGGATGCAAAAGACAACACTAACCTCCACAACTTTAGTTGCCCAAACACTCCCACCACTGGTAGTGTGGTGTGTGTGTGTGTGTGTGTGTGTGTGTGTGTGTGTGTGTGTGTTTAAATTGTATACTTTTAATGTTTTCTATTTTAAAATGTTGTAAACCGCCCAGAGAGCTTCGGCTGTGGGGCGGTATATAAATGTAATTAAATAAAATAAATAATAAATAAATAAATAAATAAATAGTAGGTGAAGTCTTTTTCTTTAGGCATTCACAGCCTGTGATACAGTGCCTTAAGCCAAGCTTGAAGGGCAAAAACCTATTCACAGAGGATGAAACCGCGCACTGGGATCCCGTTAACCTCAAGGGAGTGGAGGCAGTGAAGAACGTGTCTGTGGATAGCTTATCCGCCATGGGTGAATTCCAAAAGATAGCGGTGTCATGACTTCTTCAGGACACACAAGCGTAAACGTCCAGGGACCTGCTGCTTGGGTCTACCCTCTAACGGCACCAACTGTGTCGAGATGAAGCTATACGTCTCCTACCGCCTACTCTTCAGAACCTCAAGTACCAGTCGAAGTGCTCCTTGGTAGAGTCATGATTCACAGCCACGCACTGCAGAGAGTGTGAAATGATAGTCACCCATAGAGCGTTATCAGACAAACTTGCTTTTCACACTTGGAAATCTGAATGGTGAGTTACAGTCACGAGGAGGGTGGGCATATTTAGAGTGATGGTTGGAGGGGGAGCCCGGGAGCGCTAGCTGGAAGTGGATGATGGAGAGGGATGGGGGAAGGAGAGAGGCTCATGAACTGTAATGAGCCAGTGTTGTCTAGTGGTTAGAGTGGTTGGACTGGGAGTTGGAAGATCCAGGTTCTCACTGGAAGCTCGCTGGGTGACTTTGGGCCAGTCACAGACTCTCAGTCCAACCTACCTCACAGGGTTGTTGTTGTGAGGATAAAATAAAGAGGATTACATTCGCCCCTTGGGTTCCTTGGAGGAAAAGTGGCGGGATATAAATGTAATAAATACATAATTATGGCTCTTTTCTGGCCTCACAACTGGGGCAGACTCAGGCCCTTTCTACACCTAAGGCAAATAGAGGGATCGTCCCTGCCTGCTCCCGGGATCCCGTGTGTGGCATTTGGATGCACAGGAACGATCCCACGACGATCCTGGGCTGGTGTAGACATGCTCTCAGATGATGGCCTGAAAAAGATTGCCCCAATGAACTGGCAAGGAAGGACAGAAGAAGAAGAAGAAGAAGAAGAAGAAGAAGAAGAAGAAGAAGAAGAAGAAGAAGAAGAAGAAGAAGAAGAAGAAGAAGAAGAAGAAGAAGAAGAAGAAGAGCTTTGGCCACTGACCTTCCCAAACCCACACAACATCAGATGCATACATGGCGGGGTGCAGAGGGGAGGGAGGGATAGAGGGAGAGTGCAGCCGCAGCATTTTTCTTCTTCTTTGCTGTCTCCCCTGCTCGCAACTCAAGGGAATGTTCATGCCCTTGAGTTGTCCGCAGGGTATTCGTGTTGAGCCTGATTTCCACACACAGCTGTGGTTTAATGTTCTGCTATAACATTCCACACACAAACCTAACACTGTCCCAGTGTCCCAATGCCTTTCCATGGTCCCTGGGTCTGCTTTGCACAACCAGACTTCTCCATTTGGGCAACCTGGGCTAGCTTTTCGTGCAACATTCACGCATGAAGTAAGAGATCTTTCTGCAGCTTGGATTCACTCCTTGTTAAAAGCATTTGAGATCACATCATGCCAGTCCTTTTACAACTTCATTGGCTGCCAGTCCAGGTCCAGGCCCGATTCAAAGTGCTGGTATTGACATTTAAAGCCCTAAACGGTTTGGGGCTAGATTATTTGAAGGAACGCTTCCTCCCATATGTACCTGCCTGGACCTTAAGATCATCCACAGGGGTCCTTCTCTGTGAGCCCCTGCCAAAGGAAGTGAGGCAGGTGGCTACTAGCAGGAGGGCTTTCTCCGCTGTGGCACCTGGGCTGTGGAACGAGCTCCCCAGAGAGATCCTCCTGGCGCCTACACTGTACTGCTTTCGTCGCCAGCTGAAGACCTTTTTATTTTCTCAGTATTTTAACATCTAAATTTAACCTTTGCTGTTTTAATTCTGTATTTTAATCCTATATCAATTTCTGCTGTATGGTTTTATCCTGGTTGTGCTTTTTATATTGTATTTTGTATTTGGTTTAGATTGTTGGATGTTTTATTATGTTCTTAATGGTTTTAACTTTTGTGAACCGCCCAGAGAGCTTCAGCCATGGGGCGGTATAAAATGTAGTAAATAATAAATAAATAAATAAATAAATAAATTTGGAAGTGTCCTTCCTTGGGGCACATACTCAGCACAGTGTTTGGGCCGAGGTAGCAGAAAACAAGTAGCTAAAAGTCGTTTTCATCCGGGCGTGTGTTCCGGGTCGCCCGTATCGTGATTATTATTCCACAAGAGCTCACAGGGGATTCTGCCACGCTCGTCATTTCCCCTCTGTTATTGACACAATTCGCTCACTCATAATGGGTCTTCCATCCAGGCAATCCTTCCAAATAATTTTGCATTGGTCCATTTCCCCCACCGGTGCCACGTCTTTCCCACATTCAAGTGCTGGTTTTCTTGTTTTAGACTTTCACCACAACTGCAGTGAATTGTTTAGCACAACTGTTTCACCTGGTGTGGATGTCCAGTGTGGAAGGCTAACAGCACTGAAGAGGCGCATGGCTGCCAAAGGAGCAAATAATGCTCTGTGTCCCCTGCTCTGCATCCTAATTATTTTCTCTCTCTCTCTCTCTCTCTGGTAAGATGGACAAAGGCTTGTGGAGGGGAAAAGTCTTCACCGTTTCATGGCTGCTGTGTCATTTTTAAACATCAAAGTGTCACTATGCGATTCACCACTAATGCCCACACAGGCCCTTAAAGCGTTGCCTTCTCTCACACAAACCTGCCCTAACATTAAAATTAGCCTCCAAGGCGTTTTCCAACTCCCTCCACTATTCGAGATATGACAGATGATGAACGGAGAGAGACGGGGCCTTCTCAGTAGTGGCACCCCATCTGGAATTCCATCCCAGTTTTCTTTTCAGCAGCAGATGCTGATGATACGGTGACCATATGAAAAGGAGAACAGGGCTCCTGCCCACGCCGGGCCCCATTTGAACAGTTTGCCCAGCGTAGGGTGGCCCTATGGGAAGGAGGGCAGGGCTCCTGCGTCTTTAACAGTTGCATAGAAAAGGGAAGTTCAGCAGGTGTCATTTGTACATATGGAGAACCTGGTGAAATCCCCTCTTCATCACCACAGTTAAAGGTGCAGGAGCTATACTAGAGTGACCAGATTTAAAAGAGGGTAGGGCTCCTGAAACTTTAACTGTTGTGATGAAGAGGGAATTTCACCAGGTTCTCCATATATACAAATGACACCTGCTGAACTTCCCTTTTCAATACAACTGTTAAAGATACAGGAGCCCTGTCCTCATTTTCATAAGGTCACCCTACCTAATGTTAATCCCAAAACAAAATGCACAAACGCACAGCGCTTTTTATCATCATCCAGAAGCACTTCAAGTCCAGTATGGCTCTTTCTCCTTTCCTTCTTCGTTATGGAGTTTTTGAAACATCCAACTGGGGCAGGATCTACACCATTGCTTTATAACGGTATTGAAGTGCACTGACAACTGTTTGGGGCCCGTGACACATGCTATATAGGCTCGCTTCGAACAACATGTCAACGGTGGTTTCAGAACTCCACGGTGGAGTTTTTACACCACTGTTGAGAAATGTGTGGTCTGGCGGGAAAACTCCACCCCACGGTGGATTTTTTTGTGGGGGGAAACACTCCACGCAGAATATCCATGCTTTGCAGAAGAGAGTTCCTGCACAACCGTTGTGTTGCGTGTTGTGTGGAGGGCTCCGTGGAGTTTCCGTTGAGTTGACCTTTCCCACTGAGTTCCCTGGCAAGAGTGAGTGCCACTCTAGGAGAGCCGCTGGGATAATTTCTTGCAGCAATGGCTGAAGGGATACCATCAGGAGGACTGGGGGAGGATATAGGGCAGAGGCACTGTCAATCAATCATCCCGATGGATTTTACTCAACTCCACAGTAGCCCACAGTCACACAATCGTGGAGTTAGAACACGTTGTGCGAGGAGTACCTCCTCAAAACTCAACCGCTGAGCGGAGTTTTCACACTGCGTTGACTAACATGTTGTCCGAACTGAGCCATACCATTTTCAAACCACTTTCATAGTACTATATCCTGCTTGGTGTAGATCTAGCCCAGGATTTTCAGGCCTGCCTCTCAGATACGATACACAGTAAGCCTCAAGGCAAGAATTTCATTTACTTCTGTGGTAGGTTTTCCATAAGGGTGCTCATAATGGCTATCGAAATCAAACTGCACCAGGCAGTTGCTACAAAGCAAAGGAAAACAAAACCAAAACCCCGAAACTATCACATCAGAAGTCATAATAATCCAATGGAAAATCTGTTTAACAGGCTTAGGCCTACACTCAGCTGCCAAGTTGGGGTAGATGACCCACAGGGACCCTTACCCAGACTCAGGAGTCCCTTCCATGCACAAGAACACTCAGAACTAGATTCCAAACCTACAACACCCAAGCACCGTCGCCAAGAGAAGAAGAGAGCATCTGGCCACCAACATCACCACATCCAGGCTGTATGCACCTCAATAGTTTTGCTACAGGACAGCAGGCTGGCTGTGGGGACAGAGCCTGCTTCTCCGCACAGGGAGACCTGGATTCAATGCTGGCTTGAGCCATGAAGCTCACAGGTTGAATCACTATCTCACACCCTGGCCTACCTAACAGAGTTGTTGTGATGGTTAAACGAGATATCCCCCATCTAGGCTGCCCTGACATTCTTAGAAGTGCGTGGTCGGTGGGTGTCTATGTGTGTGTACACACACACGTACACACACACGTACCTCCTATCCTTTGTTTCCTGACTGTTCAGCCAACCCACATCTCCCCACACTCAATGGACCTTCTATCTCTCCTCCTTTGAGGGCTTTCGAGGTCCCACTGAACATGGGCCTTCTGTGCCCACTCAGCCACCTCGTCCTCAAAGAGTTAAGGCATCTCTTTTGAGGGGAGCACATCCTGGGCAGTGCAGAGAGCGGTTCAGAAATAGGAGGCCTTTCATGTGACACAAACAACACACATATCTTCTTCTCAGCCTAAATTCACATGTGGAGGACCTTTGCGGCACGATTGCAAGGCCACTACCTGAACTCACCTCTACAAACATACCAGGAACATCTGGCTCTTTGGCATCACATCCCAGTCAGCACACTCTACGGGGCTGCTCACATTGGTGTAGAAGCATTCGTGCAACCCAAGCGATATTATTTTATTTATTTATTTAATTAATTTATATCCTGCCTCCCCTCCCCCCACAAGGAACCCAACATAATCCTCCTCCTTTCTGTTTAATCCTCACTACAACAACCCTGATTTGTCCATGGTTTCCATGGCCGAGTGGGGACTAGAACCCAGATCTCCCGACTCCCTGTCCAACACTTTAGCCACTACTGGTTCTCTGCATGACATGGATCACCCACCCCGCATAACAGATGTGGCAGAAGATACAACGCGGCCAATGGGGTCCTGCTATTCAGCAGAAAGTTCTCACAAATGCAAAGACTAAGGCCACAGCTAGACCTAAGGTTTATCCTGGGATCATCCAGGATCCGCCCCTGCCTGAGCACTGGATCCCCTGTGTGTCACTTAGATGAACAGGTTTGACCCCTGGACGATCCAGGGATAAACCTTAGGTCTAGCTATAGCCTGAATCAGGCCCAGATACAGGGAGATGGATGGACCTCTGTTAGCCAAGCAAGCAGACAGGTGGTTCCCCAGACCAATTGGCAGCTGGGGAGAGGGGGGTGTGTGACTTTGAACAAAATACCAAGCCTGGTGGAAGGAGAGAAGTTGGCACAACTCAGAAGAGACCATTCAACCACATGGTGTTCAAGCAGGACATAGTCCCACTGGCAGGTCAGGATCAGGAGTAAAGCTTCCAAGAGGCCTCTTCCTTTTATTCCCCCCCCCCACACACACACACACTTCCATTTTCCACAGTGCCCAAAATAAACAGCACGTCCACAAAGGATATAAGATGAAAGGAAGAACTTCAGTTGCAGTATAAAGAAGCACAAGCCAGTGATCTGAAGCTGCCTATAAATATGCGAGATCAAAGCAGGTCCTGTTAAATTAAAAATGCTGTCACACAGATAGAAACTAGCCTGCAGCACTGCCAGCTTCAACATGTGAGCCTCTGATCTGAAGTAGACTCAGCGCCCCGAGAAGTTGCCTTCACCAAAAGGAGGAGAGGGAAAAAAAAGAAAGTAGGGGAAAAAAGAAGTTCACCAGCAGCAGATGAGTTTTAATAAGGATATTAAATACCTTCTATGTAAGCTATTAGAACTTAACTCTAGCAAGGCCTCCTTTGGGGCTTTGCCAAGACACCAGCGTTTTGCTCTGTTCCAGCAAGGGCTCTGCTAAGTCATAGCCCAATGCAGTGTTGCTTCTGAGCCACGTACAGCCACGGCAGGCCCAACGACGAAACAGAAACATACCACAAAAGGGTCAACACACCCAAATGCCGCCATCTGTCCACCTTCCTGGAGAGGAAGGGCAGGCAGAGGTTAATACATTTCAGCTTCTGCAAAACTAAACACTGATATCGGCTGGTATTGAAGCCAGGCTGGAAAATGCCTTTTAGGAGTCAAGGTGGAGCACCGGCGAGAGATTCATGTCTTGTAAATGCCTCATGGTTAGTAGTTTTCCTCTCGTCGTCCACGCTCACCCCAATCTTTCTACGGTTAGCGTGTGCTTTGCCTGATTCTGGCTGAGGGACTTGACAAAAACAGTAGTGACGGGAAAGGCCTGCTCACGGCATGGGTGAGAAGTCCCATGGATGGATGGATGGATGGATGGTTGGAAGGATGGAAGATGTTGCCAGCGTGTTCCGCTCACGCTTTCTTCCACTGCTGTTCCTGCCCCAAGAGCCACCATCTGGCCCAGTTGAGCTTATGGCTCTAGCGCTAACCAACTCAGCGAGCTCACACGGACCCAGGCACAATGTCAAAGCTGAGAAGTGGACAAATATCGCAAGGCGTTCCTTCTAAATGCAAACAAGCCAGGAGGCTGGCCTGCGTAGCATCCTGCTGCACGAGCCCCCAGACCCAACACATACATACACCCAGGCAGGCATCTCAAGGTCCTCAAAGAGTTGGGACAGCCAATTAGTTCCCAGTTTCCAAAATAAAGTCCAGCCGGCCGTGACTGAGAATGTACAACCGGAAACACGTGTAGCTCCTGACACGAGAAATCAACTTTTCCAATGCTACCTTTTGACTAAGACATGACATTTGCCTAACCCGCAAAGCCAAGCAGGGCCATCTTTCATCATATTTATGTTGACACAGGTAGACTTTTAATGGTCTTGCTCATGCTGAATTGCTTTCGTGAGCTGAACTGATGCCAGAGCACCCAGAAGACAACCCAGAACAAACCCAGTTCAGTCAATACATAAAGACCATCACACAAGTGAGGTTCACGCAAACCCACTCCATGCATGGAAAGAAGCTACAGAGGGGGTCACGGGGCCTCACAAATTAGCAGGCCTTCAGCCACAGCTCTGCCACCGTCAGAACTTCTCCAGGCAAGGAGGGGCCCTGGCCAACGGGGGGAGGGGTTTGTATGTGCACCCCACTGACCATGCCTAGAACTCTAGCATCAGCCAAATATATGGACATTGAGGGAGCACTGAGGCCATTAGCAGGTAGGCTGTGCAGCCCCCTCTGCACGGTGTTTTGACCCACGGAAGGAGTTGTCCACACACCTCTAGCATAACTCAGACCTTAATGCATCTCCAAAAACAAACATGCCACTCAACCCTTCTTGGAAGCTGCCTGGTCTGGACCATGTATCAGGGAGAAGGTGGCAGCCCAGATTCAAAGCACAGGTTGGCCACAAACAGCCTATGCCTCCAAGTATTGAGGATGGCTACCACGCTAAGAGGATGCTTCATCACCTGCCTTGAGCGAGGTTACAAAAATAGCACCCATCCCTACAAGACTGTCACATACACCCACCTGCCAGCTCAAGAGGGGACCACTTCATCTAAGGTACAATATCGATAATCATGCTGGATTCTCTCCAAAATACCACCTTGATGCACATTGCCATGTCTTCCATCCTCAGGGGCCTTGCCCTAAGTTCTCAGAGATACAAGAAGTCGAATATAGTTTATTTTTATTACGATCGTGCCTGATTGAGGGAACAGCATCTACTACATATCAGAACATCTCATCGGCTCAAGAGCTATCAAGTGCAAACCTATGTTCTAATGAACGGCACAACAGGATCCACATCACTTTGAAATAGTAGTAGTAGTAGAAGAAGAAGGTGAGGACACACAGAGGCTCAAAGGCTAACTAGCTGCTATTGAGGAGAGAACCCCAATTCTCACACACTACCTCCAAGGCTTGCCTGAAATCAACACTTTCGAGTGACAAAGGGCGTGCAAATGAAGTAACACCAACAGTTCTTTGCTTGAAAACAGATTTCTAAATAAAAGTGTCAATGCAGAGGTTGCAAGAAGTTTAAGGGTTTCACCAGCTATGACATTATTTTGCTCCTCCTCAGTCATCTCTTTGACATCTTCTACAGATGTGCAACATACACCTCCAGCACACCAAGAACAAGCACTGGAAACAGCTGCTCTGCCATAGCACCACATTCCTACAGTGTTACAATCCTGTGCATGGGACACCGCTGAGGCCATCAACACGCTCTGCATGGAGGACCTCTCGGCCTGTTCATGTGCACACCTGGAATTGAGCCTCAGAGGGCACCTGGCATTTTGCAGCAAATGACATAAGAACATAAGAAGAGCCCTGCTGGATCAGACCAAGGGTCCATCTCCTCTGACACTCTGTTCACACAGTGGCCAACCAGCCATCAGCCAGGAAACAACAAAGCAGGACATGGTGCAACAGCACCCTCCCACCCATGTTCCCCAGCAACTGCTGCACACAGGCTTACTGCCTCTGATACTGGAGATAGCACATAACCATCAGAGCTAGTAGCCATGGATACCTTCTCCTCCTCCTCCTCCTCCTCCTCCAGGAATTTACCAACCCTCTTTTAAAGCCATCCAAATTCGTGGCCATCACCACACCTTGTGGTACTGAATTCCATAGTTTAACTCTGCGCTGTGTGAAGAAGTCCTTCCTTTTGTCTGTCCTGAATCACCCACCCATCAGCTTCATGGGACGACCCCAGCAGATGGCCTTTGCTGCATCCCCCAACATATGCTAAAGCTTAGCCCAAGACAGCATGGCAACACGGCCAGGAAGGAAGGAATACCTCCACACAGCTTCTGAGCAAAACCAGGGGGACATTGGGCTTCACTACTTGTTTGCCTAGGCCCGAAATTGCATACTTTTAGAAAACCGTTTTAACACTTCCCTGCCTGAAAAAAATCTAGCGTTTCCTTCCACGCATACAGTAGTGAGCAAGACAACCCAGTTAGCCATCTAGAAATTTCACTTCAGCTTCAGTGGCCAGGGCAGGGAATGTTTCCAAGGTTTCATGCACCCATAAAAAGCAATCCTTGCAGCATGGCCATTCAAGAGTATTTCCTGGATTCTGCTAGCTCTAGGAAAACGGGAACAAACTCTGGCATCAACTCTAAAAAATGGGTTCCTCCGTTACACCCCATATAGCAGGAAGAACTTTGGGGTTCAGCGAAGCTCCCCATCTTAATGCTGGGGAGCTCTTGCGGTGTGTGGAGCTTTGAAAAAGCTGCACTGGATTTCTTTCATATTTGCAAAGAAAAAACTGTATTTCTCATAATGGCTTGTATCGCTGTGCTGGGGGCCATTTAATGCTTCAGCATCAGCTCACAAGTGTCATGTTAAGACCCAATCGAAGGCCCCTCCTGGCTTCCGGACCTGGCAGGCCAAACTGAGGAAAGTGGGAGTTAAACCATGGGTTGATGGTGCGACTTCTGGGCTGTTCCCCCCCTCCGTCCCTCCGGAAGCCTGAAGTCCAGCCAAAACAGGGACAGCAGCTTGACACCTGCAAGCTGGAATCTCAACAAACGCCACCCTTTGACTAATGACTAATTCAGGATGATTGACAAGGTGGCTTGCTTGATGCCAAGGAAACCAGATTTCACAGCATGGATCTGGACCGAAGTCATCTATATTGCGACGGACGGACGGACGGACGGACGGACACACACACAGAGAGGCTCTTTCTTTTACTAAGAACTGGGACTTCAAGGTGTTTCAAAGCCTTGCAAGGGTGGCGGGGCAAGCAGAAGTGTCTCCTTTAAAGTCATGCCCAGTGACTTAGTTCCATCATTGGCTAACCCACTCCCACCCCGCTGCCCCACGCCCTTCCTCCCTGAACACTTCGGCTGCCTTGGCCAGCAGCAGCCGCCTAGCCCATCCCGGGCTTGCAGGTCAAATCCAGAGGGCTCCGGGGCTTTAGCCGCATCCATGGGCCGGCCGGCACCTGCTGCCGCCACCGGACCCCCGGGCCTCTCTCTCGCGCCCCCCCCCCCCGCCACGCAGGAGCCAAGCGCGGCCGCTCCGGGGCGCCTTTCACAGGGCGGGCAGCCGACCCAAAAGCAGCCTAGGGAAAGGCGTCACGGGGCGCTCTCGGAGCCCAGCACGGCCGGGGCGACAGAGCAGCCCAGTACCCCCGACACGGCGGGCACAGCGCAGGGGGAGCCCAGCGCAGGGGAGAAGGCACTCTTCAGATGCTCAGAGGCGCTCGCTGCCATGAACAGAGACTGCGCCCCCTTGCAGCGGCGCGAGAAGGCCGACAACGTGCAACCCCGAGAGGCCTCCGAAGCAACGGCCTGGCGCCCGCCCGCCCGCGCATCGGGGACCGACCGGAGCGGCCACCTGGGCGAACTCGGCGCCAGGGCCCGGACGACGGCGCTCCTGCTGGCCACGGAGCCATCTTGGCGCAGGCAGCAGAGCGAGCGAGAGAGCGTGCGAGCGCCCACCCGCCCGCCGTCGCGCCCGGAGCTCACCTGCACGATCTCGCCCTCGGCGCTGAGCGTGGCCCCGGCGCGGGAGAAGCGGCCCTGCAGCCCGGTGGTGTAGGTGGTGTAGTCCCCGCCGGGGCTGGACTCGAAGAGCACCACTTCCACGAAGGCCGTCTCCTTGGCCAGCGCCGCCGCCGCCGCCGCCGCCAGCCCCGCCAGCAGCAGCAGCGGCAGCGGCAGCAGCGCCCGCGGGCAGGCAGGCGCCGGCCCCGCCAGCGGCCTCATCGCGCCGCCGGGCCCACCGCGCCAAGGACGGCCAGCCGCGGGGGACGACGACGAGGGGCAGGCGGCGAGGGCGAGGGGGGCGCCCGGCGGAGGCCACGCATCGCGCCCGCTCCCGCTGGCGGCGGCGCCGGCCCGCCCGCCCGCCTCTCCCGGCCTCAGCGTCCCAAGGCGGCGGCGGAGGGCGGCGGCGGCGAGCGGCGGCGGCTCCTCTTCGCTCGGCCCGGGTTCGGCTGGCCTCGCGCTCTCTCCCCCTGGCTGCGGCTGCTGGCGGCGGCGGCGGCGGCTCCTTCCTTCCTTCCTTGCCTCCCTCCCTCCTCTCCGCCCTGCCGAGCCGCTTCCCTTTCATCCGCTCCACGTGACGGGGACCGCGGGGTTATCCCCGCCTCCGCCCGGCCCGGCCCGCCTCTGCTGCTGCTGCTGCTGCTGCTGGGCTAGAGCGCGCGGGGCTCGGAAGCGCTGCGCCGGGCCAAGCGCAGGCGAGCTGCCCGCATGGGAGAGCGGCGGACGGGCCTCCCAGCCCTGCCTTGCCTTGCCTTGCCTTGCCTGCCCGGGCGGCCGCCGGAGAAGGCAGCACGGAGCGCCCTGCTAGGCCAGGCAGAGCGCGCCGCGGCTGGCTGGCTGGCTGCGCCTCCGGCCGCCGCCGAGGGCGTCCGGATGCGGCCCCTGCTGGGAGGTCCCTGCGCTGGTCCTGTGCCTCCCCCGAGGGGTGAATTGCGCGGGGTGTGCTGAGCACGAGGCCCGCCAGGTGCGGGGAGGGGGGAGGAAGGGAAGAGCCACGGGGGCGAACCCCTCTTGCCTCTGCGCTCGCTCGGGCCTCCGTTCCTGTCGAGGAGGCACGGGGGGGGGGCACCTCTGGAAGGGCGCAGAGATTTTCTGCACCAAAAGCCTCCCTCCGGGAGAGAGCAGGCCCAGGCTGCCGCGTCCCTCCGGGCTAGCAAGGCCTCCTTAGGGTCGGGCCTTGGAAGGGGACCCTGTGACTCCTGGGCGCTGGCCTCTTTCATAGAATCATAGAATAGCAGAGTTGGAAGGGGCCTATGAGGCCATCGAGTCCAACCCCCTACTCAATGCAGGAATCTACCCCAAAGCATCCCTGACAGATGGTTGTCCAGCTGCCTCTTGAAGGCCTCTAGTGTGGGAGAGCCCACAACCTCCCTAGGTAACTGATTCCATTGTCGTACTGCTCTAACAGTCAGGAAGTTTTTCCTGATGTCCAGCCGGAATCTGGCTTCCTTTAACTTGAGCCCGTTATTCCGTGTCCTGCACTCTGGGAGGATCGAGAAGAGATCCTGGCCCTCCTCTGTGTGACAACCTTTGAAGTATTTGAAGAGTGCTCTCATGTCTCCCCTCAGTCTTCTCTTCTCCAGGCTAAACATGCCCAGTTCTTTCAGTCTCTCCTCATAGGGCTTTGTTTCCAGACCCCTGATCATCCTGGTTGCCCTCCTCTGAACACGCTCCAGCTTGTCTGTGTCCTTCTTGAATTGTGGAGCCCAGAACTGGATGCAGTACTCTAGATGAGGCCTAACCAGGGCCGAATAGAGAGGTACCAGTACCTCACAAAGTGTTGCCTGAAGAAAGCTGGGCCACCACGGCCTGGCCTTCTCCTGTGGAGCGCTCTCCTTGGCTAAGTGGGCCTCGAGTGATCAGAGGCCGGTGAGCCTGGGGTGAGAGCAGAGCAGGACCTCAAAGGGCAGCACTTCTTGAATGTCAAAGCAGCTTCTCCTCTCCCCTGCTTAGGAGGTTATGCAGGTTTTCCCCCTTGCAGGAAGCCCTGCTGCCTGAGCTCAGCAAGATGGACTCCCAAGTTAGCTGGTCCTGGTCACTTGCTGCCTTGTCTCTTTCTCTGGGCCAAAAAGTGGTTCGTGTCCATAGGTGGGAAAAGCCCTCAGGGCACTTTCCAAAATGTAAAATAGGGAGCATAAAAGCGCAATCCACAATGAATGTATAGCAAGGGGTTAAAGGGGGAGGCATTAAGAAATCCAGGCCACCGCATCTGCCTCACCCTCCAGCAGCTGCTGGGATAGAATGGTCACATAATGTCCAGTTTCCAAAAGTTAATGTTGCTACCGGCATTGGCCATACGTGCCACAATCATGTGCTCATTCACGTTCTGAATAAAATAAAATCTGAATGTAAGTGCAAACCCGAATCATGTCCTCTTTCCACATCCCAATATGTCTGCCAGATTATTAATAATTGCAAGGATCTTAATTGAAATGCCATTTAGGGTAGCATTTGGTTTCTACCAAGCGTAACAATACTGAGAGGGAAACCAGAGAGGAAGGAGGCTAGAGCGTTGCTTGCCACTTTGGCCAGCTATATTCCATGCTTTCTGTCTCGAGAAGTCTTGGGTGGGAGCTAGAAAGGCCCCAAAGGAGGGAAATCACCGCAGGAGGTGTGGGAAGGGGAACGTGTTCTAGGGGACCTGCAGCAGCAGGGCAGAACCCCTCTGACAACCACATTTGGAGAGAGGGAAATACAGAACATCACAAAACACCTGTCACAGGACCATCTACGCCCTGGCCTGGGAATGGAAGAGAGACCAGACCAAATAGAGGGCCCCTTTCACGTTTGCTCTGCCCTTCCAAAGAGACTTTCTGCTGCCACCAGGTGGAAATCTTTATTTTCCCCGGCTGACTTCACCAAACAGCCTTAAAACCTCTGGGTCTTTTGTAAATACCCTTAGGTGGTGTGAGGTTTGGCTTTCAGGTATGGGGTACATAATGCAACAAGAAAGGAGACCACAAAGTTGAAAGAACAACATTTTAAACGTTTACTGAAACATTATTAGGATAAAGGTTTTAACATTTAAATAGTTACAACACACCAAACTATAAGAACAAAAGAGTAAGGAAATAACCAGGGTAAATGCATCCAGCGAATTCCTAGCTAGACTGTATCCCTATTCTCTCCAGCAATATCTTACTGTCCGGGTTCTCAGTTTTCCCAAACATTCATCTGATTCTTCTTCCAAACATTCTCTCTCTCTCTTTAAGCCTTCTTCTAAAAACTCATTTTGGCCTCAGCTTTTTATACATTAAAGCTAGCTAGTGCTCTTGTAACCCTTGAATGATCAGGAATGCTCACCCGTGCCCCCAATTCTTTCTGATGAGTTCCTTGCAAAATCTCTGCATTTTGCAAACTGAAGCCTCTCTTTCTCTCAGCACCCAAGAGCTGATCTGATCTGAACCTCCTGTCAGCGCTGGGCTGATTTGTTTTTCAAGAGGTCTGTCAACTATTGAATGAAAAGGAAAACTTCATTAAATACTTTCTGCATTTAATTTCCATCTAACCTCACTGATCACAGCCCCACCTCTCCACCATCACTGTATGTACTGTATATAAACCTGAATATCCCCAAAATACTCCATACATGTGATGGTGGGCCGTAACATGCTGTGCCAGGATAAATTTGTTAGTCTTTAAAGTGCCACAAGACTCTTTGTTGTTTTTGCTGAAGTTTATTTTAGTTTATGTCCATGCAGAAAATAGAGGTCTATGGGTGGGGCATGTGAGAAGCAAGAGGATGTTTTTCAAATTCTGAATGTTTAATATAAGTCTTCAAGTTCCCTCCCCATTGGTCTCTATGCAACAAATGCCCAAGTGGGATATTTGATGTTTCTTATCTCTACTGTACATCCATGTAAATTAGTGCAATGCAGAGATGGCCATTTTACATGCTGGGGAGGCTCATTATGAATATAGCATAAGAAAATTATGCTTTTCTATAACAGAATTATTTATTTTACTATATTTATGTTTGGCCTTTCCTCCAAGAACCAAAGATCTCCCCATTTTTAGGACGCCAGCAACGTGCAGATGAAGTTATTGCCAGCTTCCTGGTTCTCTTTGGGTTTCTATGGCATATAAGGATGTCAGAAAATTCCACAATTGAATCAAATTAGTTCAGATTTCCGTGAATCCAACCCATGGATTTCAGAGCAGACCAGCTTTTTCTGAGTCACACAGATTCCACAGACCTGCGGGCTGTTTTTATTATTTATTTATTTATTTATTTATTACATTTTTATACCGCCCAATAGCCGAAGCTCTCTGGGCGGTTCACAAAAGCTACTTTCAATATCCCCAAAAAGTTTTTCTAACTTTCTTGAATTTTACGCAAATTTAATTGTCGAAAAATACGTAAAGAAAAAAAACACCGGCTAAAAATGGACATTTCCCCCATAAGCTAATGCAAGAAAATGTTCATTTTGGGGGGATTTGCACATTTTCAGAGGGATATGTACATTTTCGCAAGTGTGAATTTGCACAAATTGGGGGGCGGGGGGAAAGATTCCGCCCATGAGCAGAAAATGGATTGAAAGGCACTGACACTGCGAAATGGAGACGGAATGGATTTTACAAAATCGTACATCCCCAATGGCGTGTTAACCACCACCATCACTACTTCTACCCAATTTGTGTCGGGATGGCTCCCTTTTCTTGGGCGGGGGCGGAATCCTGTTTAGCTTTGTGCCCAGAGTAAAGTAATTGGCTCCCTCTGCTGGCAGCAAAATGGAAAGGATGTTTTTGCTCCAGGTTGCTCGCTACACACCTGGATTTGCCAGCCAGGTAAGTATGAGAGGCAAACATGGAGGGTGTGCTTTTTTTTCTGCCAAGGGTGGTCCTCAGATCAGCTGCCCAGGCCCTGAACTTGCAGCAAAATAAACTCTAGCAATACGTTTTATATCTGGGAGTTCACACGCCTTTACCCTCAGAGGAAATGTTGTTTGTAAGGAAAACATGGTGTGTCAAAGGAAGGGGGGAAATGGAATATTTTTGCTGCCTGCACCAGACGTACAACTCAGCTCAAATGCAGAGCCGGTGCCAGATTATTTTGCGCCCTAGGCAAGGTGAGCTACTTTCACTGCCTCCCCCCTAAATGCCAACTTTGATTTATAAGAACATATGTTTCCTGGAAAAAAACTTAGCACAAAACTTGAAACTGCTAAATTTATTTTAAAGTGCAGGAAATACGTCATGCCAATTATAGCAAACAAATTGGAAAGGAAAGTCTATGGGTCTAAAATGCATTATTTAATAAGAATATCACCTCCAAATCATCGCACGCACACACTCAGCATCACTCACTCCAAACAAGCACACGCATGAACATATGCATTCACTCAAAGACCCCATACATCCCATTCACTCATACATTCTCTCTCTCTCTTTCTCTTCCGGGCTCATTCCGGAAGTCTGAACGTGGAGCTGCCCCACCCCCACCCCAGCGTCCCTGGCTTCGCTTCGGCTGGGCGGTCACAGGGCACCATCTCGCCCGCCCAGGCCCAGCTGAATCCTCGGGCCGGGCCGGCTCACAGCCAACGCGTGTGAGTGCTGTGCTGTGCCCGGCGCCCCTCTTAGCTTGGCGCTCTAGTCAGCCGCCTGAGTGGCCTCTATGGTAGCACCGGCCCTGCTCAAATGCAACTTGCCGTCTCTTGCTCCATGGCGTTCTCTCGGAGAGCTTTCTCATGCTGTTTGTATCAATACACTCGAGAACTTGAAATCTTTCAACACGAGCCGAGTCAGGTCTGTAGCGCCAGGTGGTGGCGCCCCAAGGGGGGGAAATAACCCAGCTGCCGTGACCAGATTCCTGTTGAAATACCGAGATCAAACAGTACGTGAGGTGATGGAAAAAGATCAACATCTGCCCCACCCACATCATGGCAGAGCAGAGTAACTCAGCACCCAAGCACAGCTGGCCAAACATTGCAGGATCACAGCCTGGATGCTTGTAGCTGAATGGGTCCCATGGGGGAAGGGGCAAATATGATCACAGCGGGGCAGGGAGTCTGAGGCATCAGCAGGACACTGCCATGACTTCACTTGCAAACGCCAGCTTGTTGCTCGCTAGGTATCTTCACAGGCAGCTCTCCAACCGGTGCAGCTGGTGGGACCCAGGACTTGCCCTGTTCCCTCAAAGAGAGAGAACAAAACTCACCCACCTCATCTCTGCGAGCATGCTCCTGTGGAGTTGCCAACTAATCATAGCTAGCAGGCTCCTGTGTCCTGGCAAGCTCCACAGCCAGGTGACACTGCCTCTCTCGTATGGACACCAAGCCAGAAGGGACATCACCCCTGCTCCTCTTCTCCCTGCCCAGGGCACAGGAGCCCTGTTGGAATGACTGGCTGGCAACCCTGGACACCTGGCTTTGCCTTTCATGTGTCGTTCCTGCATTCAGTAAAGGTTGGTAAACAGACAGGAGTCCTTTCCCACACCCACCGGCAGGCAGCAATCCCTAGCCAGGCAGTGGGGAAACAGCAGGAGGGGGGGAGCACACACATCTGGCAGGTCCTGGTCACACACCCCACCCCCAGCATGAGCCAGGGGAAAGGACCAGAGGTCTGCAGGTGGCCAGGCAGCCATCTGGCTTGAGGAGGTAACACAGGGAGGAGCTCTGTTGCTAAATGGGGAGGGCCAGCACGTCTCTGGCAGGTTACTGACCAACCAGGCAGCCCCTCTCTGGAGCCCCAGGAGCAGACAGACCAATGGGAATAGGATGCACCCCTCCAAGGGCGGACCATTCCCTGCGCAAGATGCCCATCAGGCCACAGGTGCTGCCCTCCCTCGGGTCCTACCGTAGCCGGGCACGAGGCAGGGCAGCCCCATTTGCCCAGGCCACACAAGGCAGGGAGGGTCCAGGTGAGCCCACCTGCTAGGCGGGAGGAACCAGCTGCTATATCACCTCCAAATCATCGCACGCACACACTCAGCATCACTCACTCCAAACAAACACACGCATGAACACAAGCCGGCCTCTGCACAAATCTGTGAGAGGGAGCAGCAGATACGCAGCGTGGGGGCAAACACCCTTGGGGACGGAATGTCCTGCTGATGGGCACCAGCTCTGAGGAGCTTCACAGCATCAGCTTTGTCCAGCCGGGAAGAGTTTATTCTTTGGAGCTTTCAGTCTCCCCAGCATCTTGGAAGAATCTATGTTCAGAAGCAATTTACCTCCGAGCACCTGGTACTGGGGGACAAATAGGGGCAGCCCCACCCGTCCTTCTCGTAAACTGAAGCCAGGAGGCTTCAGTCTGGCCTTGTTGGGACCTTGGCACCCCATTTGGCAAAGCGATGACTCCTGTTCTTATGAAGGGACCCGCAGCACACCTGGCCCTCTGCCTGCTGCTGGCACAGCATTCCGGCTAGGCAGACAGGCCCCCAAAAGGCAGGGCTGTTCTGGCCCAAGCTCAGGTACGCCAGGTCCCTTACTTCGTGTCTTCTAGAATCACTGGCAGGCTCGGTTCCCTCCGTTGGGGAGCACGAGGGCAAATCCTGCCCTGTGGGGTAGGACTTCTCGGCAAGGCACAAGCAAGTCTGCTCTCATTGCTGGGAAAATGACAAGAGGATTGCTTTGCTGCTGCTGGGAATAGACAACCAGCACAGCGACCCACACAGCCCTGCTGCCGCCATGAGGGACATGGGTAACTGGGAGGCTGTGGCACCCTTGGGGGCCCATGGGCAAAGTCCTGGCCCAGTCTCAGGCTGCCCTGCTGCCTGCCTGCCCCACAGCTCTGTGGGCTAAAAGCAAACCACTCCCACCCCCAATACTCTTCTGGATGCCTTACTAGTAATGCCTTGCTACTGTTTTTCCTCTTGTGATGATATTTTGGGCCTGTTCAGACAACAGTAAATAGTTGTGGGCTCTCCCACACTAGAGGCCTTCAAGAGGCAGCTGGACAACCATCTGCCAGGGATGCTTTAGGGTGGATTCCTGCATTGAGCAGAGGGTTGGACTCGATGGCCTTGTAGGCCCCTTCCAACTCTGCTAGTCTATGATTCTATGACTGAGGCAGCAATGGCTGTTCTCCAGGCTGCCCAGCGCTTGACTTGACCAAATTTGCAGCCAATGGTTAGTGAGCGTGTTTAAACCGTGGTTATGTAGCCCCCAGGGTTAGGAATGGTTCACATGACATGCTAAACCCATCATGTTTAGCTCAAAACGCTTCAGCACTGTGGCTTTACATTTTGTCTGAAGAGGGTCAGCGTCTTCTGGTTTATCACACTGTATTTTCTTTTTATTGTAGAAAAGGAGGGATACACACGACAAATGAAATAAAACCAACCACTGCGCAAGGAGGCTGCAGCTGCAGTCTGGGTCACTTCAACAGTCCGAAAGGCCCGGTCCACCTGGGGCTAGGAAAACAGGCAGGCAGCTGGCAAGAAGACAGCAGTAGGTTTGTTCCCAGCTCCCAGCCTCCCTTTGGCTGCAGGGAGGTGAGGGTCACCCTGACGCCACAGGTGTGCTTACCCACCTGCCCTTTACAGGAAGGGATTCCTGCTCTGAACCAGGATATGCAAACAAGCAGCAGCCCTTCACAGGTACGGAGACTGCCAAGAGCTGGGAGCAGCGAGTGCCTTTTTTTCCAAGCGAACTGGTTCAACCTGCTTCTTTTGGAGCAGAGCCAGGCCGGCTGGGGAGACGACTCAGTTCTCTCGCCACCCCCCCACCTTTTGCCCCTCAACCCCCTTCCCTGGCACCTCATGAATACAAAAAGGCTGAGGGGTCTGACTGATGCCATCCAGGATTGGGTGGGGGACAAGCCAAGCTGAAATTGTCTCACTATCTAGGACCAAGAGCAGGGGAGACGAGGAGCTCTAGGAACATAAGCAGAGCCCTGATGCTGGATCAGACCAAGGGTCCATCTATTCCAGCGCTCTGTTCACACAGTGGCCAAACAGCTGTTGACCAGGGCCCACAAGGAGAACACCAGTGCAACAGCACCCTCCCACCCATGTTCCCCAGAAAGTGGTGCACACAGACGTACTGCCTCGGATACCGGAGGCAGCACACAACCGTCAGGGCTAGTAGCCATGGATAGCCTTTGCCTCCAGGAATTTATCCAACCCCCTTTTAAAGCCATCCAAACTGGTGGTGATACCAGCTCTGATGGCATCAGTTGTAAGATTCAATGCGCTGCAAGAGCGGGAGAACCCATTCAGGACAAGCACTTGGGAGGACAGATCCCAGGCCATGTCGCTGGTGCCCCACAAAACAATCTGCCGCAGCAAGGGGGAAACTCCAAGCAGCCCTTGCCACTGGCCATGGTGCCTATGGCTGAGGGGACTTGCAAGCCAACAGCAGCAGGTGGGCAGCCACATGGGCAGCCAGTAGGGGCCCTGGCTCAGGGGCAGAGCATCAGGAGACCCCAGGTTCAATCTCCAGGCTGGGAGGGAAAAACTCCTGCCTGAAACCTTGGACAGCTGCTGCTTCCAGTCAGTGTTGACAAGGACCCTGTTCAGGTGGTGCTTAAACATTTTGAGCTAAACATTGTGGCTTAGCGTGTCCTGTGAACCATTCGTAACCACAGTGACTACATAACCACAGTTTAAAGACCACCACTAACCGTTTGCTGCAAAAGGGGTTAGCGGCCTAACCATGGCTTAGCGTGTTGTCTGAACAGGCCCTATTCTGGGCTAGATGAATCAAGGGTCTGACTCCGTATAAGGCAGCCCCCTTTGTTCCTAGGGGCTGCAGCCCCACTGCGGCTGCCTCCAGGGGGCTGCTGCTGCTGCTCTTGGGGGGCTTGTCTAGCCCCACCCCCATAAAATGCCCCCCTAAGAACCCATCCCTGCCTCCAGGAAGGGCGCAGTCCTGGGCAGGGTCATACAGGGACCCAGGCCCACGGAGACCGCCACGCCCCATCTGCCCACTGCTTTGTCACCTGCTCTGACTGTAAGCGCCTCGCGGGCAGAGAGCGCCTCGCGGCTGTCGTCACGGCCGCCGTCACCTCCCCCGCGCCCCACCCGACGCTGCTTCTGCGGCTGCGCAGCAGTGCGGCGCCGACCGTTGCTGAGGGGTGGGGGGAAGGGCGGGCCAGCCAACGTGGCGCTCGAGGGTGGGGGTCGAGCCGGGGCAGCCTTGCGTCACTCGGCCCCGCCCCCTCCGGCTGACGCAACCGTGCCCTCCGCCCCGCCTTCGCGCCCTCCCTCCAATAGGCGAGAGGCCGCGTCGTGGCGTCACGGCGCGTCGACCAATGGGGACGGGACACGACCTTAGATATGCAGCCCCGGCGCGAGCGCAGACGCGGCGTCGGCGGCGAAGGAGGAAGGAGGGTCGGAGCTGAGGCGGGAGCGGAGCGGAGCGTTGGTGCCGACGACGACGACGACGACGAGAAGCCCTCCTCATGGCTCCGCTACCGGGCCCCGGCGCGGCCCCGCGGCTGCTGCTCCTGCCGGCCTCGTCCCCGCCTCAGCCCTGCCAGGCCTCGACCTCGCCGCCCCGCAAGCGGCAGCGCCTGGCCCACCTCAGCCCTGAGGAGAAGGCCCTGCGCCGGTGGGTGAGGGGCGCGCGGAGGGGCTGAGGCGCGGGCACCCCACCCCCCCCACCCCCTTACCCGTCCCTCGAGCCCCGGCCCTGACTCTCCCCTGCCCTCCCCCCGCAGGAAGCTGAAGAACCGGGTGGCGGCGCAGAGCGCGCGCGACCGCAAGAAGGCGCGCATGGGCGAGCTGGAGCGGCAGGCCGTGGAGATGGAGGCCCAGGTGCGGAGGAGGAGGGGAGGCCGCGCGGTGGCCGCGCGAAGCACGAGACCCCCGGCTCACTCCTCTATCCCTTCCCTCCCTCCCTCCCTTCCGTAGAACCAGAAGCTGCTGGCCGAGAACCGGCTGCTCCGGGAGCGGACGCACAGCCTGGCCTTGGAGAACCAGGAGCTGCGCCTACGCCTGGGCCTGCCGGCTCTGGAGGTGGGCCCCCACCCAGAAGCAGCACCAGCACCAGTAGCAGCGCTCAAAGTGAGTGGCAGCCAGGCCCTGTGTGGGGGGGGAGGGGAGGGGAGGGGGAGGGGGGGTCATCCCGCCATCCCATCATCCCGCCATCCCATCAATCTCCCCAATGTCCCCTCGCATTGACTTAGTGTCTCCTCTCTCTCTGTCTCCTCCCCCCCCCCCATTAAACATATACAGATGGAGATGCTGGAACACCCAGAGGAGGAGGAAGGTGACGACGATGACAGCAGCAGCATTAGCACCAGCATTAGGGTAGCGACCGGGTCCGCTGAGTCCGCAGCACTTAGACTATGTGTTCCTCTGCAGCAGGGACAGGCCCAGCAGTCGCCTGCCGTGGTGGTGGTGGCGAAGGCAGCCTCCGCCTGGATTCGGATGGCTTCGATTCTTCAGATTCTGAGGTGAGTGCCTCTGCCGTGGGGGCTGGGAAGAGCTGGCTTTGCACAAGCGGTGGGGGAAGGAGAGCCCGGGCACCAGCCACGTGGCTCCCTCTGGCTTCCATGGATTAGGCAAGACCAAAGCGGGAGTTGGGAGGGGCTCCTCCGCTGGTTAAACTTTGCCTGGCAAAGTAGCTGCCCACAGAAAGCCCTGGCATACCGCTCTGTAAAGGGGCTTTGATCCTACTTACAGCAACTGGTCCCTTTCCATGGCAAAGGAAAAGAGGGTACTTTGGGCAGGTTGCTGAAGTTCCAGGAAGGGGATCGCAGCACCTCCTGGTCGGTTCTCTGAAGGTCCTTGAACGGCTGCCTTACCATCCTAATACGGAGGCTTGTTTCTTCTGCAGTCTGATCTCCTCTTGGGCATTCTCGACAGCCTGGATTCAGACCTCTTCCTGCGCTACAGCAGCACAGAGGCAGCCTGCTTGGAGAGGCTGCAGCAGGAGGTGTGTGGAGGACAAGCAGATTCATTACCAGCCTCCCCCTGTTCCTCTCTGGGGCCCGCATCACCCAAGCTGGAGGCCGTTAATGAACTGATCCACTTTGACCATGAGTACACCAAGCCCTTTTTCTTGGAGATTGTGCCGGAGGGGGCCAGCCAAGCCAACGTGCTAGTGAGAATAGAGGAAGCAGCTCCTCCTTCCCCCTCTGAAATCAGTGTCCCTTGTCACCAGTCCCCTGTCTCTGTCAAGGAAGAGCCTGTAGACATTCTGTTGCCTGAGCTGGGTCTCACATATCTGCTCTCCTCAGATCAGAGGCCCCCGTGTCTGCTGGATGCTTCCAGCGATTCCGGCTACGAAGGCTCCCCTTCCCCATTCAGTGACCTGTCCTCTCCACTGGACGCAGAGTACGGCTGGGAAGAGGCTTTTGCGAAGGAGCTCTTTCCACAGCTGATCAGTGTGTAAATGTGCATCTCTCCCTCTCCACCCCAAACCCTGCCAAAAAGACAGGGTTACTTTTAAGGAACATTCCTCTTGAAAGTGTTTCAGCAGAACCTTAAGTATTGCTCCCTTTTGTGTGTTGCATCTGCCCAACATTTGCTAAGTAAGGTGTTTAGAGGAGCCGCCCCCCCCTTTCTAAGACATGAAAGTCTTGCTGGGGCAGAGAGTAAGCACCCTGATTCCTGGAAGGAAGACATCCCGTTTAGGCAAATGTTCAGTGCAAAATCCCCCACTCTCCTGAGGGGCCTCCCCTTCAGTTGTGTAAATAATGGGTCAATGCGGAATAGAAATCTTTTGTAAAAAAAAAAATGGTTATATGCTTTTTGAAATAGCTTATTTTCCTGCAGCATATTTAAAAATGATCTGTGCAATTAAAATGCAACGCAAGCAACGTTTGTCTCTATCCGCTCTGTTGAAGAAGTGTGTATATTGGGTTGGTGGGTGGGAGGGAGGGGTGGATAGATGTTGTGGAAGATGTGTCGTAGAAGTGCTGTTGAGCACTCTCCAATCGAGAAGGGAGGGGTATGTCCTGTGGTGGTGGTGGGGTTAACTTCTCTTAGGTTGTGGTATTCCTTTTGAGAGGTGTGCTGGACTGTTTTCTTGGTATGAGGAGTTACTTTTTGGAATGAGTGAGGCACAAAGAGTGTGTCAACCCGGAAAGGAGAGGACGGCCTCTTTCGACAGCATTGTACAGGCTTGCTGCAGGTGCTGCAACACCGGTCCTAGGTTGCAGGAAGAGAGAGAAGTCCTGTCTTACCACAGGCTGGGGTGGGGGGGAAGTCTTTGACAAAAATAGCACTACCTGAAAGTAGCAGCTGTGGATGTCCATATACTCTCTAAGAAGGAGATGGAAAGCAAGCGCTGAAAGCAGCAGAGGCCAGGCCTGCTTTTCTACCTGAGTGGCACCTGCCCACCCATGTATGATGTTCCTGTGTGTGCATCTCGCAGGAGTGGAAGGGGAGGCTCCTGCCCTGTTTGCTTGGGATTTCAGGGGAATCTTGTGGGCCACAGGAGAATTTTCCCATAGCAAAGGCGGGCAACCTGTGGCTCTGCTGGTATTTTGGACTACAGTTCCCATCAGCCCCAGGCAGCATAGCCCACGGTCAGGGATGCTGGGAGTTATTCAAAACATCTAGAGGGACTAGGATGCCTACTCCTGGCCCATTTTTTCCACTCTTCCCCTGGGAGGCCTGCAAACACCACCATGGGAAGGACATCAAGGAATGTGTGGATTTCTCTTGTAACTGAATCCTCCCCCCACTCCAATGGAACCAAATATGGACGCAGGCAAAACAGCGTGTTCAGAGGAGGGCAACCAGGAGGATCAGGGGTCTGGAAACAAAGCCCTATGAAGAGAGACTGAAAGAACTGGGCCTGTTTAGCCTGGAGAAGAGAAGATGGAGGGGAGACATGATAGCACTCTTCAAATTCTTGAAAGGTTGTCACACAGAGGAGGGCCAGGATCTCTTCTCGATCCTCCCAGAGTGCAGGACATGGAATCACAGGCTCAAGTTAAAGGAAGCCAGATTCCAGCTAGACATCAGGAAAAACTTCCTGACTGTTAGAGCAGTACGACAATGGAACCAGTTACCTTGGGAGGTTGTGGGCTCTCCCACACTAGAGGCCTTCAAGAGGCAGCTGGACAAGCATCTGACGGGGATGCTTTAGGGTGGATTCCTGCATTGAGCAGGGGGTTGGACTCAATGGCCTTGTAGGCCCCTTCCAACTCTGCTATTCTATGATTCTATGAAATAAGAAATCTGTAGTGATGAGCATGGCTCCCTCTGGAGGGACGTCCCTCCAAACTGGAGGCGGCGGAACCACAGGAACATATGGCGACACTCGTTAAATGATTCCAAAGCAAAGTTTAGTACTCTGGACAGGGTGCCATTGTGCTTGATCTTGAGATGATTTGAGGGGGCTACTGCCATTTCTCAACACGGCACGGAGCAATCCAGGCTTCAGTTGCCGTCAGCGGAGTGGAGCTATTTGCTGAACCAGGTATTGTTGCAAATTCACCACTAGTGGCAGGGCTACTAAAAGCAGAAGTTGATGCAGCCTCTTTATTGTCAACGTTTTGTGAAGGGGGGGGGAGGGGAGTCGCAATTCCTTTGCACTTGGAACTATTACTTCAGCAAGAGAACCTGGACCAAAATGGTTAAGTACCTGGGTTTCTTTCAGTGTTTTGTGGAAAACTGAAGCCCTCACAGGCAAGATCTCTGCCTACCCCACCACAGCAGCTTTTGCTGTTAAGGCAGCACCAGGCTCGCCTTCTCTCTTGGTCCTGGATGTCAAAAGCTTTAGAGTAGGTATGTCCCCCACAAAACCCCACATGCTGCATCCTTCTTCTTAAGTCTCCTTAGGGGTGTGTGTGCAATGGCCAGTCCTGGAGAAAGCTGCTGTTCACGACACCTTCCACCCTTGTAACATCAACAAAAGGGGACTACAAGGACTTCCAGTGCTTTGGAAACTGTGCCACTCAGTGGCCAAATCAGCCATTTCACTGCAGCAAAACCCTCGAGTTAAAAAGTACAACCCACCCTATGCTATAAGCTCCAGGCGAAGTATTACCCTTTTAGCTAAGAAATAGAATAGATCCAATGGGCCTCATCTGAAGAGTAACCGAGGGAAATGGGGCAGTACTGGAACATTCCTCTTGAGGAGGCTGGCTATGTGCCACCAAAAATAGAACGTGAGGGGGCTAACAGTGTATGTTTTTACAGGCAACGATTTCAACAGGGCTAGCCATCCCCTTCATGCCATGAATCTAGGTAGGGATTTGGTCAAGTCAAGCGCTTGGCAGCTTGGAGAACAGCCATTGCTGCCTCAATCACAGAATAGAGTCGGAAGGGGCCCACAAGGCCATGGAGTCCAACCCCCTGCTCAATGCAGGAATCCACCCTAAAGCATCCCTGACAGATGGTTGTCCAGCTGCCTCTAGTGTGAGAGAGCCCACAACCTCCCAAGGTAACTCATTCCATTGTTGTACTGCTCTAACAGTCAGGAAGTTTTTCCTGATGGCCAGCTGGAATCTGGCGCGATGCCACCTCTTCCTTACCACCCCGACAGCAAGACTAGCACTCAGCATTCTACAAACATTAAAAAAAAAGTTTATTTGACATATAAATTGTGATTTGGTCCAACAGAAGACAGACCACACAATCTAATGTTGCTTATTTCAAACTAACGGCCCAGCAAAAACTTTCCCAGAACTTCCTCTTCTGAGCTATCCATGTTCCTGTGAGGAAGCTGAGGCAAGCCTCAATTACAAAATCAAACTGGCAAATTACTCACCCATCCACCACTCAAACATTTCGTTTTTTTAAAAAAAATTCAAATAGGCTTGAGCGATAACTCAGGTGTTTAAATATTCCCTAGAAAGACCAGGCAGGATCAAGCAAGGGCTGGCCTTCCTGGCTTCAAATCAAACTGGCTGTAAGTATGCAGTGGGGAAAACGGAGGGGATTGGATGCGTTGACTTGGGGAACTGGAAACATCCTCCTTTTCCTCACCAAGGTCACTGTTCACAAAATGAAGCTTCGCCGAAATAAGCCGCAGCGGCCTTGTTAGAAAAGGGCACAGCCTGATGCTCCCGATTCTTGAGGACATGGATCTGATCCAACACTAAGGCCAGACACTTGGGCTCTGCTATCCTCCCAGCATGTGAGCCATGGAAGTGTCAGCCTGGCCCTCTCTAGGACAGACCAAGCCTTGATCTCAGTCTTCCAACACCTTAAGAGTTGCTTCTGGAGGGCAGGAGCTGAGCCAAGTACACACCATCCTGGCTGGACTGTGTCAGAGCTGGTTTGTTTAACTGGCAAGTTAAAAGAATAGGCGATTACCAGCTGCATGGCAGAAAACACGGTTATTCAGGAACAAAAGCAAACAGGAACCTTTGCCAAAGATCAAAATCAAGGTGTAAACATTACACAAGGTTTTCTTCCAGATTTTCATAGTACTTTGAAGATCCATCCAATATCAAAGTAGAAAAAATTGCATATTAGCTATGAAGGCTCATTTCCCATATGATGGAGGACAAGGAGGGAAAATATAATAAAATAATAATAATCACACCAGCAGAAAATGGGGCAACAGAATGTAAGACAGAAAACCTCAAGGGTCTCTGGAGCACCTCCTCTCAGGTAAGTGAAACAGAACAAGAAAAACTGGTGTGGATCTCCGGAGCAAGCTCTGCTGATGTCGCCCCTTCTGGGCAAGTCCAGATTTATGGAAGGCCTATTCCGGGATCTTGTGCTTTTCCTGAGAAAAGCCATTTCCTAGTGAGCCTTTGGACACACGTCTGCACTCCCTCCATGTCTGTGTTTCTAATCGTGCCTCCAGTGGGCTCAAAGCAGCAGCCAGAGATACCTCCTTCCTCTTCAGGGACACACCACAGCCACAATAGAGTGGCCCCTGCTCTGCGATAGGCCCTCTGAAAGCCTGAGCAGCACCAGAGGGCACGTAGGGCTCAGGCGGCTCTTGGCCAAAGTGCTAATTCCTCCAGCCAATTCACATTACATTCGCTTACCTGTCATCCGCTTCCCAAGCAAGTCCTCCCAGCTCCTTGCTGTTTAGAAGATGGTAAGCCCTGCTCTTCCTGGTCTGTGTGTCTAAATGAAGTTTTGGCTCGCTCTGCTGGGTTGGGCACTTTGTGCCAGAAGTTGGAACAGCGAGAGCTGCAATGCCCTCCCCTGCCCTTCGGGCCAGGCCAAGCCCAAGGTTTAAGGGGCTATGAACCGCTAAGACCCCTCCTCTCCTTTTAAAGCAGTCCAAAATCCACTCCAGGCAGAACAAGGTGTAGCGTTGGAATTCTTATTTCCAAGGGTCCCAGGCCCCCGGGCACAACACAAGAGTTGTGGCACAGCGGACACAAAGAGTGAAAACACAACCAGACCCAGAATGTTACTCTAGAAAAAGGCAACAAAGAAAAGTCACAGGCAACCACACACAATCTTCAGCTGCCACACACTTGTTTTCAGGGGCTCTTTTTTCCTCCCCATGTCTCAGACCTGCAACAATCCACTCTGGGTTTTTATGGTTAGCACTCCAAGAACAGCGTGTGCGCACACACTTACACATACCCCTGCAATCACAGCATGACTGGAGGATCAAAAGCAAGGAATTGCATCTCTCTAGCTTTCCCTCCTACAACTCCATCTCCTCGTCTGCCCCCTCATTGAGTCCCTCAGCACCATAGAGGGGAGGCGAAGGCATCTCTGCTTGTTGACGCTGCTCAGGGAATGTCTGGGAGCGGAAGGCAGAGTTGAGGGCTGCTAGCTTGGCGAGGCTCCGTTCTGCGCCTCCCGGCTTGAAGTTCTTAACAGAAGCAGACGTCGCTCTTTCAGTGAGGAACTCCGGGAGAGGCTTCCACAACACCAGCTCCATGGAGGGACGGCTCCTGCGTGGGAGAGGGCTCCAATCATTACCAGCCACGGCACAGAACCCGGCGCTGTTCCTCTCCCTGCCAGGCTCTGCCACTGTGGCTATATTCCCACCCACCTCAGTTATAGAATCAAGGCTCCACAGCATGTTTTGCCCCAGGATCCTGCCTCACCAGTACCTCCTGGAGCAAGGCAGGGCGGCGGGAGGCTGCTGATGCTTAAGGCAGGGTTGATTCCACTCCACGGCCCTCTTCTGCCCAGCTGCCCCTTCCCACATAACCCAGCGCGCCCATGCCTTGCCTAAAGGCCCCTTCTGGCTGGGCACTTGTGGGGCAACACCACTTACATGGACTCAATTATTTTCTTTGTCAGAACTTCCTGGTAATCCCTTTTCAGCCCGGTTTTCAGCGTGTCGGAGAGTATAAGGGTGGGCACGTTGCTCACGCTCCCCTCTGCAAGCAATTCCTCACCGTCGTCATCGTCGTCGATGATTCTGGAAACAGGAGGGGAAGTACATTTTTAACAGATGTTGTTCGATCCTGACCAGGCAAGCTTATTGGCAGGGGAGGCGGGGGCGTGGCTCTTGCATGCTCAAAGTCTCAGGTTCAGTTCCCAGCAGTATCTCCAGGTAGGACTAAGAAAGAACCTGGCCTGAAACCCTGGAGGCAGAGCCACCACTGCCAGTCAGTGTTGACAAAGCTGGGCTAGATGTAAGGCAGCCTCTTCAGTTCCACAGGCAAGAGCATAGGTAAGCAGCAAAATGATCTCCATTTTCATTAAAAAGAGAGAATTGTCCAGATAGACAGCCTGCAAAAGCCAGCATGGAAGGGTCTCTTCTAAGTGGGGACAAGCTCTCTATTCGGCCCTGGTTAGGCCTCATCTAGAGTATTGCGTCCAGTTCTGGGCTCCACAATTCAAGAAGGATGCAGACAAGCTGGAGTGTGTTCAGAGGAGGGCAACCAGGATGGTCAGGGGTCTGGAAACAAAGCCCTATGAAGAGAGACTGAAAGAACTGGGCATGTTTAGCCTGGAGAAGAGAAGACTGAGGGAGACATGATAGCACCCTTCAAAGACTTAAAAGGTTGTCACACAGAGGAGGTCCAGGATCTCTTCTCGATCCTCCCAGAGTGCAGGACATGGAATAATGGGCTCAAGTTAAAGGAAGCCAGATTCCAGCTGGACATCAGGAAAAACTTCCTGAATGTTAGAGCAGTATGACAATGGAACCAGTGACCTAGGGAGGTGGTGGGCTCTCCCACACTCAAGGCCTTCAAGAGGCAGCTGGACAACCCTCTGTCAGGGATGCTTTCGGGTGGATTCCTGCATTGAGCAGGGGGTTGGACTCGATGGCCTTGTAGGCCCCTTCCAACTCTGCTATTCTATGATTCTATGACTTCTAGCAACACCACCAAGTGGGTCAGGTGCTCCGCTCACCTCTCTGCTCCTCATCTCTAGCTGAAAGGCCACTGTTTATGCAAAACAAGCAATCACGAGCAAATGGGCTTAATTTGCCCTCTACAAAGCCAAGCTCCCTATGAAGTCTGGAACAGGTGCTCCTCTGAGCCCTGCATCTTGTTCTACAGCCTGGCGGCGGCGGGGGGGGTCTTCCCCAGGAAAGGAGGCCTTCATCTGGGGGTGGGGGAGCACCCCCACCCCAGATGAAGGCCCCCCCGATGAAGACCCCCTTTCCTGGGGAGCTTGCTGGCCCCTCAGCGCCCTCTGAGTCCAAGTCAGGACAGGCCCAGGCGTCCACAAAGCCCTGAGGGCACTCACCTCTCCTCGATCTCCTGCAGCCTCCTGTGGGCGGCCTCCCCCGGCGCTTCCCCCGTGGCCTGCTCCATTTCTTCACAGGGCGTCTCCAGCGGGCCGGGGAGGCGATCCAGGCTCTGGGAAGGGGCACCCTGGCTCTCGGGCAGGACCCACTCTCGCTCCGCACCCAGCGCGGCTTCCGTCATCCTCTTCTTGCCCACCGGACAGCTGGGGAATGAACAACTGGACTTGCACTGAGTCACCTGGAGCTGCAAGTGGCACCTGTGAGGCTGATCCAGGGCCAGCGGGGGAGAGGGGGGTGCCCCTTCCCTCCTCTCCTCTCCCCACCCCCACCCAGGGGTGCGGAAGGAGGGTGTCCTGTGCCCCGTGCTTGGGGCTGGCTGGGCTAGTGCCCCACCCCCTCTGGCCACCGGGGATCCCTCACTTACTCGTCGGGCTCTTCCTCCTCCTCCTCCATCTTGTGCTTCTTCCTGCAGCTGAGCAGCGCCCTGGAGCAAAGACACCAGCAGCGCCCTGGTCAGGGAGAACGGCGAGGCGCCCCCTGAAAGCCTGGGCCAGACCCGGGCGTACACGTGTCTTTCCCAGCCGCTTCCACACGTACCTGGGGCAGCAGCGGCGGCGGCTCTTCTGCAGCAGCCACCCGGGCGGCATCGCCACGGCCGGGGGCTCCGCGGCGCCCTGTGGGTGGAGGAGCCCCGGCCTGCGGTGGAGGCTGCCGCGGTGGCTCAGCGCGCTCGGCGGCCCGAGGCGGCGGATCATGCCCGGTCCCGGGGAGGCGGCGGCGGCGGCGGCTGCTCGCGAGCAAGCGTTTGCCGCTGCCGGGACGGCCGCTTCACACGTGAAGGCAGCACACGGGAGAGGCGGCGCGTGTGAACGCGACCCGCCGCGCCAGCGGAGCACCCCTGGCTGGGCCGAGCGCTCCGTCTCCTTCCCGGGTCTCTCGCCGCGGACGGCTGCGGAGCACGCCGGGAGCTGTAGTCCTCGAGGGGCGGAGGCAAGGGCATGCCGGGAGTTGTAGTCGCAGGGCAGGGAGGGAAGGAAGGAGGGGCCGCGCGTCTTCCCGGCTGCCGCCAGCAGGGGGCGTCTCCATCCTTTCCTCCTCCTCCTCCTCCTCGCCGCCCTTCACCGGCGCATCTGGGCTGCTCCGCGTCCCCAAGGGCGCGAAGATCGCTGCTAGTTTGAATGCAAGGGCCCCTGCAGCTTTAACTGGTGTGATGAAGAGGGAATTTCACCAGGTTCTCCATAAAGCTGCAGTTTCTGCAGCTGAAACTCTCCCTACTGCCTGAGTTTGGTCCCAGTGGAAGCTGGTTTCAGGCAGCCGGCTTGGGTCGACTCAGCCTTCCATCCTCCCGAGGTCGGTAAAATGAGTACCCAATTAGCTGGGGGAAAGGTAATAATGGTCGGGGAAGGCAACAGCAAACCACCCCGCTATAAGGCCTGCCAAGAAAACATCAGTGAAAGCTGGCGTCCCTCCAAGAGTCAGTAATGACTCAGTGCTTGCACGAGAGGTTCCTTTCCTTTCCTTCTCCATATATACCAATGACACCTGCTGAAATTTCCTTTTCTATGAAACTGTTAAAGATACAGGAGCCCTGACCTCCTTTTCATAGGGTCACCCTAGTGTATCTATCTGTCTGTCTGTCTAGGAGGCCGCAGATTTGGTGCAGTGGGGTTTCTGCCAACCCCCTGAGCCCCTCAGCTGGTGAGATTCCCCACCCCCCAGAAAGCAGCGTAGTTTGAGATGGGTGGGGTGAGGGCTGTAGCTGGTATAAAACACTCCCAATTCAATACTTAACCAGACACCTTTCCAAGTAGCCATGTCGTTGTGTTGCAGCCAAAAGAAGAATAAGGCTTGTGGCACAAAATGTATTTATTGTTAGCATTTATATGCCCCCACCCCATTTTTTGTTTTTTGCTAGAAAGCCATCACAGTGGTGCCCAACCATTTGAAAGATCAAAATGGTAAAACCATTTAAAAACCACGGACCCTAATCATAATTCTCAGGTCGTTTTTATGGCGCCACGAAATCCTTTGTCCTTAATAAGCCTGCCTATTAAAATGCCCTTCTCCAAATGGGGTTGGACGACAGCAGCCTCCCCAAGGGTGGAAATGTGACGGGAGCGTGAGTGGGGCAGGGGTTGGACCGGAGTGGGGCAGGGGGCGGCTTTTGCGCCTACACGCCATGGGTCCAACCTCTGGCCGGGCTTGCACCTGTCCGTTGGGCAGAGGCCTGCGAGGCAAGAATCCACAACAGGTGACAGTTCTTGGGTGGGTGTGGCACGGGGCTACCTGTAAAGCTCAAAGGCCTGTGGGCTGCTCTTCCCACCCACCCCATATATCGGGCTGTCTTTCACCTGCTGTGTTCCTTTCAACTCTCCTTTTGCCCCACTTTGGCCTCGACGCTTTTGCATTCCAGGAGCTTTGGCAGCAAATCCAAGAGAATTCTGCCAGGGATACCCAAGCTGGGCTCTTTCCCTTGTCAGGTGAAGGTTGCTTGGTTACACCACGAGATCCGTACAGAGCCTCGATTGTTCCCAGAGCTTATCTTGCCTTGGGTAAAGCTCTTGGAGGGCACAGTAGCAACGAGGGCTTGGAGGTCAGGGGTTAGATCCGGCTTAGCCTTCTTGGCCAGCAGGCGAAGGAGAGGCAGATGGGATGAGGGCTGGCTTCTTTATTGGTGCCTGGCTGGGCCCCCAGTTGGGAGAGCAGAGATGAGAGAGAGAGAGACAGCCAGACAGCCATGCGCTGATGCCATTCGCTGCACTTCCCGTGGAATGCGCTCAGCCTCCAGGCACAGGCTCAAGGGCGAAGGGCAGGATGGAAGCACATGAGCACAAGGTAATGTTCTCGCGGTTCTGGCTCAAATTGATTTCTCTAGAGATACGACTGGGGGTCCATAACGAAGCGATAACTAATATGCATGTCTCCCCGAGTGACGGAGAGAAACGGACCTTTGACAGCTGCAGAAAAGACTCTTTGAGGCTTCCCGAATAATGTGGTTTGCTGGCAGGCGGTGAAGAGTCTCTTCCCTTTAAAGCCCCGTGGCCAGAGTGCGTTGGCATGAAGGTGCCAGGCTCTCCTCCTTCAGGAGCCCTCCTCGCTGGTGCTCCTTGGAGCGTGGCATCTCTCGGCCTCTGCTGTAGCGAAGGGAAGGTGCTGAGGATGGAGCAGCAGCCGCTGCTGAAAGGTGCTAAGCACCCTGGCAAGGTAAGCATTTTTACCTGCCTCCCAGGTGTAGCCCTAGCCGGGACAGGAGGCTTTCAGCTTTCAGAGGGGATGGGGCTCCAAGCATTGTGGTTGAGTCATGGGGTGCCCCGCAAGGCACATTTACTCAGAAGTAAGCCTCGTTGAGTTCAGTGGGATTTAATTCCGAATGAACATGCTGAGAACGCAGCCCGGCTTCTTCTTTTTCTTTAAAGAGAGAGCAAAGGGACCTTTAAGGAAATGAGATTAGATTCTTTAAAGGAACCAGGATCAAATGAAGTAAGTTGAGTTGTTCTAGAGCTCCCACTTCAAACAGAGCTGCTGATAGCCTCTGGGCTACTCCTGGTTTGCACTTGCGTTGGAGCACTTCTCAAGTTACTCATCGAAAGGCCCATAGCTGGGCAACTGGGTGAGCAGCGTCTGCCCCCAACCCAATGAGATCGCGGATGTGAGCCTTCAGCTTGGCTGTGGTGTGTGTGAGTGTGAGTGAAGAGGCATCTAAGCTGGAGATACAACTTTTTGTATACACAGGATTCAAAGGGTACACGCACACACACACACACACACACACACACACACACACACATCTTTTAAATAAAGCAAGTGGGTTGTGCGTAAATAACCCAGTCAACTGGTTATTGAAATGTGCTTGCAATCTAGTTTGATAGCTCTTAAAAGTGTGCAAAATATTTCTTTGAATTAATAAGAGGAGAATATACATTGCACATTCAGTGCCACTTTTCTGTCTGGTGGAAGAAAGTCAACTATTTTGACAGCATTGTCAGTCAATGAGCAAATTGGAGAATTATGCTTTCTTTTTGAAGATTTGAGCACCGTGTGATTGACGTATAGAGCGATTGGAATTAGGTGCAGGACGGACAAAAGGAAGCCATTCTGTCTATGCTAAGTTAAGTACTTAGTTGCTTCCAGATAAGGCTTTTAGTATACAATGGATCCAGTGGTGTTCCTCCATTGATGGGTGATGCTTTGGCCCAGCTTCCTTCACCATGCTACTCACCTCTTGTGCTGTTCCAAAGGATCCTCCAACCTTCCAGAGCAGTTTTTGGGAAAGTGCAGGGGATTCCAGGTAGGAGGGATAGGGGAGTGAAACCACCTCCCTCACTAAGCCCAGTAAGGGAGCATCTGCTAGGTCCCATTGGATACAAATCATAAGAAAAGCTGGTCTGGATCAGACCCAAGGGGGCCTCTCTAGCCCAACATCTTGTTTTCACAAGGACCAACCAGGTGCCCCCATGGAAAGCCCAAAAGCAGGACATGAGTGCAAGAGAACCCTCCCACCCATATTCCCCAGAACCTGGTGTGCATAGACACACTGCCTCCTATATCGCAGGTAATATATTTACATAATATGATTAGCAGCCATTCCTCCAATAACTTGTCTAACCCTGGCTGCCTAATCACTACCAGGGCAAGTTTTATTACTATTGTACAAAGCCCTAAACAACTTGGGACCAGGATACCTGAGAGAGCGCCTTCTGTCTTACATTTTTGTGAACCGCCCAGAGAGCTCCGGTTATTGGGCGGTATAGAAATGTAATAAATAAATAAATAAATAAATAACCAACCTGCCCGGTCACTGAGGTCATCAGAGAGGATGCTCCTGGTGATTCCACGTGGACCTGTGGCCCAATTGGAATCTACTAGGAGAAGAGCCTTTAGTGTGGTGGGCCCCTTCCTGTGGAATCCCCTGCCCCCTTTAAAACCATCCAAGTTGGTGGCCATCGCTACATCTTGTTGAAGCAAATCCCTTAGCTTAACTGTGTGAAGAAGTCTTTCCTTCGGTCCGTCCCGAGTCTCCCGCCATTTAGCTTCATGGGATATGACCCTGTTGGCGTCTAGTATTTTGAATCGGGGAGAGGGAGTCAAAAAGACATCCTGCTCCACTTCCTCCCCACCAGGGATAATTTTATACACCTTTAACATGCCCCCTCCCCTGTACCATTTTTCCTAATCTTTTTGTTGTTTATTCGTTCAGTCGCTTCCGACTCTTCGTGACTTCATGGACCAGCCCACGCCAGAGCTTTCTGTCGGCCGTCGCCACCCCTAGCTCCCCCAAGGTCAAGTCTGTCACCTCCAGAATATCATCCCTCCATCTTGCCCTTGGTCGGCCCCTCTTCCTTTTGCCTTCCACTTTCCCTAGCATCAGCCTCTTCTCCAGGGTATCCTGTCTTCTCATTATGTGGCCAAAGTACTTCCATTTTGCCTTTAATACCATTCCCTCAAGTGAGCAGTCTGGCTTTATTTCCTGGAGTATGGACTGGTTGGATCTTCTTGCAGTCCAAGGCACTCTCAGAATTTTCCTCCAACACCACAGTTCAAAAGCATCTATCTTCCTTCGCTCAGCTTTCCTTATGGTCCAGCTCTCGCAGCCATAGGTTACTACGGGGAATACCATTGCTTTAACTATGCGGACCTTTGTTGTCAGTGTGGTGTCTCTGCTCTTAACTATTTTATCAAGATTTGTCATTGCTCTCCTCCCAAGAAGTAAACGTCTTCTGATTTCCTGGCTGCAGTCAGCGTCTGCAGTAATCTTTGCGCCCAGAAATACAAAGTCTGTCACTAGTCTAATCTAACTGGCCACAAAACATTGCAGCCATTTCTCACAGGGGAGTTTCACCAGCCCCTTGATCAACTCAGTTGCCCTTTTCTGGTGCCTCTCCTTGTCCCTGCAGGGCTTTCTTTGCCTTCAGGTGGGCCGGTTTAGTGCTCTGGAATTTCAGGAGCGGGAGCTCCTCGCTGCTCTTGCAGTACGAAAAGGGCGGTGCTGAAAAATAAGAGCAGCATCTTATATCAGCAGTTCATCCTGTCGAGGGATGAACTCCTCAAATAATCCATCTGCACCAACATCACAAGTAAATCATGAGACGAGATCAGCAGGGATGGAATGGTGATGCGCTTCGGCTGCCATGCGCTCCCCGTGCATACCTGAAAGCCAGAGCAGGACACTTCCTGGCATGCGGCTGCCTCCTCATCTGCCTGCCAGATTTTTTTTTTTTTCTCATGAAACGTTATGTTCTTTTGAACTAAGGTTGGCAATATAAAGACAACAGAAAGAAGAACATACGTAATAATCCAATCGCTAAAGGAACAAAGGTGTTCACTAATTATAAATCTTAGTCCGTACCTAATATTTTTATGTTCAAACCGTGCACAATTCCACAGATGCTGTTCTTTGGCATATAAGGGGTAAAGCCTCTAGTCCAGGAGTAGTCTGGCTTCACTCTTGCCAATTCTACTCTTGGATGATGTTGTTGCTGCTGCTGCTTGGGAACCTGTGGTCCTCTGGTGTGTTTCTGGTGTACAAAGCAAGAGTGCGGAAGACTCCAAGGTTGCTCTGAACAGGAAAGGCTGTGCTGTGGGTTCCCAAGACTGCAACTTTGGCTTAACGCCCCAAGAAGGCCCTCGCAGCATCTGTCCAGACACTCCTTCATTCAGCAGCAGCAAATCCTTGTTTCTGTCTGGGTGACACACCCATGCTTTGTGGGCTGCACCTGTAGGTGGCAAAGGGCCTGGCGCAATGGCGGGTTGGGCTAGGATGAAGCAATCCTGGCTTCCAGGACTGGCCTGTGTCAAGTCTCTGTCCTTCAGCCTCATTTTCCTCCTGGTGGAAACTTTGCAGGGAAGACCTCTAAAGACGATGGGCAAAAAGAATAGCAAAGTGGCGCTCGGCCTGAGTGCCGTGTGGCCCGTGAAAGTGGCAAGAGCCCAGCGATGTGAGTATGATCTTGGAATGAGGGCACTTCCCTTGGTATTTGAAGTGGGAGTCACTTGCGGCAAACGGAGCGCTTGAGAGGTCTGCCTGGCGATGGGAAGAGGGAGGCCTAGCTTCTTATACACTGACCCAGAAAGAGAGCCCTGGGATGCACATGCGTGTGCGTGCTCACACATATCTGATGTGCTGCTCTCTTGGACTAGAGGAAGAATAAGCAGAAGTGTCGACGAACAGTGGCAGAATTTGCAATTTGACTAGCGACCACTCACTGACCCTGTGTCACGCTGGGGTTCGGGGTTGGGTCGTTTGTGTTTTGGTGTTAATTCATTGTTACACTTCTTCATGAATTGGTTAACTGCTTGGAACTGATAAGAGGAAACACTGGTGCAGAGACATTTCACACCTGCAGAGTATTTGTCCATCCACCTCCCTGCCTCCATCCTTCAGCACATTGGGCAGGACACACAAATGCCTGCTTCCTGGTCCTTAGAAGCTACGTATAATTTGCTCTGCAAAAGCGAGAGATTCCCTTTGAAGGGAAGCTGTCAGGGGCAGAGATGGGAGTGCTGGGTGCTGTTTAGTTTATCCAATTGGGACGTCAACCCTCAGCCTCTTCCTAACTGCCCTGATTTTGGGTTTCTCCCTCTAGCTTCCTACGTGGACGCTCTTTTTGGCTGTGTGCGCAGCCGGAATTGGAGGGACTTTTCAATATGGGTACAACGTCTCCATCATCAATGCCCCCACCGAGGTAAGACATCTTCTGCTGTGTCCTGGAACTTTGCTTAACTTTTTCCTATGGCTGGAGACTGGCGGAGAAGGCCCCGAAGGGTTTCTAGATAAGGGTCTCCAACTCTTTGAAGGTTTGGAGCAGACACGCATGTTGCTTGCATCAAGGGACCCCGAGGGCAAGAAAGATGCTTTCTCCAATGGACTGGGCCCGTTCTCCATGTAGGATTATGGTTATGATTACTATTTATAGCCAAAGCTCTCTGGGCCGTTTACACAAGTCAACTTTCAGGCTATAATTAATAAGCCAAACAGCTCTAGTGGAAAAGAGAGAGCTGACCCCCTCTTTCACTGTCAGATGGTTCCCTTTCTGAGTCAACTGTGCCGTGTTAGTTTAATGCAACATTTCATGCTTCTTAAGATGATTAAAAGCCAAGTAACCATGGAAGGAAAAAAGCATGTGGCAGGGAGAAAAAAGAGAGAGTCAAACACGATTATGTCATTTGATCTGTGGTTATGGGGAGAATTCAGAAGGCCGCCCACCCCCGTCTATGGCTTCTTGGAGTTGGGCAGTGAAAAGGGATACCTCCACCAGTACACACATACAAAAGGGAGAAGGTTCAGCATATCTAAGGAGAGAATCCAGCTCATAACAGACAGTGGCTCATTGCTGGAGCCCCATAACAGCTGAGGGCCCACTCCCCCATTAAACAGCTAGCCCACGGCCTAAAAGAGGATGGAAATGGCCCTATGATTGGAGCGGGGTGGGTGGGGGGCGACCTTGCTTGGCCCTGCAGCTGCACAGCCTGGGGGGTGACGGGCACCTGTATTCGTGTCGGGGAAGCCGTGAAAGTGGCCCACGGAGGGCTGTGAGGAAAGAGCAGCCACTACAGTCCGCTGCTTTTCTTTCCCGTGGAGACGCACCACTGGGTGCAGTGGCCGGTGCCGGGTGTGCTTTGGAGGCAAATCCTGCAGTGAATCTGCACAAGGCAGCGCCACGTGCGCCCTTCTGCAAACGGGGCTCCAGGCAAGGGGGCGGCCCCGCCAAAGGCTTCCGGCCCCTCCGGTGTGTTCCTGGCACAAGGAGCGCCTTCATGGCATCACATGCCACCACCGCAGGGCGCTCCGGTGCCCTTTAGGCAGGCAGGAGGGCGTGGGCAGGCCGTCACGGCCCACGCTGGCATTTCCCCTTGTATTTCCAGCACATCCACAAGTTCCTCAACGAAACCTGGCAGAGCCGCTACCAGGCCGAGCTCAGCTCCGGCATGCTGACTCTCCTCTGGTCCACCATCGCGTCCATCTTTTCCCTGGGGGGGCTCTTTGGGGCGCACCTCGGTGGCAGCATGGCCATCTGGCTGGGGAGGTGAGTGAGACACGGCGCCTGCTTTGGGGGCGCTTCTTCAGGGCGCGTCTTCGGGTGACAAGAAACCTGGGCCCCAGTTCTTTCTTGACTTCGGTGCCATGAGGTTGTTTGTTTTTATCCTGTGCCTCCAAGTTGCTGAGGGCAGCATCCATAGGGCGCCCATCCCCATTACCCCCACCGCATCCCTGCGAGGTAGGCCAGCCTGAGGGCGCTTCCTGAGTCCTGGCAGAAGGGGGGCTCTTAGCACTACTGTCAGAAGACACTGTGTGCAGTTATTCCATCTTTTTCTGCTTAATGGTTTTTCTGCATAAGAAAAAAAGATGGAAGCAGTGGGAAAGTGTGTGTGTGTCCCTAGGGAGGGATTTGATGGGGTTTGGTGGTGGTAGGGGAGAGGGGGCTCCAGAAATCCCAGTTTTAATCCGGCCATTTCTCTTGTGTGCCTAAAACACACACAAAACCCGGCCATCACCCATTTGCCACTCACTGGACATGCACTGAGATTTCACGTGTGTGTGTGTGTGTGTGTGTGTGTGTGTGTGTGTGTGTGCATGCAAACACACACACGCGCACAGTGCTACACCCCATTCACAACCTCCCATGCATTCATCCCCTCTCCTGCTATTGAGACCTGTCGTTGTTCTCGCAGTGGGTCGGATGCTTCTCCAGTTTTGTCCACAAGTGCAAAGCAAATCCTTTGCAGGGAATTTTCTCCTCTTCCTCCTCCTTCTCCTCCTCCTCCTCCCTCTCTAGGAAAGGAGCCCTTCTGATAAATAACTTCATTGCTCTCCTGGCTGCCCTCCTGATGGGAGTCAGTTTCTCCACGGGACTCTACGAGCTGCTGATCGTTGGGAGGTTTTTGATTGGCGTGAACACAGGTAAGAGGGCGGGCAAAGCACGATGTCATTTTGCACCTGGGGAAATGCAACCCGTCCCCCTGGGCCACTGTAGTTGTAACATCACGGACTGGGATTGCTGGAGTGTTCAGGCTGCTATGGGCCCTCTGTCGTGCGCGCGGTTCCGGCAACCTCCCTCTTTCCTCCTGTGCAAACACATCCTGCTCCTTCTTCAGTTGAAGCCTAACCACCGCTGGCAATGCGTTTTTTTAAAGTGGCAAGTGACAGCAAGGCCTCAGCCTGGGGTGGCCCCGAATAGGACCCTGTGGGAGAATCGCTTTGGGGCAGATGTGCAGGAGGACCACAGAGCCGCCTAAGGAAGGGCTGTTAGTGATTTCCTTTTCCCATTCTAGGCATCGGCCTCTGCGTGCAGCCTCTCTATATCGGGGAGTCCGCCCCCAAACACCTGCGAGGAGCCATGGCCATGGGCAGCTCCATCTTCCTGACCGGGGGCATCCTGACTGGGCAGGTGGTGGGCTTAAGGTGAGTGATGCTGCGGGGGCGGTCCGGATGCCGGGGGCACCCGCCTGGCTCCTGGCTTGCTGCCCCAGGGGCAGATTGGGGCTGGCCGGCCCTGATCTCTGTTGCCTCCACGTGGCCTGGAAAAGGGCTCCATTCCGCTCTTTCCCCAGGGAGTTGCTTGGTGGAGCCGCATACTGGCATTTCCTGCTCTCCAGCTGTTGCTTCCCGGCCTTCGTCCAACTCTTCACCCTTCCCTGGTTCCCAGAAAGCCCCCGCTTCCTTTTCCTTGACAGAGGGGACGAGATGAAGTGCATCAAAGGTAAGCCCGGCTGCTCACCTGCCCTTTGGAATCCTTAGCCAGGAGGTGGAGGAGGAGAAGAGCGGAGACCCTCCCTCTCCTGGTCCTTGGCAGCAGCCCCGGGCCTCTCAGTGGCTGTTGCCTCTTCCCTCCCAGGCTTTTGGCGAGCCTGCAGAGCGACTCCATGGCGTCCCTCCTCACCACGCCATCCAGGCCCTGCCACCCACCTGCGGGGCTCAGCAAGAAAGAAAGAAAAACAAGCCAGAGTCCTGCGTCTAAGGCCGGACCTCTTGTGTGTGGGCCACTGCCCAGCCACGACAGTGCCACACCTGTGAAAGACGAATAGCAATGGATGTCCGGCTGGTTGGTCGGCCTCCCTCCCTCCCTGGTGTTCTGGGAGGGTGAGCTCTGCCAATGAGACTGCCGGGCACCTTGCCTCATGGCTGAGCAGCAGTGGTTGTTCGTAGCCTGCTGAGTGGCAAAGATCTCTCTGCGTGGGAACCAACCTGGGACCTGAGTGTCACTGTGGCGTTACCCACATTTCTATTCCCTTAGGTATGTCCAGTTGAGTATGTCTAGAGAGCGCGGAATGTTGGACTGAGTGGGTGTGGCTGGTGATGCTGTGGAAAGGGGGAGGAGTCTATATATAAGGGGGAGCTGAGTGGTCTGAGGGGTTCGGTGGGTGATTGGGGTGGATGGCAGATGTGTGTAGCTGTGTGATTCCTTGTCAGGAGCTGTGTGAGGAGTGAGTGGAAATAAGATCATAGGGACTAAGGTTTGTTATTATTAGATTGGTTACTACCGGAATTATTAAGAACAGGCAGGATTGGAATATAATTCAAAGGAACTAAGAACTGTAAACTACAATAAACATTTCCTTTATTTTGCAACCGTAAAACCACGCGTCAGTTTGGCTGTGTCTCCTGCTCTATTGGTTCATAAATAAACACGTTACATTAAACCTTCAGCCTGCTATATTCACAGAAAAGCCCTTTCCAAATCTCCTTACCTTTTCCCTCTGCTATAAGGAAAAGGTTATACTTTTCTTTTTACCCCTTCCTCAGGTATTTAAGTGTTGGTGCTTAGCCTGAGGGAGGTATGCGCGTCAAAGGCTTGTGTGTGAGGTGGGGGCGTCACAGTCACCCTTTCCCTTCCTTCCCTCCCCCACCAGCACTGAAGCGCTTCCACGGCCCTTTGCACTACCAGATGGAGATGGAGGACATCCAGAAAGAGCACTGCGCCCTCCGTGGGCAGAAGGCCAGGAAGCCATGGGAACTCTTCACGGACCGCAGCATCAGATGGCAGCTCATCATCATCATCTTCATGACCATGGGCCAGCAGCTCAGCGGGATCAATGCGGTGAGGATCTGGGTGCCCCTCCCCAGTCTGCTAGCCATGGCTGGCCAGACTACTGCTGCCTCAGGGGGCAAAGCACAGCCCCACCTGCAAGGGCATTTTGCCACACTCTAGACGCGGGCCGGCTTGGAAGGGGTTGAACTGCTGAGGCTTCCCCCGAAGGATCCTGGGAACAGTCACCCGGAGAAGGTGCTGCACAGGGTTGGGATCTTAGTTCTACAGTTCCCAGGATTCCATGGCTGTGCACTGTCAGAGCTGAACTGATGTGGGACTGCTGGAGCATTGGCCATCTGTGCTTGAACCCTGCCCAAACCGGAGGGTCCTCCACAGAATACCACGTCCGTGGCAACCTGTGTCTCCTGCCCACCCCATCCCCAAAAGTGGCCGTACACCCGTCATCCTACACAGCCCTTTGCATTTGCACTCATTACTTAAGGCTTGATCGTTGCCACTAGTGGTCTGTGCCACGTACGGCACGTTCCCAGTCAGGACTGGTGGCATTTTGGGGGAAGGAAACAACTTCCAGGTACCGAGGAGCGTACACTTTAAGCACTCTCTGGTGTTTTGTTTTCAGTTCAGCAGCAGTTTACTAAAAACTCAAAGCAGCTTATTGGTAAAATATTCGTAGTTTTCCAGGCTAACAGCCACCTCCTGCTGCCGCTGCTGCCTCCTTCTCCTCCTCCAGGTGATTCATTTCCCAATCACTGTGCTTTCGGTACCTTTTCCTAGATTTACTTCTACGCAGGTTATGTTTTTGAGGAAACTGGGATCCCCCAAGAAAAGATCCCCTACGTGACTTTAGGCACCGGGGCTTGCGAGTGCCTCACCGCCCTCACCTGTGTAAGTGACGAGTTCTAATTCTGCCAGTCTGAATTTTCTGTGGCTGCAAAGAGAACCCTCCTCGTTGCTTTGTGGGCGAGAAAGTGAAGCGGCCTCCCTCTTCCTGTTCCCCCTGCAGGGCTTGCTGATCGAGTCCATGGGCAGGAGGGCCCTCATCCTAGGCGGCTACTCCCTCATGACCTTGTGGTGCGCAGTGCTGACCTTTTCCCTGACGTACCAGGTAGGCTTGGCAGAAGCCCATTTCAGAATGGGGGTGGGTCGGGGTCTGAGAGCAGGCTGGCAGTGGTCAACGGCGGGCCAGGGACTCTTATAGAGCACCAAGAGTGGGCAATTGCAGCAGGGGGGAAACTAGGCCCCACACTTCGAGAAGGATGCAGACAACCTGGAGGAAGTTCAGAGGAGAGAAATGAGGATGATCAGGGGACTGGAAACAAAGCCCTATGAGGAGGGGGCTGAAAGAACTGGACATGTTTAGCCTGGAGAAGAAAAGTTTGAGGGGAGACATGGTAGCACTCTTCAAATACTTGAAAGGTTGTCACACAGAGAAGGACCAGGATCTCTTCTCGATCCTTGCAGAGTGCAGGACACCAAATAATGGCCTCAATGACAGGAAGCCAGATTCTGGCTGGACATCAGGAAAAACTTCCAGACTGTTAGAGCAGGATGACAATGGAACCAGTTACCTAGGGAGGTGGTGGGCTCTCCCACACCAGAGGCCTTCAAGAGGCAGCTGTCCGGGATGCTTTAAGGTGGATTCCTGCATTGAGCAGGGGGTTGGACTTGATGGCCTTTTAGGCCCCTTCCAACTCTACTATTCTATGATTCTACAGGAAAGAAGCCAGGCTGAGGCCGAGTGCAGCATCCGCTGTTGTCAACTCTGGGGCAGGGACTTCCCCTTTGGGTTGCGGGGCAAAGGGAGGCACCAGCTCCCATAGTAGTAGAAGCCAAGTGCCCTATATGCTGTTCTCTTCCCAGGTGTACACGTGGGTGCCGTACCTGAGCATGGCCTGCTTATTTGCCTTCATCTTGAGCTTTGGGCTCGGACCAGGTACCTCTCTTCTTTCTGAATTCTGATTTGGGGCAAAGACAGGCCCGCTCCTTCTGGTGCCAACCGCTCTCTTGCGAGTTGGGTATTCAGGCCTGGCCTTTTACTGGAAGACACAGCACCAGAGAGTTATCATGGCCCAAGTTGCCTGATTGAAAATATTGGGTACGCAAGGTAATTCATCAAGACGTCCGCTAACAGCTCTAGTGGTTGGTTTGGTCTTTTAACTTTCAATAGATGTGTTTTTATTTACACCTATGCATGCTCAGTATCAACTGAAATGAACCACATTTGCGTCCTGCTAATCTCCAGGGGGGCACGCATGGATGAGGGTGTGTGGAAGGGGCACGGCATTCCCGGGTCATCTCCCAGCCAGATTCCAAAAGCTTTAGCTCAAAAGATGCAGCTACATTAGGTTTCTTTAGACCATTTCCTGGGCCTTAGGTAGTAGTATCCTTGCATTTATAGCCTCAGCTTTCCTCCACAGAGCTCAAGTTGGCAACAGTTAGCATCTTTTAATTGGCATGCCTTAGGATAAAAACAAATTGCAACCATGCATTAGTAGCAGTCCTTCGGCTCTGAAGCCAATTTCCAACAAAATCTATTTATTAAATTTTAATACTGCCCACTAGCTGAGGCTCTCTGGGCAGTGCAACAATCCAAACCATAAAATACAATAAGTATACAATAATTGTGAATGCAATATAAAATCAGATAAATGACAGTCCAGGGAAAGCCTATGTGAAAAGGTAAGTTTTCAGGACGTGTTTAAAGGATGTTACATTTTCCGCCTTCCCGAGTTTTTCAGGGGGTGGGTGCCGCTACAGAGAAGGCCCCGCCACCGAGGTTCTTCATGGCAACATCCTGTTCATTTTGGAATGGCCAGCAGGACATCCTCTGAAGATACATTGATGGTGCTATATAAATAAATAAATAAATAATATTATAACTGTCGGCCGGGTGTACAGAAGGGAAAATCTAGACACTAATCCTTACCCAAGGCATGCACATGACTTATTAACCTTCTCTAGCCTTCTGCTACTCAAAATATTCCACTTCCTCCAGTATAACACCATTTCTTTTGGAAACTGATCTCTAGGTGGAGTGACAAACATTTTGACAGCTGAATTGTTTACTCAGACTTCGCGACCTGCCGCTTACATGATAGCCGGATCGGTGAGCTGGCTGAGCTTCTTCACCATTGGAATGCTCTTCCCCTTTATCGTGGTATGTAGGCTCTGCAAACCCACCTCCTACGGCAAGGCATGTGGTTCAGGCAAATGGCAGTCCCTCGCGGCGTGGTTGCCGATTCTGCCTTTGTGTGTTGCGCTGCTCTGGTTATTTATTTAAAGTATTTTACCCTGCTCTTCAATCATAGGAACACAGATAGCTGGCTTAGGCCGAGTCAGACCTTTCTTCCATCTAGCCCAGTGTTGTCGACACTGGCTGGCAGCAGCAGCAGCACTCCAGGGTTTTAGGCAGGACTCTTTCTTAGCCCTAATGGGCTGAAGTTACAGGAAGCCAGATTCTGGCTGGACATCAGGAAAAACTTCCTGACTGTTAGCGCAGTACGACAATGGAACAAGAGGCAACTGGACAACCATCTGTCCGGGATGCTTTAAGGTGGATTCCTGCGTTGAGCGAGGGGTTGGACTCGATGGCCTTATAGGCCCCTTCCAACTCTACTATTCTATGATTCTGTCTGAAAATGCTGGGAATTGAACCTGGGGCCTTCTGTATGCATAGCATGTGCTCTATCACACTGAGCTATGGCTCCTCATAGAATCATAGTAGAGTTGGAAGGGTCCTATAAGGCCATCAAGTCCAACCCCCTGCTCAATGCAGGAATCCACCCTAAAGCATCCCTGACAGAGGGTTGTCCAGCTGCCTCTTGAAGGCCTCTAGTGTGGGAGAGCCCACAACCTCCCTAGGTAACTGGTTCCATTGTCATACTGCTCTAACAATCAGGGAGTTTTTCCTGATGTCCAGCTGGAACCTGGCTTCCTGTCACTTGAGCCCATTATTCTGTGTCCTGCACTTTGGGATGATTGAGAAGAGATCCTGGCCCTCCTCTGTGTGACAAGCTTTTAAGTATTTGAAGAGTGCTATCCTGTCTCCCCTCAATCTTCTCTTCTCCAGGCTAAACATGCCCAGTTCTTTCAGTCTCTCTTCATAGGGCTTTGTTTCCAGACCCCTGAGCATCCTCCTTATGTTGAAAATGGTTACCGTGATCTATAAAAACAGGCTTACGATCTAAGTAACACAACAGAAAAGGGAAAAAAAAGGGGCAGGCAGAGAAGGGGAAAAAAAGCAAACACGCTATTTTTATGGTGTTGATTTTTTTAAAAAAACTGGCCTTTTTGTACACGACAGCCCTTTTATGTAGAAAAATGGCTCATAAATATTTAGAGAAGATACATGAATCAAGCAAAGCCCTAGTGTATAAACGTCTCTTTCCGACCACTCTGTTATCAGCCTTGGTGGCAAGCTGCAATGTAAAATGAACTGAAGCTGGCCAAGCTGCTATGTGTCTGATTAAAGGCATCACCCCATGATTAGGGCATCCTCAGCGCACCGGACTCCCGCTTTCCAGCGAGGCCTGGAAAAAAACAACGGTTCACCTCTTAATACAGCTGGGGGCAATTCTAGGAGGTGGGCGGCCCCTTTCATCAGCCGAATGCTTGCTGTGCGTGAGACAAACCTTTGCCAATTCCATTTCTGCTCTAATAATTTTCGAAGCCGCCCTGGCTTCCCGTGAAAAAAATTTGACAAGTGTGTTAATGGGAACAAGCTGGTAAAAAATGGTTGCTTCGAGAAATGCCCCCTCCCCCAATAAAAGATGCTGCTGAAATACAAGTGCCTTGCATTTCTAGGCTAATAAAAAAAAAAAAAAACACCTTCCATTTCCTCAAGTAGGAGGAATTATTCCAAGGTAGTGATGGAGAGTGAAGTAATTCCAGTGAATAGTTTGAGATGGTGAAGCTACCCAGGTATGACCAGTCATGAGCCAGGCTCATCACGGCCTGCTCTTCTTGGGAGTGTGTGTGTGTGTGCAATTTCACCATGTGTGTAACGTACATAGCAGTGTTCTCATGAACCGCCAGCACCTCCATCATTTGTCTGAATCCATCCCAACTATGTCTGCAATTTTTGTCACTTGCTGTCTGAACCCAGAAACAGCAGCTGCCTTTGCCCATTTTACTAACCGTGTTGGGGGGGGGGGAACCCGCTGCATTCTGCTAAGAACCTCTCTGAATTATAACCTGTCTTCACACGATCTACATGTCTGTTTGTTTGCAGAAAGGCCTCAAGCAGTACTGCTTCATCGTGTTTATGTTCGAGTGCTGTTTGGTTGCCATTTTCCTGTTTTTTGTCGTTCCGGAGACGAAGAACAAAACTTTCCTGGAAATTAAGAGAGAATTTCACAGGCTCAACTTTGGCAGAACCAAGGAGCAAGATGGGGAATTGTGTGAGAGGAGGCATCTCAGCAATGAGTTCTAGGGGGTGACGTTGGCCAGAGAATGTAAATGTTAACAGACTCTGTGAGCAGGCCAAGTAGGGTATACTCCAAGGGCAAGGCCCTTCTGTGAGTCCTGCTGGCTACAGTGGCAAATGACCCTTGCTGCAGGCCAGGGGGATTTCAGACTTCCCGCCCCTTTCTTCTTCAATAAATTTTATAACCCGCAGAACAATAAAACTAGCTGTTCTTCAAACTGGCTACTATCTTCATGTAGAGAATATGGTCCCGGCTGAACTACACACAAGGGCTGCCTCAGCAGTAGCAGGTGTGTAAAACTGCCAAAATGCATCAGCGTGGGAAGACCAAGGGAAGGCCTGGCACCAGCAGGATCCAAATGTTCATGTCAGAATTAACCAACGGGCATCCTTGGTGACCTAGAAACGTCCGCACCGGCGATGGTTCTTGGGACGCTCAATCCACTCCAGTCTGTGTGCTGGATTGTTGCATGTCTGAATGCAAAATACCTGTGCTTAAGCAATTCACTGATGGAAGACAAAGCTATGGCCAAGTGGAACCTCCCAGTTTAGTAGCAGTGTACCTTGGAATATCCATTGTTGGGGTTGGGTTGAGGGCTGTTGTCTTCATGGCCTGCTGGGGTGTTTCCCAAGAAGTGGCCTCCCTTTGAAACAGGGTACTAGAGTAGATGGGAATACTAATAAGAATCCTTCTGGAGGTCCGCTTTGCAGAAAACATTCAAAACTGGCCACACTTTTGCTATAAACCCACTTGTGCTGCAAAAGTAGCATCAGGAACAACTCGCCAAGTGTCAGCCACTCCTGCCTCATCTCTCAGTAGGCTTGAGGCAGCTCATCCCTGTATCTGGAACGAGGACCAGTCACCCTCCGTCCTAACCTCCAAACTGAAATGTATCCAGGTGGCTAAACGTTTATTTTCTACCCACTCTGTCTTGAGGGCTCAAAACAACACACACATTCCGTTTCCCAGGCACAAAAAGGGCTGGATTTGCATTTCCCAAGTATGGGCTCATACAAAGCAGGATTCTTGCAGCGCTGATAAAGGAGTAGTTTTAAACGCCAGTCGCTTGGAGCGTCTGTTCTCTTCTGCATCATACCTCTTCAGGCCAAGCGAGGGACGCAGGATTCGGAGTTGCCCGGACTAACTTTAGAATGGGAAAAACACATCACAGCTAATTAAGAGAGGTCAGGAAGGGATTTTCTTATTTTTCACTTTTTCTTCCAGGTTGGCGAAATATTTCATTTTGGCTAAAACTTTTTTGGCTTCTTGAAAGTCATCTGAAATTAAAACAAAACGTTTATTATTGATCTGAAGTATGTTTTAAGTTTTTTTTTAAGGGAGATGCCCTCACAAAGCAACATACAATCTCGAGGTAAGACAAGAGAAAAGAACTGACACATGAGCAAATGTACGGGATACATTGAGAAGCTAATCTCGGATATGTAAATTATTTATTTATGATTAGAAATATTTCCACGTTTCCAAAAATCCTGAAGCATTTGACAACACTGCCATAAAAAACACAAAACTCTTCAGTGGGCCAGTTCACACAACACAGCTGGTTCATTATGGGTTGTTTAATGGAAGTGGAAATTCAGCTTGATATCGTGAAACAATTATACCACCAGAAGGAAAACACCAGCATTCAGGGACTCAAATACTGGCGGATTGCAATTTATCAAGCCTGTAACTTCTAGCAACTTGAGCCTCGTGTGGCGCAGAGCGGTAAAGCAGCAGTTTCTGCAGCTGAAACTCCCCACGGCCTGAGTTCGATCCCGGCGGAAGCTGGTTTCAGGCAGCCGGCTCGGGTCGACTCAGCCTTCCATCCTCCCGAGGTCGGTAAAATGAGTACCCAGTTAGCTGGGGGAAAGGTAATCACTGCCGGGGAAGGCAACGGCAAACCACCCCGCTATAAGGCCTGCCAAGAAAACGTCAGCGAAAGCTGGCGTCCCTCCAAGAGTCAGCAATGACTCAGTGCTTGCACGAGAGGTTCCTTTCCTTCCAACTTCTAGCAACTGGCTGTTTCTGCTGCTGGGCCCCCCTGCACGGCGTTGCACCTGCTTACGGGACTACCTGCCATATTCCTTGCTCGACATCCTTGCAGAAATAGGCCTTGATAGGACAGGCAAATGGGTTTCCTCAGCACTTACAATCTAGAATGGTCTTTGGATGGCACTCAGCCTCAGAGGTCACATCAAGGCCACACATCAGAGCACTGCACCAAAGGCAACAAACTGGGCCAGTTCACACCATCAAAATAAGCTTATCTAAACTGAGGTGTGTGCTGGCCACAATTTCTGTAATTGCCACCCGGGTGCAGTTTGTCGTGTTGTCCAAAACCGGGTGGCATAACTTGTTCAATCGTGTTGCGGTTTAAATAAGCTGTTGTGGCTTATTTTGACTGTGCAAACCAGGTTACTGCCTGCATATGGTAAGTGGTTTTGAGGCAGTGAATGATGTTTGGAAAGTTTGGGTGCAAGGGAAGAGGCCATTTGCCAGAAGGCCACAAAGAGTCAGCACAAGGGACACGAGGCGGAGCTGCCTACCTTGGTCAAAGGCTCTGCTCACGCTCCCGATCAGCTCTGCTTGTTTAGCTGGAAGGGAAGAGATTCCGTGAGAGAAAGGCTGACATCTGTACGTGCCCCAATCCCCACTGAGGTTAAGCCTCCCACTGGTGCTGTAAGGGAGTCTCTACAGAGGGCACATGGGGAGACGAGGTTAATTCAATTTGCTTGGAAAGGTCAGGCAGCTGTTGAGTTTCAACAAGCCCACAACAGCGTTTTAAAAAATGCCTCCGGGAATGGAACGAGGAAGTTCTCTCTGATGTACCTGACTGGCTGCTAAGCTCACACAAACGTGAACATAGCATCAGCTCACCTGAAACTCCTCCTCCCTGCACCTTCTCTAGACCACGGAGGAGGAGGGGTGGTGGTGTCTGGCCTGGAACTTTGCTGCTCCGTGGGCTGATTGTTTGGTGGAAAATGCTCTGGAAATCTGTGCTTTCGAGCAATGCAGAAGCCACTCTGCAAGGGCCCTAACATGGTTCTGCACAAAACTGGGTGTGACCCGACATTTCTATGTAGCGGACTAGAATTCCTTAGGACATTGGTGCCTAAGCTTGTTCTCAACTTTGGCTGCAAGCCTACGAAATCTCATTGAACAGAACAGGACTCACTTCAGAGTAGGCATGTAGAGGGTTGCACAGCACTGTTAATGAATAGGGCTTTTAGAGTTCGGGATGAAGTTCTACAATGATCCGTTTATACACTTCAGTGAAGATCAGCTAACGCAGAGCTAACCAAGTGCCAAAGTTGATCTCTTGTCTGCTTAAACAGCCACTCCATTAATTAACAACTGTGCAACTGTGTTGAACATCCAATATGGTACTCTGGGAGAGGGTGGATGCTGTACCTCTTATGTCTTTTCCCTAAGGGAAGGGGGAAGAGACTCAACTTCTGTCCCTGTCTGCCTACCGCTGCCCCCTCCAACGGAACTAATAGCAGCTTCAAGAACAGAAGTATTTAGACTAAGGAAAGGGCTACACACACACATAAAATCCAACCAGAAGTCCTGATGGCAGATCTCCTTCCTCACACTGTTGAATGTGGTCCTGGCTGTCGTCACAGTGCCTCACCCCTCTTCTGCGCTCCTTTCCAGAAAGAGATAACCCAGACCTCCAGCACTACGTGTTACCTGCAATGAAGTTTTCCATCTCTTCTACTTTAGCATCATTGTGCGCTTCTGACAGTTTCTCGTTAATTTCCATGATTTCTGAGAGAAATTCAGGGTCTGCCTCTGGGTCGGTTCCTTCTTCCAGCTCTACCCCGTTCAGTTCCAGCTGGAAGAGAAGAATATGTCGGTCTCCAGAGCGTCCTCACAGTCCACTCCCAGGCCAGCTGTCCCACAAAAGAGGGACCCAACAGCCCTTTTCACCTTGAGGAATGACGACTTCATAGAATCATAGAATAGCAGAGTTGGAAGGGGCCTACAAGGCCATCGAGTCCAACCCCCTGCTCAGTGCAGGAATCCACCCTAAAGCATCCCTGACAGATGATTGTCCAGCTGCCTCTCAATGGCCTCTAGGGTGGGAGAGTCCACAACCTCCCTAGGTAACTGATTCCATTGTCGCACTGCTCTAACAGTCAGGAAGTTTTTCCTGATGTCCAGCTGGAATCTGGCTTCCTTTAACTTGAGCCTGTTATTCCATGTCCTGCACTCTGGGAGGATTGAGACGAGATCCTGGCCCTCCTCTGTGGGACAACCTTTTAAGTATTTGAAGAGTGCTATCATGTCTCCCCTCAGTCTTCTCTTCCCCAGGCTAAACATGCCCAGTTCTTTCAGTCTCTCTTCATAGGGCTTTGTTTCCAGACCCCTGATCATCCTGGTTGCCCTCCTCAGGGTTAAAAGGAGGACGAGGCCATCAATGGCCACCAGTCACAATGGTGAGATGCTACTTCCAGAATGGAGCTGGCATGCCTCTCAGTACCACTTGCTGGGGAACATGGGTGGGAGGGTGTGCTACCCACATGTCGCGCTTGCGGACTTCCCATTAAGGCCATGGTGGGAATACATGGCTGGACTAGAGAGCCCTCTGGCCTGTTCTAACTTCAGGACTCTTCTGATGTCCTTCTGAGCAAAACAAGGGAATCTCTCGCGCCAGATAAGGGACTGTCATGCCAGAGAACGTGTTGGATGTCTTACCAGGTACAGCCCACGGCTCAGGGGGCTCAAGAGGGTCCGGTAGGCCTTGTTAACCAGGGAAGAGTGTTGTTCCGAAAAGTCCCGCTCCGTCTGTTGAAAGAGCGAAGAAGAAGGTTTGTTAGCACCCTAAAGAACCATGGGGGACACGAAGCCCTGTCTTTCCAAACAGTGCTATTTTGCTCCCCCTTTTAACTCCCCCCACAAACGGTTTGCACAGCACCCTTGAGGGGAGATGTAAAACAAGTGCTCATCCTCTCTGCTTCGATCCGCCTGCCCCACGCAGGCGAAACAGATTTGTAGGAGAGAGAAGAGGCGTGCCTTTGTGGATCGTGGCCTACTAGGAATGGCAAATCCAGGGCATCTCCCCAGCACCTCCTTGGGAATCGGAGGGCTTCCCATTGCCTATAGCAGCTTCTATAGACGGCCTTTGTCCTCGGCCTGGGAAGGCTTAAGAGCAAGCAACCGTCCTGGCAGATTCCTTGTCCAGGGAGACACATCTGAGCTTTGCCGACCCACATCTGGGCCTCGTCGACCGCCTCATTCCTCCCAATCAGACTCTCCTCCCAGCAGGGGCAGCCCCCTCACCTGGGGCCGCTGGCTGAAGTAGTCAGGATGCAGCAAGCGCTGCAAGGTCCGGAACCGCTGCTGGAGCTGGGCCACGTCCACGTGGAAGGTGTGGTCGCTGCAGGATGAAGAAGAGACAATGAATGACCAGTCCCCGTGGCAGCAGGAACCACAACATGGCCTGTAGCCTCTTTGCTCTGGCAGGGGCTTCGGAGGGGCCGGTCACCCCCTTGGCCAGGTGTGCAGGATTAGTGCTGTGGAGAATGTCGCCTTGATACGCAGCAGCACATCTGGCGGCTGGGCAAGAATTCACAGAATCATAGAATAGTAGAGTTGGAAGGGGCCTCCAAGACCATGGAGTCCAATTGTAACCAGCAGGCTCAGGAGGAAGGGGGCTGTGGATCGCACCCCGAACCGCTCCGTGGCACTAATCCTGCACATCTGGACAACTGATACTTCCGAAGCCTCTGCTGGAAAGGAGGTGCCCGTCTTGCAGGGGCCACAAGGAGTGAGAAGGGGTGATGGGAAGTAACCCAAGAGCCCCCCCAAATATTTTTTGGGTCTGCATAGATTGGGGGGGGTCGGGCACAGAAAGGAGGGGGTTTGGGGGGGTGTCCCCCAAAGCGCTTCCCCCCCTCGCGTGCGCGCCCCAGGGACCGCGGCAGACGCGTGTCTCCGTCACGTGCGAATGGAGCCTCCCCCCCACACCCACCATCCCATGAGACGGAAGAGGTCCTGGCGGGGCTCAGGGGGCTGCAGGGCGCGACAACCCGGGCAGAAGCGGGGCGCGGCGGCGGCAGAGGTGAGGCCCCCGCCACAGCTCCAGCAGCTGCCGGGGCGGGCGGACGCGGCGCGGCGCGGGCAAGGCCCGAGTGGGAGCCATCGGGGGCGGCCGAATCCCCCCCGGAACGCCGCCCGCAGCGGCCCGCTCAGCACCGCCGGCCACATCCGGCCCGGACTACAACTCCCGGCAGGCCTCGCGCGGCCTTGGCTCGCTCGCGATTGGCTGGTGCTGCTGCTGCTCCCTCCTGCGCGCGCCAGGGGGGCGGGGCCGCCGAAAAGGCGCGAGTCCGGGCGGAGGAGCCAGGTGCGCGTGAGGGGGGGGGGAGAAGAGAGCGGCGGCTGCAGCCCCCCCCTGGCCTACCTCGCGGGGCTGTTGTGCAGCAGTCCCTTCCCCATGCCCACCGCCCCAGGGGAAGGGGGCAGCTGAGTGTGGCGCTGAAAGTGGCTTCCTAACCCCCCCCACCCCAATCCCCACTCCCAACCTCTTGGTTTCGTGTGGACGGAGATCCCAGCCTTGGCGCCCTCTTCCTCCTCCTCCTCCTCCTCCTCCTCCTCCTCCTCCTCTTCCTCATGGGCAGGTGTGGGAGGGGGGATGTGTTGGCTGCCCGAAGCCCACCTTCCCCAGCTGGCCTTGTTGGATCGGGTCCTTAAACCCTGCTCTGTCCCCCCACCCCAGCCCCCCCAGCCCCACATTCAGACGTGACGAGCCCGGCTCCTAACCCACGTGTTTCCCCTCAGCAGGGCTGCGCCTGACGCCGAGATGTCCCAGGAGGAGACCCCCGCCAGCGCTGCCCCCCAGACGCCCCAGGAGGGCTCCAGCTCCTCTTCCAGCGGGACGCAGGGCACCAGCCAGTCTTCCTCCAGCTCCGGCACCCTCAGCTCCATGGACACCCTCCCCACCCAGGACCTGCCTTCCATCCCGGAGGACCAGGAGCCCGGCGAGCCCTCGCCGCAGCCCTGGGGACGCCTCTTCAGCCTGGCAAAGGGCTTCCCCAACTGTGGTACGTACCCACCCACCTGTGCCCATCTCGGATGGATGCCGCCGGCCGGTTGGCAGAGGGCAGGACAGCTCAAGAGGCACAAAACGCCGCCTGTCGCCGTGGTGTGAAGTCTGAGCCGGCTGCGGCGTTCTTCTTCGCTGAGAACACTTGAGGCTAAAGGCAAATGCTGGCACGGGCCTCTCAGCCCAGATGTTCAGTGAGGAGTTTTGCTAGCGTTGGAAGGAAAACGTCCCAGGATTTCATCCACCTGTGTTTTAGGATCTCGCCACGTTTTATGCGATATCCACACTGCAAAAAACCTCTGGTCTCCTATATGTAATTTTGTTTTGCCATACATTATGTTCCAAGATGCATTGTGTGTGGCGCTTTCCTTTTCTTTGAGGGTGATTCCTTAATAGCAAGGCTTGCGTTTTGGCTGGAAATCACCTTTTCTTCCTATTCTGTGTCTGCTGGTTTTCTGCTACTAGCGAGAAAAGTGATATTTTCACAGGATAAAAGTTTAATGAGTCCTCATTCATAAACCGTTGTTGGATTTTAATTTTGATTCCCTTGGGAAAATACCATATAATCATAGAATAGCAGAGTTGGAAGGGGCCTATAAGGCCATCGAGTCCAACCCCCTGCTCAATGCAGGAATCCACCCTAAAGCATCCCTGACAGATGGTTGTTCAGCTGCCTCTTGAAGGCCTCTAGTGTGGGAGAGCCCACAACCTCCCTAGGTAACTGGTTCCATTGTCGTACTGCTCTAACAGTCAGGAAGTTTTTCCTGATGTCCAGCTGGAATCTGGTTTCCTGTCACTTGAGCCCGTTAGTCCGTGTCCTGCACTCTGGGAGGATCGAGAAGAGATCCTGGCCCTCTGTGTGACAACCTTTTAAGTATTTGAAGAGTGCTCTCATGTCTCCCCTCAGTCTTCTCTTCTCCAGGCTAAATTATTATTATTTTTATTATTATTATTTATTTATATAGCACCATCAATGTACATGCCCAGTTCTTTCCGTCTCTCCTCATAGGCCTTTGTTTCCAGTCCCCTGATCATCCTGGTTGCGCTTTATCCTTGTTCTTCTGCCCAGATGATGTTGCAGGTGCATTTTTTGCCTGGGGATAACCTTAATGGGGTTTTTGCACTCTTCCTTTGATCCCACACCAGACTGCGTCAAGAATGAGTACTGGTTCGGCAGAGACCCGAGTTGCGATTACAGCTTTGCTAAGTTGAATTTGGCAGAGACGGACCTCTACAAGCAATACAGCAAGAAGCATTTCCGCATCTTCAGAGTAAGTTCTAAAGGGATCCCTTCTTGCTCTCTCCCATAGAATGAAAGTTCCATCTTGAGTGATTTTTCTGGTGGCTTCCCTTGGAAAAAATGAATGGGTGGGTTGCATATGCCTTCTGGCTAGCAGAGTCTGTCTGGGCCTCATGCTGCGTAGCCTGAAGAAGTTTCTGGATTTCTTCACTTCTCTGGCCTTCTTTGCAGCGGCCCTGCACCTTTGGAACAAACTCCCATCGGAGGTCTGGCACATACTGCCGTTGCAGGCTTTTAAAAAGGCCTTGAAAATGTATTTTACAGTGCTCTTCTCTTCTCATGATACGAGCACTGCTGTTGCTGCTTTTGCCATTGTCGCTGGCTTTATTGTTGGTTTTTGTTTTTTCATTTGCTATTTTATTGTGTTTATGTATGTATGTATGTATGTATTTATTACATTTTTATATCGCCCAATAGCCGAAGCTCTCTGGGCGGTTTTTATCGCTTTAAATGTTTTAACTGTTTTAATGTATTTTATTGTTTGTAAGCACACCTTGCGAGGGATTCTGCCCTGAAAGGCGGCCAAGAAATGTTTTAAATAAATAAACTTGCGATTCTGCCATGAGGGAAGACTTGTAAGCAGATGTGCCCTCAAGTCTGGTTTGATCAGGGTTCAGGAGGTACAGGAGCAGCTCCCCAAGTATTTTTTAGGCTAAAAAAAGTGCTATGGAAGTGAGACATTTAATCATCATGCTTGATAGGCTGCTTCTGATCCACAGTGGCTCATTGCAATGCGCTGTACATAGGGCTACCATTGTATCTAGTTCGGAAACTTCAATTAGTTCAAAATATGGTAGCCAGGTTGGTCGCCAGTACATCTAGGGGTGAGCATATTACTCCAACATTAAAATCACTCCACTGGCTGCCAATTAGTTTCCGGGTGACGTATAAAGTGTTGGTCATTACCTTTAAAGCCCTACATGGTTTGGGTCCAGGTTACCTGCGGGATCGCCTTCTCCCGTACAATCCGCCCCACACATTCAGGTCCTCTGGGGAGACCTTACTTCATGGATGCTAAAAAGAGAAATCGATTCTGGTGCTTGATAAACGCAACTGTTTCCAGGTTAGAGAGAACAAGTTTTGGCTTTGTATTTGTATTTATGTATTTGTATTTTTATGTACATGTTCCTGGGGCGTATAGTGATGCAATGACTGTAATAGTTTAGATTCTATGCAAGGCATTGCCAGGGGAAAGTAAAATATCTATGGCAAGGTGTCAATGGGAGAAGATAGTGATCGCATATAATCAAAAATTAAACCATTAACGGGGAGGTGATGAGATAAATCAGAAAAGCTTAGATTTTTGAAGTGTAAAATTTGTGAACTAAGGGTCAGCAAATTACATTATGTAATCCTGAGGAGGGATAAAGACAAAAGTGTCCCTAGAAAAACCTTTAGTCTCCACGACTTGTGGCAACTACAAAATCTGTAGATAGGAGTAGCAGAGGTTTCTACATGAAATGTTTCAGTAATGCAAGGGTGTTGTTCCTGTTTTGTTATTTTTTTAAAAAAATATATTTTATTATAGCTCCTGATGAAGGATGATACATCCGAAACGTTGAGCAGAGCGTTTTTGGATTTAAAGAATAAAATAGTTTTTAACACGTTTATCAAGCACCAGAGTTGATTTCTCTTTTTAGCATCCACGCTTATTGGTGCGTTTTTCCCCCTACATCGGCATACCGAGACCTTACTTCAGTCAGGCAAAGCTAGGCTGACATCAGTTTCCCAGAGGACCTTTTCTTTTGTCGCCCCCAGACTGTGGAATGGCCTGCTGGAGGAGATTCGTCAACTTAACGCTCTCTCGGAGTTTAAGACCGCCATAAATACTAATCTCTTCCAGCAGGCCTACCCAGATGAATGTTAAACCAAGAATTTTTAAGATCTGTTTATTGTTATTTTGATGCTGTATTGATTTTATATACTGTTTTAATTAATTTTATCTATCTGATTTATACTGTATTGTATTCATGTTGTTCCCCGTCTTGATCCAAAGGGAGAGGCGGGTAAAAAATAAATAAATATATTATTATTATTATTATTATTATTATTATTATTATTATTATTTTATTGTTGTTGTTGTTGTCGTCCTCGTCCTTTTTCCCAGGAACCAGGAACCTGCTCTGTGACCTACATTGAAGACCAGAGTGCCAATGGGACCTTCATCAATGGGAAAATAATTGGTAAGGGCCGAAAGCTTCCCTTGGCTCATGTAGCTGAAATTGCCCTCTCCCTGCCCCAGAACAAAGGTAAGAGACATTGAAAGGCGGCTTGCTTTGTCTTTGGCGGCAGCTATAATCCTGTCCAGAGTGCTAGAGCTGTACGCAAAGAAGCATGTTCATGTTTTTCCCCATTGCGTTTGCACAGAAATTGGCCTGGTTTGGGTTAATTGAACGCATGCCTTGCAATCAGGCTTGGGGGAGTGGAGTCTTGGATTCTCACAACTGCTCTCCCAACCCTCATGGTTTTACAGCCACGCGGTTTTATGAAATGGCGCTGAATATGTTTTCCGGGTTAACTGTTCTGGAGAAAATGAGTGAGGGTACAAACTGAATTTCCGAGGCTGGGCAATTCTTTGCAAAACAGCAACGTTGTAGGATCCTCTGTTTTGTATTTCTGCGCATCATAAAATCATAGAATAGTAAGAGTTGGAAGGGGCCTCTAAGGCCATCGAGTCCAACCCCCCTGCTCAACGCAGGAATCCACCTCAAAGCATCCCTGACAGATGGTTGTCCAGCTGCCTCTTGCATGACTTTAAGGGGGCTCCTCTTTTCTGGGAAACTTCCAGATGGTTGAGTCTTAACTATGAAGAGTTTATCTTCTTAGAAGTCATTTAACTGCTCAGATCTCACATTAATCTCCATTGCTATAGCTCTAAACCAAAGAAGAGCCCTGAAGCTGGATCAGGGCAAAGGTTTATCTAGTCCAGCATTTCGTTCCCACAGAGGCCAACCAGATATCCCCATGGGAAGCCCACAAGCAGGACGTGAGTGCAAAAGCACCTTCCTCCTCACGTTCCTTTGCAGCTGGTATTGAGAGGTATACTGCCTCTGATACTGGAGGTTTTATATCCTGACTAGTAGCCATCAATAGCCTCAGTGCCGGCCCTCCGATTAGGCAGAGTGAGGCACCTGCCCCAGAAAGCTGATTTTCTGTGTTCTGAAAGGGCAGCAAGTTGTAACTATTGTATTTTTCCTACCAGGCAGGGGGAAGAGGTGTTTGTGAGATTTTCTGTCTCAAGTGCCAGAATAACTTGACCAGCTTTGGGTACTGTGCCTTGCCTTGTGGCACTTGCGGTTCTGCCTCAGGCAGCAAAACATTCTGAGCCAGCTTTGCATAGCCTTCATAAATTTGTGTGATTCTCCTTTAAAGCCGTCTGTCTATGTTGGTGGCCGTCACCTCGCCTTGGTGGCCAGAATGCTATGCTGAATTCAAAGGCAGATTCACATAGACAACTGACAGTTTTTCAATCCCTTTCCTAATGATATCTGGCATGGAATTTGCCTTTTTTGCATCTGCTGAACCCATGATTGACATTTTAATTGAGCTGTCCACCACAACCGCAGGATCCTTTTCTCGGTCAGTTACTATCAGCTGAGACCCCCATCAACATATATGCGCAGTTAAGATTGTTCTGCCTGGAAGTGAACCACATTTGCCGTTTTAATGCCCATTCCTCCAGTTTGGAGAGATCCGTTTGGAACTCTTTGCAATCCATTTTCCTTTTAACCACACTAAATAAGGCGGTGTCATCAGCAACTGTGGCCACGTCACCACTCATTCATAACTCCAGATCATTTCTGAACGTGTGAAAAAACACCAGTCCCAATACAGATCCTTGGGGACCCCACTTCTTTCTTCCCCCTGTTTGGTAGAGGCTGATCTTAGGGGCAGAGCCAGTGTGGTGTAGTGGCTAGAGTCTTGGACTGCGAGTCAGGAGATCCGGGTTCTAGTCCCCACTCAGCTGTGGAAGCTCACTGGGTGTCTTTGGGCCAGTCACAACCTACCTCACAGGGTTGTTGTGAGGATAAAATGGAGAGGAGGATTATGTTTAAAAAAAAAGGCTTTTTTGTTGTTAGAAGATCAGCAGTGTTGCGTTTGAATTCTTTAAGGCTGGGTCCTCTTTGGAGCCAGTGATGAGTCAATTTTTAATACATCAGTAAGGCATGGACCTTTGTCTCTTGTCACCTGCAATTGCCACAATTCTTCAGGCTCCCTTCCTGAGAAATGTCAGTTTAGGTACAAGTTATCTGCCCTACGTCTTCCACCATGAAGACAGATGGGGGGAAAAAATCATTCCGCACAATTAATGTTGTTATTTTTGAGACAACATATTCATTCTGATCCCCTCCATTGAATTTAGCTGCAGCACTGACAACTGGTTGTGGGCTCTCCCACACTAGAGGCCTTCAAGAGGCAGCTGGACAACCATCTGTCAGGGCTGCTGTAGGGTGGATTCTTGCATTGAGCAGGGGAATGGACTCGATGGCCTTGTAGGCCCCTTCCAATTCTGCTATTCTATGATTCTATGGAGGTTTAGGAGCCGTGTTGTGGCTTTCTGTTGCAAAAATGGTTATTGGATTAGGAAAAGGAATTAGGTTGTTAGTAACGGGACTCCGCTCTCCACTCGCCTTCCCAGTGTTTGTGTTCTCTGACCTCATGGACGATCATCAGTCGGAGTATCCCCAGGAGCTCAGGGACAAATATATCATATCAAAACAATTGGGCAGGTAAGTTAGAGGAGCTGCATTTGTTTCGACGGGTTTCGTGGGGCGCTTCCTGCCAGCCTCTTGCTTTTTCTCGGAGATGCTGTCTGCGGTGAACTGGCGTGAAGCAACACGGGTCAGAAAGAGACCCCGTTGGTCTCTTCCGACTGGGTCTTTGGTGGTGGTGGGGCTCTCCTGATTGGCTGAGCAGAAAATCCTCTTGGTGTGGGGAGGGGCTACCCCTTGCTTGACGTGGAACTACGTGTGGGGCTTTGCCAAGTGGACCTGTGAATTGTGCTCCTGGAGTGAGAGTGTTTGGGGTTCTTTGCGGGCAATGACGCCGTCCGTAGCGCCTCTCCTGCAGATTTTAATCCTTCGGCAGGTTCATAGCAAAACAGGCAGTCCCTTAGAAAGCTGGGTCCTAAGCCTTTTAAAGGTTTAGACTGTCTCCTTGAATTGAGCCTGGAATTGGTCTTTTCGGACAAATGTAATACGGTCTGGATAACATGCACCAGTTAGTCGCCTAAATTTTGCACCTGTTGAAGCTTCCGGACACCCTTCACGGGTAGCCCCACATTGAACGCATTGCAGTAGCTTAAACGTGGTGTAACCAAGGCATGGAGAACCGTCGCCATGCAGATCAGTTCAGGAAGGATCGCAGCTGCAAATGCATTCCTGAAGATCTAGAGAGACAGCGTAGGATCAAGGAGAACTCCCAAGCTGGTAGTGCATCTTCTAGAACAGCTCGAATCCCAAGCCCCGAGTCAGGCTTCCTACTGACTAGCTCCTGGTTCTTGACCTTCATCTAGTCATGGCTGCAGGAGGTGATTATGTCGTGGTGCGTGAACTGGATGAAGGCTGTTGAGGCCACGGTGTGTCATGCCATTGGGCAAGGCTGGCATTGCTAAGCCGCCCTCTAAGTTAGGCAATCTTAATAAGGAGATTTCCTGGTTCCTTTTAACTCCGAAGCTGATGTTCCTGGGTTGGAAGACGAGAGACAAGAGCAGTGCCTTTGGATGACTGGTTCCTGTGGGACGTGCTATGTATTTCTTTCAAAGCTGCCCCATCATTAATTTCCCTTTTCTACTAGTGGTGCCTGCGGAGAGGTGAAGCTGGCCTTTGAACGCGTCACCTGTAACAAAGTTGCTATCAAAATAATAAATAAGCGGAGGTTTATGGCGGATGTTTTGCCAGAGAATGTAAGTATCTCTGTTTGTTTTGGTCCTCCGCGCAGTTATTTATTTATTTATTAATTTTGATGACAGGGAAATAATCTTTGAAGAACACCCGAGGCTGTTGTGGGTGTTACATAAAACAATTTTAAAAAATCTTTGTGGCTTTCGCTGATTCACACATAGTTCGTTGCTGGGTTAACCACTCGGTTGTTTGCATGTTATGCTCCATAACCCATGAAGGAGCTGGTTGTGGAGTAAAAGGGGAAGAGAAAAGGCAGCTCTCTTATTTGTGCAAGCCAGGTGCAAAGTTGCTTGTGCTAAATATTTTTCGGTTAGCTTGCCATTTTAAGTGGCAGAGCTCTCAATCCTAAACACACAACGTGGACATAATGGGCCGGTTCGCACCATCGCCAGCACAGTTAATGAGCTAGGGTGGTTTGTTAACCACGCTTTTTGCCGGTCGTATTTGTGCAATTACCCTCACCAGCGAACCCAGAGACTGTGGGTTGCTGCCATGGTTGACAAATCATCCCAGACCCCTTAAACAACCCATGGTCTTAATATCCAATTTTTTATCGGCTGCGATGTGTATAATTTTTCTACAGAGACCAGAATTCCTCCAGTTCCCAGTCTCTACCAGGCTTCCTCAACCTGGGGCGCTCCAGATGTGTTGGACTACAACTCCCAGAATGCCCCAGCCAGCTGGCTGGGGCATTCTGGGAGATGCAGTCCAACACATCTGGAGCGCCCCAGGTTGAGGAAGGCTGCTCTAGACTTTTCCCAGTTGTTTCAAATCTGAAGATCTTCCCTTGGGACTGGACTTCTGTGGACTTCTGGCTTTTAGGCTTCATTTGCAGCTCAGCTGAGTGCTCCTTATTTGGCTTTCCTAATTCCTGCTTTTTTGGTCTACCATGAAGCTCTAGCACCTTTATTGGGTCTTGACGTTCTGTAGGTGTGAGATTCTTTCCATTTTCAAGGACGCCTCAAACTAATTGGACGGGCTAGAGCTGTATAAGTGACTTTATGTTTTGATGTTCCTCTATCTAAAAGCAGAACAAGCCTTTTAATGTGGAAACAGAAGTGGAGATTCTAAAGAAGGTCGATCATGTAAGTGACTCTTTGAAGCAGACTGCTTTTTCGCCTCTCCAAAAACAGTCCAGTAAGAACTGGGCTGCTTAATGGCCATGAAATACTGGTTGGTTGTTGAAATGGGGGCGGGTGGGGTGGAAATGGAATGGAGGAACTTGGAAGAGGCCATGGCTGGCTGGAACCCTGGTCAGGAGCAATATTTTGTTGCTCGTCCCACTCGTACCCTTTATTTATTTATTGCATTTTTATACCGCCCAATAGCCGAAGCTCCCTGGGCGGTTCACAAAAATTTAATTTTTTTGGCTTTCTGATGTAAAACTCCTAGAGCGGCATATGTAGGCTTCAGAGCAGAGATGTTCCTCATCTCCCTCGTCCACAGCCATTTCCTGCTCATGGAGGGTTCTGTGCTGCCCTCTGGCTGCAGAGAAAAAGTGAATTTGTTTCCTTCATTTTTTTGCAAGTGGAATCGCAAGCCCCCCCCCCCCCTTAAAACAAAATCCTTAACGCTTCCTCTGTGGGTGGTTTATTCTTAGAAAGTTTCCTTTCCTTCCCTCTTACAGCCCTGCCTAATCAAGATAATAGACTTCTTCGAAGGCGAAGACTTTTACATTGTATTGGAATTGTAAGTCACCTGCCTCTATTGGTGTTTCTGGATTTTACGCCCATAGGCTGTGAGTGTAGCCGTGTCTGAAAGCCTCCATGAGAATGTGGAGAAGACATGTGCTGTTCGGGTTCAGGGCTGTTTGGTTGGTTGGGTTTAAAAGGGGGTTGGATAAATTCCTGGAGGAGAAGGCTATTAACGGCTACTAGCCCTGATGGCTATGTGCTTCCTCTAGTATCCGAGGCAGTAAGCCTATATGCACCAGTTGCTGGGGAACATGGGTTGGAGGGTGCTGTTGCACCATGTCCTGCTTTGTTGGTCCCTGGCCGACAGCTGGTTGGCCCCTGTGTGAACAGAGTGCTGGACTAGATGGACCCTCGGTCTGAACCAGCAGGGCTCTTCTTACGTTCTTAAACGTAACATAAAGACTCGAACCATTCATGAATTTAGAGCTCCAATACATTATAAAAAGTGGCCAGTTTTGAATAAACTTGTTTAAAGAGCCTTGTTCTTTATATCTTCTTAAGTAAGTCAATTTTATCATCTGATCTGTGTCCCAGGCCTTCTGGAACCCATCTTCATTAGTCGGGATCTTGAACTTCTTCCAGAAAGAAGCTCTCAGTATTTTACTAACTGTTAAAAGATTAACAATAAGCTCCAAATCACAGGTTAAGTTTAAATCCTTAACATAGCCAAGTAAAACATACAGTGGATCCATCAATATCGTATGTCCCGTCATTTCGTAAATATTTTTGCAAAACCGTTTCCTAGTATTTTTTTTTTTTAATATTAGGACAAGACTAAAATACATGATCAAGGTCTCCAGGCATTTTTATCCTCTTGTTCAGAGAGGTTTCCCTGAACAACAATCCTGGGTTCCTTGCAGTTTATTTTTCTTTTTAAACAGAATTCCATGACTAGTTCTGGCTCTTTGCACGCCATATTGAGGGATATTGTTATCCCCAACGATGAAGTAGATACCTTTAAATGAACCCTCTTTCCATCCTGAACACACATTTGCCCCTTTAACCTAGCTCTGGAAGTGACTCATTCTTCGCTCTGTCTTTCAGGATGGAAGGTGGGGAGCTGTTTGACAAAGTCGTGCCCCCAGCAAGACTGAGTGAAGCAACCTGCAAGCTTTATTTCTACCAGATGCTGTTGGCCGTGCAGGTAACTCAGCTTTAGGAAGCAAAACATGGTTGGCTGTTGCTCCATACTACGCTTTACTAGACTATTAGAGTTTCCATTTATGTATTTGCTGTTAGCTTTATGCTATCAAAACGCAGCACAGAGAAAAATCAACTGGGTGGATCACGCAATGACTGTCTGTAAAGAGAAACGTACTTTCCCCCCGACATCTAGACAATGCATAGAAAGGCATTATTTATTAGTTTGTTTATTTATTTCATATTTATACTGCCCAGCAGCCTAGGCTCTCTGGGCGGTTTACAACTGAAACCGTAATATAACAATCCAGATTAAAACTTTAAAAATCACATAAAACCAGAATAAGTTAGAGTCCAGGGAAGGCTTGTCTAAAAAGATATGTTTTTAGGAGGCGTTTAAAAGATATTACATTTTCCACCTCCCGAACCGCACGAGGGAGGGTTTTCCAGAGGGTGGGGGCCGCTACAGAGAAGGCCCGCTGTGGCCCAAGCAGAAGTTCAAAGGAAATGAAAAAGGCAGGATAGTGATATAAATTAGAGAGCTATGTTTGTAGAGTTGCATCTTGACAGACATGTTGAAAGTCTTGCAGTGCTGTGTGTCTTGGGAGTTCTGCCTTAATGCCATAAAATGAATTCTAGTAGGTAATGGGGAATGTTGGGACGTGCCCTCCTGGGACTGACTTTGCTCCTTGAGTTCCCACTGTGGAGATTTATTTATTCATTCGTTCTGTTCAGGACTGGGAGTTCAATAATTTTATTTATTTATTTTGCTTTCAAGATCAGTTCTAAGCATTGCACTTGGAGCTTGGATCTGTTAACAGTAGATTGTTATGCTATTCTCTTAGGGCAAAAATTAAAATATAGATGGTGAATATAAAATAGTTAGTCTTCAATGGTTGTTGCTGTTGTATATAAAACTTTACACGTTTTATAGACACTGCACAAAGATTAAAATACAAGATAGTTCCTGCGTGTCGTAAGCCAACAGTGCGATATGGCTTCAAGAAAGGCAGATGCTATTTTGGGCTGCATTAATAGAAGTATAGTTCCAAATCGCGTGAGGTACTGGTTCCTCTCTATTCGGCCCTGGTTAGGCCTCATCTTGAGTATTGCATCCAGCTCTGGGCTCCACAATTCAAGAAGGACGCAGACAAGCTGGAGCGTGTTCAGAGGAGGGCAATCAGGATGATCAGGGGTCTGGAAACAAAGCCCTATGAAGAGAGACTGAAAAAACTGGGCATGTTGAGCCTGGAGAAGGTAAGATTGAGGGGAGACACGATAGCAGTCTTCAAATACTTAAAAGGTTGTCATGTAGAGGGGGGCCAGGATCTCTTCTCGATCCTCCCAGAGTGCAGGACATGGAATAACGGGCTCAAGTTAAAGGAATCCAAATTCCGGCTGGACATCAGGAAAAACCTCCTGACTGTTAGAGCAGCACGACAATGGAACCAGTTACCTAGGGAGGTTGTGGGCTCTCCCACACTAGAGGCCTTCAAGAGGCAGCTGGACAACCATCTGTCAGGGATGCTTTAGGGTGGATTCCTGCATTGAGCAGGGGATTGGACTGGATGGCCTTGTAGGCCCCTTTCAACTCTGCTATTCTATGATTCTATAAACCCCTAAGAAGGTTGGCTAAGTAGGCAAGGCGGCCAGGTACTCCAAATGTCTGTTTATAAAAGGGGGAAAGGTGCTACCTGCAAAGGACTGTGAGCTGTAGACCTGTCGGTTAACTGCAATATTCTTTCTCTCTTTGGCAATGTGCGAAGTACCTTCATGAACATGGCATTATTCATCGGGACTTAAAACTGGAGAACGTGCTTTTAGCGTCTCGTGAAGAGAATTGCCTTATAAAGGTGAGTAGAAGGGGTCTTAAGAATCCCATCACTCTTCCCCCCGCCCCGCCCCCATTTGCTCTAAATGCAGTTGCTTTGTGAGGCTTTGGACAAGCCCCCAATACTTTCTGCTGCTTCTCTGGACGTGGAATAAAATATCTAAAATTGATGGTGCTATATAAATAAATAATAATAATAATGAGGCATTTTGAGGATTCTATACAAAATTTGAGGTGGCTTTTTGCCTTGTGCACAACATGAGCATAGTGTCTGTGTGTGTGTGTGTGAGAGAAAATGGAGGTGTACGATGATGAGTGTAGTTTATTGCTCTTCTCGGTCTACAATGCTCCCCAAATCTTGCTAATTTCACTGGATCTCCCATCTAGATGTTCTAAATCTTGCCGATTTCACTGGATCTCCCATCTAGATGAATGTCTGCTTTGGGGTCAAAAGTGGGAGCTTCTCATGAATGGACTTGAGTGGCGGAGAGCAGTCCTGTGTACCTGCAGATGTATATAAGCTGGGGTAGCATAAGTAGCGTCTTTGAAGTTCTGATCCATCCTTCTCTCACTGTCCTTGTGCAAGATTACAGATTTCGGACAATCCAAAATTCTTGGAGAAACCTCGCTCATGAAAACTTTATGTGGTACGCCCGACTATCTTGCTCCCGAAGTTCAAAATTTTGCCGGGACGGTTGGATATGGACGTTCGGTGGATTGCTGGAGTCTAGGAGTGATTCTCTTTATGTGGTAAAAAAAAAATAGGGGGAAAAAAAGGAGAAGAGCTGCCCTTGTAAACACAGGCAAAGGGTTAGGGTCCTTTTATTAAGCATGCATGCCTGTGAGTGAACATCTGTTGCATCCTGGGCTTCCACCATGCTGCAGTCCCGTGCGCGCTTGCCCTGTGAAATGGGTGGGACCTCAGCGTGAGCATGCGTAGGACCAGGCTGTTAGTTGCATCTTCACCTGGAAGCAGCCAGTACGGCAAAGTTGGGGAGTGTGGGTGTGAGAGCGGCCTTCCAAGCTTCCCGGCTGTGCTTGTGGCCAAGGGTGGTTTTGACAAATGAAGAAAGAAACTGGTCCTCAGGATGCAAAAGGATATATTTATCCAAAGCCCAGCGCGTTTTGGCCTGTGTCCTTTCAAAGGCCTTCTTCAAGGGGCTTACTTGTTAGAAGTTGTCTGTAGATTTCCCCCTAGCAATGAATTGTCTTGCACTATTAATCACTGGTGACTGCAAGACAGTTCATTACTAGATGGAAAACTGCAGACAACTTCTAACAAGTAAGCCCCTTGAAGAAGGCCTTTGAAAAGGACACAGGCCGAAACACGTCAGGCTTTGGATAAATAAATCCTTTTGCATCCTAAGGACCCTTTTTCTCCCTTCTTTTGTTTGATTGGATGCTTTCCTTCTTACATTTTGGATTTTTCAAGGGTGGTTTTGAGCCTGGAATTCCCACCCCCATTGGGCCTGTTCAGAAGTCACCTTAAACCCTGCTGGTTAAGGCTTTTGGTTAAGCAGCAGGGTTTAGGGTGTCTCGCGCAATGTGTTTTGCTAAATCATGCTCACTTGCTAACTCCAGTCGGACCATCTGCAGCAGGGTTAGCGGCTCTAACTGTGGCTTAAAGTGTTGTGTGTGACAGCACGGCTTGCGGTTAGTGCTAACCCAGAGAACCACAGTTTCACTTAACCACAGAGCCTGAAGTGTCGTCTGAACAGGCTCATTGGCTTTCTGATGTGGTACACAACCCTATGAAATAGTTTTCGCGCCAGCAGCAACTGCATGGCTTCCCATTGCTGAACCAGCTCGTATCCCTTCTTTTTTTGTCTTAATTAGCCTCTCCGGCTATCCACCCTTCTCCAGTAAAAATACTCGGCTGTCTCTGAGAGAGCAGATCGCCAGAGGAGACTACTTCTACTGTGCAGAAATATGGCAGCACGTGTCGAAAGAAGGTAGGGCGTTGTTGTGATCTTGTTTCAGAGGAGGAGGGGGTGTCGCTTGGCCACAGAGGCACCTGCTGTGTTGGGGGTTGTGTGTGGAAATAGCACAGGCCACTGTTGACACAAGAACCCTTTTTGCAGACCTTGATAAACACGTCACTTTGCACACAAGCTTTATTGTGATACCTGCTGGGTCTGCTAGAATGTGTTGGGAGCGCCAGTTGAGGGTGGGGAAAGACTCAAGAGGTGCACTGGAGGCCTCCTCCCTGGCATGGACACAAGTTCAAGGGTTGAGGGTGAAGTCCTTAATTTTTGTGAACTGCCCAGGGAGCTTTGGCTATTGGGCGGTATAAAAATGCAATAAATAAATAAGTCGACTAGGCAAGTACAAGGATCTAAAGCGGTTCCCTTGCCCCAGAAAGCCATGTGCAGGTTCCAAGAAGGCTGGAAGGAGACCCACTCACTCCTCACCCGCAGTTAAGCTGGCGAGAGAGGCGAGTTGCCTCCTCCCTCTCCCACTGATGAAGCAAGCCGTGCGGTGTCTTCTGGGTAGACAACCTCTCACGAGATATCTGGATCTGGCCTCAGAGCTGAGTGCATCCCTCTTGCCTCGGCCGCAGAGCTACGATTGGCTTCAAGAACGGCGGATGCGACCACAGCCTGCCTGCCTGCCTTCCCTGTTGGGGGCTGCTGAAGGTCCTTTCTGCTATTCCAGCAATTGGGAGAACCGTGCTTGGCTGGAACCCAGACAACGTATGCGTATCTGTGCATAGTTCTGAAATGTGCAAGGGCTTTCCCATGGCAGCAGGATCCAGCCTTGCGCACGCACACATCAGTTCCTTGAACAGGGAAGGGATAAAGTAGCTGCCAGACCAACAACGCTTCCTCGCAGCTGCAGGGGAAATGTCCGGGTTGCATATACCTAAAGGCAGCTCCGTATTCCCATGTTAGAAAGAATTATGAGCAGGCTGGAAATCTTGGCCCGGGAATTGGGGCCCCTTTGAGTTTCAAGTGGACGTGGTGATGCTGTTGGTCTGAGGCAGCTCCTGGCTAGCTCCCCAAGTGCAGCAAAGCGTTATGCACAAAGTGACGGTTTCACTGCAGAGTATTTTGCTTTCTTGTTGTAGCTTTCGACCTCGTGCAGAAGTTGTTAGTGGTGGATCCACAAAAGCGCTTTAAAATAGAAGAGGCCTTGGAGCACCCCTGGCTTCAGGTATGTGCTCACCCACGTAATCCTATCCAGGTAAAAGACAGCCTGCCTGTCACGCGCCTGCCTCAATATTTGAGGTGGTATCTTGTGGGGGGAGACATTGTCTGGCTAGATACGGTTATTCCTGACTGAAATGTGAAGGCGTTGTTGGCCTTGAAGCCCGTTAGTTCAGCTTAATGAACAAGGAGATGTGCAGGAAGTCCAGGCAGGGAGATCAGGGCAATGATAGCGGTGGACCAGGTGAGTGGTATGTCCCCATTGTTAGCAGGGCCTTGACACCACCATGCCTTTGGTCTGCCAAGGAGGAGTCATCACCTCCTGGCTGAGATTGAAGCTGTGTACATGCTCTATTTTGGCTTTTCCCCGAGTCTTGTGTACTTGCCTCTCTTTGAAACATCTCCATCCTTGGGCAGGTAGATTGCCAAAGAGCTGTTGATGTCTGAGACAGAAAATCCAAATTGACAATTTGGTTGCCTTTAATGGCATCCCAAAATTGGCTGTCAGAGGCCACACACTGCACCCTGCCTTTTGGGAGTGTCAGGCCTGTCGTTGAGGCGCCTCACTCCCAGTTTGGGTTCTACCCATTCTTCTGCTGGCCGAGTTTCAGTGTTGTGTACAACTTCTCTCCACTGCCTGCTCCCCACTTGATGCAACTGGTGCTCATCCAGGGTTTGGTTGACCAAATGCTTGAATTGCGTGTCTCTACTATTGCTTCGTTTTCAATGAACGCATATATATTTTGATATATATTTTTCACAGGACGAAAATATGAAGCGCACTTTTCAACGGTTAATCCCTCAGACACAGGATTCTGTGCTTACACCTGAGCCTCCAACTTTGGTATCTATTTTTAATGTTTTTGTTTTCTTGCTTCAAAAAAAACAACCTGTTTGACAATTTACAAAAGGTGATTTATTTCTCTTTTTAAATTGGAAAATACATTTGCAAGCTGGCATGTTTGTAACCCTGGATTGTTTTAATGGGTGGCATGCGCCAGGGACTGGATGGCGGCAGAACAACCGTCTTGGTTCTTCTGGCCCTCTCAGCGGGGTTTGACAAATTGTCAGATTGTGGCATCTCTGTGTCCTGGCTATCAGGCCTGGGATTAGGAGGCACGGAAGGTAGTGTTGGGTGACTTCTGGTCCACCCTTGGCCTTTGGCTTGTAGGGCTGCCATGGGACTCCATTTGATGTCTCAAGCTCTTTAACATCAATGTGAAGCCCCTGCGAGAAGGAACTCAGAAGTTTGGATTTATCGTCACCAATGCACAAATTATACTCATCTCTCTCTCTCTCTCTCTCTCCCACCTTGGAACCAAAAGGAGATATTGGATCTTTGGAATTAATATCTGGATGTAGGATGGTTGAGGAGGACAAACTGAAACTTAATCTAGGAAAGAGGGCTTCTGTGGGTTGGGAAGTCGGCAGATCTGCATAGACCTGGGTGGGCTTGCATTCTCCTTGAAAGACCAGATGTGCAGCTTAGGGGTGCTCCTGGACTCGTCTGGTAGGCTGCAGGTAGCAGCTGTGGCCACAAATGCTTTATCCAACCTTCGAGACCAGTTGCATCTCTGTGTGGAAGGACAAAATAGGACAAGGACAAACTACAAACGAGAAGGATCTTGGAATTATTGTAGATCACAAGCTGAATATGAGCCAACAATGTGATATGGCTGCAAGAAAAGCAAATGCTATTTTGGGCTGCAGTAATAGAAGTATAGCTTCCAAATCGCGTGAGGTACTGGGTCTTCTCTATTCAGCACTGGTTAGGCCTCATCTAGGGTATTGCGTCCAGTTCTGGGCTCCACAATTCAAGAAGGACGCAGACAAGCTGGAGTGTGTTCAGAGAAGGGCAACCAGGATGATCAGAGGTCTGGAAACAAAGCCCTATGAAGAGAGACTGAAAGAACTGGGCATGTTTAGCCTGGAGAAGAGGAGATTGAGGGGAGACATGAGAGCACTCTTCAAATACTTCAAAGGTTGTCACACAGAGGAGGGCCAGGATCTCTTCTCGATCCTCCCAGAGTACAGGGCACGGAATAACGGGCTGAAGTTACAGGAAGCCAGATTCCGGCTGGACATCAGGAAAAACTTCCTGACTGTTAGAGCAGTACGACAATGGAACCAGTTACCTAAGGAGGTTGTGGGCTCTCCCACACTAGAGGCCTTCAAGAGGCAGCTGGACAACCGTCTGTCAGGGATGCTTTCGGGTGGATTCCTGCACTGAGCAGGGGGTTGGACTCGATGGCCTTGTAGGCCCCTTCCAACTCTGCTATTCTATGATTCTATAAGGAAAAGAACTCTAGCCTGAAACCCTGGAGAGCCATGGCTGCTGGTCAATGTTGACAATACTAGATCTGACTTAGTCATAGGCATATTCCTGTGTTCCTACTTCAGATGCTCAAAAATGCATAATATAATCTCATTTATTTATTTTACCCTGCCCTTGAAATAAAATCCCAAGGTGGCTTACATTAAAGGTTTGGCACGTATTAATGAAACAAATAGAACAGCATCTTACAAGCAATATACTGAAAACGGCAAAATCTGTAAGAGTGGCATGAAATAAATGAAGTTAAAATAGCTTTTTGAAGGGGTGGTGAACACTGTCACTTAGGCTAAATGTCAGACATTGCTCCAAGCCATGGTTTCAGCTTCCAAGCATACTGCAGACAACGCTTGGTTTAGAGCTGCTGTCTCATCTCCTGAGCGCTTCATAAGATCACTCTCAAATAAATGATGCAGGAGGCATCATTTGGAGGCAGAGGGAGGACTGCTCCTATGAGTTGGGCATCACGCCAAGCTCTGTTTGGAGAGAGATGGATGGTTTGCAAAGCTCCTTCATGCCACGGCTTCCGGTTGGCCTGCTGATTGCATGACTTGTCGTTTCGGACAACACATCTCCTTCTGGTTTATTGTGTCGTCCGACTTGAGCCTTTGTGGTGTCCGGAGAACTGCCGTGTCCTATTTGTCTTGCAGCAAGATGGTCCCAAAGGACGAGAAGTTAATTCTCCTGCCTTCTCTTTCAGCTACCCAGAAGCAGAAAACGCCGCCTTGCTGAGCAAGAAGAGGCAGGGCCCTCCAAGGTTCAAAAAGCCAACTGACGGTTTTAACAGCTGCTGTGCTTGTATTTTTTATATAGATAGATATAATTTTAGAACATTAATCATTGATAAATAAAAGACAACAACACTAAAACCAGAGAGACTCAGTGCCTTGCAGGAAAGGGCGTATATGCTGCTTTTGTGTGGGCAGCCGAAAGCTTGTTCTGTTCGCACCGGTCCTGTGGCATCAGTCCGGTGAAATATTTGGGTGGCCTCTATGCGGAAGGGTGATGGGTAAGGGGCCGGGGCACCCTGGTCCTGCTGGAAAAGTGCTGGGTGAGAGGTTTCCCTTGCCTCCTTCTCTCTCTTTGTCCTGAGGGTCAAGCAGCGCTCCTTCCCGCCTGTCATTCTGCTCACGGGCTGTCGTGACAATTAACATGTCAAGTCCCGATGAGAAGGCGGCACCATTTATCTCCCTGTGCACCAGGGAGCCCCGTTGAAAACCCAACAGCGTCACTGTAGGGAACGGGCCTGATCCACCAGCTGCCTCGAGGATCCCTCCCCCCCCCTGCCTTGGGGACTGGCACCCTGGCTCAGCACCCCCCATGAGCATCCTGCTCTGTGAACATCAGAAGAGCGCAAGGGTCCATGCAGGGCCGGTGCCAGACTATTTTGCGCCCTAGGCAAGGTGAGCTACTTGTACTCTCCCCCCCCCCCAATTTTTTTTTTGCCAACTTTGATTTTTAAGAACATGTTTTGTAGAAAAAATAAAAAGCACAAAACTTGAACTTATTCTGTTTTTTCTTAAAACAGCTAATTCGTATAAAACGGTGACCCTTAAAGGGCAGTACGGCGCCCCTCTGAGGTCTGCGCCCTGGGCGGCTGCGTAGTGGGCCTAATGGTTGCACCGGCCCTGGGTCCATGTCCAGCTTTCTGTCCACACAGTGGCCAACCACAGGGAGCCATGAGCAGGCCACGGGTTCCCCAGACACTGGTGTACGTAGGCTTACTGCCTCTGGCACTGGGCAGTACTTCCATCCCGCGTGTGTGGCGCGTACAGACGTGCGAGGCGGGGAGGGAGAAAGGCGGGCGAGTGGGTGTCCGAAGGAGGGGCTTCTTTTCTCCTCAACTTTTCCACAACTCGGGCTGAAGTTGCGCAAAGAAGGAGGGAGGGTGGAGGGGGGGTCTCTCTCCGCCCGTCCGTCCATCCCTTCCCCTCTCCCTGCCTCCGCGGGGCGGGGCAATCCAAGGCCGGCCGTCCCCGTCCCCCCCCCCCCTTTCCCCATCTCCTCTCCCTCAGCGCGGCGTCCGGAGGAGCCCGAAGATGGCGCCGGGGTCGGCCCGGGACTGGGAGCTCCGGCGGGGGGCGGCTTCGTCGTCGTCGTCGCCGCCGCGGTGCTGCTGCTGAGGCGAAGCGGCGTCGCCCCCGGGCCTGGCGGGATGGAGGAGCAACAGGCGCCGCCGCCGCCGCCGCCGCGGAGCTTCAGGCGCTGGCGGCGCGGAGGGGGCGGCGAGCGGGGCGCCCCTCAGCCCCAGCCCTTGCTGGCCCGGGTGAGCCCCGTTCCGACCGGGGTGGTGGGGGGGGGGAGGAAGGGCGTGCGCGAGCGAGCGAGCGAGCGAGCGGGTCCTTCTTCCCCGCCCCGTGTTTGCGCCTTCACACGTTCGGTGGGCGGGGGAGTGGGGTCCGGAGCCCTCAGCATCCTCCCTTCGTGTGGGGAAGCGAAGAGCGAGCGAAGCAGGCCCGGGGGCGGACATCCTCCCCCCACTCCGCCTCCTCCTCCTCGGTCTCCCGGGCTGCGCTTCTATGGCGGGGCGGGTGCACGTCGGAATGGGAAACACGCGACAAACACCCCCACACACACACACCCTTCCTCCACCTTCTCCTCAGGACTCTCTCTCTCTCTCCCTCTCCCTCTCTCTCTCCCCACCCCCCACTCCTCCTCGGTCTCCCGGGCTGCGCTTCTGGTGCACGTCGGAATGGGAAACCCGCGACAAACACCCCCCCCTCACACACACCCTCCACCTTCTCCTCAGGACCCCCCCTCTCTCTCTCTCTCCACCCCCCTCTCTGCCTCCTCCAGAACTCCTGCTGCGGGCGCTAGAAGCGTCCTGTGGCAGCATTTATTTATTTATTGCAGGGATCTTTCACTCAGGACTTGGGAACAGGGAAGGGGATCTTGGGGTTGTGGAAGGAGCCGCCTCAAGGCGAACTGGAGCAGCCCGAGGCCAGGATGGGAACACTCCAGAGCACTGCTGCTGTTGCCGCAAGGACCTGTGAAGCCCTAAAGCTGGCACCTTTCCCTGCCATCGCCCAGGCTGGTGCTGGCAGAGTTGGAGCCTCCCTGGGCCGCCTCTGAGGGCTGCCCGGCGGAGGACGGGACAAGGAGTGCTGCCCAGCACCTTCTTGGCCCCCCAATTAGCCGTGGAGGCAGCGGTGGCTCGTCGTGGTGGAACTTTAAGCACTTTCTCAGGGAGAAACGTGGAACCAAGTCTGGACAGCAGCCCAGGAGAGATACTGGGGAGAAGAAGGGGAGCTGTTGCTGCTGCTGGCACCCATGTCTTCCTCGCACGCGCCCCCCCTCCAACGTCTAGAGGTGCCCCTGCTGTTCCTCTGCCCTGCCCTGCGTAGGGCTGCCTTCCTCTCCTGGGATGCTTGTGGCTTGGCAAAGCTGGTGTTGGCTCCGAAGCGTCGCGCTGGCCGCAAAGAAAGGGTGGTCCGCAAAGGGCACTGAAGGCGGGGATGGAAGCAGGCGGTCTATTCTTAGCGGGCATTCTTGGACTTGCCCCAAACCATCCAGCTCAGGAACAGGACAAACAGAGGAGCACATCTGGAGGGAACAGCTTCCCACGTTGAAGGGGCAGCAGAGACGACGCATCGCCCGGAATGGCTGAGTTCGGACGACACGCTAATTAACGTGGTGGTGGTGGTGGTGGTGGGGTTAAATAGGAACAGAATGGGGAACAACCTTTGATTAGCGTGTCGTCCGAACCCAGACTCAGACGCTCAGGGGCTGCCTCGCGGAAGGAAGAAGGGTTTTTTGAAAGCTCTGCACGGAGTTCCCACTTCTTCTTTTGAGGTTGTGGCCTTATACCCACCTTCCCTAGCCTGAGGCTCTCCTGAGGATTTAGATAATAATAATAATAACTAATAAATAATAATAATAATAATAATAATAATAATAATAATAATTTCTTACCCAGCCCATGGCCAGGAATTTGGAGGGGAGTTTAGTTAGGGAAAGGTTGCCTTACGCTCTTAGTTCTTCTTCTCAGCTCTGTGTGTGTACAGGGATATTTCACTGAGGGCTTGTGAACACCAAAGGGATCTTAAGGTGGTGGAAGAAGATAGTTCGAGAAAAACGTTGATCCAGCGTGCGGCTGGTGTGAAAAAACAAAAGCAAATTCCATCTTGGGGAGCATTAGGAAAGGAATCGAAAAGAAAACTACCAGTAGCATAATGCCTTTTTACGAATACACGGTGTGACCACATTTGGAAAACTGTGTACAGTTTTGGCCCCCATACTTCAAAAAGGGCATTATTGAGTTGGGGAAAGTGCAAAAAAAGGGAGGGAGCAACCAAAATGGTCAAGGGGCTGTAGCCACTCCCCTATGGGGAAAGGTTGCCCCATTGAGGGCTATCTAGCTAGGAAAAAAGGCATATAATGGGGGATATGATAAGAGGTGTATAACATTATTCATGGATAGGGAGAAATTTCTCTCCCTCGTAATACTCGAACCCACTAGACAGTGGGAGATTCAAGACAGACAAAAGGGCAAACTATGGAATTTGTTGCCACCATCCTGGATGGCTTTAAAAGAAGATTCTTTAAAAGACAAATTCATGGTGGATAAGGCTACCAATGGCTACTAATCAGGAAGGCTGTATATAGTCTCCAGTATTGGAGGCAGACTTTTCAATGCTAGTTGCTAGGGAACACGGCCAGGAGGGTGTTTTTTTGCTCTCATGACTTGCTTGGGGGCTTCCCTTGCGCATCCGTTTGGCCATTGCAGGCACAAAATGTTGGCCGAGAGAGGCGTTGGGCCTGATCACTGCAGCTCTTACGTTTTTATGGACTTCAGTATATTTTCAAACGTCCATGTCACTCCTGCAAGAGAAATGCTTAGTCTGCTTTAAAATAGGATGACCCTGTGGCATCTAGGAGGCTAGAAAAGCTAAAAAAAACCAAAACTGAACCAATTTTAACTTTGCTGACGTCAAGTAGAAGCCTTCAGTGATTGTTGCAGTGTGAGGTAGGGTGCGTTATTTGTCAATGATCCGGGTGGGGTAGGGGGTACAGAAGGGCCGTGTTTTCTTCTGTTTCGTGGTGTTGCATTTGACTAAGGACCAGTCCCTTCATGAAATGTGGGGCTGCTGTATTGTTCTCAGGCTTAAAGACCCTTTTCTCCCACCCACAACCAGGCACAGACCGGCTGAAAGTCTCTTAGGCATGAAGCAAAACGCAGTCATGGCTAACTAAGGGGGTGCAAATTAGAGGCGCATGTTTTTGATGAGCCGGTAGCTGTATGCATGCATCCTTTTGTGGCAATGTGGCTTTAAGGCCTTAACCTTTGTTGGTGGCCCAGGAAGTCAGAAAGCTGCCATGTACCAGGTCCGACTGTGGCTTCACCTAGTCTAGCCATTGTCTTCTCTTACTAGCAGTAGCAGTGGTTCACATATATACCCAGATACATATAAGTGTGTGTGTGTGTGACAGTAAATTGGTTGGTAAAGAGCTTGTTGAGAAAAGACGGTCTCTTCTTTACGGTTAGATGGAAGAGAAGAGAGTGCATATGCTGTAAATCCTGCAGTGCTGAAGAGCTACTTCTAAATAATCCTATTAAGCGCTGAGTGAAATCTAGTTGTCACTTCACAGCTGGGGGCAACTCCCTCCTGTTAGAGACCATTTTATCACTCCAGGTTTGAAAACTTCATCCTTTTGAAGAGCCACTCAGCCTTTCGAAACACAGGGACTTGGGAGCAATCTTGTTGGATGTGCAGCTGTGGGTGATCTTGAGTTGAGGCTGCCCGGGCCCTGTGCTGGCCCTCCTTTTCTTACATTGCCTGATGTCGGATGGATTAAGTGCTTCCAAAGCTCAACGAAAGTGAGTTGTCATTATATTGCTCATGTTGCATCAAGAGGAGAAGGAGTTTTGCTGAATCCTCACAGAGAGATGGAAGAAGTCTTATGCACAAAGCTTCCTGGTGAGCGTCCAGATATGAAAAATAGAATTTGCAGCACCCAAGAGCTATCTTTAGGCGCTAGGTGAGGGAAGTCATCCAATTGTGGGTCAGTCTATCATTGGTTTTTGGAGTGGGAGGGAGATCATTCCTTACTGCTGCCATGTGGGTCAGAACTGGGGCTTTTAGGGTGTCCCCACGGAACTTGGTTTTGAGTAAAGATGTCTGTCTGGGCTGCAGTGCTTCTCACTCATGAGGCTAGCTGACTTCATGAAATTGTTTAATGGCTAGCTGACTTAGAGAAATTGGTAATATCCAATATCCAACCCTTTGCCCAATTGATTTTGTCCCAATCTCCAGCAATGCCAGTACAAGGCATAAGACGAGCCATGCTGGATCAGACCAAGGGTCCAGCATGGAAAACCCACAAGCAGGACACAAGTGCAACACCTTCCCGCCCATGTTCCCCAGCAACTGATGTACCTAGGCATATTGCCTCTGATACTGTAGATAACATATAGCCATCAGGACTAGTAACCAATGATAGCCTTTTCCTCCAGGGATTTGTATACCCTCCTTTTAAAGCCATCCAAGTTGGACGCCCATCACTTCGTCTTGTGGTGGTAAATTCAAAAGTTTAACGACATGCTGTTTGAAGAAGTAATGGTATTCCTTTACTGGGCCTTGATTCCACAGAGAGGTTCAGAGAGTTACAGCCCTTTTGGTATGACAGTGTATGCTGCTGCGTCTGACAGAGAGAAGATTAAATTGGGTAACAGCTTGTTCATCCTTCAGATGAATTCCCCTTTATAGGGCGAGAGAACCGGAACACTTGAGAAGCAAAGCTTGCAAGTCGGAAGGAGCTGCAGGCAGTGTATTTGCTAGGGAGAGATCAGTGGCTTTCCTTCTTCCACTTGGATGGATCTCCCTGTGGAGATGGAGCAGGCAGTTGACCCGGGCCTGTTAGGCGCCTTTTTAACTTGGAACTTGTAGCAAGCGCTGGTGCTTGTAATTGGCAAGCAGTGACTATGCTGGGGGAGTAGGTGAGGGAGGCGTGGGCAGGAACTCCTCAGCTCTTCTTGTAGAAGAGAAATACCTCTTGAAGCTGAGGAAATGACGGCGCCGCTCGCTGCTGTTTAGAGAAATGTAAGACATGGGGTGGGTGACGACTGGGCATTCTTGTCATGATAAAAACTAGTATGGTAGGTGGGGGATTTACCTGGTACTGAGGGTTTTTTTAAGGATGAGTCCCTTTCTAGCTTAACAAGGAGGACTAGTCCTGGCAGCCTTAATTGTGGACATGTTTAGCCTGGAGAAGAGAAGATTGAGGGGAGACATGATAGCACTCTGCAAATACTTGAAAGGTTGTCCCACAGAGGAGGGCCAGGATCTCTTCTCGATCATCTCAGAGTGCAGGACACGGAATAACGGGCTCAAGTGACAGGAAGCCAGATTCCGGCTGGACATCAGGAAAAACTTCCTGACTGTTAGAGCAGTACGACAATGGAACCAGTTACCTAGGGAGGTTGTGGGCTCTCCCGCACTAGAGGCCTTCAAGAGGCAGCTGGACAGCCATCTGTCAGGGATGCTTTAAGGTGGATTCCTGCATTGAGCAGGGGGTTGGACTCAATGGCCTTATAGGCCCCTTCCAACTCTTACTATTCTATGATTATCCTGTTGAGAGAGGCAGTATCAGGCTCTGGCTTTGCTATTACCAGAGTGAGAAATTAAGGCCAAAGTTGCTCACTGTGCTGCTTCCTACTCTCACACCTGAACACACACAGCACAGGTCGCTCCCTCTGAGATCCTGAGGGGCATCCATCTTTATCTTTTAACATCTTATTTGGGCTTATGCAGCTGGCATAATTTGGTTCAGGAAGCCCAGCTCATCAATGTCCCCGCAGACTTTGTGGGTGTCCCGGGCATGTGGGTGCAAGAGAAGCTCCCTGGCTTTTGCAGGCGTGTGGGTGGGTGGGGGGACATTCTTCTACCCCAGTTCTCATAGGGCAGAGAACTTCTCAGTCCTCCCATTTCTGGCCCTCATATTCCTCCCCTCTCATAATTCAGAGGCTGACTGGTTGTGTGGTGGTGATGGAGGATGCTGTATGTTTTCTGGACGATCTGAAGCAAGCGTTGTTTACACACGACTTGAGGAGGACTTGCAAGAGGGCTGTGCTGTGTCTTAAGACGGACCAGATTCTGTTGATGTTGACAGCCCTTCCTTGAGCAGCTTGTCGGCTTCTGTCAGCCACGCATAAGAATTTGTGCCTGATTTATGTGGGATTCCAGGCGGCCTCGCCAGTCAATGTGTAGTGAAATTGCATTTCTGCTTTGCAGGGCTATTAGCAGCTCTCTCAGTTTAATGAGTCAGGGTCACAAACATATGGTGGATAGAAGTCATTTGTGAGTTTGTGTGTTAGCGATAACCTCGATTCCAGTCAAGTTCTGTGTGTGTGTCAGTAATCTGCCTTAGCTTTACATTTACTAAAATGTGTTCTGTGTTTGAAGAAGGTATTGTAATTTTCCCCAGAGATAGCAGGGCTATGCTCTGACAGCAGGGCTTTCTTCTCATGCAAAAAAATTACAATATCCACGTTATACTGGAAACAGCCAATAAAATGTGTGATAATGGTTGTGTGTGTGTGTGGAATGGCAATAAATAAACAGTGCTATTTCTTGAGTCAGCAGTTCTGGTGGATTTAGATAGGTCTCCATAGTTGCAGCTGTAGGTGGTCAGTGCTGGGGAGTTAATGCAGTCAGAGGCTTTTGTTCAGTGATACGTTGCTAATCCCACTTATTCAGCAGGTTGGGCTTGACCCTAAAGTGATCTGTGGTGGCTTCTAGGTAGGCATCTGAGGAGGAAGAGGGCTGCTTCTCATCTTTAGGTCCCAGATGAAGCAGAAAGTTAACGAATAGCTGAAGTCGTGGTCAGTGATCCTACGCTCTGGGCCCGTGGATGGAAGCAAAGGCTTCCAGCAGGGACGTTGGTAGCAATCTCCAGTAAGCAAGATCTGTAGCAAGATTTGGTGCTCAGTCTGGCTGAGCATGGCTTGACAGGCTGGTAGCAGTTGGGTCTTTCCTGTATTGCCCTCCCAATAAAGGTAATTATTGTCCGGTGTTCTAGTAGATCGCTAGAGTGAATACCTTTTTTTCCCCTCCCTTCCATATTCAGCTTTCACTGTTTGGTTCCAAAAACGCTGAAGGGAAATGCCCCGAAGGCCCCCTGCTGAGTAAGGCGGAGTTTGTGGAGAAGGTGCGCCAGAGCAACCAGGCCTGCCATGAGGGCGACTTCCACAAGGCCATTGTGCTCTACGGAGAGGCTCTGGGCGTCGACCCTCAGAACTGCATCCTCTACAGCAACCGCTCCGCAGCGTACATGAAGACCCAGCAGTACAACGAGGCTCTGGACGATGCCATCAAAGCCCGGCTCCTGAACCCCAAATGGCCAAAGGTAAGGGAAGCCACTCGTGTGCCCGTGAAATCGACAGAGCCCGACTGGCCTGTAACAGGGTAACAGGGTCCCATGTGGCCCAGGCTCTCTCAGCTGTTCTGCTGGAGCTCAAGCGAGCTGCCCTAGCAGGGTCGGAGGGATGGCTCTGCTCAGGCCATTCGCTCGGTTCTTGCGCTGGGCAGCGCGGAAAGTGAAGCCTCTTTTCTCCCGGCGGCCGCGTAATCCAAGTGAGCTGCCTTGGGCGTAGCTAGATTGCTCTGCTTGCCTTTACTCTCGCAGATCCGCTGGTGCGTGAATGGATGGGTTGTGAGTGGGAGAGAGAGAGAGAGAGTGAGTGAGTACGTCAGGTTGTGGTGGTATCAAGATCACCACACCACAACCCCGCCGTTGTCATCTCTCTTTCACTCCAGATTTCTTGAAAGAGGAAGTGTGAGTTGGTAATGATCTTAAGAGAGAGAGAGAGAGAGAGAGAGAGAGGATGTGTGTATGGGGTGCTTCTAGGCCTGCTCGTCATCCATGTTAACCCCTGAAGGACAACAGCCCCCCTTGGAAAACAGGTCTCCCTATTCTGCCTCTCTATCCAGCTTCTGAATTGAGAAACCGGGTCGCGCCCACTATCTTGGAATCCTGCCCTGGCAGCGTTCGGGCTTTTGAAGTTCCGTCAGGTGGCGGTGCCCACCCTGCCACAAGCCTTGTATCTCTGGGTGGCATGTGCATCTGCCCAATACTTCTTCAAAGACCTTCCTGTGGTTTCTCCCTGGCTCCCAGGGAGCTTCAGCAGCATCTCAGTGTGTGCGTGCGCGCGCTTCGGTGCAGGATCTTGGCAAAACATTTGCGGGGTGTGACTCCACAGATTGGCATTGAGCAGCATAGGTGGCACTTACAGAGCAGCCTGTGTGCCAGAACCCATGTGTGGATGGTTAGGGTGGGGTAGGGTTCATCAGGGTATTGTGCCAGCAAAGGAGGGGGTGAGCCTGTCTCACCTCTCTCCAGAAAGTGGCCGTTCCAGAGAGGGCCCTTTCAGACTAGAGCCATACAGCACTGCTGAGTTGTTGCTCTTTGCAACGAGCTGGATGTAAGAATGCCGCTGCGATTCTGCATTGTATTTAATAAAGTGCTTTATCCATTGCAGCCTCACTATTCTCCATCCATACAGCAATAGGGAAAGTGGTCTGTCTCTTTTCAATTCGTCACTTCTCGACAGAGTTTCTACCCACCTTTTAATTGCTTCTTCCTTGCACTCATGTCCTGTTCGTGGGAATCCTGTGGGCAGCTGCTTGGCCACTGTGTGAACAGAATGCTGGACGAGATGGACCTTGGGCCTGATCCAGCATCAGGGTTCTTCTTATGTTTAACTTCCTCTTGTAACCTTCCCATCCTTTCCCACTGCCTCTTCCATCTTCTTTTCTAATTAGGAAAACCCCATTAAAAAAGAAGATGGAATAGATGCTGCACAGTGCCTTCTCATGGGTCGTGTGAGATGCCCTCCGTCGGGAAGCACCCTCTGGGTGTGTTGGAGGTCTGGCGCCTGCTCTTGGGCCTGTTCCTCCGTAAGCCGGATTTGTGTTGGGTGGACCTGAGGAAGGAAGGAAGGAAGCTCAAGAGCTCCTTCTAGGCCTGTGTTTGCCCCTTGCATCCTGGGCTCTCCATTCCTGGGTTAGACCAGGGGGGTGGACCAGGGTGATCTCGCAATATGATGATCGTGAGATCCTCCCCCTCAGTCTACACGCGGCGCACGACATCTTGGGTGGAAGGGGACGTCATGCCCGCCATTTTGTTGGTTGGTTTTTTTAATCGGAAATGAGTGCAGGAGCGCTCCTACAAAAAAGAGGAGTCAAAAGACCCCACTCACCCCACCCCACCCCTTGCAAGGAACTGGGATGAAACTGTGACGGCGGGCCACACCTCACACGGTCTCGGGATCATCTCGAGACTGCGGGAAAAGCGGGCTGAAAGAGTAGGGCAATATCCCGGGGAAAGGGAGGGATAGAATTGTAGAATCATAGAATAGTAGAGTTGGAAGGGGCCCATAAGGCCATCTAGTCCAACCCCCCACTCAATGCAGGAATCCACCCTAAAGCATCCCTGACAGGTGGTTGTCCAGCTGCCTCTTGAAGGCCTCTAGTGTGGGAGAGCCCACAACTTCCCTAAGTAACTAATTCCATTGTCATACTGCTCTAACAGTCAGGAACCTTTTCCTGATGTCCAGCTGGCATCTGACTTCCTGTAACTTGAGCCCGTTATTCCGTGTCCTGCACTCTGGGATGATCGAGAATTGATCCTGGCCCTCCTCTGTGTGACAAATTTTTAAGTATTTGAAGAGTGCTATCATGTGTCCCCTCCATCTTTTCTTCTCCAGGCTAAACATGCCCAGTTGTTTCAGTTTCTCTTCATAGGATCATCCCTCCCTGCTCCCGGGATCCCCTGCGTGTCATGTAGACGCACAGGAATGATCCCGAGGTGATCCCCAGGATATCGCCCTATGTAGACATGCCCGCTGCCTTCCTTCAGTCACCAGGGAAGGGAAGGGGAGATGTCTTGCAAGAATTGGAACAAGAATTTTCCTGCAAGAAGTAGGAGGCCACGGGTTGCTCATCCCTGATGGGCCACTAGATCAGCAAGCACAGATGTCGTCACCTCCTTAACTTCGGTGGGTCTCAGTGGAAAAGAGAGGCGAAATATTTGCAACGATCTGAGCAGGGCTCTTTCCTTGCACGTATTTGCAGTGCAACCCTGAGGGCCGGCGGTGGGCAGAGGAGCATCCTGTGAAGGCCTCTCTGTTGTCTGGCTGCTCATCGGGAGGGAGAGCAGAGCAGAGCCACGGCCCGTGCTGGGCCTTTGTTTCCCTTTTTTGTTTTGCTCTTGGTGGCTCGGAAGGAAATGGCATTTTTCCCATAAATGTTTGTCTGAGGCTGTGCTTGCATCTCCATGGCAACCAGGGTGAGTTTTACTCCATTGCCTCTGGTGAGATGAAGGCTATTAATCCTCTGGAAATCATAGGGGGAACTGAGGATGTCTGGTCCAGGAGGTGTCTCCGGTTTCCTCAAACACATATTTAGATTTGTGGGGTTAAAGCGACCGGCTTGATTGCTCTTCAAGGTGTTGTTTCCTTTCGGGCTGTGTTATTGTCAGTATGGCTGAAGTGAGTGGCAAGACCCAGAGACGGTAACGGATGAGCTCAGGGATGTGCACATTTCATAAGGGTTTTTGCAACTTGGTCTGATTGTGGCCTGGAGCTTGTCAGTCTTGCAGCTGGTCTGTTGTCTGCATCAGTGCCTGATAAACCTCGTTCTTTGTCCAAAGTATTTGGTTTTTCTGTTGCTCTGGTACCTTTATGAGGAACCTCTGTGAACTTAGCACAGATGGCCACTGGCTTTGGAATAAGATGCAGATGTGGGAGTGCCAGTTAAATTCATGCCTTTTACTCTCCCAGGGAAAATTAAATGTGGTGTTGATGCTTTTTTTTTGGTAAGCTTGAGACGTCGAGATGATTTGTCAAAGACATCACAAAGAGCTTAATTTTAGACAGTGTGTACCGCAGCCTTTTCCTTCCCTGCAGGTTTGTGTATGGCAGCAGCTCATGCAAGGCCACTGTCATGTCTAACCCTACTGCCCCTGTTTTGAGAGAAGATGTTTCAGGTAACCAATCAGAATCAGATTCAGAACGAGAAGACGCAGCGCCAGACACCAGCCAGCCTGTACCAGTCGGGGAGGAAGCTCTCACGGGCGATTCCCCAGCTGGAAGTCAGCCCTCTCCAGAGCTTATCTCCTCAAGGCCAAATCCTACACACTCAGTGGGAAGTGAGGTTTCTTCTGGAGGTGAGCGTCCTGACAAGCTAGCTGATGCTAGGGTCTGCCGGAAGCTCAAACACACAGTGCGGAAGGAAGGTGTGAGAAAGTCGGTTCGATTACGCCAGGACCTGCCTCCGCACCAGACGCTCTGAAGTCACGGGTGTTTGGGAAGTGGCTTCCTATTCTTCTTGAACGGACAATTATCTTGCTTAGTTTGCATAGTTTTGCGTAGGGGGACGTTTCCAAGAGGTTAGACCCTCTTCAGGTAGAAGAGACGTTTGTTGCTTGATAAAAGCTTTGTGGATTACTTAGCAAGCCTCATCATTTGCCTCCCATCGAAAGCAGGAGTGTTCTGAGAAACACGACAGCCACTTTTGTCTGGCTTCTCCCCCTGAGAACGGTAAAGGGTTAAGGCTGCAGGTGCCCTGATCCTGGATTGAAAGGCCATTTTCCAGGACCAGATTTCACCAATCTTTTAGTGTGTAAAAGAGCAGTGGAAGTACTTGTGCAAGCGCAAAGAGGCACCTTGTGCAGAGTCTTGTGTGCAAGGCAGCTGTTCCGGTATTAGTTTGCTTGCTCGTAAAACAAGGAATTCGGAAAAACGCAGTGTTTCTAGTGAACAATAGGAGGGACACCGTTCTCTTCTCACATTTCTTGTCCGCTTGAAAAGCGCAACCTCCTGTCTGCTTCCTTTTCTTCCCCACTGCTGCTACTGGTTCTCTTACACAGCTCCATGTTCTCTCTCTGGATCTTTTTCAAGGAGCTCCGTTGTGGGAGGACCATGGCAGCAACTTTGAAAATGATTATTTATATGATGCCATCCATGTATGTGGCACATTGCAGAGTTCCATAGGCAACCCCAGAGGGGTTCCTTCACATGTCGCTGTGCTTCGCTTTCATGTGGGGAGGCTGTTCAGAGTATTATTGGAAGGCAAAGTTGATTTATTTTCCTGAGAACAGAGCACCACATTTCACATTGATTTAAATATAAGCCAATTGTTCTTTCGCTGGACTCCCACGAAGTCCTTTGTGATAAAGACCCCACCCCCTCCCTTCTCCAGCTGTCGTGGAAACGCCGGTTAGGAATTCAGCTCTCTGGCATGCTACGAGAAGACAGGATTCTCTGGCGAGTGGGCACTGATGTCTTTCTGAATCAAAAGCAAGCTGAAAGTTACAGCTTGAGAGAAGAGCTGAACTTGAAGCCACAGGACAGCAGCTGAAGTGGCTTCTCCAAAGGGACACATTTTAAGACATGTGTCTGGGCTTCTATTTTCTTTTCGTTCCCTTCTGTAATCTTTTGATTTCAAACACTTTACGTGCTCCAGTGATGGGACAATTTCCTTTTCAGTATTTATAGGCTGTTTTAATCGGGAAAAGATGTGCAGCTCTCAAATGGCAGCTCTGTGGAGAATTCACCCTCAGAGCACCTCTGTGTAAATCTCCTCTGTTGCCCCTGAAGCTACTTCAGTCTAGATGGGAGGGAGAGTGGGGCCAAATGGTTAGGGCTTTGCTCATAGACTGCAGTGGTCTCCCCCCACCTCCATTTCGTCAGCAGGAAAATCACCTCAGATTGCTTTGCCTGGATTTATTGGGCTGCAAGAGTTTTATGCAATTAACTTACCCCTTCAGAAGTCCTCAGGACTGTTGCTCTACAATTCGCAAGGGCCCTTTCCAGTAACAGAGTGGTTTATATACTCCCACCTTGTTTCCAGTTCAGGTTGCGTCTTTGCGCTCTTCATTTGTACTAACCAGTCACGTGAATTGGGGAGCTGCTTTCGGCACAGTACTAGTTACACCAGGAGTTAACAGTTTTTGTAAAATCTTATTTCCTGCTAATAAGGCTGCTGTTATGTTGGGCCCTGTCAAATTGCGTGCTTTACGTTTCTCTTTCCTCTTGCATTTTCTCCCACATGGTGGCATGTGTGCCGAACCCTTTATATCGCTGCTTAATAGTAGCTGACTGTTTATATGACAAAAGCAATGCAGTTGCAGCCTGAGGTGGGGCGAGATCTCCTTATGTGTACGTTGCTGTATATCAATGTAGCTGAATGGATAAAGGTTGTAAATTTTTAAAGTATGTATTGTTTTTGTCGTTTGTTCACTGGGATGGTTTGCTCCAGGCACTGAATAAACCACAGTGGCTTGTTTTGATTGTGCGAACTGGGTCACTGTATTTATATTGGTTTTATACTGAAAAAGATAGAGAGATAGAGATAGCCAGCTACTTAGAGATCTTAGGTTATTAACCAGTATAATAGTAGTATGAATAAATAAAGTGGTGCTGTTGTGTTCAGGACCATCCATAGCAAGAACCGTGGCTTCCTGAGCTCTGCCACGTCATAGGCCACAGTTTCATCACTGCTCTTGAGGAGGTTTTGGGAGGATAAACTCTCTTTGTGGTGCCAATGCCTCCAGACAGGGAGAGAGTGGCTTTCCCATATTGCGTATATGCCTGGTTTGGTGACATCAGTCATGATAGGCCCTCCGGTCCCCAAGAGATGCCCTCCCTGGCTGTTCCAATGACAGAATCAATGTCCTACAAACAAGAAGGATCTTGGAATTGTTGTAGATCACAAGCTGAATATGAGCCAACAGTGCGATGTGGCTGCAAGAAAGGCAAATACTATCTTGGGCTGCATTAATAGAAGTATAGCTTCCAAATCATGTGAGATACTGGTTCCTCTCTATTCGGCCCTGGTTAGGCCTCATCTTGAGTAGTGCATCCAGTTCTGGGCACCACACTTCAAGAAGGACGCAGACAAGCTGGAGCGTGTTCAGAGGAGGGCAACCAGGATGATCAGGGGTCTGGAAACAAAGCCCTGTGAAGAGAGACTGAAAGAACTGGGCATGTTTAGCCTGGAGAAGAGAAGATTGAGGGGAGACATGATAGCACTCTTCAAATACTTAAAAGGTTGTCACACAGAAGAGGGCCAGGAGCTCTTCTTGACCATCCCAGAGTGCAGGACATAGAATAATGGGCTCAAGTTACAGGAAGCCCAATTCCGTCTGGAAAAACTTCCTGACTGTTAGAGCAGTACAACAACGGAACCAGTTACCTAGGGAGGCTGTGGGCTCTCCTACCCTAGAGGCCTTCAAGAGGCATCTGGACAGCCATCTGTCAGGGATGCTTTAGGGTGGATTCCTGCATTGAGCAGGGGGTTGGACTCGATGGCCTTATAGGTCCCTTCCCCTTGTCATTTCCACTATTTCCTCTGCAGAACATCCACAGGGGTGGATGGAGTGTTCCTGGAGCTACGTAGGCAGGGAGTGGGAGCTACAGCATCGCCTGGGCCAGATAAAGTGATACAGGGCTGGAGATTCTGTGCCAAGCCTTGCGCTCCGGGCATGGCACAAGGACCTCTCGCAGTATTTGGGCCTCCCTGACATGCAGGGGAGAGTGCAAAAGGCCAGGAGATAGTGGCCCATGTGGAAGAATGCTCTTTCCCAGTGCTGAAATGGATGCAGCTATGGGATGGGAAGCTGTGCAGCAGCAGCAGCAGCAACACTGAGCTTTGGGGCTTGGAGAGGCGGTGTGTGACTCTTACATTGAAGGGCAGCTGTTGCTTTTTGCATTAAGCCTGGTTGGCCTGCAGAAATGTCTGAGCGTTCAGAGAAAGAATGGCGTTCAGGCCTCCTGATGGTGGTGATGATGATAAAAAAGAGAGGTCTGACTTAGTACTCATAGAATCATAGAATAGCAGAGTTGGAAGGGGCCTACAAGGCCATCTAGTCCAACCCCCTGCTCAATGCAGGAATCCACCCTAAAGCATCCCTGACAGATGGTTGTCCAACTGCCTCTTGAAGGCCTCTAGTGTGGGAGAGCCCACAACCTCCCTAGGTAACTGATTCCACCGTCGCACTGCTCTAACAGTCAGGAAGTTTTTCCTGATGTCCAGCCGGAATCTAGCTTCCTTTAACTTGAGCCCGTTATTCCGTGTCCTGCACTCTGGGAGGATCGAGAAGAGATCCTGGCCCTCCTCTGTGTGACAACCTTTAAATTATTTGAAGATTGCTATCATGTCTCCCCTCAATCTTCTCTTCTCCAGGCTAAACATGCCCAGTTCTTTCAGTCTCTCTTCATAGGGCTTTGTTGTGGGCAAGAGGGCACCCTACTCATATGGAGCATAATGTTTCGACAGCTGTACTTTGATCCATACTTCCATGCTAAATTAACTTTATGGGAGAATCTTGTTTTGAAAACAGAAACGGTGGCCTTTTACGTGGAGGAATCCAGCCGATAGTGGAATTTATACTTTAAAACAGTTAATAGTATCGAATAATGATTTTTTTCCCACCATTTTCAAAAGTATAGCATAGTCGTCACTTAACATTTAGTGCTGTGTGGCAATATATTCAATTACAACATCTTCCAGTGTCTATATTTGGGCCATCGGCGATGAGTGCTTCTGCACCTCCTATATTGCTGGAGGAATTAATTGGTTCTTTACAGAAAGCTAAGCCCACAGTAGTTGTTTATAAATGACTTTGGGAATGTAATAAATTGGGTGTTCGGAGTTTGAGAGGAACGAAATAGGAATTTGGAACGTTCTATACAGCCTAATCAATGAAAAGCTGCTCTAGTTTCCTCATGTACTATTTGGTAAATTTAAAATGGACGGTTCGTGTATATTGGACACTGCAGCGTCTTGTTAACTTGGCTTGGTGCTGGAAATGTAGCATTTGATGTGGGTGTGCCCTGTGGTGGGTTCCCTTTGGTTGGAAGCCATTGCTCGCATACATTTTGTTCTTGAAAAATCAGTGAAATCGTGGATGCGCACACGCTTTTCAACAGTATTCCTGTGATGTGGGGATTGGCTTCGAGAGCCCTTACAGTTGCAAAAATAAAAAAACCCTCGTACCACAAACTTGGAAAGATAAACACCCACCAGCTACCATTCAGTGGTCTGAAGATCGTGCTGTTCTTGCTGTGTTTGAATGCGTATTTTGGAGTCATCAATTTTGTATTGGAGGCTTATTTAGATATATGTACCTCTTATATTAACGTGTATATTTAAAAGAAGTGTCGAATCCTTTTTTTCTTCTTTATTTTGTTCTTTTGTTGTGAAACGTTATTATGAATGAAGATGCTTTTTCTTTTTTGGGGGGGGGGAGCTATTTGTTCTTGTTCTTGTATCCGTCACCCACCCCACATTTTTGTTTCTGTTATAACTGAATTGTTAAAAGGAGGAAAAAAAGTTGAGGGCACTCCGCTCGATTCAGGAGGTTGGTGAGGAGAGGGCCAGTAATGCAGCACAGCGAGATAAGGAACTTGGCATGTCTTTGTTCATTGTTGTTTTCATTCTGTGTGAAATTCTCTGCTTGGTCTCAGTGGAAAGGTTTTCTGAGCACGGTGGCTCTGTGAATGGAATTGACAGAACGTAGCCCTAGATGACGTCTAGGGCTTTTCAGGCGCCAGCTGGAGGGCAGCCCCTTCTGTTTGCCACCGAGGTCGCACGGTCAATGGCCCAAGTGGTTTTAGAGCTGCACCTGGTATTTTGCAGCCGCATTTTGCTCCCATCTTAAGAGCATAGTGTCATGCTGGATCAGACCAAGGGTCCATCTAGTCCAGCACTCTGTTCACATAGTGGCCAACCAGCTGTCAATCAGGGACCAGCAAACCAGGACATGATGCAACATCACCCTCCCACCCATGTTCCCCAGCAACTGGTGCCCACAGGCTTACTGCCTCGGATACTGGAGGTCGCACATAACCATCGGGACTAGTAGCCATGGATAGCCATCTCCTCCAGGAATTTATCCAGCCCCCTTTTAAAGCCATCCAAATGGGTAGCCATCACTACATCTTGTGGTAGTGAGTTCCGTAATTTAACTATGCGCCATGTGCAGAAGCCCTTCGTTTTCCTGAATTTCCCACCCATCAGCTTCATGGGATGACCCCTTTGGGTTCTAGTATTTTGAGAGAGGGAGAAAAAGGTCTCCCTGTTCACATTTTCCACACCAGGCATAATTTTGTACATCCTTGTTCTAGGATCTCTGCTTGGCCAAGCAGCTTACGTCAGAACTGCGCAGACACTATTTGTTTACACTGCCATGGTGAGGAGGAGGGTGGGTGTTTCGTTCCCTGGCGTATTTGGTTAGGGGGGAAAGGGAAGAAGCCCGATTATGTCTCCTCGTGCCCTCTCTCTGGTTTTTGGAATGAGGGAAGGAAAAGATGTCAGACGTCTGTGGCCGCTATCTAGTCTCCAAAGGAGACGGCGTGAATAGAGAGCATCTGAGTCACGCACTGGAGTGAGGTGGGGCTGGGTCAAACTCACTTCTTAGGAATTAAGAAAAGGGGTGGGTGGGCTGCAATAGAAAAGTTGTGTGATTTTCTGGACCAAAATCATTGCATCGTGGCCTTTTAGGGTCTTTGAGTTATTCTTCACGTGCTGCTTGCCCCAAACATACCTCCCCGTGCGTGCACTCTCCTAGCCCATATTTAGCTGAGCTGTGCCACCCGGTGGAACTTTCATCTTGGATCAGGGCTGTGAGCTTAATTGCACACCTCGTTGCGTTCCTCGTTCAGTAGATGCTTCGACCCCATTTTAAGGGAGTGCCTGGGCTCTCCTCCGGGGTGCAAAAAGCATTTCTGTGGATGTGAAGTGATTCCCGAGCGGCAGAGCAAGTGTAAACTGCATCCTAAAATGCACCACTTCTTTTTGCTAACGAAAAGAGCAACTCAGCCAGCTTGCGGCTCTTCCTTTGCTCCAGGTGTCCTTCATGGAGGCGTCCTTGCTGTAGTTGAGCCCTGGGACACGACTGCTAGGCACTTAGCCTGTTCCTGTTACTTTCTTGGAGTGGGAGGCCCTACTGCTCAACCCTTAATTCCGACAGTGTTAACCCACTGGCCTGTACTTTGCTTTAGAAACGGCCAGGAGCCTTAGCAGAAGAGGGGCTCTCTGTTCCAGCCATGCAAAGGACAGAGCTTCATCCCACAAGTGAGTCCCATGGTAATGGCCTTGACATGCCTTTATTACAGGGCAGCCCTGTTGCTAGATCTGCTTTGAGGTCAGTGGAGACATTTTGGGCCGCATTAATTCTGTTGTGTCTATGGGAGGCAGTGTTGCACCGAGAAGGTCACAAGCTGGCATGCCCTACAGGGCGTCTTCTGTGAATCTGACCCACACTCACCTGCTCCTTGCGATCAAGAGTGTAGTTGAGACTGGGCAGAAGCCCCTTCTGCGGTGGGTCCTGGAGCGATGTGGCCAGGGTTGCTTCCGCTTCCAAGCCTGCCCACCTGCGTTTTTACCTGACCTCTCTGCACACCCGTTTGGCTTCCCTGCTTCTCTTTCCCACCCAGCCTTTGCCGAGAAGGTCTGGCAACACCTCTACAGCGGTGAAAAGGTCACAGCTGGAAAGTGGAAAGGCATCTCTGAGTGTGCACCTGTAGGGAACAGCTAGTCCCCGGCCAAAAGGCTCCAAACGCAGACTTCCTGCATCTCTGAGAAGCCAGCGCCTTTGCCTTGTGAACAAGAATAGCCCTTTCCTGTCCATTGTGCCTTGGCAGTGTTTTCCTTCCCTTGCACCTGCATGTAGGAAGCTCCGGTCTGGCTTGGAGGCGCCATAGACTGGAGGCTCCTGCAGAGCTGGGGGAGAAGACAGACCGCCTTGGCTTCAGGGAGAGCTTCATGCGGTGGAGGCGGGCTGGGAGGGGTGTGTCAGGCGGGCCTTGAGGTCTGTGTGCCCTGCTGAATTGTTTCTGTTTGGGTGCCTCTTCCGTGCTGGAGTGCTGCACCTGGAGGTAGCAAAGGGCCTGGCACGATGGCGGGTTGGGCTAGGATGAGGCAGGACTGGCCTGTGTCAATTCTCTGTCCTTCAGCCTCATTTTTCCTCCTGGTGGAAACTTTGCAGAGAAGAGCTTTAAAGACGATGGGCAAAAAGAATAGCAAAGTGACATTTGGCCTGAGTGCCGTGTGGCCCGTGAAAGCTCTGGCTGTTTGCTTTAGCTGTCTGGATGGTGCCACTCCGTTTGCTCTCCTGCCCTGACTGCCCCCCCCCCCGACTCTTTAAAAATGGGGTGGCCGGTCAGTGCAAGGGAGGTTGCTGTTTCCCATGGCAGGTGGTCCCCTGTCAAGCCCAGCTGTGCCCACCTCCCGCTCTCGGTGTGGTCTTCTGTGAAAGGCCCCTTCCTCCCCTGAATCTGCTGGCTTGCAGGATCTTTTCCAAGCGTGCAAGAGCCCAGCGATGTGAGTATGATCTTGGAATGAGGGCACTTCCCTTGGTATTTGAAGCGGGAGTCACTCTTGCAGCAAACGGAGTGCTTGAGAGGCCTGCCTGGCGAAGCGAAAAGGGAAGACTTTGGGAGGCCCAGTTTCTTATACACTGACCCAGAAAGGGAGCCCTGGGATGCACATGTATGCGCTTGTGCACATGTATCTGATGTGCTGCTCTCTTGAACTGGGTTATGTTTTTTCTGGGCAAACAGTATCCCTACGCATCATTGGTGATGCTACGTCTGGTGACCCTGTGGTCGGAATGTATGTTCCTCCTTTTCTCCAACCGCGTCTCCTTTCCTCTGCTTCCTCGTGGTGCCTGATCAGGGACTTGAAGCTGTCCTGGTATCTCCTGAACTGCCTGTTTGGCATCAGTTTCTTCATCTCCATTGCTTCAGCTGCTCAGAGATCACCATCTTATGGAAGCATCCAGACAAGTGTCTTCTGAAGGGGCTTTTTGGGCAGACGTCTGGGAACCTGCCTGGCATTTCCTCTTTGGAGGTGCTAGAAGGGCTTGAGAAATTCTTGGGCACCATCATGCTCAACTTCCTGTAGAATTTTGGTTGGTTCTAATGCAGGCATCGGCCCAGCTGTGGAGTCTGGATTCCCCACTCCAGGATTTACTCTGAAGATTGGCACAAATGAGTTTTGTTTTGTTGGCATGCTGGTCAGCCTCTGCTCAGCCTCTCCATTCAGCTCCTGACTCTCATAGGCCTAATCTACACCAAGCAGAATATTGCACTATGGAAGCAGTATATAAAAGGCAGGAGCCACACTATTGCTTTACCGCAGTATTGAAGTGCACTGACAATTGTTGGGGCCCATTGACACATACCATATACTGCTTTCATACTGCTTTCATAGTGCTATATCCTGCTTAGTGTGGCCCCTGCCTTTTATATACCACTTTCGTAGTGCTATATCCTGCTTGGTGTGGTCCCTGCCTTTTATATACTTCTTTCACAGTGCTATATCCTGCTTGGTGTGGCCCCTGCCTTTTATATACCGCTTTCGTAGTGCTATATCCTGCTTGGTGTAGATTAGGCCATAGTCATGGGTTGCCTGTGGAGACTTTGTGAATGATGGGCATTAGCTTCCTTGTGCCTTCTTTACATCTGGGCCGTGAAATGTAACGGCAGTGTACCCCAACAGGGTCTGCAAAACTGACTGAGCTACCACCAAGATTAGGAAGTGTGCAAAGGGCCTACCAGCACTGGCTTCTTCCCACACCATGCCAATGAGCATGGTAGTAGCAGGGGGTGTGACATTTGGCCACAGTTGAATCCAAGTAAGTTGAGGAGAAGTCTGGTAGGACGGGAATGTTTCAGCCGTCAGGATGAGCAGAAGGGAGTGGAGGGGGGAATCCGCTGTTCTGGCATGTAAGAGGATTTTGGTGGGCAAGCCATGGACCATGGCAAGGGGGGCTGAGTTTGTGGGGCTTGGGAGATGTGGGGGATGCCCGGGCTTGGGGCAGCAGTCTTGCTCTTGAAAGGATTTCGGCAGGCAGGTGTTGGATGATGTGGGCGTTTTTCTGAAGCCCAACTGCAGGTCTTTCTGCTGGGCCAGCTCGCCTCCAACCCAGTGGTTGACTGGGGATGGGGGTTTATGTGGTTCTTCTTCCTTTGCTGAATGAGCAGTTCCCCACCCCCCACCCCCCACACACTCTGCCACCCATTTGAGTTTGACTTCCCTGCTTTGTTAATCGGTTGCTGAATTGAATCTGTGTCCCATCCATTCCGCCCCCTACAATACATGCATTTTGGAGTGTTCTTTTGCTTTGTAGATTTGGCTTTGTAGATTTGGGTGTATTGCCTGGAAGGGCTTGGGTTTAACTCCACCCTACAAGGCTGTGGTGTGCTTGTTTCATGTGATTGTGGGGGCAAGCAACAAAATACCAAGGCTTTTTTTCTTTTTAAAAAACTTTTCCCTTCCTTTCCTAATCAGAGCCAGCTGTTGGCCACATGACCAGTCCTTGGGGGCGGGCTGAAGGCAAGTCCCCGCCTCCTGTGTGCCTCCAGCCAGTCACACACTACTGAAGGCGGAAAGGGAGGGGGGCGTTTAAAAGGATGGTCCTGACGGCTCTCCTCCTCGCCAGCAGAACTTTGCACATAAAAACCTGAGAGCAAAGAATGTGACTTGACCACTGGAGCATTTTTTTATGAATAGGACTCTTGTTTTTAATTTGACGAGCAGGGAACTTTCCAGCTCTGTCCCTCTCTTTACAATCTGTCTTTAATTTGCAGAGAGATGCATTCCAGCTTTTCAGACATGAAACTGTTTTAATGGGATTTTTTTTGGCTCTTCCTGAGCTCCAGTTGTGTTAGTTTATCCTGAGACTTAACATGTTTGCTCCTCCTTGTAGAGCTAAGCTAGACATGCTTTTTGGGACACTTTTGACAGCATCCTTTGCTGACTCCCTCGGCAGCCAAATCTTTTGCTGTGGGAGGTAACAGGTTGACCAGCCAATCTCTTTCCAAACTTCACTTCTGCTAAAAATAGCACAGACGAAATCTCTGCCGGTCTCTGTGTGGAACCTAGACGGCAGCCTGGCCAGTATTCTTGACTTTGGAACTCCAGTTTAGTGATACAGGCAGGAGTATTGCTGCATCAAGGTGGTGGCTTGCGGTGGCTTGTGGTTTTGTGAGAAAAACAGGCTCAGAAAAGGTGGCAGTGTGACTGCTGTCCCAAAACAGACTCTTGAGTTCACAGCTTACAGGTGCAACTTTCCCCAGTCTCTGTTTTCTCTTCTCAAGGCTCAACATGTCCAGTTCTTCCATCTTTCCTCCTAGAACTTTGTTTCTAGACACCTGATCATCTTTTTGCCCTTCTCTGAACTCGTTTCAGTTTATCTGAATGGTTCTTAAAGTGTGGCATCCAGAACTGGACACAGTATTCCAGGTGAGGACTGACTAGCGCGGGGTAGAGTAGAACTGTTCCTTCCTGTGATTTTGAAACTCTACTTCTCTATTGATGCAACCTAAAATTGAATTTGCCCTTTTCGCAGCCACATCACACGGCTTACTCATATTCAACTTGTGATCGAGTACAACGCTAAGGCCTTTTTCACATGTACTGTTGTCAAGCCAGGTATCCTCCATCTTATACCTGTGTATTTGATTTCTCTTTCGTAAATGAAGAACATTGCTCTCATCTCTGTTAAATTTCATTCCGCTATTTTCTGCTCAGTCTTCTAACCTATCAAGATGATTTTGAATTTCGTTTCTGTTTTCTAAGGCAGGGGGGAGGCAACCTTCATGGGCAATGGGCAATTTGGCAAGTGGAGAAACTGCCCTGGGCACCACCACAAAATGGCTGCTATAGGAAGTGTGGCAAAAGGCAAGTAACTTGTCTAAAAGGCTGCATACAAGGCAGAAGTGGGATTTGAGCCCAAACTTACTAAACAACTCCTTTGAATCCACAGTTTTCAGCACCAACAGATACCTGTTTCACAGCAAAATGTGTTTAATTTTTTTTGGGTGGGAGGGATAGGACACCTTGGTTGGCGCCAGGAAAGATGTCCAGGATACATTGGTGTGCTTGGGCGCCATGTTGCCTACCCTTGTTTTAAGGTATTACCTATTGAATCCAATTTTGTGCCATCTGCAAATTTGATAAGCATCCCCCAACATCTCTTCATCCAAGTCATTAATAAAAATGTTGAAAACCATCAGGCTCAGAACCAAACCCTCTGGCACCCCACTCAATAACCTCCCTCTCTTTGATGTGGAACCATGGACGGCCGTTCTTTGAGTACAGTTCTCCAGCCAGCTGTGGGTCTGTATAGTAGTAGCACCATCCAGGTCACACTTAAGTAGTGTGCCTGTCAGGCTAATCAGTCTTGTAAATATAATGAAGATCACTGAAAAGGCGCCTAGTCTAGAGTGGTTCGATGCCAGGAAATAAAGCAGACTGTTCAAGGAGTGGCCCTTAGGGTCCCAGAGGCTGTTGCAGTCCAGGTGGAGGAGCAGAGTTTAGACACAGATTCCTCATTGATCTTTCAAGGCACCATGGTTTTGCCCTCCTCGTGGCCGTGTTATGCTTACAGGTGGTCAAGCGAGGTGGCTGCGGCCTCACATCTGGGATTGGAGAGGCTTCTGTGGCAGGAGGACCTGCAATTCTCCAAGGGTCATTTTTGCACTTTCTGGGTTCTTTGGATGACCCAATGGGGGGTATTTAGGGTACCTTTAGACAGAGGGAGGACTCCTAGCACTATCAAGAAATAGACGTTGTGTAGCTATTCCATCATTTCCTCCTTAACAGGGTTTTTTGAGGGTGGGTGGGTGGAATAAAAAAGACGGAAGAAGCAGTGGGAAAATATGGGATGGTTGCACCTAGCAGATGCCATCCGGACCCTCACTAAAGTTCCATGAAAGCTCACCTGGCACCAACATTGTTATCTTTTCGGCGCCAGGTCAACACTTTTCTCTTCTCCCAGGCATTTAACAGCATATGCTGAGTTTTTAACTGACCTGAGAATAGTTGTTTTAAATGGATATTCCTTTTTTTAAATATACTTTTGGTGGTTTAAAATTTTGTATATCTGTTTTTAATGTTCATTGTTTTTAACTTTTGTAAACCGCTCAGAGAGCTTCGGCTATGGGGAGGTATATAACGTAATAAATAAATAAATAAATAAACGAGGGGCATTTCATGATAAAAGCACTCGAGGTATTGTAGGTGTTTTGTTCCCCTGCTGATCTGTAAAGACATCAAGCGCCCTTGATCCTTTTTGGTGAACCTGCGCATGAAAGATTTGAAAGCGAAGGAGCCAGCAGGGAAGAGGAGCTGCTGAAAATGGGGTGGGGATGATACTGATTAGCAATTTAATGATGGGAGCCCTGCCCAGCGTGTGGTTTCTCGGCCGAGATTGCACATGCTCTCTCGCCATTGTCCGGCACCTCTTCTCCTGGCTAGTGCGGGGGCAGCTTTAATGGCCTCCTGTGCTGAGCAGTTTGTGGTTGAATTAATTGCGTGTGTCTGTTTCGGAGAGTGGTATCCCCCAGCTGCATTTCTGTGTAATGAAATCAGAGCCAAAGTGGCAGAGCGTGGTGGTGGTGGTGGGGAGAGAACAATGCAGAGCTTGGAAATGCAGCGTTTTATGCAGATAATTGCTGTGTGCAGAGCTTAAAGAAGAAGAAGAAGGAAGAATTACATTTCAAATCGGCATTAAATGAAAAGGAAAACATGGAGGCAAAACAAGCTACTAATTAAGCCATTTCTCTCTGCGTCCCCTCAAACCTCACCCCTAGAAGAGATAATAGCCAAGACTGAGCCAATAGCTGGTATCATGATGATGATTCGTTTAAAGGACATGATTTCATGGGTTCTGTTTCCGGAATGTGAAGCGTTTATTTATTTATTTATTTATTTATTATACTTATATACCGCTCCCATAGCCAGGGCTCTCTGGGCGGTTTACAGAAATTCTAAAATTGAGATAAAAACAAGAATACAAAATTTAAAACTCTAAAACACAGTACATACACACATAGAGCATTAAAAACCAATTAAAAACTAAACATGTGGGTAATTAGGATGTGCCGCCATATGCCCGGGCAAAGAGGAAAGTCTTAACCTGGCGCCGGAAAGATAGCAGCGTTGGTGCCAGGCGAGCCTCATCAGGGAGATCATTCCACAGTCTGGGGGCCACCACCGAAAAGTCCCTGTCCCTCGTTGCCACACTCCGAGCCTCTCTCGGAGTAGGCACCCGGAGGAGGACCTTAGATGTTGAACGTAGTGACCGGGTATATTCACGTCGGGAGAGGCGTTCCGTCAGGTATGGTGGTTAAGCGTTAAGCAGTGCGGTTCATGTCAGGTTGGTTGTTCAGGATGAGCAAACATGTAACGTCCTCTTCAAAAGCTCAAATGTGCTACCTGCTGGAATTCCCCTTCCATGGAGGAAGTTCAAGGGATCTGGCTTCTCGGACCCACTTTATCATCCTCCACCATGGAAAGTTCTCTCTGGCTCAAACAGAAGGATCTGGCGTAACGGCGTTTACTGCACAGTGAAAGCATCACCTTCCAAAAGCTTTTCTTCTCTTGGATTCACCCTTACTATCACACACACGCCCTGGCCTCTTCTGAAGTGTTTAATGTACCCCAGAAGTTTAAATTAGCCGAGCCTTTCCTGACATGATGGAAGGCTGCAATTGCCAAAACACGAGATGGCAAGATTTTGGAGGCTACGCAGGGCTTTGTTGTTCTTCTAATATTTTCTGCTGTTTCTGGACGCTGGTTGTGGCATGCAGATTCCCCTTTGAAAGCTGTTGGCTGCGATCCAGCTCGTATAAGTGGTGGATTGTATGAATATTTATGCGTTTGAAAAGGGTATCAGGACTTGTAATCAAGGAATCCTCTTTGATAATACTCCAGTAGTTGAGAATTCTCCTGCCAGTTTCTGCAGATGATGGATTCCTTTGGCACTGCTCTGGGGCACCAGGAAATGTCGTGTTCCGAATGAAATTTGTTTCTGTAATTTTCCTTTGGTAGGACTAGGAGCGTCGAGCCATATGTTAGGCAGGCTGCATCCCTCCTACTTTATTCAGCTAACCTGCACTAGCCACCGGTTTGCACCTGGCAGGGGAAGGAGCTCTGCTCTCAGCCAGGGCCAAGTCCTGTGTGCCTAAGAGGTTTGCTTCCTGCCCAGTGATTGTAGTGGCCAGACAAGAATGGTCTCTTGATGGGGCTTGAGCCAAATACAGATGGACGCTTGTGGTGGCCTCTGAGATCTGGAGCGATCACACTTTGCATATGTATCCGGTCACACACGGGGATCCGGTTTGCATGACCAAAACAAGCCACCGGGTCTGTTCAGACAACGTGCTAAGCCATGGTTACTAAATGGTTAATGAGCGTGTTTAAACTATGGTTAGGTAGCCACTATGGTAAGGAATAGTTCACATAGGGTGACCCTGTGAAAAGGGCAACAGGACTTCTGTATCTTTACCAGTTGCATAGAAAAGGGAATTTCAGCAGGTGTCCTTTGTATGCATGTCGCACCTGGTGAAATTTCCTCTTCATCACAACAGTTAAAGCTGCAGGAGCTATACTGCAGCTATTCTGTGACCATATTTAAAAGAGGGCATGGCTCCTGCAGCTTTAACTGTTGTGATGAAGAGGGAATTTCACCAGGTTCTCCATATATACAAATGACACCTGCTGAAATTCCCTTTTCTATGCAACTGTTAAAGATACAGGAGCCCTGTCCTCCTTATCATAGGGTCACCCTAGTTCACACAACACACTAAGGCATAAAGTTTAACTATAAAAGCTTAACCGCTGTGGCTTAGCGTGTCGTCTGAACAGGGTATCTGTGGTTTTAAAAAGTCCCATTATGAAATAAGTCACGATGGCTTGTTTTAATCCCTGGAGTGTGCCTGGAGCCATTTTCCCTAAAGAACGGCCCAGGCATGGCTGGCCATGTCATCTGAACCAGGGCAGCATGGCTTGCTTGAGAGGGAAACAACCCTCAAAGAACCTAAAAACAGGTTTTTTTTGTTTTTTTGTTATGTTTTGTTTTAATTTAGCAGGCTTTGAGCATTTAGGGATTGTCAGTGGATGGTGTTTTTTTTTTAACAACAGCTTTTATATGCTGCTTTTTAGCACGTGCTCTCAAAATGGTATGCATAACCCAAACAAACAAAATAATGTTAACCATACGCCTAAGCAGCAAATGCCAATACAAAGCAATGAGAGCAAAGCAGCAGCCACAGAATTAATGGCCGTGACAAAAGGGACAGACCCCCCTCAGGCCCAGAAAAAAGGAAGAGGGGAAGCAAGCCTGCACAGGAGTCATTCCAAAGTTCTGGGGCTCCAGTCAAGAAGGCCCTGCTTCTGGTGGGGAGATCACATTATTAGCAAGCTTTTTGCTTTTCTCTCTGAGGACCAGAGAGACAAGTACCTAACAATGCATGCTAACTCCTGGGTTGTTATAAAATTGAGCGTGATTATATTTCAGGATTTCTGGATTTCTTGTTCTGTAGCATAACGGCTAAGAAGCTTGGACTTCAAACTCAGCCATGAACTACCAACATCCTTCTGCCCTCCCCAGCTCCATCTGCAATATGGATACTGACCTACCTGACAGGATGGTTATAAGGATGGATGAGATCGTGTCTGTGAAGTGCTTCGAAAATTTTGCAGGGCTGTCTAAATGCGAAGGGTGAAGAATTATTCTTGGTCCGCAAGGTGATGGAGCAGGGAGGAAAGGATTAGAGGGAGGTTCAGGACAATAACAGGAAGGACTTCTTCACACCGCATATAATTAAGTTATGGAACTCACTACCACAAGATGTAGTGAGGGCCACTAATTGGGATGGCTTTAAAAGAGGGTTGGATAAGGCTACCACTGGCTCCTAGCCCTGATGGTTGTGTGCTACCTCCAGTATCCAAGGCAGTAAGCCTGTGTGCACCAGTTGCTGGGGAACATGGGTGGGAGGGTGCTATTGCACCATGTCCTGCTTTGTTGGTCCCTGGGCGACAGCTGGTTGAACACTGTGTGAACAGAGTGCTGGACTAGATGGATCCAGCATTGCACTTCTTACGTTCTTATGTTCTGTAGAAGTCAAGACAATCCCTAAGAGGTCAAGTCTACCAGGGAGGGGAGGAACCTCCTCTCAGTCCTGGCTTTGCCTTCTCCAGAAGAGCAGGGTGGATCATTTGCTCCATGGAGATACCCCCATCCCATTGATCTGTGATCAAAGCAGGCATTCACCCAGGCCATTGGGAGCACAGGCTGTTGTTATTTTGGCTGCTTGCGGGGAAACATAGTGGGCTACGTGATATCCTTGCAGGGCCCGTCCAATAAGCAAGATGATCTGGGAGGCTCAGGGCCCTGGGCAGACACTTAGCTGGGTGCTTTCAGGTTATCCGTTTCACCCTTCAGTTCTGCACCCAGGCATGCGTATGTGCGTAGAGCAACATAAGATGGAGAAACATTTCCTGCTCTTCGCAGTGGAGGGAAAGACTTGCCAGGTGGCCGTTTGGGGAGATGCCTCCATGCCAGGTGGCTGTGGTGGTCTGCCTGAGGCAACCGTAGAGGTCCTACCTGTGCCTGTGGATGTTCGGCACTGTGGCAGTAGCTATTTGGCTGTTCATCTCCATTTCTGATTTCAGTTTTTTTCTATTAATAAGCCATTGAAAGCAATGACACAGGGTCTGGCTAAATGGCTTGTGCCCAGTTAATCCCGAATCATCATAGAAGGGGTCCGGTGGTGTTTCTCTTTTCAGTGCTTGTGACAATCACCCAGCAGGGTTTCGAATGGGAAATTCATTTTGAGATCAGACCATTTTCAGTTCAAAGTCTCCCTCCCTCTCTCTCTCTCTAAAGCATAAGCCTCTTACGGTTAAACGCTGCCTTTTAGAGGATTTATGGTCAAACTTACTCATGAAGGAGCAGGAAAGAAAAGTGAAATGTTCTCTCAGAGTCACTGTTTCAGACGGGAACTAGAAGGCAAATGAGTCTGTGTGTCTGTGTGTTCCCCCTCCCTCTGTGCCTTCCTTCCAATGGAGCATAATGCTTCATGCACCTGATGAAGTGGAGCCTGTGAAATAGATTAAGCTTTGACAGTGAATAGCCCAGGGCCATTTGATCCTGGATCTCCCCAGTCCTAGTCTGGCTCTCAAAGGATTCTGTCACAATAGATGTCATAGTCTTCCAGGTGCCACAAGGCTCTTTGTTTTTGCTGCAACTGACTAAGAAGGCATCTTCCTTCCCTTGAAGCTGTAATCCCTCTCCTCCTAACTGCTATGCAAAAGGGCAGGGTATCTTGCATCTTGGAGATAGAGAAGCTCTTCATGTGACGCCAACAAAGGTGGTGAATAACCCTGGAGATGCCAGGTTCCTAGGAGAAGAGTGTCTTTTCTTGGGTAAATTATCTTGTGTAGATGATGTCCTGCATCCAACTGCTTTAGGTTTTAAAACAACATCTCTCCAGCAAAATTATCTCTGGGTGGAAATGTTTCTGGCCCCAGATATTGGGAAGAATTAAGCAGCTGTTAGCAGCTGCACTTGGGCTTCAAGCATTGGCCCTTTCCTGGACAAATGGTGTCTGCCCGGCTCCTCTTTCATCCCGAGGTACAATGGCCGCAGATAACTCAGCCCCAACTCCAGATGTTTCCCTGCATCTGAAGCGGTCTCCGGACTGTCACCGTGTTGGAGATTGAAGAGTCCCTTGTTGTGGCTGCAGATCTTGTGTCCGAGGGAACGTTATGGGAAGAAGTGCGCAGCTTGGATCATGGACGCCCCCTCCCTCCCTCCCCTGCATTTGACTTGAGGTGCATGCTGGGAAATGTTTCCTCCACGTGATGACCTTGGGAAGCGCTCTGCAAGCCGTGTCCGTAGCCAGACTTGGGCCTTGGCCAACCTCCTTGCAGCGGGGAGTTCATATTGCTGAGAACCAAGATGTAACCTCTGCTTATGTGAAAAGCCCCCCATGGCTTCACGTCCAGTACCGCCGTTCCACACACACCCCTCCCTGGATAACCCTCTCCTCACCCACATTAGGGGCCCTGCATTATTCACAGTCATGCTGGGATGGGAAAAGGCTGGGCAGGCCTAACACGGCCTCTTGGCTGTTTCCTTCGATGGAGGGGGGGCACCCATTGGGACTGAGCGCGGTGTCTCTTTTGTAGCTCCATCCGTCGTGTGCCTGGCCCCAACAATCTTGACTTGCTGAGTGCCGAAGCACTTCCCCTGCAAGGGATTTACATTCTTCGCATGCCCGTGCCATGTTTATGTTGTGTCGATATGTCGGGTTTTCTTGCCTCCCTTTCCAGAATGCATTCGAGGAAATTCCATTTTTATCGTGCATTCTTTGGATATGAAATGCATGCAACTGTATTTGAGGGAGTAAATTTTTCATGACTAGCACATGGATACTAAATAAAAAATGACAGCTTCTTGGATTGGACTGCACTCTAAATATGTGCCTCAAAATAATGGTGCCTGTGACTGTTTGGGGAGGGGACAGCCAGGGGACTAGCAGATGGCTGGTCTGGAGAGGGAGAGGGAGCGAGAGAGGTTTCCTCCTTCTTGTCCCCTATAAGAGAGCTGAATGTCGCCGGCTCGATGCCGTAGATGGTCACTTGATCCAGGGCAGACGAAAAGGAAAGGCACAAAAGCTATGGCAGAGCTTCAAGAAGGAGGCAGACAACCTCATGGGGGAATCCGGGGAGGTCTGGCAAAAGCGCTTGGTTAGAACAGTCCAATAGAGCATCCAGTTTCAGGGGCAGCATTTATTCCTCTGATTATCCATTGCTTGAGCAGGAAGCAGAGAAGTGGCTGTTGGCCACGATGGTTGGTCACCGTGCGACACAGGATGCTGAGTTCGATAGGCCCCATGCTGCCTTGATCTCTTGTGCTTGGATGCCAGGAGGTTCTGGTGAGATGGGGTGGGGAGAGGAGGCAGCAGTTGGCCTCCCACCTTCGCCCTGGTGTGGAAGCGCCAGGCTTGAAAACCCGGTTCTGTCAAATGCTGACAACCTTCGTGTTCCAGAGGAGAGAAGTCGAAGCATCTCCTTCACTGTTTTATGCTGACTTGCTCACTCCATGCGTTGCAGCGCTCTGGACCAGGTGGACATGTCCAGGCAGCCTCTCCTGCTCTATAGAGCACAGCGAATTCTACATCTGCACCAGTCTCTACTCTCTTCGTTGCCCTCTGGAAGCACGTGCGGTACTTTGCATGGATCTCCCAAGGTGGAGGGAATTTGCCTGACCATGAGGAGAGAAGGGATGGCAAGAGAAGCCATGTTGAAGCGGCCATAGATGCGAAGAGCTGGGAGGTGAAGCAGACCCTGCAGCGTCGGTTTCCCTGGCTTCATTGCCCCCAGCACCAGGGAGCAGCAGGCTAGTGAGCAGCCGGGCAGGCTTTGTGGCATGCTTGGTCTGCCTCAGGGCGTTCAGAGCTTTGTTTTTCCTTCCTTCCTTCCTTCCTTCCTTCCTTCCTTCCCCTCCACCACTTTAATCTCTCTTCTCTTCCTTGCCTGCCTGCTTCTCTACCCAGAGCCTGAACTCTCGTCATATCTTCCCTCTGTCTTGGGCACCTTCCACGGCAGACTCGTCAGTCCTCATACTACCAACCTTGCTCTTGTCCCCAACTGGCCCTTGGCAAAGCCCACTTTCCCCGGCGTTTCTATTAGCCAAGCAGGCAGCTATACGCCTACACATAGGGAGTGCCATTTGAAAGAGACATAGGGAAGAAGCCTGGAGCAAAGGATGGAGGAAATGCCGTTGGGTACTGAGGAACTCCCCCTTCCTAGATTCAATATTCAAAGGCAAGGATGAGAGATCGCCTAGCTTGGCCTTCGGATATTTGGCGAGTGTCAACGAATAAAAGGCAACGGAGTTCAACTAGAAACATGAGCTTATGAAAAAAATAAAGCAGAGAACATCATACGGTTGGCGAGATACATGATTTCTGCGGCTGGTTCTCTGCGACCTCATCCTCAGAAAACAGATGTCTGCTGCATGGACAAGATTTAGGGCAAGTTCAAGCGGCGAAATTGCTTTTGTGCATCAGAGCAGTTTTCTCAAAGTCATCTGTGCGTTTGTCGGATGTGGCTGCTATATCTTTGTATCTCGTTTTGTTCCATTTTGTGCCTGCTTTGTGAGGCCGTAGCCCTAAAAAGCAGGTTCACACGTGTTTAAAGAAATGATGATGATAATAATAATTTATTTCTTACTCACCTCTCCAATTGGATCGAGGCAGGGAACAATAACATGCATAAAATACACAAAATACTGATCAAAAACATAGCATACACTGTTAAAAAGCATATTAAAAGTATCCTGAAATTCTACGGGATAGGCCTGCCGGAAGAGATCAGTCTTGATAGCTTTCTTGAATGCTAAAAGACTGTCAAGCTGACGAGTCTCCTCCGGCAGGCTGTTCCACAGTCTGGGAGCGGCAGAAGAGAAGGTCCTCTGGGTAATGGTAGTCAGCCTAGTCTTTACTGACTGAAGTAGATTCTTCCCAGAGGACCTGAGTGTGTGGGGCGGATTGAACGGGAGAAGGCGATCCTGCAGGTAGCCTGGACCCAAACCATGTAGGGCTTTAAAGGTGAAAACCAACACTTTATACTTCACCTGGAAACTAATTGGCAGCCAGTGAAGAGATTTTAGGACTGGTGTAATGTGGTCACCCCTAGATGTACCGGTGACCAACCTGGCTGTCATATTTTGAACTAGTTGAAGTTTCTGGACTAGGCACAAATGTAGAGCGCATTGCAGAAGTCGAGCCTCGAAGTTACCAGCGCGTGCACTACCATCTTTACTGGCTGCAAGCAGGACATTCGTACTGGCTGCAAGCGCGACGTTTCAGGGAACAGGAGAAGGTGTTTTTCTCCATCCTTACATTGCTAGTGTTAATTTTCAGAAAAACAAAAACTTGCCCCCATGATGCGCACTTCCTGTAAACAAGTAGCAAATGGTCTGATCTGCACTTTTGCATGTGAAATGGGCACCAGAGCCAGCTAGGTCACACTTACTTTGCTGCACGGCCAGATTTCTAAGCGGGAATGTGAAGTGACAGGGATGGATTTCAAACCTGATTGGAATGAATAAAAAACCCTTTTATGGAGCCAGCTCTGCATAAGCGTAAGGAGCGATTTAAAAACGGAAAGCCATTTTGACTTGTTCAGACTGACCTTGGTTTTGAAACAGTTGGAGCAGAATAGCCAGTGCGGGAGACACATGGCGCAAGCCGGTTGCTTCCCTTGCCCACAGCTGCTGTGGTGACAGTCGGAAGACGCGCAGTGAATGGTGCCGGCATATGGTACAAGAGAAGGTGCTGTGGAGGGACGTGGTGGGCGGACACGCTGCTATTATAAGCGTCTCTCATTAACCCCTCTATTTTCTTGGAACCGGTTTCATAGGGAAATGAGTAATTAATTAGACCGAGGAATCTGCATCTCAGCCTGGGTGCCTCTGTGACGCGTCCTATGAAAACAATGTAATGCTTCCCCACGTTCTGTTGCGCCACAATCTGCCTTCAGGTGTTCCATCCACAGAGGTTCAAGGAGACGCATCAGGAATGAGATGAGCGGCCTAAGAGGGACAGCGATTGGCTTGTGGGCAAACTGTGGATTGAAAGGCTGCGTGGATAGAACCACGCTGCTGATTCAGAGGGAACAGACGTCAGTGGTGACTATCGCCGCCAATGCATGGTGCTCTGCCAGCATGGAAGAGAGAGAAAGAGCCCTTTGAGCCGTCGCTGAAGGACTGCCTGCTTCTGCCTTTGCCAAAATACTTAGGCAGTTCTCCAGGGCCTGCAGTGCCCTTGGTGAAGGGGAGCCCTGCAGCCACCCAAGGCATCGTCCTTTGTGGAAAGGCTACTGTGATGGTGATGACGGATTTCCCCCAAGTGACTCTGGACCCAAGGGGCAGGAATGTGGTGTGGGGCTGCCTTTGAGAACGGTCCAGAAACTTCAACTGGTACAAAACAGGGCAGCATGGTTACTAACAGGGACTGGCCGACGAGATCACATCACGCCAGTCCTTTTCCAGCTTCGTTGGCTGCCAGTCCAGGTCCAGGCCCGATTCAAAGTACTGGTATTAACATTTAAAGCCCTAAACGGCTTGGGGCCAGGCTATCTGAAGGAACTCTCCTCCCATATGTACCTGCCCAGACCCTAAGGTCATCCTCAGGGGTCCTTCTCCGCGAGCCCCTGCCAAAGGAAGTGAGGCAGGCGGCTACCAGGAGGAAGGGACTTCTCTGCTGTGGCACTCCGGCTGTGGAATGAGCTCCCTAAGGAGGTTCGCTTGGCACCTACATTATATTCTTTTAGACGCCAGGTGAAGACCTTTTTATTTTCTCAGTATTTTAACAGTCTATAAATTAATTTTAACTTGGTGTTTTAAATTTGTGTTTTAAATTTGTATTTTTGCATTGCTGCTGTTTTTATCTGGTTGAGCTTTTATATTGTATTTTATATTATGGTTTTATACTTGGATGGTCTTAATTTTGTAAACCGCCCAGAGAGCTTCAGCTATTGGGCGGTATAGAAATGCAATCAATCAATCAATCAAAAACTGGGCCCAACTGCTACCACTTGCATTTCCTTTCTTGTCCTGCCGCCTTATTAAAACTCCGTTCAGTGACAGCAAGGAAGTTGTGCCAAACAGTTCTCCTCTAGGAAGGGCATCCCTGCAGACTGCTTCTGACCTAGAAAGGCAGCGTTAGCCGCGTGCTCTGCCAGAAAGGAAAATCGGTTCAGCCCCTAAAGAGTTCATGAATTTATAATCAAAGGGCTCTCTCTTGAATTGCTCTTCATTGCAGAAAACATTTCAAAATGTTTCATGCCGGCAAGAAAATGAGCGATTAGCTGACTTCTTCTTTTTAACTACGCCTCTGTCACGCTTTTCCATAAAGTCAAAATCAAGGTGGATTGTTTAAAGAAATTAAAACAATCCATATATGCCAGATAATGCAAATGTGCTTTACAGATGCAGATCAAGAAATGGCACATAATATAAAGTGCATGCGTGCACATGCGCGCACACACACACACACACACACATTCATCTCTAATTGGGTTTTGTGATATGTCCTCTCTTCTCCCTCCCTCTCCTACTTCCTGACTTAACTTTCCTCCCTAGCTAATACTGAAGTGCTTAAGAATTGTTGGATTTACACAGCTGTCTTTTAGGCTGCAGAAGCATTATGTTGACCCATCAGGTTAGATGTGGATGGCAACCAGGTGGAGGTTGTCCTTTGTTCAGCTCACAGAGCATCAAAGGGGGGCCTTGTGCGTGTTCATTGAATTAAAGGAGGTTGCACAAAGTAGAGCATTACAAAAAAATAGGACGGATGATTTGATGTGGGCAGCCAAATGGCTCATCTCCCACTAGCATTGACAAAAGCCAAGTCATGGATTTCAGGAGGATTTCGGGGGGGGGGGATCCGTGCAGGGCAGAGCACAGGATGTACCAGGATAGACCTAGTGTGTCCACATGGGGTGTTGCCAGTAAAAGTTTTGGCTTGGTCTCTCCTGCCTGCGTTTTTTTTTTTTTGCTGGATGCAGCAGCAGGCTGGTTTTACCATTGACCAGGGCTGGATGGGACGAAGGCAGAAGGAGCCTGTGGACGCATCCAGAAAGGATCACAGCTTTCCGATCACCCCAAAGTGAAGACATGGTGTGGGGCACTGCCCCGCCTTCAAAAAGCCCCAGTGCCTCATGCTGCTTTAAAGATGGAAGCCACGTGAAGATGGTGTAGTAGTCCAAGGCTTCTGTGTGCAGGCAAAGGGATGCTCTGTGCCAGGAAAGCAGATCTCCTCATGAGAACGTCAGAAGAGCCTTGATGGATTAGGCCAAGGCTGTTCCATCGAAGCCAACAGTCTTGAGATGCCTGCAGGGTGCCAGGGCAGGGCATTACCCACCCACCCCCAATGTTACCTTCCCAGCGTCTGCCATTTGGAGCGTTGCTGCTTCTGAACCTGGGGATCCCACGCAAGACCAGCTTGCCTTGGGTTGGCCACAAAAGAGAATTCCTCTCTCTCTCTCTCTCTCTCTCTCTCTCTCTCTCTCTCTCTCTCTCTCTCACACACACACACACACACACACACACACACACACACACACACACACTTCTTCCACCCTGCTATGGATCCCTTGCAGAGGGCTTTTGAAACTGGTCCAAAGACCAGGTGTGAGCCAGGTTTGCTCTGACGTAACGCATTGCTTACCAAGACACTTGACACAATTATTGGTGAGGGCAAGCTAGAGAGAAGCCTGGAGGCAGTTTTCGAAAAAGTGGGCAACGGGGCAGCATTTGGGATTTGTGTCTCGGATTGAAGCACAGCACCGTGGAGAAAGAACTGTCAGATTGGTTAACAGACAAGAGAGACTTCATGGCTATATTAGGACAACATAACTCTTCAGTGACGTAGACCCAATAGCAGAAAACTGAAGCAAAATGATCTTTCAGATCTTTTGACTAGGAATAGGCTGGGGACCAAAGGACACTGTAAATCAGAGATCTGTGGTTGGATCTCCGGGGGTGGGTGGGTTGATTTCCACTTCAAGGCAGCTGGACTGAATTGGGGGTGTGGCACTGTGAGAGGAGGAATTGCTTAGCCCCTTCCCCTTTTTCTGTTTTCCTTGTCTTCATTCCCTTGCTCCGGAGCTCCTCTTCTACCTACATAATAGGTCTGGGGCAGGTGAGGGCTGAACATATTCCCTTGTCTGGTGCTTCTATTCCAGTTCTGTTCAGTTCCACTCACGTCGTTTAAGTGAAAACCCAAACGCCAGGGAAGATCCAATCCGAGATCACCCATTTCCTCTGTCATTTGGCCCCGAGTTTAGGGAAGAGGTCATTTGGCCCTGAGTTTGGGGGAAGAGTCTGAGGATTTTGCTTGGGTCATTGTTAGCACAATCCTCACAGCCCCCAGTGCTGTTAAAAGTTGTAGCATTCTTGGCAACGGATCCTCGAGTGACTTGTGCAGAGCTTGGAGATTCTCCTTGGCTGCCTGTCTTTCCCCCATCTGTTCTCGAGGCCTTGTTCCAGTAGCGCCAGGCAGACGTCTCTCGGCTGTCGTTGTCTAGGAATGGCTCAGTTCACTCCATCTCAGGAGGGGGAGAGGGAGGGAGGCCGTGGCCAAAAGAGGGACGTGGGCTCCTGCCTGTGGGTGCTGCTGTTGCTGCCAGCCCGTGCGCTGTCTGTGGCTTGGCAGCAAGGGAAGAGACGTTGTTGCTGGGAATCATTGCCTTGTGGGGGCTTCAACTTCCCACACACCCTGCTGTGCCCGGCTGGCGCATATGGCCGAAGGGCCAGCCGTTGGCATGTAGCTGCTCACCTTGTGGGGGGACCCCCCCAACACCGTTTCCACCACAGCCATCCAAACCTTCACCTGCAGGTTTCGTGGCAGTGGTGTGGTGAAAATCCCAAGTTCTGCTCAGAAGCTGCCTGCTGTGTGGCCGCTTGAAGGAAAAAAGCGGGCAAACCTCTAGTTAGACAAGGAAAGGTTCAATAAGTCCAATGTGTTTCAGAATAAATCCTTCTTCAAGGACACTGGAATAACAATTCTCAATTTGGTCGCCAAACCACTGTTGCGGCTTGTTTCTGAAAACGCTGCCCGGTTTTTTTTTTTTTCATGTTGCCGCTTGGCCGTAGACTTGGCAGAACGTTGTTTCTGAGATGCACAGGTGGCTCCGTTCTGAGTAATTAACTGCAATCCTATACATGTCCCAGGTAAATGTGCACGCAGGATTGCAGCCCTAAAAGTATTTGTTTCTGCCGGCAACAAAGAGCCTCTCCGGCTTCCCTTCCTCCGAGATAGAACCTGGCAATGGGACCCGATCCGGTGGGATCCATCTCGAGCAGACTCCAGGGAAGTGGCTGCTGGGCAATGGCTCACCCCCTCCTCGCTTCCCCCGCACATAACTGCTAGGCAAAGCTGTCCATCTCTTGCTGGTCTCCTTCGGCCCTGGAACTGGGAGGAGGAAGGGAAAAATGGGTGTCCCTTTCTGCAGCAACAGATGATGAGCGAGAGGGAGCGTGGGGAGGATGACTCGTCTTATGGCAACAGCAGCGTTGACTCCTTCTGCTGGGATAATTCGTTTTAATAATTTAACAGCAAGCGGTGTCCTGCTATTGCTTTGTAGCAGTTTGCTAGGGTCCCTGGAGCTTGTGTTCCATCAAGCCGGCTTTCTGATGAAAAGGATGCTCCCACTCCCACTCCCTCCCTCCCTCCCTCCCTCCCTCCCAATGTTGCTGCATGCCAAAAAGGCTGATTGCAGGGGGCTCCTTCTGCTGGGGGGGGGGAGGTCAGCACAAAGGACCCCAGCAGGCTTACCCCCACCCCACCCACCCCCGCCACCAGGTAAGCAGGCAACCTTCTGTCGGCCGGCCCCCTGCCACAGGCAATGAATAGGTCTAGTATATGCGGCAGAATCTGGCTTTCATCCTCCGTCTGCCAATGTGGAGGGCTTTAAAGGGGGATTAATGAAACTCATTGAGAAAGAGGAGACCATTAATGGCTACTAGTCAGGATGGCTATCTATTACCTCCAGTATCCCAGGCAGTTTGCCTCTCAGTAACAACGGCTGGGGAACAGAAGCAGCAGGGAGGCTACTTCTGTGCTCATGTCCTACTTCTGAGCTTTCCATTGGGGCATCTGAGTGGCCAGTGCGGGGAACAGGATGTGGGACTAGAGAAGCTTCAGGGCTGCTTTTCTGTCCTTACGCTGAGCCCCAAGATAGGAGAGTGGAAGAGTGCATTGGAAAGAGGATATATCCACAGTAGAATCACAGTCTTGAGAGCAAATGAGAACCAATTGCTCCTTTTTTGTGGAAAGGTAATTGTAAGTGTGTGTGTGTGTGTGTGTGTGTGTGTGTGATTCCTAGTATACCCTTGGACTGTCAGGAGGGCCTCATGTTGCATCATGGAGCTACACAGGAAGAGGAGAAATTTGACAGGGGTGCCTAAAGAAGGGACAGTGGCCCTGGATCTGCGAAGAGGGAACTCACGTAAAGCGAAAGAAACTCCCTGGATCAACGTGCTCCTGCTTACCGTGGGCCAGAATTGCAGGAGGTGGAGCGTTGGACGTCCTTGGAGCTCTGCCTCCCTTACGGGTTCCCCCACTCTGTTTTGGTGGTCTGTGCTGTAGCAGCTCAGTTTTGGCAGGCAGGCAAGTGTCTGATGTCACTGGAGGCGGAATTCGTCCCCCCCCCCCCGCCCTGGACCCAGCTACACAGGCTGTTCACACTGCAGCGCATGGCCAGATGTATGTGCTGGAATGGAAAAAACATCCCTGGGAAGGTACAAGGGAGGGAAATGAGCATGTCTCGTTCAGAGCCAGCTCAGAGCGAGGGGAGCTGCCAAGTGAAGGCCTGCCTCCTTCCCTCCCTCCCTCCCGGTGCTCCAGCGCTTGGTGTGTGCTAGCTTCGCGCTTGGGAGCAGTCTGCCCAGAAGACCTTACTCAGCGTTGTTCTTCCTTTCTGTAGCTCTGGGAAGAATACTGAGCAAAACCCCCATTTTATTACATTTTTAGTCTGGGTGATTTACAGCAAGTACGAAGCAAATGGATGCACTTTGTGTACCTGCCAGATGGTTTCTTTCTTTCTTTCTTTCTTTCTTTCTTTCTTTCTTTCTTTCTTTCTTTGTGCTTTGCTCTTGGAAGGGCTGTGCCCATGAATCTGCAAGCCACGGCAAACTCCCTCCTTGTGCCAGGCAGGCAGCCACTAAGCCTGGTAGAGCGTCATTTAGGCTGCTGCTGCTGCTATCTGAGTTTGATTCCCCAGCCCTGCACCTTGAATAAAGACTGCCGTGTGCAAGTGAGAGAGAAGGTGCTTCCAGATGAGACTTGCGTTGTGCCATCACCTTGCCTCAGACATGAAATATGGGGGTGGGGTCCAGATGACGCCATCTTCCATTTGTAGCCCTCCTGTGTTTTCCCATTGTTTCTTCTGCCTCTTTTCTCACTACAAAGAGGGAAGGATGCACAAGGCCTTTGGATCGGTGATGCTAGCAACACTCCGTATGAAAGCGGCCTAAATACCATGTGGTTTGGGAGGGGGGGGGGGAAATCAATGTAGTTCCACCCTGTTGAGAGAGTGAAACGATCCTCTCTTAGTTGTTTGATTTTGTATCCGCAGAGAGACTCCGGAACGTAGCCCTGTTTATCTGAAATGCCAGGCAGGCAAAAGCTGCACTGTGGGACCTAAGAGACTGACTGACCGTGGCAGGAGGTTTTGTGGGCTGTGGCTGAAGCTCTGTGCCTGCTCCCCGAAGGGCATCTCCCATCCCCTTCGTCAACACCTGGTGTGGTCCTCCAGTTGTACTTATGGAGTTCTTGGATCTTGGCTTCTCTTTGAGAGCCTGCTTTAGGCCACAACCTGTACTTGGCACGTGTAGGAGGCCAGTGTTGGACTGCTTCTGGTGGTGCCACTGGTTCTGTGGCCAGCTGGCAAACCCAACCAGCTCCCTTGAGTTGCTCTCTTGACATTTCCTTGACTGTCGGGAGGGTCTAATTCTGTGTTCAACTGCATACAGGGAGGCTAAAGCTAGGATCCTCCAACATTGCATCGTGAGATCTTGTTTGTAAAGGCAGCTGGCTGGCGGGGAAAGGCGGGTTGGTATCCCACAGGTCAAAACATTCGCAAAAGAGCCAGGCGGTGGGCGGGGGTAGGAAAGGGCCTGCTTTGACACAAATTATTGATCTGCCGACTGAGCTGGACCCTGGAGGGATGGCATGGTTTGAAAGAAGCATTTCCATTATTGATCTCTATCCAGATGCAAATTCTCTCCCTGGTTCTATCCGTGTACCCTGAAGTGTCATCCGAGGGCCTGCTCCTGGTGGTTCCACCTAGATCCATCCTCCGATTGGAATCCACCAGGGGAAGAGCCTTCAGCGGGTGGCGCCCCTCCTGTGGAACTCCCTGCCTCTGGAGGTCAGGCAGGTTCCGACCTTGTACTCCTTTCGGCGCCTCCTGAAAACATCTTTATTCCAAGAAGCCTTTCTTTAACATGCAGCCTTGGATTTCTGATTTCTGCTTCTTTTTAAATTTTGTTTTAACTGTTTTATTCTGTTTTTATTTTCATTTTGCCTTGTACACCGCTCCGAAATTTTTCAATGGGGAGCGGTATATAAATATTCTAAATAAATAAATAAATAAGTGTGTGTGCTGGGGTGTGGGAGTCTTGGCACCGCTGGGATTAAATGTAGGACTGATACTATCAGACTCAAGGCATTCCTAGGGCCAAAACACCATTCCCATCCAGGTCTGATTTCTTTGGCCTAGTAGAGGAGCAGATATCTGAGAGAACTGGGGCTGTAGAAACCGAACAGGTTGTCAGCCTCTCCCCTTATGTCTTGCTAGGGTTTGCTGGTTGCTTGTGAAACCCAGAGCCGAGGCCTTGAGCTGAATGAGCACAGCTTTGCTATTGATGGTCAATAGCTATGTGAAAGGACAGCTACCTTGTAAGGACAGCAGGAAGGGTGGAAATGCAGCCACTTGTCTTGTGAGCTCTATGTAAACCACCAAGAGAGCTTCGGCTATGGGGCGGTATACAAACACAATAAATAATATAAATAATAATAATACCACCATAAACAGGTCTGACTTTCCTCTTGGCTTCATCAGAACTTGATCTGGAAGAGGCAAACGACCTTCACCGTGAGGATGGCTTCAGCGTGCTGCCCCAGTAGGCTCCATACATCGGTTGAGAAGGCACTTCAGTACCTTTTAGAGGAGGGAGAGAGGAAATTGACACAGGCCAGAGCATAGGGCTGTCTGTAGCTGCTTGCTGCCAATTTCTGTATTGTTTTATACAGCCTCATCAACTGGAGTGGAGGCTGTTGCCTTTGCAAGAGACAGCATGGCTTTCGTGGTGGGCAGCTGGACAACCACCTGTCAGGGATGCTTTAAGGTGGGTTCTTGCATTGAGCAGGGGGTTGGACTTGATGGCCTTAGAGGCCCCTCCCAACTCGATGATTCTATGATTCTGTGAGATGGAGTTGGATGTTCACACAGAGAAATGGATTGCCTGAGAGTCTGTTCAGGCTTTACCACTGCTCAGCATCTGTCTGCTCTCCCTTTCCACCCCTGCTCATGACGACATTGTCGGGAACAAAGTTTTGTGCTGCGGGTTGTCACCTGCATCTTAGTGACATATTCCCAAGGGGATACGCTGATGGACACAGGACACTTTGCCCTTCCCCTATTTCAGCCATAGACCTGCCTGTCCTTGTAAATCAGTCAGAGAAGTCTCCACAGAGGATGCTGAGAACCTTTGCTGACTGTTATAGGATCTTGTGCGGGACGCCTCGAGGGACTGTGAGCAGAATGGATGTTGTAACATGCTTATGTTTCCAGAGTGTGGAGGAGAATTTTGAATAGACAAAACAGATCTTTTGCAATACAATAGTTTTATTGTGCAGCCCTTTGAGGAAGGGAGAGCTGAGTGGAGCTTACATTTCATTCAGTTCAGTCCATTTATATTATGGCTAAAGCAGCAGGACAGGACTGATAAACAGGCAGCCGGCAGCCGCGGCTGACAGTTCCGGCCACTTCTGCCGTGCAGGGGAGCCCCCAAGGCCCTGTGCAGAGCCTCACTGGAAATCCAGAAAGTTTGCATAATGAGCCGGAGGGGGTTGCTGTATTTCCCTCTCCGACGTGTTGTGTGAGTGGAGAGTGACACCCCCCCCACACCCAAATACATGGAGCTGAAGTTTCTCCAGCTGCTTAGCTAGAGGGAAGTTACAGAAATCGAGACTCAAAATGGCTGCTGGAGTATCAGTGATGCAATTGGGAGGCAGTCCATTACAAGGAGGGTTTGCCACTTTGCTTCACGCTGCCCCGGGTGGATATCTGTGAAGGTTCTTGGCTTTATCCAGGGATCTTCTTCCTTGTCTCTGGATATGACTTGGAATGTCTCTGTCTGGATTGGCTTTAGTGGGTCGTGAGGCCCATGGAACTGTTTTGCTGCCTGCAACTGAGTAGACATGGAGAGAACAACAGAAAATGTTCTTCCATTATGCACAAACACATTTCTGATTGTGTGAATATTGCTGCGTCTGGGGGTTGCATCCAGATGAGGCTTCTATTGGGCTATCACCCTGCCTAATTTAAAACCACTCCACTGGCTGCCAATTAGTTTCCAGGCGAAGTATAAAGTGTTGGTTATTACCTTTAAAGCCCTACGTGGTTTGAGTCCAAGTTACCTGTGGGATCGCCTTCTCCCGTACAATCTGCCCCGCACACTCAGGTCCTCTGGGAAGGATTTACTCCAGTCAACAAAAACAAGGCTGACAACCATTACCCAGAGGACCTTTTCTTCTGCCGCTCCCAGATTGTGGAATGGCCTGCCACTTAAGAGTCTTCTGGAATATAAGAAAGCCATAAAGACTGATTTCTTCTGTCATGCTTACCCAGTTGAATTTTAAGATGCCTTTTAATAATGGGCTGCTTTTTAATAATGTATTAGTTTTATATCTTTTAATCAATTATATGTATTTTATCATAGAACCATAGAATAGTAGAGTTGGAAGGGGCCTACAAGGCCATCGAGTCCAACTCCCTACTCAATGCAGGAATCCACACTAAAGCATCCCTGACAGATGGTTGTCCAGCTGCCTCTTGAAGGCCTCGAGTGTGGGAGAGCCCACAACCTCCCTAGGTCACTGGTTCCATTGTCGTACTGCTCTAACAGTCAGGAAGTTTTCCCTGATGTCCAGCTGGAATCTGGCTTCCTGTAACTTCAGCCCGTTATTCCATGTCCTGCACTCTGGGATGATTGAGAAGAGATCCTGGCCTTCCTCTGTGTGACAACCTTTTAAGTATTTGAAGAGTGCTATCCTGTCTCCCCTCAATCTTCTCTTCTCCAGGCTAAACATGCCCAGTTGTTTCAGTCTATCTTCATAGGGCTTTGTTTCCAAACCCCTGATCATTATGGTGTTTGCATTTGTGTTGTACGCCGTCTTGATCCAGAGGGAGAGGCTGGTAACAAATAAATAAATAAATATATTACTATTATTATTATTTCATGGGATTTTATGGGGCGTCCGGACAACGTTGTCTTCCATTCATAGCCCTCGGTGCTGTCCATCTGGAAGCACCCAAGATACCTTACCATTTTGGAAAAGTAAATCCAATTCCATTTCGTTGGGAGATTTGAGTACTCCTCTTTTAGCCACTTGGTTTTGCAGCCTCGATGTTTGCTCTGCTTCAGGCACACCTCTTTGGGGCTAAGGGTGGGAGAAAGGCCTCTTCTTGCAGACTGTAGCTGTGACGTCTCCATGGCTTTTATCTGCTCTCCTGGGTTTTTTCCCCGACCCCTCCTAATCTTTGCAGAGCTGATAACGGCATTGCAACGGGAGAGTGCACAAACTTGCCAAATATGACAGGGAGACTGTGTCGAAGAGAGCTCTCTTCTCCAGATGTTCTACTTACCCCCAGCTGCAGAGAGCCAACTGTATTGACGGGAAGTTTCTCCCACCAAGCGTTCTTGGAGGACTAGCGAGTCTCTCCTCTTTTCTGCAGCTCTAATTCAGACAGTGCCCAGCCTTCTTCCACTAAAGGTCACGGTGAAAGAGCAGCAAGGAAGACGGGTGCCCCCTAAACATATTAAGACGTGATTCACTCTTTTCCTGTGCAGCCCACGAGTGGTTAAATTTGATAAAGTGGTAATGAAGAATTATTAAGTTATTTGTTTGACTTTGCCACTCGGGGCTCTCGGCAAATGAGACGATTCATCTCGCCGTGCAGCCAAGTCGTGTTTCTTAAAGGAAATTAATTAATGCCGTTTGTCTTCCCACCCGTATCTCTGATTGTACTCCTTTGATTCTCCTTTCTAGATCCTGCTTCTCATTGTGCCTGAATGTCTTTCCTCACTAGTTTCTGAAAGAACCATTATGGTAAAGCAAACCATTTCCTCTGTTCTGCAGTTTGAGTTGTTGCACTGTTCTTTTTTTCTTCTCTGATCACCCACAAGCATCCAACTGGGTCCATTTTCCTGATGCAGCCAGTGGGAGGGGAGTTGCTGTGGAAAGGTCTTCTCTAGAAGGTGTTTTCTCAGGGCCATTCTGTGCCACAAGAGCTCTTGAGGAGCACCCATCATGGCATTGCTTCTCCTGACAACTCCAACGAGTCAATTTCCTCCCCACCGCCCCACACAAATTAGCCTCCCTCCCTCCAGTGATTCTGCGGCCACCAAGTTTATCATACATGTGTAGCTCTCGCGATGGGAAGTTCAAGAAATCCTTCCAAGAAGTTGGTGCCATAAGAGTCAGCAGAGGAGGTGAGCAGTGTGTGGGTGGCAGATTTCAAGGACGGATTTTTGCCTGGACTTGGAAGTGGCAGTCTCTGCAGGGGTTCATTGTTGATGCCCTTTATTTGATTTATTTATTTCATTTATATCACGCCTTTTTTCCTCCAAGGAACCCAAGGTGGCATACATAATCCTCCTCTCCATGTTATCCTCACAACAGCAACCCTGTGAGGTAGAATAATAGAATCATAGAATAGAGTTGGAAGCGGCCTACAAGGCCATTGAGTCCAACCCCCTGCTCAATGCAGGAATCCACCCTAAAACACACCTGGCAGATGGTTGTCCAGCTGCCTCTTGAATGCCTCTAGTGTGGGAGAGCCCACAACCTCCCTGGTTCCATTGTCACACTGCTCTAACAGTCAGGAAGTTTTTCCTGATGTCCAGCCGGAATCTGGCTTCCTGTAACTTGAGCCCGTTATTCCTCGTCCTGCACTCTGGGATGATCGAGAGGAGATCCTGGTCCTCCTCTGTGAGGTAGGTTGGGCTGAGAGAATCTGTGACTGGCCCAAAGTCACCCAGTGGGTTTCCATGGCCGAGTGGGGACTAGAACCTGGATCTCCCGACTCCCAGTCCAACACCTTAGCCACCACACCACACTGGCTTTAGATAGTGGAGTAGGTCTCCTAGCTGAGGCAAGTGCTCAGATGCTCATCTTCATCTTGACCCTTGTGCTTGCTGAAACTTTCCTGTCTTTGCGGTGGTGGACTCCAATGTAGGCGGTGTTGTTCCCTGTGGTGGGTAGCGCCTCCCCCCCCCCCCATTTTGCAGAAGGCGCTCTTATTCTGCAGTCTGTCAAAGTAATATGAAATTTCCTAGCAAGGACTGGGCGGGTCACTAGCAATGCACCTGGCTCCCTCCCTGGATGGTGCGCTTGCGTTTGCTTATTGGTCCATGCTCTCCCTTTCATTTTGCAGCAGGGGCATTTCTTGTGCGTCTGCCGAACGATGCAGGTGTTTTATGACTGTGTAGCTGTGTGGAGGATTTGGATGTGATGTTATTTATGGCAGAAGTACTGCCCCACAGGTAGCGAAAGAGATCGCGTGTGTGTGAGAGAGAGAGAGAGAAAGAAAGAGAGATCGTTATCCATCGGCAGTTGTGGCTGCTGCAGCGGAAACCCACAGCACGAGGCGCTGGGCTGGAGGAGAAGGGTTTTGTTCCCTGTCTTTTAACACCACTGATCTTTATAGTTTCGGCCTATCTCTCTCTGCATGTCTAGCCGTGGTCCTCACTGTTGATAGTAAAAGCAATGGGGCTGGGGTTGCTTGGCAACCGCATTGGGAGCCAGGAGGAGGGGTGAACAGGAGGCTTTGGAAGGAAGGGAGCTGAGGAGCTGAAGCACTCATCCTGCAGAACAAGAAGGGAAAGGATGGTGCCCACAGGAGATGGTCCCACCCCTCTCTCCCACTTTGGGCAGAAGTGGGGTGCTGCCATGAACCCAAACATGCTGGACGGTGCATGTGTAAATGACCGGAAGGACGGCAGCTCTTCCAGAGGCCTCTGTGGAAGGCTGAATTCCTCCCAACAACTCTGGGAATTGAGCAGCAAACAGCCACTTACACCTTCCCTTTGCGCTGGACACAATTTGCTGGGAACTTGCCCTCCAGATCAGGCCCAAGTTTCATGCCACAAATGAAGCCCAGTGCCTCCGAGGCCCGAGTCACACCTGAAAAGAGCAGCGCAGTGGCAATGTGAGAAGCAGCTCCAGTGAGCGTGTGGACTTGGGTTGGTCTGGTGACTTGCACTATGATGCCACCAACCCTCCCTTCTGTGGCATGCGGTAGTCTGGCAAAAATGCCTGGAACCATGCAGGGAAGCCCCCTCTCCCCAAACCTGGGTTGCCTTTTTGCAGGTGTGTGTGTATAACACTCCAAGCAGGCCCTCCACCCCTGCCACACTGCTCGTTCTTACGTGTGAACTGGACCTACACCCACAGGCAATCACCCTCTTGTGTATGCATGCCCAGCACCTCCGTGTCTCTCCCTCTGCTAATGTTTCTTACCTTGCTGAAACTGTGGTTTATAAAAAGGAATTCAGTAGACCGCTGCCGCCGCCCCTCCCTTGTTGATGTGAGAACCTCAGAAAGCAGGTTGATCAGGGGTCTGGAAACAACGTCCTATGAAGAGAGACTGAAACAGCTGGGCATGTTTAGCCTGGAGAAGAGAAAACTGAGGGGAGACAGGATAGCACTCTTCAAATATTTGAAAGGTTGTCCCACAGAGGAGGGCCAGGATCTCTTCTCGGTCCTCCCAGAGTGCAGGACACGGAATAACAGGCTCAAGTTAAAGGAAGCCAGATTCCAGCTGGACATAAGGAAAAACTTCCTGACTGTTAGAGCAGTACAACAATGGAACCAGTTACCTAGGTAGGTAGTGGGCTCCCACACTAGAAGCCTTCAAGAGGCAGCTGGACAGCCATCTGTCAGGGATGCTTTAGGGTGGATTCCTGCATTGAGCAGGGGGTTGGACTCGATGGCCTTGTAGGCCCCTTCCAACTCTATTACTCTATGATTCTATGGTTTGGAAAGTCAAGAGTCGCAGGCATGGAGGCATGTGGGAAGGGGAGGCGTGCTTGAGAAGCATCACAGAGGTGGTAAATCCTGACCCAAACTGCCAAAATAGCCCCGCAGGCTGTCTTTCTAGGACAGAGTGGAGGCAGGTGTCCTGTTTGCTCCCTTGTTTTTCTGTGTGGCATTTCCGAGGAGGGGCTGTGGAGACTTAGGTTAAGGGTGTGGCGTTGGGGGCAGGCCGCTGGGAAGCGACGCACACCCTGCTTTTCAATGATGAGCAGTATTTTGATTTAGCAGACGCTGAGACCCTTTGGGGAGGAGGGGGCCTGGTGTTTTGGTGAGGGCAGGGCGAGGGCACTCTTGCAAACTGGCATTGATCCCTCTTCTGCTTTGGCATCTAGTCTCTTGGCACAAAGCCCCCCATCCTCCCCCAAATGCATTAGCTGAAAACCATTGTTGAGGAGGTATAGGGAGGATTCCAGTGCTCTCCTCTGGAGTAGGAAGAGGAGGATGGCTTTGAGGGAATACTAGCTACTGGAAGGAGCTCCAGCCAGGGGAGGGTCTTTCTCAGGCAAGCACTGCGAAATCATGCAAGGCACGAGTGGGAAACCTGGGACCCCCCCAGGTATTTTGGCCTACAACTCCCATCAGCTCTAGCCTACATAGCCAATGGTGACGGATGCTGGGAGCTGTAGGCTAAAACCTCTGGAGGGTCGCAAGTGACCCCCCCCCCTCCAGAATGATCCGTGGGGTCAGAGTGGGTTTTTTGCTCTGGGTGCAGTTCCTGACCCACATCTTGATGAGATTAGATGTTTCCATGGCAGCAGGATGTTTGCTTCCTGGGAAGGGGGGCCAGTTACGATGGGGTTGTGCTGGGGTGGGTGGGGGGGGTGAGAGTGCTTCAAAACAATGCATTTTCTGTTCAGCGTCCTAAAAGTTTCAATGAGGTAAGAAAAAGCCTCTTAAATACCCAGGTCACAATTAAAGCTGCCCATAAAATCCGTCGCCTTCTCTCCGAAGATGCCGCATTTCAGGCCTCCAATGAAAACAGAAGTTAAAATCCATTTCCTGTCCAGTGAACCACAGGAATGAACCGGGTGCCTGGAGACTCTCCCATAAATAATTCACAGGCACAACATTACATTACAATAATGCCGCTGAGCTCGGGATGCAAACCCCGTTGCCAGCCAGGAAATTCCGATTTATCCCCCCACTCCACCCCCAGCTTCTTTCTCGAAACTGCTACCGCCGCCTCCCTTATCTGGAGCCTTTTGCAGGCAGGTTGCGCTACAGTCCCAGCAGGAGATGGGAGGAGGTGGGCAGAGTTGGCAGGACCCTGATCTTCCTGTTTTGGCCACGATCCCAAGATGGCGTTGGCAGGAGGAGGATCGAAACTGGGGCCCAGTGAAGTAGCTTCTCTTCACTTCTCCATTTCAGGAAGCGGCCTTGTATTTATACGATCTTCTGGCTCTTTGGCTCAAGGTGTCATTTTGCAGAGTCCTTCCTCTCTGGGTTCTGCATCTCTTGGTGTTCCAACGGAGCCTCGGTAGCAGCGAGGAAGGGATTCTCTGTCACAACAAGATTAAGCCTAATCCTGAATTAACCTATTTGATCATTTCACAACCCTGCTGAATAAATTGCAATTAGCGAGAGGCACCTGGAGCCCCGTGATAATCCTGCGTGTGTGTCGGCTTGCCTCTTGCAGCCCTTCAAACCCTCGGATCTGCCTGCGGCTGGTGATGAATGCCGCTGGTACTTTCCTTATCTCCAGTTGGGGTATTCTGCATCTCTTTGAACCAAGTGACACTACAACTCTCTAATTAGTGCTAAGCGGGACATTTCTCTCAGGCTTCCTTCCCCCCCTGTCAGATGGGGAATTTTCCAGATAAGCTGACCCTCATTTTTCAAAGGCCTGTCTCTGGATTAGACCTCTGAGAAAAGAGCTTTATTCTGCTTGGCTAAACAGAGTATTTTCCAAAGTGATTTGCTGCCTTTTTAAGTGAGTTCCCCCCTCCCCATGCAGAGCCCAGGTAACCCAGCGCAGTCAACCTGCCTTAACTGGGGATGGCACAGGGCAGGCAGGGACCGTGCAGAGAAGTTGGCAGCTGCAGCGTTGACTGGCCTTGGCAATGACACAGCCACCAGGCGCTTCCTGGACGGGATTATTTCCCCTGCCTATAGAGCCCCCACCAGGCAAGAGTGCCCGGGGTTTCTGCTGCTCTTGCCTCGCAACTCTGTAGGCAGGGGAAATAATACACGGAGCCCCCCCCACGACACAGTAATCAACGGTTGTGCAGATAACCAACTCTGCACACCACTATTTGCGTTGGTTATTTTCTAGACTTTAAAAGCAGGGCTGGAGCTGAAGTTTGGGAGGCGTTGCTTCGTGGAGAGAGACGGTATTCCAACCAAGTTATTTTTTTCTTATCCGTTCTGCTTTGCTGTAAACTTGTGCTTAGTATTTTTTTTAATATTATTGTGACATTGTTGTTTAGAATATTGTTAAATATTGTAGTATATTGTTTAATATTTTTGTGATATTTCTGCTGTAAACTTACATTTAGTAGTCAAATGGATTGTTGTATTGTATTGTAAACTGTTGATTACCTTATTTTATGTACAGCGCTTTGCAATAAAGCGCTATATGAATAATTTTTATTATTATTAAATAGCCAACTGTGGCGAGTTTTCCCCCTTGCCAGATGACACAGTGGTCAACCGTAGACTGTTTCGTCTACTGTGGACTATTTAATCATTCCTGGACTACCATGAACTATTTAATCATTCCTGGACTACCATGGACTATTTCATCATCCCTGGCCAACAGCTGGTTGGCCGCTGTGTGAACAGAGTGCTGGATTAGATGGACCCTTGGTCTGATCCAGCAGGGCTCTTCTTATGTTCTTAATAAGGAGGACTGAAAAAAGACCCAGCTCTTTCCCCTGGCTTCTTTGCAACTGAAGTGCCAGGATGCCCAAAGCGCTGTGCTCCCTGGACATCGCTCTTCTCCCCATGTCAGTTTTCTGCCATTCATGAGATGTGACATTTCCCACGCAGCTATGTCGGGCACCTCTCAGAGCAAGAGGCAGCTCGGCGCTTTCTGACGCTGCTCCTGCCGCCTTTTGCAAAGGAATATTGAGATCATTGAGTGTGTGTCACCTTTGACTTCTGTTGGTGGCTGCTTGGGTTAAGGAGAGAGATGTACAGGCCGAGTGTACAGGCAAGTGAGAACCAGGGCTTCAATATGTGACAGGTTTCCCTCTTGTCCAGCCAGGATGATGGATGATGCGGGGTCACGTGGCTGCTGCCTTGGGTCTCTGAGCCCCTGACCTCATTCTCAGCACATAGGAGATGAAGCCTCAAGAATGGCCAAGGGCGACACTTCTGCAGGGCATTTCTTTTTGGTGGTTTGGGGGCGTGGGCAGAAGAGACTGTCTCCATGGGCTCCAACACATTGGCGCTACGTGTCATTCTTTTTGCCTAGTTGAACAGGCGTGGAGGGTGGGAGGCGGGCAGGAAATTGCAGGCCCATTCGCCTAATTTTGGTCCCAGCTAAATGGTTGAAAAGGATTACTAAAGCTACAATTATTACATGCTGAGAAGAACCAGTCCTGCTTGAGGAATCGCCAAAGGCTTCTGCAAAGAAAAGTCCTTTTGTCGTTTTTCTCTCTGAGAGTGTCAGTAAGCATGTGGATAGGAAGAAGCTGAAAGACTTGACATCCAAAATGCTTTTGACAAAGTTTTTCATCAGAGGCTCCTGAGTAATCTAAGTAGTCACAGGATAAAAGGACAGTTCCTTTTATGGATCGGTAACTGGTTAAAGAACAGAAAGCAGAGAGTAGGAGTAAACAGACAGCTTTTACAATACTGGGGCGTGTAAGCACTAGTTTCCCCAAGGACCAGTACTGAGGCTGGTGATATTGATTTCATTCACAAATGAGGGAGGCAGCAAACAAGTGTTCAGGTGACATTAAATCCCTCAGAATGGTGAAACTCCCTGGACAGGGCAAGAAGATGGCCAATGGCAGCAGAATTCTAAACATTGAAGTTCCATTGAATTCAATGGGGTTTACTCCCAACTAAGTGGGTATAGGATTGCAGCCTTAGTATGAGAATACAGATTGATGCACACAATTTTGTCTTCTCTTTTTCTTTTGAATATTGCTCCTTTCTTATCTTGGCCCAGCCTTGCACTCACAAAAAATAATGTAGCGAACAAAAACAATAATATCCATCACCGATAGATCAAAGCAAGATTTGATAGTTACTGGGCTGAAAAAAAAATCCAATCTAATTTTTTAAAAATCTATTTTTGGGGGATTTTCTTTTAAACATCGGTCTTTATCTCCCCTGCTGTATTGATTTTCTGTCTTAACTAAGTCCTTTGCTTTGCTTGACGCCCTCTACCACCATATAAGCACAGAACTACAATTCCATCTAGCCTGTGTCTTTGCACATGTGACTTTGCACATGTGATCTCTTCCGGCAGACCTATCCAGTAGAATTTTAGGATACTTTTAGTATGCTTTTAGGATGTTTTTAACAGTGTATGCTATGTTTTTAATCAGTATTTTATGCTTGCTGTTGTTCCTTGCCTCGATCCAATCGGAGAGGCGGATAAGAAATAAATTATTATTATTAATAACGCCCAGAACTTAAAAGAGCTGTTAGGCTGGTCAGCCATTTTCACGAGATAAAAAAATTTAAATTCATGCCCATGCTTGGTTAAAAAAACACCTGATTTTTTTTAAAAAAAAAAATCATCATTTTTTTATCCACCCTATGAAGTTCAGGATTTCATGGCTGCCATGATGATCATGGGTCTGTCCCAGTTAGTAACCGGATCTACGCATGTTGTTGGGCATAAGCTTGACCAGGTGTTATGCTTCGGACAATGAGCCAGCGATCTGCATGTGGAGAGGAAAGAAATGCTCCCTTTGCCATGGACAGATTACAGTTTTAGACTTTTGACAACCTCTAAACTCTGTAGAGGTGGAGGGGGGCATTAGGGTTGTGTCATTGTTGTCGTTCTCCCCTGCCAGAGGCTGATATGGATTCCTGAACACTTTTGAGCTTTTTCTAGCCAATATAATTAGCGATTCTGCTGGTATCCCGGTCAGTTTGTCGAATATGGAGATAACCTTGTTGATGGATGCAATCACTCCTAAGTGCCTTCTTCTCCCTGGCAAAGCTCAATAATAATAATAATAACAACAACAACAACAACAACAACAACAACAACAACTTATTTATTTATTTCTTACCCGCCTCTCCCTTTGGATCGAGGCGGGGAACAACATTAGAACAGGAATCAATGCATCTTAAAAATTCATGATTTAACATTGATCTGGATAGGCCTGCCGGAAAAGGCTAGTCTTTAAAGCTGCCTTAAAATCACACAGAGAGTTAATTTTACGAATCTCCTCCATAATCTGGGGGCGACAGAAGAAAAGGTCCTCTGGGAAACTGATGTCAGCCTAGTTTTAGCTGACTGAAGTAAGTTCACCCCAGAGGACCTGAGTGTGCGGGGCGGACTGTATGGGATCCCGCAAGTAACCTGGACCCAAACCATTTAGGGCTTTAAAGGTAATGACCAACACTTTGTACTTTGCCTGGAAACTAATTGGCAGCCAGTGGAGTGATTTTAATGTTGGGGTAATATGCTCACCCCTAGATGTACTGGATTAAAGGCTTCTGGATTTACTCTTGAGACCTGAATAACGCTTGGCCAGTTTCAAATATTCATTTTCTGGGGAAAGTGTGAAACTGGGTGTTGGTGTTGGAGCTTCAGGGGTTTCTGCATGAAAAAGATTATCTGGATCCTTTCCAGTCTGGCTTTTGCCTGCCCACCTTAATACATTGCTTGCAGCAGGAGATAGACAGGGGGAAGGCATCCCCGTTGCTTCTCCTGGACCTCTCAATAGGATCCAGTACCATCAACCATGATACCGTTCCAGGCCATCTTGAGGGGATGCTGTACTGAGTTGACACTGTTCATTTCCAATACATAGGACCCAGACAGGGGTACTGGGGGACCATTGTCTCTCCCCGTTGGCTGTGGGGTTCCATCTTGTCCCCATGCTGTTCAGCATCTATGAAACTGCTGGGCGAGTGGAGTGCTCTGACAGCAGAGATCATTTTAAACCCTGATACTGGACTGTTTGCAGCAGTATGTAGAAAAGTAGCTCTTTCAGAAGGCATTTCTGTAAAAATGTCAATAGTTTCTTGAGTGGTTTTCTTCCCCCACCCCATTGTGATTAACTGCTGTTTTTACAAAGCGTTCCTCGGTTTTTGTCCATTGTTGCTTGAAATACAGCTGATTGAGAGATTCCCACAAAACCCTGGCTGGCTACTGTTGGAAACAGGTCACTGGGGTAGATGGCCTGGCTCTTAGGAGGGTCCTGTCTCTGATTTTGATCTCCGTTCAATAAGCCCAGGCTCTCGTTTATTTCAAAACTCTCGTTTATTTCAAAACGCTGTGGCACCCCAGTTGTGGAATGAGCTCCCCAGAGAGGTCCGCCTGGCGCCTACACTGTACTCCTTTCGTCGCCAGCTGAAGACCTTTTTATTCTCTCAGTATTTTATCACTTAATTTTAACTTAAATTTAAATTTTACTGTTCTAACTCTGTATTTTAATCTTATATCAATTTTGCTGCGTGGTTTTATCCTGGTTGTGCTTTCAATACTGTATTTTGTAATTGTGCTTTTAACCTGTTGGTTGTTTTATTATGGTTTTAATTTTTGTGAACCGCCCAAAGAGCTTCAGCTATTGGGCGGTATAAAAATGTAATAAATAAATAAATTAAATAAATAAATTGTATGCCACTGTTCCGTAACTTCCCGGGTGGGCTTACAACCGAGTAACAGAAAAAGAAGAAAGAAGAAATGTTTTAAAGCTCCAGTTTTGTGTGTGTGTGTGCTAGCAGGGGTGGAGGAGTTACCTCGGGAGCTGCTCAGACATAAAAGGGATAAAGGGTTTGTTTTATTCCCTGCAAATGAAGCAACAACCCATCCACCCGTGATGTGATGTGTTTGGTGTGCGCGCAGAAAGGGATGTATTCAAGTCTGCCTGAAACAAGCTCACCTTATAATTCAGCATTCACCTGGAATATACCTAACTTGTGCCATGTATTTCTTTCGAGTAAAACTAAATGTAAAGCCAGGGGGTGGGGGACGACATTTCCCAGCAAGTGAGCCTTCCTCTCTGCACCCCCCCCTCCCAGCCCCACTCCTCGCCAGCCCCCCAATGCTGCAGGCACCACAAAGGAAGGAAGACAGGCGGACGCTAGGGCCCAGGAGGCGCTGCTCCAGAGCCGGACTGGAACGGGCAGCCTGTGCCTGAGCGGAGCAGAGCGAGCGACGGAGGGAAGGAGGGAGGGAAGTCATTAGCGCGGCCGGCCGGGCGGGGGAAGCCAGGAGGCGGCGGCGGCGGCGGCGGCGGCGGGCAGCCGTGGCCAGTGGGTGCGTGCCGGGCGCTAGTCGTGGGCATCCCGGCTGCTGCTGCTGCCGCCGCTCGTCTTCCCTGTCGCCGCTCTGGGATTGTATTCTGCACCAGCCGACAAGAAAGAGCCGGAGACGTGTCTCGCCTTGCTGCTGCTGCTGCTGCTGTTGGAAGGGCCGGGAAGGGGTCCAGGCGGCGGCGGCGGCGGCTGCCTGTGAGCCAGCCAGCCCGCCCTCCTCCTCCTCCTCCGTCCGCCCGCCCAGCCTCCCGCCGGCCGCGGGGCTTGGATGGCCGCGGGAGGGGGCGCTTCATGCAGCTCCAGCCCGGCGGTGCCCTCCGCCGCCGCCGCCGCCTCCTCCTCGCCGCCGCCGTCTAGGTCCCGCGGGAGGCGGAGGACGACGACCATGATGCCACTGCTGGGCTGCCCGAGGCGCAGCGGCGGCGGCGAAGCGCAGCTTGGATCCGGCGCCGGTGCGCCCTGAGCGGAGGACGCGGGCCCCGCCGGCCACCGGAGGAGCAGGAGCAGGAGGAGGAGACGGGACGCGCCCAGCCCGCAGGAGGCGGATGGCGGCCGGGGCCAGGCCCGGGAGGGCAGCAGCAGCAGCATGAGCCGAGGTGGCCCAGCGACCCTGAGCCCGCCGCCGCCACCGCCGCGACTTGATTGATGCTCGAGAGCCCCGCTCCACAAATATGATGAAATGGCAGCCCCGGAAGAAGGTGAGCGAGCGAGCCCGGAGGCAGGGAGCGGGGTGTTCTGGCCAGGCGGCTTCTCTCTGTCACTCTGTCTCTGTCCAGGTGTGCAAGTGCTGCTGCCTGCCGGACTCCCTCCTTGGGGAAAGGGGTGGGGTGGGTGGAGGGATCTCTGCTTTGCACACAGATGAGAGGTTTGGCAGCTGCCCTCCCTCTGCCCCGGTAAAGGCAGGTGGCAGCGGGACCCGGAGACAACCCCCGTCGTCTGGATGCCTCCTTGGATCACTGGGGCGGGGGATGACGGCCAGGGTAGAGCAGGGGGTGTGTGTTCCGGGAGGTTGCCCCCAACAAGGTAGAAATGCCACAGCGTGGGTGGGGGGTAGATGAAGGGGTTGCCTGGACGCTCTCCCCTCAAGCAGTGGGGCTGCCACTGGCCCCAGACATGTCCTGCGCGCACGTGTGCGCCTGCCATCGTGCTCCGGCGTCCTGCCACTGCAGCGGCGTCTCCCCTCTCTGGGTGTTGCTCCTCCGAGCTGGCAGTAAATCTCTCTCTTTCAGGCCATTTCCTTATATGGCTGCTTTGTGGGAAGTGGAGTCCTCCGAGCTGGCTGGGCCTGCGGACTCCTCGGCCAGTGGCCCCCTGGACGGTGGTGTTTGGGGAGAAGGCACCCAAAGCCATGTGTCTGCCGGGGAGGGGTGTGGTGTCGGGGGCTCTTCGGCCAGCTTGCTTGCTAGCCTTGCAGTCAGTGCCGTTGGCACCGTTGCCGCCATGTAGGAACCTTCCCAGTGAGCAAGACCTCTCAAAGCCGCTCTTGGCAGCCTCCTTATTGACATTCTTCTCTGAGGAGGGGGATCTGGTGAAGCCCCGCCCAGCCTCACCACCCTTTGCTGCATCTTGCAGCTGTGGGCGATTAGATGTCCCTGGAAGGCTGCTGCTGCTGTTGCCGCCTCTGCCACCGCTGCGTCCCAGCCTGGCTGGCTCTTCCTTTGTACTATGCTGCTGGGGTGCCACACGCCCCTCACTGTCAATGATCCGGCATCGATGGGACGGCTTGCTCTGGCCGCACCTCTGCTCTCCCTCCCGCTATCAAACTCCCAGCGGCTCCTTTCCATGCCGGATGCCCAGGGCGTTCCTGTGCGAAGGGCTCCTCTTAACCTCCGTGCGTATTTGGGGGTGGGGTGGAGAGAGGCTTGCTTGTATTTCCAGGGCGCTTTCTCAGGCCCCCGCTGCTGCCCTCTCCACCTCCTGCACTTTCGTCAAAGTCTGTTTTTGTCATTCCATGGGGCTGACAGTCCTGTGGTTAGCGCTTTGGAACCCCCCTTTGGGCTGCAGTTGCAGAAGACTTGACTCGAACGGCTGAAATATTATTCTTGGCAGCTGGAAGAAGCTCTTCGAAGTGTCGGGGTTCTCCTGACAGGATCGGTTCACCCGGCTGACGCTTAATCACAAAACCAGGGGCCGGAGTTTGTTCTCTGCGCTCATGTCTCGGCCGTAATCCCCACCAGGGTCGGTTCCACCCTCTGTGTGGAAGAGGCACTTTGCTTTTTCGCTGGAGCTATCAAATATCTTTGGAATCTGGCTGAGCACATCGCCCCGCTCGGTCTGTGAGATTATGGAAACTCTTCCTCTCCACTCAGCTGGAGAAGAGCAGGAAGGAGCTTGCAGGCGAGCACCCGGCTCAGAGCTCTTCAGCCTTTGTGGTGTGAGACACTGCTGTCTGCTCGGCTGAGGCCCTGCACGCTCCACACAGACAGGGTCGTGTATCGGTGCTCTCTGTGACTCCCGTTGAGGTCTGAGCAGGCAGATCCCAGCCATCTCATTAAAGCAGCCTTCCTCAACCTGGGGCGCTCCAGATGTGTTGGACTACAACTCCCAGAATGCCCCAGCCAGCTCTGCTGGCTGGGGCATTCTGGGAGATGCAGTCCAACACATCTGGAGCGCCCCAGGTTGAGGAAGGCTGCATTAAAGCAAAGGAAGACTCCGGTGTGCATGTCAGTGTCCGTGCTTTTGTGTCGGGAACTTCTGGAGTGGAGCTCTTGCTTTCCTCAGCCCAGCACATGCAGGGGTGTGTGTGCGTGTGTGTGCTTGAGCATGGCCTGTTTTCACATGTGAAGCACTGCCCAGGCATCTCTGTTTGCCTTGCTATATTGCTTTTCTTCTCAATAGGCAAAGTGGCTTACAGTAGAACAACAACAATCCCCTCCCTAATACTCTTAAAAGGAAGCAGGAAGGCAAACAGCATTCCTTAAAATGTCTTGAAATAATTCGACATTCCTTAGCGTCAAAGCTTGTTTTATAGGGGGAATACAAGCCAAGAGTAGAAGAATGCCGGTTCTTACCAAGTTACAAACAGAGGCATTGACAAGCTGGCATTCCTGTTGAAACATGTTAAGTGTTAATTATGCCATTTCAGAATTGCAAATGATCTAATTTTGTTCCTTGTGGCACAATAATTTTTTTTGTCTTTTGGGGGTGCAGTGCAGAAGCTTTATTCCTTTTGGCTAATGCGTCCCAATTGTTCAAGCAGCCCTATTAACAGGTCACCAGCATACGTCCTTCTCGCCTGTTTGCAGGTCTTCTGAAGCTAAGTCTGATGAGAGCATGGCCAACGCGGAGCAGTGGCCAAACAAGCCAGAGCTGAAATCCCAGGCCTCTGGGAGTTGTTCTTGCTCCCGGCTTGGCCGAGAGCGCTTCCGAGGGAGGAGCAGTGCTGCCTTGCCTTTAGCTGGAGGAAATCAGATCTCTTGCTTGACCTTCTACTTGTCAGCCATCATGCAGCAGGAGGGAAAACATCTTGACTGCTCTTTACGCCGCTTGTGAAATATTGCAGGCTAGAGAATTTCTGGGTTGCCTGCAGAATTTCTTACGAAGAGCTGCTGGTGGTTGTGACACCCAGTGGCTGGCTGGGTGCTAGATGGGCTTAAACGGAAAGTGCTCTCAGGCCAGGTGGAGGTTGTTGTGGAGTTGCCCTTCTTCCAAGGGTGTTTTGTTTCTTCCTCCTCATTTATTGCCACCGTGCCTTCTGCGGACGTAGAGGGGACCTGCTCCAAAGCCCCCTGTGTGCCGGTTGCTCCATCCAGCTCAATATGCCTTGAGTAGGTAGCTGGCCCTGATAACCGGCATGCTTATTTTTCATGTAATGATGCATCCATCCTGAATGGGGTCAAGGGCAATCTTGAGACCCCCATTTGTCCTCAGCGGGAGCCTGGTGTGTAAGGAAGTTGTGGGGCACAAGATCCACGGAGTCCCTCACAGACAGTGCGGCTTAACGTTCCGTCCAGTTGAGCCTTGGTTTGGACATTCAGTGGGGAAGCCATCGCCTCGCAGAACCATCATGCTCCTGTCGGGCTCCAAATGCTCTAGCTGGGTTTGTGTTCTCTGAAAAAGCCTCTTCCGTTTCGGTTGACAGCAAGCGAAGGCTGTGCTGAAGGGTTGGAAGATGCCAGCAGCCATCCTAGGCAGCTGTGCTAAAAGTAGGTCAAAGGAATTCATTGCTGGCTCTGCCGTCTTGGAATAAATTGCCTGAATTCTGAAAACTGTTGGTCGATGAGACTTTTTGTCAGGTCCCTGAATGTTTAATGGGATTTCCGAGTGGGTTCTGAACCAGCACTTCTGTAGGCTTGCCTAGTACTTGCTTCTGGTTGCTGTGTAGCTCAGTGTGCTGCTCTTGATCTGTCTGCCTCTCTGCTTATGTCGATTGGGACTTTTCGCCTTAGAAAAAAGGGAAGTAAAGGGGGACAGGATGCAGGTTTGTAAAATGCATCGTATGGGGTGCAGAAAGTGGACATTTGGATTCATCCAATGAAACTGACAGGCAGGAAATGGAGAAAAGGGCCCCCCTTTCCTTCCTGTTCTCCTTGTGGGCTTCCCAGAAGCATCTGCTTGGCCACTGTGGGAACCAGGATCCACTGGACAGGTCTGCTTTTGCTGGATGCAGCCACAGGGCTGCTCTTCATCAGTAGTAAATCAGGTGGGGGCAAACCTGCTTCCTGGGTGGAGCTGAAGGCTGCTCCGAAGTTTAGAACATAAGAAGAGCCCTGATGATGGAACAGACTGAGGCTCCATCTAGTCTAGTACTCTGTTCACACAGTGGCCAACCAGCTGTCGACCCCGGGACCAACAAAGCAGGACATGGTGCAATAGTTATTCCTGGGTAGGGTAGAGTAGCACTTGCAAAGGAAGACTGCAGGAGGTGATGTTTCCTGGCTGGCTTGGTGATCTCGTAGTGCTCCTTCTTTAGTCCAGGGCCCAAGCAGGTCCCTCTTGGGAAGCCCTCTGGCAACTGCTTTACTTCAGGTTTTGGGGGAAGGAGCAGCATTCAGCCGTGCTCTGCCTGGAACCACCCCGGAGTTAAAACGGAAGAAGAATGCTTCTGAAGCACAACTCCACATGCTGTGCAAACTGGTGTTGCATCCTTGAGCATGGGCCCGGGGTCTCCATAGCATGTCTCTCACCAATTTTTTTATTTCTTGCATTTCTGTACTTCCCAATAGCTGAAACTCTCTGGGCGATTCACAAAAATTAAATTCACAAAAAAAGCCATGCTAGCCAAGGAGGCAGTCCCAATTCCCAGGGTCTCGGTGCCTTCCTCGCAGTTCAGCGCCAATGACAGCCGGCAGGTTCAGACCCGTTGTGTTGGGTCTAAGATGTGGACCAGCCCAGAAGCCACGTTATACCTCTTACACGTTATACCCTCTGTTCCTCTCCCCTCTTACTTTGCTGCCCATTTTGTAATCACTTAGCATGATTACACCGTCAAAAGATTGTGCGACACCTAATTTTTGAGAAGGCTTTCCCCGCTTTTTTTTTTTTTTAAAAAAAAAGCTTGCTGAAATTGACTCTTGACTAGGAGGGGCAACTTTGTGATTGACGCCCAGCCCAGCCAATGCAGAGCTGTGCAAATCCAGTTTCTTCTCAAACCGGAAAATTAGTTTCCCTCCTGGTCTGATCGTCTGTGTGATGCAGCAGAAGCAGGGCTTGGTCCTGAAATGTTGTCTGTCTGTATGCGCTCTGATTTTCTTACGCCCTTGCTGGTGAAACTGAGGCAAAGCTGGTCAGTGTCTTGGAATCAGTGGAGGTGGTGTTCCTCTCATATGCTCCTGAAGGGTTTTCACTGGATGTTACTGGTCCCTCTGTGTTGTCTGGTGCTTGGCTCAGGAAAACGGGAGCTTGCGTCTGCCTGTTGGGGAGTGGCAGCCCCCCAGATGTGGGGTGCCGTTGGGCTGGGAACAATGGTTCATGCGCATGCACTCTTAATGGCAGTTCCGCTCTCTGTGAAGGCTGAGTTCTGACTCCTTTTAGAAGGGCAGCAAAACTGGATGCTCCCTCCTCCTTTGACCTTCTGGAGCAGGAGCTTGCCACAGGATGGATCTTTTGGCCTGTAGCAAGCTCTAGTGATGTTTTCACAGCTGAAGAGGCTCCTGCGCAATTTCCGTCATGCTGTTATGAGGCTCAGTTACGTTGACTCTCCTATATCCTCCTCAGGGCATTGTGTTCCTCCTCTTTTCCTCCTCATCCCCCCATTCCTACCCCTGTGGTGTTGGGGTTCCCATTGGCTAGCTTCTGGCCGTGTGTGTGTGTGTGTCTCCCCAGGTGGCTTCTTTGCCTCTGCAAACCGCAGGCACCTGCTTCCTTTCAAGTCCCTGTGCATTGGGATCATCCTGGATAGGAGCCTGGCTGCGTCACTGGTCCTTGTGGAATGGACCATGAGGGAGACAGTGTCCTGGCGCGGGTAGCCGACTGCCCCTAGTCACCACCTGGAAGGATGGGCTCCGAGGTGGCCTAGGCCTGATATGGAGCCAGGAGAAATACATGGCTGCCTGGAGCTCCAGCAGAGCTGCCTCCAGAGCTTTGCTGCCTCTTGCTGTGACTCCATCATGCATCTCGTGCTTTTATTGGGGCACAGGGTGGTGGTGATGATGGGGAATAAGGGTGTGGGAGAGTCACGCTAGTTGGTTATCTGGCAATCGGTTTGGCGTTGCATTGTGTGTTGTGTCCTGTCTGCTGCTGTTGGGGTAAACTTCCTCCGGCTTTCTCCTTCTCTGTTTTCAGAGACCGGAGGGAGTTCTACTCCACGATCTTCCAGCAGATGGTGGGCTCCTGCTAGCGTGCAATATTTTGGAGGCATATGGATGTTCACAACCATTGTCCTTGGCTTCAGGCTACCGTGCCGTGTTGTCAACAGCCCTGGCAGCTGAGGAGGCTGTGTGCTGTCGTGTTGGTTGTAGGACAGTCCCTTCCCTCTTCCAAAGATGGCTCTGAGGCCCTGAGCCAGCTGAGTGCAGCAGCACCAGCAGCAGCTGGTTTCAAGTCTCTCTCCTCACTCCCATGCCATGTTCCTCTTCTCCAGCCTTGAGACTGAAGGAGAAAGCAAGAGATGGGAGGTGCTGATGGGCACCCAGCCCAGGGTGGGTCTGCACAGCCCTAATGGAGAAACTCAGCAAGGGCTTACCCGGTAGGCCTGGTTTTGTCTAGTTCTGCTTGCGTTCCCCTTCAAGCACACCAAGACAACCAAAGTGAATCCCCCCAGAAGATTTTTGCTAGCAACGTTATTTTGCCTGCTTGGGAGACGTTGTCCCTCCAAGCCCTGTGCTTCTTTCCTTGTTGGAATGCCATGTGGGACTTGATTGGGCGCAAGGGCCTGGGGGAGAGCGTCTTTTCTTTGGGGAAGGAGGAGGAGGATTCCGGAACCAGGCACTAGTTAGCAAAGTGCCCATCTCTGCTCTTCACAGCGGGACTGAGGCTCTGTCGAGAGCCCTCCCTCCTTCCTTTCATTTCTGCTGCGGAGGAGGAGAATTCCAGAGTGCAAGATAATCGCTTGAAATGATGGCGAGTTCTGCAAGGCAACTGTCTTAATTTGTTCACGTTAAGAACTGGAATTGCTTTAGTGGCAGCCTTTGAATGAAATGCCTTCAAGGCACCATTCCTCTGAACAGGCGGGCAGAGGAGCTGCCTTGTAATGCAGCAAGAAAGCTGCCTCTTCTCTGTTTCCAGTGAGGCTAAACGCCTCTGACCTCCGAATTAAGACTGATTGGAAGAGGGGAGATGTTTCCTGCCTGAGGAAAGAAGAAAGATGGAAATGTCCTCTTTTCTTCTGTCCTCCTTTCTTCTGTCTTCCTTTCTTCTGTCTTCCTTTCTTCTGTCCTCCTCTGTCTGTCTGTCTCTTTCTCTTGTGGCCCTGGCTATCCACAAGGCATAAGGGTAGTGCAAGGGGAGCTGGGTCTCTGGACCGCCTGGTGATGCTGATACCGTGAACCAAACCAATGCTGCACATGCAGCACATTCATTACTGAAATCTCTGCTTATTTCTAAGCAGGCGAGATGCAAGAGACTCTCCCTATGTCAGCACCCCAGATGTGGCTTCACGGTTTGTTAGCTCCCGCTGATTAGAGAAATTGGAGTGCAGAGTGCAATTCCATCTGGGTTGTGTGGCAGCCCTGGGATCATCCTAGATCGCTGGCTTTTGCCACTTGGGCAAGGAACACGTCCTGTGTTTGGGAAACCATCTCCCTGAAATAGCTGTACCATCCCAGACAGCCACCTGTCAGGGATGCTTTCAACTGGATTCCTGCAGTGATCAGAGGGTTGGACTCGGCGACACTTTCCAGCTCTAGGATCTTATGATTCTATTCTGTCTGCTCTTCTGATTTTAGTACGTCTCTCCACTGTCTGGAGAGGCTCCTTAACTGCGCTTATGGCCTTCCAGTTTGTTTTCTGTTAGCAGCCTTGGGGAGAAATCGCAGCTGAAGAGGCAAATGAAATGGGTGAGTTGCAGGCAGGGCTGCCTGGAGTGGAGCTGTCTAGCGATACTCCTGCCTGAGGACGAGGGTGCCCAAGTGCAGATTTGCATTGCTGCTGAATTAAAAAGAAGGAGTGCAATTCCTGTCCATGCATTAGAATCATAGAATAGCAGAGTTGGAAGGGGCCTCTAAGGCCATCGAGTCCAACCCCCTGCTCAGTGCAGGAATCCACCCTAAAGCATCCCTGACAGATGGTTGTCCAGCTTCCTCTTGAAGGCCTCTGCTGTGGGAGAGCCCACCACCTCCCTAGGTCACTGGTTCCGTTGTCGTAGAGAATGTGAGCCCCAGAACAGCTCTCCCCTGGCCCAGGCCTTGCGTGTGCCACGTCTTTTACACTGCAATGAGGCACGTTTGCTCCGGTGAGCAAAATGCAGTCAGTCTCTTTGCAAAGGCAGACATGTTTCATGGCAAATGGGAAGTGCCTGACGCAAACCATGAGCAGACCCAGGACATATGAGAATGAGCACGGCATTGTGTTGCCCTGAGCCAAAGCCTTTTCTTCTCCCTCCCTGCACACAAAGCCCATTAACACCGGAGGCAGCAGGCCTGTGCGGGTGTGGACGCAGGATGCAGAAGTCCCCGGAAAAGCCTGGGGAGAGGGGCGTGTGATTTCCCCTCTTTCTCCTAAAGGAAACCTCGTGGTAGTTTTATTGTCCAAAGCAGCAAGAGCTGTTGGAGCCAGGGGGAAGCAGCAGCAGTCCTGAGGCCTCCAGGCCAGGCACTACAAAGAAGGCTGCTTTCCCCCATGACATCTTCACGAGACGTGCCTTCGAGGATCTGGCCAAAGGAGGCTGGATCCATTTCGTTGCACCAAGGATCTTGGGATCCTCACGCTTGCTCTCAGGCTTGGCAGATGCGTGTTTGAAATGTGTCACAGCAGGAGCAAGGAACTGGGGTCAGCAGCACACCTCCGGTTGGGAGAACCCCTCTTCCTGCAGGGCTGTGTTGATCTTTTTCTGTATAACTCTCAGAAGCTGTAAATTCTCAGATTTTGAGACAGGCAAAACAAAGTGTCTGTGTTTCTACTTCTGGGCCCCCCAGACAGTTGGGTATTTGTCTCATTTCTTGAGTGGAACAAACCTTCCTCTAGCCCGGCCTTCTGCAAACTGGTGCGCTCCAGATGCTTTGGACTTCAACACCCATCAGCCCCAGCCAGAGCGGCCAGGAAAGCTGGGAGTTATCATCCAAAACATCTGGAGGGCACCAGGTTGGGGAAGACTTCTCCAGACACACACTCGAAGGGCTTTAAGCCGCCAAGGCTGGCTCCGTGGGCTCTTTGCCTGGTGTGTCGTGGCTCTCACATTCCACCTGCTCAGCACTTTCTTCATCAATTGCAGGGTGGCTTCGGGATGCGTTCCATGCAATGATGGAGACGTGCTGCTCCAAGCCTTTAGTTGGCACCCGTGTCGAGCTGGGCTGATAGTGCTTTGCTCGGAGCCTGACGCACTTTCCTCCACAGCAGCCCTGCAATAATTACGGGGAAGGCGCTCCGGTGGCCCGTTTATGGGGTCGTGTGGCGTTTCCCCACCCCTGTGTCCACAAAGCCTGGGAGGTTTGGTTGCCTTGGAATGCCTGCGTGGTCGGAAGGGGGCAAGAAGGAAGGCAGATACTTTTGGTGAGGCGGAGGAGCAGCAGCAGCCAGAGGAGAGGTCTTAGATTTGCGTTGGCACCGCATGTCCAAGGCCGTCGATTCCAAGAAAATGGTTCCAACCCTTGCTGAGACCAAACGGTTCCTGTCTCTGATGGATCTGCTTTCCATGCAGCCTGTTCTTGAGTGAGAGGGAAAAAGGCCAGGAAGATGTTGTGCAAGGCAGTACGTGGAGCTCTCTGGGCCTGAGTGTAGCCCTTCGCCCCTTGACCGTGCAGCACATTTTGTGTAGGGCAGCCCTTTGGTGTCAGCCCTCGTGGTGTGCGAGGTTTGTATAGGTCTGCTCCAGTCATAGAATCACAGAATAGCAGAGTTGGAAGGGGCCTACAAGGCCATCGAGTCCAACCCCCTGCTCAATGCAGGAATCCACCTAAAGCATCCCTGGCAGATGGTTGTCCAGCTGCCTCTTGAAGGCCTCTAGTGTGGGAGAGCCCACAGCCTCTCTAGTTAACTGATTCCATTGTCGTACTGTTCTAAAAGTCAGGAAGTTTTTCCTGATCTCCAGCCAGAATCTGGCTTCCTGTAACTTCAGCCTGTTATTCCATGTCCTGCACTCTGGGAGGATCGAGAAGGATGGTCGAAGTCTGGAGGAGTCTGTGCGATTCAGTAGGAGGTCTGGGACCCCCATCGCCCCAGCCACAGTCATCCAGCCAGCCACCTCCCATTGCCAGCTCTAGCGCCTTGCTCTCATGGCAGCCTCTGCCCCTGGGACCGAGGCAGCCACAGCCACCACTGTCCCCCTTGGAGGCTGCATTTTCTGCTCAGAGTCTCTTGCAGGCCTCAGACCTGAGTGCTGGGCTTGGCTTTGTGTGTGTGCACGCGTGTGAGAGTGAGAGAGTATGTGAGGGAGGGATTTCTCATAAGTAATTGGGAAGGAGACATAAGCTCAGTGGTAAAGCTCTTGCTTTTTATGCAGCTTGGCAGCATCTCAAAGTAAGCCTGGTGAGCCGCTGCTGCCAATCTGTGTTGGCAATACTAGACTAGAAGGACCAAGGCAAGTCAGAGTTAGTCTGAGACCACCTCTTCTGTTTCAAAGGGTGCAGGGTGTTTTTTTTTTCTTGCAACACAGCATTTGGGCTGCCTGGCACCCCTGAGCTGCTCTGGCTGTGGTGTGCTCTGTGAGGCTGGGCAAAGTTGGTGCCGGGTCTATAGCTAGGCGCCTTTCACGCTCAACAACACGGTCCCCAGTTACGCCAGGCTGCCATGTCTTGTCTTTGAAGCCAAGGTCTGCCCCGGGTTTTTAGGGAGGGGGCCGTGGGCTGTGAAAGCGGTGTCCCTTTAAGCTTCCACTCTGTGAGCGCGCATCTTCTTTTAACGCTAAGGTTTCATTTCTTGCTTGGTAGCAAATGCACGGGATGCGGCAGAGGCGGGAGGGAGCAAAGCAGCGGCATGAGCAAACAACAACATAAATTGCACTTGGCAGGTTGGAAATGATTCCTGCCCCCTGCAGGGCTTTGGAGAGGTTCAGCTCCTCCAGAGTCATGAATAATGAAGCCGGAGCGTGGAAAGTAATTTGCAAGCGAGAGGCTTTTCCACTGCTGGTGTGATCTGCTCTTAAGGGCTGCTTTTGGGGCCATGAAGCTGGTTAAGAGACTTTCTGGGTGTCTGGATTATTCCAGGTGTGAACCCTAAGCTGGCTGGCTGGCTCTCACTCCACTGCTGATAAAGCCCCAAAGTCATTTCAGCAGCAGGCGCTGCCTAGGTTATCTACCCTAATCTAACCTACCCTAGATTAGATTCCCCCAAGGGGCTGGGTTCGAGGGAGCCTGGGACGGCCTGTCTGCTCTTGGATCGCGGGGTCTCTCTTTGAGTCTTGATTAGGGATGAATGAGAAGTTCATTTCAGTTCGGTTTTGACCCAGTTCGCACCAAACATGGACTCGGACGTAATCTCCGGTCGAAATCCCCGCGTTTCCAAGCTTGCAGTGTGATTCGCGGACCAAAAACCGCACTCAACAGCATGTGAACATTGGGGAAATGTGCCAAAATACGCTTTAATCAAAGGGGAGAAGTGCATACATTTCAAAGACGTGCACAATTGATGCATACATTTGGAAGAATGCACATTAAAAATTTGATACGGACTCGAGTTGGAACAAGCTTTGAGATAGAATTCGGAGAACCTTGTTGCTCATTTGGACAAGCCTAGTCTAGATGTAAAAGTGTGTGTGTGTGTTTGTGGGGGGGGATTTAGAACATTTTCCTGTTCCCAGCTGGGCAGGAGGAGGGCGAGATGCTTCTTCACCCAAGGCTGCCATTTTTGCCTTCACTATGATTTTGGTTTGGCCATTCCCCCCCCCCCCCCCCCATCAGTTGAGGAACTGAATTTCTGAAGTACATCAGTTCCGGGCCATTGAAGAGTCTTGTGGCGCCTTAAAGGCTAAGAACTTTATTGTGGCATAAACATTTGTGGACACTTTTGTCCACTTCCTCAGTGTGGGCCTCAAAGGTTTTAGGCCCTTAGCAATGCTGTCCTGCTGTTTGCGTGTGGTTAAAAGCAGTTTCTTTGTGAGATTGATGGATATCACACCATGCTTCGGCTGAAGCGGGCAATGTTGTGAAAGCTTCTGCCGCAAAGTCAAAATGTGCTCATCTTTAAGGGGTGACAAGATTCTTTGTTTCATTTGCTGCAGCGGACTCACATGAGGGATACCCCTCTGGGTTCTGGATGGTTTACAGTGCAGCAGGTGGTGTGCTGGCGTGCTGCCATTTTGGGCACTCCCCCTTCCACCCCAGTCTAGCCACTGAGGGGCAGGGGAAGGCTTTCATGCTCTTGGATAGCCTTGCTCGAAAGCAGCTGAGCACCGGGTTTGCTAGACCTACCCTCTTGCTTCTCTCCAGACTGGATTTGTGTGGAGCTTGGGAGGTTTCCGAAGCACTTGCTCTGAAGTGGCGGTGCCAAAGCTGACCTTTCTGAGGGCTGGGATCACATCATCGTTGGAAGGGTTTCAGAGAAGTACAAAACAAAAGAGATTAGAGGGTTGGGAGATCTGGAGAGTTAAAAGTTTGGTTACATGGAAAAAGCGAGGCGGTGAAAGTGCAGGAGTGGAAAGCGACGCTCAGCTGAGACCACCAGCACCAGGGCTCCTGCTAGAGCAGGGGTTAGCAGCAAAGGGGCTCTTGTCTGACCCCCAGAGGGAGGAGAGGGAGGCAGATCATGCAGAGCTGGCCAAAGGGTGACTCCTTCCATGCCATGAAGTCCTTCATTCTTGGCTGCTCAAGGAAAATGACCACCAGTTTCTGCAGTGATGGTTACGGTTGCACCACTCACCTCACCAGAGCACCGTAGATGGCCTGGGGCATTTAAGAAGCAACAGTTATACAGCTGGAGGTCCCGTCCTGCTTCAGCAGAGGCAGATGAATGCAAGCTGGAGAGTTGCCACCCACCCACCTCTGTGTGAGAGCTGTGGAGTGGCTCCCTTCACCTGTGGGAGTGAGTGGGTGGAGGTTTTCTGACCTATTGGTGTTTTTGAAAAGGCCTCCGTGGTGACATCAGGTTCATCAGAAAGGCGAGTATTTGTTCTGCTGTATCTGGAGACTGTGGAGTCCGGCTCTAAAGTTGGCAGGAGGCTTAGCGTAGGGTTTTTGAGTCTTCTGTTGTGTTGACCAACGATTATGTATTATTAGGTAGCACTGGGTTAGGCTGGTGGTAGCGGATCCACCTCCTTTGAAGTGGACGTTCTGAGAAATGAAATCTTGTGAGGTGTTCAGCTTTTGAACCAGATCCTCGTTCGCTTGTGTGAAGTGTGCTGCTGTCCTTCCTAAGCTCTTGCGCGATATAAATGCATCTAAGGAAATGCATGCTTGCGATGTTCAGTGTGGACTGTTATTCACAACTGCTAGCAAACGCCGAGCCCCGTCAAAGCCCACTGGGTGAGCGATCTTGACAGTTAAGGGCTGCATGGAAATGGATCAAATGATATTTTATTTATTTGTTTATTTATATCCTGCCCTTCACTTATATTCCTTGGGCGACTTACAAAACGAATAAAACCCTTGCAAAAGGCAATGCAAATAATAAAACTGGTCTTCCTTGGGAGCGACACACACAATCTTTCTTTCTTTCTGCCTTCCATTGACCTTGGTGCTTTACGTGGCTGCTCAGGGAGCGAGAGGCGAGGTTTGTGCCGCCCTGGGGTGGCCTTTGCATTTCTCCCACGTGGCTTTTTCCCCAGGCTGAATTATTTACCGTGCCCACAGCAGCCTCCTGCTCTACACTTCCCTGGAGCAGAGGTGCTGGGGCTGTTGTCAGGGATGGCCATGTCATGCTGCTCTTCTGCTCCTGTGCTCCAATGCATCTCCTCTCTGCCGTGCTCTTGGCAGAGGCCAGAGCTGAGTTATTCTTTTGGCTTCATGCACACATACAGAGAGCCAGTGTTGATGGACACTTCGTTGAATGCACGAAAGTCCTCTGTTATGGATCGCAGGCTCAGTTATTGATAAATGGGCATGATTTATGTGGTGGTGGTGATTACATCTATTTCCTAGCCACCTTGAAAGAGTCTTCCCAAGGCTGCTTACGGTGTAAAAACAACATAATTCAACACCTGTTACGTCTACTCACTCGGTTGCCCTTTGTCTGCCTTCCTATTTGCAATGCTTGGATCCTAACTTGCTCCTCCCTTTGTGTAAGGGAGGGGGCGGTTTCTGTCAACCTCTCAGAGACGCAAGCCCTGCTCAGAGAACATACTCTGTTCACAGAAGGAGAGCCAGGATCCAAGCCAGCAAATGTGGGACCACCGCTGAGAGTGATGAGCAAGTAGCAAGAGATTGAAGGAATAAAACCTGGTCAGTGTGAATCTAAAACTAAGCTTTATGCCGATGGCATGATGCGAACTCTTCTCAGTCCAATGGTCTCTGTAAATGAAGGCTTGACCTCTTGTGAGGGATAGTGCCAAACGTCAGGTGTTTAACAAAAAATAAAACTGAGTTACAGGAGTTGCATATAAACTTGAACACTACAGAGAACAGCATACTACAATTTGGGTTGAGAAACTTTGGGATTTTTTTGGACAACTAATGTCGGGTATCTTGATAAATGTATTTATGGAGCTTTAATAAGGTCAAAGAAAGTCTCGATAAAAGGGATACATTTGAAAAGCTTGTGGATGGGTGGAGTTCCTACAATCAAAATGCAGTGCTCTGAGATTTCATTTTGGCCGAAAACATCCAATTGCATTTGGGAGAGTAAATGACCAAGAGTCTTGCTGGCATCCCTTCATAGAATCATAGAATAGTAGAGTTGGAAGGGGCCTATAAGGCCATCGAGTCCAACCCCCTGCTCAATGCAGGAATCCACCCTAAAGCATACCTGGCAGATGGTTGTCCAGCTGCCTCTTGAAGGCCTCTAGTGTGGGAGAGCCCACACCCTCCCTAGGTAACTGGATCCATTGTCATACTGCTCTAACAGTCAGGAAGTTTTTCCTGATGTCCAGCCGGAATCTGGCTTCCTGTCACTTGAGCCCGTTATTCCGTGTCCTGCACTCTGGGAGGATCGAGAAGAGATCCTGGCCCTCCTCTGTGGGACAATCTTAAGGAAAGAGATGGTAGAGTTGGTTCAAACCTACTTTACGTTACTATGTCATGAGACTGAGACTGAGAACTAGCTCAGAAATTTAATCAACGTGGTGTGATAGGTAGCAAGATCGGGCCTCCCATGGAAGGAAGGGCTCCACTTGCAGAAGATCCCTCCACCTGATTACAAGGGATCTTCCCTTCTCCCCACACCACAGCTCACCTCATTCAGCAGGATCTTCTGACTCTGTGTAGCATTTTCAGGGAGCTGGAGGGGCTGCCATGGGGAGGGAGGGGGGTGGGGAGATTCCTCCAGCTAGTGCAGTTGATCCACCTTAAATCTGGATCCAACCTCAAGATAGCTGTCAAGATCCCGTGGTTTTATTTACTTTAGCTTTATGCAGAAAGAACTGAGAAGGCTGAGAGAGCGTTTCGTTTTAATCCTTTCATAATTGCAATATTAGAAGCATGGAATAAGTTTCACAAAAAGAAAAAGAGAAAGCCTTCAGTGTTCCAGTATTTTCAGCTTTAGAGATTATTTAAATACAGGGTTAAGGAATGGGACCCTGAAGACTTTGCCTAATTGATTTTGAAAAATCAACTGTAAAGAGTTTTCAAAGGTCTTTTATCTAAAAGCTGTGCTCCGTTGTTATCTGCTACCGTCATTCTGGAACAAATTTCAAATTGAGATGGGCGAATGTATTAAGAAGCACTGCTACGGCCTGGTATAAATTTTTTATTAAAGGTTCTGCTAAGTCAATTTAGCATTAATATGAACGCGAGCCATTGTAAAATAATATATATGCCTGGTATTTTGAGAAATTGAATAAATGTTGGAGACGTAATTTATCATCTGCTAATATCACGCATATGTGGTGGAAGCACCCAGCTGTCATGATCTATTGGGGCAAACGACAGAAAAAGAGAAAGGAGGAAATAGGGCAGGGTATGTGTGTCCCACCTTTAACTCCCATTACTCGTGTGATTTAAGTTTTGGAGATGGAAAGGAGAGAGATGAACTTGACCTCCCGATCTCATTTACTGACAGCTGTTGTAAAACAAACCTTCTAGCACAGCCTTCCTCAACCTGGGGCGCTCCAGATGTGTTGGACTGCATCTCCCAGAATGCCCCAGCCAGAGATGGCTGGGGCATTCTGGGAGTTGCAGTCCAACACATCTGGAGCGCCCCAGGTTGAGGAAGGCTGCAGGCTAGCATAACAGAGTGATCAGGATGCTGCAGGATGGCACATGGCAAAGGACTTTAAAGATCTACCAGTGACATAAATGTTTATGTTTGATGTTCAGTTTTGTAGTAGAGTCTGCAATTCCGTCCCCATTGTTGTTTGTAAGGTAGATTTTCCTGTATGGATTTCATAATGTTGCTATCGTAGTAGTTGTTTGTTTACTGCAGTGCAATAAGCCTACACAATATAATGCGTAAAACATGCATTGCATTTAGTAATTACAGATGAGCATCAGAAAACAAAGAAAAAGAGGGGAAAGAAAAGAAATATGACTTGGATATTTCCTACATTCCTGTTTTCAGACACAGGGAGAAGAGTGCCCATGTCTGTCCCCCCTGCTCCGTGCAAGGGTCTCTAAGACCCCTGTGCAGCACTGCAGCTCCATAAGAAATTCTTCCAACTGTGTTTTTATCCACAAGTCCTAAAATCTCTTCACTGGCTGCCAATTAGTTTCTGGGCGACATATAAAGTGTTGGTTATCACCTTTAAAGCCCTACATGGTTTGCGTCCAAGCTACCCGCAGGAGCGCCTTCTCCCGTACAATCCGCCCCACACACTCAGGTCCTCTGGAAAGAATCTACTTCATCTAGCAAAAACTAGATTAACAACTGTTACCCAGAGGACCTTCTCTTCTGCTGCTCCCAGACTGTGGAACGGCCTGCCGGAGGAGACTCATCAGCTTGACAGTCTTTTAGCATTCAAGAAAGCCATCAAGACTGATCTCTTCCGGCAGGCCTATGCTGTGGAATTTTAGGATATTTTTAGCATGTTTTTAGGATGCTTTTAGGATGTTTTTAAACAGTGTATACCATGTTTTAATCAGTATTTTATGCTTGTTGTTTTTCCCTGCCTCGAGCCAATCAGAGAGGCGGGTAATAATAATAATAATAATAATAATAATAATAATAATAATAATAATAATTAATCCCTTGCCTGTGCAAATGGCCTCTTTGGGGAAAGGGCAGGGTCTGCTGGCTGAGAAATGCTCCGAGTCTCTGGAGTGTGAGCAGTGGAAGGCCCAGCTGCTTTTACCAGGGCTCCCTTGTGAGAGAACCGCCCTCACTTCCCCATGAGACCAACCAGGCCAAAGTACCAGAGCCATGCAGAGAGCTGCAGTAATAGGAGGAGACATAGACAAATGACAAGAAAGCCCTGTGTTTGGGGCTGGGCATCATGTTCAATAGAGAGCAAAGTAACAGCTGGATTAATGGCAGGCAGCAAGGTGCTTCATCCCTTGCCCCTGAGGACATGCACCTTGCCGGGAGGTCGGGCCATCCATCTCATCATCCCCCTTCTCCAGGCTCCAGGAAAGTTCACCTGAGAAGCCTTAAAGGCAGGGGTTCTGCCTGCCACTGGACACAGATGCTGGGCTCGTGGCAAATGAAGCTAGTTGCCTTCCACATGCCGTCTCCCTGGATTTATTTCTAGTAGCCGTCTGTGCTGCTCGTGGCCGCCAGGACATTCTGCGGCAATGCGGTCCATTGGATAACTGGGCACAGAAGGGGTAAGGGGACCTGAGAAAGGCAGGACGTGGCAGGGAGCCGAGAGGCAGATCCTGACTGTGCCCTTGGGAGATGTCTTAAGCAGTGGGCCGTGGCTCGTTCATGAGATAAGGAAGAAAGCACAACCCTCCCTTCAGATGCTCCCATGGCTGAGGTGGCGTCACCAAAAGGCGGTCGCGAAGCGCAGAAACGTTGATGCTTCTTAGAGATGCCCCGTCTCTCTTCTTCCTTCACTTGCAGAAGAGGTGTGCTCCAGCCAGGAGACAGCAGCCCCAGCTTGCCTTGGGCCCTGTGCTAAGTGACTCATCTTAGCCCAATGCTGCGTCTGACAAGTCTTCCGGCCCCAAAAGCCATCTCCTGAAGAGCTGCCCTTGCTGTCAACAAGCAGCTTGCATGCCCAAGCAGGGCAAAAGCAGGGTGCCTGGCCTGCCTCCTCCCGCATTCAGAATCTGTGTATCTGGCAGGTGAGAGAGAACAGACAGCACTGAAGTCTCTTAGAGATTTGGCGTTGTGGCTGCCACCATCTGAGCTGCATCCCTCCGTTAATTAGGCAAAGCCGAATCTCTGCTCCCCCTCCCCCCTTGGCCTGCTGGAAGGAGCAGATGGCTTCACCCAGTTCCATGGTCTGCTCCTGGTGGATGCGTGCATAGACCTGCTACATGGAGGGTGCTTTTGGCACTCCTTGCGTTCCCCCGCCCCCTGTGCTGGGTGGCTGGCAAAGCTCTGAAACGAGGAAGGCATCTCTCCTCGTCCCTTCAGCTGTGCGTGCTTAAGCCTCTTCCACCTTCCCTCTCCATCTTTTCTTGACCCAGTTACCTACTAGCCTCCTCAGAGAGGCAGCGGTAGTTATCCCTGCACAGTTATCCACTCGGAGAAAGCTACGTTACAGTTCCGGCATGAACCCAAGGGGCTCTGTGGGGCTTTGGTAAAGAGACGGGGTGGGGCTCCCTGCAAAAAGGCAGCTCAACCGAGGGAAAGAGTGGAGCTCACCTTCCCCAGACTCACCTTTGCCCATGTGTGCCCGGGGCTGCCGTGCATCTGCGATTTTGGCTGGCTGGTGCAAGGGAGCCTTGAATTGTGAGCTGCTTTGGGCGTGCCTCCGTGACAAGGACAAAAGGGATATCTGGGCTGCATTTGAGGAGAAAAACCTTCGTATGTATGATCTGGGGGTGTGTCTGCCTGGGCTAGAGGCTTGCAGGCTATGGCTTAAAATTATAGTCTCTTGACATCAGTCATCCTTGTGCACGAAGGCAGTGCTGATTTCCCTTGGAGAATAAACCGCGTTCCTTTAAATTTACATCAACTGGAACTGCCATGGCTAGCCAGCTTAATGGAAGTGTAGTAATTGCCATTGTAGGTTCCATTTATAGATCGGGCTTCTCGGACTAAATTTAATTACTACAGCTGAATCAGGTAAGCGCAGAGCCTCCGTGGACCCCCAGTGGAGGCGACCTGTTCCTTAAAGCAGCCACCCTCCCAGCGCTTTATGTTTCAATTTACATCAAATAGTTGTGTGTGTGTGCGCGCGCGCGCATGTTGCGTTAATTGAAAACTGGCTGTTTCATGAGGTCAGTGCAACTTCCAGGTCCTTCAGTTTCAGAGGGATTCCACTGTGGCCCGATGAACAGTTGAGTGTGAGCCACAATGGGCTTACGAGAAGGTAGTGGTTTGGTGTCTGTGGCATTGTGGCCTGCCCCGTAGTTTGACCAAATGTAGAGTTCCATCCCATCAGATAAAGTCCCTGGGGCAACCTGTATGTAGGGGATAAATCATGGAGGTAGATTGAGAGGTATTCCCATGTAGAACTGGGCCAGGATTGGGTGCTCCCGCTCTGCGAAGAGTTGAGTTTCAGTGGCTTTCCAGTCAGTGTGTGCATCCCCGTGGCAGCTAATGCGAAGAGAAACTCCAGTTGGGTTGGAAGGATTGGGGCCTCACAGATGGTGGAGAGAGAAAGAGAATGTGCGAGTCTCCTCTTGTACAGCAAGCTAGCTGGCAGGACTGAATCCCTCTCCGAGTCTCCGCAGATGGGGCTCGCGGGTGGAGGCCAAATCCTGCACAGGCTGGTCCTCAACTTGGACAGGTTTCCTGTGGGAAGGGTGAAGCTCTTTGGGTTGGTCTTCTGTGGAGCAACGTTTCCATGGCCTCTTCTCAGGACCCTTTTGACTGCATATGTCAAGCAAGACAAGCAGAAGGAAAGGAGGCATCTTGGGGCCCTCCCAACGCAACGTGGCAAAGCCAGAGTGTGTAGAGCACGGTCTTCTTTGCATTTCCTGCGGAGCACCTGGGTCCATTCGTCAATCTGAAGATGTCAGGATGTGGCTGCTTTTAAAGGCCAGATTATTCAAATGGGACCAATGAATATTTTATATCTTCTACTTAAGTTAATTATTTAAGCAGAGGTTCTTGAACAGCAGAGATTGGCGATTGCAGAGCGAGGATTTGCTACTATGGAATTCTTTGGTTTCTCCTCTTCGAGCTTCTACTTGGTTTCATGGTAAAGATTGAGCCAGCTGTTCATAGGTGGCCGGGAATTACTGCTCATAGGCCCAGAGAGCATCAGGATCTTACCTTTTGTGCTTCCTCTCCTCCTTGGATGGGGAAGGGGAAAATGGATGCCTAAATATGGAGGGTTCTCCATTTAAAAGAGAGAGAGCGAGAGAGAGAGAGAGAGAGAGCAGGCTAGTGTGTGCTGCTGTCCTTCGCTTGCACAGGGCAGCAAGGAAATGAACAAATGGATGAGCAGTAAAGTGTGTATTGCAAACCTTTGTCATGACCTGCTTGCCTGCTGAGGGAAAACATCCTGTAAGAGGTAGAAAGGAGGGAGGGTCAGCAACATCTGAGCAGACCGCTGTTCCAGCCTGGGTTTCGTTCCATCTCTCTCCCCTGCCCTCTTCCTTTCCTCAACCTGATTTGCATTTTCAGAAAAGAAATTGGAGTGTCTTTGCTCCAAAGCTGGAGCACTCGGGGAGGGGGGGATTAGAGCAAACACTATCCAGTCCCCTGACAGCCAGTTGAAACACTCTTTGCAAAATGGATGTGAGTGTATTTTAATATGGTAATTAATTGAGGAGTCCCGCTTGAGGTCCCACTGCCCTGAGAAGGTGCCCCTTGCCTCGGAAGAGATGCCCAGGGGAGCAGCTTGGCTAAGAGGGATTCAGCTGTAATTTAAAGGATGTATACCAGGAGGTAATTACTTATGCCAGGCAGGTCAGGAGAATTAGTATTGACAGGGGCAGCTGTGCTGGGTTGGTTGTCTGCTGAGAGGCCCTGGGCCTCCAGCTGCGCGCTGAAGCCGGACAAAGCCACCCGGATTTCATTTTGCTTTAGGTCTGGAGCAGGTGGATTCTCAAAGGTTCAAGCTTTGACCCGGCATCCCCAGGAGCAGGGGACTCCGGCCATGGGGAGGAGAGCTTGCATGAGCCAGCCCCGTGGGTTCCTTGCCTGTTCCTCCTTCGGTCTGTTCCGAGGTTATAGGAATTGGCTCAGCATTTATGCAGCTTTGGAGCTGCCTTCCTGGGTCAACCAAGGTGGGCCCCTCTGATTGAGCACTCCTCACTGGCCAGATACCTCTGGAGGATCCCAAGTAGGGCATGAAGGGGGAGCTCAGGGATTGTATTCCTAGCATCTGCCCCTCAAGGATGTTCTGACTGCCTCTTCGAGCATGGCTGCCTTGCCCACTGGCTATGGCTGGTCCTGCCCTCCTGCCACTGGCAGATCAAGCGGGGAACTTGGCCGTTGCCTGCTGCTCATCGTATGCTCAGGTAAGAATAACACTGGGCCTGAGGTCAGACTCCAGCAGCAGTAGCAGCTTCCTCTCCATGTGGGCTTGGCTGCATTTGCAGCTTTGTCTCCAACTGCTGCCGCCTTGGATGAGCTTCTTCTGCTTGAAGTCTTGCCTCTCTCCTGGATCTGGAGTTAGGCCTGGAGAAGGTGTGGTGGACAGGCTGCTTTCTCAGCAGAGGCAGCTGTGCCACTCGGAAGCATGTCCTGCAGACTGATAGGTCTACGGGGAGCTGACGCCTGTGTGTTTGCCGGCTGGTTAGATGCCGGCATTTGTTTTTCATCATCACATCCATCATCATTAGCTTTGGGCATTTCTCACCATATGAGGAACGAAGTGGACGCTGGGAAAGTGTTTCCCACGGAATTGGCCCCCAACTACAGAAGGATCCGTCTGTTGCTGTTACGGCAATGCCAGGAAAGCCCCATTGGGGAGACAGTGGGATTTTTTAGCCACGGTCGGTGAAATCACAGCAGGGCTTGTGGCAACAGGAGGCCCTGCTGGGGTGAAGGGAACCCAGCCTACCCTCCAGGGATGCCTCTCCTGTCTCCAGAGCGCTCAACAAATAAGGCACGTGGCTTAGGAAAGAGGAGCGCAACCAGGAAGAGCCGGACAAAGTCCTGGTTGTTGTTTTGAAATCCCGGGCACGAGGCTGTCTTCCTGGGATGTTCCTGCTGCCACGTGTTCGGAGAGTTTTGAAGGTGGCTCTGGACAGAACTGGCTGCTTCTTTTGCATCCAGCCCCTTCTTCGTGATGCTCTGAGAGCATCATGTTCAGTCAAGTGATCTGCTTCGCCCGATTTCATGCACGGCCGTCTCGCCATTTGAAGCTCGCTGACTGGTGAAGTGGGGTTAAAATGGAGGAACAGCAACGCGGGCTGTTCCTTCTGGATTGTGGATCTGAGCACAGACGAGGTCATGGCTGAAGCACTTGTGCTTGAAATGTAAAGGGGCCGCGTGTCTCTCCCCCCCACCCCCACTCATCGCTTGGTTTACCCTGGCTGTTTGTGAAGACAGAACTGAGCATCAGAGAAGGGAGGACAAAGGGGTGTATCCCTCATTGCAACCTGAACTGTAGGACACCACGGTATGGAGGGTTAGCTTAAGTGCAAGATCAGCTCTTTGGGTGCTGCAGTGAAGCTCAACCAATCCCTCCATCTCCCCAATGGAGCATTACCCTGGGAGTCCATCCTGCTAACTAAACCAGTCCCACGGTTTGTCTGTGGGCTGCCTCTCCGCCTGATGTGAAAGGATTGCAGCCTTGCTCCAGGTGCAGCCTCAGGGCGATCTTTGCGGGGGGGGGGGGAATCAGAAGAAGGAGAAGGCCCTGTGGGAGCAGAGGACAGTGGCTGTGTGATCCTCACATTGATTCGGCTTGACATGTGCCCATCATGTCTCAAGAGAGCACATGGCACACGAACCATCCCTAAGTGCTGTGCAAGCTTTTTATGTGTCTCGATTGCGGAGGGTGCTCCTGGCCTAGCAAAACGGTCTAGACTTGTCCTGGGGATGCTCTTGTGCCCTCCCCCCGCCGCTTCACCTACATGGGCCAACTTGATGTGGTTCCCATGGGCAGCAGCATCCTCCCTGTAACAAACAGGCTTGGGTTGAATTCAGCCAGAACCTGGGGACACTTTTTCTGTGCCAGGAAGAGCTGTGAACATGTATCTGGTTCAGGACTCTGATCCTGCAGCTCCTTCTGGGTTCTATCACAACCCTTGTTTATTTGCACTCCACTCTTACATCCTGATGCATCCTTGCCTGTGACCTTCGCTCGGCCAGCTGCGCCACCCTCTGCTGCCCACAGGTCTCCTGTTCCAGCCATGCTCTTTCTCCCTTGTGCTCTTTAAGCCTGGAACTGCCTCCCAGAATGCTGTGGTGCCCTCCCTCCAAACTCACTTTTCCCATGAAGTCTTGGGCACAACTCCTTAATGCCCATACCTTTCTAAAACTAAGCCAATGTCGGTGTAACGTACCCTTGAGTTATTGGCAGCCGAGTCCCTCTGAGCTATGGACAGGGAAAGTGGAGGAGCAGGGGACGGCTTCTTTCCACACCCATCTTTTCAGCAGCAGCAGATGGCAGGGTAGCCCACTTCTCTTCTCCGCCTGGGACGAGCTGTCAGTTTATGATCCATCTCAAGGACATTCTGGAAGTCGGGCTGGAGAGGACAGCAGGGTCCTATATGGTGTCTGGAGGAGAACAGAAGCACACTGTGCTGCTACCCAAGAGACCCTCCCCGGTGGGATTTCTTGGGGGTCTCCCCACACAGGAGGTCGGTTCTATTGGAGGGGCTGTGTGTTTGAGGCTGAGACTGAATGAGTTCTGCTCCCCCTTTGGAGTTGGCCACAGCATTGGACATCACACACATAGAATCATAGAATCATAGAATAGCAGAGTTGGAAGGGGCCTACAAGGCCATCGAGTCCAACCCCCTGCTCAATGCAGGAATCCACCCTAAAGCATCCCGGACAGATGCTTGTCCAGCTGCCTCTTGAAGGCCTCTAGTGTGGGAGAGGCCACAACCTCCCTAGGTAACTGATTCCATTGTCACACTGTTCTAACAATCAGGAAGTTTTTCTTGATGTCCAGCTGGAATCTGGCTTCCTGTGACTTGAGCCCGTTATTCCATGTCCTGCACTCTGGGAGGATCGAGAAGAGATCCTGGCCCTCCTCTGTGTGACAACCTTTCAAGTATTTGAAGAGTGCTATCATGTCTCCCCTCAGCCTTCTCTTCTCCATGCTAAACAGGCCCAGTTCTTTCAGTCTCTCTTCATAGGGCTTTGCTTCCAGACCCCTGATCATCCTGGTTGCCCTCCTCTGAACACGCTCCAGCTTGTCTGCGTCCTTCTTGAATTGTGGAGCCCAGAACTTGACGCAATACTGATGTTGTCAAGGACCTCTGGGTCTCTACGCATGCTTGTCTCGAAAGAGCTCCCAGCTGCCCTTCCAACGAGGCTCCCGACTGGAGCCGTGGAGGCGCATGGATCTCAGGGGAGTCCCCTGGGGCTGTGAGCTGGGGCGAACGCCGGACAGTAGCACCTACCCAGTGAGAGTGGCCCGCCGCAGGACGGGTCAAGGGGCGATTTGAGTGGACGGGGTGGGGGGGGAGCTCCTTTGCAGGCTCCCGTGCTAGCCCGGCCTCCGAGAGCCGAGCGGGCAGGCCGCTAAAGCGAAGCAGATGTTCTACGAGGAGGGAATCTGCGCAGGATCAGCCAAGCTGATGTTTCTTGACCTCTTCGGAGCAGTTCAATAAAAACAAGCAGTTGCCATAGCAACTACCACATTACTTGGTGCTTCAGAGATTTGCGATAAAGGAGAAGCGCGGAGTGAAAGCAGCACATGGCGAGGGCGTTCCTCTGCTTTGTGTTCCAGACTCCGGAGTCCATAAAGACTCTGCAAGCGCATGCAGTGGGGAGACCCGACCCTCCCCTTCCACTCCCTGCTTGTCCCTGCAGCTTCCAGCATCTGGAGGGAGCCATCAGCCGAGAGCCAGTTTGTACTGTGTCTAGGGGGATGTCCACCCAGCTTTTCCGGGTCCTTCCCTCCCGCCTCTGGTGTGTTTCCCACTTCCCATCCTTCAGGCTCCGGCTTCTTTTTGTGCAGCCACTTTTTGGCGGAGAGATGTGGGCGCTTTGGCCGTCTTCTCCCATGGAAGTGCGACCGAGGGTTGCCTCCCCACGTGCCCAGGTCTTAAGATGGTTGTAATCTTTGCAAACTGCCCAAAGAGCTTCAGCTACTGGGTGGTATAGAAACGTAAGAAATGAAATACTAGAAGTCTTCCAAAAGTGGGGTTGAGCAGCAAAACAGGAGGAGCATCCTGAAAAACCGGGATCTAGGTATGATGGGGGACCAATTCTAGACCTCCTTCGCCATGTACCTTGAGAGAAACCACAGACCGCCACTTCTCTGCCTTCATTCTGCCTTCTGAGAGTTTTCCGTCCTTCGTAGCTTTACACCGTGTCATGAGCTCTTTCTGCCTTGAGAAGATACCGACCCATGTGGAGTCCTAGGCAAGACTGCTCAAGCCCCTTCCCCCTGCCCCCCTCTTGTTATCTCCTCTCCTTCTGACGCAGGATCCTTCCCGAGGCTGCTCTGAGAACTGTTTCTGTTCCCTTCCAGCTCACGTTCCCCTCGCTGGCTTGTGTAAATCGCTGCGGTTGGGCTTTCCAAAGTCTTCTCCGTAGGTTGGACGGGTGGCATTAGCACCTCTAAGGTCAGGCTGAAGCCTCTCGCTTTGTGAGGCTCCCATTTTGCAGCTGCTGCATGTCCCCCAGGAAGCGTGTCAGCCGTTGTGCATCCTCTTTCTTCAGCTGGCATCGTTGTCCCTGAAATGGCTGCTTCCAAGTCGGAGTAGGCTGGGCAACCCTCTGTTGCTCAGCTAGCTTTTTGGAGGAGCTGTGCAGCCCTTCAATGGTTCTTGTCTCAGAGACCGTAAGAAGCAGGATCAAGAGGTGGCTTTCGGCTGATCCTGAGCTTACGCTTGAGCTAGGGCGTTGGATTAAGTTCCTGGAGGAGAAGGCTACCCATGGCTACTAGCCCTGATGGTTACGTGCTACCTCCAGTGTTCAAGGCAGTAAGCCTGTGTGCACCAGTTGCTGGGGAACATGGGTGGGAGGGTGCTGTTGCACCATGTCCTGCTTTGTCGGTCCCTGGTCGATGGCTGTTTGGCCACCGTGTGAACAGAGTGCTGGACTAGATGGACCCTTGGTCTGGTCCAGCATGGCACGTCTTATGTTCTCAGGAGAGGAGAGCCTGATGCCGTTGGGATCTTTTGGAGCTCTTCCTTGCCCTGTTCAGAGGTGAACAGCTCCTGTGTTGAGGCTCAGGGAGGCTTGCCTGCATGTGAATGACAAGCCCACACCCTCTGGTTGGTTGGCTGGTTGGTTGGTTGCAGAAGTGAAGGTGCCCCAAGGAGGGAGGGGCAGGCGTCAATGTTCAAGCCTTTGCAAACCAGGCTGGGTCGACCCCAGCAAGTTGTCCTGGCTCCGACGATTGTGCGCTTGGTTGTGCAGTTTGCCAGCAGGACGCCTCCCTGTGCCAGGGACATTTGCTGCGGGAGCCTCAAGGCCGCAAGGCTGTCTTGGGTGGTTTCCACGGCAGGCCCTTGGCCAGCTGGGGCTCAGCAGGCTGGAAGGCAACCCTCTGGCGTGACTGGAATATTGTAGACCGCAGCTATTCTTAGGGCTGGAAGAAATATTTAATCACTCCTTGCAACGAGGCACCCAAGAAGAAAGCTGTTAATTAGAGAAAAATGTGTGATGCAGCCAGACGTCCTTTCTCTAAAGCAGCGCCCTTTGTTTTTCCTTCACTGCTGGATTTGCTTTCAGAATTTAGGATGCTGGCTCATTTGTAAAAGGACAGACAGGGTGGCTCTTTTCGGATGCAAGAATAGGCAGACAGAGGCAGTCGTCCTCCCACTGGTTGTTGATCCTCTGAATTTTGCTTTCAGTCGAAATGATGCTACAGAAGATTTTCATTTTGAGATGAAAAGCTACCTGGTCTGGCGACCCTGACTATGCCTAGTGTCAAGGCAGCCATGAGGGCAGACTTCAAGTGTGCTGTTGCCACACACACACGCAAACACCACTTGCAGGAGAACCCTCTGGAGTGTTGTGCCGCAGGAGGTGGCTGTGTGATGCTCAAGAAAGGCTCTTTTTCTAAACTCTTGGGTGCTAAGAGCCAGCATTTGGCCTGTTCTGGCTCATTGGCCCTTGCTGTCTGCTCTGAGATACCCTACCACCCATCCCGGTCTTGCGAGCTAATTTCAGGGCCTTCGGTGGAGAGACCAGTTGGATCAACTGGGTAGCCACCTGCCACAGGTGCTAGAGTGATGGGTTTCCTGCATCTCCAGGAGGGCTGGATGAGATGACCTCGGAGGTCCCTCCCAGCTCACTGCAGCTCAGGGGTCTCGAGGCAGCCATGGTGAGCAATGCCCAGGTGTAGTTTGGACCAGGAATGTCTCTGCTGATGGCGAGCAGGGAATGCAAGGCGTTGGTTGCCTGGAGAAGGCTCCGCTGAGCTCCGAGAGGCCTCGGGAGATTGTCGGAAAGCCTGCTTGCAACACGTCCTTCCTCTCTGCATGTTCCCAGATCTCCGCACTCTGCTTGTGGGTCATTACAACAGTTAAGATGGGTGGTGGGATACCTTGTGCGGCCACCTTTCCCTCATGATACACAGCAAGTGGGTCAGGAGTGGGGTTTTGTGTGTGTTGGGGGGAGTCGGCTGGTGTACATGAGCCACTGCTCTGGAGCATCAAAATACTGAGCCAGCTCTGGCCTAGCAGTTGGGCCGCATGAGTTCTCCTCCCGCCCTGGCTCCTGTGCTTCAGATTCTGCATGCTGAAAGCTGGCTTTCCAGGTCCTGAGCGCCGTGATCCTCTTGTTTCTTCCACTCCAAACTCTAATGGTCCTTCTTGGTGAGAAGCTGCTTTTGTACGGCAGCCCTTCTACAGTTACCTTCATGCTCGCTTGCAAACGGGCCAGCAGTTCGGCATGCAAATGAGTCGCCCTCTGCGAGTGCTGCTTTATGACAAAATTACAGGGTGAATGCTAATAAGAGGGCCTTGGGCTGGGAATACGCCACATCACCTTCCTGCTCCGAGCAATCCCACAGGGACCACCGACAGCAACATAAGCCTCTGCTTTACAATCACTTTCCAGCCGCAACTTTACCCAGCTTCCATCTGGATTAACCCTGTAATCAGGTCACCTTTTTGCAGCCAATTAAGCGGCTGTCGAAAAGAAGGAAGGAGTTTCCTCTGGCTGAGGCGGCTGCTTTGAGGGCTGGTGGAGGACACACACAGCTGACGGGAGAAGCCAAGCATATGCCCTCAGGGAAAGGATGCGTTTGCTCCTTTCTCTTCCTTGGGATCAATCCAGCAAAGGAGAAGTGGATAGAGGGAACTCTCTGGACAAAGGCACAAGCACGGCCTCTTTGTCCAGCTTCTGCAGATTCTGGGGCTGGCTCTTTGGGGGGTGGGGGGCCATGGAGGAGGGAACCTTCGTCCCTGTCCTCAAAGCCATGTGCCTTCTGGGCTGCTTGCAGAGGCCTCGGATAGAATCCTGGCATCTCTGGCGAAAGGCTCTCAGGTAGAAAAGCTGAGCACCTTGGGCAGCTGCGGCCTGTTCTGGGCTAGGTGGAGCACTCTAGGTAGCATCTTTGGTGAATGCCAAGGCATTCTCCGCATGGAGGCAAGTGAGTCGCACTGATTCGGAGTGTCACAGACCTGCCCCTCACACCCCCTATTTTGGTATTCTTCCCCCCCCCCCCGTTTTGTGTGTCATAGGGTGCTTAGGTGGCCCTCAGTCCACCACAGTCAGGATTATATTTTTATTTTTAATGATTTTAATCTCACAGGTATCTCTATTAGGCAGGCTTCCAGCAAGAGCCCTCGTTATACAAAGAGACAAGAAAGAAACCTGCACAGTTGGTTATTTATTTATTTATTTATTTATTTATTACATTTTTATACCGCCCAATAGCCGAAGCTCTCTGGGCGGTTCACAAAAATTAAAATCATCATAAAACAACCAACAAGTTAAAAATACAAATACAAAATACAATATAAAAAGCACAACCAGGATAAAACCACGCAGCAAAATTGATATAAGGTTAAAATACAGAGTTAAAACAGTAAAATTTAAATTTAAGTTAAAATTAAGTGTTAAAATACTGAGTGAATAAAAAGGTCTTCAGCTGGCGACGAAAGGAGTACAGTGTAGGCGCCAGGCGGACCTCTCTGGGGAGCTCATTCCACAACCGGGGTGCCACAGCGGAGAAAGCCCTCCTCCTAGTAGCCACCTGCCTCACTTCCTTTGGCAGGGGCTCACGGAGAAGGGCCCCTGTAGATGATCTTAAGGTCCGGGTAGGTACATATGGGAGGAGGCGTTCCTTCAAATAACCTGGCCCCAAACCGTTTAGGGCTTTAAATGTCAATACCAGCACTTTGAATCGGTTAATGAGTGCTGCGTTCTTCCACAGTCTGACGGCAGGATGGCCTCACACTCCTTGCGTAGATCTGTGCAAAATATAAGCAGATTAACCAAGTGCTGTATGAAGCGAAGACCAGCATGTCAACAGTTTATTTATTTGTTACATTTATATACCGCCCCATAGCCAAAGCTCTCTGGGCGGTTTACAAAAGTTAAAAACAGTAAACATTAAAAGTATACCAAATTTAAAAACATAAAAGCAACAGTATAAAAACAGCAGCATCCATTTAAAAACAACAGTTCTGGGGTCCGTTAAAAAACAAACTTAGCGTTGTTAAATGCTGTTAAATGCCTGGGAGAAGAGAAAAGTCTCTTGACCTGGCGCCTAAAAGATAACAGTGTTGGTGCCAGGCGAGCCTCATCGGGAAGATCATTCCACAGTCAGGGGGCAACCACTGAAAAGGCCCTCTCCCTTGTTGCCGTCCTCCGAGCTTCCCTCAGAGTAGGCATTCGGAGAGGACTTTAGATGTTGAGCGCAGTGTACGGGTAGGTTCATGTCGGGAGAGGCATTCCATCAGGTATTGTGGTCCCAAGCCATGTAGAGCTTTATAGGTTAAAACCATGACCTTGAATTGGGCTCGGAAACATGTAGGCAGCCAATGCAAATGGGCCAGAATTGGTGTTGTATGTTGGAATCTCCTTGTTCCAGTTATCAATCTGGCCGCTGCATTTTGCACAAGCTGCAGCTTCCGAACCGTCTTCAAAGGCTGCCCCATGTAGACTGCATTGCAGTAATCTAATTTGGAGCATGACTACCATACAAATCTTGTTCTCGGAGCCCCTCTTGGGCTGCAAGCTTTCTCACCCACATCCTTTCACCTCCACTCTCTCTACCTCCTGTGCAGCGACACCTGATGTTCCTTCCTCTCCTGGCCTGTTAAGGGAAGGCGCTCTTGCCTGTGTTGGGGAGAACACCCCGGGTACATGCAATTTACCGGCAAGTTGCCACTGATGTCTGCACGAGGCGAGACCCTCTACTTCTCTGGCAAGCTGGCCTACTAGTCTGGCCGTTGTATGTGGCAGCTTTCTTTGCACCCACGTTCATCCTATGTGTGATGTGGATGATGTCTTGGCTCATGCGCGTCCTGCTTGTTCTCAGTGCCCTGTGAAATATCCGGGAAAAGGTGGAGGGTGATTGTGGCTGCCTCCGTAGCTCTGGTGGGTACCTTTGCATCTGGCCATGCGAGAGACGGCGGTTGCCTTGTCAGTTTTGAGACACAGATGTTTAGCTACAGCAGCTCGTGGACCAGTTTCCTGTTCTTTAGACCCTTAGGGTGCTTCTAGATGAGGCTTGTATTGGGTCACTGCCCTGCCTCGTTTGCAGAATTTTCCTGGAGGAGAAGGCTAGCAATGGCTACTAGTCCCAATGGTTATGTGCTACCTCCAGTGTCCGAGGCAGTAAGCCTGTGTGCACCAGTTGCTGGAGAACATGGGTGGGAGGATGCTGTTGCACCCATGTCCTGCTTGTTCATCCCTGGTCGATGACAGCTGGTCGGCCAGAGTGCTGGACTAGATGGACCCTTGGTCTGATCCAGCTTGGCACTTCTTACATTCTTATGCAGGGAGTCTGGACGTCAACGTCACCTTCCATTTGTAACCCTCCCATCTTTTCCTCACCGCTTGTTCTGTCTTTTCCATACACACACAACATCAATTAAGAAGGAAACAGTGGAATAGCTGCACCATATCTTTTCGTTGGTAGCACAAGTGAAGCGCCATGTGACTGGCAGAGTGCAGGCGGATAATTCTCTGGTTTGGAAGTCTTTGCCCCTAGGAAAATGGCAACGGCTCCGTCTGTGTGGGGGGCAGAACCGAGAGGGCAGCAGTGACATGCCGAGAGCTGGTTACGGTGGAGAGGAGTCCATGGTTGTGCTTCATGCCGAGGGGTGCCGGGTATTCAACGCCCTGAGCAGGAGCCTCAGATGGCTTGGCTTCCATTCCTGTTAGCAGCTGCCGGGGTTCTGCTCTTCCCTTTGGCCTGCCAACTGTATCTGTTAATTGGGGCTCTCTGCTTAAGGCCCAACATTTGCTGTTCTTGTGGCTTTTCCTCTTGGTAACACATGGAGATCTGGTTGAGTGCCAGGAAAGGGGGAACTGTGAAGGCTCAAGGGGTTGTATCCAATGTTAGTCCTACTTGGAGTAGACCCATTCAGATAAATCAGGTCAATATCTCTTGGTTGGATGGCGGGTGGGGTGGGACAGCCATTCTCAAACGGAGCTGAGACCTCTCTCTCCATTCCATGCCAAGAATTGTTCTTTCTCCTTATTTTGGATGGCCTTCACCAGGGATGGAAACAATGGGTTTTTTCTCACTTGGGAGCCATTTCCATTTCTTGGTACAATGTGGGTGGGGAGAAAAGGAGAGGACCATGAAACATCCTTGAGTTCTTTGACCTGAGGATCATTTTGGAAGCACTGGTTCGCAGACGTCCACTTAGAGCTTTCAGAGCTATTTATATTGGGATGAAGGAGCTCCCTTCCAGAAAGGAAAGCTATCTCTATGGAGGGGAAGAAGGGGGTGGAGTCTTACTAGGCACATGCTGCCCACCCCACCCCTGGCCGGTATGGACCTTACTGGGAGTGGAGTTAAGGCTGCCTGTTTGATGTCCTCTGCTTCAGTTGTGACGCTGGAGGTGGTTAGGGCCTGGTTCATGTGTAATGACAACCCAAAATATGGGTTGTCATTTTATGTAAACCCTGCGCTATGGTTTAACTATGGGTTGTTAACCACGAACAATCCAGGAAGAAAACCCATTGTTTTTTGTTGGGTTGTGAACTCTGGGTTGTTCGTAGTTAACAACCCATAAGCCATAGAGCAAGGTTCACACGTAAAGACACCCCACAATTCAGCAGCAACCTATATTCAACGATAACCGATATGCAGCTTGTACTCGGAATGATCGTTTCATGCAAACCAGGTCTATTTATAGAGTTGTGGCTGGTAGGACATCTTTTGGGAAAACTCCATGATTAGTTGTCCTTTCCCCACCCCACCCCACCTGAGATTGTGGGTTTTCTCTTGGGCTGGGTTTGATGGACTGAGTTCCTTGCTTGCAGGGGCCTTTTCTCTGCTTGTCATGCACTGCGTGGGGTGTGTGTGAGTCCTTTTGCCCCCTCAAATCCACAAATTGGTAAGTGGATTGCAAGAAAGGCAAATGCTATTTTGGGCTGCATTAATAGAAGTAGAGCTTCCAAATCACGTGAGGTACTGGTTCCTCTCTATTTGGCCCTGGTTAGGCCTCATCTAGAGTATTGCGTCCAGTTCTGGGCTCCACAATTCAAGAAGGACGCAGACAAGCTGGAGCGTGTTCAGAGGAGGGCAACCAGGATGATCAGGGGTCTGGAAACAAAGCCCTATGAAGAGAGACTGAAAGAACTGGGCATGTTTAGCCTGGAGAAGAGAAGATTGAGGGGAGATATGATAGCACTCTTCAAATACTTGAAAGGTTGTCACACAGAGGAAGGTCAAGATCTCTTCTCGATCCTCCCAGAGTGCAGGACACGGAATAATGGACTCAAGTTAAAGGAAGCCAGATTCCAGCTGGACATCAGGAAAAACTTCCTGACTGTTAGAGCAGTACGACAATGGAACCAGTTACCTAGGGAGGTTGTGGCCTCTCCCACACTAGAGGCCTTCAAGAGGCAGCTGGCCAACCCTCTGTCAGGGATACTTTAGGGTGGATTCCTGCCTTGAGCAGGGGGTTGGACTCGTTGGCCTTGTAGGCCCCTTCCAACTCTGCTATTCTATGATTCCATGATTCTAAGTCGAGGGCTGTTAGTATTTGTTTCACCATGTTTTTCCCCCCGTTTACCCAATAACAAATGTTCTCTGGCCAGATTACAAACGGTTAAAAGAATAAAATGCAATGCGAATGGCCTTTGCGATTGGAGCCCCCCAGCCTGAGACCAGGAGTCCACTGACCTCCAGGCAAACGACCCTTTCTCAGGCACATGTGTCCCTCTCCCTGGTGCAGAGCTTAACCACCACACGCCATCACCGAAGGCCCTTGGTAGCTTTGTGGACTCCCACAAAGGCGTCTTGGCTTTTGAAGGCGGCGTGGCCTCTGCTCTTGGGTGGCGTAGCGCTCTCCAAGGCCCCTCCTCGGCCAGGTCGCTCTTCCTTCCCCACCTCCCCAGGGCAGCGTGCAAAGGCACGGCGTCCTCATGGAGGCAGCAGAGCCCTGGCTCTTTCATGGGTTCTCCCGCGAGTCAAATCCTCGCAGCCGTAATCTAATTGCTCTTGAGCTGGGTTTTCAGTACAGTGGCCTGTTTGGTTCAATAATAACACATTTATGGTAAAGGTTAATGAAATGAATTTTGCTTCCATCCAATTCATTAAAAATGGTTCTACAATCAACGCTTGCTAATGGAAAAGAGATTAAATATTCATGTCTATAAATTTCCCGTGTCATTTCTGATTTTTCTTAATCTCTGCCTCTGTGGACTAGCTCCTGAGCGAGCCTGAATGCCCTAATGAATCGCCACTTTGGATATTAATTGCAGATCTGTTCCACTTGGGTAGCAAAGGCTGTGCATGTGTGTTTGTCAGCCTTGCGTCTCTGGCATCCAGCCTTCAAAGATGACTGGAACGTGCTGCAGTCGCTCCTCCTATTCCTTTAGCGGTGAGAATCACCTTTGCTCACCTCTGCAGTCTGGGGGGAAATGTCCCAGCAGTGCTTCTGGTGGAGGCAAAAAGAGCTAGGCATTCCCATGCTGAGTTATAAGCAGGGACGTAGCTACGATGGCATTTGCCTTCATTTTTTGAAAAACTCTTCTGGACAGTTACCTCTGCTAGATAGCCTTGCTCAGGCTCCTGGGAGATACCTGGAAATAAGCAGACGGTCCAATCAAAAGTCCAGACCCCGCCCCTTACACCTTCTGATTGGCCAGTCTGTTTGAGCAGGGGTTTGGACTTAATGGCCTTATAGGCCCCTTCCAGCTCTACCATGCTGTGATTCTGTTTCCAGGTAGTTTGGCATCTCTGCTGGACCAAGCGGTATAGCCGCCTGCTGCTTCTGCTAGAATGCTTCCTGCATATTCAGCACGTGTTCCTTCAACCCTCCTGCTCTGCCTTCCTGCCAAGCCCTCTACTTCCTTGCAGCTTGCCCTCCACCATCTTCTGCCCATATCTAAGCTTGCTCTATGACATCTTCATCTGGTGTCACGGCTTTAGTAGACAGACATTTTTAGGCTTCTTTGACCTATCACTGTCCTGGGCCAGGTCATGATCCTGCAAAGCCCGTCTCCTGCAAGGATGTGTGCGACTTCCACACATGCCCTGCTGTTCCTGGGCTCCTTACTTCTTTCATCACCTGATGCAGCAGCCAAGAGGACTGCCACATCCGTGTGCTGCATTTTCACTTCTTTTAACTGCAAGCCGGCCTTCTGCGTATCCCTGTGTTGCAGATTCTGCTTTATGGATTCTCATGTATTAGTTCAGCACGTGCCTGGCTTTCTGAGTGAACTGCTATTGTCAAATGGCCTAATGGGCCAGCAAACCACTCTGTTTATCTCTTTCCCAAAGGATTGGCTGAGCCAAGCCGTTACACACCTGAGTATGAGTGACGTTGGAGCTTCCTAGCAGTACCCATCAAAGAAACTCTGACGCGATTCCGTCTTTTCCTCCTTTTGTGTGTGTGTGGGAAGGAAAGCGGTGGGAAACACGGGGAGGGTTTGCAAAGTTCCATGAATGGAGCAGGGTGATTTGTGTGATAAAAGACTCTCCTGGAAGCACTCGTCGTCAGTAGCAGGAGCTGTAGAGGAGCCTGAAGAAGGAGGGATGGTGGGTTGGTCTCCCTGGCTGCGTGCACAGTGGTGCCCCTTTTGGACAGCCTGGCTGGGCTGTAGGACTGGAGAGAGGCGTTAGGATACACTGATCAAATGAGGGTGGAAGTTGCATGACTTAGAAGACTGCAGTGGCCGAGTGAGCCACTACCACAAGATGTGGTGATGGCCACCAATTTGGAGGGCTTTAAAAGGGGGCTGGATAAATTCCTGGAGGAGAAGGCAATCCATGGCTACTAGCCCTGATGGTTGTGTGCAATCTCCAGTATTCAAGGCCGTAAGCCTGTGTGCGTCAGTTGCTGGGGAACATGGGTGGGAGGGTGCTGTTGTACCATGCCCTGCTTTTGACCGATGGCTGGTTGGCCACTGTGTGAACAGAGCACTGGTCTGTTCCGGCATGGCATTTCTTACGTTCTGATTAGCCTGGAAGAGCAACAGCAGTGCTCTGTATTTAATTTGAGCTGGAACTCAGGAAGGGGGGGACGGTCTTGCAACAGGACCTGCTTTCAGTATTGGCACTTTGCTGCACAATCAAGAAGTAAAGTGCTTGAGCGTTTTCAAGCTTCAATGTGTGCATGATCTGCTATTAAGATATTCTACTTATGGGTGGCTCTCTGCGCTACTCAGTCACCGCAGTTTGGTTGTGTAAACTACAAACAAAATTGCAATTGACTTTCAGCACTGTTGGGAGTAGTGCGTTTTAGTTGTGTGTACATCCTGCTGTAGGCGTGGGGTAGTTGCTATGAGTGGGGGAAGTCATTTGAAGCTCAAGATCCTAAAACCCCTGATTCTCTTGACTTTATGGTGTTACAGGGCTATCCTTCGCTTTCATTTTAAAAACAACTCCTAACCAGAAAACATTTTAGTGATCATTACAAGATTACATATATTTTTAAATGACGATCAAATGGCACGCACTGCAAAGATTATAATGAGTGCTGAGTTGTGATCAGTTCAGTTCCCAGTATATCACGGCCTACGTAAAAGAAAAACCCTTTAAAAAGACAGAAGAACAGTGCTAAAAGCATCTACACCTGGGGAGATTGTACTCCTCGTCTGTTTTTATGAAATGTGGTCCTGAGGAAAGTTGGAAGAACTTAATGAAAAATACAGGTTGACAATGATTGGATGATGGTGTCGTGTGGATGCCCTGTAAAAAGTGAGCGAACCAAGCATGGCAATTCCACACTAAACGCCGAGTGTGGAAGAAGCCGCCGCCCCCTTCTTGGAAAAACGTTGGTTGGGCTTGTGTGAGGCTCCCACTGTTCTCTGCCTTCCGTTGCTGTCTGGCCAGTTCTGCTGATCTCTGCCTTGTTTCGTTGCAGGCCTACTTCCGACAGGGCGTTGCCCTCCAGTACCTTGGGCGCCATGCCGATGCTCTGGCAGCGTTTGCCTCTGGGTTGGCTCAAGATCCCAAGAGTCTGCAGCTCCTGGTGGGGATGGTGGAAGCCGCCATGAAGTCCCCAATGCGAGGTGAGCAGGCGTTCCTTGGCGTGGTGATGCATTGTGTTGAAGGTCCCAGGAGGCCGGGGCAGCCTGTTAGGTGAGTCGTAGAACCAGAATAGTAGAGTTGGGAGGGGCCTACACGGCCATCGAGTCCAACCTCCTGCTGAATGCAGGAATTCACCTTAAAGCCTACCTGACAGAGGGCTGCCTCTTGAAGGCCTCTAGTGTGGGAGAGACCACGACCTCCCTAGGTCATGGGTTCCATTGTCGTACTGCTCTAACAGTCAGGAAGTTTTTCCTGATGTCCAGCCGGAATCTGGCTTCCCGTCACTTGAGCCCATTATTCCGTGTCCTGATCTCTGGGATGATTGAGGAGAGATCCTGTCCCTCCTCTGTGTGATGACTTTTCAAGTCCTTAAAGAGTGCTGTCATGCCTCCTCTCAGTCGCTCGAAGGTCTACTGGTTTGGGTCCCCCTTGCTCCAGTGGAATGGGTGAGCAACGTTGACAAAGCTTTAGTGAGTTCTTCCAAGCAGGATTTGGGGGCTTTTCCCCACCTCTCTTCCGTGATAGCTAAACACCTGCTGAGCGGGTTCAGTGCACGTCCAGAGGAATGGGAAGCCTGCTTGACCAGCATGTAGCTTGGGGATGAGTCAGGGAGAAAGATAGAAGAACTGTCTTTACTACCATAAGATGTGTTGGTGGCCACCAACCGGGGTGGCTTTAAAAGAGGATTAGACAAATGCACAGAGGTTGGGGCTTCAATATCAGAGATGGGTTGATTCTCAATGCCAGTTGCTAGGGAACACGAGAGGGAGGGGCGCTGTTGCGCTCATGTCCTGTGCAAACAGAATGCAGGACTAGATAGACCTTGGGTCTGATCCAGCATGGCTCTGAGTATGTCCTCATGCCGGCTGCTTTCAGGGCTGGGTAGCTGTCCTGTCAGCTTGGTACTGCTCCTGTTGTGCAACTCTGCCCTGCCCCACAGGGCCCTGCATTTCCTGCCCCACTGAGGCACACCGGCTTCAAAGAATCTAGAGGCGGTGGTGTAGTGGTTACAGCATCTAAGACTGGGGAGATCCTGGTTCAAATTCCCACTCAGCCGTGAAGCTCTCCGGATGACCTTGGACCATTCACCATTTCTCAGCCTAACCTACCTCACAGGGTTCTTGTGAGGATAAAATGGAGGGGGGAGAATTAATTATGCTGCCCTGAATTCTTGGAAGGGAGGTGAGATATGAATAAATGGAGCAGAGTGGGGAACCTCCGACCCTCCAGGCGTTGTTGGACTGCTACTACTTCATTGGCCATGCAGGCTGGGGCTGATGGGAGTGGAGTCCAGCAGCATCCGGAGAGCCAGGGGCTGCTCATCCCTGAAAGAGAGGAGCCTGGATTTCTTCCGTGCATTCGAAGCACTTGGCCAACTCCTGACCGGCTTTCTTTCTCAAGAGCCAGTGTGGTGTAGTGGCTAGAGTGTTGGACTAGGAGTCAGGAGATCCGGGTTCTAGTCCCCACTTGGCCATGGAAACCCACTGGGTGACTTTGGGCCAGTCACAGACTCTCAGCCCAGCCTACCTTGCAGGGTTGTTGTTGTGAGGATAAAGTGGAGAGGAACAGGAGGATTATATACGCCGCCTTGGGTTCCTTGCAGGGGAAAAAGGCGGGATATAAATGCAAAAATAATTAAATAAGTTAAACTTTCTCTGTGGGGTAGGAAGGGGTTCTTGGAAGTCGTTATGTTTTTTTTTCTTGGCGATTTGTGGGGCGGGGGATGATTTCATTGGATTGAAATGTTCTCTTTAGCATTATATGCCACTTTGGTCAACGTAGTAGAAAAGCGGCTCAGAAATATTCCAAGTCTGTGAAGCTCCTCCGGAGATCCCGTGTGCTGTGAGGGGCTGGTTTCTCAAAAAAAACCTGGGAAGCCCTAGTGGATAAAGTCACCTCCTCTCCGCCCTGAAAGACCTGCCGCGAAGCCGTGGTGGGAAACGCTCCCAAGCCTTTCTCCCTCTTTCCTTCCCTCTCTCAGAGTCCCTGGAGCCCACATACCAGCAGCTGCAGAAGATGAAGCTGGACAAGAGCCCCTTCGTGGTGGTCTCCGTGGTTGGCCAGGAGCTGCTGACCGCTGGCCATCACGGTGCCTCGGTGGTGGTCCTGGAAGCTGCCTTGAAGATTGGCACCTGCAGCCTGAAGCTGAGGGGCTCCGTCTTCTCAGCCCTGAGCAGCGCCTACTGGTCCCTGGGCAACACCGAGAAAAGCACTGGCTACATGCAGCAGGACTTGGACGTGGCCAAGACGCTAGGTAGATTCACGAGCTGGCTCCGGGTTCAAGGAGGGAGGCACATCCAGCATCAAGGAAGCAGGCGGGGGCCACCGGGTGTGCTTTGTGGAGTCGAGGGGCTGGGAGGGGGAGGAGTCTTTGCTTCATCGCATGGTAGCGTATCCCTCCTCCACCCCACCCCACCCAGGCTGGCACCCAGCTCATCCTCATGTGATGAGGATCCCTCAGATTTCTGGAAGAGCTGAGCATGCAAGTCTAAGCTCTCTTTACCCTAAGAGGACCTGGGCTCCTTCTGGGCAGCTGGGCGAAAGCTCTGCTGGAGCAGGGAGGGAGGGAGGGAGGGAGGCGGCGCTGGAAGCCAGCCGAGCCAAGCAAAAGGGTTCAGGGTGAGCCAGGTGCAACAGCAGGCAAAGGCTGCCTTTGAGCTCATGGGGAGAAGAATGCTTGGCTCTGGTAGAAGAGAAAAAGCCCTCTGATGGGACTTGGTAGGGTACAGATGGAAGAGGAGCAGGAACAACTCACAGAGCACGGCTTGTTCGGCTGACTCGTGTGTTGCCTCGCTAAGAGAATGTCTTGCTTTGTGTGAATCTACCAAGGCAGCCCCAAGGGTCATTGCCATACATCCACACTCCCTCCTGCCCCCTCCACAGGAAGACCACCCCCTCCCCCAGCTGTGGCTCAGTCTGTGTCAGCTTGCCAGGGTGCAAGAAGAGAGAGAAGCAGGCCGGGGCTCACCATCCCTCCCAGCTTTGGGCCCCTGAAGCAAGGGTGAAGAGAGAGCCAGCAAGGAGAGGGGGCAGCGGTCCTTCCACTGAAGCCGAGAGAAGGGAGGGTGCCAGGCCAAGATCCCTGCTCTCCTCTCCTCCTCCTCCTCCAGGACGGCTCAACGGCAGAGCATGTTTGGCAGGAAGGAGGCCCCGGGTTCCCTCGTCAGCTCTCCAGGGCAGGAGTGGGGCGAGGGTGGACAGGCTGCAGCTTAACAGGCCGGCCGGCCGGCTGGCCGGCCTCCCCATGAGGGAGCCGCTGGCATGCCTTTTGGGAGCCCCCCCTGCTCACCCCCTGCACTTTGCTTGCTTGTCGTGCAGGTGACCAGATGGGTGAATGCCGAGCTCACGGCAATCTGGGCTCTGCATTCTTCTCCAAAGGAAATTACCGGGAGGCCTTGACGAACCACAGACATCAGCTGATGCTTGCCATGAAGCTCAAGGACAGAGAGGTAGGAGGTGTGTGTGTGTGTGTGTGTGTGTGTGTGTGTGTGTGTGTGTGTGTTCTGGGGCGGGGAGTCGTCGTCTCCTGAATCATGTTTGTGTCCACATCTTTGTCTTGGGATGAGTGTTTCTGTTGCCACCATTTTTCTCCATGGAGCAGGCAGGCAGGCAGGCAGGCAGTGGCATGGCACCACTCTTGGGAAGCTGGTGCCGCTCCCTTTGGGATGGGTGACATGAGCCAGGCCTCAAGGGCAAGAGTCCTCCCAAGGGTAAGCAAAGGCAGCCTGGCGCACGGCCGTGGATGGCTTCCGCCTTTCAGGGAGGCCTCTGTGTCGAATGAGAGCTAGCCAGGAGTCCCTCCCTAGTAGAAGTCAGGGGAGCAGCTGACCTTGTGGGCTGGGAAGGCGTCCTTCAGGCGGGGGAGACGGGGCGGACTGCTCACGGCTGACTCTCTGCGAGTGGGTGGAGAAGGGGGCAGGCAGGCAGGCAGGCTGCTCAGCAAGAGCGAATCAAGAGCGTGAGCATTTGGGTTTCCGGCCCGTTTGTGTTTCGGCTTCGTGCAAGCCGGTGGCGCTAGATTCCGCCCGATCGCAACGGTTCCCCCCCCCCCCATTTATGACCCATCTGGGCACGTAATTAACAGCTATGGACAACAAACGGCTACTTGGATTGTGAGAAAGCCGAGCCTCTTGGATTTCCTGTGGATGTAACCACAGGAAATTACTTTGGCGCTTTCTGATGACATCATCCTGACCGCAGGGCTTCCTCTGAATGCACAGCTGTTTTCCTTGGCCCCCTCCGACGACTTTTTTTGTAACACAGAGGTTATTATAAAGTTGCAACGGTGCTGATGTGAATCCGCCAGAAGGGGCTTGCTTTGTGCCGCTCTGGAATGAGGTCATGGCTTCACCCCCGGAGCAGCCGGGAGGAGGAAGGCGTGCTGCTTGAGCTTCAGCTGAGCTCTGGGCAGGGAGTCTTGGGTCTGGCAGGCTCAGCAAAATGGGGAACCAGATGGTGTTGGACTCCAGCCTCCATCAGCCCCAGCCAGCAGGTTCAGTAGTTGGGGCTGAAGGGAGTCTTTTAGGAAGACATTTTTCTCCCTCTCTCAAAATACTAGAACCCGGGGTCGTCCCATGAAGCTGATGGGTGGGAGATCCAGGACAGATAAAAGGAAGGACTTCTTCACACAGAGCAGAGTTAAACTATGGAACTCACTGCCACAAGATGTAGTGATGGACACCAATTTGGACGGCTTTCAAAGGGGGTTGGATAGATTCCTGGAGGAGAAGGCTATCAACAGCTACTAGCTCTGATGGTTGTGTGCTATCTCCAGTATTCGATGCAGTAAGCCTGTGTGCACCAGTTGCTGGGGAACATGGGCGGGAGGGTGCTGTTGCACCCAGGTCCTGCTTGTGGGTCCCTGGCCGACGGCTGGTCGGCCACTGTGCGAACAGAGTGCTGGACTAGATGGACCCTTGGTCTGATCCAGCATCAGGGCTCTTCTTATGTTCTTATGGAAGTTTGTGCAAATACATCTGGAGGGACCCCAGGTTGTCCACAGCGTTAGGTAAGGTGCCAAGAGAAGTCTGGGCCCTGCCAAGCGGAACCCTAACGGGGCCTTTGCACTGTGCACGGATTGAGAGGCCTTTCCACCCGTACCGGATGATGGGGACGGGGCAGCCGCCCGTGAGCCAAGGGGCTTGGGAGCTCCACTGGCCCTCGGCTTGCCAGAGGACAAGGTGGTGACGTCCCTCCCTGTGGCCTGGGGAGCGTATTTCATGGCCACAGGAATCCAGAGCAGGATGAAGGGAGCAGAACAGCAGCAGGATCTGGGGACGGGACAAGGAGGGCGGGGTGGGGTGTTCGGGCCCCATCGCTGCGCTGGAATGTTTGCCTTGCAACGGCTGCGGAGACCACAGAGGCTCCTCCACAACACAATTGCCGCTTCAGCTCTCAGGCCTTCGGCCGCCTTCGATTGCAGGCCTGCTTTTAAAAATAGCAAAGGGAGCGAGGCGGAATCACGGCCTGGCGCTCAGGGAGGGAGGGAGGGAGGGGGAGAGGGAGGGAGGGAAGGAGGGAGGGCCCGCCAGCCCCGTGGAGCGGAGAGGAGGGGCACTGGCAGCTGCAGGGCCGCCCCACCTCTCCTGGGCGCTTGCCGGCTGCCCTGGGCCTGGGCTGTCGAGGGACTGAGGGTACAGACTCCATGGTCGTCTTGGGCTGTGAGGGATGTGCCGAAGTCACATGCTCTTCGGATGGTTCTGGGCGGAGGGGTGTGTGTGTGGCAGCGAGCGAGGCTGCCTTTCCCCTCCTTCACGGATTGTTTCGTGGTAAGAAAAAGGATGGGAGCAGCAGCCAACGTGGGAGTAGAAGCTGATGCCGCCTGGACTGCCTGCAGTTGCCCCGTAAAAGCCACGCCCAGGGCATCCCCTTGCCCCAAAGCCCCCTTGGCTCCCCACGGAATCAAGATGGGTCTTGCCAGGCGAAAGAGCTTGGAGCCCCCCCCCTTCCCTCCTCCCCACCCCATTTCCTTATTCTGTCCTTCGTCCACAACATCCCCTTTCCTTTTGGGCAGAGGCATCTCAGCGGCAGCTCAACGTCCTGCCGTAGCTTTCGGATACAAAGAAGGCGGCAGAACCTCCTGCGGCGATCCTGAGCCGACGGCCCTCTCCTCTCTCCCCCCCCGCCCCCACCAGGCTGTTTCCTAGTCAGGTCTCGCGGCTGCGATGCTACAGAGAGCTGGGGAAGGTGGTGGTGGAAGGGGTCCAATGCAGACACGGCCGCCTTTGTGCCAAAAACAGAGCCGCCTGAATCCAGAAGGGAAGAGCAGCTTTGTTTGCTTCCTCTCAGCCCACTGTCTTCCCACTCAGGAGCCTGACTCTCTCCCCCCTTCATTGTCTTGCCATCATGTCGAACATTAATCATGGCGGAAGGCTGGGGAACGTGATAAATGGTGGCCTGAGTTTGGCAGCCCTCTAATTGCTGTGCTGCTGCTGCTGCTACAGAGGAAGCCCCCCCCCCCACACGCAGGCACATGGACCCCACTTGGGGTGACAGAGCCCCCTCCTTGCTCCTCGGGGTGGCTTTTGCTGGGGCAGGGCCCCACACAGCCTGCAGATCATCCTTGGTGCAAGAGAGTCCGCGCCCCCTCCGGAGCGCTCCGCTCTGCCGCTTTCTGGGCACGAGAGGCCGGCCGTTTATTCTCTTCCTCCTGGGTGGCTTTCCTGGAGAGCGGCGGCACGTCTCCTGTTTTGTCTTGCCAAACGCAGCCAGCCTGTCAGATAACATTCAGGGGACTTGCCGAGGTAGCTCTGTGCGGGGACCGCTGGCTGAGTTTACGACCGTCAGGTCTGAAGCAAGCAGGCCCTTTGCTGGGAAATGGCCCGGGAGAGTGTGTGTGTGTGTGTGTGTGTGTGTGTGTGTGTGTGTGTGTGTGTGTGTGTGTGTCTGCTGGCAGGGCAGTGTGTGTTTGGACAGTTGGAACTTGGCCTTCACATGGGCTGTGTTACAAGGAACTCCCTTTAGGACAAGTCCAGGGAGATCCCGCAAGGAATTCTGAGGCCTCCAGCGTTCCCATCTGTAAAAGGAGGTTTCTAGCCTTCATGAGTTGTGTAGACGTTGGGATGCATTTGCCGGAGGTCTAATACACACAGAGGACCGTTCCCCTGTGTGAAGTCCAGATAACTCCCTTGACCACTGCAGGAGATGTAAGTTAAGGCAGAGGATCCAGGCGTAGAGGGCAGCGGCGCTACCTCCGCCCAGGTTACTCTGCAGGCGCCTGGCATCAGAGCATTCTCCACGTCGGCCGTCTCGGAGGCACGATCAGCCTCGGCGTGTGCTTCTGAAGCGGCGTCATGTTGACATTCCAGTCCGGTGACAAAAGGGACTTGCCCAGAGACGCTTTGAAGTGAGGAGAGGAAAGATCAAAGAGGCAAATTGGATAATGAGTAGATTCCCCTGAAGGACCCATTAATTTAGCCCCACTGCTTTGTGAAAAGCGGGCGCTTCTAGCTGACCGACTCAGAACCATGGCTTGAGTCAGGAGCTGGCATAAACAAAACGTGTGTGTCAGACGTCGGTGGCTCCGGAGGGAGCTTGGTGTGGGGGGTGGGGGGCTTGAAGAAGGCGAAGCTGACCAAATGCTCTTGAGGGAGGAGCCCCAGTTGGGAGGCACAGGGGGGCAGAAGGCCCGGGGGGGGGTGACAACACATGGAGGCAGCCCTGCCTGCCTTCTCCCTTAGGGCCTCGGCAGTGGCCAAAGGCTATTAAGCTACGGCATAAGCTGATGCCAAAGGGACCAGGCAGCCTTGCAGGGCTTTCTGGTTCCAATAGTGCTGTTGTAACTGGAAGGTACTGTAAAGGAAGTCAGGATCCACCTGACAACCCTGCAAGGTAGGCTCCTGGACCAAACGTCCTGAGCTCCCCAGTTACCCACCTCCTTGCCCTGTCCACAACTGGGGACGAGCCAGATGTTCACGGGAATAAACCACAGACGCACATTTAGGGACCAAAGCAACTTTATTGCAATCACTAAAACTAACATGTAAGGCCTTGGTCGTAAAACAGCCCCTTAAAAAGTAGGAAGGGGAGAATAAGGAAAGGGGAGAAGGGAGAGGGAATGTGGACAAGGAAGAGTGAGGGAAGAAGTGAGGAAAAGCTCAAATACTTCGCCATTACCCCAAGAAGCATTCATCCGACCCCACACCCAGCCAAAATCCGGCCAGCCTTCTCCAGAATACCCACGCACGTTAAAACATAAAAAACCTTTCCACGGACCTGACCTTCCCACTTAACGTACGCACGCACCAGCAACGAAGATGAAGGAGCTTCATCATAAAGCTTTTTTATCCCTTTTTGGGACCCCCGGTCCCATGACCTGAGTAAACCAACCAGTGCCCTTCCTGAGCTACAGCCCACCCCGCTCCCATAGGGGCCAGGCCACCTCTTTTCCCCACAGCTAAATCCCATTAGTTTGTCCAACGCCCTGATAATATCCAGGTGCCGGTGGGAGTTGGACTGGCTCAAGACAAGAGTGACCTTGGCTGATGGCCACCAAAGAACGATAGACCATGGATCCTACCTAGGGGCAGATCTTACACCCTCATAGCAACAGCAAGTTAGAGGTACAGATTTGCACCCCTGTCCTTCACAGGTACAGCTTGAAAATCAGCCCCAGGGCAGGAGGCAGGTGTCCAAGGAGAGGCCTCTGCTTTTGGCTTCCTCCTGCCATTCCAGGCAGAAAAGATGTCCCTGAGAGGGTCTTAATCCTTGGGACTGGGATTAGGGCTGATTAAGTTTGTGCAGATCCTTTTCGAGGAGCCAGGAAAACAAGGTGCGGGGATAGAAATGCCTGGCGAAAGTCCGGGCGGGAGCCATTTGTCATGCGTAAAATATCGACGTTCCACCGGCGCGTCAAGAAGAATCCAGGCCACCGACTCGCTGCCTGGCAGGCGGTGGAAGGAGGATTTGGGTCCCTTGAAGCCCCTCCCCCCCCCAGATTCCCCCCTTCCTCTCTGCCAGGCCTGTGCACATTTTGCACGCTCCCCCGCGGCTCCGTTTCCCACCTTTGGCGTTCAAGTCACCACACCTGACGCGAAATATGCTTTTTCTTGCTTAAACGGATCAATTTTATTTCAAAGGCGAAGGACCCTGCGCTGGGCCGAGGTGCTGGGCGGCTGCTTTTTGTTCAGAACTTTAGCTTGGCTCTCGGAGCATCCGGCCATCCCCTGCACACCCTGCCCATAGAATCATAGAATCATGGAATAGCAGAGTTGGAAGGGGCCTACAAGGCTATCAAGTCCAACCCTCTGCTCAATGCAGGAATCCACCCTAAAGCATCCCGGACAGAGGGTTGTCCAGCTGCCTCTTGAAGGCCTCTAGTGTGGGAGAGCCCACCACCTCCCTAGGCAACTGGTTCCAGTTTGGGTCAGGTGCCCTGGCTCCCTCTGTTGCTCCCAAGGAATTGCTGGCTGCAAAAGCACTGGTGGGCCCATCCCATCCCATCCCATCCCATCCCATCCCATCCCATCCCATCCCATCCCATCCCATCACTTCACCTCTCAGAAGCTCTGCCTTGGTCGGGGGCATCAGGCCTGCCTTACACATCACCGCTATTTGGTGGAGCAGGTACCGTGATGGCCTTCCCCCCTCCCCCTCCCCGCCACGAGAAGATGGCCAGGTGGGCTCCCTCAGCCGCTTTTGGCAATCCCGGTGTGCAGAGCCAGGCGTCGCTTGAGTTGGGCCACCTCCCTTGGCAGGTGGATCTGCTGGGAGACCTTTTCCCTGCTCCAAACTGGCTTGTGTGGAACGGCCCCCTCCCGCGGGCAGGGCTCTTGCCCCGCCCCTTCCACTGTCCTGGGGGGCTCCCAGGTGCCCCTCTCGAGCGGGGATGGGAAGATGCGAGCAAAGGGCTAGGCTGAGAAAGAGCAGCCAGCCAAGGGTGTGTGTGTGTCTTGTCTGTCATTGTCAGGCTTCTGTGCTGAGCGTGTGAAATAATTACCGTGTGTTGCCACCTGCGGGGTCCCCAGGGCAGCAATCACCAGCCATTTATTTCCCCGTGCCGTTGTGTTTGCGATTAGATGGCAAAGATTTAATTGTCGCCCCTTCCCTGCTCATCTTAGGCGGCCTCCTGCAGGAATGTGGCTTTATCCTGGTTGTCAGAGTTAGATTCCTACAGAGCGGAGGGAAAGGGGCCTGGCGGTCCGCGGAAAGGGAAGAGCAGGAGAGGGGGACGCCGGAGGGCTGGGCCCCCGTCTCTCCCCTTGGAGCTGCTCCTCACCCCTGTGTGCAAGCCATTTCTCTACACAGAGGTGAAGTTCCTGCGGAATTGTGCAATTGAATACTCTGGTGTTTGACATTGTGCTTGTGACTCCTTGATTCCTGGGGCTGTTGTGTGGATCAGCAGCGGCACGGGGCCCTGGCTCGGGCAAGGAGGGCAGGGCCAGAGACTTTGGAACAGGAGGGCTGTAGCTAGGGGGTGGCTAGGACCCTGGACTGGTGGTCTGACTCCGTAGACAGCGGCTGTATGAGACAGAACCCACATGTGGGGAGCGTGCGTGCATGACCACGCTGGCAACTCCGTGGCTGCAGCGCCCCCAGCGCCCCAATTCTCTCCCCCCTCCCCAAGGAGTTCTGCTTGGGGGCGTCTCTGCCCAAGAGCACTGAGGCGCCCCCCCTTCTGCACTTGGTGTGGGTGTCACACATCACAACAGGTTGTTCTGGCCCCCGAGAGCTGTTTGCGTGCACTTGACAAGGAAAGCTGCCTGCTGCATTGCAGAGGGGCGGGGGGTGGGCAGCAGCCTTTGTCCCGTTCTGTCCCCACCCCTCCCCAGGGAAAAGTGGAACAGCCCGGCCTTGGCCTGGGCTGCCAGAGCACAGATCCTTGGAGCCTGCTTTTTGTGTGCGGTTGCAGCGCAGGGCTGTCCGAAGGGAGCCACCGCGGCAGCATCCATCATGGGCTAATCTCTGCAGCTCAGTCCCCCGCCGGCTGGCTGGCAGCCGGAAGAGCGTCTCCTGGCTTCTTCATTATTCCACTCTCCATTTGCGGTGGCGGAGCAGGGGGATGGGGACTCGCAGCGAGTCGGGGAGCGAAGCGGAAGGGGGCGCGTGCTGGTCAGGGCCTGGCAGAGGGAGTCGGGCCGGAGCCAAGCAAGGGAGAGACGTAAGAGCGGGTGAGCGGAGGCCTTCGAGTGCAGGCTGGGTGAGCCTCAGAGGAGCTGGATGTGGAGGGAGAAGCCAAGCCGTGGGTCTTCCCAGGCAGACGTGTCTGCTTCACTGGAAGGGTCGCGTAGCCGGTCAGCCGAGGGCCGGCACAGTTGGTCAGTTCCCTCCACGCCGCCACAGGCCAACTGCAAGTCCGTTCAGCGTCCACTTCTGGTAATGTTGGGGCTCCCAGGAGACCCACGGGATGGAGATCTGCAGAAAAGCTTTGCTCGAGGGCGCTCCGCGGGTGAGGCTGCGGGATCCCGGCTACAATACACAATTACAAATCCAGTTAAAATGCGCAGCGACCGGCCAGTATCAAAAATTCTGTATCCACCAATTAACTGACTTGCTGTAAAACATCAGCCCGCCCATCTAGTCGTGAGGCCTGTTGAGAAATTACTGTGTTCACCTGGTGCCGAAGGTTGACTGGCGTTGGTGCCGCCATAACTTCAAAGGGGGGGGAGCATCCCACAGCCATGGTGCCACCCCTAAGAAGGCCCTGTCACCAGCTCTGCTCTCTGTTAGTTCCTTTCAAGGACGAATCAGCTGCCTCAGCATCTTCCATTAAAAAAAGGCCAACGACATTCTTAGCCCAGGAACTTGCTGTAGGCGTGCTTGCCGCAGGCCCTCAGGCTATGAAGCAGGTCTGAGCGAACGCTGCCGGGCCATGCATGGCCTCCTCTCCTGCCACCCCTCACCCCCTGAACCTGAGAGTGGCTCTCCTCATAGGAACTCCCTCTGATATCAGAGGCTTTTACGGCGTCCCACCAGCTGCCTCCCTCTCAGGAGGACAGAAGGAGGCGTCTCCCTCTGCCAGGATCCATCTGCGCGCTCCCTGGGCCTCATCCTGTAGCGTGGGAAGCGGAGCGGAGCTGGCTTGTAAATCGCTCCATAGATAAATATTGTGACATGTTTGTTTGCCTGAGAGCGGCCAAGCAGGAGACTTTCGTTTGCGGTGATAACAGGAATGAGCGGAGATGTCAGATAAGCTGGTGGAGGCCTAGAGTTGCTCCAGGGAAGTTGTGTTTGTCTCTACGCACCCCCAGTCCTCCTCTTGTTGCCCCAAATCAGAGGCCTGATCCAGTCTGTTGGATGACATTTACAAGACCAGAATCCGCCTAGTTTCAGGTATCTCTGCTCACTGCCTCCAGAGCAGTCTTCATAGAATCATAGAAGAGTAGACTTGGAAGGGGCCTCTAAGGCCATCGAGTCCAACCCCCTGCTCAATGTAGGAATCCACCTCAAAGCATCCCTGGCAGATGGTTGCCCAGCTGCCTCTTGAATGTCTCCAGTGTGGGAGAGCCCACCACTTCCCTAGGTCATGGGTTCCATTGTTGTACTGCTCTAACAGTCAGGACGTTTTTCCTGATGTCCCACCGGAATCTGGCTTCCTGTAACTTGAGCCCCTTATTCCGTGTCCTGCACTCTGGGATGATGGAGGAGAGATGCTGGCCCTCCTCTGTGTGACAGCCTTGCAAGTATTTGAAGAGTGCTCTCATGTCTCCCCTCTGTCTTCTCCAGGCTTCAAGCTGTAACTCCGCCATGGGAGCCTGCCTGCCTGGCCCTGTGCTCTGCGCGTGCGGCGGTAGGGAGCAGGGAGGCGCCCCGTAAGGTCTGGCGGGGTGGGGGGAGCTCATTGACCTGGCAAGGCAGGGCTGTGACACCAGCCTCCTTTGTCTCCCCGCTGCAGGCGGCCTCCTCTGCCCTCAGCAGCCTGGGCCACGTCTACACCGCCATCGGCGACTACCCCAACGCCCTGGCCAGCCACAAGCAGTGCGTCCTCTTGGCCAAGCAAGGCAAGGACGAGCTCTCCGAGGCCCGGGAGCTGGGCAACATGGGCGCCGTCTACATCGCCATGGGGGACTTCGAGAACGCCGTGCAGTGCCACGAGCAGCACCTGGAGATCGCCAAGGCCCTGGGCAACCAGCGGGAGGAAGCCCGGGCCTACAGCAACCTGGGCAGCGCTTACCACTACCGGCGTAACTTCGACAAGGCCATGTCGTACCACAACCACGTGCTGGAGCTGGCCCGGCAGCTGGAGGAGAAGTCCTTCGAGATGCGGGCCTACGCCGGCCTGGGTCACGCCGCCCGGTGCATGCAGGATCTGGAGCGGGCCAAGCAGTACCACGAGGAGCAGCTGGGCATCGCCGAGAGCCTGCAGGACCGGGCCGCCGAGGGCCGAGCCTCCTCCAACCTAGGTACGGAAGAAGCGGGGGTGGGCGGCCTGCTCTGCCTCGGCTGGCATCTCCCAGCTGGGCTGAGGGGCAGCGGGAGAAGCCAGTGGGGCAGGAGGGAGGCGAGGGGGGGAGGCTCACGTGGCGCAGCAGGGGAATCATAGCATCGTAGAATAGCAGAGTTGGAAGGGGCCTACAAGGCCATCGAGTCCAACCCCATGCTCAATGCAGGAATCCACCCTAAAGCATCTCTGACAGAGGGTTGTCCAGCTGCCTCTAGGGTGGGAGAGCCCACCACCTCCCTAGGGAACTGGTTCCATTGCGTTACTGCTCTGACAGTCAGGAAGTTTTTCCTGATGTCCAGCCGGAATCTGGCTTCCTGTAACTTGAGCCCGTTATTCCGTGTCCTGCACTCTGGGAGAATCGAGAAGAGATCCTGGCCCTCCTCCGTGTGACAACCTTTCAAGTCTTTGAAGAGTGCTCTCATGTCTCCCCTCAGTCTTCTCTTCTCCAGGCTAAGCATGCCCAGTTCTTTCAGTCTCTCTTCCTAGGGCTTTGTTTCCAGACCCCTGATGATCCTGGTTGCCGCTCTCTGCTTCTCCACTTCTCCAAACCTCAGCGCAAGCGACAGCTTGGGAGCAGGGGCGGGAGCTGAGCAGGGACGGACCTTTTCTGCAGGCTGGTTCGAAGGAGAGGGGCCTCTTCCACTCTGGTCCAGTCGGGGTGTTTCTACGGAAGGGGCCCAGGGTTTAAGGTTGGGATGACACAGAAGGGAGCGCAAGCTGACGTTGCAGAAGGCCTGCCTATAGCCTGCTCTCTTGGCCTCCGGCTCCACACACACGGGCTTCAGGGTGCAGCCTTGGTGGGCACGGGGGGCTTCTCTGTCTGCCCAGCGCACGTGGACGGGCGCAGCGCTGGATCTGTGCTCCCGTCACAGACGGCTGGCTCGAGGCCGCCGGAGCAAGCGGAGGGATGCCGGGGGCATTGGCGACTCGGCTGGGTGTGTACTCCCAGTCCAGGCATTGCCCGGGTCTCCCTCCATCACAGGACAAGTCCCAGGGAGGCCCTGGGCAGCCACGATGCCCGCTGAGGAAATGTGCAGGCGGGGTGACCTGTGCTTGGTGTCTCTGCCCAATCGATGCGCTCAACTGAGACCCCGCCCCTCGCATGTAGCCGGAGTTTATACCGCCTCCCCCTTTGCTTTCCGCTTCAAGGTTCGCTCCGCCTGCCCCCGCTGACGTATCAGGGAGGAGGGGGGGGGCGGCCATCATGCCCACGCAAGGCTGAGGCAAAGCCAAGTTGCGAAGGAAGTGTGACGAAGAGTCCCGCGGCGTGTGGGCAGCCAGCACCTCTCCCCACTTGCTCCTCAGCGGGGGGGAACCACCAAGAGCCTTCTGGCGGCCGGAGCTTTTGTGGAGTTGACTCCTTTGTCAGCGGCACAAAGTCCTTCCTGCCCCTGGGAAGAAGCCGGACCTCACAGCCCCCAGCGTGCGCTCGCATGCTGACTCAGCGGTGCAAGCGGTCCCAGGCCCAGCGATGGCAGCCTCGGGGGTCCCGGAGGGGCGGGCGGCACCCGTGGCCTTCGCAGCCGCTCCTGCCTGCAGCTGCTGGTTGACGCTGGGCTCATTTGCCAATGCTAATTGTAGCCTGATGTTATCAGTGTCAGGTAATTGAAATCGGCTTGATGAATTACTTAATTTCTTCCAATAGCTGAGTCTCCCTGAGCTGAGGAGAGGAGAGGAGGGGATGCCATGAGGACGGGGAGCATCACCCCGGCCCCCCATTCCTCATTAGCACCTGAGGGGGACCCTGTTTCTCTTGCTAGTCGTGTCCCGTCTGGGTGGGTGGGGCACAACCGATCAGGGGAGCCCTGCTGTTGGGCGGAGGTTGGGGGGGCTTGTCCTGGCTTGGTCCATCGACGAGCCCCACCCCCAGGGAGCGCTTCTCCCTCCCTGACTGGACACGCCGTGGGGCTCCCCTTGCGTAGTGGCAAGGAGACGCAGCCCAGTGGGCTCCCCAAGAAATCCCTGGTATTGGGGGTGGGGTGGGGGTGTCTTGCAGCCTTGGCTTTGAAACTCACCCCTCTCCCTCCGGCTGCCTCCCAGACACAGCGGAAGCTCAGGGGGCATTCTCTTCTCCAGCTCAGGGCCTGGAGAAGAGAAGACTGAGGGGACATGATAGCACCCTTCAAGGACTTGAAAGGTTGTCACACAGAGGAGGGCCAGGATCTCTTCTCGATCCTCCTAGAGTGCAGGACACGGAATAACGGGCTCAAATTACAGGAAGCCAGATTCCGGCTGGACATCAGGAAAAACTTCCTGACTGTTAGAGCAGTACGACAATGGAACCAGTGACCTAGGGAGGTGGTGGGCTCTCCCACCCTAGAGGCCTTCAAGAGGTAGCTGGACAACCATCTGTCAGGGATGCTTTAGGGTGGATTCCTGCACTGAGCAGGGGGTTGGACTCGATGGCCTTGTAGGCCCCTTCCAACTCTGCTATTCTTTGATTCTATGATTCTATGACTCAGCCCCCTCCATACTGGGAGCTGCCCCCCTTCCCTCCGCTTGTTTCTGCTTGCGCGGCTTCTCTCAGAGGAACCGCTCCAGCAACCTCCTTGCAGGACCCGCTCCCCACCCCCCCAGCCCCACGCTCGTCCTCCGCGACACAGCCCCCCCCCCCCCGTGGATGCTTCTGCCGGCTCCCTGCTGCGCGCATGCGTCTTCCGCACTGTGGCTTGCGTGAGGCCCGCAGCGCTGCCGAGGCCTCGCTTTGGCACGGGAGCCCTTTGGGAAGCCGGCAGTTGGCTTTGGGCGGTGGCAGCAGCAGCAGCAGCAGGCGGCGGCTGTCTTTCTGGAGTTGCATTCAAGGGTCAGCCCGGCCCCTCTTGCTGACTCAGCTGCCTCGTCTTCTCGGGTTTCATCCAACGCCGCTGCAGCTGCTGGTGCTCTCCGTCTGAGCTGGGTTCCTCCTCCAAGAGAAGCATCCTGGGCTGGCCCAGGCCGCTGCCCACCTTTCCCCTCGCACACCCAGTGCCAGTTAAGGAGTCACGTCTTAATCGCATCGAATCGGAGGTGCCTGTTAGGCCGAACCTTTAGGTGCGCTACGTCCAGTATCCGAGGCAGTACGCTTGTGTGCACCGGTTGCTGGGGAGCATGGATGGGGTGTGTGTGCTGTTGCACCATGTCCTGTTTGTGGGTCCCTGGTCGATGGCTGGTTGGCTCCTGTGCGAACAGAGTGCTGGACTAGATGGACCCTTGGTCTGATCCAGCATCAGGGCACTTCTGATGTTAAAGCAGTACGACAATGGAACCAGTGACCTAGGGAGGTGGTGGGCTCTCCCACACTAGAGGCATTCAGGAGGCATGAGAGCACTCTTCAAATACGTAAAGGGTTGTCACACAGAGGAGGGCCAGGATCTCTTCTCGATCCTCCCAGAGTGCAGGACACGGAATAACGGGCTCAAGTTACAGGAAGCCAGATTCTGGCTGGACATCAGGAAAAACTTCCTGACTGTTAGAGCAGTACGACAATGGAATCAGTTACCTATGGAGGTTGTGGCCTCTCCCACAACAGAGGCCTTCAAGAGGCAGCTGGACAACCATCGGTCAGGGATGCTTTAAGGTGGATTCCTGCACTGAGCAGGGGGTCAGACTCGATGGCTTTGTAGGCCCCTTCCAGCTCTACTATTCTACGATTCTATGATTCTTACGTTCTTACTGCTTGGGCAGTTGTCTGTAAGACCCACCCTTTTCCTTCCCTTTGCCTGAGCCCGAGGGGCTGCCTGCCCCTCATCGCCACTGCGCTGCCAGCTGTGGGACGGGATGCCCTTTGATCATGCTGACGTTTCTGGGCAGAGGGCAGGGGGGCTCCTGCCTGGGCCTCCCTTTTGCAACGCCCATCTCTGCGGCCCCTGCTCCCGGGCTCCGAGCCGAGGGGAGGAGGGATTTGCCGGGGGCTCCGGCTGACCCGCATGCTCTTTCCCGGCAGGCATCATCCACCAGATGAAGGGCGACTACGAGGTGGCGCTGAAGCTGCACAAGGCGCACCTGTCCATCGCGCAGGAGCTGAACGACTACGCCGCCCAGGGCCGGTCCTACGGCAACATGGGCAACGCTTACCATGCCCTGGGCGTCTTTGACCAGGCGGTCAAGTACCACCGGCAGGAGCTGCAGATCTCCATGGAGGTCAACGACCGGGCTTCGCAAGCCTCCACCCACGGCAACCTGGCCGTGGCGTACCAAGCGCTGGGCGCCCACGACCGAGCCCTTCAGCACTACCAGAACCACCTCCACATTGCCCGGGAGCTGCGGGACATCCAGAGCGAAGCGCGGGCCCTGGGGAACCTGGGCAGCTTCCACTGCTCCCGGGGGGAGTTTGCCCAGGCGGCCCCTTACTACGAGCAGTACCTGCAGCTCTCCCCCGAGCTGCAGGACATGGAGGGCGAAGGCAAGGTCTGCCACAACTTGGGCTACGCCCACTACTGCTTGGCCAACTACGAGGAGGCCGTGAAGTACTACGAACAGGACCTGGCCCTGGCCAAGGACTTGCACGACAAGCTGAGCCAAGCCAAGGCCTTCTGCAACTTGGGCCTGGCCTTCAAGGCCCTGGGCAACTTCAGCAAGGCCGAGGAGTGCCAGAAGTACCTCCTGTCGCTGGCGCAGTCCCTCGGCAACTCCCAGGCCAAGTTCCGGGCCCTGGGCAACCTGGGCGACATCGCCGTGTGCCAGAAGGACATGGCCGGGGCCATCAAGTTCTACGAGCAGCAGCTGAGCTTGGCCCACCAGGTCACGGACCGGAAGCTGGAGGCCAGCGCCTACGCCGCCCTGGGCGCCGCCCACCGCATGGTGCAGAAGTGCGACAAGGCGCTGGGCTACCACACGCAGGAGCTGGAGGTCTACCAAGAGCTGGGCGAGGCGCTGGGCGAGTGCCGGGCCCACGGGCACCTGGCCGCCGTCTACATGGCGCTGGGCAAGTACACCATGGCCTTCAAGTGCTACGAGGAGCAGCTGGAGCTGGGCCAGCGGCTGGCGGACGCCGGCATCGAGGCCCAGGTCTACGGCAACATGGGCATCACCAAGATGAACATGAGCGCCATGGAGGAGGCCATTGGCTACTTCGAGCAGCAGCTGGCCACCCTGCAGCAGCTGAGCGGGAGCGAGGCCGTGCTGGACCGGGGCCGGGCCTTCGGGAACCTGGGCGACTGCTACGAGGCGCTGGGGGACTTCGAGGAAGCCATCAAGTACTACGAGCAGTACCTGTCTGTCGCCCAGAGCCTGAGCCGCATGCAGGACCAGGTGAAGGCTTACCGGGGCCTGGGCAACGGGCACAGGTAAGGAAGCCCTTGGGGAGATAATGAGCAGGGAGGGGAGGGGAGGAAGGAGTTGCTGCGTGACGGGGCGAGGAGAAGAAAGGGCCTCCCGTGTACGTGACGGGGAAGCCGGCCGCCTGGCAGGGGCAGAGACAGCTGTGGAGGAGGGCCAGATCTCTGGGTTGCCCCACCCAAAGGGGCTGCCCCACTTCCGTGTGCTGCTGAATAGCCCGCGGGCCAGCTTTCCGCCTTAGGAGCTGCCGAGGGCTTGGCTGGAGCCGGCAGGGGTGCAGCCCAGCATTCTCTCACGCCGGCCTCGTCTTCCGCAGGGCCATGGGGAGCTTGCAGCAGGCCCTGGTCTGCTTTGAGAAGAGGCTGGTGGTGGCCCACGAGCTGGGGGAGGCCTTTGACAAAGCCCAGGCCTACGGGGAGCTGGGCACCCTCCACAGCCAGCTGGGCAACTACGAGCAAGCCATCTCCTGCCTGGAGCGCCAGCTGGCCATCGCTCGCGAGATGAAGGACCAGGCCCTGGAGGGGAACGCGGCCTGCGGCTTGGGCAGCGTCTACCAGCAAATGGCCGAGTACGACACGGCCCTCCAGTACCACCAGCTGGACCTCCAGATCGCGGAGGAGACCCAGAACCCCGCCTGCCAAGGCCGGGCGTACGGGAACCTGGGCCTGACCTACGAGTCGCTGGGCACCTACGAGAGGGCCGTGGTCTACCAGGAGCAGCACCTGAGCATCGCCGCCCAGATGAATGACCTGGTGGCCAAGACGGCCTCTTACAGCAGCCTGGGCAGGACGCACCACGCCCTGCAGAATTACGCCCAGGCGGTGATGTACCTGCAGGAAGGTGAGTGGCCCGGCCCCAGGAGGAAAGCCACCACCGGCCAGGCCAGGGTAAGGCAGCCGCCCTCTTCGCAAGCAGGAAAGGTCCTGGGCAGGGGAGGCTTCAGGGGGTGGGTAGCTGCCCACCCCACCCCCCAATCCCCATTGTTCTCTGGGTGTAGCCCAAGCTGACCCCTTTGGGAAATCCACGCTGGGTCGCTCTCCCCAGGGCTTGTCTGGCTCCTGCCATACCCTGGAGGAGGAGGAGGAGGAGGAGGAGGAGGAGGAGGAGGAGGAGGAGGGAGGAGGAGAAGAAGGGAGGAGGAGGAGGAGGAAGAGGAAGAGGAGAAGGAGGAAGAAGAGGAGGAGGAAGAGAAGGAGGAGGAGGAGAAGGAGAAGGGAGGAGGAGGAGGAGGGGGAGGAGGGGGAGGAGGAGAAGGAGAAGGGACGAGGAGGGAGGAGGAGGAGGAGGGAGGAGGAGGAGAAGGAGAAGGGAGGAGGAGGAGGGGGAGGAGGGGGGAGGAGGAGAAGGAGAAGGGAGGAGGAGGAGGAGGAGGGGGAGGGAGGAGGGGGAGGAGGAGGAGGAGGAGGGAGGGGCAGTTGCTGCCAGTTCCCTGGGCCAAGGAGGTGGTGGTGGCGGCATGCGTGGCCCTCCCCGTGCCCTGGAGGCAGGAGGCCCAAATGCAGTGGGCAGCCTGAGACAGACCAGAGTCGGGCTGGGAAGGAGGCTGTGGGAACGGGCCTGCGTCTGTGGGGCTGAAGAGCAGAGGCCCCCCGCTCCCGCCCGCTGTCACCGCCGCCTCCGCCTCCGGAGGGGCCTCGCGCAGACGGGTGGTGGGGCTTGTTCAGTCCCTTCCTTGCTCCTGCAGGGCTGAGGCTGGCGGAGCAGCTGGGGCGCAGGGAGGACGAAGCCCGGATCCGGCACGGTTTGGGCCTTTCGCTTTGGGCCAGCGGGAACCTGGAGGAGGCTCAGCACCAGGTGAGCCGCCGCGGCTGGGCAGGGGGTGGGCGGGAGACGGCGTTCGGCCCCACAGTGGAGCCAAGGCTGCGGCGTCTCCTGCGCCCAACGCCTGCCGCTCTCTGGGCTCTTGGGCAGCCCCGGAGAGGCCGGACTGACCGGCTGGGTCTTCCCCCTCTCACAGCTCTACCGGGCTTCGGCCCTCTTTGAGACCATCCGGCACGAGGTGCGGCTGAGCACGGACTACAAGCTCTCCCTCTTTGACCTGCAGACCTCCTCCTACCAGGCCCTGCAGCGGGTGCTGGTTAGTTTGGGTAAGAGAGGACGTGGGGCAGGGCCCGTTTGCCTAGAGGCCCCCCTGGCCTGGCCTGGCCTGGCCTGGCGAGGGGCTCGCTCAGTGGTGCCATGGATGCGCCTTGACCTCCTCGGCCTCCTTTTGCCCTGGGCGGAGGCCGCTGGCCTCTGCCTCCCTCCCCACCCCTTCGCCTGCCACGACCTCCGGCACAGCCCTCACGCGCAGGGGCCTGCTTTCTTATAGGTCACCATGACGAGGCACTGGCGGTGGCGGAGCGGGGCCGCACGAGAGCCTTTGCCGACCTGCTGGTGGAGCGCCAGACGGGGCAGCAAGACTCGGACCCCTACTCCCCCGTGACGGTCGATCACGTGCTGGAGACGGTGAACGGGCAGCGCGGACTGGTCCTCTACTACTCGCTGGCTGCGGGGCACCTCTACAGCTGGCTGCTGGCTCCGGGGGCCGGTAGGTGGTTGAGGGCAGCACCGGGGGGTCCTCTGTGTCCAAGCGCACCGCCTCCTTTGGGCGAGGTGGAAAGAGGAGGTTTATTTATTTATTACATTTATTTATTTATTACATTTCTATACCGCCCCACAGCCAAAGCTCTCTTGGCGGTTCACAAAAGTTAGAAACAGTGACCATTAAAAACAAATATACAACATTTAAAACCATCTAAAGCACAAAAACAACAACATCCTTTTCAAACAACTGTTCTGGGCCAGTTTCCCGTGATGCCCGCGCAGGGCCTCTTTGGGGGTGCCGTGGAGGGGGAAGGGCTCTGCCGGCTGGGGGGCTGCCCCAGGTCAGACTGGGGAGGGTGGCAAAGCTGCCTGCACCTTGCTGGCGTTCTAGGTTCGGGTGCGTGCATGTGGCGCACTCCTGATCACTCTCCAGGCGGTGGGGTGGGGGAACGGGGTGGGGTGGAGGTTGCGGGTGGGCGCTGTTCACAGGGGGTTTCCCCTCCTCCCTTTTCTGGGCCAGGTGATTCGGCCTGGGGCGTGGGAGGGGGACGACTCTCCTGAGCGATGCACCCCTGAGCCCTGCAGGCTCCCTCCTGCGATTGACAAACCCCCCCCCCCCCAAGGCAGAGAGTGGGGCCTGGAGAGCCGCTAACAGACCTGATGGCTCAAGTGACAGGAAGCCAGATTCCGGCTGGACATCAGGAAAAACTCCCTGACTGTTAGAGCAGTACGGCAATGGAACCAGTGACCTAGGGAGGTTGTGGGCTCTCCCACACTAGAGGCCTTCAAGAGGCAGCTGGACAGCCATCTGTCAGGGATGCTTTAGGGTGGATTCCTGCATTGAGCAGGGGGTTGGACTCGATGGCCTTGTAGGCCCCTTCCAACTCCGCTATTCTGTGATTCTGCTGTGTCAGGAGCAGGAAGGGAGCCGGGAAAACCGAGCAAGGGGATGTGGAGGCCTCTCCCCATGCAGGCTCCGGAGTGAAGCCAGGGCGGAGTGGTCCCGGAGTGTCTGCTTAAGGCGTCACAGCTGGAGCCTCTGCTCTTCGTCCAGGCAGTGGAAGAGGCGTGTGGGCGGGGGGGGACAAGGGGGGAGGCAGCGGCAGCTCGTGGGATCCCATCGCCGGGGCCTGTTACAGGCGCCGCCCAGGGCCCGGATGAACGGCCTCTCTTCGCTTGGCGCTTCCCAAGGCCTTCGTCGAAGCGGATTCGCTGAGCAAACGGGCGGCCCACTCCCCATCTCCCTTTGATCCTCTGGGCGGCCTTGGCGCACGCCGGGGCTCGTGGGTCAGTCGGGAGCGGTGGGATTAGCGTGTGGAGGAGGCTCCTTTGGCAGAGGCAGCCGCTCTTCGTTATCTCGTGCAGGCAGGCCTGCAGTCGCAGGGCCACGCTCTCTCCAGGCACAAGTTAACCCTTGAGCGAAAGAGACCCGATCCTTCCTTCCTTCCTTCCTTCCTTCCTTCCTTGCGGAGAGCAGCAGCTTGGCCTCAGGGCAGCCTCCTTTGGGGTGGAGATACGGCGGGATCGTGCACTCAGTGGGAGAAAGCCAGGGCTCTGGTGCTTCCGATCCAGACAGCACGGAAACGCCCCCCTGCCCCCGTCCGTAGGGGAGGCCTCGCTCCTGCCCTGGGCTCATGTGACTTGTATGGATTCTCCTGCGGTTTTGCAGCGGGGTGAGCAGAACCGCCCGTCTGTGCCAAAGGAGGCAGGGGCAGAAGAGGGCCAGGCGTGGGGAGTGGGGCGCAGAGTCAGCTGAATATGCCTGGCTTTGGACGCTGTAGTACACCCAGTGTGCTTTTTAGTGAGCTTCTTTCCTGGGTAACGACCGCTGCTTCAGAGCCATCCGTGCATAAGTGGGGCTTTTTGGCCCCAAAGAAGGTGCATCTGTTTGCACTTGACGTCCCTCTGAACTTTCGTTGCCCGTTCACCCTGTTTGGGGAGAAGCCCACAGAGCTCGTCGCGCTTCTGCCTAGGTTGAAGGAATCCTTTGGCCTCCGCCGCAGCTCAACGTTCAGCCGTGGCGACATTTACTCCCCTTATTTATTTGTTTGTTTATTGCGTTTATATCCCGCCTTTTTCCCTCCAAGGAACCCAAGGCGGCGTACGTAATCCTCCTCCTCCTCTCCATGTTATCCTCACAACAACAACCCTGTGAGGTGGGTTGGGCTGAGAGTCTGTGACCGGCCCAAAGTCAACCAGTGAGCTACATGGTTGAGTGGGGACTAGAACCTGGATCTCCCGACTCCCAGTCCGACACTTTAGCCACTACACCACACCACCCTTCCCTGTGCAACTGTTCTGTTTATTTATTTATTCTTCCTCCTCCTCTTCCTCCTCTTCTTCCTCCTCCTCCTCCTCCTCCTCTTCCTCCTCCTCCTCCTCCTCTTCCTCCTCCTCCTGCCTTGGGAGATGTAACTGGCCCCACAGCCAGAGCTCAAAGGTGGGGGCAGGAGGAGGAGGAGGAGGGGTGGGTGGGCCCTGCTCAGGGCTTCTTCTTTCCACGCCGGGGTCCTTCTTCTTTGGCTGCTGCCGCAGAGCTGCCTCCTCTGACCCTCTGGTGCTCTCGGCCCTCTTGCTCAGAAAGATGCAGGTGATGTGGTGGGGTGTAGCAGTGTTGCCAAGGGGCTCTGTCCCTCCCTCCTTAGTGCTCCTTTTGCGGCGTGTTTTCGGTAGGACAAGAAATGTTTGCCTGACAGGAGGAGCTTCTGTTGGAGTCATCGTGTTCCTTCCCTTCTGCCCGCTGCCCTTGCATGTCCATCCGGAAGTGGCTCATAGACGTTTTTACGAGCTGCCGGGGGACTTGCGTTACCTGAGCGGAATCCATCTGGCTCCTGACTTGCCACAGGCTCCAGCTTTCTGAGCGTATCGCAGAAGCCCTTGCCGTGACTGCAAAGCACGTAGCTGGGCTTCCAGTGGAAGAGGAGAGGCCGGGACGCCCTAGAGAGCCCCACGGAGCCCTCATGGGTGTGGGCCCAGCTCCCTTTGGCTGCCCTCGGTGCCGGTCGATAGGGCTTTTGACCAGATCTAGGGTGTGAGGAAGAGGGGGGGACGCGCCCTCTTTGGAGGGGTGGGTGTGTCTGGCTGGCCTGTCATCGTTGCAGGTATGGAGAAGAGTCGGCAGGCTTTCCTCATAGAATCATAGAACAGCAGACTTGGAAGGGGCCTACAAGGCCATCGAGTCCAACCCCCTGCTCAATGCAGGAATCCACCCTAAAGCATCCCTGACAGAGGGTTGTCCAGCTGCCTCTTGAAGGCCTCTAGTGGGGGAGAGCCCACCACCTCCCTAGGTCACTGGTTCCATTGTCGTACTGCTCTAACAGTCAGGAAGTTTTTCCTGATGTCCAGCTGGAATCTGGCTTCCTTTAACTTGAGCCCGTTATTCCGTGTCCTGCACTCTGGGAGGATCGAGAAGAGATCCTGGCCCTCGTCTGTGTGACAACCTTTTAAGTATTTGAAGAGTGCTCTCAGGTCTCCCCTCAATCTTCTCTTCTCCAGGCTAAACATGCCCAGTTCTTTCAGTCTCTCTTCATAGGGCTTTGTTTCCAGACCCCTGATCAGACCTCTCCTCATCACACCTCTTTCTCCGTGAGGTTTCTTTCAATTTACTGTGGTCAGAGGAAGATTTGTTAAACCAGAGTTGGCTGCCACATCTGTACCATTGATGTAATCGAGAAAAGGAGACCATATTTCATTGAATGGGTCATAGTTAAGTTGGCCCGACGAACTGAACCGACGAACTCGGTTCAGCATCTACAGAAATCGCATTTGTGTATTTATTAGAAATGCTGTCTGACTTGTATGTTTTTATATATATTTTTAACTTTTTTAACCGCTTTGTTAAATAGAGTTTAATAAAGTAACCAAGGCAAAAAAATCCGAAACCTCTCTCTCCATGAGGCTGCTCTGAACGGCCGGGACCTGCTCAGCAGGGAGACACTCCCCCCCCACCCCGCCCCATGGACGCTTCTGGCAACCGAAGGCTCTTCACGCAGCGGTTCTCCTCTGTGCTTGCAGGAATCCTGAAGTTCCACGAATGCTACCTGGGCGATGGCCCAGCGGAGAACTCGGGGGACTTCCAAGAGAGCAGCGCAAACCTCCAGGCAGTCACCAGCTCGGCCCTGGAGCAGCTCAGCGCCAGCGTCCGGGATGCGCTGGGCGTGGATTCCTACTACACGCGGTGAGCTTCGGTCGGGGGCGTGGGGCTCGCGTCCAGGCGAGGAAGACTTGGACGGGGAGTTTCAAGAAACCCTTTGGTGGCGTCTTCTCCGGGCCTCTCTGCTGCACCCTGAGAGATCTCCCAGTGTGCCAACTGGGAACACAGGCGGCCTCTCCCCACCCCTCCCCGTTCCCACAGGCCCCCCTGCTCTTGCGTCTCCTGACACCTCTGCCCCCCCTTTTCTCTTCCCAAGGCCCTCTGCCAGCAGCGAGACGGAGAGCGAGGCAGGAGACATTATGGATCAGCAGTTTGAGGAGATGAACAACAAGCTGAATTCGTCGACAGACCCCACCGGCTTCCTGAGGATGGTTAGCAGGAACAACCTCTTCAACAGGTAAGGGGGGGGGGGAAGCTGGCTCTGGCAGAAAAGGAGCCCCCTGTGCCGCTACCTCCTGAGCTGCAGGCAGCACTCTGGCCCCCGGCCCTTGGTTTCCAAACGCGAAGACGTTCGAGAATTTGCGAGCGGCTTCCGAGGACGTGTTCTCCTGCTGAGTTCCACGTTCAGATTGCGAACACGGCATGGAATCATCGAATAGCAGAGTTGGAAGGGGCCTTTAAGGCCATCGAGTCCAACCCCCTGCTCAATGCAGGAATCCACCCTAAAGCATCCCTGACAGGTGGTTGTCCAGCTGCCTCTTGAAGGCCTCTAGGGTGGGAGAGCCCACAACCTCCCTAGGGAACTGGTTCCATTGTCATACTGCTCTAACAGTCAGGAAGTTTTTCCTGATGTCCAGCTGGAATCTGGCTTCCTTGAACTTGAGTCCATTATTCCGTGTCCTGCACTCTGGGAGGATCGAGAAGAGATCCTGGCCCTCCTCTGTGTGACAACCTTTTAAGTCTTTGAAGAGTGGTCTCATGTCTCCCCTCAATCTTCTCTTCTCCAGGCTAAGCATGCCCAGTTCTTTCAGTCTCTCCTCATAGGGCTTTGTTTCCAGACCCCTGATCATCCTGGTTGCCCTCCTCTGAACACGCTCCAGCTTGTCTGTGTCCTTCTTGAATTGTGGAGCCCAGAACTGGACACAATACCTTAGATGAGGCCTAACCAGGGCCAAATAGAGAGGAACCAGTACCTCACACGAATTGGAAGCTATACTTCTATTAATGCAGTCCAAAATAGCATTTGCCTTTCTTGCAGCCACATCGCACTGTTGGCTCATATTCAGTTTGCAATCTACAACAATTCCAAGATCCTTCTCCTTTGTAGTATTGCTGAGCCAAACAATAATCTTTGCATGATTTCCAAACGTGAACCGAATTCTCCTGGCCCACCACCATCACACGGACGACAGAGGGACGCTGCTGCCACCCACTGGTTGCTCAGAGGCTTTGCAGCTCCCACCGTCTCTTGCCTTTCAAACCATGGGGCCCTTTGGAGAAGGGGAGGCAGACCCTTACGCCCCCTCCTTACGCCCCCCCCTCCAGAGTGGCAGCCTCACTGTGGCGTGCCCGGCTCCAGCAAGAGTGATGGCAGTTGGGTGTCCTTGGCTGAACGCCCTCCGCCTTTGACGGGGCCTATCCTTGGGGATGCTGAGCTCAGTGTTGCTGAGAGTTTTCACCAAGCTGTAGACGCAAGAAGCACCGGTGTGTGTGTGTGTGGGGGGGAAGCAAGGAGGCCTGAGAAAGGACCCTTGCGCTAGTCTGGTGGTGCTGGGTGTTGAGGCTGCCCTTCCGAATCCTGTCTGCCACGGGGGCTGTGGTTGGATCGCTCCCGTTTCCCTGGCTCTGATTCCCCGGGTGGCCTGGTGCTTGTTCACTCACTTGGACTCCTTCCGCTCTTCCAAAGCAGCCAACTGCTCAGTGCATCCCGTCGGAACGCGGACTCTGGGAGAGTTGAGGCGGTGCTAGGAGGCGTCAGGGGCCTTGTGGGGCAGAAGCAGGCCCCCTGGAGATCTGCCCCAGCCCCACTTCCTGCATGGCTGTGGGCAAAACGGCCCTCCCTCCCTCCCTCCCTTGGAGTGGGCCAGTGGGCGTCCCGGGAAAGGCTCCCGAATTGGCCCCTCCTGCTGCCCAGGCCTTGGGAGGCCCCCAGCGGTGGAGGACTCGGGGCTCACACCCTCCGGCTTCCGCCCTGGCCCCGCTGAGCTCCGGCTTCATGTGTTTTGCCCGCCCAGGAGCTGCCAGAGTATGAGCAGCCTTTTCAGCAGCCCCGTCTCCCCAGCAAAGGAGGCCCCCGCCACGTCCTCCCTCCCCCGGCGGCCCAGCTCCTTCAGCAAGCCACCGCTGCGCGCCCTCTACGACCTGCTCATCGGGCCCATGGAAGGGGTGAGTCGGGTCGGGAGAGGGGCCCAAGGGGTGGTGGTGGGGGAGGCAGGCATGTCACTCCCACTGGGAGGAGGCCGTGTAGGTGCCCGGCCGGGGGCCCTCCAGGCCCAGGATTGTGGAGCGGCAAGGGTCCTGGCTGGCTGGAGCCCTGGGCGGAAGGGGAGTGTCAGGTCCGATCCTGCCCTCGCTGCACTTCAGGTTTCGAAGGTTGGACCCGAGGGGGAAATGAAGGTGCGTCTCCCCTGTGGGAAGGGAGGCCTTTCTCGGGAAGACCCTTTGCCTGGTGAAGCTGTCCTGTTGTGGGGTGGGGGGAGGGAGGGAGGGAGGGAGGGAGGGAGGGCTCCCTCTCTAGGGTGGGGGAGGAAGTGTGACTTGCCCCCGATGCGCTCAGGCGTGAGCTTAGAACGGGCCTGGCCCTGGGGCAAGTGGCCTGGCCTTCCCTTCTCCCCCCCTCCCTCTCTCTCTCACCTGCGCCTGTCTCTCTGCTCCAGGGCCTGATGCACTCCAGTGGGCCCGTGGGCCGGCACCGGCAGCTCATCCTGGTTCTGGAGGGGGAGCTCTACCTCATCCCCTTTGCGCTCCTCAAGGGCAGCTCCTCCAACGAATACCTGTACGAGCGCTTCAGCCTCATTGCGGTGCCCTCCATCCGCGCCCTGAACGCCAGCGCCAAGGTAGGGGGTGCCGCCCTTGGGCTCCCAGCCCCTCCCGGGGGGCCCTCCCGGGGCAAGGCGCAGCAGGAGGGGCCGCGGCTCAGGGACTGCCGGGGGCTTTGCACGCGGGAGGCCCCGGGGGCGGTCCCCAGGAGCATCGCAGCGGGTCCGAGGGAGGGGGCTGGGAGCCAGCAGCAGCGGTGAGGAGGAGCCCCTCCCGGGCCAGGGTCGTGACGCGGCTCCTTCCTCCGCTCTCGCAGAGCCAGGCCAAGAAGAACGCCGCGAGCTACGCCGGCTCGCCCTCCATGGCGGCCGTCGTGGGCAACCCCAAGCTGCCGGCCTCGGTGATGGACCGCTGGCTGTGGGGGCCCATGCCCTCGGCCGAGGAGGAGGCCTACACCGTCTCGGAGCTGCTGGGCTGCCAGCCGCTGGTCGGCAGCCTGGCCACCAAGGAGCGAGTGATGAGCGCGCTGGCCCAGGCGGAGTGTGCCCACTTCGCCACCCACGTCTCCTGGAAACTGGCTGCCCTCGTCCTGACCCCCAACGGCGAGAGTGCCGCCGGCGGTGGCGGCAGTGGCGGCGGCGGCGGCAGCGGCAAAGGCTCCTTTGGCCACTCCTACACCATCCCGGAGTCGCTGCGCATGCAGGACGACGCCAGCGACGTGGAGAGCATCTCGGACTGCCCGCCCCTGCAGGAGTTCCTGCTCACGGCGGCCGACGTGTTGGACCTGCGGCTGCCCGTCAAGCTGGTGGTGCTGGGCTCCTACCAGGAGTCCAGCGGCAAAGTCACGGCGGACGGGCTGATTGGGCTGACGCGGGCCTTCCTGGCGGCCGGCGCCCACTGCGTCCTGGTGGCCCTGTGGCCCGTGCCGGTGGCTGCCTCCAAGGCCTTTGTGCATGCCTTCTACACAGCCCTGCTGAACGGCCTGAAGGCCAGCGCCGCCCTCGGGGAAGCCATGAAGGCGGTGCAGAGCAGCAAGCAGTTCTCCCACCCCTCCAACTGGGCAGGTGAGGCAGCCGCCACGGGACAGGCACCCACGGGGACGCCATGCCTGCGGGCAGCGGGCCTTCCGGCGGCTTTGGCCACCGGGAGCTCACGCCCTGGGATGGGCGGGCAGTGCGGGGAATCTCTGTCTTTGGGAACGGCGGGGGCTGAATGCTGCTGGGAGTAGCCGAAGCAGAGCGGGTGGGGCTGCAGGCGCTGGGTCCACTGCCCCTTCCCTCCCTCCGTGCACGGGCTCCTTGGCCAGGGAAAGCCCAGGGCAACCCAAGGCTCCCGTTTCTCCGCCTGCAGGCTTCGTGCTGATTGGGAGTGATGTGAAGCTGAACAGCCCCTCCTCTCTGATCGGGCAGGCCCTGACGGACATCCTCCAGCACCCCGAGCGGGGCGCGCGACGCCCTGCGGGTCCTGCTACACCTGGTGAGGGGCAACAGCGTTGGGGGGGAGGGGCTGGGTCTATGGAGGGCGGAAGACACGAGGGGCCTCCCTCTAGTCCTTGAGCGCTCTGGAGGCGGCTCCCTGTTATGCTCCACTTGAGACCCCGACACAGCAAGAAGAGCGGAAGGGAGCTCACTCCTCCTTGCTCTTCCTCTGCCTCCCCCCATCCCCCCCCCAGGTGGAGAAGTCCCTGCAGCGCATCCACAGCGGGCAGCACAACTCCATGTACACCTCCCAGCAGAGCGTGGAGAACAAAGTGGGCGGTATCCCAGGCTGGCAGGCGCTGCTGACCGCCGTGGGCTTCCGGCTGGACCCTCCAGCCAGCGGGCTTCCGGCGGCCGTCTTCTTCCCCACCGCAGACCCTGGGGACCGGCTGCAGCAGTGCAGCACCACCATCCAGTCCTTGCTCGGTGCGTGTCGGGATGGGGACGGGCCCCTCTGCGCAACCCGGGCCCAGGGGCGGGGGCTCGGCCGAGCGTGACCTGCCCCTCTCTGCCTCTCTTCTGCCACCCCAGGTTTGCCCAACGCCGCCCTGCAGGCCCTGTGCAAGCTCATCGCCGCCTCCGAAACGGGGGAGCAGCTCATCAGCCGGGTGAGTGCCGCGGGGGGGGGGGGGGTTCTGGGCAGCGGGAGGCGGGGGCTGTGGGGAGGCTGCCCCACCACTGGTCTCGGGAGCCTGCTTCAGCCAGCGCCTCTGCAGACCCTCTCGCTCTCCCCCCCCCCCCGCTGTTTGGTGGCTGCGTGGCATCCCGACTTGGCTCTAAACACCTCTCTCTCTCTCTCTCTTCCTGCCCCCTGCCCCTCCTTTCTGCTTCCAAAAGGCTGTTAAAAATATGGTGGGAATGGTGAGTATAGGCCCCCCCTTCGCCCACCCCCCACCCCTCCTGTTTTGGGGTGTGTGTGCAGTGGGCTCAGGACCAGGGTGTCATGGCCTCCTTGTGGTCTGAGGCAGCGGCTAGTGGGGGGGGGGGAACTGCCTGCCTGCCTGCCTGCCTGCCTGGTGCAGCCTTGTGTCTCTCTCCCCCCTCCGGCCCTCAGCTTCAGCTCCTTGCTCCTCCCCTCTTTTTCCTCCTGTTCCCCCCCTCCCCCATGACAATGACAAACCAAGTGTGGGCATCTGAAGGGCATCTGCCTCGGCCTGCCTGACTGCCTGCCCCTTCTCCCTTCAGCTCCATCAGGTCTTGGTGCAGCTCCAGGTTGGAGAGAAGGAGCAGGACTTCTCTTTGGCCCCAATCCAAGTCTCCATTAGCGTCCAGCTTTGGCGGCTGCCTGGCTGCCACGAGTTCCTGGCAGCGTTAGGTAGGGTGGGCTGGAGCGGGGTGGGCTGGGAGCCCTCGGGATGACGTCTGGGGTGGAGAGGGCAGGGGGGAAATGGGGCAGGCCTCCCCCTCCTGCTTCCCCCCCCCCACCGGCCCCCGCAGGCTGGGCCGAGCGGGGCAGACGTCGCCCTCCACCCCCGGACCCTGTGGCCTGAAGGCCCGTCTTGCTTGCAGGCTTCGATCTGTGCGAGGTCGGGCAGGAGGAAGTGACGCTGAAGACGGGCAAGCAGGCCAGCCGCAGAACCATGCACTTTGCGCTCCAGACCCTGCTGGCGCTTTTTGGTAAGGCTCCGGCCTGGCGGGTGGTCTGGGGGATGGGGGCGCGTCTCGGGAGGAGGACGAGGAAGAGGAGGAGGGAGGGAGGGAGGGAGGGAAGGAGGGAGCCCCAACACCTCTGCACCCAGGGGTGGGGCTGAATGGGCTGCCGGAAGGGGTCAGCAGCAGAGCCCCGGCCGTGGTATTCGGGGGCACCTGGGCTGTGCTCCTCTGCTTTCAACAAGCGTCCAAAGGACCTTGACGGCTGGCGGGGACTGCAGAGGCGGACGCCACATCGCTCCCCGTTCCGTGCTTTGACCGGCCTCCCTTTCCCTCCGCTTCCTCCAGACTCCACAGAGCTCCCCAAACGGCTGAGCTTGGACAGCTCCTCGTCCCTCGAGTCCTTGGCCTCGGCTCAGTCCACCTCCAATCCCGGGCCGCTCAGCTACCAGAACCCGCCCTTCTCCCCGACGTGCCCCGACAGCCTGGCCGCCGACGCCATCTCCGTGTACAGCCTGAGCTCCATCGCCTCCTCCGTCAGCTTCGCCTCCAAGGCCGAGTGCGTCTCGGACGGGGGCCACGCCAGGGGCCGCCAGGACTGCGAGAGGCCCAAGACCATCTACCCGCAGCGGCCCTCTGCGCCGCAGGGCTCGTTCTCGCCACAGGGCGGTGCGGCCCCCGGCAAAGAGGCGGAGGAGGAGGAGTACGAGGGCTTCTCCATCATCAGCAACGAGCCCCTGGCGGCGTACCGGGAGAACAGCCGGACGCGGTTTTCCCCCGACCTCAAACCCTCCCGGACTCCTCAGGCCGCAGGGGCCAAAGTGTCGGTCAGCTCTAAGGGGAGCGTCAGTTCCCCAAACTCCCCCGTCAAAATGACTCTCGTTCCCAGCCCAAACTCCCCGTTCCAGAAGGTGGGGCGGCTCGCCGGGTCGGACACGGGCGAGTCGGACCAGTCCAGCACGGAAACCGACAGCACCGTCAAGTCCCAGGAGGAGGAGGAGAAGAAGAAGAAGAACGGCGACCCGCGGCTCGACCCCCAGGCGCTGGCTCAGAAGATCCTGCAGGAGACGCAGAGCCACCTCCTGGCCGTGGAGCACCTGCAGCGCGGCGGCGGCGGGCGGCGGCTCAGCAAGAGCAGCAGCCTGGACAACACGCCCTCCACGCCCGGCGGCGGCGGCGGCGGCGGTGGGGCCTCCTCCTTCCGGGCCTCAGAGACCAGCGCCTTCAGCAGGCCGCTGTGCTCCGGCTACAAGGGCCAGGCCTCCCCCACCCCACTGAAGCCAAAGCCCCCCACCAGGAGCTCTTCCCTGCAGAAGGTCAGCTCCGGCTACAACAGCCCCACCACCTCCGAGGCCTCGGCCAGGGAGGGCGCCGCTCCGCACAGCGGCCAGCCCTCCCCCAGCTCCGACGGCCCGGGCCTGGAGCAGCCGCTCTTCCGGCTCAAGTACCCCAGCTCGCCCTACAGCACCCACATTTCCAAGTCGCCCCAGAACATCTCCCCCAGCTCAGGGCATCACTCTCCCGCCGGCAGCACCCCTTCGCCGGCCCTCTCCTACTCCTCCGCTAGCTCCACCCGCTCCAGCCCCGCCGATGCCCCGGCCATCGACAAGCTCAAGATGGCCGCCATCGACCAGAAGGTGCAGGCCATCCACAACCTGAAGATGTTCTGGCAGAACAGCCCCTCCCACCCGCCGGGCCTCGGGCGGAACCTGCGGGGCGCCTCGGGCCGGCCGGCCAGCAGGAGGGACGTGCTGAGCTTGCTCAACCTTTCTCCGCGGCACAGCAAGGAGGAGGAGAAGGCAGCGGACAAGCTGGAGCTGAAGGACCTGTCCGCTCCGCGGCCCCTCGCTCGATCTCCGCAGAGGGACCCCCCCAACGGACACAGGCGCCCTGCCGACTCCGCCGGTCCCCTGGCGGCCGCAGCGCCCCCTGGCAGCGCCCCCGGCTCGGTGCACCCCGTACGGCTGCCTTCTGGGAACGGCTACAAGTTCTTATCGCCCGGACGTTTCTTCCCTTCTTCCAAGTGCTGAAACCTCTCTTCCGCCGGCTCCTTTGGTCGGTCAAATTCCCTGGGCCTTTTCCCCGCCCACTTGCTTGAATGATACAGAACCTTGGGAAACGAGGCAGGGAACTGGGACACACACACACACCCTGGGCCCGGCGAGAGGCCTGGGCGTGGAGGCCAGCCCCGTGGGTCCGCGCAAGCTGGCCACATGCCTCTCAGCCGCTGCTGCTGCTGCTGCTGCCCCCACCTCCACCCCGGGTGCAGGATAGGAGCGTCTGGGGTTGCCCAGGCCGGGAGGGGGCTCTGCCAGGATACGCACACGCCTTTCTGTGATGAGAGGTACAAGCCATTTTCTCAATGCTTCCAGCAAGGGTTGGTTGTGGGGGGAGGAGAAGGAGGAGGGGGCTGCATTGCTTCCTCTCCTGGGAAATGCACGCCCGGCCTGGGTGGCCACGGGAGAAACTTCTGGCGGCTTTTCAGGGAAAGCCCCCGTTCCCGTCCAGAGGGGACAGACGGGATTGCCTGGTTGCTGCTGCAGAGGGACATACGGCAGGCTCCGTCCTTTGCAAAGATGGAAGCGATCCATGGAAGCCGTCCGCTGCTGCCCGCAGGCTCAGAGCCCCACATGGGCTGGCCTCCCTCCCTCCGCCTCCTTCTGTCACAGCGAGGGCCGCCCCCTCCCTCACCACACTGATGGGGGCCCCCTGAGCAGCATCTGGCCCCCTGAGGGGGGGCTTTCTGTAGTTCACGTGCAGCTGGACGCCACGCATGAGTCCCTCTCTCTTCGCCACCAGGGCTGTGGGGGCCGCAACATCCATCCGTCCGTCTGTCCCCTCCCGCCCCCAGGCTCCTTGTCCCAAGCACAAAGGAGAGGCCTCTTCATCCCGCCCCCCCCATATTGATTAGAAGGAGGGACCCAAAGCGGCCCAGGCAGGAGGCAGGCAGCCGTTGCACTATTTGCTGGCCTGAGGAACCACGCATGGACCTTTGGGTCTGTGGAGGAGCATCGAGGCGGGCGGAGCTCCAGAACACTCTTGGCCGCCAGGAATTCCTGCAGGAGCCGCCCTAAAGCCATGGAAGCAAAGCCTGGGAGCGCTCGTCCGCGGGAGGCGTGCGCCCCTGGTTGGAGCAATCCCGGGAGTGGGAGGGGGGAGCGCCTCTTCTGAGTGGGGGGAGGCAGGAGTGATCATTGGTTCTGTTACGGCTCGTGGCCCTGCCCGTCAGCCGCTCCGGGCTTCTGGGTGGCTCTTGCCTGCTGTGCTGGGTTGCCCCTTCTCCTGTCGTCCCCTCTCCCCACCCACCCACCCGTAAGCTCTCAGGATCGCTTCACCTGCTCAGCTGAGCCCCCGGGCCCAGGCAGAGCTCTTTCATGCAGCGAAGGGCTGGACTGGCTGCCGGCCCTTTTCTACCCTATGCAAAGTCACTCCGTGGGGCAACTGGAGAACTCTTTCCGCCAAAGCCTTCCGCCCAGCCCTCTCCTCCTCCTCCTCCTCCTCCTCCTCCTCCTCCTCCAGAGCCAGCGTGCTTCCTTCTTTGCGACTGGAGGAAGGGGTCTTTTTACACACGGTGCTTTCTGGAACGGCTGCCGATCTGGTGGGACCAAATACTTTGGCTGTCCCTCCCCTGTGGTGGCTCCAGCCCTCCTTGGGCACATGTTCCACACGTGGCCGGGGACCGTGGTGCTCCTGAGCCATCCCTTGGAGCCCGGGCATCTCCCTGGGTTAATGTCGCTCCTCTGGCAGAGCTCACATCTCTGCTTCCGCAGCCGGCACCTCAATCCTGCGCTCCACAAGTGAGGGAACGGAGAACGTGGCAGGCAGGCAGGCTGTTTATGTGGGAAAATTCAGGAAGCAGCGTCCCTCGTCCCTCCATCTCTCTTCCATGGAAACACCCATCCACACCCCACTCCTGGTTTGTCGTCGTCCTGATTGTCGTCTTTGTGTATGTACAGTGACAACACTGCTTTTCACAGTGAGCAATAAGCGTTAGGTGTGATGGGCTGCTCCCACCAGAGTTCTGTCACGTGCAAAAAAAACCTACCCCCAGTGCCATTCCGTTTGGCTTCATCGCACCACAAGAGGCCCATTCCGAGGCTGATCAAGAGACGGCAACGGACAGGACTGGCCAGAAGCCATCCGACCTGGTTCTGCCGGCTGCCTGGAGCTGGCCAGTGCCTGTCATCCCCAGGAAGGGGATACTGGGGAACCGAAAAAGGGGAAACGGGTCTGCCAGGCCTGCCCCGCACCAGCTTGCTTCCCTAAGGAGCTTTGCAGCCCATCCGTTCTGCCTCTAGGTCATGTGATCTTGTCCACGGGAGCATGGGGAGGGAACCCCCCCACCCCCCAAACACACACTCACACACACTCAGTCACCCCTCTGCACTCTGTTCTTTATGCAGCGCCCGCCATATTTGGCCTATATGGACTTTTTTTGTAAATTAAACTCCGTTTCCAGACAGCATTAAACTTTTTTATATTATGAGGTTTACCCTGTAAAAAGAATTTCATATTTTTATTGCAATTGCTAAGGCATTTGGCCTCCTCCTTTGTGATTTCCGTGTCTATTAAAGCATGAGATCTCTCTGCTTGGCCTCCTGGGTGTCTTGTCTGTGCCAGCAATGGGCGGCCAGCCCAGGCCATTACATCCTGACAACGGCAGGTTGTATCAGTGACAGACGGGGAGAAGCCCAGCTGCCCCACAGTAGCGTGTTATTCCTTGGAGGCCTCTCTTTACTGAGCGAGTGGGAAACGGGGGTTCATACCAAAGATACAAGGAGAATTCGTCTCTCTGCTAGAACTGTCTTTGGTCGGATGTCAAACTGGACAGGTGCAGGGCCATCTCTTTGGTGCAGGGCCCTTCTCTAATTAAAGTATGTCTAGGGTGCTTTTCAGGGCAGAAGCTCTCCCAAGGCCACCACTGCCACTGTTCCCAGCTACTTCTTCTAGACGGTGCTTTGAAGTGGGGAATTCTCTTACAGCCTCCCAGGTTGAGCAGTGGGAAATGCATGAGGGATTTTATGACCGAGGGCTTCCATTGCACAGTGTGTCAGTCTCCCCATCCTACTGAAACAGAGCGGGCAGGCTTTTGTGTGATGCGTTCCCCAATGAGGAGTGAGTTGTGGCAAAGGGTACGTTTTCCGAAACAGATCTTGGGTTTTCGCGTGGCTTTGATTTGTAAGCTTGGGTTAAAACTGAAACCTTGAAACTTTATTTTATTATTTATTTATTTATTTATTTAAGGATTTTTATGCCGCCATTCAGCCAAAAAAGGCTCTCATGGCGGCTTACAAAAGTATTTCTTGACAGTCCCTGCCCACAGGCTTACAAACTAAAAGACATGACACAAAAGGAAAGGGGATTGGGAGGGAGGAGGAGGAGGGGGGAACGGAAAGCAAATTCAGGCACTACAATCTTAGTTGGAAAGTTCAGCAGTTATAGGTGACAGCAGGAGGGAGGGGGCTCTCAGCTGGAGCTGGACCCAGGCCCGGTGGAGAGGTGCCTGGCTGCTGCTTCCTCCCTCACTGGTGGCCTCTGCAGAGACAGTTGGTAGCAGGAGGGAGGGGGCTCTCAGCTGGAGCTGGACCCAGGCACGTTGGAGAGGTGCCTGGCTGCTGCTTCCTCCCTCACTGGTGGCCTCTGCATTTAAGACTTTAGCATCTTAAATCTTGCTTCATGATGGAGGATGAAGGTCATCACAGCCGTGACATAATTTCCCCAAAGTTATCACGCTAGACATGATTATTATAGTGTCCCATTGTGGTGAGATCCATTAGAAGAGTTTGAAAGGTGATCAACTTTTCTACTCAAATCTCCTGCTGCCAGGTGCTCCATCAGTTGCCCCAACTAGCCTCTGGTTGGTATTCAGGGTATCTGTTTGCAGTGGCTGCTCCTGAGAAGCCCATTTCTCAAATCTCCCTCATCTCACCGTGGAATGCTGGACTTTTAGAATCCACCACGAGCCATTTTACAACCCCCTTTTTACATGCTCCCAGTTTATCTGTGGGTTGTCCGACAGTTTTTGGAGTCACAATTCCTGCAAACTGCCAGGCTAGTAAGCTAAAAGTAATTTGCTCCAAAAAGCCGTTTCCTCCAATGAGGTCTGTTTAGACACATCCTATCTAGCACAGGCAAAAGAAAATGCAATTATGGTTTATTGCAAAGAATGCAAAAAATGTAATTTTCAGTAACGCAGTGAGCGCTCTGGGTTACCTAGGGCTGCCTCTAATAGCTTCCTCCCACTCATGTGAAATATAATTTAAAAAACACCAAAGTGTATTAAGAATGAGCCAAATGGTAGCTTAATTACGAGCTTCGCTTTATGAGGCAATGAGAAACGAAATGGAAATTTGGATTAGCTGTGCCTTCTCTCTCTTCAAAAAGGCTGAGCGAACAGGGCAGAAGCACCTCATGTTTCCCAACCATTTCGCAAGCTTGTGCCATTAAAGCGGCCCTTCCGAACCTGGGGGCTCTCCAGAGGTGTTGGACTACAACTCCCATAACCCCCAGCCTGCTGACTGGGGGTTATGGGAGTTGTAGTCCAACACCTCTGGAGAGCCCCCAGGTTCGGAAAGGCTGCACTGAAGGACCTCGCTTGCCAAAGGGGGCGGGAGAATGGGATCAACCCGACTCAACGCCCCCCCTCCCCTTCCCCGGAACCAGAGCACAGGGAGGGGGACCTTGTTCGGTGTAACACTGGAGAGGCCGGGAGTTTGCGCGCTGCACTACCGGCAGGAGTCGGAAGCCGCTCTAGGACAAGGTTTTATGGGTCAAAGGGGTGCCGCTCTAGATCTTGCCATCTCTTTGGTTATAAAGGGTGTGTGTGGGGGAAGTCCTCTATAGGTTGCGAATAGATTTATAAATGAGACCCGGAATTCCGGGCTCCTTTCGTGCTTTCCCCCCACGCCGCATTCCTCCACGGAAAAGGGGGAGGAGGAAGAAAGAACCGCTTGAAGACACCAGGAAATCGCGGTGTCTGCGTGATCCTACTGCTATAACTCTATGGGCCGCAGATGGAGGTCGGTAGTGATCCCGATCGTGGCCCAATGCAGGCGGGGGGGGGGGGGCGGAGGGCGGAAGCTGGTCTCAGGAGGGTGGCTCTAGCCCAGCCTTCCTCAACCTGGGGCGCTCCAGATTTGTTGGACTACAACTCCCAGATGTGTTGGACTACAACTCTGGGAGGTGCAGTCCAACACATCTGGAGCGCCCCAGGTTGAGGAAGGCTGCTCTAGCCTTTCCGTCGGTGTCTTAATAGCTCCTAGTAGGCACGTGGACTCGGAAACCGCCTCTCCACACCGAAGGTGGCTCCGTCTACATTTCTAAGTCTGCTTCCAGCCCTGCGCCTGTTCCCCCACCTGTGAGTCACTCTAGGCAAGCCCTTCCGCCTTCTCTATGGGAGTGGCGTGGGCGGGCACTCGTCTCCTCAAGGGGCGAAGCCGCGGGCGCTGATTGGCCGCGTGCCCGTGAGGCGCCGGCGGGGAGGGGCCGAAGAGCAGGGCGCGCTGCTATTGGCCGGCGCCGCCTCCCTGCCCAGTGAGTGGCTACGCCGCGGCGCAGTGGAGGGGCGGGGCCGCCGCGGCTCCGGCCAAGCGCCTTCCCCATAGGCTGCGGACGGGTGGTCCGGGTGCGGCCATTGGGTCCGGTTTACGTAAGGGGGGTGAGGCGGAACTGCCGGAAGTGTCCCGCGCGGTGGCGTGTGGGTAGGCGGTGCCGGTTGCGCCTGCGCGTTGGGCTCCTGCCTGCGGGAAGATGGTGCTCATCAAGGAATTGTGAGTTGCGGGATCGGAGCGGAGCCCCGGGCGGGGGAGGCGCTGAGGGAGGCCGGCAGGCAGGCAGGCAGGGAGAGCAGGCAGGCAGGAACCCGAGGCGGCGGGGAGAGCAGGGCGGGGCAGGGGCCGCTCCCCTCCCTCCCTCCCTCCCTCCGGGGGAGAAGCCCAGAGGCGCCGGCGATGGGCGCCCCCCTGCCTGGGCCCTGGAGTGCGGCCAGGGAAGACCGGCCCCTGCCCCGAAGCCGGGCTCTTCCCCGGGTCCGCCCGCGGGGAGCTTCCGGCAAGACCGGGGTCAACGCGGAGCGAAGGGCCCGCGGCAGGCAGGCCCGAAAGGCAGCGGAGCAGCGGCCTTCCCTGCCCTCCCCGGCCGGCTGCCCTGGCGCCCCGCGCAGGGCGTGAACGGGCCGGTGTGCGCGGAGCCTCCGTCTTGGGCTTGTGCGGCTGCCTCCGTCCCCAGGGGGCGTGGAGGAGAAGGACGAGGAGGAGGAGGAGGAGCAGGGCCGCCCTTGCCCCACCCCACCCCCGCATCCCCCAGTCCGGATTCGGCGGCTGCCTGCTAGCCGGCCCGCTTGGAGGCGGTGTAGGCACGCGCAAGCCTCGGGGCGAAACAGGGCTCTTCGCCCCAGAGGGTGGGAACGGGTTGCCTTCCGGCTCTGCCTCTGCGTGGCTCGTAGATGGCTTCAGAGTCGGCCCTTTGCAGGGTCTCTCAGTCAGTTTATTGCGTTACAAGCAGTTAGCCATCATGCACAAGTTATAAAAGAGAACGGTTTACAATAAAAATAATTGAGCATCATAAAAAAAAAAAAAGGGGTCACGACCCAAACCCTTCATCCATTGTGTGGAACGTATCTGCATAGACTTAGCTAAAAATTCCGACACTTATAAAAGAAACAATTTTTCTTTTTTTTGCATCTGATAACAAATGACAAACTTTAGCATGGGATGAGGAGCCCTTCAGCGATTTTAGCAAAGGAGAAATGTATATATTTCTAAGATCGTTCTACATAGGACATTCAAGCACTCTGGTCTCTCAATAGCTCAGCTTGCCAGAGAAGCAGCTGCCTCCTCGCACCCGGCTTCCTTGAGGCCGATTGAGAAGCCAGGCTTGAGCCAGGCTTGAGCCTTCAACGCAGTGTCACTTCGCCTTTGACTGGGGGAGCGAAGCTGGGGGGGGGGGGGACACAAGCTTCCCTGTCGTGAGGAAGCAAGGGCAGAACTGACTCTTTCTCGCCATCTTTAACTTGGGCTATTTAAGAGCTCTTTTGAAGGAGTTGGGTCACCGGGTGGTGAAAAAGGTTGGCAGCGTTCTTGGATATTTGTGTAATATTCTTCTTGCTGCCGTGTATCTAAAGGTGTGATATTTGCAGTGCTCTAATGCTGTTTTGCTTCATCCCGGAGATCAGCAGGGCCAAAGTATGATGAAGAAGTATGACTCCCTTTCCCCAACGATGCCGTGGGCGAGGCGGTGTGATGCATTGGCTAAAGTGTTGGACTGGCACTTGGGGTGGGTGGGATCCAGAGTCTAGTCCCCCATCAGCAATAAAGTGCACTGGATAACTTGGGACCATTCACTGACTCTCAGCCTAAGCTACCTCACAGGGTTGTTGTTGCGAGGATAAAACGGAGAGGAAGCAGAGGAGCATGGACGTTGGCTTCGGCTCTGTGGAGGAAAAGTGGGATATAAATGCTAATAATTTAATTAATAACGATGAAATTTGGATTTTATCATCTAGGCTTACTTGGTGCTGCTGGTGGAATGGCTCCTTAAGATTTAATCCTCTTGATTTAGCTTGGTGACATCTTGTGTGTATACGTGGAGGGAGCCTGTTACTTTCGCCATGATTGGCTTTCTGCTGCTATTGATTTATTTTCTTTATTGCAATTTCATCCTGCCTTTGACTATAAGGCCCCCAAGTCAACTTACAATCAAAACATTAAACGGAAGGATCTGCATGGGTACAAGAAAGCCCACTGATAAAGTCCCACTAAATGCCTGGTTAAAAAAAATGAATCTGGTGCTTAAATGATCAGATCCCAGTATAGCATTCTGGGAGGACTGTGGGACAGTAAGAGCCAAGCAGACTGTGTCCACCCCCCCACCCCACCCCAGTATTGCTGTTCTGTGAAGGGGTGACCAAAAGGGGTCATTCATTTTAGGATTTCTGCTTTGCAATGACCTGCAATTGGGAGCAAGCCCAGTAGAATGGGTGGTCTCATAGAATCATAGAATAGCAGAGTTGGAAGGGGCCTACAAGGCCATCGAGTCCAACCCCCTGCTCAATGCAGGAATCCACCCTAAAGCATCCGTGACAGATGGTTGTCCAGCTGCCTCTTGAAGGCCTCTAGTGTGGGAGAGCCCACCACCTCCCTAGGTCTCCTGGTCATTACAGCTGCCATGGGGACAGAGCTTTGTTTCACTTTGCTGTTAAAGCCTCACCGCCTCAGCGGTTGACTTTCTGTGGCAGAGCTGACAGAAAAGGTTTTTGGGGATAAAGATCAGCCAATGGTCCTCAGCCCCCGCTCTGCAGCCAATCTCTTTTTGGAGCCTGCAGCAAGCCCTGTAAGAGCACAGCCCCTCTGGAAATCAGTCGCTGCTAGGGGGCAGATTTCTAAAGGTTTGAAACAACGAGACTTTCAAAGACTATTGGCCAAATTTTGTTTGTTTCGAGGGCGAGATTTGAGTTTCCTGTGAGCCAAATGAGAAAGCTCTTTGGCAGAGCGTTTGGAACAGCCTGGTCCTGCAAACACTCCGTTGGGGGGGCAGCTATTGATGTCCCTGAATCTCTCTGCCCTGCTTTGAGGCTCTCTAATGTGGTCGCTCTGTTCTCTTTTGTCTTTCAGCCGAGTGGTTCTGCCGTGCTCTGTGCAAGAGGTAGGCGTTTCCCTATTATGTCCCTGAGACTAAATTCTCAAGCAGATGCTTGCTGCTCCATCAGACAAAAGAATGAACCTCTCCCCACCCGTAGGTCAGCAATCCTTAGCTCTGGCTGCTGGGGAGGATGCAAGTTTACAGCAAGCACCACCCTCCCGGCTCCCAGAAAGGCCAGGGTGAGCCAAAGGCCAGCTTTGCCCCTTGCTGTGTGGCTGCTGTGGCCTGGGCATGGTTGCGCAAGCTCCAGAAGGCTGTTCAGCAGGCAGAATGATCCCAGGCTGGTGGGCAAGAGGTGGTGCTGCGTTTGGGAACTCTGGACATGGAGGCAGCAGGGTCAGAGACCTGTCTGCTTGTGGAGCATGAAGCCAAGAAAAGACCTCTTAATATGCTGGACTGGGTGGGGATGGGAGGCCATGTTGGCTGTCATAAAAACCGTTGCAAAACGTGTTTCTGCAAAGAAGCAGCACCAGCTGTCCTTGTAAGTTTTCCTTGTGCCGGGTTTTCCCGTGGATCTCTTAACGATGCTAATTGATGGAATGCTGAAGGATTTGGGGGGCATTTTTTTAAATTAAAAAACCCCACATCTTTATGTTTTTGTCCTCTCCTCTTAGTACCAAGTTGGGCAACTTTATTCTGTGGCTGAAGCCAGTAAGAATGAAACGGGTGGCGGCGAAGGGATTCAAGTCTTAACGAACGAGCCTTACGAGAAGGACGGTGAAAAGGGACAGTTTACGCACAAGATCTACCACTTGAAGAGGTAAGGGGGCTCTTTGCACGGGGCGGCGGCTGAAGTTGCTGGATGATTCCGCCTCCCAAGTCCTGATCACCAACACCCATGCCGGGTCTATTCCTTCAGTTATAGTACTTCTAAACTGCTTAATCTCTTAGAATCCCTAAGTGTTTTACATTAAAAGTTCTTGTCCTTGCGCGCAGATTCATGCCCGAACGAGCTTTGGCAGGAGTGGGCTGGCAAAGGCCCCCTTGCTGGCTGCTCCAGTGGCAGCTGGGCTTGCCTGCTCCAGAGCTTGCACCACGGTGTCGCGAGGGGCCGTGGGCAGAAGGGCTCTGCGCAGACATCTTGAAATTGGGCAGCTTTTGTTTTTGAGGGGTGTCTCCCACCAGCCCTTGGATGTCCAAGGATCCAGGTCGCAGGAACATTTGGGGTTGGCTTTCACTTCTCCTCCTGGATCCCCCCTTAACTTTAAACTCTGCCCTCTGTTATGTTTCCCACTTAGCTATCCAGATTTGAACGTGTGCAGTTAGTTATTGAAAGGACAATGTCGTGTTTTTCAGAACACTCCTGCTTTTGATGGGAGGCAAATGACAAGGCTTGCTAAGTAATCTACAAAGCTTGTATTAAGCAACAAAGGTCTCTTCTACCTGAAGAGACTCTACCCTCTTGGAAACGTCCCCCTAGGCAAAACTATGCAAACTAAGCAAGACAATTGTCCGTTCAAGAAGAATAGGAAGCCCCTTCCCAAACGCCCGTAACTTCAGAGAGCCTGGTGCTGAGGCAGGTTCTGGCGTAATTGAACCGACTTTCTCACACCTTCCTTCCGCCCCGTGCGTTTGAGCTTCCGGCGGACCCAGCATCAGCTAGCTTGTCAGGACGCTTACCTCCGGAAGAAACCTCATTTCCCACCGAGTGTGTAGGATTTGGCCTTGAGGAGATAAGCTCTTGAGAGGTCTGACTCCCAGCTGGGGAATCGCCCGTGAGAGCTTCCTCCCCCACTGGTACAGGCTGGCTGGTGTCTGGCGCTGCGTCTTCTAGTTCTGATTCTGATTGATTACCTGAAACATCTTTTCCCAAAACAGGGGCAGCAGGGTTAGACATGACAGACAGGAAGGTTTAGCTCTAGGTTGGAAGGTGTGACGCCTCCTACAACCCAGTGTTGCCCTAAGCCTGTCTCCTGGAGATGGAAGAGAAGGGGCTCCGAGCGTTCCAGGGCAGGGGATGTGGTGGAAGGGGCAGCTCCGCTTCTAGGCTAGGGTGGACTGAGAGGCTCCATCCTTGGTTGACTCTTGCTGGGGAGGGACTGTAGCAACACCTGCTTTGTATGCAGAAGGTCTCAGGTTCAATTCCCGGCGACTCCAGGCATAGTTGGGAAAGAAGACGCCAGCTGGCAACCTGCAGAGCAGCTGCTGGTCAGTGTTGACAGTACTGGGTGAGAGAGGCCACGGGCCTGACTCCGTATAAGGCAGCCTCCTATGTTTCGCACGTGAGCGTGCTTGTCCATGGTCCCGTCCCATCCCAAACTGCTCATCCTGCAGGCGATAAAGCACACCCAGAAAGGATGAGGAGCTGGGAAGGGAGGATTGCCTATGTCTGGGAGGCTCATGCTTCCGAAAGCCGCCTTTGTGAGCTCGAAACTGCCTTTCCAACTTCCTCTCAATTACTCCTGGAATTCAACTGTGAATGCGTTTCCATGGTCGGCGCGCCGTGTCACGTTGGAGGTGCTCGGGGCAGGAATGCTGTTCTGAGCAGGGGGGACTTCAGTTCTCTTCGCAAGGCTGATGCCCTGGCATCCCGTTCTGGTTCCTTGCAGCAAAGTTCCTGGGTTTGTGCGGATGTTTGCTCCGGAAGGCTCGCTGGTATTCCACGAAAAGGCCTGGAACGCGTACCCGTACTGCAGGACGAGTGAGTCTCCATTCCCCATTCTCTCGCAGAGATGCTTTTGAGGGGGTTCAAGGCAAACACCGTTGGAATGCCAGGCAGGAAAATACACTGACACCTGGAATTGTTCTCAAACTGCCCGGAGTTGTCTCCAGCGGTTGGGGCTTGGCCAACCCTATGTTTGAAGTTGTTGAAAAAGGGCTTCCCCCCCCCTTGCAAATTGCAGCCAGCCCAGACACGTCTGGGATGAAGGGAACACACGGCGTACGGTGTATGTGTCTCAGCTTGGATATTAAGCTCTAGAGGCCCAGGTGGTTCAGGGCGTGTGAGAAATGGGATGACCAAGCAAGCAACCTCGCCTCAGGGCCTGGCACAAGAAACAGGTGGGCTGTCAGCTAGGTAGTGGTGCTTGCCAGAGGGTTGGGCGTGTTCAGGATGTGTGCTCGGTGGGGACTGATGCACCTCCGTTTTGAATTGGTCGACGCTAATGTCCTGGTTAACTAATAGCTAAGTAACTTAGTTAACTCTTTGCTCACTTTTAAATTGGCTTGCAAGCTGTTATTCCTGCAGCCGTTTTTCCATAATCTGCAACGCTGGGTTTTGTTTGCTGCTGCTGCTATCTTTCTGTTCATCCTTTCTTTTGCGATATACGCAATTTTATACTTCGCAAGCCACCTTGAAGGTGCTTTGTCGTAGAAAGGCAGGATATGAATACTGAAACAAGTACGGTTGCTTTCGTTGGAAGCGCCTCTTTTAGCTCTGTGCTGAGCCTGGATGAGGCAGGCGAGAGCAGAGCTTGGGGGTGCAGCCATGGGGCTGGCCGATTGCAACGCGTTTGCTGACGTTGGTTTCCCTCCTTTCTTTCCATGTCTCCCCGGGCTTCAGTCGTAACCGTGAGTATTGCTTTTCTCTTGGCTTGTGGATGTGGCTTAACTACGGGTGCTCCTAAAAGAACAGCCGATGACCCGGTTCACATACCACAACTATCCATGGGTCGTTTGAACCATGAGTACTCGTGCCTGCGCGGGACCGGGACGGCTCCTGCCTGCTTCCGCTTTGCTAAGCAAGCCAGTGCTCACCTGGTCAAACTGTGCGACGGCACCTGGGTCACAGGTATCCAGGAAGAGGCTCTTTATATGGGTGTACACAGTTTCCAGGCTGCCTGACTGCTGGGGCGCATGTCATAAAAGTGGCAGGGTGGGTGGGGTTGGGGTAAAAGGACGATGCCCAACCCCAAGCAAGATGTCCAAACCCAAGCGTTTGTTGTCGAAAAATGGGTGATCTTTTTTTAACTTGCATGAAGTAACCTGCGTGAAGCATCACTTAAGCTGCCCCCCCCCCCAGTGCCCGTCTGAGACAGTCAGGCTCTTAGAAGGACAGACGCTTCCCAGTCTAGGCTGGTGGGGAAATCTCATCCACTTCAGCGGGTTTGTTAGTGGAGGGAAAGAGGGTGGCCTCGTGGGGGTGGGTGCAGACTGAGCCCCCCGGGAAAGAGTAGCTCACAATGGGGCTTCACGTTACCTTCGTTGGCCCTCCCAACGTCCGAGCGAGCCCCACAGGGCCACATGTAAGAGAGACTCCTTGAGAGGCCAAGTGCAGTGCTTAACCCCCCCCCCCACCCTAAACTCTGCTCTTGCCAGTTCTCACCTACAAATTCCACCCTCTGGCCTCGCTTCCGGTTTCAGAGCCTGCCAAAGGCAGGGGCTGTGCATTTGCAGGAACGAATTTGTAGGAAGAGCTACAGCCCCCCTTGGTGACTTCTCTTCCCTGCCCGCGCTTCCCTTCTAAGGACCCCACCTGTGCCTTGAAGCGTTGCCGTCCCCCCCCCCCCCCCCGCCTCCTCCAAGTCTGTCTCGCAAAGCCAGGGGGAGGTGTTATGCAAGGCTGGAAGAGGATATACGAGTGAGTCACTTGGGCTTGTCTTACCTTTGATTTCCGATAGAATGAATATATGAAAGACGACTTCTTCATCAAGATTGAGACTTGGCATAAGCCGGACTTGGGGACGTCAGACAACGTAAGAGCTGGGGTGGTGGTGTCCCGACTTTGCCACCGTCTTGTTTGTGCTTGGCAGTTTGTGAGACTGAGACGAAGGGGAAACGGGGCGTGCAGGAATTCAGCCGACGTTTGTTTGTTTAAAATATTCATATGTTGCCTTTTATCAACGATTTCAAAGCGGTTTACAAAAAATATAAAGCTGTGAAGCAAATCATAAATACGTGCAAAACAGCAGGCCAAAGCACGTGTTAAATACTTGGTTTTGAAATGACTGGGTGAATAAAAACAAAGTTGTGTTAAGTGTTCAGTTAATTGCCATGAGTCACTTTAAAGCAAGACTCAAGCGCTCCTCTTAAAAATGGGCCGAAATCTCTCTTGCGCTGGGCTTGCGTGTGGGCTCAGATTCCTGGGCTCGGACGCCTCCAATTTGCCCAGTCAAAGGCAAACAGGGTGTGCTTTCTTTTCCCTTAAGGCCACGCTCTGGAAGCAGTTTCGCTTTTGCATAAGAGGATTGTTGCGGTCTATACAGAGGGGGGGAAATGAGTCACTCGCTGCCTTGGCCATCACGGTTTCCTCTCCTTTACTGCAGGTGCATGACCTGGACCCAAGTACTTGGAAGAATGTGGAAGTTGTCCACATTGACATCGCAGACAGAAGCCAAGTGGAGCCAGGAGTAAGTTGACAACACACACACACACACCCGGCTGGGTGGCCTGTGGCTGGATAATAATATGACTCGGTGTGCGGATAAATGCTTCTCCTGCATTAATTGCGCATGTCGGTTAAAAAGTATTATTTCGAATGAGGGTAATTTTTAAAAAAATATTTTCAATAGATGCATCAACGGCAGTGCGTAGCCATTTTTGTACCTATCTGTCTGGTTTGGTACTAGCTGTGTATCTAAAGGGCCGTCGCCCTTTGCTGCTTCATCTGGCTTGACGCTTCTTCCTGCGCGTGTGTTGCTGAGTCTTTTACGGTTAATTTGGCCTCCTGGCTGTGCAGGGAAGTTGAGGGCAACTGGAGGCAAGCTCTCTCTTGTACAAAACGTGGGTCTGTGTTATCTGTATTTCGAACCATCTATATTCAGCAGAACGTCGCACCTTAAAAATGTCTCTCCTCCTCGTTCGGTTTGGCGTTTAACGCAGTCACAAGTGTCTTGTTGGGGACTCCCAAGAAGCTGTTCTCGTAGCTCCTTAGAAAAATGCCCTGAGAAAATAACAGGGAGGCACTTTCCCCTGCGTCCTGTTACCGCTGGAGAGTAGCAAAGCCGGGCATCACTCTTGTGCCATCCTGGTCAACAGCCAATGCTTGGAGAACTCTCACCTTGGAAGAAGAGGTAGTGGGTTCCCATGCAGCGTGGGGCAGGAAGGAGGATCGTGGCCTCGAATCCTAGTGGCCAGAGTTTTCTTGGCTGGGCTCCTTTTCTCTTTAATCAGTCCTAACTGAGGGCAGACCTTTGAGGCTGTTCTCTCCCTCCTTTTTTATTTTTACAGTCCATGGGATGTTTTGCAACACTTGTCATATTTTGCCTTTCAAGTTCCTGTATTGGTTTGGAAATGGGATCTCTTGGCAGCAAAGGGCCTTCCTGTTGATTCCCCCCCCCCCCCGCCCCGAGTAGTGGGTTTTTTGGTTGTTGAGCAAGCCCTTGCCGTCCTTTCTAAACTGGCCTGTAGTACATATTACGCCTTGAACATCGCAAGCTTGGCTGAAAAGTAAGCAGATAACCTTGTGAATGAAGCAAAAAGGGCTCAGCTTCCCAGCTGCCTATGCTCATGTTATGCCAAGCTCTTGGCCTTCACTTTGAGTGAACCTTGGCCAAACAGTCTTCGCATGGCGGTTCCTTTTGTTTCAAAACTCTAATCAATAAACATCCCGGCTCCAAACTCGGCGTGCTCTTGAAGGGCCTAATGAAACTCAGATGCCAGCCCTCTGCCTTTCCAAATGTATACAAACGGTTCGGCTGACATCTGCTGCTTTCTTAAGGTATAAATTTAAACCTGGCCCCTTCTAATCATCTCCAGAGCTTTGTCTAAGCAGTTTTACGTGATTTGTATACAAAAGTCACTTCCCAGGAGAGGAGGAATCTTTCAAGTGTAAGCAGAAGGAGACACACAATTAACTACAGAGAGGGCTACACTTTTGGAAGTGATTTGAAAGAAATGAGCAGAGTGAAAACACCGAAATTGAAATCAGCTTTGTAGCGTTTTCTCTGCACTGACGGGATGCAGATTGCCTGGCCTTCTCCATCTTCTGCTCAGGCTGGCTTCATCGTCATAGTCCTCAGTAGGACGCAGCCCACAGGGCTTTGGCCAAGCAATGGTGGGTCGCTCCCTCATACCCTCTCTGCCTCGGCTCTCTCGGGCTGGGTCACAAATCCTAAACACAGCGAAACCTGCATTGAACGCAGCGGGGCTTACTTCTGAGTAAGCGTGTATAGGATTGCACCGTCATTCCAACCCTTTTCATAAATATACCCCCAAGGGGCTCCTGTTGAACCCTTGCCCTCAGGAAGGATGCGGCCCCTTCCTAGTCTCTGTTTGGGACGGTCCACTTTGTCTTCGTAGCATCGCGAACGGGAGCTGTGAATTGCTGCACCGTGAGGAGCCAAAGTCGTTGGTCTGGGATGGGGGGTGTTGCAAAGTTAGACGCAGCAAGCAGCAACCAGTCTCTTTCCTGGGCAATATGCTCCAGAGAGGGAGAAAAGGTGGCAGCAGCGGCAGAACCCCCAGATCTTTCCATGTGCAAAGCGCTGAAGGCTGTGGGACGCCGGATCTCATGACGCACCGCCTGCCTTTTCAGCAGTAACACCGTCAGCACAGGCAGGGCTGGGGAGCCTCTTGCCTTCCACAAGGCGGCTTTTTCCGTGGCTCCAGGAGCCCGTCAGCTCGAGGGGCGGAATCGTGGCCGTTCTCAGATGGTCCATCACTAGTGTTCCCCCCCCCCCATCCCTGCCGCCTCCTCTCAACTTTTGTGATCTGCCCAGAGAGCTTCGGCTATTGGGCGGTATAGAAATGAAATGAAATAAATAAATAAATAAACTTCGACAGGATCTGCCCTTTCCGTCCCTCAGTGCTGGATGCTTACTGAGTGGGGGGGGGGGGGGGGTTGGGATGATGCTTCCTCTTGTGTTAACATTCCTGCTAATTTAGTTTTTAATACATGAAATTAGGTTAAAGGAAGTGAGGAGCTGCGATTTTGCTGGAGGCGCTTGCTGTGGCTTGACACAGCGCTGCTGCTGCCGCCTCCGGTTCCAGCGCGCTCTTTAACGCCGCTCTTGAAAGGGCTCATTAGCATACATATATTAGGCAGTGGCTGCTGCGGAAAGTACATTTGAGTTCATTGACAGTCTCTCTCTCTCTCACAGTACGGAGCAGGATTTCTCAGATTTTTTAAAAAAAATCACGTCTCGGGAGGACAAGCCTTTCTCATAGAATCATAGAATAGCAGAGTTGGAAGGGGCCTAAAGGCCATGGAGTCCAACCCCCTGCTCAATGCAGGAATCCACCCTAAAGTGTTCCCCAGCTGCCTCTTGAAGGCCTCTAGTGTGGGGGAGAGAGCCCACCACCTCCCTAGGTCACTGGTTCCATTGTCGTACTGCTCTAACAGTCAGGAAGTTTTTCCGGATGTCCAGATGGAATCTGGCTTCCTTTAACTTGAGTCCGTTATTCCGTGTCCTGCACTCTGGGAGGATCGAGAAGAGATCCTGGCCCTCCTCTGTGTGACAACCTTTTAAGTATTTGAAGAGTGCTATCATGTTCTCCTAAACTTGGAGTATTGCTGGGACTTGCTGAAGCTGCTATGTGGGCTTTTTGCTGTGAAAATGCGGGGCGCGGGGAGCCACCTCCATGCTAGGGAGGTGAATACAGCTGCGGCAAACGCTTCCAGGAGATTTGTGGGAGTGCTGCTGCAACAGATCAAGCTGTCTTCCAGCAGGTGGGGTTGAAGGGCAGATGACGGACTTACCTCCCTAACTGTAGCATGGGGGGTGGGACGGTCTCCCCTTTTTCTCCCCCACCCCTGACCGAGGGGCCTGTGTGAGGTATTCCTCTTCTTTTGCTAAAGGGTCAGCCGCTAGAGTGCAAATGTAGAAGGAAGTCCCATTCAGATGAAATGAGACCGGCCTCTACATAAACCTAGAGATGTCGGACCTGGCCACGGTGACACATGCCTTAGTTACATCCCGATTGGATTACTGTAACGCGCTCTACGTGGGGCTGCCTTTGAAGAGTGTTCGGAAACTCCAGCTGGTTCAAAGAGCTGCAGCCAGATTGTTGACCGGGGCTGGTTACAGGGAGCAGACAACTCCCCTGTTAAAACAGCTCCATTGGCTTCCAGTCTGTTTCCGGGCACAATTCAAAGTGCTGGTTATGACCTATAAAGCCCTATATGGCTCGAGTCCAGGTTATCTGAGAGACCGTATTCTCCCTTATGAGCCTGCCCGTGCTTTGAGATCTTCTGGAGAAGCCCTTCTTTCAGTGCGCTTGGTGTGGGAACATGGGAGAGGGCCTTCTCGGTGGCTGCTCCGGAGCTCTGGAACTCTCTTCCCAGGGAAGCTAGGCTGGCTCCCTCCTTGATGGGCTTTCGGAAGCAGGCTAAAACTTTTTTGTTCCAGCAGGCCTTTGGAGAATAATCCGGCCCTCCATCTATGTTAATGTCTTATAATTTTGTTGTGTATTTTAAACGTTTATGGTTTTGTCTTGTGTTCCCCCCCCAATGTATGTTTTAAACTTTGTAAGGCCGCCATGAGGCCCAGCATTGGGCAAAAGGCGGGATACAAATAATAACAATATAATAATAATAATAATAATAATAATAATAATAATAATACCTGGCCAGAGTGGCTCTAAGGGTTAGTTTAATTCTCTCACTTGGTGGTGGCTTTATTTTTATTTTATAGAAGCCATTAGGCGCTTCTAAAAGCGGCTTGCCATCAATAACGTTCTGTACAATTCTGATCGATAAACAACAAAGCATATTAATAAAAGGTGACCGCTACTTCTCCAAGCGCAGCGTAGAACAGAGAGATTTCGCGGCTTCTGTTAAATAATAAACACATCCTTTACAGTCCTTGGTCATAATTGCAGAGAGCAGCAGGGCCTGATGGAGTGTCTGGACACAGACTACAGAACTCCAGCGTGGCCCTGGGTCTCCTTTGCTTCCGCCCCCTCCCTCACCTCCAGCTAGCATAAGCAGTGTGAAGTATACATGCATGTAAATATGTGTGATTTTCATAATGTGGGTACATAATTCTGGCTTTTCTTGGTGCAGATGTTTTGAAGGAAAGGGTTTCTACACAAGGGGAGTGTATCTTGAGATGATTCGTGTTTTCGAACACCAGGCACGTTTCCAGTTGGCTGGGCAGTGTTTGTTCATACCAGGACACTTTCAAGCGGACCTGTTCACGTTGCTAGACGCTGGTCTCTGATGTCATCGGGCATGAGAATGGAGTCTGGCAAGGAGCATGTGTGGGCCTGGCCCGCCTCTCCCCGTCCAAATGCAGCCGACGGGTTCATGAGTCACACTTGAGGTTGAGGCTGCAATTGCAAAGATAATTCAGTTGCTGCCTCCCTGCTCCAAAACAGCTTCAAGGAAAGCTAAAACCGAGCCACAAAAAAGCCGTAGTTAAAGTACGGAATGGCTTTGTAACGTTAACAAACAGAAAGGTCATTTCAAAGTGTCTGTAGAACGGCTTTTGTGGTCTCCTTCCTTCTCCAAGGGCTGTGGGTGGGGGAGCACCACAGGTCAAATTCAGATGCTAAAATATCCAGGAGCCAATGATGGTCTCAGCTGCCACAGGGTTTGCCCCTGCCCTTAATCGTGATTAACAATTGCACAGAAAACTCTCAGCAACAAGCGAGCAGGGATTTAATGCCCGGGTTCCAATTTACACATGGTGAAAGCCGCCTGAGCAGGCAGTTAGAGCTGGCGCAGGCAGCAGGACATAGAAGCAGGACACTTCTGGCTTGCTACAGGAAGGCAGAAACTCTACGACGTGGGGAGCTGCTCCCAGAGCTGGGGCATTTGGGGCACGCCCTTGTTTTTCCGTAGCTTTCTTTGGTATCTATGGGTATGGGGTGGGAGGCAGGAAGTGGTTTTCGTCCGGCTCTTCTTTTCACAGCTTCCAGGGTTCCTGCCCGGCTGGTGCCTGGTGCTCCCGTTTCACTGTCTCTCACTTCACCTTGAATCTTCTCCTTTCTCACTGTGTTTTTGAATCCCACAGGACTACAAAGCTGACGAGGACCCGGCGTTGTTCCAGTCAGTCAAGACCAAGCGAGGGCCCTTGGGGGCCGACTGGAAGGTAATACAAGCTGACCTTTCTGCCTTGGCGGTATAGATCAGCAGGAAAAGTCTCATCGCTGAGCAGCCCTTGAGAGACGGTGAAGATGTTGTTTCAGTGAAAATGCTGGTTCCGTGCTCTCCTTTGTCCCGCGCAGGCGAAGAGAAAGCACAAAGAGTGAAGCAGCTAGAAATATTTCTATAGCAGCTTTAGGGGCCCAGTTGCCTCTCAGAGTGAAACACTCAACTCCTCTTGGAATGGCCAAAGAGATGGTGAGACGCCCTTCTTGACCCATCCGAGCCTTTCTGGCCTGGGTGTTTTGCCATCTCTTGGCGGCAAGCGAAGGTGCTGACAATGCTCTGAGCGGCTTGCCCTTTCTAGCAGAGCTCCGGACTATTTGCTTCTGCTTCCTGATATTTCCCTGCCTCGTCCCCACTGGTCTTCTAGCAGTTGTGCACCTTGCTAGAGATCCTCTGCCGTGCCCCCTCTGCAGCGGCTTGGGTTTAGGCCGCGCAAGGGGCTGCAGGTGAGCAGTGCCCTTTGTATGCTCCTACACTCAGGTGACGGAAGGAAGCCTTTTTGTTCCCCCACCCCACCCCCAAATAAAGCTGCTTTAGCTTCCTGCAAGATGGTTGCAAAAGAAGAAAGTACCAAACAGCATGTTGAAGTGAACTGCGACGGTTTTGTGGGAGAGCGTTTCGTGGACTTAATCCACGCATCAAATGAAATGTTGCGAATGGGTTTGACTTCCTGTTGAACATTTAGCTGACGAATTCCATCTTTGAAGTCAGGAGCATCAAGGGAGAATGCATTTATTAAAGAAATCCTCATTAGTATTACATACGTGTTCAGGAGGTTTTGCGCTGAGCTCTTTATGGGTGGACTGGAAGGGTTGAGGAGGCAGCATTAATGGATTGAGCGCTCTGCGCTCGAAGATGGCCTGGCTGGGAGAAGCCCACCCTCCCCAGGGCCTGGCAGAAAGCAGCCATTCTGCAAACTGCCTGCAGACTTGCTTCTGGCTCCAGCACATAGGACTGGAAGCCAAGCTAGGGGCAAAGGTGTCTCATGCAGTAGCAGGACTTGTCTTCCCCTTTACCGGATTGTGTGACAAACTTGCTCACGCTGCGTACCGGGGTATTTTGGTGCTGTGGCTGGCAGCTTGCTTTGGGTCTTTTTAAAGGCAGAGCCAAGAGTTTTGGCTCTGGTTTGTTTTTGTCTTGCTTGGTTTCTCGCTACGATGTACAAGGGTGCCAAGTCCCAGTTAAGCCATGTAGCAGCTACTGCCGCTGTCTTGTGCTCAGTCTGTATCTCTCCTTCTTCCTATTCTTCATGCTCCAGTTTGGTGTGGGGAAGGACTGAGCACGTGCTCTGCATGCAGGGGCTGGGGCAGACCGGAGCTGTAGGCCAAAACATCTCAAAGGCCACAAGTGTGTCCCTACACACACACACACACACACACCTCAATGTGCTAAGCCATGATTTATTGTTACAAGAATGAGCTGCTGCAACCCTTGGACTCACTTGCTCCCCTGCCCAGCAGGTCTGTGAGGAGTTGGGAATCTTTGACTTCCGCTTTGTAACAGCCACAGTTTGGCCTCACATCCAAACCCTGAACTGTAGCTAATATTGGCTGATTGGTTAAGACGAACCAGATGTATAAACTAGGGATTGAAGTTGGCTTGTTTTAACAAGGTGGCCCTGTTAAGATGACACGCTAAGCCACAGTGGTTAAGCATTTTGAGCTAAATGTTATGGCTTAGTGCAGGGGTTCCCAAACTTTTTCAGGTCACCGCCCCCTTGGTTCCACACACTCATGCCCAGTGCCCCCTACCCTACGCTGTAAAAATCATTATTCAGAATAGCGGTTTTCAACGACCCACTAAGGAAGATAATAACAATAACATTCAAAACAGTAACAATTAATTGAATATTTATTCAAAATCCAAAGCACCTGCCGCAGGCTTGCTGAGAGAGGGAGGGAAAAGACGGCGAACGCCTCTGTTTTGCAGCCGGCGTGGCGGGACACACCAAGCAGGGTATGTCTCTTCATTAGCGTTTTGGTGCTTTTGAAGCATTTCAATTCACCGTTAAAAGGATTCTTCTTAAACGGTATTAATACATGTATGGATTCTTCCCCTATAGGGCTTGGGACCAAACTACCTTCTCCCATAAAAATGTCCCTGGGTTTTAAGACCTTCTGGAGAGGCGTTTCTCGGAAAAGACCACCTCGAGCGCCCCCCTGCCGCCCCCTTGCCTCTTAATGCCCCCCTATGCAATCCCACTGCCCCCAAGGGGGCGGTACCGCCCACTTTGGGATCCACTGGCTTAGTGTATTGTGTGAGCCATGACTTCGTGTGTGAACTATTCCTAACCATGGCTTAAACACACTAAGGCCTGGTTCAGACAACATGCTAAACCATGCTGCTTAACTACAAAATGGTTAAGGGAATGCATGCATTCCCTTAACCATTTCATGGTTAAGCAGCATGGTTTAGCATGTTGTCTGAACCAGGCCAATCTAATCATGTTCTGCAAAAGGGCTAGCAGCCTAGCCATGTTGGCCTGGTTCAGACAACACGCTAAACCATGCTGCTTAACCACAAAATGGTTAATGGAATGCATTGACCTTAATGCATTCCATTAACCATTTTGTAGTTAAGCAGCATGGTTTAGCGTGTTGTCTGAATGGGGCCATTGTCTGAATAGTCCCACTATAGTTAAGATTAACCACAGTTTCTCTGGGTTCAGACATCGACAAGCTGCAATTCATCTAAAACTCCTCCTTGTGGCTGCACTGGGGTGGGAGCACATGAAATATGGCATTGCATCCAGACAGAGCTGTGTGCTGGGCTGGTATAAGGCCATTTCCTCATGCTCTTTGTGAAACTGAGACACGTGCTTATTTTTGCTTTTGCTTTCACCAAACCAGTCCCCTATCCCGGAGGCTGTGCTCCTCTTGAGCTGTCCATGTCTCACTGATGTTAGCAACTGGGATAGATTTCTGTGTTTTACTGTTGATTTCCAGTAACTTTCTTGGGCTTTACAATGAGTGCGCGTGAGCGAACACAACTGTGCCTGACTTTTCCTTGTCTTTCATAGCTACCGAATGCTATTTCATACTCTGGTTTTTCTTCAGGTCGTATAAACATTTCGCCTTTTTATGAGAGATTTTATGTAAGAAACCAGTTCTGGCTTTAAAGGTGCTGTGGCTTAAAGCAATGTCCAAATTTTGGCATGGGCATGTTGCTGTAGTAGAAGAAAGAAGCCGGGCGTCTGGTTGGGCTTGTTTGGTTTGCGTTTTGTTCTGGAATTTTATCCACGCAATGCAGCAGTTGTTCACAACGGTTCAGAAACACTGCAGCGAAACCCCACGTGGCAATGCCTGCATGACTTTCCCTGAGGCCTTGGCCCCATAGTGGCGAGTAACCCTAATAGCCATCGTTAATGTAAGTAACATGGCTTGGCTGTTCCGTATGTCATGCAAAACTAGCCACGTTAATTGCAGAATCCCAACGCTAATAACATTTCCATTAAACTTAACTTCACAGAACCCCCCCCCCCCCCAAAAAAAATAATACATTATTTTAGAGGTGAAAACCGAACTTGTTGAAGCGGTGTTTCGTGAATCGCTGAAAGCACTGACCCATTAAGTCTCCCTTAAGGAACTTGTGCTCCTGAATCGCCCAAGCCTCCCAAGGCCTGGATTCAAACTGATTGCGTAGAAATGGTGGCGTCCTAGATTATCTGGCCTTCAGTGAGATTGCAGCTACGGAAGAGTAACGCGCCTCCCTGTTAGCTGCAGCAACCTGCTACTCAGGTGTGAAAAGGCCGTTCAAAGGTGTTTTCCATGGGAAGGCTGTGCAGTGGCGAGATCTCTGCTCTGTTTGGGAGGCTCAAGTGTTACGGGCAAGGCCTGCGAGCTTCATCGTATTCAATTGTTTAAACCGTTGTGCTTACTAAAGGATAAAAGCCAGGGCTTACCTGACACCCAAGGGTTTCTAGAGGCACAAGTTGTGACCCACAGCATCAGTTCAACTCTAGGGAAATGGACGGCGCAGGTAACTTACTAGCGTGAGGGCCTGAAAGACTGTTTCATATGACTGTTTCATGTGCCAACCCAAAGGTTGTCCAATGTGTGTTGCACACTGGCCTCATTCAGAAGACTACGAGGAAAAGAAGAGCCTGGCTCTGGTGCTCTAAAATATGAAAGGAGGTTTCCTTTATTTTCCTTATCCAAAATGAAAAAAATCCCAAAAACGTTCAACTTAAACTTGTACAAACGCTCAACGTTTCGGATCTGGAGATCGTTCGTCGGGAGCTGTACAACAAAATGAATTCCTCCTTGAAGCAGTTACCGATTTAAAACCTTTTGGGTGTTTTTCAAGGGCCGCAGTCGCATTCATTCTGCCTCCGTTTGACGGAACTGTTTGACTGCCGACGGAGGCAGAACGGATGCGACTGCCGTCCTTGAAAAATACCCAAAAGGTTTTAAATTGATAACTGCTTCAAGGAGGAATTCATTTTGATGTACAGCTCCCGATGAAGGATCTCCAGATCCAAAACGCTGAGCGTTTGTACAAGTTTAAGTTGAAAATTTTTGGGGTAAGGAAAACAAAGAAACCGTTTCATATTTTAGAGCGCCAGAGCCAGCCTCCTCTTTTCCTGATAGCCTTTTCGCGGTGCTTTCCCCCTCTTCTTCCACACTTGTGATGTGGGGGCCTGCATCACCTGAAGGCCCTGATCATGTCCTATAGACACCTGGTAACCAATCAGATTACCTGAATGTACATCTGGCCATATATGGAGCAAAGTAACTGCTTTAAGGCGAACGTGATAGCAGCCCGGAGAGGCTCTGTCAGCTATACGCACGCATCCTGTACCTTGATGTATAACTGCCTATGCCACATCCGCCCAAGTTAGTTGGAGCTGGGTGTAACATGCTAATGCTCTTGCGTGTATAACCTGTCTCTGTATCGATACAATAAACAACTCTTTAAGAATACCTGGTTCTGTCTCACTTGGAGATAAGTCCGGTTGGACAACCTAACCCATCATCCACATCACTTGTTCAGAAGACACCTTAAACCACAGCTTTAACCACGGTGAGTAAGGCGTTTTGCTTTATTCACCATGGTTAAAGCCATGGTTTAAGGTGTCTTCTGAATGGGACCATTGTGTCCTTGCACATGAGTGCTAGTAGAGGAATGGGGCCATTTGAGTTGGATGTAGGGGCCCGTGAAAAATTCTGACTGGGCCCCGACACTCAAGTGGGGCTTCTGGGTGGGCTCCCATCTGGAATGCCAGCTTTTCTTGCTTTGTAGTGGGATGTGTCCTGTGCTCCGGGGTTCTGTTTCCCAACTGCCTTCCTAGCAGCTCTCCTTGCCGCCTAGGCTGCAAAGTAGGATCTGGTTACTGCAAGCATCCAAATCTCTGGCTCTGCATCCCATGAGACGAGTTCATAGCAAAGATGATGGCTTCTAGGTGTGTCCCTTAAGCACGTACTTCATTGGAAGGCTTCGATAACACCCAGGCGAGAGGCATGTTGAGCTCTTGAAAAACAACCCGAAGTTCCAAGGTTTTCAAGCCAACTCTTACATTGCTTTGCATGTTTAATATCCCATTAAAAAAAAAACTATTAACTTGTAACAGGGATGACTTCAAGCAAAACTGTTGACACTTTGATTGATTGCTAATCGAGTTCGTGGACTCCGTCTAACTTTACAGTTGTGGTGCACGTGGGCCAAATAGAAACCTTCCGTTCACCTTTTCTCTTGTTTCTCCGCAAACAGAAAGAGCTGGCAGCTGACGAAGAGTGTCCAAAAATGTGTGCTTACAAGCTGGTGACAATCAAGTTTAAGTGGTGGGGGCTGCAGAACAAAATAGAGAACTTTATTCAGAAGGTGAGACGCTGGGAACGCATGTCTGAGATGGGAAGGGAGAGGCCTGTCCATCCGTAGCTCAAATTCTTTGCAGGTGGGGGCACGACTGGAATGGGGCGGTCGTTGTTTTGGGGTGAGATCCCCTGCTTCTATGCTGGGGGGTGGAAAAGTCTGCACTTTTATAATTGAAGGAGTGGGATGGACACCTTTATGAGCGATCTGAGCCTGCTTTTTCTTCTCTCTATAGCAAGAAAAGAGGATATTTACCAACTTCCATCGCCAGCTCTTCTGCTGGATCGACAGGTGGATTGACCTCACTATGGAGGACATCCGGCGGATGGAGGATGAAACGCAGAGAGAGCTGGAAGCGGTAAGGGGATTCTTGCAGAGGTTCTGGCTCGGCCCAACCCTGGATCTGCTTCGGCGCCTGCAGGGTAGCACAGCGCTCTTCGTCATTGGCACATTAATGCAACAGGAGATAACGCTCTGCCTTCTGGGGCCACGAGCTTGAAGCCAAAAGGGGTGCGACGGAAATGGGGAGCAGAACCGTGTAGGCAGGCCCTGTGCCTTGGGTTGCGCCCTTTTAAAACCGCAGGTGGAGAAAGGGTTGATTTGTCTGCTGCCTCTTTCACCAGAATGTGCTGTGCCTAATCTGCAGCTGTCTCCTTGCCCCTCTCGCCTCACTGCGAATATGCAGTAGAGACCTCGTCATTCCGGGAAAGAGGTTGGTTGGCTTCTCCTAGACGTGACCTGTACTTCCTTCAAAGCCCTCTTGAAATGGGGAATGTCTGAGCCAGCGTGGCCACCAAGACAGTTTAAAGTTTTCAATACTGTTTTGCCTTTTCCCAATATGATGCCTATTAAAACTTCTGTTGCCTTTCAGCTGGGTTGGAGCAGTATTTGCTGGATGTCTGTGCTTGTTCTGAATGCTTCTGAACTCTTACTACCTTCACTAACACTTACAAGGGGCATCTCTCTGTGGGGCAGAAGGGAGGTAACCCCAGGGAAGGAGACAAAGCAGGAAAGAAGATTCCCCAGATAATGGGCTGCGTAGTTTACACACACACACACACACCCCGGCACACCCCACCCCACATTTCTGATGTGTTCAGTCACTGACTTAGCTAACTGCTGTGGCAGAAGGTGACTTGAAGATCAGGACCGTGTCCTGGCAATAGGCCTGGCCTGGAGACGGCACTGTTTCACTTGGGTCCTTCCACGCCACGCTGCTGTCTGTCTCTTCTTGTCTTTTGCTTTTTCGGGCCACGGCGCACTGGCCACGCTTACCCCGTTGAGGTAAACACTGGTTGGAACTGGGCTCACACGGGTACAGCCAGAAAGAAAAAGCTGTTCCTTGCAGTCACGCCGCTTCTAGCTGCCTTGGATCAGTTGAGCATGCGCTAGTGCTGTATCCACGTGCAGCCGAGTCCACACTGACGTCTCCTCACGACCGCAAGCACGGCTGTGCCCGAGCAGGTGCCACGGCCCCTTAGCATGGAGGCAGAACAAACCGACGGTGAGGATTTGCCTTGAGTTTGTTCTCCTGCCCCGACTTCTTCCGATCTCCCTGCTTCTCCGGCAGCTTCTTCTCATCTCTTCTCCAGCCAGCTCTTCCGTTTCTTCATGACATCCACTCTATTTACCTTCTCCGTTTCATCTCCCCTCTTGCATTGCGCCTTCTTGCTGTCCATCTAGACTGACGTATCCTGCATCAGATCATTGCTATGCATTTCATAAGCAGGCCCCAGCCAGGAGAGAAGTTGCAGACCGTTCTCCAGGCCACAGCTCTCGGCCTCGGGCAGCTCGGAGGCATTTTTGTAGTGTCACCGGAATTGGGTGATTTTTCTCCATTTCACTGCAACCTAATTTGCATGCGTTGCTAGAATCTGCCAAGATGCTGAGACCCAGCAACTTGAGTTCCTTCTTTTCTTATGTCTTCCCTGGGTGACCTGGAGATGCCCCAGCAGTTTGCTTGAGCTGTGTGTTGGGTAGGAAGGTCAGGTGGAGCACTCCGAGGCCTGCCGTCCTTTGCACTGGCTACCAAAGGCTTTTCTTTGGCCGATGTAACGCTTTCCTACTAACCCCTGCTTGGTCAACTGCCTGGTGGCTTACAGTTTTATTTTGCATCTAGATGCGTAAGAAGGGTTCCGTTCGAGGTACGTTGGCTGCCGACGTCTAGAGGAATCCTCTGTAGGGTCAGAGGCAAAAAACCAAGCTGTGTAAGTGACTTTCTGGGTGCTGAGGAGGACTCTTCCGACAAAGGGATATTTCCTGCCAAGCAGATTCTTGGAATCACTCAAATGATCTCAGTGGTGTTTCTGTACTCTCCTTCCCTTCGACCTCGCTGCAAGCATGAGACCTTTAGGGCAAACTCCTTCCTTTCAGGGCGCTGTGCTCTAGCTCCTTATCCCATCCAACCGTTTTACTTGTGAGCATGGCTGGAGTTTTATTCAGAATGGAAAGAATCCCCACCAAAGCAGCAGCGCTTGTGTCATGCCTTCCTGGCACACGTTAGAGATGTCCTGGACAGATCGCGGTAGCTCAGGGCTTGACTCTGAAAAGGGAGACGTGCTGATTTAAACGGGAAAACAGTAATGGACTCCAGGCCTGCTTCCCATTTTGTATAGCCTATCGAAGTCCATACTTGCAATCTCAAGCCGGCATTGACTCCCAAGGAAGTTCAAGAAGGACTTGAACTGGCCCTCTGAACATACAGTGCCAGAATCTCCCCTTTCCCCCCCCTCTTGTATTCTGAACGGTAGGCCTCTCTGCTTGCTCTCTGCAAGTTTATTTATTTGACTGTCTTTTTTTCCTCTCCCCCCCACAGTTGCGTAACCAAGGAGAAGTAAGAGGAACAAGCGCTGCCAACGACGAATGAAGAAAACTCTGTCCGGTCACACGTGTGGCATGCTGATCCACCTGTGTGTGTGTGTGTGGGTGGATGCACGATTCTTTGCACATACAGTTGTGCATGCATGCACACACACATGGGGGGTGCACACTTGTGCTGAGGGGCTGCTACAGTTTCTCCGAGGTACTGAAACTCTTCCAGAAAGGAAACTGCTTTCATTGTGTATATCCAAAGCTAACAAAGCTCCCTAGTGACATTGAAGGGAAGAAGAGATGGCTGAATTATGATGTTAATTGGTATGTTTCAAGACTGTTGATGCTGGACCAATTCATGCCTCTTTTATGCCCTCCCCTCCCCTTGATCGTCTTTCTCTCCCCCTGCCCTGCTATCACTTGCCTCGTCTTCATTTATGCTAATAGATGTGGATCAGCAATTATATCCTCATTTTGTGTTATCCCTTCATGATTTTGGAATAGGAACTCTGAATGTATTTATAGCTATTTATTTCTGGACTGTCACTATCTTGGAATCAAATCAGAAACGGTTCTTGTAGTAAGAATCAAATTTTTTGCCCTCGAGAGAGAAATACAAGCCCAGCTACTATCCATCTGCTGCAAAAAGGCCAATTTACTGGAGTTTTGTATACTGAAAATGAAATGTTCCTTCATTAAAGTTGGGAAGAAAAGGCTTGAGAGTCGTAAGCATCATGAATGGGGACATGAATGAATCTTTCTCAGTTCTGCCCTTTGAACCTGAGTCTGTGTGAAAGGGGCGAATATCACAAGAGCGCTGCTTTCTGAACATGCCGCTTTCCAACGTTTCGTTTTGGAAGCCGTGTAAGAGCTCTGTCCTGCGCCCAACTGTATGACGACATAAAATTGACACTAGCTCTCTTCATGCTCAAAAACAAATGCTTCAAAGGGATGTTTTCTTTCAGATCTATATGCCTAAAATTTAAACTGTTATCGTTTCTCTGATACTGGTTAGAAATAAGTCATAAGAAATTGGCATCCCGAAGACGTTATCCTTCAGTTAAGGAAAGTGGATCATATCCTGTACAATATAGACTATCATAATGTCTGGTAGATCACTAGCAAAATCTTGTAAGACCTCAAACAAGCTGAAATGCTGGGAGTTCGGCTTGCCTTTTGGGAGCTAATGTACTATGGGCTGATTCTTGGCCATTAATGGATCCAAGTAATCCCTAAGCTCTGAGTTCAGATGAAGGCAAGCTTGTTCACCCTCTCTTTTTAGGTGGCAAACATTCCACTGGCTTCAGAGGCGAGCAAGATGAGGCAAGCGTGGCTATGTACGCTGCTGTGTCTTCATCTGAAGCCTTTGGGCTGAAGCCTGACCTTTCCAGGGATGCTTGTTTGTCACTCTGATCAGAAGATTGGCATTGTAAATATATAAATAATGTTTTTAACAGACTTGCTAATAATAGGCTGTTGCTAATTCAAGAATCCAAGGGCTTGCTTCTTTCAATGCAGGAGTCTGCTCCTATCAGTACCAAGGAGGGGCCAGGCGTGGGCCCCAAACAGCAAGTTACATCACACATCAATTGTGTGGGTTTGGGAAGGGGAATTAGTCATAAAACATTGGAGGGGGAACTTTGTAGTGAATGTAAAACTTAGTTTACTTCTGCAGTTTCTGGACTGAACTGCGTTAAGGAAATATAAATAAATTTGCTCATAAAATACTCCTTGTCTGTTGTCTTTGGGTCCTGCTGCAGTGTGGGGGAGAGAGGCACATGAGGGGTTGATCCGGAGTAGACTGGGAAGTAATGGGTGTAGAGCTACCAGCTAATAGAAAAAGCAGGGTCGTCTTCTGCCTGGAAAAGGACTTCCTCCTCCTCCTCCTCTTCCTTCCAAGCACAAAGAGCTGCTGTTCATTACGTTCTGGCCTTGCCACCAGCTGGTGTTCAGGCAACAGCCTCCACACAGGCTTGTTAGTCTGGACTGTTCAGGCAGGCTTCGCTGATCTGGTGCCTTCCAGATGTTTTAGACCAATTCTCCCATCATCACAACCAGCATGGCCAATAATCAGGGATGATCGGAGCTCTAGGCCAAAACATCTGGAGGGATCTAGGTTGGGGAAAGTTGTATTAGGGGGTTGTTATGTTCGGTTTTTATCTCTGCCGTTTGTCATGTCAACAACTATACCTGTGACGTGTATTTTGATGCTCTGCTTTTAAGAGTTGCCTCTTTTTTTGCTTTAGTCTCTGTATTTATAGCCTCTAGGTGTGCTTTTATTCCAGTTTTGTATCGTCTGCTCGTTTAGCTCAAAGGAGAAGGGGGCAACTTAAGGTGGGGGGGGACACATAGCCCCAGAGGAGCTTGGGAAGGGGGCAGGCAAAGATCTCCCTCCTCCGATAAAGGAGTCCCTTGAACTATGCTAACATTTAACTGACAGGTCACGTTCCTTCTAGCTAGAGTAAAAAGGATAACGCTTCTCCATTTGGAAGCTGCTTAAGTGCAAAGTACATAAGCAAGCCATTAATGTGATAGGTTTGTGTGCAGTTCTGAAAAGATCTTGGTGTCCTCCTCTCCTGCCTTTGGAGGCTTGCCAGGGTACCTCTTAACATCTGTGGGGACTGGAGCCTTGCAAAGCCCCCACACCCCAGTGCGGCCTGGAAGCTCATTGTCAAAAAATGAATGAAGCAAGCAGTTTCGTAAACAGATACCCATAGAGCAGAAATGCCTGTAGCCTGAAGTTAAGCAGTTCTGTCCTTTTAATATCCCCAAATCATGACGAAGGTGAAGGCTGGACCAGAGGTGCTAACGAGTTTGAAGAAGTTATGATCAGTCCATTAAATGTTATCCTTCACCATCATGTTCACTGTCCCCACAAAATGAGAGTGTAGAAGGTACTCTGTGCCCAGAGGTGATTTAGTGCTCTTATTTATTGATGCTCTTGATTAAACTCTAATTTGATCTGCTATAAGTGTGGAAGATTTACATGGAGTGTGTTCCATGAAGCCATTGGCATATTAGAATAATTGAGTTCATTCTCTCTAGAGTCCTCATGTGCACTTTGAATACATTATTTTATTCTAGGTACAGTACTGAGTTATTGTAGATACTTGAGTAATGACGGGCATCATGTTCTAGGCCAAAGCCCACATTCCAGAATACAAAAAGGGATGGCGAAGAGCCCCAAAGAGGTTTCTCCAAATCAAGGGAACGGGCGTTAAAATAGCAAATGCCGTTCAATGTAAGCAAGTGTAAAGTGATACATTTTGGGAGCAAAACTAACAAATCAACTGCACACTTTAGGGTTGTAGAAGTTAGCTTGATGAGCATTTTGACCCAGTGTGCAGCTGCTGTGAAAAAGGTAAATTCCATGTTGGGGTCATTAGGAAAGGAATTTAACACAGAACTGCTAATGTCAAGTCATGTCTTTATATAAATCTGTGGTGTGACCACACTGGGAATATTGTGTACAGGTCTGGTCACTGCATCTCAAAAGAGCTGGAAAAGGTGCAGAAAAAGCCAACCAAAAGAGATCAGAGCAGCTCCCCCATGAGGAAAGTTTACAGTTTAGGGGATTTTTGGTTTAGAAAAAAGGCGAACGTGATAAGAGGTGTATAAAATTATGTGTTGTGTGGAGAAAGTAGATAGGGAGAAGCTTTTCTTATAATACTAGACACAAGGTCATCCAGCGAAGCTAAAGTACTTCTTCACACAGTGCATTGTTTAATTATGGAATTCACTATCATATGATTTGGATTAAACAATTTCATGGAGGAGGCGGTGGCTATCAGTGGATCTAGTGAGGATGGGTCTATATCAGCCTTCCTCAACCTGGGGCGCTCCAGATGTGTTGGACTGCATCTCCCAGAATGCCCCAGCCTGCTGGCTGGGGCATTCTGGGAGTTGTAGTCCAACACATCTGGAGCGCCCCAGGTTGAGGAAGGCTGGTCTATATGCTCCCCGCAGGATCTGAGGCAATATGTTTTTCAATACCAGTAGCCAGGGAATAGAAGGAGGGTGCTGGTGCATGGGGGCGGGGGGTGACTTTAGCCAAGTGCTGGGGCACCTGCAGAAGGTTCCGGGTTCAATCCACAGCATCTCCAGGTAGGGCAGGAAATATTCCTGCCTGAAACCCTGGACAGCCATTGCTGTCAGTCAATAATGAGACTATACTGAGCTAGATGGACCAAGCATCTGACTGAATTTGGGCAGAGGGGCAAATTATCCCATCTATTTTTTCTTGCATCAAGGCATCCATTTCTAAAATGGGAATAAGAGTTAACCTCAGATTTGTTGCCAGGTATAAATGAAATGTAAGTGATGGATACTATCTTGATAATTAAAATAGCTTTTTGACCTCTTAGCATCTCTCTATTCCTACCGCTTCCTCCCCAAAATCATTCATTGAAGTCTCTCTACAACATAAAGAATGTGCATTTGACTGCAGCGACCAGTAGGTGGTGGTGAAGGATGTGAGAATGTGCCTCTCTCTCTCTCCACATCTGGTCTTTTTTTTTTTTTCACTATTCACTGTGCAACATCAACACTAGTGCTGCCTTCACGCAGGCCACAGCCAGCTACACTTATTTCAGGACTTTAACCAAAAGCAGCTGCTGATGGAGCGAAAATGCAGATTGCATGTTTATAAAATGGGAAGCAATTAGATTGTATATAATTTCCTTGTCCCGTGTTTGCAGAGAGGTTGAGGTATGTAGCGCACACAGGGAATTGTGATTGCTTCCTTTTTCTCCTCTTCCTGTACTGAACGTTCAGGATTGGAAAGAGCACATGTAAGCAGCTGTTTTTAAAATCTATATTTCCTATGCTGCGCATTTGAATCCTTAATTGTGGTTACATTCTAGGGTAAAAATGTCTGGGATTCCGAGGTGCCTGGAAAAGCCACCAAACCTTTTTAAAGGCAGTTTTCCCCTGAAGAGATTCCAACATCATTGTCCAATTCCACCTTCCACTTTGGGTAAGACCCACTGGATCTTTCTGGCTGTGCCTTACCCAGTTTTTCTTCACCTTCTGCTCAGCTCAGTTTAGAACCGGCTCAGTGTTTAGAAGCTTTTTTGTTGACCAGCTGGGGGAAAAATATTAATCTGTTTCTGACAGTTCTCTTCTGGCTTGCAATTCTGGCATGTTTGTACTGATGGGCCTATGCTCTTATGATTTATTCTGTGTCCTCCTGGGAATTGTTATTCCCTACACCAATTATGGTGAAGAGCCACTTGGAAACTCAACAAACACCCCCCTGCCAAAACATACACACCCAGGAACAAGAAAGGGCAGAAGGATTTAGCTCTGTATAAGGGAAAACCACCACATAAAACCTTTGCAAGAAGCAATAAAAAATGGACTCAAAAGAGAGAAAAGTACTTTCCCAATAAAACGTTGCTCTCTTGAGCACACTGGTCACATTGTTCACAATGATCAACTGAAAACTGATCATAGAATCAAAGAATAGCAGAGTTGGAAGGGACCTACATGGCCATTGAGTCCAACCCCCTGCTCAGTGCAGGAATCCACCCTAAAGCAACCCTGACAGATGGTTGTCCAGCTGCCTCTTGAAGGCCTCTAGGGTGGGAGAGCCCACCACCTCCCTAGGTAACTGGTTCCATTGTCGTACTACTCTAACAGTCAGGAAGGTTTTCCTGATGTCCAGCCGGAATCTGGCTTCCTTTAACTTGAGCCCGTTATTCCGTGTCCTGCACTCTGGGAGGATCAAGAAGAGATCCTGGCCCTCCTCTGTGTGACAACCTTTTAAGTATTTGAAGAGTGCTATCATGTCTCCCCTCAATCTTCTCTTTTTCAGGCTAAACATGCCCAGTTGTTTTAGTCTCTCTTCATAGGGCTTTGTTTCCAGACCTCTCCTGATTGCCCTCCTCTGTACACGGTCCAGCTTGTCTGCATCCTTCTTGAATTGTGGAGCCCAGAACTGGACGCAATACTCTAGATAAGGCCTAACCAGGGCCGAATAGAGAGGAACCAGTACCTCACGTGATTTGGAAGCTATACTTCTATTAATGCTGCCCCAAATAGCATTTGCCTTTCTTGCAGCCATATCTCACTGCTGGCTCATATTCAGCTTGTGATCTACAACAATTCCAAGATCCTTCTTGTTTGTAGTATTGCTGAGCCAAGTATCCCCCATCTTGTAACTGTGCATTTGGTTTCTATTTCCTTGATGTAGAACTTGGCATTTATCCCTATTAAATTTCATTCTGTTGTTTTCAGCCCAGCACTCCAGCCTATCAAGATCACTTTGAAATTTGTTTCTGCCTTCCAGGGTATTAGCTATCCCACCTAATTTTGTGTCATCTGCAAATTTGATAAGCGTTCCCTGCACCTCCTCGTCCAAATCATTAATAAAAATGTTGAAGAGCCCTGGGCCCAGGACTGAGCCCTGCGGTAAGGGGTTTATTTTTTATTTATTTATTTATTACATTTCTATACCGCCCAATAATCGGAGCTCTCTGGGCGGTTCACAAAAATTAAAAACATTCAAAGTATAAAACACAGTATAAAACTATAATATAAAATACAATATAAAAGCTCAACCAGATAAAAACAGCAGCAATGCAAAATTACGAATTTAAAACAATCAAGACCTGCCCCATTTGTAATTTATGTTGTTTCACAGCAATCAATTAAGGTTTCATTGAGAGTAAGGGACTAATGTTTTGCATATATACCTAGAAAGCACCCTGGATGCTGACTGCCAGGTACAGAATGAGATTTTACAGTCTGAGATGGAGAAGGCATTCTTGGGGGACCTCAACTCAATTCATGATACAGCCAAGCATTATGAGTAGAGCTTCTATCTAGACCATGTAATTATTAAAGTACAGGGTTGTTGTAAGGAGTACTGAGACCATGCATATGAAGCACTTTGCATACTTCAGTGAAATTTTAAGATGATAATAACGAAGCCTATAATACTGATAGAACAACTCTAAACATGTCTACTCAGAAGTAAGCGTGTGTGTGTGTGTGTGTGTGTGTGTGTGTGTGTGTGTGTGTAGGGCTACAGCCTGAGTTGATTTTTTGATTAGATCCACTGATTAAAACTATTTTGCTTGATGCAAAGGTGCTCCTGATTAATCAGGCAAAACATGATTTTAACATTTTACTTTTACTTATAAAAACTGCAGCTCCCATTTTCTCATGTCTTTTGTAGAGGGGCTACTTTGCCTAAGTACCCCATGTGACATATACATGCATCATGTTAAAAAAATGTGGTTTTTTGTTTACTTTAAATTTGCTTTTGGACGTAACTTTGATCAAATAATTAGGTTGCTACCCTACACACGTTAACCAGGTGCCATTGAAATGAATAGGGCTTACTTCTGAGTAGGTATGCGTAGTTAATTGATGCAACCCCATATGGTTTAAGATTTATTTAATTGGGTCACACCCCTAACCAAAATAAATAAATTAATTAATACTTGAAATGTAATTATTGAATATACAATTCAAGTTATTAACATCCAACACAGACATATTTCAAACCTTTGTGCTGAAATAGGTTGACCTCCCTGAAAAGATCAATGTGAAAGGTAGGGTTTTTATTTTTAAAGCAAGATAAAATAAATTTAAGTGTGAAGGGCACACAAACACGCCTCCTCTGAATAATTCCTGCTCTCAGAGAGTACGCAAATAGACCTTATTTATTTATTCATTTATTTATTTACAACATCTGCATCCCTTCCACATCTAGATAGATTCAGGAGCTGGGAACAGCAAGAGATAAAATGAACCAAAGATAAAAGAAATGAAACATGATATTAAAATTATTCTCTCTCTCTCTATATATATATTACTTTGGCTCATGCTTCCCACAATGCTTTGGGGCGGGGTAAACGGACTTTTTCTCAGTGGCCAATGAAACACAAGGATGCCTTGGAATGGCAGCGTGTTCCACCAATCGCCTTCCTAGGTAGCCATGTCCCGCCTTCCGTGCTCCTGAGGAGAAGGGAAAAGGCCTCTTTGCGTTTGTCGCTTGGCCTAAAAGCAGCTAGGAAAGGCTCCTGCTGAAGCACCTTGGCTCTGTTTCTGGAGCCTGTCAATACAGATGTTTACACCACCTTTGGTGTGAGCCTCTCTCTGGTGTTGAGGGAGCTGTGCAATTCCCACCCCCAGGCGCTATAAAGTACAAAAACCTCAATTTTCTAGGAGAGCTTTTAAGACAAATATTTATTTATTTATTACATTTTGATACTGCCCAGTAGCTGAGACTCTCTGAGCCAGTTCACAATTAAAACCATAAAATACAACAAATCAGAATAAATTTAAAATCTTAAAAATTAAAAATGCCATAGAGAGCCAAAATAAATTACAGTCCAGGAAAAGCCTGTGTAAAAGGATACGTTTTCAGGTACGGTGACCCTATGAAAAGGAGGACAGGGCTCCTGTATCTAACAGTTGCATAGAAAAGGGTGTCATTTGTATGCATGCAAAACCTGGTGAAATTCACTCTTCATCACAGCAGTTCAAGCTGCAGGAGCCTTGCCCTCTTGACCAGGTACAAAAGAGAGCAGGGCTCCTACAGCTTGAACTGTTGTTAAATGTAAGCAAGTGTAAAGTGATGCACACTGGGACAGAAATCCTTAACATATATGCTGATGGGATTTGACTGACCAAGAAAGAGATAGGCCTGGTTCAGACAACACGCAACATGGTTTAGCGCAGTGGTTCTCAATTGGTGGTCTGTGGACCCCAGGGGGTCCGCGTAACCCACCCAGGGGGTTCGTGGCACCATTCACATATTCATTCATTTCTGGAGTCCACTGTGGACAAATTCCTACTAGAAGTAAAATAAAACATCACTGAGCACCTGCATGATTTAGCGGCTAGCTTCAGAGATTACTTCCCTGCACCTAATCCTGAAAACTCATGGAGAAGGAATCCTTTTGAATGTGGTGATGTACAACTAACAACTCTTATCTGCGGAAGAGCGAGATGCACTTGTTGACGTGACTTGTGATGGTTCATTGAAATCATTTTTCAAAGAATATAGACCGGACCAATTCTGGGTGAAAGTTTTTCCTGATTATAAGAAGTTAGGTGAAAAAGCTTTGAAACATCTAGTTCCTTTTTGTTCCACAGATCTTTGTGAACAAACATTTTCGACATTTTGTTATATGAAGAACAAGCATAGAAATCGGCTCAATGTTGATTCGGATTTGAGATTAAAAGTAGGAAATATTGAACCGCATGTGGAAGGGATTGTTCGGGACAAAAAGAGGCATGATTTCTCCCATCACATTTAGGTTTAGTAGCTGCTAGACATGTCATAATTTGTTCAGTTGTAAACTAGATGTTAGTAAAATTAAATTCGTCTTTATATTCCTCACTAAATCATTGTCATTTTTGCGTGGTAATATCACAAATATCACAAATTTTATGGTCTGTTTTTTAATATACCTAAAATCCTTTGCTTATTAGGGACTACTTATTTTCTCCAAAAAATTGTTTGCACAGGTAACTTTATTTATTTATTTATTTAGAATATTTATATACCGCTCCCCATTGAAAATTTTTGGAGCGGTGTACAAGGTAAAATGAAAATAAAAACAGAATAAAACAGTTAAAACAAAATTTAAAAGAAGCAATAACAGTAATCCAAGGCTGCATGTTAAAGAAAGGCTTCTTGGAATAAAGATGTTTTCAGGAGGTGCTGAAAGGAGCACAAGGTTGGAGCCTGCCTGACCTCCAGAGGCAGGGAATTCCACAGGAGGGGCGCCACCGCGCTGAAGGCTCTACCATAGAGATAACAATTTTTTCTAAAGTAGGGGGTCCATGGCTTGGCATTTGAAAAACAAGGGGTCCATAGTACTTAGCTAATTGGGAACCACTGGTTTAGCGTGTTGTCTGAACCAGGCCATAGAATCACAGAGTTGGAAGGGGCCTATAAGACCATCAAGTCCAACCCCCTGCTCAATGCAGGAATGCACCTCAAAGCCTCTAGTGTGGGAAAGCTCACAAACTTCCTAGGTAGGTTGTGGTGGACAGCTTGATGAAAACCATTTTGGGATTGTGGACAGCTTGATGAAAATGTTGACTCAGGCCTTAGCTAGACCTAAGGTTTATCCCGGGATCATCCCGGGGTCATCCCTGTTCATGATACACAGGGGATCCCAGGAGCAGGCAGGGCCGACCCCGGGATAAACCTTAGATCTAGCTAAGGCCTCAATGTGCAGAATGCTGTGGTAAAGGAACAAACCAGCATGCTGGCTTCTGTAAACCTTTGGTGTGAGCCAATGTGGCAGTTTATATCGGTCCTTTTCTAAGCTCCATGTTCCAATGTCAGAGAATAATTCTATCAGCCAGGAGAAGGTACACCGTGCTAATCAAATGCTTTCTCAACTATTTCAGATGGGAAGAAGCACAATCCAAATCTTAAGAGTGATGCCTTCGCTTCTCAAAGGAAATACATTTACTGTTCTGACTTGCATTTCACTGAAATGGCTTTTTTATGGCAAGCAAAGGTAAGGCACATTTTTGTTTGATGAAGTAATTTAAAAGAGCCTTTCTTGCTGCTGACTGGCTGAGCTCAAGTTTCTCTCGCATATGTGCTTGTTTTGTGCAGTTTACATGTCAGTATTTCTAGTTAGATTCTTGGTGGTAATGAGCCCACAGAGTTGATTGCTGCAGGGGAGAGAAAATCATTCTGAATAGGTTTGCTGAATAATTATGAACCAAGCTGAACTCTTGCATTTTCTTGCTAATTGTGTACGGTTTGTGATGTTTTATGTATGATGCATTCATTTTGTTTTAAAGGACGTGTATTTTGCTGTGCAGCAACTTTTCTCAGCGAGTTGAATTGGCCTTCCTTTGTACACTGCCTTTCTAACATCCAATAATGTGGCTCAGCACTGACAATCTTTTCAACAGCAGCCCACTCCTCAAGTTTCAGAAATCCCCTTCTCGGCCCCACATAAGCCACTGGATGTGGCCGCAGTAATTCCATTGCATGCTTTTCTATGAGAAAACAGAGCACACTTACCCTTTCAAGAGCACTTCATGTACCATAAAGTCGAGTTTATCAGAACTTTAATAGTTATTTGGATGTCAAGTTAAGTATATCTTTGTTATTGAATAGCTCCAAGAGTTGGTGGTAAAAATATGAACTATAAGAGCCATGGATGCTCCAACCCGTTGACCATTTTGGCTGTCCTTTTATGCACCTTTTCCAGTTCAATGATATCCTTTTGAGCTGGCATGAAAAGAAATGTATACAATATTCCAAATCTGGCCACACCATAGATTTATATAAAAACGTTTCTGATACTGGCAGTTTTATTTGAGACCTTTTCCTAATAATTCGTAGTGCCTTTTTCACTGCCACTACACACTGAGTTGACATTTTCATTGAGCTATCCACAGAACCCCAAGATCTCTCTTCTGGTTAGTCAACTACCAGTTCGGACCGTGTCCCTATATATATGAAGCTGGGATTCTTTGCCCCAGTGTACAGCAATTTGGAGACATCTTTTGCCAGGTCTTTGTAGCCTGTTTGGGTTTTCACCATCCCAAAGTCTCTTGTTCTTGGCATTCATTACCCACCTTTAAAACTGAAATAACAATGATTGACCTCACTGGGCTCTTGAGGCAGCCAACACATAAAGAATGTAAGACACATTTTGTTGGTTAGAAGTGCTACCTAAAGGAATAGCAGTTGCAGTGATGTTGCACATGCTGGTACAACACTTCTTGGGTTCTGCTGACCTCATACATACTGTACTAAACATATTTATTTGGAAGGAAGTGTGTCTTCTAGAAAAGACTGCTCCATAGTCTGATACTGGTCAATGGTAGGAATAAGACAGTCCAAAGGAAAACTGTTCTTCCAGAGTCTTTCCAGGTTTACAATGGGCATTGTTAGACAGCGAACATGTGATTTGGAATTGAAAACTTCCTTTTTTGGCAATGCTCTATATGTTCAATGAAACAGTGCCATCTAGTGGCTGTATTACAGTGCTATGCCAGCATTCCATGCTGCTGATATGTCGCGTTCATTTTTATTTCAGCTTATCTCAGATCTTTTTGAAAGTGGGATAGGTGGTGGGGGGAGGAAGTAAGGAGAAGTCCTGGAGGTTGATGACATTGTGTAAAGGATCTGCAAACTTCTGTGAGTGATCAATCACGAGCGGCAATAAATCGCTCCTGTAGAGAATCTGAATGAGCAGATATAATGGTGGCAGAGAAGCACGATCGTCAAAGTGAGAGACCATAAATGGACTCTCCCCTGTGCTTGGCCATATTCATTACAAGTCTTCTGCCATTTACACTCTAGTTGTGGCCTTGTCACTCCAGCACCCTCCACTCCTTGAAATACTAAGGAGCTGACATGGCTCTATGACTGAACTGAGGGCTTTTCAGAGTGATTGTATTGATAGCTCAAGTCACCTCCTCATTCTAAGCAGAGACCAGAGCCTTGGTAGGACCGCTGGGTAAAGCTGTGTATCTGTTCTCCTGGGTCCATCTCCAACAGCCCACCTCCCCAGACTCCACACTGGCCCTTAATTTATTGGCTGAGTCTTAAGTGAGCCAACTTGCACTTCAATTGTTTTCAAACCCATCAACTTCAGTGACTCCAGGTCAGTTTGAGTGGCTTGTGGGAAGCAGCCAGGGCTTTCAAAGCATAAGCCCGGTTGGTTCCATGATGCAATTAATTGCGCTTTCTATGATGCAGTTCTACACTTTAGCAGGTGTCAAAAAGGAAAAATGGCAAATCACTCCAGACGTTTGTTTTTCAAGTTGTTGTTTTCCATGTTTTTCAAACCAGGCTCCACTGACCTTGATAAACTGGAGCACTGAACTGCAAATGATAAAATTAAATGAGATGAAACCAGATGTAAAGGATTCTACATTGACAGGAAAGCAAATGCATACTTTAAAAATGGTGGAAACTGACAAAAACAGCAGCACTGTTGGATCACGGGGCCCTCCAAGAGCAATTTGCTTTGTGCAAAAGGAGGGGAGGTTATTTACAAAGGTCAAAAGTCCTTCTGGTTATATGCACATCCCTAAAGGAGCTCTCTGGATCACAACCACAATCATTCTGCTTGAGTTCAACTGACATCAGGATATACAGGCTTAAACAGCTTTATAGTCCAGTAAGCCAGACCACTATGCCTAATTTATATTTCATATTTATATTGAGACTGAAAAGCAACACACGTTCATGTACCAAACAGTTCGGTTTACCGCATTGCATGAAGGAAACCTGCAAATGGGTGAGGATTGAGAATCGAGGAGCAAATGTGAGAGAAGGTTTGGAGCACCTGCTACAGAAGGAAAGACCAAAGGAATTGGGCTTCCTTAGCTTGGTTAAAAGAAGTGGGAAGAGACATTGTAGTCGGGGTGGTGTAGCTGTTAGAATGTTGACTCAGAAAAATGAGGTTCAAGTCCCCACTCTTCCATGAAGCTCATTGGATGATTTTGAGCCATGCACTGACTCTCAGTCTAACCTACGTCAGAGGAATGTTGTGAGAATAAAATGGAGAGGAGGATTTATGTAAGCTGCCCTGGGGTCCTTGGAGTGAAAAAGGCAGGATATAAATGTAACAATAAATAAATTAGCAAAAAGTAGGGGGGACCACCATGTAGCAATGGAGGACATGAAATAACAGGTTCACATTTCAGCAACGCTGCCTGGTTTCTTTCTGTATTTTTCTTTTGGGAGCTGCTTGCTATACAAATGTGTGTGGGAGCTCAGTCCACTGCTTTTGTTTCTGCGTTTTCTGGGAGTGCGTGGCGGTACTGAAAGCCTCTCGAGGTGCCTTTGCCATTGTGCTAATGTCCTTTCTCCCTGACTCTTATCACATCTTAAAACTTTACACAGATCTTTATTTGAATGCTTCTTGGTAATTTCCCTTCCTCCCTGCAATCGATTGAACTCATCTGGGAGGGCAATGAGCAAATGTTAATCTCACCTTCCAATAAAACCTGAGATTCTTCTAAGAGCCTATTTTTTTTTTTTTGGTACAAATGGCTTTACACATTTACAGCACTCTCCTCCAGTGCCAATGGTGGATGTTAAACGCATGCCTGATGGTGCTTCCCAGTAGAAAAGGGACTGCACGTTGGAGAGACAGTCACCTCTGGAGCTTCTGAGCTACAAAAACCTGCTGTCCCATTAATCCGTGATTACTTTATGCTCTGCCCTGGCTGATAACAAGTATCAAGCCTTCTGACCTGCTACTGGCTCCTACTCAAACGGAGCCCCAACTGGATGGCTAGGTAGGATCCCCAGCAAACCAAATGCCTGTTATTCAAGTGAGTTGAACAGTTTTGTGTTAGGAGCAAATGGGAGCAACACACACATCGTTCCTTGCAGAATATATGAAATGAAAGTTGGAGGGAGACAGATACCGGAAAGAATATTGGAAATGTAGACTCCGCAATCGTTGAGAGGCTTGAGTAGTGATCACTTCAAGGGCAGTTTGACATAAAATGCAAACTAAGCAAGTCAATCAGTTCCTTTCAGTAGTTCACTTAAAAACGGAACTAATTAGAGCAGGAGTTTAAAAAACAAATTTAAAAAGTCAAACAGCCAGTGATACGAAAGCAAGAAACCAAAGCTAGACTCTTGGATATATACGGATATCGTGTGTGTTAGCAGGTTGCCTGAGGAACTACAAAACAGAGAGTCTTGGTAGCCTGAGGCTAGTACACATTGGCCAGCTGGGAGATGGTTTGGGGATGGGAGCTGGTTTGCCACCCCGCTACTGTTGACAAGCTAGAGCAGGGGTTGGCAACTTGGTGCCCTCCAGACTTTACCGGCCGTGCCACTCAGTTACTGTGTGCTCATCACAATCTAGGACTAATCTTCAAGTCTACATTTACATCAGTTGGATTCAGAAAAACCTAAGACTTAGACAGAGTCTAGTATTCTGTTTTCTGCAGCAGCCGGCCAGATGCCGAGCAGAGATGATGGGCCTCCCTGGTTATTTGTCTTCAGCATCTGGTTATACGACTGCCTTTGAACCTGGAGCCTCTGTTTACCACTCATGGCCAATAGCCATGATGGACCTTTCATCTAAGGCAAGGACGAGTGTTGCCTTGAAGCTCTTTCAGTTCAGCATCTGGACTCAGTATTCAACTCCACTTTTGGGCAGGACAGGGTAGTTGGCCAGCTGCTACACCCCACTTCAGGCGTGGTGCTCATTCGATAGTGTGTATGTATGAGACCTAGGAATATACTGTTTGTTTCAAAACCGGCACTTGATATTTTAAGAATGTGTTGCCTATTAATATATAGGAGGGAGGCAAGAAGTCACCTGCTTTTTTGCGTAAGACTTGGCCTCCTACCTATCTATGGTGTTGTTAAAAGTGTTTTTTTTTTTAGTTATCTGCCTGGCTCTATTGCTCCAGGATCTTGAAGGCCTGCGGCTGGAACCCATTCCTCAGCCCTCGCCTTGGGACATTCTTGCTTCCAGGCAGCAGTTTTAAAGAAGGAGCATGCACAGAGCGCTTTCCACCTCCGCAGCACTAGGCGCTCGTTTGAGAGTGGCCAGCCCAGCCTTCCCCCGCCCGCAAAGGCGAAGGCATCGGCGCACCTGTCCTGCCCTGCCCTTCGCTCGCACGCACGCACACACTGCGGCCTCCGGAGAGCCCGCCAGGCGAGGGGGCGGCCCTCGAGTCTTGGGGCTCTTGGAGACACCGTTGGGCCGGGGGAGGAGGCGAGTCCCGCGCGCCCTGCCGGCGAGCGCTAGGGGGCAGTGCGCGGCTGCGGGCCGCTGGTTTAGCGCTCGGTTTCTCCGGGCGCCCGGCGGAGAGCGCGCTCGGGGGCTCGCAGGCTGGCGAAGCGCGCGTGGACGCTGCAGGCGACCCTTTCCTCCTCCCGCCGTCGCCGAATTAGGCTTGGAGCCAGAGCCGGGCAGCGGTGGAGCGTTCAAGGGCGCCCCGAGTTTTCCTAGGCCCCTCCCCGGGCATCCTCTCCGCCTGGCTTGCCGGCCGGGACGCCTGGGTCCCTCCCAAGGCAGCCTCTCCGCCCGGCTTGCCCTCCCGCTGCTGCTGCTGCTGCCTGTCGCTCTCAAGCGCCCGTCACTTGGCTAAGTAATAATTTCCATGTCCAATTCCATTTCTTTTCTAGTTCTGAAATCTCGAAGCCATCAGCAAGGAGGATAGTTCACATGAAAACTAATTACACAAAATCAATATTTAATCACAGCCCGGCATCCTGATCCTGCAGAAAAATCCTTTAAAAACTCTCCTGCCATATACAAAGACTTCTTCTGGGCCGCTTATTTATAGATCTCATTTGGGAGGGGGAGCGGGCGGAGGAGCGCCGTGGGGGTGGGGGGGAGGCGAAGAGAAAGAAAGGGGTCGGTGTTTCATTTCGAAGCAAGGAAAAAAACCGGACGCGCCGGAGCAGGCTGGGGCTAGGATCAGCACCCGAACTGGCGTGGCAGTCGGTGGCCGTGGCGAAGGCAAAAAGGGACCTGGCTCACCTCTGGATTGGTTTTGGCAAGGGGGGGGCGTTGTAATAAACCGCGTGTCCCGTTGCCTGGTTATCTGCCTGCCCCCATTCGCCTCCGCCTCCCCCCTTCCTCCCCTTTACTTGGAATTGTGCAGGGAAGGCGGCAACCGGCGAGGGGAGGCATTTGTAATTGCCGGGTAGATTTCAGCCCCCGCGGAGGTCACCGGGCGAGGCGCGTTTTCACTCAGATTATTGGGATAAATATTTCATAAAGAGCCGCGCAGATATTAAATGACACCTATTGATTCGGGGATCCCAGCCCAATTCATCTCCCCGCCGCACTAATTGCTCTCTTAAGGCGGCGCGGCGGCGCGCGTGCCCGCCCTCCCGGGAAGCTTCTCCTTCCGCGGCCTGGGCGCAGCCGGGCCCCGGGCCTCGCCGTCCGCCGTCAGAGCTGCACGCGCGCCCGGCACGGGCAGATGGAGGTCTGCCGTGGGCGCGGTCCTCCCTGTGCACCGGCGTGGGACGGCTCCGGGCCAGCCCCGGGTCACGCGAGCTAGCCGCGCCGGCCCGTTCGCTGAGGCTGACTCCCGGCCGGCCTCGGCGGCCAGCGGCGCCACCTTAACGAGGAGCCCCGCCCCGCCGGGCCGCTCATTGGCGCAGCCCTAATGGCTGGAATTGATTGCTGAAATGCAAAACTTGTTGCTGTTTCTTCGGCGCGGGGTGAAAGCGAGCGAGCGAGCGAGCGCAAAAGAGGCGGGCGGGCAGGCAGGCAGGCAGGCACCTCGCAGCCGCCGCGGAAGAGCGCCCAGCGCCGGCCAGCCCGCCGCTCGTGGTCCAGGCCGGGAAGCCGAGCCTGGCTCCCTGGGCGCTGCGCCAATGAATTGCGGGTCGCCGGGAGAGCCCCGGGCAGGTGCCAGCAGCGCCCACGCCAGCGCCGGCCCCCAACTGCCCCGCAAGATGTGAGCCGGGCGCGCGGTGCGCCCTCCCCTCGCTGCAGCAGCTCGCTGGCCGGCCGGCCGGCTGCCATGTCCCACTGAGCGACGGGCCGACCCAGCCGGGAGAAAGCGAAGGAGCGGGGCGGCGGCGGCGGCATGTTTGCGCTGGAGCAGTTCGAGCCGCAGGGCGGCGGCGGCCGGAGCGGCGCGCCGGGCGAGCGGGCTGGCGCCTTCGGGCCAGGCTTGGGCACGCACTTCAAGCCGTCGCCTTTCCACGCCGGGACCTCTGGCGGCGAGCCGGCGGCTCTGAGCGCCCTGGGCGAGCCGTCTTCGGCCATGCTGGCCATGAACCTGAACTTGCCCGGGGAGGCGTACGGCTTCCCCGCCCCCCGCGGGGGCCACTCGGACTTGCAGCAGGCCCAGCCTGTCCACGGCTTTTTCGGCAACCAGCAGCCCGCTTCCCACGGCGCCCACCAGCCGCCGCCGCCGCCGCACTTCGGAGGCGGCTTCGGGCCCGAGCCCAGCGCCTCGTGCCTGCACGGCGGCCGACTCCTCAGCTACCCGGGCGGCCAGCAGACCTTCGCGGCGGACGGCTACGAGCAGCACCTGGCCGATGGCGGGGACGGCTTCGGGCAGCAGAGGGCGGGGCCCCTCCAGGACTTCCAGCCGCCGCCGCCGCCGCCGCACCACAACCCCGGCGTGCCCGCCCCGTGCCTCCCGCTGGACCAGTCGCCCAACCGCGCCGCCTCCTTCCACGGCCTGCCCGGAGCCGCCGCCTCGGAGCCGCACGGCCTGGACTCGCAGAGGCGCCTCCCCAGCCAAGGGGCAGCCGCCGTGGATCCCCTGGAGTACAGTTACCCGAGTAGCGAGGGGCACTTCGACTTGCCCGTCTTTTCGCCGTCGGAGGCCGACGGGCAGCTGCCCCACTACGGGGCCGGCAGGCAGCCGGTCCCGCCGGGCGGGGGCAACTTCCCCGGCCCTTCCTCGGCCTTGCCCCGGGCCCCGGGCGCCCTGGGCGCCATGGGCAAGGTGCAGCAGCAGCAGCAGCAGCAGCACGGCGTGTTCTTCGAGCGGTTCGGGGGCGCTCGCAAGGTGGCCGTGGGCCTGGAGCCGGGCTTGACCCCTGGCCGGCACCCCTTAATGCAACAGCCGCACCAGCCGCCGCCGCCTGCCCTCCTGGCCAGACAGAACTCCTGCCCGCCGGCCCTGCCGAGGCAGCAGCCGTGTCCTGAAGGCAGCGCCGCCAACCCGGGCCTGCAGGATGGCGGCGGCGGCGGCGGCGGCCCGCTTTTGCAAGGCCAGCACGCCCAGTTCGAGTACCCCATCCACCGGCTGGAGAACAGGAACTTGCAGCACCCCTTCGGGCCGGGCGAGCCGGTCTTCAGCGTGCACCCGCAGGCCCAGCAGCCTCCCAACCAGCGGCTGCAGCACTTCGACGCGCCGCCCTACATGAACCTGGCCAAGCGGCCTCGCTTCGACTCGTGGAGCGGCGGCGGCGGCGGCGGCAACGGCAGCGGCGCGGGCTTGCACGGCGCCGCCCTGGACAGCCACCTCTCGCCCTCCGCCGCCTACCCGGGGCTGCCGGGAGACTTCACGCCGCCGGGCCCCGAGAGCTTCCCGCCGCCGCCCGGGCCTCCCCTCCAGCCGCCGCCGGGCGCTGACCACCAGGCGGCCTTGCAGCAGCAGCAGCAGCAGCAGCGCCAGAACGCCGCCCTGATGATCAAGCAGATGGCCGCCTCTCGCAACCAGCAGCAGCAGCAGCAGCAGCGCCTCCGCCCGCCCAGCCTGCAGCAGCTGGGCCACCACCAGCACCACCACGGCCACCACCACGGCCACCAGCACCACCACCAGCACCACGGCGAGCCCGCGTTCGAGGCGCAGGAGGGCGCTTGGTTCCCGGCCCCGCACCCCTCCGCGGCCCCGGCGGGCGCAGGGGACTTGCTCTTCCGGCCCGGGGTAGGCGGGATGCCGGGCTTGCCAGAGCCGCCGCTTCGGATGCCGTCGGGGGGCGAAGGGCACGCGCCGTCCCCGGGCAGCCTCCAGGGCCAGTTCGGCCTCAGCCCGCCCTCGGAGCGCAGGCCGGGGCCGCCGGACTTCGCCGGGCAGCAGGGCTTCCCCTTCGGCGCTGCCAGCCGCCAGGCCACCCCGCACAGCGCCTCGCCCGGCTCCTACGGGCCCCCGACGGACTTCCAGTCCTCCGGGCCCCCTCCGCAGTCGCAGCCCCGGCCCCCTCCGGCCAGCAGCAAGCTGGGCGCGCTGTCGCTGGGCTCCTTCCCCAAAGGCAGCGGCGTCGGGGGGCCGCCCGGGGCGGGCGGGGGCGGGGGCGGCGCTGGCCCCAAAGAGAGCAGCGGCCTCTTCGGGCAGAGCTGCCTGGCCGCCCTCTCCACCGCCTGCCAAAATATGATCGCCAGCCTGGGCGCCCCCAACCTCAATGTCACCTTCGGCAAGAAAGGCGCGCCGTCCGCTGTAGCTGGTGGCGTCGGGGCGGGCGGCGAGGGTGCCAAGCGCAGCAAGCTCAGCCCGGCGGAACTGCCGGAGCCAGGCAGCGCGGGGCCCCAGCCGCCCCCTCCGCCCCCGCCAGCCCCGGGCGAGAGCGGCTTGTCCCCCAACTACTCCCCCGGGCCAGGCCCTGAAGCCAAGGCGGGAGGCGGGCGGGGCAGGGGGCGCAGGAAACGGGACAGTGGGCACGTGAGCCCGGCAGCCGGCGGTGGCGGCAGTGGCTTCTTTGACAAGTACGGCCCAGCGGCTGGGGTGGAGGCCGGCAGCCCCGGCCAAGGTGGCGAGCGAGGAGGCGGCGGCGGCGGGAACACCCCACACCTGCACGAGCCTCACAAGGCGCTGAGCTCCCCACCTTCCACCTGGGCCAAAGGCGGAGGCGCTGACCTTCTCTTGCCTCCGCCGCCGCCCCCGGAGCAGCCCGAGCTCCTTCCCTCCCTGGACAAGGCGGACTCCTGCTCCCCCCGCAGTGGAGGCGACTTCCCTGATGAGGCTGGCAACGAGGACGAGGTGTCATCGAGTTCTGACAACCAGCTGGTTAAAGGTTGCCCTGCGGGCCGCAGCCCGCTACAGCCCCGTGCAGGGGACCACGCGCTGCTGAACGGACAGAAGGCCGCCTTGGCCCAACTCGGCCTGCACGGCGGCAGCAACTCTACCTCCAGCCCCGACAGTTACGGCAGCGGCGGCCCTCCCACCACTGGCCCGGTGCAAGACGAGATCCACCCGCTGGAGATCCTTCAGGCTCAGATCCAGCTGCAGCGGCAGCAGTTCAGCATCTCCGAGGACCAGCCGCTGGGCCTCAAGAGCTCCAAGAAGCCCCCCGACGGCGGCCCCACAGGAGGAGGCCAGAACGGTGACAGCGGAGAGCTGAGCAGCTGCTGTGCCGCGGGTGAAAGCGGCAAGGGCGCTATGAGCACCATCGACCTGGACTCGCTGATGGCCGAGCACTCCGCCTCCTGGTACCTGCCCGGCGACAAGGCCCTCCTGGAAGGACAGGACGAGGACAAGGCCCTGGCGCCCTGGGAGAAGGCCAAGCCGCCCAACCCCAGCAAAGAAGGTAGTTGTCCGCTTCTCTTGGGCAGGGCTGGCCTGGGCAGTCTGAATTTCTTAGGGCAAAAGGGTGGTAGTGGGGACACTCTTCTTCTTCCTTCCCTGCAGGTGTTGTGCAAAAGGGTCCCCTTCTGTTCTAACTGTGGGGGTGGGGGGGCTGGGCGTGTAGCACCCTGACTCACAAATAAAGCTTGTTAAAGCCCCCCCTCCCCCGGTGATCAGAAACACATCTATGTGGTGCTGCTAGGCCCCTCTGAAAGTCGTGGCCTTGGCTCTCAGCTCATCGGCTGTTTAAAAGCCAGACAGTGACTCCCAGGTCTGGAATGTGAGAATACAAAGCAGCCCATGTTAAATTTCTACATTGTTCAATGCTGCATCCACTGAGAGGAGGGAAATGTGGTTTTTTATTTAAAACAAAACAAGCAAACAAAAAACCGCCTTCGTGGTCAACCCTCATCTTGAATCTACCTCAGCTATCAGACGAAGCAGGCGTTGGGAACTGTAAACCACAGAAACTCAAACCCGTCCCCTGCCCATCAGTATTTGTGAGAAGTATTTAGGAGAAACCGGCTTAGGATGCAGAGAGTGGCAGTAAATTGTACCGCTTGATTGTTTTTGCACGCGCCTCAGTCGTGCACTGTTTGTGCAACATGAGAATCTTAATGCAGAATAGGATGTAAAAAACAAAACAAACTGGAATACATTGGTGTAAGGACAGCTGCCGTGTTGGGGGTTGATTTAAGGAAAAGCTGTTTTCAGGTCTCATGTGTGAATCGCCCCTTAGAGGCGTCATGCTGCTGTACTGGCGTTTTGTTCCTAACTCTCCCACCCACATGGTAGTCTCTTAAAGATAGGGGGTGAGTGGATGAGGGCGACCCATTATGTAGCATTGACTTTTAAAGCATCTTCTGTCTCTTTAAAAACACAGTGGAATTTATGCCTAAATAAACTTCTTGAGCAATTAGGAAGACTGGATTACTGAGATGGAACCTTGCCTAGTTAAATTTCTAGAACTCTTCATTTTAAGAACTCACTTTTTGTTTCTAGGGTGTCTTTGGATTACTCCAGATCATTGTACTTCAACTTGTTCACGAATGATGCCCCTAATTTTTCCAGCCTTGCTTCATTTTTTTTTTTCATTTTTAAGTTAGAAAAAAAAATCAAGGTATAGTTGTTGCAAAACTATTCTTCACTTAGGGGAGCTTGAGCCCAGTAAGTGGAAACTAAATGGCAGTGGTACCATTGTGCCCAGTGATTGCGTAATTTGAGCATATGTATACACAGGTGGTCTTTAGATGGGCATGAGTAGGGATACTATGTATGTGTGTGTTAGATTTTGTTTGCAACATCTGCTCAGAAAAATAGGATTTTAGATTTTGTTCTGAGCATTGCGGGGTTTGGGGTACATAGGGTTTTTTTTGTTGGGTGTGTGTGTGCTCACTTAAATACTCTGAGCTTGGGGTGGCTTTCCATCTTTGGCTTTGTCGGGCATGAATGCGGCCTCTGCTGTTTGTCTCTTTGTTCCCAGGCAATGCCAGTGCAGGGCGCTTCTCTTTCAGAGCAGGAGTGTTTAGCATGCACAGCAGATGCTGGGAAGCCCATCAGCATTCTTCAGGCTTCATCCAGGCAAGGACATAAATTGGTTTGTTTGGGGGCCGCCTTTTCCATTTTTAAATGGAGTTTCACACAGCATCCTTCCTGGCTCCTTCTTTTATTGTTTCTTGTACACAACATCTAGATCTGACTGGATCAATAGCTAGTTAGCACAAATCACAGCTCCCGTCACATCTACCTTGCCAGACACGCACGTATTCTCTCTCTCTCTCTCTCACTCCCCCCCCACACCCTTTCTCTGTGTAAGTGCAACCAGAGTGGAAAGGAGAGAAATAACTGAATGTCTTCGTTACTAAGAAATACCGAGGTGAAATACTTCGGAATTGTGCTTTGCTTCACATCAATGATGCTTTGTTGCCTGGGAATTTTGACACATTGGCCACAATCCAGCATGAGTTAGGTAGGCTTAAGCCCATTGATTTCCATGATCTTCTTTCCCCCACTTCTTATTGTGATGTGTGTAAATGAAGTCTCAAAAAAAGACCTCAGTGCTCACACGCAAGTTTTCTGAGCAGAAAGCTACCCCGTTAAGCTCTAATACAGCAGAGATACTGATGAAATCTTGCAAATGACAACAGTGAAAAAGGCAAATGAATGCAGGAAAAGTTTAGTCTGAGGCTGTAATCCTATACCCACTTACCTGGGAGTAAGCCCCATTGAACTCAGTGGGACTTACTTCTGAACAGACACGTATGATTGCACTGCAATTTTTCACATAAGTAAGCTAGCAGAGATATGTAGAGAACTACTATAATGGCTGGCCGTTCTCACAAAAAACACATTTTTGTTTGTTTGTTCATTTGTTTGCCAAACATTACCAAATACGTTTAGGTTTAAGCACTTGGGCTTAAACCTTAAAATATTTGGTGCTGTTTGGCAAACAATATTGGTGATGTTTGTATCTGAAGTTAACAACAGGGCATGAAAAAGAGTGTCATTGTCTAAGCTTTTCCTATTGTGTACTTATTTTTTTTAACAGGCTGAAATAAAGGAGGTAAATTTCTTTCAAACGATTCATATCACAGCAATGCTATAACCTTCAGTGTCATGCTTGTTCTGTGAGTGAGAACAATGCAATTTAGTAAGTTCCCCACTGCTGGAGTTTGGAAGTTAGCCTGTGCCTTGTTCCTGATGGTGAGAATTTTTTTTGGTTTTCCTTTTGAATGAAGAATTCTGCTGATAAAGTCTTTAGATGCAGGTGGACTTCACCTGTAACGTCATAACTCTTCTCTCACTCCCACCTCCAATAACTGTTCTAATTATAGCAGTTCACAATTTGTGATAACCTCTTCTTACTGGTAAAATGCGGTACTAAAATCAACAATTGCATCTCATTTCAATTTTAGTTTTTAAAAAAGCTGTATTTAATATGTACTAATATGTATGCTATCGTATGAATAACCTTATTGAATTTGTGTGTGTCAGTATTTTAGGATCTGATACTGTAATTTTTAATAACAGTTTTTTTGTGGGGAGAGGGTGGGTGGGAAGGATATTTGTATTGGAGGATTATCTAAAGCTCTAGGCATCAGCAACAAAAACCCAAGGCCTCAATTCAGGCCTTTATATGAGAGTGAGGTGGAATCTTCTGTAGCGTTTCTAAGTGACTCCTATTAGAGAAGGATGGCTTTTGAGCAGCAAATGTCTGATAGGGACATTTTCCGTTAGAACAAACAAGGAAATGCCATTGTTGATCCATCCATACTTTCCTCTGGAACATTTCCATCAAACTCCATTGGACTATTCCAGAAGTGAATGGTTTCAGGAGGTTCTCTGAGATTGTAATCCAAGAGTTGGTTCACACGTGACAGAGAGAATGTCTGTCACAATTTGAAAATTACGTGAGGGTCTATTTTTCTACCGTTAGCGCAGAGCAAAATAAAACAGTTGTGCAATTTTTATATGTGGTGCAGCGTACACCTTATTTCTAGATGGATTTTTTTTCTTCAAGGGTGAAAAATGCCATGGATGGAATGGCCCTCAATTCTGTTCGGAGAAAAATGCACACGCCTTGATCCTAGACACCTTCCTAAGAAGGAAGTTCCACTAATTAATTTGGAAGTGCATGAATTAAGAGTACTTTAGTTGGGATCTAGGACAAGGATCGCTAGTCCTTACCCTCTTTGCAGTTAGATGAATAAGTAAGCACATCCTTTCCATCTAAGTCTCTTCTGTTCTCATTTTATTCGTTTTCATTTTTAAAGTTTCATTGGGGAAGGGGGTGGTGGAAGGTAGAAGTTCCCACGATGTTGCCTTATAGCAGTATGCAATCTTAAATGTCTTAGGTGGTCGTCAAGCAAAATGTTAATAGATGTGGTTACGCTCTGTGGCTGCTGCATTTTCATTCACAGGCCTTTGCAGTACGTTTAGCTACTGTTTGTTGGTTTGGCACCATGACATAGCATTCATAAATCTGTCATTGAAAGAAGCCAGCACACGGAATGTATAGAACATTAACGGACTAACCTGTTTAACATGGAACATTTATTTGTGGAATTAATAAAGGCTGAGATGTGCTTCTTGGCGGTTACCATGCTGACATCCTCTGTGTAGCATTTATTTTAAAAGTTCCTGATTTGTCTGAGGGGATAGTTTTGTTCTTAAAGACTTGACTTTAAAATACCTTGCAGAATACCTGGTATTTCAGGGTACTTCTTGGGATAAAATGTCTGTAGCTTCGTATAGCTGATTCTGAAGGATTGAGCTGGAAGTACAGAACAGTTAAATCCTTTCCTCGTTTTAAGCTGTTCACTTTTATTCCCATCTTTTCCCGTCTTTGACTGTTCTGAAAATAATGGAGGTAGCATACCTCTGTTGATTGACATTAAGGCAAGTAGCCTTGCAGCGAGTTAAGCTTTTTTTAATGAATCCAATTTGGTGGCACGTTTGACTGTGATATTATATGTAAACAGGAATATTTATTTGCACATCAAATTGGGGCGTGCAGGTTCTGTTGGAATTGTTAGGCCTTAGCTTTGTGTACCCACCAGTGTGCGTGTGTTTAGGTTAATTGTAGAGAACCCCATGCTGTCTTTGTGGAACTGGAGATGGATTTGCATGTAGTGCACTTCTGTGTTTGGCATTATTTTTCTCCTCTTTAGAATTAAGCTATTGGCTTAGGTCGGTTTATTTGTATCATTTGATACAAAATTATATGAATTGATTTATATTTTTGTTATGTACTTAGTTCTTGAGACTATGGTTATTTGTAGCGGTTCCTGTTATGTCTTTTCAACGACTAGATTTATTGTGGTTTTTTTCGACACGTTGTGTGCCGCTTTGGCACAAATTTGTAGAAAAGTGGCATACAGATAAACAGATGAGGAGTTTTGGGGAATAGTCACTTTTGAATAGTGAAATCAGGTTTAGAGGAAACGGTTTGATAAATTGGAATGGAATATTTTTGAAAGAAGAAGACAAATATTAGGCATCATTTAAATGTATTTCCCCCCCCCCTGTTTTCTTACCCAATTTCATAAGGCTTGAAACAAAAGAATATTACAATCAGACACGTCTTGCATGAAGAGCAGATAATGGATTACAGGATGGCCTTTGGACTATTGTGGAGGCTACTACTATTAATAGGCATGTATAGGATTTCAGTATATACAACAATTTAGTGCTTCTCTAGGTGTGTGTTTAAGTAATTATTATGTATATTTCACACACATTATCAAATATCTATTATAATTATATAGGAACGCATAAAATGAGCATCACTTTGACATGCGCTCCCATTGTAGTTTCCGCACATTGCACTTGAGTATATATAGGGGAGGGCTAGCTGTGCTTTATCCCATTTGCTGGGAGTAGGACCTGTGTCTCATTTTAGAACAGGAATATATTGTTTGCCTAAGAGTTTAAATTTGTGTCAGCTGTGGAATGTGTAATCCTCTATAGTTGGTTTCTGTGACCAGGAACATGCATTGTATTAATATGGCATAATTATTTTTGTCCATTAATAGTACAATCCTACTCAGATGTAAGACCCATTGAATTGAATATTCCCTGGAAAGTAAGTATAGGATTGCAGCCTGAAGGAATCTTTGGAACTGTGTGACATATGTATGTGTGTCTGCATATACATAGACTTTCACACATATATATGCCCACATACATATATAATTCTTGCTTAAAACAGGAAGAATGGTTAAAAACAACAACAGCCCCTCTTCACTGATACTCCTAAAAGATTCATCTTTGATTAGCAATGCACTTGGAAGCTGACTCGATAACCTATTTATAGTCTGTGTTTTAAATTCAGCATTAATTTGGACATAGGCACTTCAGAAGTGGGATGTGATATCAGAAATCATAGTGAGTAATGAAGTTCTAAGCATTATCGTATAATCTGGCCTACAGTTTTGTGTTAAAAATGGCTGGAGAGCCTTGCATTTATTTTTTAGTGGCGTGCGCATGTGGAAAAACATGCCTTTTGGAATATCCAGTTTGGGCGCAATAGGGACAGCTGAAATCAGGCACCTTGGACAATCATCTACTGGCCCATTTCCCCCGACAATGTATTTCCGTCCCTCTTTGCTGAAATGTACCAGTCAAATTCCGTTCAGCTTGATGTACAGTTAGAGATTATGTGTTGGAGATTGTCAGATCCCTCTTAAATCTTAGGCTGTATGAAGTTACCAGCTAGGAGGATAATCCATTAATTTTAACTAGCTGACTTTCTTAATGCTTCAAAGGGAACAACTTAGATGATGCTGCATTGCAAAAATATATATAATAAAATAAAAATAGCCCAAAGCCTCTAATCTTTTGCTTCTCTGCTTTGAAATGATAAAAGTGATGTTTAGGTTTTTTTATGTGGAACCAATGGAACGAAGTCTCATGGTCCTCAATTGAATTTACAATACGTATTTAGGATGGAGGTGCCAGTTGGATGTTGTGGGACAGGGGGTGGGAGGCTGCATAAGTTAATGCTAAGACTTTGAGGCTTAGAAGGATGGTTGTTTTCCATTTTTATTCTTAAATAACCGAATGAAAAGGGTTTGTTTCTGAGACACACCCACTTAATGTTGATCCTAGTATAAAACGTGGGTTTTAAAGCTTTTAGGGAGTTCTGCCGATTCAGGGACCTTTTAAACCTGTTTGCAGCTGGCTATAATGCTCAAGAGAATTTTCAGGGAGGGTTCTCTCAGCTGTGTTTAGGCATAGAAGTATTAATTGGATTAATCTGCAGATTTTATCGATTTTAAATACATGCGTGATAGACTAACTATGAGCATTATGTATTGGTGCAATTGGTGGTATTCAGTGCTAAAGGCTATAGTACAAAACTGACCTTGATTCTGATAATTTTATTACAATTTGGTTGGGGTGGGGGAATATTATTTGTTTCAATGAGTTGAATAAATGGTTACCTTCTTAAATGGCATCAAATACTATTTTTATTTAGAGAGTCTAACATTTAACTAGTTATTTACAGTGTAATTCTATGCATCTTCACTCAGAAGTAACTGCAACTGTGTTCAGTGGGGCTTAAAACCAGGTGAATGTGTACAGGTTTGCACCTTAATGTATTAGCTGGTTAAAGGAAGATAGCAGTTTGATGAAAGAACACTGTGACCGAAATCCTAAATATACTTATTAGGAAATGTCCCATTGTTTTCAATGGAACTTACTTTTTAGTAAGTGTGCTTATGAGTCCAGATTTAATTGGTTGAAGGCATTAGCATAATCAATGTTTAATAAACTCATAAAACATTTTGCTTATTGGTTATTCTATGTAAATGTTGTGCCTTGGACACATTTAATTCTAAAAATCATAGATTTTTTGCTGGTGCTTTCTAAAAGCATGTCTTAAAAAGCAGAGTACCGGATGTTGTCTGATACTGTGGCTCATTAAAAAAAAGATATTTTTTTCTATTTCAGTATAGAAAAATGCATAATTCTGTTTGAGTGTTTGATTTTGAGGTTCTATGCAAAAGTAACAAACCTCGAGGCTCTGGATAACAACAGAGTGGTGTTTTTTTAAATCAGTGATGCTAAACAGAGTATCAGAGTCTGATAAAAACATCATAACATCCGTTTAATTGAGGATGCGTCTCTTCTGCTATCTATACAGTGTTCATAGGAGACATGGCATTCTTTACACATTAGCTGATGACCCTTTCTCCCCGCAACACCCCCTTACAGGCTACCTGGTGCAGGGTGCAACTGCATGTGTCACAGGAAGTCCATGATGAGGTATCCCAACGGCACCATCTTTTTCAAAAAGCCTGCAACAGCTCCACCACCCCAGTTCGGATTTGGACCATGGTGCACGGGGAAGGTATTAAAAACCCTTTCCATTGTACCGATTTGCTAGTCGGCTTTCCTTCCCTGAGCTGCTAAGAGCTGCAGAGGGAAAAGCATAGCCACAACTTTACTTCTCAGCGCCTGTGTTTGTGTGTCGGTGCCTGAGAAAATAGCTGGTGTAAAATCTGTTTGCTTTCTTCTTTGCTTGTTTCTTTGTTTTAAAGGGAATGGGGATTTGACCCGTTTTCAGCCACTGGTAAAGCATATTTAGAAATTTGAAGCAATTCTTACGCAGGATCATTTTCTATTTGCTGAGACCAAAGGAAAACGTCTTAGGGTAGAAAACCAACCTTTAAAAAATTCATCTGGGTATCTCCAGTTTTCTATTTCCTCAACAAAGCAAGGGGAAAAAAAAAGAAACCTAAGAAGAAGAAATATATAGCTTGAGTTTGGTAGGACTTGCTGCCATGTAGCTTTAAAACATGTTTCAGTTTTTCGTTTGCAGCCCATTCCCTGATGTGAATATATTGAAAGGAACGTGAATCATTAGCATGTGTAGACGGGAACTGAATTAAATGTTGGAGTGCCTGGGGTTCTGGCATCCTCTCTCTTCCTTCTGTCCCCAACCCCTGCAATTTTCATGCTGGGGTGGGGGAGAGAACAGACTGCTCCTCGATAGCATGGGAAAGGGCCACTTGCTATGTAGGGCCTCTTGACCAGCTGGCATTGAATGTTTCTTCGCTACTTTACATGCGATGCGCAGCCCGGTGAAAGCCTTCTATTTATTTCATGGCACCATTCACACCCACAGCTACATCCAGGGTTCAGCTTTTCAAGGCAGAAGATTGGGTCCTTGAGTTCATTTTGGAGTCCCCTGACAATGGCCCCTGTATTGAGTTCCTTGCGCTATTTAATTATTTTTTAATTGATGGGGCTCAAGATAGGATTGCGATCCAAGTTAGACCCTGAGCAGGCCAACATATTCCCAGCAATCACCCAACCACTAAACCCCAACTAGTTGCAATTGGTGGTGGCAAGGTGGAGTGAACAGGCTGCAAGAGCACCCCAACCAGAGAGAGAACAGGAGCAATCATTGTCTCTGGAGCAATCTCCACGATCAGTATTGTGTGTTTGCACCATGCAGGGCGTCAGTCTGGAGTGTCTCTAAGTTTGACAGTTTCAGATTGTGCTCAAGTCTGCTGCTGTGGGAAGGGCGGCAGGGAACTCTGTGCCTTATCTTGCTTCATAAACACGTTCCTTTTCTTGGATGACCATTTCCTCTCATATTTTGGGGGAGTCACCCCAGCTTTCTCCTCCATCCCCCCCACCCCTTGCCAAAAGAGGAACGTGTATCACCACTAGGCCATACGTTTCAAAAGCAGGAAGGAAACATGGAACTGACAGTACAATTCTTTGAACCCAAGATGGTAGCTGCAGAAGTGCTCCCCAGGAGAGCCCGACTGGATCCAAATGGACTATGTCACTTCTTTTTGGAGAAGCTGTAAGGCAAAACTCAAGCTCTCCATCAGCGATATTCCCCTCCTTTTATTTCGGACACCAGCAATTCTTTGCCTGCTTGATCCTTGCTAACACACTGTTGTATTAGTGGTGCTCTCTATTAAAAGTGTGTGATGCAGATGGGTAACAGGAATATGAATGTTGCAGCTCTGATTTGCATTAACCGTTCCATCTGATTGTTCCTTAGTGAAGATTTCTGTTTGGCTGCTGTGATGAGGGAGAGTGGGTTAGGGTGTTTCTATCTAGCTAGTTTTGCATTTAACAAGCAAGGTCCTAACTTGTATTAATTTTTTTAAGCAACCACAAAAATATAAACCAGATGGCAATCCAGAGAATGGCTTTGAAAATGCTCAGAGCTGGATGGCTTTGCACTTCAGGAGAGTGAGAGAGGGAATCTAATTACTGCTGGTTGCAGATTCTTGAATGCTGGCCTCATGTTTGATCAATGAAAGAAAACCAAATCCATTACGAGCACTTCCTTATAGATGTACTCTGTCTGACTGTTCTTTTGGATTACTGCCGCAGCCATTGAACTATCTCAGCGCACCACTCATGCGATAACTTTTCCAAACTCTGGAATTTCTGGAAATATGAGACGTTCTGATATTCGATGCAGGGTGTGACAATACAGGCTTGTGCCAGCAAGAATGGTATTTTGCTCAACCTCCCAAGTTTGGTCATAGCTGTTCTGAAATCCTGAGCTTCTTTTGTTTCAGTTTACAGCCAGCTTCAGAACAAATATACAATTTGCTCCATGTTGCACCATTTCCTGCTTGTTCATCCCTGGCCGATGGCTGGTTGGCCGCTATGTGAACAGAGTGCTGGACTAGATGGATCCTTGGTCTGATCCAGCAGGGCACTTTTTATGTTCTTATGTTTGATTAATTTCACATTAGGCTGCATTATGAGTTGGTGGCAGTAGGTTTTAAACATTTTAGGAAATGAACTTTTCTAGATTGCCCCCCCCCCTTTCAGCCTTTACATGGGACCAAACTCTATTGAAGTCCGTTGGACTTACTTTTGAATAGACGTGTATAGGATTGTGTGTTAGTCTTATGCCTGATAAAGTAGGCTTGGGAGGTGATCTGCAGGTGTCTTCTGCTGGAAGAATCTCAGTTGAAGTTGGTGTGCATAGGATGGATTTTTGCTAAATCTAAATAATTTACCCACATCCTGTCTTGTCGGATAGTTACTTTGAAATCAGTTTTTGTAAACGACTCAAATATTTTTGATTGCAAGCTGGCAGAGCTCCAAGAGGCTGGGGAAATAATTGGGGATATGGTGGCCATGCAATTATATGTTTCTGTTTGCCTGTTTGGACAGTATGGCAGCTGGCCTTAACCCTAGAAGGGCCTTAAAATGGAAGAGTGCTTCCAGACGAAGCATTTATTGTGCCATTGCTATGCCTGATTCACGGAATTTTACAAGGGGTCCAGACGTCTTCGTCTTCCTCTTGTAGCTCTCCCGTGTCTCTCTTTTCTCTTACTGCCGAAAAAGGAGAAAGTCATGATATAGCTACAGAAAGCCTTCTGCCTGGAAATGCGACTGGTTAGAAAGCCGTGTGCAGTGATTCCATCTCTTTCTCCTTAGCAGATTTTCTGCTGTAAGAAAGAAGGCAGAAGCAGCAGTGGGGAAAACATGGGAGGTTTTTGAGTGGAAGTCGTTGTGGTCTGTACTTTCCCAGACCTCCCGTGTAAAACTCTGTGAATGAGGCATGAATGAGGCATAAATGGAAGCACCCTAGAGACCTTCCGTCTGGAAGTGCCCAAGGTGGTGTTGTCCAGTAGTTCTAGGAGTGTAAGCAAGAGCTTGGTAGAAGATGGCTACCTGTCTGATGCAGTAGGTACTACGTTGTGTGAGACTTCTGTCTGCTGATAGAGAATTTACTTGTGTGCTAATGTTTGGTCTGTTCCCCAGCCTATCAACTGGCTATTCTGTAGTGGCATCCTAGTCTTATTTATTTATTTATTGCATGTCTATACCGCCCAATAGCTGAAGCTCTCCGGGCGGTTTACAAAAATTAATGAATGCCCTCCCTACCTCTGTACTAAACCTGTAGCCTGTGTGTAGGTCTTTCTGCTAGTGATAGATAGAAGTATTTTTATTCACTTGAGCTTTTAACTCAGTGTTTTAAGACAATTGCTGCTCTTTTATTCAGACTCCTTCCCCTCCCCCCCCACCCCCCACTGCTGCAGATTGATCTATTTTGCTTTTCTATTTTTGTAAGACTCCTGGGACATTTTATGAAGAGATGGAGCATACATCTTTTAAATAAATGGTACATTGCAAAAAAGATAGCTAAACAAAACCTGGGCAACATCTGCATTGATTTTTAAAAGCTGTGGGAGATGCTGTAATCCTGGTTTCAGTTTTTGGGTGATGGAGATGTTTTAGAGAAATCAACTATTTCCAAGTACAGCATACAATGAATTTCAGCCAAATGCAACGTATGAAATGATCAGGACTCTGGTTTTGTGGCATTACATTTAGCAGTGGAGGCTCATCCATTTCCAGGCTGTGATTTTGTTCTCTGTGGGACAGAAGGCAAAGCATGAGGTGGCTCTATCCTGTGGAAGAAATCCAGCCTCTGCTTGGAGGGAAGTGGGGTGTGTGTGTGTGTGAGAGAGAGAGAGAGAGAGAGAAAGAATGAAATAAGCAGTGTGTGTGTGTTGTTGTCGTTGCTCAGTTTTTACTAGGACTTTCCCTGCATTTTGTTCTGCCACATGTTTCTGCTATTTAACTATTTGGGCCTCTGACCTCCTGTAGGATCACAACCAGTCTTTGTTCATGGTGGAGGCTATCCACACTCTTAAAAACAATGGCTAGGATTTACTTGAGGAGCTAGACTTACGCTAGCTTCGTATAACGGTGGTACCATCATAGCCCAACTCCAGATGATAGATTGAGGGGAGAGCAGTATTTCTTTAAAATATTTAATACTCCACTATTCAGTTTGACAGCTTCCAGGGAAGCTTACCACTGGTATTAAAAAAACAACTAACTTGTCCCCCCCCCCCCTCTCTCTCTCTCTCATAAACAAACACACACGCACACATTAATCAAAATACCGTAGATACAATGAAATAACACAATGCCAGAGCAAGGCAGCAAGATAGAAACTAATGCAATTAAAAAGCTTGGGTAAATAAAAAAGTCTTCATCTGGTGCCAGAAGCACTCAGCACCAAAAAGCCTCTGAAGAGAGCATTCACGCATGGGACATAACTACCGAGAAAGCCCTTACTCCATCTGCCACCCACCTGACCTCTGAAAGTGGAGGCGTGCAGAGCAGGGCCTCGGAAGATAACCTTAGCTTATAGGCAGGTGCATGTGGGAACTTGTACTCCTTCTCCAAGAAGGAAGCTACATTGACATCATGGTTGTGGCTTGGGGTTTAGTAAGCCCAGCTGAGAAGGCATGCCAGAGTAGGGTGAGGTTTAGTGAAGCTGCAGGCATGCCCCGCTTGAGAGGGCCTCCTTTTTCTCTCATCAGTCTCCCCTGAAAGATTTCTTCTAATTTTACCCAGGCTCCTGAAATACCAGGACTCTGAGTATGTGTGTGTATCAAATCTTTATAAAGCAAATTGGTCTCAGGCATTTATTTCCACATGTGTGTGTGTGCTGGGAGGGGTGTGATGAGAGATGTAACCATTTTCTAAATAAAAAGATAGCGATGGATGCCCACTCTAGTTCTTTAGTGAAGGAGGGACCTTCCTAAGACATTAACGGGATCTATTAAAAACTGACATTGTGGGGGAAATAGTGAGCGCACTGGGGATGGCGTGATGTCATCTTGCTCGCTGTTATTGATGCCAAAGGCCTGAACAGGGAAGGGCCTGCGACATGTGCACAACCCACTATAACACTCCAGATTGCAAGGGGCCCACTAGATAGAGAAAGGTCAAAGCTCAGTGGTGTGCGCCACGCTTTGCATTGCACAAGCTGCCCGGTTCAGTCACCATCATCTTCACTTAGAAGTATCTTGGGGTCAGCAGAGCTGCGAAGGACACCCCCCCCCCCTTTTGCCTGAGACTGTCAGCTAGAGTAAAGGGTCCTGGGATAAACGGACTGGTGATTGGACTCTGTACATGGCAGCTCTGTATGTTGAGGGAGAGCTGCATTATCCTTGCAGCAATTCTATAGCCGTCGGAGCCCTGGGAAAATGTGACATCCCCCAAACAAATGTGTTTCCTTGAGAAGGGCATTTAGATCATTTGAGTAAATGGATTGACTAGGAAAACCTCACAATTCCTTAGGTGTGCTTTGTATGATTCTTCTGCTATCAGGGGTTTATTTACCAAATGTTTGTAATAACTTGGATTGTATTACAGAGCTGTATCAAGCAACCACAAATGTCCTTTGCCAGAACAAGGGTCTATGAATTAGTAGCACCTTCCTAAATACATACATACATACATACATACATACCCTAATTATTCCCCCACAAACAAAATTATGGAGCGTGTTCAGAGGAGGGCAACCAGGATGATCAGGGGTCTGGAGACAAAGCCCTATGAAGAGAGACTGAAGGAACCGGGCATGCTTAGCCTGGAGAAGAGAAGATTGAGGGGAGACAGGATAGCACTCTTCAAATACTTAAAAGGTTGTCACACAGAGGAGGGCCTGGATCTCTTCTCGATCCTCCCAGAGTGCAGGACACGGAATAATGGACTCAAGTTAAAGGAAGCCAGATTCCAGCTGGACATCAGGAAAAGCTTCCTGACTGTTAGAGCAGTGCGACAATGGAATCAGTTACCTAGGGAGGTTGTGGGCTCTCCCACCCTAGAGGCCTTCAAGAGGCAGCTGGACAAGCATCTGTCAGGGATGCTTTAGGGTGGATTCCTGCATTGAGCAGGGGGTTGGACTCGATGGCCTTGTAGGCCCCTTCCAACTCTGCTATTCTATGATTCTATGATTCCATCCAGCAAAATGCTGCTGTCTCCTTATTCCAACCCCACACCCCAGTTTCCTGCAGCATTTGTTGAAAAAGTGGAATATCATGGAGCAGGTGCAACTGTGCAGGAACTCCAAATTTCTTCATGATCTTTGTTTTTTTGAGACAAAAAAAAAAAGGATTCTCATTTTCTTAATGAGGATGTCACTTTACTGAGTATCTTAGTCAGATTTGCTTGCAAGTTGTATTCTTACCAGTTCCAATTGCATTTGGGCAGTGGGTACAAAGTGGCACATGGTCAATGACAATATCCTTGGCAGTAGTTGCTTGTGTGAGAAATAATAGAAAAGGTCGCCAGTGAGGTGGCTGTTTTATGCCCTCTCCCTGCCAAGCTTATTTTCGGGAAGAGCCCTTCATTTGGTCAACCCTAAAGCACTTGTCTGTGCCAGGTCTTTGGTGGATATTTACAACACCAGACTGTTGTAAATATCAACCAATTTATTTATTTATTTATTTATTACATTTATAAACCGCCCCATAGCTGAAGCTCTCTGGGCGGTTTACAAAAGTTAAAAACAGTAAACATTAAGAAAGTATACAAAATTAAAAACCATCAAAAACATAAAAACAACAGTATAAAAACAACAGTCAATTTCAAGATCGTCAATTTCAGAGTCTTGCTTCAAAAAATAAAGGATTAAAATACACATGGCTATTTCGATGTAGGAGAGATTTTGTAGGTGTATACTAAAGATAACACTTTCTTGACTGCATAGTATAGATCAGCGGTTCTCAAACTATGACCCATGGACCACTGGTGGTCTGCAAAATGTTGCTGAACAGCTGAGAATATCTGTACTTGGCAAGTTTGAGAACTGTATTGCTAGGTTAGTTTGAGAGTGGCAGGCTTTAAGTTATTTGCTGATTTGAGGTGAGATCCATTTGTTGATGGTTCGGTAAGAATGCTACAAACACCAGGCCCACTTTGCAGGGGGCATGTCCGCTTCACACCTACTTTAAAATCTGCTCTTTGAATTTGCTGTTGTGAATGAACAAATTAACCAACAGTCTAGAGCTTTTAAGTCCAGATAATGCCTTATCTGCAAATCCCGTCACACCAGCCAGAAATTCCAAGGAGACTGACCATTTTGCTGTGAGACTTGCTTGAGCCTGGGATGGCTTTTGATCTGTCACATTCCCTAGGCAAAAAAGAAAAAAAAAACCTAATCTCTGAAGGATTTTATAACAATAGTGCAATATATGTAAACTGCCCAGAGAGCTTCGACTATGGGGCGGTATATAAATGTAATAAAATAAATAAATAAATAAATGAGCACACTATTTTTACAAGCTGGCTCAGCCCAAAATATCAGTGTGTCAACTTCATGATGCTGATGGTGGCTAAATTGATTTATTTATGTATTTATTTAATTGCCTTTCTATATCGCTCATTAGCCAAAGCTCTTTTATATAGGCTTCATTGTGCAAGAGTGTTTTACCATCTTGACGCATGGCACCCATCTATTCATTGCAAGAGGGTCTCATGTTCCAGGTACAGAACTTGAGTCCACCACAGGACATTGACTTGCTTAAGACTAGTCTGGGAAGTGGTGGGTATTCTGAGATCTAAAGCAGTCAGGTATACTGCTGATTATGGAAACTCTAGCAGTGGGTGTGCATGGATGCTCTCACTCCTAAGTCTGGATGCTAGTATTTTCTGGTCCTTCAGCATGATGTGCCAATGCTGTTGACTCTGGCTTCATGCAGTCTTGGGTCATTAGCTGGCCTGTGTGAAAATGAAGGCAATCTCTTCCCTTTGACAGCTTTTCTTTAAGCTTGGAAGGAGCAGTTCCCTACTATGAGTAATGGCCGTTCTTCCATGGACGTTGGTGTTTGTAAGACAAGGAAGCAGGTTTAACTTAAAATATCCTGCTTCTACAAATGGACAGGACTCAAGCACCACTGGTACTGAGGAATCCAACTTTATTTTTAACGTCTCTAAGGATTTTCATTAAAAAATAACCCCCAGTCCTGCATAGTGGAAATAGAACGGATGAAACCTTTCTGCTTCAAACAGATTTTTTTTCTGTGCTCCCATTTACAGGAAAAGACATTACTAGCTTTCACACAGTTTACCACTTACAGCTCCATGTCATTAATCTGGAATCTATATTTAACTTAGGTACAATATTAAAAAGAGAACAAAAGCAACCTGATGGTTTCTTAAACAGCTACCGAAATGTGTTTCTATTGTCTTGTGTTATGTGAGTTCTCCATTCTGCCCTCAAATGCAGCTGGGGACACATTTTGTTCGTTTTTGAAAAAATTAAGTTCAGTTTCCAGCAACTTGAAATATATGCACGGTAGAGCCGAAAGCCTTGTCGTTAAGCTTAGATGCCTTTAATGGGCAATAGTTTATGCATACTATGCTCAAGTGGAGAAGTTGCCCAGACAGCAAAAGTAGAGCCATTAATGAACAAAAGTTACCCAAACATTCAGAATAGCGGCAGCACCCTGGAAAGGCAGGGATATAAATTAATAAACCAATGCTTCCCTCAGTATCTTTTGTTGTTAAAAGTGCATTTCTGATTTTTTTTTTACAAGTTTAACTATAATTTTTTGCCTGCTTCCCCTCCCAATTCTATGCGGTTTGATTCTTATAGCAAAGTGAGGAAATGGGAAAAGAGATATGGAGTGGGGGAGAGGGAGGGAATGGGATAGAGGAAGGAAAAGTGAAGGAAAAGTGAGGCAGTTGTTCATCGGTTTGTGTGGTGTGATATCTTCCAATCATTGTTGGCTCCTGTCTTTTGTTACACATAGAGTTCGAGAACGTTATTCCAAATTGTTTGAATTTCCCCCTCTTTTTGTAATTTAATGTAGATTATCCTGACATAGACTTCACACTCAGTAGTGAGTGCTATTTAATGTACACTAGCCTAGAAACCGCACTTTTCCAACTTAATAACTTTGTCGTGTTGGAAGAACATCCTTAAGTTGTCTTCTAACTAGCAAAATGCATTTTTCTATACCAAGTAATGACTTGTTTCTCAGTTGGTAGCTGCTCTTTTTTTTAAACCAGACAACCTAACAAAAAGTCCCTTTTGCATATGCAAATGATAATAAAGAATGCAGGAATTTTTTTTATTTCTGCATGTTTTGCCTATTTTACCTTTGAATAATGGCTTTAAAATTATTTCATATATCTCCATCCCATAGCTGTTCCATTGAATTTATTTATTGCATAACTAGATAGCTAAAATATCTAACCAACACAGTACTAGCTGACAGTGTTTAATTCTCCTCTTGTCCATACTGCTGGCTTGTTACGCAAGGTATCCTGGTCAATGAGCTGAAAGAAAAGTGTATATACTGTGGCTGTGATCCAAAGAGCCACTTGAGGCACGCCCAAGCGATGGGTTTGCAAGCTTGCAGTGGGATGTTTCTCAGCTCTATGCTGTGCTACAACTGTTCCTGAAACTTCCTGGGTGGCATGAATCCTGGCTCTCAGCCCCATAGAGCCTAGAGCAGGTTTCTGTTTCCAGGTGACATTGACATGTCATGGGATGTCCTTCCTTTAGGAGCAGCCTAGCCCAACGTTGGTGCCATCATGTTGGAACTTCTACAGAACTTCCACGAAGTGCAAGCATGTTGGCACATGACGATTCCTCACAGACACTGTTCTGCTTCGTGACTGTATAGAAAGACAGTACAGAATCACAGAATTGATCGAGTCCAATCCCCTGCTCAATGCAGGAATCAAATGTACATGGGGTTCCCAGGTAGTCACCCTTTCAGAAACTGACCAGGCTTAGCTTCATCAAGGTTGCAGCCTCCCATGCCATCACACCAGATAAACGTATCCATTCTCTCAGACCTAAGCTCTTTACAGTTTACTTTTAACTATCTCAATGAATTTGCTATCGCACAAACCTTGCTACTTCACTCTTCAGATTCTTCTCCACATTGTTTAGCTAATTTGTGAATGTGGTTCCCCGTTCAGCCCCCTGGGGCATTCAGTGGCTTACCCTGTTTCTTCCCTATCAGGCAACTGGTAACTCTCAAAAGAGGCCATTCCTCTTGCACAGTGATCTCTTGGTATTTTTAGGGTCGTTGTTGCATGCTTGGACTTTTCATGTCTCTGACATCCTTAGTGACACCCCCCCAAAGCTTTGAGCCCCCACTGCTGACTTCCCCCCCCTGGTGTAAGACATCGATCTTAGCTATTTTTGGCAGCCATCTCTGCAGAGAGTACAAGGACTTTGCAGGCAACAGTGAGTGAGTGAATTTCTGGGAAGGGGTGAAACGTTTAGGCACAGGGCATAGTTGTGATTTTGCAGAGATATCATCTTAACTGCTGAGATATTTTAATTGCCCTCTTGCAATTGGGAGAGATGCCTGTGCTTTGGGGCCAGAGTAAATCGATTCATTTACTGGTCAGGAGGAGCAGCAAGAATGGAAGGCTGCTGTGTAATTTATGCAAAAGCAAACAAGTTTGACCTGCGGTGCAATCTCCAGTCCCTGACAGAAAACCCCCTTCCCCCCGCCCCCCCCCCGTTCAGAAGACTGGTAACGGCGTGGCTGTTTAAACATTGCCGAAGGTGGTTGAAGATAATACCATATCTGCATATTTTTCTAAGGCTGCTGCATCATAACATGACTGCACAGATTTAAGTGGAATTAAATTGCAAACAGCCCTCAATTGCAAACAGCGTTGACTGGTTGGTGGTCACTTTCTATGCCACCCAATAGCCTCTCGAATCCATGTAACCTTTCTGAGCGAGACGCTCTCCCCATGAAAAGCCCAATGTCTTCCTCCCCTAGGAGGGGCAAGGGCAAGATGAGACCTTTCAGGATTAATTAAATAGGGACTTCTAGCTGCAAGCTTTGTGCTTAACAGATAGACCTCAGCCAGTTGGCCGGCCGGCCAGCCACCGATATTGTTGTTGAATGGGAGCGATTGGAGGAAACTGAGCCACGGTTGCCTCCTCCTCCCGCCTGCCTGCCCGGCCTGTACGCCCGGCCTTGGGCAACTTGTGTGTGCCAATGAGAGACAGAGTGGAAATGTCAGAGGTTCAGTCTCAGCCTTTGATACTGCAGAAATCAGAGCTCTCTTCTGGAGCAAGTTAACTCTTCCCAATGCCGCTGCTCGACAAAGGGTGAGCTGCTGCTGAACATACCATATGTAAATGGTGGACCTTGACTTGCACTGCATTCCCTAGCTTTGTGGAATCGCTTAACTGGACCAAAGCCTACTTGTCTTTCCACAGGCCGTTGGATCACCCAGGGAGATGCCCATCTAGGTAGTAGTGTGGCTCTATTTATCTGGAAAGGTTTCTCTTACACCACTACCCAAGAAACATGAATAATTCTTACTTGGATAGGCTCCCTTTTTGTGCAGCTCATTTAGAAGGATTTAGTTGGGGAGGCCCGGGTTCAAGTCCAGATCCTCTTCCAAGCTTAAATTGCAGTCTATAAAAATAGGAATAATAACTACCTTACTCAAAGAGTTGATGTGACAGCAAAGTTCATAAGACACCTTGAAAATGCAGAATACCAAATAAATGGTCAACAGTAGTAGTGGCCTGCCTTTCTTATTAAATAGCAGTTTTGGAGAGGAGAATAAAGATGGGAGCAACCCTTTCATTTAATATGTTTTTAACTTTTCCAGGCTTGCTGTCTCAGAAACTGTAAAGCTTGCTATACGGGGCCGTGTGGCTTTGGGTTCCATGGGACAGTGCAAGGCCTCACTTTGGGCCATCCATCTTGATTTGCTTCTTATGGCTTTTCCAGAGGCTTTTTGTGCAGGAAATTCACAGTAGAGGGGATACATATATCCTCTTCCAAGGGAATGCCTTGTCTGTAGCTCGATTGCATTTCCCTAGCATTATGTAGCAGTATTTTGTTGCATTCTCCAAGCCAGTGAGTCTAATGCTACTACAATCGCCATTTGGAATTTGGTTGCATGAGTGTTACGGACACCTGTTGAATACTCTGACATCTCTGATAAGCAGCAAACCACCCACATAGCCTTTTTGTAAGAAAACTAAAACCCTTTAAAAAACAACAGCTACTTTTAGAGGCTGAGCACTTTCCCGATGTACCACTCAAAACCACAATTGTCATTTTGATGCTTGTTCTCCCAGCTTGGAGAGATGCATTGGATCTCTTCACTGACATTTTTGTTTGTTTTAATCACCCTAAATAACTCAGTGTGATCAGTAAATGTGGCCACCTCACTGACTCCTAATTCCAGATTAGGAGTATCTGTCAGGGATGCTTTAGGGTGGATTCCTGCACTGAGCGGGGGTGTTGGACTCGATGGCCTTATAGGCCCCTTCCAACTCTACTATTCTATGATTCTATGATGGTTTATAAACGAATTTAAAAGCGCTGGTCCCAATACAGATCCTTGCCCACTCGTAACATCCCTCCATTGCAAGAATTGACCATTTGTTCATGGGACTGAAATATCTCAGGGAAACATTCCCTCCAGGCAGTTCAGTTCAGACGTTCCTGCTGTGTTTTGGGTAGGTTAGGTTAAAGTTATATTTTTAATGTCAACAAAGTACAATTATAGACAAATCGATCTAAAAACTGTGATATATCAAACATCTGAAAATAGCAGGAGATGCACGAAATCAAGGAGCAGATGCTGGTCCAGCGTCCTAAAGCTACAAGGATGTGTCGCACGGCCCTCTCAAGTCAGCATGAGCTCATCTCGTATGTATCTTCCAACTGGCAGATTGCAGACGGAAAACTGTGAAGGAGTGTTTCCCTTCTCACTACCCCTTGAGGCGAGTTCATCTTTTAACATGTCCAGTTGAGCATTCTGATCTCTTTCAGCTTCGAGCAGGTCCAGTTGGCAAGCTGATTGGCTTGCTTCACCTTTGGCTTATGATGGGAGCCACCCATGAAAGCAGCTACTTGCCCTGCTGGCATTGGGCCGGTGGAGGGCAGGGAGTTTTTTCTATGTTTGACTTGAAAGCTGGTTCCTTGCCCCTTGGACCCCACATTGCTTTTCAGGGAATTTCCGCCTTTCAGTTGAAAGAAGCCACAATAGAGCTGAGAGGCTGCTGAGATAAATGCTTCCATTTTGGGAGGTTGTCGTGGTCAGATTCCTATCTCAGGCATTGTTCAGCAGCGTGTTTCTTTTCCAGCTAGGGCAGAAAGGCATCCAGCATGAAGGCAGAGCATCGTGTGTTTAGGACAATGTTCCTCTTTTGAACGCTCTTTTAGCAGTGGCTAACATAATGGCGCTAGTGGTTGGTTGGTTGTTGGTAGGTAGATAGGTAGGTATCTCCAATAGGTGTGGAACCCGGGGCAGGAAGCAGTTGAGTGCATGGGAGTTGCTGGCCTTAGTCATCCTTGATAGGCATTGCTTCTTAATGTCAAGGACGTTTATTTTATTTGAGGTGGTTTGGATATTTAAACATGGTTTGTTTCTCTTTTAGTCTCTCCTGAAGTGATATATCTTAAACCGAGAATTGGAGCCCGTTTGGATTCACCAACGCTGAATATTTTTGGGTGGTGAAAAGATTTGCGGGGCATTACAGTCCACTTTGGTTTCTGCCACGGGAGTAGCTGAATGGCCTGGATTGGAGTGAATGAGTGGGATCTTTGCTGGGGGGCTCTTTTGGACAAGTCACCCATGCAGTCCATGTAGCCAAGTGCTGGCCTTACAGCTTTCCTCCCATGGAATACTAGTCAGGACTGCAGTGGGGACAAGAGGTTAAAGCCCCCATCTCTCCACCTCTTTCTGGCTATTTGTTTTTAAAAATTAAAAAAACAAAAAAAACAGCTGTGCATGGTCAAAGCATTGATAAAACACCATGTCTAATTTGGCCCGTGGTATTACCTTGGCTTTCCCCAACTATTATCATATCTAAATGCTTGTTATGCTTTTATTGATGATATATTGTTTTGTATTCCCTTGTGAACCACTTTGGGGTTTTTAAAATGGGAAGTGGTCTATACGAAAATAAATCAATGCCTGGAGGGGGGACACCAGATTGCAGAAGGCTGGCCTGGGCACCTGTGCTCTTCAGCCACCTTTTCGTCCCTTGCGAATTTTGCACAAATTCTCCTCTCTAGAGCACAGCTCCAAGGATAGGTGGCTGCCTAAATTCCCTTAATGGCAAAGCGAGCTGTGGGTGGTCTTCCCTAATACAGATGCAGAGGACCCTTCTGCTTCTACCAACCCACCCAGCTTCATACAGGCACTTCCTCTTCAAACCATGCCCGTCATCTTTCTGCTCCCAACCGACACCTCACGTAACAGTTACCTCCGGGCCGAAGGTTAGTGAGTCTGCGTCCCAGTCCTTCCTCCACCTGTACCAAGAGCGTCTGGCAGTGCCTGTGGGAGAGACTTAACGGCTTGCCCTGCCGCTGCCCTTAAGCCGTCTTTCCACTCCGGGTAGAAATGCAAACTGGAAGAACTAGAGTAGGAATAGAATCTAAAGGCTTCACTGTTTGCAGCAGGTTCCCTTATCTGCTCCTATCTAGTTTTCTTTGCAAAAGCCAAGGATCGCGAGCCCTTTGCCAGCTCTCTGAGCACTAGAGGCAAAACAAACATCCTTGCAACATGGCCTGATACAAGCTCTCTTTAGAATCCCAGGCACCTCAATTAATCATCCTGTCCATGAAGGAAGAGCCTTTGAAGATTAGAAGACGCTTGCCAGGGCTGACGAGCTGATGCAGGCGGGCCGGGCACAGAGACAATATTACGGATAAATGGACTTCTTTCCCAACGCAAGTGTTTTGTGGGGGCGGGGGGTGGGTGGGTGGAATGGAGAGGCCTTGTTCAGGCTTCCCTGCCTCCGTGGTGAATGATGGCTAATAGTTTAATGACTCGAGTGGGGAAGGCTCTCTGCCATGCACGGCAACTTTTCTACCGAAAGGCGCCCCCCCTTTTTTCTTTTTCTTTTTTGGCTTTCTATAGAAAAGAGGATTATTATTTTTTTTCCAGAGTGACTGGCTTGCTTATAAAAGTGCTTCTGCTTGGCCTTTGGAATACTTCCAGCTCCTAGGCAAGCCAAGTGACTCCATGACATGGAACTACTTCAGATGTGGCTCTCTTTGTGGGCTTCAGGCATGCTGAGCCCATGGGCGTGTGCTGCAAATGCAGATTTTAAATCGCACGCTTCGTTAGGAGCTGCGTGGACTCTGAGCGCCGATCTGAGCAACAACTGCAGAAGCATCTCCGTCCAGTGTCTTGGGTGCTTCCAGACGGGGCTCCTATGGTGCAATCGCCCTGCCGCATTTCACAGAATTTTACGGGTGTGTGGGGGTCAATCTTAGAGTTGTCGCCCTCCTGTCTTTCCCTGCTGCGTTTCCAGTCTTTTCTTTTTCTTAGCAGAAAACAATCTGTTATAGACAGAATAGCTGCACAAGGGCCTTGTATGATGGGTGGAGCTGTCCCTTTAGAAACATCCCTGGACTTTTCTTCACCTGGAGGCTGATCTGCAAGAGGGAGAAATGCCACATGGAGATGGGTTTGAATGTCCAGGAAGTACAGCTAACAGCCTCTGCGCGGAGGAGTGCACTTTCTCGTGTGGTACACAGAGAGGAGCTCCCAAGTCCCCACCTCCACAGAAGAAGCTATAGAAACAGCCTGGGCCTTTGGGATCGGGATGTGTAGGATAGCGGCAGGGGCACATCATGTGCCCTATCTATTTTGCCTGCCATCGGCCATGACCCCTTTCACACGTGATCCTGCCTGTTCCGTTTTCGAACGCTGTTGCAAAAGCAAACGGCCCTGTCAATGTGAAAGCCCGTGTGTAGCTCGGCGTTGGTGTTCTGCCCTCTGCAGCAGAGCATTCTGCGCTGTGCGCAGATGCACAGTTAGGTGTCCAGACCAATATGTCAAGCTGTCACGGAGGAGACTTGGTGAAAAAGATCTTGTCCTAAGGGGATAATTTTAATAACGAGATGCAGGCCTGGAAGCCACTCCCACTTGGGAGAGCTTGGCCCTGGCGTGAAAGGACATGGGCGGATGTAGCCGGGGAGAGGCGGCCAGGAATATGGGGCTGGAGCCTTCAGCCTTAACCTTAATCATGGAGCTTCACGGTCGGCTGGGCATTGGGGGCCGACTGCCATCGGCCAGGCCCACGCTGGGCTGGGCGGATGGGACGCCGGCTCAGCCGAGGACTGCGGGCGGCTGCTGGGTCTTTGTCAGAGCCTTTGAAGAGGTGCAAGGGACAAGCCTTGAGGCGAGTCTCCGTTCCAGAGTCCTCGCCTTCCACAAGATCAAATTGACAGTGTCAGATGGCCCTGACTCCCCAGACCTTGACCAGACTGACGATTGCCCCTTGGTTGTGTGTGCGGCCCTGTCTCTGTGCTGCTGCTGTTTCTCCTGCATGGCTTGCCTTGTATTCTTAGCTAGAGAGAACGCGCTTCTGGCCTTCCTGCCGCATCTCCTGTTGCCTTCGGTGAGGCTGTCGTTAGCCTCATAATTCAACACTCCCTGCATGTGGTGACGTGCGAGATGTCTTCTACGCTGGCAGGCAGTATTTCTGAGCGATGTGTTGCCTTGCGTGCTGGTGCTCTCGGAATAGAAAGGCGGAGAGGGTCTGAGGCTGCTATTGTGGGCAGCCGCCCTGCAGAGGGAGGCGAGGCAAAGCCTGGGCCGGGCCGGGCTCTGCATTGCCCAGTCTCCACCACCACTAGTCTCCTGACAGAGCTGCCCTCAAGAAAGCTGAAGCCGTGCCCCTGCCTCTGGGGCTCCATTGATTTGCTTGGCCACTTTTAACTTGTGAACTCACCACCACTTGGGCCTTTGCTGCCAGAGGTCCCTGCGGGCCCAGAAGATAGAACTTCTTTGCTTGGCTTATCCATCCTGGTGCTGCAGTGATGGAGGACAGCCTGGTGGCAGGCTGCTTCCTTCTGTGCTGCTCTTCAAGGTGCAGGAGCTTGTGGAGAAATGGGCCGGGCTGCCCTCCATGGGCCCCAGCCTTCCAAAGTATCTCCTTCCTTCCTTCCTTCCTTCCTTCCTTCCTTCCTTGTAGACTTTTCCCTCAGCCCTATGTTCTCCTTTGCCATCTGCCGCCCTTTGACCCATAGCATCACCACCTATTGTTTCCTTAGAATTTTGCTTTCCAGCCCCCTGCCTAACCATCCTATTTGTGGTGGGGGGAGCTGCAGGATTCTCATCTCACCCCGAAGCCCCTTGTCCCAGAACTTCACCCCGTTCCCCTTTCAGCCACCTTCCCTGCCCATTGCCCTGGCCCTAGGGTGCATGTGAGGGGTTTCTCCAGCCAGGTTGACCTTCCATTTCTCCCACAGAAGTTGGACTGATGACAATAATCACATTTTCAGACATCTTCATTGTCTGTGCAGGTCCAAATGTTCACAAACGTTCTGTGACACCAGAGCTCCTCATCTAATTGCAGCCACATTGCTTCACCAGCTGCCACAGAACCCTTCAGCACGTTAAAATAGATGGAATGGAAGGGGAGATGGGTGTGTCCAAACTCTTATGACAGCAGCTGAGTTTCCCTCCATCCCTGTTCTATTTGTGAATGGTGTACGTTGTGGCTGGGGAAGGAGGAGCATGTTGGGATGCCAAGCCTTTGGCCCGAGCACTACAATCAATGGGAATCTTGTCAGGGTGTTTGCCCCAGTGAAAATGGGGGAAACTGGCTGTTTATGTTGGGCCCAGCTTGGAGTCTGCTGCAAACCTAGAGTCACATCCTACGGGACAGGGCATACCTTGTATAGCAAAATGTAAAGTCGTGCTGGAGTTGGGTGAAGTTGTTGGGACCGTTTTGCTTACCAACTGGACATTCTGTGAATGATTCTAGAACCCTGGCTTATATAGCCTGCTCTGTCAAGGAGGAGACAGGCCTAGATCTGTTAGAATATTGGAGGTAAATATTTTAAACAAACATGAGCAGTACATCCTACCGTTTGGAGTAGACGCTGAGACACGAGTTCTTGATCTGCAGTTCTCTGGGAAACTCACGCTGCGGAGCTAGAGTTCACACCAAACGAATTCACTTAAAATCTGAGCCTGGATGGCATCGTCTGCTTTGGCACACAGACAGTCCTGAGATCTGGGGAGCTCGGCCTAGTCTTCTAAGGACAAAATAAAGAGCTTTTGTCAGATCACGTGGGGGCAAGGCGTCTCTCTGTGCTTTCCAGTGCTGTACATAATTCTGTTGATTTGAGTCGATTTCTTACCATATCAGCGGTGAGGCTCAAGGCAGGTTAGCTTGTTTGAAAAGATAATGGCACAGTCGCTCCTGCTTGCTTAATTTTGTCACTGAAACAGTCTCCACTTAGAAAGCTCTTGTGCTGCTGCTGCTTCGGTGTGCTCATGCATCTCTGAAGTCTCCCTTAGAAGTAACAGTATGGGTTGTTGTTGAATCGTGCCAGTGCTTTTTCTGCAGGGTGGGTTATCATATTGCCAGAACGCAGCACGTTTTCTGTGGGGTTGCACGTTAACCGTGCAGTGTGGCTCGTTAACCACCCCGAAGAACCCAGCCGCAAGCCACGGGTTCTCAAGGCGGCTTGCTGTAAATAAATCACGCTGCATGGTTAACAAGCCACCCTGCGGGAAACGCACTGCATTCAGACAACATGTTAACCCACCCTGCGGGAAACGCACTGCATTCAGACAACATGTTAACCCACCCTGCGGAAAATGCGCTGTGTTCAGACAACACAATAATCCATGGTGGCTTAGCGTGTTGCGTGAATCCAGCCTGAGGGTCAGGAACTGCCCCGATGCTATGATTCTGGTGAAGCAAAACCAAATCACTGTTCCTTGACAACCTTAGCTTTTTTTTTTTTAAAGAAATCAAGTCTGTCCCTTAAGGTCTGGAAATTGCATGCCTGAAAGTGTGTAGACAATCTTTGTGGAAATTGTCAAAGGCAGAAGGCCAACCTTGATGTTACCTAACACGTGGCTGTCAGCATACACATCCTGTCCCTTTCTCTCCTGGGAATGTTGTTGAAGCAGACGGATGGCACGGTACTGTTGTGTTCAGCTTTTCACTACCCCTGCAATTCTTAATTGGCTACTATGTGCATGTGTTGTGGGGTGGCGAGGGGGGGGATGCTGAATGCAATGACATCATGTCAACGTATCTGATTCAGCGAGATCTTCCCAGGAGAGATGCAGATTGGCAGTGGCCATCTGCATCAGGCCACGTCTTGCTTTGCCTGGGGTGGCGGCTGAACAATACTCCCCGTGGGCAAAGCCCCCTCCCAAGTCTAGAAAACAAGAATGAATTATGCAAAATAGTGAAAATTGCAGAATAAATGATGCAAAGTAAGTGGAATTTCACTTCTGTTGAAAAAAAGGAGGCGGGGCAGAACCTATTTGCTCTCAAACGTGACTTAGGGTGCGATTCCCTGCTTTGCTCTGTAGCATCCATGTGCTTCAGGGGCCATCTAGGCAGGATCTACACTACTGCTTTAAAACTTGTAATAACAGTAGGGACAACCGTTGGGGCCCAGGACACACTCCATATACAGTTTTCAAAACGTTTCCAAAGCGTCATATCCTGCTTGGTGTAGATTTGGCCCTAGTTTGGCCTTTGGGCTTCTTTCCAAGTTGGGGGTGGTTTGGGCTGTTGAGTGGGGCGGAGGGAAGGTAGAACTCCATGTTTCCACTCGTCTTGGCCAGAAAGCATCCCAATTCATGACTGCTGCTGGAGCACAGCCACTTACATAACGTCAGGTCATGAAATATTCATTTTTCACAGTATAACCTGCAGAGTTTGCTGCCTCGAGATATTGGTATTATTGTAGAATGCGTAGCTACTTCAATAAAGAGATTAAAGATACTGAGCAAGGGGTGCAAATTCCCATGCTTTTACGGACAAAAGGTTAAGTACAGCCTTGGTGTGTAAATGTAGCTTCCGTATTATTTTATTTCTGCGATTGACTTCTGTAACACTTTGGTATCAAATGATTCATATCTTGGGCCCAATAAGCCAACTCCTGTGGAGTGATGCCCATCCTGTTCTTCTGCTGCCCCTTGTTCCTACTGCATATTTTCTTCTGCTCTTTTCCTCTGTGGATAACATCCATCCACCCAAGGTCCTCGTCATGAGCCCAGAGGTTGCCATAGGATAACCATGCATGGAGCTCTTTCTGCGGCTGTTGCTTTTTCGTTGTTGTGTCGAGCTGATCGTAACCTCTCTGTCCACCCTTTGCAGCCCACGACCTCCCCCCGAGCAAGACCTCAGCCACGGCACAGACTGGCAGCCACTTGCAGTGTCTTTCTGTCCACTGCACAGATGACATGGGTGAGGCAAAGGGCCGGACTGCGGTGCCGACATGGAGATCCCTGCACTCGGACATCTCCAACAGATTTGGGACTTTCGTGGCTGCCCTCACTTGAAGAAGAAGGAAAAGAAGAAGGAAAAGAAGAAAAAGGAGAAGAAGAAGGGGGAAAAGGAATTATTTTTTCTTTTCTTTTTATGTTTAAAGGGCCGCTCCTGCTAGTTGGACTATTTTTCTAGGTTGGTACCTGCTTAGCGGCATAGAGACTGGAAAGGGTTAATTTAAAATAAACTCACCTTATTTGGTTTTTTAAATCTCCCACCCAGGTATGTTACTACTGCTGTCCCTTCTGCAGTTGGCCCGTGTTCTGTAAAATGCGCCTACTCGAAAGATTGGTACCCGCAACTCAGATTTTGGCATACATTGCTTAGTTGAGGCCTTTTCCATCTCTGTGCATATCATCGTAAGACAAGATGGGTTTACTTTCTACACATTTCCCCCCCCCTCCTTTTGTCCCATGCTGATTAAAATGGAAATCCCAAGGAAAAGCATCAGGAGTAAATGCCCCCTTGAAGTGAAATTGCTACCCTAAAACCACCAAGCGACAGCGAGCTGCTGCTTTCGTCCATCCTCTGCAAGCCGAGCCGTTAATGCTCAATCAAGGATTCAGTCTATGCTTTGTCTTTCCAGAGAGAGAAAGCGGGGAGGGTTGCGGGGGGGGGGGGGAGAACGCAAGCTGCTCTCCCCCTCCCTCTCTCCCTCCCCCACCACCTGTTCCTGCTGCTCAGTTTCCCCCCCCCCCCCCCATCACAAAGCCTCCTCCCCTATTCTTCTTGAACAGCAGGGTGGGCAGGCGAAGTCTCTCGCCAAAGCAGGGGAAAGAACCACATCTCAATGGCAGCTTCACTCTAAACGCTCCGATTCTTCCATCTCGCCAAAGACCCATTTGATAGTGGAGTGTCCTTCCCTCCTCCCCACGCCTCTCCTGGCAATGCTGGCCACCTCGGGGGGGGGGGGGATGGGGAGGAGGGGGGAGATGGAGGAAAGGGAGGCAGGGTCAAGTCTCAGCTTGATATTGTTCCCGGTTTTGTGGCCAGTATAGCTTTGTTAACGGTCTTGTATTGTTTTTTGTTTTTTTAAACTGAAACAGATTCCCCCCCCCCTTAAAAGAAGTCCTACAGAAGTTCTACTCTGGCATCATGTGGAGCAGGTCTGAAGTAGCAGAGGGCAGGAGAGCGTTCAGCATTCTCTAAGTTTGGGCAGGGCAGGGCAGGATAGGTTTGCGTTGTGCTTCCACCTGTGGCAGGTGCTCATTCGTCTTGCTGAAACTGGGCAGGTGCTGCGCTCCGTTCACAGGAAGGCAGCTCTGCCAGAAGGCACTAGTTTCATTGGGCAGAGTGGTTTTTGAGACGTTGGGTGGTGGCAGCTGGAAGTCAAGTGACTTTGGGCAGGTTTAAAGCAAGCCGTCTGATCCTTGGCTTTCAGCCTACGGGGCCCAGTTTGTAAAGGGAAATCACTGCCATGGAAAATCATAAAAAGAGATTGCCAGTGTGTTGCTTCCCTCCCACCCCCTTTGAAAGTCACGGGTACTGTTGAGCAGTTTGATTACAGCACTCAGCAATATGAGAGTTGCTAGTCTTGGCTTTTGGGAGTGAGCAAGTGTGTGTGTGTGTGTGTGTGTGTGTGTGTGTGAGAGAGAGAGAGAGAGAGAGAGAGAGAGAGAATTAGAAAAGTCTCCTCTGTGGTCTGAGGCTTTAGAAACCACTATGCCAAAAAAAAAAAAAGGTTTAAAAGGCCAAATGAGATTTATGAAACCACTTTAATGATTTGGGTGCTTGATATATACTCCACATTTCCTTGTTTTCCAGTTCCTTCTGCTTCCACCCATGTGCTTCAAGGACAGTGTCTCTGTCAGTCTCTCTCTCTCTCACACACACACACGTACACATTTGCTCACTCTACAAGGGAAGCCACTTTGCCCCTCCTTGCAAGCTAGTGCTGCTTTGGAACAGAAGAATAGGACTAAAGATGAGTTTCTGCTAGGCCGGAAAGACTGCCGGATCCATTTCTATCTGCCATCAAGGAAATATATATATATATATATATATATATATATATATATATATATATATAAATCCTTTATTTTTTAAGAATTACACTTCCTTGAAAAATCAACACTGAACACCAATGCGAGTAGAGTGTTAGGAGAATAAAAATAAGAACATGAATATATGATATGAATCAATAAATGAAATGGGGACTTTGAAGAACACCCAGTAGATTAAAACTTCAGGCAAATGGGGGAAAATATTTTCCTCTGAAATATTTAATTGCTGGGAAATAACTATTATACAGCAAACAGAAGAAAAAAAAAAAGTCATTACAAAATCTCAGCAAACTGCCTCCTGACGGTTTCCTGTTTGCAAACCTGAGCCTTGTAAGCAACGCTTCTTCAGAACGCTAAACTGCGTGTCGACCTTCCGCTGACTTGGTTGGAAATCATGGGGGAAATCTTCACAGCAGATTCACAAAGGATGTTTAGTTGCTTGTCCACATGCTTGGTAAGGAAAGATGACAAATGATCCCTCATGCTCCTCTCTAGGCTGTGTTTGAGAATCTGGGGCTTCCCTTGTTGCACCCTGCTGCGCAGCCAGGGTGTTACTTTGGGAAAGCAGAACCTCTGGGAACCTCTGGATGTTGTTGGCTTTGAACTCTCCCCCCCCCTCATGATCAGTAGTCAGGGATGTTGGGATGTGCAATCCAAGGGCATCTGAAGGGCTAGAGGCTCTCTAGCTGTGCTGCAACAGACATAATCCAAATTAAGTGAACTTCCTCTATCATCAGTCTGATTCCTTGCCGGTTGCAGCATCTCCTTTCTTTGAATTCCTAGATTTCACCACTCCTCAGCAGAAGGACTAAACTTTGGGGCACAGTCCAGAATGGCTCCGCAGAATTGTTTCTCTGATGGAGAAAATTTAGTCCAAAATAAGCCAGAAACATCAGACCAACCATTTCAGACAGATTCTAGGACAACCACCGCCTCCCAATAATTTCAGGGGTTTCCCAACTTTAAATTTTGTCTGTGTTCACTCCCGCCCACCCTTACCATTGCAGCTTTAAAAACAGATTTCTAAAACAAAAGGGTGTTATTAGTTTAATGTATTGAATCTAATTCCTGGAAAAGAAATCCCTTCCCCGAACCCTGGCAAAATCCCTACTGCATAGGAAACTCAGCCTGACAAATGTTATTGCACATGTAAGATATTAATGTGGAGGGCAATCTGTAATCTACCCTTTCCTCCCCTCCCTCCCCCCCACCCCCTCTTTCTGGGACTTTTGTTTAAATTCATTTCTCAATGCTTGGTTGGAAGACTGTGACAAAAGCTCATGAAAAGTGAGTGTTATTTTCTTTTTTAAATATGTAAAGTGCAGTCTTCTGTATTCATGCATATTGTATATATCTGTATATGTTTTACTGAGCAACTAAATAACAATAAATATGATGTTAATGGTGGCTATTGTACATTTTTGGCTGGATATTTGTGGTTAAACCCCCCTTCCCAATAGATAATATATGGAGTGTTTGGGAAGGTATATTTTCATCTGCTCATTTCTACTTGTTGGGTAGTTTTGCCAAGAGAAAACCTAGAGCAGGGGAGAAGGAGAAGAGGCATTAGATGTGGGCCCCATTACCCATAAGGGCTGAGGGGTCATTCAGGGACAACTCCCCCCTGTCCCTCAAGGCCCAGAGAAATCTGCTTCTCACTCCCAGCTGTGACATGTCAACACCCTTTCGTACTACGCTTGTCAGGGACCAAATGCTTCCTGCTTGCCCTCCCTCCCAATGAGCCCCCCCTCTCTGCTAATCAAGGAAGGTATTTTTCAATTATTTTAACTTTTTCTTTCCGTAGGCCTCCAAGAGTCACGACGCCGTTGCTGTTTGCTTATTTGGGCTGCCAGCTGCCATGCTCCCTGCACATGAAAGAGGTTTGCACCGAAAACAGCACCCCGGTGGTTGGTTTTTCTCTTCTGTGGTTTCGCCACTGGGGTTGGGATCACACGTGTTTCTGAGCATATCTCTTGCAGTTGCGCATTTTGAGTACATGACTGAATTCAGCAAGGCAAACTGTTAGCTTTGGGTGGGTGAGCCCAGGTGTCCGTCTCCTGCTTCTTACACTACTCACGTTAGTTCTGTTGCAATAACTGAAAGTGCGTGCGTGCCACATTGAGTGGCCTTCGCTGCGCAGGTCCTCTGATGCTGGCGTGTGAATCCGGCACCTTTAGACCAGATTCATTTTGAGACCTCTCAGCTGTGCAAAATTGCTCTAGTTGATCCCAAAGAAGCTCTAGTTTCAATACCAACAGTTCTGCGCTGTTTCCTCAACCCACATGCGATGCGGCTCAGTGCAAACTCTTAGATACACAGGTGTGGGGGGGAGGGTTCTATTTCAGATTGCCGTAATAAAGATGTTTGACTCGATTTACATTGACAAACTTTGGGGGGATTCACATAGAACTGTTAGAACCTGAGTCATATCGCCCCTCCCTCAAAATCCTATCCATGATTTCAGAGATCACCCTTGCAGGGCAACTAGTGCTCCTTAGGAACGGGCATTTGACACCGGGTTGGGAAACCTTCCTCCCCCCTTCTTGGGTCTGTTGCTCTGGAACCTGGATCCCTCCCCGTTCGCATCATTTCTTCCCAAGGTGCCTCAGGATCCGGGCCAGGCCAGGCCAGGCCTACACCAAAGGACAGGACATCCAAACAGTGACACTGCAATTCTCCATGCTGGCCAAGATGATCAAGCACTGTGCTGTGCTCTTGTGTCTTGTGTCCAACGTCCTCCTGAGTGGAGCCAATCAACCAGATTTCCCTGTTTTGCAGCCCCCTGTAGCTTCGTCCACTTGCCAGGCACTCCTGGACCTCGTTCTTGGCACCCCGGCTGATGCTACCTGTAGGAAAGCGGCTGGCCCTCCATGCCTTTCCCTAGGCTCAAGGTCTGTGGGTCATCTTCTTCACGTGCTCGTGAAAGAAGGGCTCCATCTAATCCGTAGGCCTTGTGTCCGTCCATCAGCTCTTGCTGGCTCTTGACTGACTCGTCCACCCCCAGAATTCTGCTTCCTGAGTGAAAAGTCCTCTATTCCCAAAGAGGGCAAAGTATGGTGAAAAGTCTGAGGATTTAATCGGCTGGGGTTAAGGGACACAGAATCTTCTGCTCTGAGGTTAAGGAGATGGGAGCTGTTCTCCATCCCCTTTTATCCTCCATAGAATGCATCTCCCCCTGTGCCTCCCCCCCCCCACAACCCACCCTCTCCTTTTCTCTTTATAAAGCTGGAATCCTTCCAGTCTCTGCTTTGGGCCTGCAAGAAAACTTTACTGTGTAAATTTGCTCTTTGTTAGGAGTCCTTTGTTTAACAGCATTGTGAGAGTTTTCAGGGGACAGAGAGGAGCTTTAACCCCTGATGAATAAAGTCCAGCACATTAGCACATTCTTCAATAAATGCAGGGCTGCAAAGAGGTGGCAGCCCCCTCTCTTCCTCCCTCCTTCTCGGTAGGGGAGGGGGGGCTTGGTTTTTTTTCCATTACCCCCCTGCTGCCTAACCCAAACACACAGAAGTGTTTTGTTAGCGCCCTAGGACAAGCAGAGGCCTTTTGTGGCTGAAGGGGGCTTGAGGAACCTGGAGAGAGGTAGGCCTTAAGAAGACAGGCTGCAAACTGTGACCCCGCATTTGAGAACAAACGCCTTTTGGCGGGTTTGATGAGATTACAAAAGCGGGGCAAAGGCTTGAAGACAGGGGCTTATTGAAGCCAAGTTAACGGCTTCTGAATGGCGAGAGCAGGGCCGAGCCACCGGAGGCCAAGGAAATCCGCTTAGAGGAGAAAGAAGCGAGCTGCAGTGTCCCAAGGGCCTGTACGTTGGGCTGCTCAGGCAGGGCTGGCCGGAGATATTTTGCCGCTTGGGGCAGAACAATAAATGGCACTCGCTCTTGGCCACCTTTCCACCCCCAGTCAAAGTGTATAGTCCCCAGTGCTGGCCAAGATATTTTAAGCACCTGAGAAAAATAAATCTGAGAAGCACCTCTCCTGGAAGGAGGAGGAGGAGAAAGAAGAATTAAATATATAGCAGCAGCAGAAGAAGAAATAATTAAAGAAGAAGAAGAAGAAGAAGAAGAAGAAGAAGAAGAAGATTAAAGATGTAGCAAACTGCTGCCTTTCGTCACCCCACCACAAATCAGCTGCCTAGGGCAGCCTCTCCCTCCCCAATGGTTATGTCCCCATTCAGACAACACACTAAACCGTGCTGCTTAATGCATTAATGCATTCCGTTAACCATTTTGTGGTTAAGCAGCACGGTTTAGCGTGTGGTCTGAACGGGGCCAGCATGGTTCAAAGTGCCCCACTCTCCGTGGAGCTGAGCCCAGAAACCCGAAGGAAGGAGGAGGGCGGAAGAGGAGCACCAGCAGTTTCCAGGCCTCTCTGCATCTCTGACCCCATCGTAGCAACATCGTGGGAAGCAGCCTTTGCCCCACCAGTGCGGTACCCGAGGGCTGCTGGCGGCCAAAGACTTCCAGGATGTGAATAAGCGAGGGTGCCCTGATCAAGGAGGACGGTTCCTTCAACCTGGCTTGTGTTTCAGGACTCTGGGAAACAAAGATTGGGACCAGCGACACTGTCACCTCCACCGCTCCCTGAACAGCCTGCCATGTTTGCCAGAAATCGGGGGCATCTTCATGCACCCGACCTCTTCTTTAGCCACAGACCTGAGTGACAGGCTGCTGTCCCCTCCCCACTGCGCCTTTAGGAGCCTTACTTGACACTGCTACAGGGTTGGTGGGTGTCAACAGCAAAGTTGTCAGCTATCAGGAGCTTTTAAGTTGATCAATCACCTGCTTTTGAGCAGCTCTAGTGATTACATTTACATAAGTCTGCATATTTCAAAGAACTCCAGTAAAAGTGCCTGTTTGAGGTAGCGATGGAAGCCTGAGAGACCTTCAAGCAAAGGCTCCAGCTATCTATGAATCATTTTGTTAAAGAAAAAAGGGCCCCCGTGCTTAATCAACAACAGCTACTAATTACTTATTGATACCTGCAGCCCTAGGAGACAGTCTTAGCTCATTTAGCTCACTGCTGTCGGCATAGCCCCTTTCTAGTCACAGTCTGAGACAATTTGAGTGGTCCTGCCTGCCTGCCTGCCAAGCAGAGCATCCTGCACATGAAGCATGTGCTCTTTCCTCCAGCCAGGAAAGAGGCAACCCATGAGAAGCGTCTTCAGGTGTCTGCATCTTGCACTATGGTGCATGCACATAATGTGCCACTCAGCTCTGGGGAAACAGGACTGCCTTGCTCAGTGCACCTTCTGTAGACAGCGCCAAGCAGAGGCACATTTCCACAGCAGCTGCATTTCCCCACATGCCCAGTGATGCATTGTGGGTGTAGAGCCATGAGTTCCAGATAGCTTGGTGGAAAGCATTATTAAAGGTAAAATTACCAAGCCTATATAGAAGGACAAGTCTTGCTGAAGGAGAGTCAGCATGGCTTCTGCAAAAGCTCATCCTGTCGCACTAAACTTCCAGAGTTCTTTGAGAGAACCAGTAAGCATGTGATAGGGATGATCTGGTAGACACTGCTTACTTTTCCAAAGTCCCTCGCCAAAAACTCCTGAGCAAACTTAGCAGTTGTGGAATAAGAGGAGAGGTGTTCTTATGGGTTGGTAACTGGTTGAAGAACAGATAGCAAAGAGGAGGGTTAAATGAGCAGTCCTTACAAAGGAGAGATGTAAACAGTGAGGTCTCTCAAGGAACTGTATTGGGACGGGTGCTTCTTAATGCACTGTAGATCATTCACAGTGTGGAGAAAACAAGAGAGATTTTTATATCCCATTATGCTGAATGTTGCAAGATCCAGGACTGATAAAAGAAAGTCCTTCACACAGCGCATAGTTAAAGGATGGAATTTGCTACCACGATACGTTGTGATTGCTGCCAATTTGGATGGCTTTAAAAGGTGCTTAGACGGATTAATGGAGGAGAAGGCCATTGATGGCTACTAGCCCTGATGGCTATGTGCTACTTCCGGTATCAGAGGCGGTATGCCTCTCAATACCAGTTGCTGAGGAACATGGTTGGGAGGGTGCTATGGCCTTTGGTTGGCCACCGTGGGAACAGCATGCAGGACAAGAGAGGCCTTTGGTTTGATCCAGATCCAGGGTTGTTCATATGTGGGAAAGAGCTTCCTCAAAGATATACTGAGGAGTCCTGCATTCAGGCAGCCATCATCACCACGTGTCCCTTTGTTTTAAAACAGCTTTGGTTTTGAAAAGTCATGAGCTAATTTTGCCAGTTGGCCCATTGGCTGTAGCTGCTCTGGGAAGGTCAGTAGTCCGGCTTGTAGACACACCTTGCTCAACCCCAGCAAGCCAGGTGGACGGACCCGTCTCCTGCCTCAGTTCCCTTCCACGCGGCTCTGATTGCTGCACAGCAAGAAACACTCTGCTGCGGCTGGGCCAGAAAGCAAGGCCGTCATGTCAGGCAGCTGCTGGCCTGATCATCCAGGCACTTTGTCTTACTTTAAGCAGTTAGGAAGTGCCCTTCGCTCAGTGATTTATGGCTCTGCAGCCAGGCCAAGAGCCTTCTCCAGGGTCTCCCACCGCTCGCCTGGAATATTCCTGGGAAGACCCCCGGAGGCCCATTCTGCAATCTGCCAGGGACTGACGGAAGCATTCGACACTTCGAAGCCACTCTCGCATTTGACACGCTTTAGTCGGCTCTGAATGCCACCCCCACCCCGCTGCAATTGCTTCCCATCAACCCCCTAGTGCTGCCCCTTCGATGGGGTGGCTAAAGGAAAGGAAAGGAACCTCTCGTGCAAGCACTGAGTCATTGCTGACTCTTGGAGGGACACCAGCTTTTGCTGACATTTTCTTGGCAGGCCTTATAACGGGGTGGTTTGCCATTGCCTTCCCCGGCCGTTATTACCTTTCCCCCAGTTAACTGGGTACTCATTTTACTGACCTCGGGAGGATGGAAGGCTGAGTCGACGCGAGCCGGCTGCCTGAAACCAGCTTCCGCTGGGATCGAACTCAGGTCGTGGGGAGAGTTTCAGCTGCAGAAACTGCTACTTTACCGCTCTGCGCCACACGAGGCTCATGGTGCCCAGGGCACAAACATTCCCTGGGCCCCTTGAGCCTCTTGCAGTTGAACCACTACATTTCTCCCCCCCCTCCCCACAATCTGATGACAGAGGTTGACGTGTGTTACCAACCCTTGTGGTCATCTGAACATTTGGGGCAAACTGGAGCAAGCCTCCTTGGGCCGGATCGTGTGGATCGATGACTATTAGCAACAGTGCATGTGAAAAGGACGGAGGCGTCTCGGTGGACGACAGACTGAGTTTGAGCCTGCAGTGTGATGTGGCAGCTAAGAAAGCGAACACGATCTTGGGTGACCTGAACAGAAGCATTGTGTCTAGATCATGGGATGTAATAGCTCTTCCTCCTACAAGGAACAGTTGAAAGAGGCGCTGGGTATGTTTAGCCTTGAGAAGACATGATAGCCATCTTCAAACATCTGAGGAGCAGCCCCACAGAAGATGGGGCAGTCTTGTTTTCTTTTGCTCCAGAGGGCAGGGCTGGAACCAACAAGTGGAAATTTCAGGGAAGCAGATTTCAGCTTAACATTCCGAGAAACGTTCAGCAGCAAGAGATGTTCAGCGATGGAACAGGCTACCTCCGGAGGTGGTGGGTTCTTCCTTGTGGGAGGGATGGCCATCCGTCAGGGTTGGACTAGATTATCTCTGAACTCCTTCCCAGCTCTATGATTTACACTATGTCGTTGATGTACATGGCACCTTTGAGGGTCACATATAGTCTAAAATAGATAGGAAATGAGAGTCAGAAGAGACTCTCGCCATTTGCATCTCACAACAATTTTTAATTGTAATTGTAATTAACACTACAATGTTGCAGTGTACCATGGATCTTTACTTACTTTATGCATTTATATGCTGCCCTTCAGCCAGGGTTGTTCACAAAACTCTCTTCTGATAAGTGTTATACGACGAGTAGGCTAGCGCGCTCAGTGGTGAAATTGGGCTGACTTATAGCTTCATCCGATGAGCATTTTAATGCACGTTCGTTATTGGGCACTCACGAAATACATGACCTCGTCCGCCTCTCGCGCGTCTTGCGCCCCTTCTGGCGGAAGACGCGCAGCAAAAAGAACCAGTAAAAGTCCGGTTGGAGCGCTCCCCTACCTGACTCTATCGTGCTAATTACTTCCTGTTTTCAGGAAGCGACGTTGCAGCGGCGACAGAAGAAGCGACGGGAACCGCTTGTTGATGCTCGTCGGATGAAGCTTTTAGACCCAGAGAGATGGCTCAGAAAGTGGGCCTCAGAAGCAGTTGTGTGAAGGATGGCCCGCAACGGCCAGGGCCCCCGCTTTATCTCCACAGGACAGGGTTGAGTTTTCTTGGTCTGTAGCATAGGCCCAGTGGCAGGAGCGAATGTGCTTTCTAAGAGCTGCACCATCTCCCTACCCAATCCCCTGGCATCCCTGGAAGCACACATTGGAGTATTTATAGCGGCTTCGAGTTCAGCTCTTGCAGTGAGAAAGTTGGAGAAGCTCCAGTTTAAAAGTCACTGTATAAATAAGTCCCCTGAGCAGATGGTTCCTAATCAGGAACACAGAGGAGATGGACCCTGGAGGCTATTTTTAGTTCTGACTTGGCTGGATGGAGTTGACCACTGTGCCCTTCTTGAACAGGCTGAGACACGGAGGAGCAGGAGATCCCAATGGCAACTTGCATTTTCTGGGGCCCTTTCTGCTTCCAAGCCCTCGGCTGGATGGCTTCCACAGATCATGGAAGGGCAGCTGGCGCTGTCACCCCTGTGCTCAGTGGAGGAAGGCTGATGGCTGGGCGGGAGCATGGTTCCCACTTGTGAAGGCTGCCCTGTAACTAGCAAAGGTGGAAATACCAGGCCCTGCGGAGACGGAAAACCAAAAGGAAGCCTCTCCACTAAGATGGAGCATCTCCCCTGTGAGGGAAGGTTACAACAGCTGGGATTGCTTAGCTTGGAAAAAAGGAGGCTCAAGGGGAGATACCTGATAGAGGTGTACAACATTATGCATGGGGTGGATAAAGTGGAGAGGGAGACATTTTTCTCCCCCTCTCAAAATACTAGCACCCAATAAAGTCATCCCATGAAGCTGATGGGTGGGAGATTCAGGACAAATAAAAGGAAGGGCTTCTTCACACAGCGCAGAGTTAAACTATGAAGTTCACTACCACAAGATGTTGTGATGGCCACCAATTTGGATGGCTTCAGGAGGGGGTTGGATAAATTCTTGGAGGAGAAGGCTATCAAGGGCTACTAGCCCTGATTGTTATGTGCTGCCTCCAGTATCTGAGGCAGTCAGCCAGTGTGCGCCAGTTGCTGGGGAACATGGGTGGGAGGGTGCTGTTGCACCATGTTCTGCTTGTTGGTCCCTGGCCGATGGCTGGTTGGCCCCTGTGTGAACAGAATGCTGGACTACCCTTGGTCTGATCCAGCATCAGGGCTCTTCTTATGTTCTTAAGATGTAATAGGAGGCCTGGTCCCTGGAAGCCCCTGAGGACTGCTGAGTCTCTGGGTGTATAGAGGTGGAGGTGCCTCCACCCACCTCCCCATGGCCACGTGGTCCCCGACGGGGCACAGCTGGCCACGTGATCTCCCTAACCATTCCCCTGTGGTGACCCCGTGGTCGCGTCCCTCTGGGCTCCTTCCCTGAGTGAGAAATATAGAGAGACAATAAGGTACTGAACCGCAGCCAAGGTTTATGAGGCAGACATGCAAGAATGGCTGAAAGTTAAGGAAAAATGTATTTATTACAACACTTTTCATGGGCAAGTTATCATTTTGTCAAACTTTATTAGAGAAAGTAATTAATGGGCTGTAAAAGGTGCCAGTGCGTAGCCAGGGAAAGAGCGAGCCCTGTGCAAATTGGCACTTGCGAGATTTATGGCGGCCCTCCATCCCCCATTTATTAGTATGGAGAATGCGCAGGGTGTGCTATGTGTAAGATGTGGCCTCGGGAACCTTTGGCGCTGCCCTCAAGCAAGAGGCACCAGAAAGACTCGGGGCCTTTCTGTACAATCCAGGTTTCGATCTGTAGGCTGCAAGCCAATGGCACTTTCCCTCGGGCCAGCCCTCCTCTTTCTCTGTGCAACCAAAGCGCACCATAGACGACACCAAGGGAAACAGCACGACTCCGTCCACCCCGTGGGATGTGCTTACAGGAGCATCGTAGGCGATACTGCTTGTGATATCACGGGTGGCTCAAACAGGCCACGTCTTGTCATTTGGGCGATCTTTGGAAAGCATTTCATGTTATTTGAGATGCTGCACAACCCATGCTTAGAAAGAGGTGCATCCCCTGAGCAAGATCTTCCAAACAGTTCAAACAGACGGGGCCGTGCCTTCGAACTTTTCTGTCACTGACGTGCTGTCCTCTGGCACTCCTCTCCAACTAGCACAAGGCTAGCTGGATTTCTTCCTTTAAAAAGATGGTGGAGTACAGCAAGGCCAGCAGCAATAACCAACCGCCTCGTTGGTGCTCAGCTCTGCAGTTCGGAGGGGGAGCGAGAGCTGAAACGGCACTCTGGGGAGCTCTGTGGTTGGAGAACACCTCTTGGACAGGCAGCTTGAGGTCGGTTCCCTTTGGGGCCTTCTTCTCTCCTCCCACTGAGACCTCCTCAGTCTTCCACCCGGCCTGGCCCTTGGCTGGCAACCGGGACCGGGTGCAAGACCAGCAAGGAGCTGAGAAGGAAGAGCCGGGCTTAGGAGCAGCAGCACAGCCGAGCCAATTGAGCCTGGGCCAGCCAGGAAAAATGGCCTTTGGCTGCCGTGCAGAGGCTGTCTCTGGCCATGCCTGTCCTCCATTGGGCTTTCCCCCCAGATGGTGGCTGGAGAAACGATGGACATCTGCTCACCTGGGCTTGGGCCATGCCTCCCATTGAGCCCCTGGGGGTGGCGGCTAATAGGGCCTGCCCTCCACCTGCCTCTCTGCCCAGCCGAGCTCCGTGACTAGCATTGCCTGTTGGAAAGGAAGGCCGCCCTTCTAGGGAGTGAGCCGTAGCTATGGCCAGACACAGTCATGGAGGATTCCTGTGAGTGCAAGGGCCACCTCCTCCTCCTTCCCCTGCCAGCAGCAGCCATTCCAGCTTCCTCCTGGGCTCATCTTTGCTCCAGCGCCCTGGATGTCCTTTGTTCCAGTGGCGGTTCCGACGCTGCCAACAGAGCGGCACCTGAAGGCGAGAAGCCCAAAGCTGCACAGAAGCCCGAAGAGGCCTGGGGCAGCAGTGGGCTCCCACGTCGTCTACGCCGGCTTTAGGAATGGGGAACTCCAGTGGGTCACATGAGTGGCGGATGTCATGCCCAGGAGCGTGCCAGGACATGTTCAGGTACAGAAAGTCCTGGCAGAGAAAAGGGAGAGGGCGAGGGCGGGGCTGTTCTTTGTCGAACCCCGTCTCCATGGCACGACAAGCCCTCCCTTGCCTTTGGTTTGCTGCCTGTGGAGGTACAAAGCGTCCTCCTACTAGGTCCTCACCCCCACGGCCAGCTGCCTGTGCCTCTCCTGGCTTCTGCTGGCCCTCTGGAAGGGAGGCTGAGCTCCCTGGGTCCTGAGGGTTAAATGGAGAGGGAACTCCTCCTCTCAGGGGGCTGGTACTTCTTCAAGGATGTTTGCTGCATTCATAGATTTTTCAGATGATGCTCCAGCAAAAGGGAGAAAGGAAACAGACAAACAAAAAAATCAATGCACGGCTGCTTCTGCCTGGAAAGGCAGTCGAATTCGGGGAAAGTTGCAGCAGGAGCATCTGCACGTAGATTTCACCGCCCTCCAGCTATTGGCCTGAAATTCTGTGGGATGAGGAGAAGCAGCCTCAGGGCTGGAGATGTGAAGAGATCCTTCCCTGCCAGGTCTTGAAAGGGCAAAGAAAACCCATTGCAAGGAAGCCCACGGAAGCAGCGGAATTGTCTCCCCACATCCAGCTCTGCTGCTGGAGAGTTGGTCAGCCAAGGCTGCATCTGAGATGCACATTCTGCTTATGGAAACTTCCCCACAGCTCAAGGTGGAGTAAGCCTGTGGGCAGGGACTGTCAAGAAATACTTTTGTAAGCCGCTGTGAGAACCATTTTTGGCTGAATGGCGGCATAAAAATGCTTAAATAAATAAATAAATAAATAAATAAATAACCGGAGGCCCCCAGGTTCCCTTCTGGGCATCTCACCGTCTCAAAGAAGCAGGTGGAAAGGGGCAGCAGTGTCCTTTCTCTGCCTGAGACCTCAGAGAGCTACTCAAAGCCGACCCTTCTGGATCACATGGACAAAGAATCCAACCTGCTGCGCTCTCGGACGAGGCTATTCTTGTGCAATCGCCTAGCCTTAAAATGGATTTTTTTGCGGGAGGGTGGTGGTGACCCAGAGGTCATTGTCACCTTCCATTTCTATATTCGGTGTTTTCTCACTGCTGCTTCCATCTTGTTTTCTTACCCGGGCCATGTCTGGACAACGACGCCTTTGCCACTCGTTCCCTCGAAACCCCATGGCATCGCAGCTGCGGGGTGGAAATGCTAAATCTTGATTGCAGGGGGGAGCGCAGGCTTTTTGGCCCAAAAAAGCCATAGCACTGGTGATTTCAGCTCCTCGAGCCCGTCCTTGGTCCTGCTTCCTGGCTTCCTGTGTGTCTTAGCCCGGGCCTTGATCCACTTCCGGGAACGCCCCCAGCTTGAATCCAAAGCAAGTCTCCACCGACTGATGGTGGAACGAAGGTGGTGACCTCACAGCAAACGAAAAAGCCGCAGTAAGTCGGCAACTTTTTAAGCGCGCAGTTTTGGGCAAAAAGCCCGCGGTGGCTGAGAGTTGGCGGCTGTCGTGTGAACGACGCAGCACCATTGTGCAACCGCCACGAGGTATGCAGGGCATATAGGCAGCCCCTGGAAAACAGCAATTAAGGAGGAAAAGGCGGAAGAGCTGCACAAGACCTTTGGATTGGTGTTGCTAGGAACCCTCCATCTGGAAGCGCGCGCACACGCACACACACACACACACACACAGAGTCTAAGGCTGCACTTTTCCACATTCCGGCAGCAGCACAGAGGAAGCCTCACTTGCCATTTGGGGTCAGGCCTCAGAATTCTGAGCATCTGAGCTTTCATCCCTTCCTAGTAGGTTTCTAGTCCCTATGGCTACAAACATGACAACGTTGCCAAAAGGGCAACCCGCCACGGAATCTCCGAGGCCACAGGGAGCAGGCGTCTGCCCAGGGTTTTCAGTGCTCTGCAGGCATTCGGAGCCGAGCTTTCACCACATACACTCTTGCTTGTCTCTCTGTCCAGTAAGCCTTGCACCCCTTACTCCTGCCCCTAAGAGTTCCCATGAAGCCCCCCAGCTTCCATGGGGTCTCCAAGGCGCTGTTCTGCTACCCCAAAGAACTGTCTTGTCCGGGCTTCAACTTTCCCAAATAAAACCGCACGTCTTGCCGGCGGGCCTTGCTTCACAATGCCTTGGGTGGTCTTCCCAGCTGATTCTTCTGCGCTGGGGTAGTGTGCCTTAGCGTCACTCACGAAATCTGGAAACTTTTGGCCGTGCACAGAGGGAAAAACGAACTCCCCAGGCTTTGTCCAGATAGAGCTAAAAGGAAGGGAGGGAGGGAAAGTGAAAGGGAATCCGAATAATAGATGCCTCCCCCCCCCCACTCCCCCACAATCACACAGCCCAAGCTGCAGGGTTGGCTCAGGCGAACCGACACAGAGTATATTTCCCAGGAGGGAGGGCTAGGGAGCCTTCCTCAGCTCGGGCAGGATGAGACCAGGGCTTTCTTTTGTCAGTTCGGCATTCAAGTGAGAGCCCCTCCTCATGCACGGGTCTTTCAAACGGGGGCGGTACCCTGAACACGAATAGCTGTTCTCAAGTGATCCTACCCAGGGCCGGATTAAGACATGCTGAGGTCCTGAACCAGAAGGGCCCCTAAGCCGTAAATTCCTAAGATTCAGAGGCCTCATGCCATAAAAAATAAAGAGGGGGAAAAAGTGTATTACATTATAATAGGAAAGGTACCATCCAACATTAGTGGGTGCTTGTAGTTAAACAGTGCTAGCCTTCTTTGAAGATGGGTATCAAAGCACTAATAAAGTAAGTTGATCTGAATGTTGCAACGACACTGACCTTATACAGAAGGCCTTGCCTGGCACACCCTCCTCAAGCCAAGCGACACCTCTTGAAAAGCCTGAGAAAAGGGTGAAAACAACACAACCTCTCCCCTATATGTGAGGGAACAAGGTAAAGGGTTTTGGCAAATAGGTTCTGTTACTGAGGTACGGAACAGCAGGTGTATTTTTAGGTGTTTTTACACTTTGTAATAGAGCAGGTAATATATCTGAGCTGACACGTGGTTTGTGGTAACAAAACACTAAAGTTGATTGAAATTTAACAAATCTTTAGTATTTCAATTCAAATCAAACCTGCATATTTTCATATTCAAAATAACAATCCCAAGTCCCTTAAAATTCTCACTCCTCACACCAAACACTCTCACGAAGCACAAGCCAGACTAAAACTCCTAGACCAGCCTTTCTCAACCTGGGGCACTCCAGATGTGTTGGACTGCATCTCCCAGAATGCCCCGCTGGGGCATTTGGGAGTTGTAGTCCAACACATCTGGAGCGCCCCAGGTTGAGAAAGGCTGTCCTAGACTAAAACCAAACCTCCCACCAAACAAAACTCAAATCTCCTCAGCCAACCTATTTACACTCCTCCCTCCGCCTCTCTCAACGCATCATCAGCCACACCCACTCAGTCAAACATTCCGCATTCGCTAGACATACCTAAGGGACAGAAAGGTGGGTCTCGCCGCAAATGTCTTTTAAGCTGGCTCTATTTCGTGCTGCATGCTGCGTTGCCGCGCTTTCTCTGCATAAGACAACTCTGCTGTAAGTCACTCCAGATTTGCCAACCTATTGAAGCCAAAGTGTTTTTATCTTAGTTATCTCCAACATATTTAGAGGCCCCTCCTAATATGAGGCCCTTAGCGGTGGCACTGTTCTCAAGAATCGGGGTCAGACATGTTGTGAGGCAGTGAGGAACCTGCCACAGCTTCATCCGCCCCACCCCCAGTGATTATGTGGCCATCATCAACAGCTTGGCTGAACTGATCCGACCTTCTGGCGTGGGAGACACTGAAGCAGCATTCTGGATTAGCGCCACATGAACCAGCAGACAAGCAGGTAGATGGGGCGGCTTCTTGCGGGAGAACGGCCTGCCGCTCTTGCTCTGTGGGCTAATTGCTGCAGTGGCAGCATACCCTGAAAGACGGCACAGCCTCTCCTGGGCTCCCCCACCCCCAGGGGGAAAAACACACAAAGCCGCCTGACAGGCCCTGCATTGTGGCCTTGTAATTGGCACTGCTTGGGTGGTTGAACTGAGCCGGCGGAGGAGGCCAGCCCTGGGGTCCTACAATGCAGCCCCTGTTGCACTCGGTCGCTGTTGAAAGAATGCCCGGGGACCAGGGCTTCCTTGCACGGACCTGGGAGCATTCCCTGCCTCCCTGCTGGGCTGAGGCTGGGACTGAGCTTGGGAAACCAACCAACTGGCACTGTACCTGGGGAGACCGGGCTGGCTCCGCCCGGGGAAGGAAAAGCCTGGGTCTGCTGCTTCTCCTTGCGCCCGGCACGCTCCCCTGTCTGTCCCCCATCTTCCCTTTCTGCTGGGGTTTGCCAAGGCTCAGCCCCAGGACTGATTTTCGAGGCCAGGTCAGGGCTTGCGCCCTGCTGGAGCCCGTGATGCCATAGAAAGGGCAACTAAAATGATGAAGGGGCTGGAGCATCTCCCCTACGAGGGAAGGTTACATCAACTGGGACTGTTTCGCTTTTGGAAAAAAGGAGGCTAAGAGGAGACATGAGAGAGGTGTACAAAATGATGCCTGGTGTGGAGAATGTGGACAGAGAGGCATTTTTCTCCCTCTCTCAAAATACTAGAACCAGGAGACATCCCATGAAGCTGATGGGTGGGAGATCCAGGACAAATAAAAGGAAGGACTTCTTCACACAGCGGATAGTTAAATTGTGGAACTCACTACCACAGGATGTAGTGATGGCCACCAATCTGGATGGCTTTAAAAGGAGGTTGGATAAATTCCTGGAGGAGGCGAAGGCTATCAATGGTTACTAGCCCTGATAGTTGTGTGCTATCTCCAGTATTTGAGGCAGGAAGCTTGTGTGCACCAGTTGCTGGGGAACATGGGCGGGAGGGTGCTGTTGCACCATGTCCTGCTTCATTGGTCCCTGGTCGATGGCTGGTTGGCCACTGTGTGAACAGAGTGCTGGACTTGATGGACCCTTGGTCAGATCCAGCCTCAGGGCTCTTCTGATGTTCTTATGTTCTTAAAGAGAGCGGCGTTTCCTCAAAGGGAGTTTCTATGCTGCAGAGACTCAGGGCGCATTGCACATCCTCTCTTAGCTGGACAGTGTGCCCCACTTTCTCTTCTGCGGGCCAACCTGCCCTGGCGTTCACCCTGTATGGGGTGCAAATGGCTCACATGTCCATTTTCACAAGCATGTTGGGAAACGGGCTTCGTGCATCTTTGTGAGGCCATCCAACGCGCATTTGGGCGGAGGTCCTCTCCTCCTCTCCCATGGAGCCTTTCCAAGCCAGAGTTGGCCTCCATTGCTTTGCTCTGATTGGGCCACTTATGGCCAAGTCTCTCTCTCTCTCTCTCTCTCTCTCTCTCTCTCTCTCTCTCTCTCTCTCTCTCTCTCTCTCTCTCTCTCTCTCTCTCTCTCTCTCTCTGTCTCTCTCTCTCCCTCTCCCTGGGAGCTGGAGAAATCCACGGAGGAGCCCCCCGCCCCGCCCCCAGCTGGCAAGGGCTTCTGCTGGTGTCTCTGCAGATGTCCTGTCAGGGCACAGCAGAGGACGGATGCTCCTGATCATTTCTGATATCCAGCCTGAATTAGGCCCAAGGCAAAGATGGCAGCCTGTGAACCCCCCGACCTGTCAGTCGCGGTTACAGTCAGACAAGGTGAAGCTTTGGGCTGGTTGAAGGCAAGGAGAAAATAAGGCAAGGAACGGTTGGACCAGATCCGCTTAGTGGGATTTAATGAGGCTGCCTGGCTCCGGGGAGACCCCTCACAGGGGATGCTGCAAAGAGCTCCAAAGAAGCAAACAGGGGCAGTTTCCTCCCCAGCTCAGGATGTGCAGTTCTGGTTGTCTGGCCTGGGAAAGGAAATGATGGGGGAAGCACTGGCGAGAGCCACTGGCACGACCACCGCCCTGTGGAATCCTCCCTAAGGAGAGAGGCGTCAGACGTTACAAGGAAAGGAAGATGGTGACGGAGTATCTGGATGGACGTTGACTCCCATTGGAATGGAGGAGAAATGCCATTCACTCTCAAGGTTGGGATCACCCACTGAAGACGATTGGCTGCACATCCGTGATCCACATGATCTTATTCGCAACCGGGCCAGATTTAAGGTTCTAGTCCTAGTGTTAAAAACCCTAAATAACTTGGGACCAGGATATCTGAGAAAGGGCCTTCTGCCTGGTCACTGAGGTCATTGTGGGGAATTTCTTGCCAGAATTCCTGCAGGGAGGAGTGCTGGCCGAGGTGTATGGCGGCCACAATGAACTGGCAGCTGGCCGGGCGAGTGCCGAGGCGACAACCCATACCAGCCAATGCACGGCTGACCAGAGTGGCCTTCGTGGCCTAATCTTGCCTGTGCCTACTCACAAGTGAACGAGCTTTGGCTGGAACAGAGTGTGTCTTTCTGCCCTTTTTAGGCTTGGCTGTCAATCAAGTGGCTTAGGTAATTGGCTGGCCATCTGGGCTTACTGTTAGTGTTGCATTCGCAATGCATAGAAGAAGGACCGGCCATCCCTCCTGCTTGGAGAGAGCGCTCACCCCTGCCAGCCTGTTTGGCTCTTTCTCTTTATTGTAAGCAGCCGAGGGTGGAGTCTGCCGAATGCAACCCTCTGTTGACCGTTGGGCAAGTATCGGCAAACCAGCTGAGCCTCTTGCCAGCTGCTTCCGGACCCGGCCATGTCAAGGGACTGCTGTCCTGCAGGGGACAGCTTCTCTCTGCTCCGTGGGAAGCCTCGGCCACCTTTATTTGGCACAGCACACCGCGCAGGTCTTTCGCGACGAGACCAGTGCCCAGATTAACTGACCACTGTCGCCTCTTCGGGGGCGGTGATGGGGGGGAGATGTCGGCAGAGAGCCTATGGGAGGCAGCTCCTATGGGAGGCAGCTGCAATGGGCACGAGCGGAGCGGAAGGATGATGATGATGCGTCTTTAAAGCATTTAAAGCATTCCTTGCTGCCTGCCCATTTCCAGCCCTCCAAGCAGCCATGGAGAAGAGAATTCGGAGGTGACGGAGGCGTTCATCTTGACGCACCTTTGGGTGTGGTGCATTTGGGCCGGTGGCGGAGGAGATGCCAGGCCCCCTTGTGTATCTTACTGCTGTGGGCGAGGATGTGAGATTAAACGCACCACCCATCCACTCCCTCCCTCCTTCCTTCCCTCCCTCTCTCCACCCAGTGCTCAGGTGTTCCATTCCTCTCTCACTTCCTCTCATGGGAGACGCCTGGGCAGCGCAGCAGTGAGGCAGCTGCCGAAACAGGAGGACGGATGCGGTTGAGGATGACATGGGTTTGGCCGTCTCGGGCTCAGACATGCAAGACTCAGCCGCCTGGTTTTTCCAGGTGGGGCCTCTCCCCACCCAGTTACGTCATGGTCTAGCCGCGAACCGCCTTATATAACTGAGCTCTGACTGCTTTAAGCTGGATTCCTGCACTGAGCAAGGGGTTGGACTCATTGGCCTTAGAGGCCCCTTCCGGTTCTACTATTCAACGATTCTGGGATTCCAAGGCTCAGCCCACCTCCAGGGCCCTCTGCTCTTACCAGGGGCAGCAAAGACGACGGCCGCCTGCCCCAGGTTCCCTCGCTGACTTCAGCTCTGCCAAGCCCCACTTGAGAGGCAACCCTGCCTGGTGCATGGTGGGCAGCAGGGGGCGGTATTTCTGGGCCCAGAGCACATCCCTGTCACTTGTCCTACCCTGGGACCTGATGGCCGGGCAGCCGCAACAAGCCAGTGTAGTGGTTAGAGTGTTGGACTGGGAGACGGGAGATCCGGGTTCTAGTGTCCACTCAGCCATGTAGCTTACTGGGTGACTTTGGGCCGGTCACTGGCTCTGAGCCCAACCCACCTCACAGGGTTGTTGTTGTGAGGATAAAATGGAGAGGAGGAGGAGGATTATGTATGCCGCCTTGGGTTCCTTAAGGAGGAAAAAAGGCAGGATATAAATGTAATACACAAATGCTCTGTGCCTTGAGGTGGCCAAACGCTCAGCCTCTTTGCAAGTCTGCTGGCCTGAGGGACGGGAGCAGGGCCTGAACTCTTATCTCCCCCCGCCTTGCAGGAAATGATTCGACAATGACCGTAGGGGACTGCAGAGCCTGGTTCCTTCCCCGCAGGGACCGCCTTTCCTTTCCTGCTTGCGCTTATCAGAGCCCAGGCAGCAGCGGGAGCATGGTGAGCCCCAGGCTGCAGCACAAACTGCTGCAGCCTCCTCCTGGGCACGAGTAGACAGAGCCAAGAGGGGCCTTCGGATCCATGTGCCACTGGAGGAGGAGGAGGCTGGCTGCAGCAGGGAGACACCCAGAACAGCTGCTCCTTCCTGCTATCCAGCCGGGTGCATTGAGATCTCTGGCCTTCTCAAGTGATGGAGCTGTTTGAGATGTGGGAACTTTTGGATGCCCTCATGAGGTCAACAGCCAGAGTCTTGTCGGAACTTGCCGCCTTCCCACCCCGCTATGCTATCTTTTCATAGCAAAATGCTGGGCAAGACTTCCCCACAGAGTAGACAGGTTCTAGGGCGTTCTCTAAGTGCGCTGTCTGCCCCATCACAAAAGCTTCGAACAGGGGGCAGACCAGTTGTTTTGGCCTACAACTTCCATGAGCCCTAGCTAGCATAGCCGATGGCAAGTCATCATGGGAGTTGTAGGCTAGAACATCCAGAGGACCATAAGTTGCCCATCCCTGAATCACAGAGTTGGAAGGGACCCTGGTGCCCATCTAGTCCAATTCCCTCCTCAACATTGGATGCAACGACAACTTCCCCGGCAGACAGAGGGCCGTCCAGCTCCTGATGAACTAGCTCCTGCCAAGGGCCGTCCATTTCACTGTCCAACAGTGGAACGGATATTTCTTCTAATGTTTAGCCGAAATATGTTTCCCGGAAACCTCTATCCTTTGGTTCTAGTCCTTCCCTCTAGAGCAGCCTTCCTCAACCTGGGGCGCTCCAGATGTGTTGGACTACAACTCCCAGAATGCCCCAGCCAGCTGGGGTATTCTGGGAGATGCAGTCCAACACATCTGGAGTGCCCCAGGTTGAGGAAGGCTGCTCTAGAGCAACAGAGAACAAGCCCACTCCGTCTTCTGTACGACAGCCCCTTAAATATTTGAAGACTGCTGTCGTTCACGTCTTCCCCTTCATCTTCTCTTCTCCTGGCTGAACATACCTGGTGCTTTCAACCATCCCTCATAGGCAATGGTTTCCAGTTCCCCCACCATCCTGGTTGTTCTTCTCTGAACATGCTCCAGTTCATCAACGACCTTCTCAAAATGTGGCACCGTAAACTGGACACAGCACTCCAGATGTGAGTAGCGCTAGCAGGAAGATGCTGTCGTATTTGTGTCCATCTGCCTTGCGGTTGGCCACCGTGGGAAAAGAATGCGAGAGCAGATAGGCTTTTGGGCCTGATCCAGCACTAGGGCTCTTCTGATGCTGCTTTTAGGCCTTTCTGTCTATATTTAATCATTGTAAATCCCTTTTTAGTTCTTCTGTTTTGTTTTTAATGTGTGTGGCTGCATTTTCCCCCCAGCTCTTCCCTGCTGGTGGTTTTCTACTCTGGTTTTCTTCTGTTTTAAACTTATAAAGGCTTTATATTATGTTTTATCATATTGTATTTTGGGGTTTTCATTTTGTGTGTGAACTGCCCTGAGAGCTTTGGCTATTGTGTAGTATAGAAATGAACTAACCAACAGGCAGACAGAGTTCTTGAAAGCTCCGCTTAACCATGGAGTGCCCAAACAAGAAAGAGACCGTTTTTGGGACTACTGCAAAGCCGCGCAGGCTGTGATGGGTCTCCAAAGAAGGTAGCTCCATAGGTCGAGTGGGGTGGAGGTTGCCATTGAGAAGTCCTCTCGAGGGCCGTCGGATTCTATCGATTCTATGGCTTGTAACATTTGTAAAGCCGCCTTTCTACTGATCGCCCCTGAGCTGATGCAGGACGATTGCATCGCGCCGATCACGAAGGGGCACGGAAGAGGTGACGGATGTGGCTGCCACCCCTTCGGCACGCAGAAGGGCTCTACGTGGCCAAGCCAAGACCTTAAGCCGGGCCGGGCGGAGGCCTTTCCCTCGGGAGCAAAGCGCCGCCGCCGCCTCCTCCCACCTGCCTGCGATGTGGCCAAGGTGCAGCCGGCCAGGCCACCGGAAGGCTGTTTCCGCCCTTCCGTGAAAACCCACCTAGCAGATGAAGAGTGTCAAGACTCATTTGCTTCTGCAGCATCTCTGCACGATGATCCTCTCAATAGTGACAAGGAAGGGCAAGGTGGGCGGCCCTTGGCCAGGAACGAACGGCGGGGCCTTTTCTTGATGCAGGTGCCAAGGTTCTTGACGCACTACCTGGGTGCTTCCCCATCCCTACTCCCACAAGCATTCCTTGTGTACATAAAGTCTCCTTCCTTGAGCCCGTACAGGGCTGGAGAGTCCACACCTGAACATTGTCATTGCATCTGTCTCCGCTGTGCTTAATTTATGGTGGGTGCACTATTCTGCTGGATAGCCAAACCTCCTAAAAACACACACACACCCTCTAAACCCAGGTGAAGTGTGGGAAATGCTCTCTGCACATGCTCAGAGGATCTCCTGATCTTCACTCTGCTACAGGATTGACCATGCTGGGTAGGAGGCAGAGTTTGCCAGGGCAAACCTGCAGCTGCAACTCAACTGCAGCGGATGAAGGCTCCACTCTGGTTATTTCCACGTTCTTGGAAAGGCCCATTGGAACCTCTTCCCTTCCTAAGGGGCAACGAGTTCTTTCTCCAGGCCGGCCTCCCCACATGGTGCTTTTTCCAGATGGCTGCAGGCCAGGCCAGGCCAGAGATGGGTCTGTAGGGGGCTGCCCTCAAACCGGACTGTGTCTGTGTCTTCAGGAAATGAGCTCTTTCCTTTCTGGGGCTTGTTTGTGCGAGAGAACTCCTGAACGCTTCCTCCTGGCAAATGGCTGATGGTTATGCTGGTGTCTTTGGACCCCTCCTGTTCTACCTCCAGGGCCAGGGAGGAGATTGCTCAGCTGAGGTGTGGGGGAAGTTACGGCCCTCTGGATCGGACTTTGGTGAAAATTCCACTTCCTAAGCCTCTTCCAGCATCGGGATGGAGGCACACCGTGATGTGGGCCAACCCTGCAGGAAGATGAGGAGACCTGCAGGGGATCTACACTAGTATATGAAACGTTGCTTTTACAGTCATTGAACATTTTGTTTTGAACGACTGAAAACATAATTTTTAAAACATTTACTTACTTTTCTCTTTCCGTGGGAATGCATTCCTTTTGGCCACACTAAGAAAATAAATCCGTTTGTTCTATTCCACCAATTTCCCCTCCCACTTCCTTTTCTCTCCGAGAGAATCCTCCACCTACAAACAATCCAGCTAGCAGCCTCCCAAAAGTGAAACTGGAAGTGTCTGCAAAAAAGAGGCTTGAAAGAAAAGAAAAAAACAGCTCCAACTTTGGGCATGGAAATTACATAAACATGCCCCCAGGAATGCGATTGGCTAATTAAGAACTACAGGAAACCCATCTAATATGATGAAATCGGCCACATCATAACAAATAGAACGACTTATTTCAGAGAAGTTCAAAATAAAAACCGGAGAACAGACAACAATAAAACGTCACAAACGTTTTATTGGTAGTAATACTATTTTTAGTAGTATTTCGTCATGTGGTGAAATACTACCAAATGCACACTTAAAAATGGTACGACACGTTCTAACTTGACTAGTGTAAATCCCCTCTAGCTGGGATGGTTTGGTCATGGTAACCTCCTCCAATGTTGGCTTAGGACCCCAGGGGCCTGAGCTTGCTTATATATTGTTTCCTGCTCGCAGTGCATGGGTTTTTATCATTCTTACACGACTGGTAGTCATCTTTGCAATCCTCCTATGCAACATCATGTCCTTTGAGTACATGTCTTGTCTCTCAGCACTGTTTATTACAGCAATGCCATTAATCTCTCTCAAGGGTCGTTCCTGCAGGGTCAAGTCAGTTTACATGGACGCTCATCAGTCTTGGTTTTCTTCACGGCCGTTCCGCATTGTCGAGGGGGGCAGGCTTTTCAGCAGAGGTTGAATTCCCTTCCTTCCTACCTTCTCCCTCCATTGTGGGTTCCTGGGACCCAGAGAGATGGCCCTTCTCCTGGACAGACGTACTCTCCTTGTCTCCTCGATGACCCTCTTAATTGTGTTTGGCTGGTGCCATCCTGACTCAACGCCAGCTCCTTCCACTTGGGAAGGCTTTGTCCTCCCGAAGATGCTGCAATTTCATTTTCCCTGAAGACACGCAAGTGTGTAGTGTGTTGTTGGGATTCTGCTCACACTCCCCCGCGAGGCTTTCACAAGAAGGTTGACAAGTCACTCGTCATAAATCGCCCTGGCCCCAAGATGGAAAAGTGTGTGTGTGTGAGGAAAGAGACATCCCTGCACTCAACCAGTTTTAGTCTTTGGTTGTATGAGCGTCATCTCACTGCGGGGAGGGGGGATTGCGTTTCCTTACCGTTGCTTCTCCGCCCATGCTTTTGTCCCTCATTACTTCCTCTTTCGAAAGAGGAAGTAAACAACGTTCACATGGCCCATTCAGTGGGCCGTTTTGATCCCGCTGCTTCTCCTGCACACAGCAGGAGGTAGCGGCAACTTCCATCTCAAAAATAATTCAGATTTATCGCGGTCTTTTTTCCTTGTCACATGAAGAAGGCTAGAAAGGGCAGGAGGCATGTGGGGGAGGCAGACAACGTTGTGAATAGGACCCGCGAAAATCCGTGAGTGCCCAGTAAAGAGCGTGCAATAAAACGCTCGTCTGGCGACGCCCTATACCTTCCATGAATACTATTTATTTATATACCGCCTGATAGCTGAAGCTGTCTGGGCGGTTCACAGAAATTGAAACCACCAAACCGTATGGGCTCTTGGACCCACCCCAGAGCTGTGGTGGGCTTCACCCAAACTAAGAGGCCTCCACCCCGCAGGCCCTGCTCAGGAACCAGAAACCTGGACTGCAGGAGAGGGCAACCTTGGCTAGTGTCTGGAGGGCAAGAATGGGGATGGAGGGTTGCCGTTGGCCCCAGGGTAGAACTTGCCTCCTTCCGATGGATCAGGCACAATCCTAAACCCTGATCCTCAAAGGGGCATTTCTCTTCCTCCTTTCCAGAGCGAGACGGCAGCAGGAGCCCTCCCCTGTCCCCTCGCCCCTGCTGGAAGGCACCCAGGCCAGCGGCCCAAGGAGCGTGGAAGCCAGAGCGAGGAGCACTGGAGCGGAGCCTGACTCTGCCATCCGTCATCTGCTCAGCCCCAGAAGAGGAGGTCGGGATGAGATGTGGCAACTCTTTCCTCCCTGTCGCCACCATTAATCGACATGCCAAGAAGCAGACTCTGTGCACGGGCCCAGCGTCCCGGGGAGGCCTCGCCTCTAATTCCACTTGGCAGGAAAATATCCCCCGCGGTGGCATTTAGCAGACACCCTGTGCAGCTTCAGAGCCCCTAGGTGGAGGCGGCCGGCCAGGCGGTTCAGGGCAGGCGGGTATCAGGGCCATATTGTGGAGTTCCATCCTTCACCTGCCTCCAGAGACAAGAGAGCCCAAAGGGTTAGAGATGCAGACGGGGGAGCCTGGCAGGGGTGGGAGGGAGGAGAAGGGGTCAACCGAGGTGCTGCCTTTTGCTGAGACACGTTGGGCTCTTGACATGTTGTGCACAAAGGAGCCGACCTGTCACTGAACACCTGTGCGAAAGGGGCACGCAAGGCGGGTACCTGCTGCCCTTTCCTGACTCTCCAGAAATGCTTGCATTGCACCTGGGCGGCAGGTGCACCCAAGTATAAAGGAGGGAAGGAGTCCAACGTGTTTGTGGGGAGGCGAAGCGTCCATCTTCAGGGGCAAGAGGCTGGGACAACCAGCAAGGGGCGGCCTTATCTGCCCCTCCCCAAAATAAGGCCATGGCAGAACGGAGATCACGCCTGCAAAAAACCAGAAGGGGAACATGCAGGGAGAGAAGCGATATGACGTAGTCCAAGAGCAGCGCTATAAACTCCGAAAGCAAAAAGCAGAAAGTGAGTTGGGAGGGTCGGGAGCTATTAGGGGCACCAGTAGGGCCCTGAGAGGTGTGTTAGAAGGAAGAAAAGGACTGTCCGGGTCCGTTGCTCGACTCAGAGAGGAAAAGGTGCTGATCAGATGAACCCAAGCCTGAAGATGGGATCCCTGCTTGGCTGTCAGCTTTGCAGTTAAGGAAGGTTCTGATGAGATATTTAGCAGGAGCGGAAGGAAGGAAGGAAGGAAGGAAGGAAAGAAAGGAAGGAGGGAAAGGAAGGAAGGAAGGAAGGAAAGAAAAAGAAAGAAAGAAAGAAAGAAAGAAAGAAAGAAAGCGAAGGAAGCCAGCCAGCCATGTGATATGTGGGCAGAATGCACAGAGCACAGCTATTCCTTGTTTATATACAGTACCTGGAATTTTCATGAGGCCAAAGCCGCCTGGACACAGTTTGTAGGGGAGAAAAAGACAGCCCCTTTTAATAAAAGCCCCCCTCCCTCCAGCATGCGCAAGCCCCTTCCTGCAGCTGTTGCAAAACCCATGCGCCTGCCCCACGTCGCTCCCTACTCTGCCACACCAGCAACACCAGAGGAGCAGGCACAAGGTCTCTTGCTTGACGTGGAGCTCATATGACAGGTATACATTGTCCTGTGGGGGAAAAGTGAGATAAAGTAGGTCAGATTGGCTGAAAGGGAGAATGTATACAGTCTGCAGTGTATCATGTCCGTGGCAGAGATGACATCTTGTACCGGGTTCAGTTTTTAAGTCCGGATGAGATCACTGGGCGCTCATTGCGGCTTGGAGATGCCCACCGGGAAGGAGGGAGGTGCAGAGTCGGGGGGCAGAGCGCTGGGTGCCTGTAGAGAGAGGCTGCTGTCTCCAGAAAGACCTCCCCTCCCAGCATTGCCAAGAAGAAGCTCCAGACAGCAGGCAGTTTGCGGGGAGTCCTTGCAGCCTTGCCCAGGAGAAGCTGCTCGTGCCTCTGAGGATGACTGTTAGGAGCCACCGGCTTTGCACCTTGGCCCCTGGGCTGCTTCCAGATGGGGGCTCCTTGGGCTACTAGTCCAAAAGCCTTGTGCCGCTGTTCTTAACGGATTACCTGCGGCAAGAGAAAAGACGGGGAAGGCAGTAGGAAAACACAGGAGGGCTGCAAGTGAAAGATCATGCCTTCTGGATGCTCATAACATTGTATAAATGAGGCAGGGCAATGGCACCAAAAAAGTCTGGTCTAGAAGCGCCTCCAGGACAGGGCAGGGAGAGAAGAATCTACACCTGACTGGGAACGGCATTCACACAGCCCTCATGGATCCCTTGTGTTGGGGAGCAGAACTGAAGCCACACTGCACTCTGGGATTCTTTTGTTTTCCTTACCGGGGCTTTGTTTCCGGCTCCTCTTGCGCAATCGTAATGGGGCTGCCTTAGACGGGCAGAGAGGGCCGACCAGATGTTCTTTAATTGAAAACTTCCCCTCCTCTCTGTTCTCATAGTATTGAATGGGACAGCTCCCCTTAGTGGCTGCTTTGTTGCACAATTTCCCTTATATACGCAGCAGGAAATCCTGAGATATTTCAGCAAGAACTGGGATATCACCGGCCATTTTTTTTAAAAAAACGGAATGACCAGGGGAAGGTGCAGGAGACGTGCAGGAGGTTGCTGACGTCGTCAAAAGGACCTGCGAAGTTCCTTGACTGTGAAGAAGCCCTCTGCCATGTCTTGCACAAGTTCCAATCCCTGGGGTGACTGCAGTCAGGTTTGGGGGCTGAGTTCTGGCTCAGAGTATGGATTTACTCCTTTTGTAAAAACCCTTGCCTGGTTTTCTCCTTTGCACTGCTCAGGGCACTCGGTTTTTCCTAGCCAGCTGCTCACCTTCAGTTGCTCTTGGGTGTCTTCTTGGATAAAACCAGTTGGTGTCTCCACACTTCCCCACCCCCCAGGTCCCCCGCCGAGTATAACGTAATGTTTTCCCCACTTGATTAGTGCCCGGAGGTACTTGTCGCATTCCCAGAAGATCAACTTGACCTTTCGGCTGGGAAATTCCACTGGGCTCTCTAGCCTTTGCAGCAACCTGCTTTGCCTCTGGCCAGCTTATAGGACCCGATCCTGCAAAACACTGTGTGTGTGTGTGTGTGTGTGTGTGATGGGCAACATGTTTGTATGTAAACCTCCTGTGGCATCTCTAGGGGCCTGTGGGCCTGTGTAGCCCCCTCACCCCCATCCCCAGCAGGGGTAGCCTGCAGAGAGGCTGACACAAGCCTGCTTACAGCCTCCTTGGCTACATATCCAAGCCCGTGAGTAGAAATTCTCATTTTTGTGGCGCTCCCCTCCATTAATTTTCCAGTTGTAGTACATTACTCATGGATAATTAAGAGTGAGCTATTAATACAACGTTTAATATTCAAGTGCAGCGAAGGGGAGAGGCCAATAAGTCAAGCAATCGCATCCTACAAGACATTTGGGCCCCGTGATGGGATTTCTCCCCCTTTGGCTTTGGCTATTGGAGCATAGTGCCTCTCCCATTTAAGGGTGGCCCTGAGAACTTCATTTATTGATAGAATACAAATAGGTCATTAAATCAGGGGAAGGGAATGGGGGTTGCCAGCCACAGACATGGCCGGCACCATTCATAATTGTAGCTATCTAGCGCAGGAGAGTTATGTGAGATTCTGCCAGGGAGAGTGTCTTGAAATTAATGACACCAGCGTCCATGTGAGAATGAAATGCAGGCCGAGGAGAGAGGGGGCAATTCAGGGGTTTGTCTATAAGCCCTATGTTGTCTGGAACTGCCCCTTTTCAGCATGGAACTCCTCTGCTGAGGGAACTACACTGGCTGCCTATTCGCTACTGGGCCAGGTTTAAGGTTCTTGAACTTGTGTACAAAGCCCTAAACAACTTGGGATCAGGATACCTGAGAGAGCGCCTTCTCCCCTACCAACCTGCCTGGTCACTGAGGTCATCCGAGGGCCTGCTCCTGGTGGTCCCACATAGATCCATCCTTCGATTGGAGTCCACCAGGGGAAGGGCCTTCAGCACGGTGGCCCCCCTCCTGTGGAATTCCCTGCCTCTGGAGGTCAGGCAGGCGCTGACTTTGTGCTCCTTTCGGCGCCTCCTGAAAACATCATTATTCCAGGAAGCCTTTCCTTAATGTCCAGCCAGGAGTCACTGCATTTGCTTCTTTTAAGATCTGTTTTAAGTGTTTTATTCTGTTTTTTATTTTCATTTTATCTTGTACACCGCTCTGAAATTTTCAATGGGGAGCGGTATATAAATATTGTAAATAAAATAAAATAAAATAAAATAAATATATACCCCGGCGTAGCTGCGCAGTTGCGCCCTGTTGTTTATATTTATTTATTTATTACATGTTTATACTGCCCAATAGCCAAGGCTCTCTGGGCAGTTTACAGTTGACGCAGCCATCAACTGGCAACCCCATCGTGCTTTTCCTCCACGAAACTGCGCTTTTTCGACGAGTCGTTTCACCGCGACTTTTTACATTGCTCCGATGTCACAACGGTTGTTTGTTGTCTGTCAATGGTGGCTTCAGTTTGGATTGAGAGAGTGGGCGTGGGTAGCAGCAGTTCCCAGTGCAGGGTAGGTGCGGGAAAGCAGGGCAGGGCACAGGTTCCACCAGCTTAGGAAAGGCCACCATGGCAATATTAAAACCAACAGAATGAAACTAAGGGCAGTTAATGATGAATATCGCATAAGTTCAATGAACTGTAGCAGCGCAGATGTGCTGCTGCAGCCTTTCAACGTTGATTGATTGATTGATTGCATTTTTATGCCGCCCAATAGCCGAACCTCCCTGGGCGGCTCACAAAATTTAAAACCATTCAAAGCATAAAACAAGCAGTATAAAATTATGAAATGAAATACTGTATAAAAGCACAACCAGGATAAAATCAGCAGCAGTGAAGAAATACAAATTTAAAATACAAATTGAAAACAGCAAAGTTAAAATTAAATTTATAGACGGTTAAAATGCTGAGAGAATAAAAAGGTCTCCACCTGGCGTCTGAAAGGATATAGTGTAGGTGCCAAGCGAACCTCCTTAGGGAGCTCATTCCGCAGCCGGGGTGCCACAGCAGAGAAGGCCCTCCTCCTGGTAGGCACCTGCCTTACGGAGCTGCCAGAAAACCAAACAAAAAGAAGTTATTTCTGCGGTTTTCGGTCCCACGATATTTGCTGCCTGATACCGCTGTCTGACAACAACGTTGTGATTTTTGCTGCCTGGTTAGCCCATGCTCACTCGTGCCATATAATCCTGTCGTTGCCTCTTCGCAGCAGGAGTGCTGCGGTGTTTGGGGGGGAAGTGGCATCGTATAGACGGCCCCTAGGAGAAAGGAGAAATCGCTTTGGAGCATGTTAGGGGAGACCTGGGCCAGAATGGGGGCGAGGAGGAACATTTGGCTGGCTTGTTGTAGACGGTCCTTAGCAGTCTCTGCTCACATTGCTCAAGGGCTTATCCTGATGGAAACTTCATAGCTGGCATGCCCCCACCCAACCTACATCACTCCACAGAGCAAATTCCATGACGGTCAGAATCCCTGAAGGTTGTCACTTGACACCGGCAGCGAAGGAGGGACCTGGCCCAAGGAGCTGTGGATGCAGGACAGATCCTGCTCTGGGACCTGCCCTAAGAGCCCAGAACTCAAGGGCTGTTGTTGCTGCTCCCTGCCCAGGCCAGGAGAACATCAGAAGAGCCCTGCTGGGTCAGACCAAGCACTCGGTTCACACAGTGGTCGACCTACAAGCAGGACATAAGTGCAACAGCACCCTCCCACCCGTGTTCCCCAGCAACTGGTGTATCTAGGCTTACTGCCTCTGATACTGTAGGTACCACATAGCCATCAGGACTGTGTGCAAAGGCCGTGGGACTAGACGGACCCTGGTCTTCTGCTCCTATGTTCCTGCTGGTGCTTTCCATGGGCAGAACTGACAAGGACGACAACGTGGCCGCTGCCTTCCAGCCTGCTGTGCTCGGCAAATCGGTGCTCAGTGGGCAGCCGCCGCCCTTCCGTGTTCATGCAACGGTCCACCAGGGCCAGAGCGTTGGCTCTGCACAAACACAGAGGTTGCCTTCCTCTGTCTGGGCACGACCCATGTGCGGGAGTGTTTGCTGGTCCTTCCATTTAGTCCTTCACGGAGTTCCAACGGGATTGCTGCTAGTATCGCCTGCTGTCAGCTGCCTTTGCCATCACAGATGCCTCCAAACAAGCTGAAAAGCCGCACAACAGCTCTCGGCACGGGTGATAAATAGGATGCTGTGTTTTTGCAGAGGTTTGCCGTGTTGCTTCCAGCTCGCTTTGATGTTGCATCCTAAACCCCCACCCCACCCCGTGTAAACAGCCGGCACAACAGGGAGTCCTCGTGTGTACCCAGGAGCCTCATGTGAAAGACAGCGGCATTTCAGAGCCATAATCACAATGCTCTGAGTGCCCATTTTAGGATTTGCCACTTAAGCGCACCACGTTGCACAAAGGAGCAACTTATCAGTAAGTGACTGGTTCTTGGCTTGCGAGCTTTAATCAGGAGGCGTGTGTGTGTGTGTGTGTGTGTGTGTGTGTCATTGCCCTCCGAGATCTGCCTGCCTTGCCTGGTGTGCTTTGCACCGTCATATTGTGGTAGCTTCTACACAATCAGTTGCTAAGGAACAGGACCGGAACAGAATGGCGAAGCTCTCTCGATAGCAGTGCACAGTAATGCTAACCCTATAGACATAAGAGGTACAGCCGGTCCGTGCTCCATGCCTGCCCTGGCCCTGGCTCCTGGGAGGGTAACTCCCCTTTCAGGTGGGCTGGTGGCAGGATGCACTGCACCAGCGCACCTAGAAGTGGGCAGCTGGGCCAATGCAGAACGCAACCCTGCTTGGTGTGCATCATGTACCTTTCACTCCCAGCTTGCTCTGCTGCTTTTATCCTGCTTTTTCCATTTGCATTGTGTTAAGAACACAAGAACATCAGAAGAGCCCTGATGCTGGATCAGACCAAGGGTCCATCCAATCCAGCACTCTGTTCACACAGTGGCCAACCAGCCAATGGCCAGGGATGAACAAGCGGGACATGGTGCAACAGCACCCTCCCACCCAGGTTCCCCAGCAACTGGTGCACACAGGCTTACTCCCTTGAATACTGGAGATAACACACAACCATCAGGGCTAATAGCCATTGATAGCCTTCACATCCAGGAATTTATCCAACCCCCTTTGAAAGCCATCCAAATTGGTGGCCATCACGACATCTTGTGGTAGTGAGTTCCATAATTTAACTATGTGCTGTGTGAAGAAGTCCTTCCTTTTATTTGTCCTGGATCTCCCAGGACAAATCCCAGGACTTTGAAAAACAAAGTCCTATTTTGTCCAGCAATTGGAATCATTCTCTGTGGCAGTCCCAAACAAGCAGTCCTCTCTTAGCCTGTTGTTGAATCCATGATGAAGCTCTACACACACACACACACACACACACACACACACACACTGCACATACATGCTCCTCTGCGTGGGGTGTATCCCTGGTCAGAGATCCACACCAGGCATCCTTTTCTGCACCACATCTGGCTCTTTCCCTGTAAGTGGCAACGGGATTTTGGGAGACAAAAGATTTTCAACGCAGGACCGGTCCAGAGAACGGATGCCTCCGCCCGACAAGAACCCTCGTCTCTTGATGGATTGACAGTGAAGGTCCTCATCCTTCCACAGCCACCCACGTTTGGGAACAAAGAGCCCAGTCAAACCCAGCAAGCGCCCGCTGGAGCCTCAGACCCCGACTGAAGCCGAGGGTTGGTCAGCTGTCCAGAGATCACAGCGGAGGGCTTACAGGCATCTGCCAGCATGTGATGGATGGATCCGAGGGGACACTTCCTCCCCGCTTGACTCGGAAGATGCTCTGGAGGAGCTGGCAGTCTCCAGGCCCCCCAAGATTCTTGGCACGGCCACCAAGGCGGAGGTGGCCAGTGATTCTTCCCTTTGATCTGAAGCCCCTTTGTGATGGGCAAAGGCAGGCGGACAGGCAGGCAGGCAGGACGTCCCCTGGATCCGCCCCCAAAGGCAGATGCTCCCAGCAGATCTCAACTCTGCTCGAAGAGCAGCAGAGATCCTCGCGGAGAAACTCCCCAGGGCGAGGGTGGGGATGAGAGCAGAGAGGTGAAAGAAGGACTCCGTCAGAAAAGTCCTCAGAGTCGTGCCACAGGAGCGAGAGGGCAGAGTGCCTCCCGGTGGGGCGGCGAAGTTCGTTGGGGCGTGTGCGGCCGAGGGGCTCCTCGGTTTTTCACTAGCTGGGAAGCGAAGGGCGTTGGTTTTGGGAGTTCCTTCTCCAAAATCGATTGCGATGCTTTAAAAAGTGTCCCCAAGGCCCTAACCAGAGGGAGGGCACGCCCAGGGCCCTGCAGAGACCCGAGCCTCCATGTGGGCCTCGTGTGTCCAGGGTGGGGATGGGTGAGGTGAAATCCGGGGCACAAGAAGAGTGGAGGCTGAGCGTGACTCTCTAAATATAGGCTGTGGGAGGAATCCTGCCTCTCGGCCCCTGGTTTAACGTTTCGGTGCCTCCAGATTCCCTCCGCCTGGCAACAAGCCGGCCTCCAAAATACTCTTGTAAATCCCACTCATAAAAATTCCCCAGAGCATGCCAGAGAAGGCATCTCAAGGAGATGGAGGTGGCTAAATTAAGAGGTGTGAGTTCAGAGCCCTCTGCAAAGGGGGCCGAGGTGGGTCAAGGAGGCATTTTGGGGGAGCTTTCTATGGAACCCTGTTTTCGCTTTTGGACACAGCCTTGGGCATTTGTCATGGGAAAGTGGTTGATAAATAGTTAGTCCAGATCTGTAGCTTTGACCTAGACGGTGGCTGTCATCCGTTCACACCTGAAGCATGTCAGCCCAAGGGAGGCCCGGGCACCCCAGAAATCTCCCCTCCTCCTCCCCCACTTCCATGGGACCTTCTGTAAGATGAAGAGTCCTTCTGTTCCTACCAAATGTTCCCACACCCAATGTCCCCTGTTTTATGCACAACCGCAGGGGATGTCCGGGAAGCCTGTCACGGATGCTCGTAGGACGATGTACATCTCCAGAATGGGCCCCAGGTCGGCTACGACTCTGCTCCGTAGAGTAGCTAGCCTCCCGGTGAATCCAGCCCCACTGGAAGCTGTCATTCCTCCCCCCCCACAACACCCCCCCCAGATGTATCATTTGCAGAGGAGGGCTGACCAAGCCTCCAAAAGGGCTGGCACTACCGTCCTACGAAGTCCGGGGTGCCGGCAAGAGAAGCCACCGGCTCTTTGCCACCCAGGGCCCGGCCTCCAGCCCGCTGGGGGCTCTTTCTGCTGTGTCAGCAAGCCCAGGGCACCTGCTGTTCCCCACAAAGCCCCCTTTGTCCAGGTAATCTGATGCCCCTGAGAGCTGGGCGGGAGGCTGGATCCCCAAGTCAAGAGAGAGAGAGAGAGAGAGAGAGAAGAGGGCGGGGAGGGAATGTAGAAAATTCAGCTCTTGGCCATAACAAAGGCATGGGATGGGGGTGCTGAGCAGGGTGCTGACCCTCGGCAGCTCCTCCACCACACCCCCAGTTACAGATCTCCCCCTGCTCCTCCCCCCCCCTCTTTTAGGCTCCTATTGTCACATCTTTGTGCTGGCAAGCACATTGGTTGGCTTCTCAAGAACAGGAGGTGAGATTTTGGGGGGTGGGGTGGGGGAAGCAGAAGTCCATCCTGTGCAGTAAGATGGTCTAAGAAGTAGCCATGACAACCTGTGGATGTTTGATGGTAGGGGGAGGGAGGGAGGAAGGAGGGGGGGAGGGAGGGGAGCGACCCCCACTCCTCTTCCAAGGCTCATTGTGCCCAGCAAGGTCCTGCAAAGAGGCCTGAACAATTGAAGCCTTGTCCGGTTGCAAAGGAAGCCAGTAGGGCAGCGGGGAACGGCCGGGAGCAGCAGCACCCCCCCTCCCACACTCCCCCAGGGCTCCAGGCTGGGTTGCAGGTTGTCAGAATGGAGCTCAGTGCTCAGGCCGAGCGTCCTGCATGCAGGGTACTGAAGGGGCTGCCTTACCCTGGGCTGGAGATTTGGCCTGTCCAGTTCTCGCTTCTGAGCGGCTGCTGTTCTCCAGGCTCACCGGCAACAATGCTGCCGGGGACGGAGCCGGGGACGGAGGGGAGGCCGAGGGCCGCCTGAGACCTTCGCTGCTCGAAGCAGGTCAGCGAGCGCCGTCCCGCCCACCCACGCCCAAGTCAAGGGTCGTAGAACCCAAAGCTGCCGAAGCCCCCAAGAAAACCACACAATTTATTTATTTATTTATTTAAGGATTTTTATGCCGCCATTCAGCCAAAATAGGCTCTCACGGTGGCTTACAAAAGTATTTCTTGACAAGCATCTTTCCCTGGGAAAGGATGGTGTACGGACATCAGAGGAGCCCTGATGCTGGATCAGACCAAGGGTCCCTCTAGTCCGGCACTCTGCTCCCACAGTGGCCGACCAGCCATCGACCAGGGACCCACAAGCAGGACGCCGGTGCAACAGCACCCTCCCACCCATGTCCCCCAGCAACTGGTGTGTATAGGCTTACTGCCTTTTCAGGGCAGCCACAATCAGCTGCCCCCCTCTGCCTAATGGGAGGGCCGGCCCGGCCCTGCCCTGCTTTGGAGAGGCCTTCTGTGTTCAAAGTTGCTCAGCCCCGGTGCCAACCTATCATTTCAGCACCCTGCCCCAGTCAGGGACCCCCTGCTCTCCCCCCCCCCGGGAATGCTGCTGTCACCTGCCCCCGCCCCTCAGCCCCCACATAGAGGCGTTCTGAATCTCTGGGATGTTTTCATCTCCTCCGTGCAGCCAGGAACAGTCGCTGGCTCTGTGACAACCGGCTTCGTGGTCGCATCCTGCTATTGTTTCATCCTCCTTGGCCCGGGGTTTGGCTCCTCTCTTCCACCCAGCCCAGGTGGCTTTCCTCCATGAGCGGGGAAGGGTGGTCACCTGCCCTCCCCCACAAGACAGGCAGCTTCCGCTTTGGGCTTGGCCCCCAAATAGCGGCAAAGATGTCAGCGGCTCGCTCTTGACACGGCCGTCACAACAGATCTAGACCTTTATTGGAAATGGCAGGAACTCGCCTCTCCCTGGCCCGGTTTGCTGCCACCTCTCCTGCCACCCCCCACCCCTGCATGCAATGTAGCCTTCCTGCTTGAGGCTCGCTTGGCCAGGAGGTCTTTTCAGTGCAAGTCCCCTGGCAAAATAAGCCCCAAGCAGAGAGTGCCTCTAAGCACGTGCGAGGTGCATGTCCACCACCGGCTCTCCTATGTCTCTGAGATTAGGGGATTCCTGGTCGGAAGGTACCAAGACTAGCGTCCATAACCCTTCTCCTATCACACCCTTGTGCACGCTCGGAGGCCCAAAGGTGCAGCGCTGAAGTCAAGGACGCGTCTCCCCAGGGGGGGATAAAGAAACGGGCGAGCCCGTTGGGCATTATTAATAGAAGCCAGGGTGGAAGGAATGTCGACAGGACCGTTTTAGAAAGTGAGAGGAACCCGGTCCGCACACTTCTGCCCCAGCTACGTTATCTGTCTTGGGGTGGGGTGGGGTGGGGGGCCGGACCAGGCCTGCCCTGTGTTTCCAAGCCCCGGCTGCTCGCAGGCGGTGACAGGCTCTCGCTAAGTGAGGTAATAGGCAATTGATTTTGTTCCGTTTTGCAGTGGGCAGCAATAAATCACACGCCCTGTCAGAGGGTGTTTCATGTGTTCAGCGCGAGCGTGCCAGCAATTAAGCAGCAGGGAGCTCGGAGACCCAGACGCCGGCCCGAGAGGAAGAGGCCGGGCCCTTCCCAAGGAGGGGCCCCGCCGCAGCAGGTGGAGCCTTGCCGCTGGCTCCACCGGCAGGCCCCGGACGAGGAGGAGGAGGAAGGGCGAAGCCCTGCAAGGGAAGGAGGCACCTACAGAGGCCCAAGAGGCTGGAAGAGCAAGAGCCTCCGTCCCCTTCCCGGAAGAGAAAAACCCCTTGAAGCGCAAGAGCGTCAGCACCAGCAGCCGTATGCCACGACGCCAGACCTCACGCAGGGCCTGCTGTGGGCGTCAACGGGGGCACAGCACAGCCCCACCCCGCCCCACAGCGCTGTGGGTGGTTGCCTTCACTACATCACAGGCTCCGGGAAGAGGGGTGAATGGCCAGCCACTCGGCTTCTGCTCCCGGGCCACTGCGCCGGCCGCATGGTCTTCATTCGGCTGCACGTGCTTTTGAGCAGTTCGGAGTAGCATGTTGCATCGGGGTGGGGTGGGGCTTGCAGATGGATCCGCTGCCCGCTGCCCCCCCACTGGGTCCCCATAGTGTGCGCCCCCCCTCCCATGACAGGAGCCGTCTCCGCTGGGGCTTGATGCCGCAGCTCCAGTCATTTATTCCCAGAAGCCCGTTGGGTGGAGACCCCCTGGCCAGGCTCTCTCTCTCTCTCTCTGTGTGCTTGGGCTAAAGAAGGCTAAAAGCACCCTCCCATACCCCAGCCACACACCGCTGAGCGCCTGCAAGCTCCGTCCTCAGCTGTGGAACATGTGAAGCCACGGGGGAGGAGCCGTGGCTCAGAGGCAGAGCTCTTGCTTTGCATGCAGAAGGTCTCCGGTTCAATTCCCGGCATCTCCAGCTAGGGCGAGGAAAAAGACCCGCCTGAAACCCTGGGGAGCCGTTGCTGCCAGTCAGGGTCGACAGTACTGGACTACATGGATCAAGGGTCCGACTCAGTATGAGGCAGCTTCCTACGTTCCTAGGCTAATACAAAAGAGGGCGCCCATGAGCATGTGCAGAGTGCATTTCCCCCTCCATTCAGAGTAATACAACCCATTCAACACACAGCAGGCTATTACGGACTTGAGGCGCTTCTCTGTTCCTGCCCTGCCCTGGGCACTTTCCTGTAGAGAAGCTGAGTTCCGGCTCCTCCTCCCAATTCAGGCAATCTGGGCTTTCAGAGAAAACTGTAGGAACTCTTCCCTTCGCTTCCTGGCTTACCACCATCTCTCCTGCTGCTGCTTCTCTCTTGCTGTGCTCCCTCATCTCCACCCCCCCACACACACCCACATCCACTGCAGCCTTCAGCCTTGAGGCTCAGTTCGCCAGGAGCTCTTTTCTTCAGTACATGTCCCCTGGGGAAAAAAAAAAGCATCAAGCAGAGAGTGCCTCTGAGCGTGTGCAAGGTGCATGCCCACCACCAGCTCTCCCATGTCTTTGAGATTAGGGGATTCCAGGCCGGAGGGTACCAAAGCCAGCAGTATCCACAACCTTTCCCCCACCGCAGCCCTGTGCACACTTGGAGGCCAAAGGGTGTGTGGGTCACCTGCCCCCCTCCATCCCTTGGAGACGGCGATTGTGAGCTGGTCAGCGATCACGGGGGCCCTGTGGAAGAGGAGGGCCTCCAAGCTGGGTCGTTTGTGGCTGATTTGACTTTGGCAGCAAGATGCTTGCATTGGCTCACCCGGAAGCATCTCTTTCCTCCCTCCTGCTTTCTTATTGCCACAGGCCCCCTCCTGATCCGGGGTCACGCGAGCCTCTGGCCTCTGCAGGGTAGTTCAGACAAACGTCTCCTCCGTCTTTGCTCCGAGGAGAAATTAATTAACCGGTCCCAACCAGCGTCTCGAGCCGCCCAGGCCTCCACCCTGGCTGGGAGAGGGGTGTCACTTTGAGTTAAATCAGGCCAACGTCGGCCGGGAACGCCGCTGCCCCCACCCCACCCCCGACGGCCAAGAGATTTGCTGCGCTCCCAAGATGACATCTTCAAGCCTCAAGTGTCCTTCGGAGGAATCAACAGCAGCGCAGCGCGGCTCCTTGAAAATGACTGGGGAGGGAGCGAGGGGGGGAGCGAGCGGGGTGGGGGGTGGGGGGAGCGGCAGCTAACACTGTGCTTGTGCTGTGTTTGGCCGGGGGTGGGGGGAATCATGTCCCCCCAGGAGGGACTGCACTCCCCCACCTCTAATTCCAAGGGAAAAGCAGAGCCCATCCAGGCAGGATCCGTTTGACGTAGGTCTGCAGGTAAACCGAGACCCGCTACTAACTCCCAGGCTCAAGATCACAACAAATAAAATAATAAATTCAAAAAAATCAAAGCGTTTTGCAAATATAGATCCTGCCCTTTACGCGCTTACATTAAAACCCTCTGCCTGCCTGCTCTGAAGTAAGTCCCACCGACACTCAGTGGGCCTTATTCCCAGGAGAATGCACTGCCTAAAACAGCACCAGAATTTAATGAACACGGGAACAACTGTTACGTTTGTAGGCAGCGAACGATCCAGGTTGGGGGAGGCCAGGGCAGAAATGACATTGTCGGGGCCCTGGCCCAAGTTAACCCCCCCCAAAACGTTGTCCTGGTTTGCTACCCTAACAGGATCCTCTTGGACCCTCTCCGTTCTGCTCTGCACCCCCACATACCCTTCGGCACCCCCATCACCCCCATCACCCCCACTCCAGTGACTGGAAACATCACCTGGAGACCGAAAGCAAAAAAAAAAAAAGCACGGGAGGTTGAATGCCACACTCACCATTCACCACGTGGTTCCGCAGACGCATGGTGTGCACGGACGCCTGCAGCATCCTGGTAAGGGACGAGGACAATTTCACCCTAGTTCTGCACCTGATCAAAAATTTGACAGGGATAGCTTGACCACGGTGGTACCGGCATTGGTAACCTCAAGATTGGATTACTGCAACACGCTCTATGTGGGGCTGCCCTTGAAGCTGCTCCGGAAGCTGGAGCTAGTGCAGAACGCTGCAGCTCGGCTGTTGTCTGGAGCTGCTCCTTTCCAGCATGTAACTCCTCTGCTGAGGGAACTGCACTGGCTGTCTATTTGCTACCGGGCCAGGTTGAAGGTTCTTGTACTTGTGTTCAAAGCCCTAAACAATTTGGGACCAGGATACCTGAGAGAGCGCCTTCTCCCCTACCAACCTGCCCGGTCACTGAGGTCATCCGAGGGCCTGCTCCTGGTGGTTCCACATAGATCCGTCCTCTGATTGGAATCCACCAGGGGAAGAGCCTTCAGCGTGGTGGCCCCCCTCCTCTGGAACTCCCCGCCTCTGGAGGTCAGGCAGGCTCCAACCTTGTACTCCTTTCGGCGCCTCCTGTGTGACATTGATGGTGCTATATAAATAAATAAATAATAATAATAATAATAATAATAATAATAATAATCTTTATTCCAAGAAGCCTTTCTTTAACATGCAGCCTTGGATTTCTGTTTTTGCTTCTTTTTAAGTTTTGTTTTAACTGTTTTATTCTGTTTTTATTTTCATTTTACCTTGTACACCGCTCCGAAATTTTTCAATGGGGAGCTGTATATAAACATTCTAAATAAATAAATAATAATAAATCAAAAATTTGGTGGCCCTGGGGTGGTACCCTCCCCGTCACAGTGCGTAGGAGCTGTGGCCCAGGTTGATAAAGCCCATGCTTTGCATGCCATAGGTCCCAGTTTTGATCCCCGGCACCTCCAAGAAAGGCTGGAAAAACGCCTGCCTGAAACCCTGGAAAGCCGCTGCTGCCAGTCAGTGCTGACAACACTAGGCTAGATGGACCAAGGGTCTGACTCACTCTAACCCAGCTTCCTATGTTCCTATGTCACCCTGGAGGGCTGGCTTTCCAGGTAGGCACATCATGGCTATTTATTGCTTGGTAATACATTTTATTTATTTATTTATTACATTTCTATACCGCCCAACAGCCGAAGCTCTCTGGGCGGTTCACAAAAATTAAAAACATTCAAAGTATAAAACAACAGTATAAAACCATAATATAAAATACTATATAAAAGCTCATCCACATAAAAACAGCAGCAATGCAAAATTACAAATTTAAAACAAGTTAAAATTTATTTATAGACAGTTAAAATACTGGGAGAATAAAAAGGTCTTCACCCGGCGTCTAAAAATTAAAAACATTCAAAGTATAAAACAACAGTATAAAACCATAATATAAAATACAATATAAAAGCTCAACCAGATAAAAACAGCAGCAATGCAAAATTACGAATTTAAAACACCAAGTTAAAATTTATTTATAGACAGTTAAAATACTGGGAGAATAAAAAGGTCTTCACCTGGCGTCTAAAAGCATATAATGTCGGTGCCAAACGAACCTCCTTAGGGAGCTCATTCCACAGCTGGGGTGCCACAGCAGAGAAGGCCCTCCTCCTGGTAGCCACCTGCCTCACTTCCTTTGTCAGGGGCTCGCGGAGAAGGACCCCTGAGGATGACCTTAGGGTCTGGGCAGGTACATATGGGAGGAGGCTTTCCTTCAGATAGCCTGGCCCTAAGCCGTTTAAGGCTTTGAATGACAATACCAGCACTTTGAATCGGGCCGGGACCTGGACTGGCAGCCAATGAAGCTGGAAAAGGACTGGCGTGATGTGGTCTCATCGGCCAGTCCCTGTTAGTAAACATGCTGCCCTGTTTTGTACCAGTTGAAGTTTCCGGACCGTTTTCAAAGGCAGCCCCACGTATAACGCCACGTATAAGTGCCCACTCGGAGTTAACTGAACAACGACGAAAGGCATTGAAGTGCATGGTGTCATGACTTTTTGTTCCCTGCCAGCAGAGGGAGCTATTGCTTCACTAAATTTTGGTGAAAGGAACGCCAGAGCACCTTAGTTAAGGGTCCCTGAAATGGATGGTGAAAGGGAAGTGGGGTAGCAAACAGTCACCTGGCTAGCTGTGTAGACAAGGTGATTTCATCTTGTCCACCCTCCACCTACGCATCAGGAAGCAACAAGGCTGCCCAGTTGTTGGGGCTTTGCTGCATCTTGTGTGTGCCGGGAGCTGCACCTGCAGATTCAAAGCCTCCTGGAAAGCAGACTTTTTGAAAACGATATTATTTAAGTCACCTTGATCTTGTCTTTGATCTCCCTGGTGGCTGCAGCTTGCTATACATTCTCCAGCTGTGACTTAAGCATAATTATTAGATAGATAGATCTCAAAGCACCTATTGGGAGTCATGGTTGATAATTAATTAGCACTTCCTTAAAATAAAATTAAAAAAAAACTCAAGCCCCAGTCAAACAGGAGTCCCCACCCCCAAGAAGATAATTAATCTGTTGGTATGAGTGGCTTTGATGTCCAATTTGTGTTCCCTGCTGGCTTAACAGCATTACAATAACCTGCCAGTTCATGCAGGGAGTTGTTCCCTGAATTCTACTAGCTGATGCTGGAGCACAGCAGACCCCCCCGCCCCCCTTTCTGGCCAGGGCCCTTTCCCCGTAGGAAGGTGCAATATCCTAAAACGAAGCCTTCGTCACCCTAGCCCAGTTGAGTCTGTTTTGACTGGCCCTCAAGGTCCCTTGCCCATCATTTCCCATTAGAAGCCAGTGTGGCAGAGTGGTAAGAGTATTGGAGTGGGAGTCGGGAGATCCAGGTTCTAGTCCCCACTCGGCCATGGAAGCCCACTGGGTGACTTTGGGCCAGTTACAACCTCTCAGCCCAGCCTACCTCTCAGGGTTGTTGTTGTGAGGATAAAACGGAGAGGAGGAAGATTATGTACGCCGCCTCTCAGCATCTGCAACCTGAGGCAATCATGGGCGCTGTTCCTTGCGGCCGGAGGCCTTCCTTGGTTTGTGGATCCGAGATCGGGAGGGAAGAGGCTGGCACTTGGCCCAAGCTTCTGTAGTTCCCAGAAACATTAACTGATGAGGCCATAAAGTGATGCGATGTTCCCCTGACACAATGGCAACATGTTATTAATTGTCAATAAACGTCCTGTGAGGAGGCTGGTGAGGCTGTGTGGCACTTGGGCGCTGTGGAGGCTGTGCCGCGCCGCACTCTGGCTACTGGCCCACTGAACACATTCCGGCCCAGGGTGGCTGCAATGAATCCGGGCTGCCTTTGAGCCACCGCCTTGTAGCTCGCTCCTGAGTCCAGACGAAGGGACATCAAGAGCAGGAAGTCGTGCCTGCAAATGCACGGGGCCATTGTGGCGGGGGCGGCAGAGCGAGGGGATGGACAGACACCTGGATCTGGGAAAGGGTGCAGTGGGCCGGCCGGCCGTTCCTCTGGGCTTCTGGTGTCCCCCCTCCTCCGCTGCATGATGCCTGGCGATTCTAGCTGGCTGGGACATCCGTCGCTTGGGTTGCACAGCCCAGTGGGAGCCCCAGCCAAGAGGTGCAGGCTCCAAAAACTGCAGCCCGTGAGTGAAGAGAGAGTGACGTTGTGGTTTGTGATTGGCACAGAGCCCCATCACTTTCCGTCCGGAGGAGGGTGGGGGAAGGAGGCCTGGGTCTAGCGTACCTTTGCTTTTATTGGCCAAAAGCCGGGATGAGAAACCAGGGAAAGGGGTCCCTGCTCAGCCAGATCTCTCCCTCGTCCCAAATGGCTTTGCTCAGCCTCCCTTCTTGCGGCTTGCTCCCAGGCTGGTGGGGTGGCACCATAAGCCAGGTATTTCCTTCGTAGGGCAGTGACTTGGTGCGCAGGGCCGGAGTGCCTTTCAGGGGGGTTCACACGCAGGGGGAGCCATAGAAAAAAGTGGGTCATTCCCGAAGGAGGGAGGTGGTGCTGGGGTTCCCCACCAGCCTACACTCTGTCCTCCAACACACCCATCCTCACCCTAATGCCAGAGTGTGGGCCTGCTGATGCACTCTGCACGAGGTCAGAGACATTCTCTTTAGAGCTACCACTGGTATACGAAACAGGTTCTGGAGCTGAGCCGATTTCAATTAAGCCCTGAAGGAGTATGCGGGATAGAAGTGAGGGAGAATGGCCACAGAGTCTGACTCCTGGAAATGTTTCAGATCGCGCCAGAGGGGTGTGTGTGTGTGTGTGTGCATGTGCGTGCGTGAACGCATGAAATTGCACACCATGCGCCCTCTCCTGCCGGTTCATGTTTCCCTTCAAACGGACCTGCAAGTGGTTTTCTGTTTTGATCTGTCTAGGCTGGCAAAGCCACGGGACAAGGCGGGCTGAGCGCACGCCAGCCGCCTCTCCGCAAATTCCGTGGGACACAGCGACATCTTCCCCATTAGGAAGTGATGACAAACTAGCCCATTTGGGGGGTGATTAATTGGCAGCTCAAATTAATCACCGCCTTTGGTGTGGCCGCGGCCTGCGGCTTGAGATATCAACTGTTCCACCAGCCGCATGAGAAAGACCAGAGACCATTACAAAGTGCATTTGTCAAAAAGTCAGTTCCTCGCCATTGTGGTGGCAGCGGAAAGGTCAAGTGACTTTGTTATTCTTAAGTGGGGCGCTGAGCGAAAACGCAAATGCCTTCGGTGTGCTTAATGTGCCAGTTAAGAGGCGGTAATTTGCTGCAGCTGGCTTCTCAGGGGCCGGAGCCCCAAATGCGCTCAAGAAGCAGAGCCGGCATTGCAGGAGTTGGGACCGACAGACTTGTGTGTATGTGTGTCCGTCCGTCCGTCCTGGGGTGTTTTTGGGGATACGGATTTTGCAGAGAAACAAGAAGAGCTCCTTTGCTGATCAAGGGTGCACTGTTGTGCCAAAGTGGATTTTTGTGCGTGGGGCGGGGAGAGGGGACCTCTGATTGACACGGTTTGCAATGTGGGAGGTGGCTATTTTATAAAGAAGCCAGGATCCCTGGAAATGTCGCTCCTTAAGTGTTCTGGTGGCAAAGAGTGTTTCCCAGCCCACGTCCTGCAGACAGAAATGCCACTAATTCACTTCTTCACACAACTGCCCACGGGAAAACCACAAGCAGGACACGGGGGCAACAGCACCCTCCCGCCCATGTTCCCCAGTAGCTGGTGTACATAGGTTTACTGCCTCTGATAATAGCAGTAGCTCAGAGCCGTCACAACTTGTAGCCATTGATGGCCTTCTCCTCCAAGAATTTGTCTAATCTCCTTTTAAAGGGTTGGCCATCACTACACCTTGTGGAAGTGAATTCCATAGTTTAACTATACGCTTTTATCTCTCCTGAGCCTCCCATTAATCACCTTCATGGGATGAGCCCACTGGGTTCTAGTATTAGGAGACAGGCCTGAGGACACTCTAGGAATCACAGTCGGCTCCTCTTGACTTGGCACGGATAGAGCTATCAAACCCAAAGCTTCCTCCTACGTACCTGCTTCCCTCGGATTATCCCCGTAGTGCTGAGATTTCGCGGTTGTTGTTTTTGCTACCAGGCGACCGCAATCCTTTGCATACCAGGAAGTGAGTTTAAGGGGGGAAATGTAAAAAACCACTAAAAAATCAACGGATGACCCGATTCAATTCAAATTTGGTACGCTTAAAGCTCTCCCAAATATCTATTACTGTGCCAATTTTGGTGTCTTTATCTTTAAAGCTTGCGCAGATGTAAGCATTTCTTTAAAATCCTGCTCCTGTGCCCCAGCGGCGGCTCGGAAGATACACTCAAAATGTAGGGGCTAAATATGGCGAATCTTTTGGCTTTGTTGCACAATTAAGGCAGGATGCCTGGGAGTCCTTCACAATCAAAGCAGATTATAAGGTGGGGAACGTCTGAGTCCTTTGCATGCAATTCGCAGTGATTGCACAGTATAACGCTGGTGTGATAAAGCTCCCAGTGAGAAAACGGCTTTTTGCACTAGGGGTTGTGTTTCTGAAAGCGATTAATTCCCCCAGATTTCCCTTCAGCTGCAGCAGGTTTCAAGGGAGCCAAGGTTGAACTCCAGAACTCAATTTCGGGAGCTGTTGGGCTCGGAGACTTCTCCACCTCCCATGTGCTGGCTGTAGCGAAACATCCCAGAGGGCAACCAGGATGATCAGGGGTCTGGAAACAAAGTCCTATGAAGAGAGACTGAAAGAACTGGGCATGTTTAGCCTGGAGAGGAGAAGATTGAGGGGAGACATGATAGCACTCTTCAAATACTTGAAAGGTTGTCACACAGAGGAGGACCAGGATCTCTTCTCGATCCTTCCAGAGTGCAGGACGCAGAATAACGGGCTCAAGTTTAAGGAAGCCAGATTCCAGCTGGACATCAGGAAAAACTTCCTGACTGTTAGAGCAGTACGACAATGGAACCAGTGACTTAGGGAGGTTGTGGGCTCTCCCACACTGGAGGCCTTCAAGAGTCAGCTGGACAACCACCTGTCAGGGATGCTTTAGGGTGGATTCCTGCATTGAGCAGGGGGTTGGACTTGATGGCCTTGTAGGCCCCTTCCAATTCTGCTATTCTATGATTCTATGAAATGTAGCAACCGAAGCCAAAGGCCCACCGGCCCACCATGTAATCACACAGCCTGCTGGGGGTGGCTCGCTTTTGCAGCGCCACAACGCCCCCCCCCCCAATCTAAAGGCAAATGCGCACGGCTGGCACCTCCATAAACCGAAACCTGTTGGCACCCCCCCCTTGGCGGTGCCCTCCTGCCTCATGGCCAAACTCAAGTGCCTTGTTGCCACCCGGGCCCCGTTATTTACCTTGTTAATCTCCAAGGGAGGCGTTTTAATTGCTTTAAATTACTGCTGGAAAAATCGGAGTGGTCAACAATCCATCAGCGCGATTTCCCACCCCCCGCCCACCCGCTGCGACGGAGCAATCAGCAGCCGGCACAGCCGCGGCGGCGAGATCTATTATTGATGAACTTTGCGAGGCGCACTAATTAACTGCAAACACACACAGCCGCAGCGCTGCACCGTGCCAAGACCATCACGGATAGGGAGCGAACCACGGCACAACATGGCCCCTCTCTTTCCCGGAGGCAGGAGGGGGTGTCTGGAAGGCACGGGAAGGACTCCGGACGTTTCCTCGACAAGATGTAACTTCGCAAATGTCCCTGCTCATGAATGGTAACTTGCACAGTGCTCGAAGGACGTGAGTGCCCCAATAAGAAGGGCGCCCTTTGAACCCGAGAACATCTCTGGCGATCTGGGAGAGCTCGGGGTCTTTTGCCAGCATCCGGGCTTTCTCTGCTTTGTGGCACAAAGGATTCTGGGGCACATTGTTTCCTGCAGAGAGCAGGATGTCTTGTTCAGGCAGTTTCAGGACAAAGCAGGCTTTGGACGGAGAGCAGAAGGAGCCGCTCAGTTCGTGGCCTGTTTCTTGGCATTCGCCCTTGGGTAGGACGCTTCGTCGGCTTCGGTGAGGAGGAAGCAGCAGCGCAAGGACAGAGAGCTGCTGGCTGTTCCTGACCTGGCCAAGGCCCTTCAGGTTGTGCTCCTGCAAGACCCATCCTTCCTCCGTCCCTGCCTGCCTGCTTGAGCTGGCCTGGCCAATCTCCATCTCTTCTTCTTCTTCTTCTTCTTCTTCTTCTTCTTCTTCTTCTTCTTCTTCTTCTTCTTCTTCTTCTTCTTCTTCTTCTTCTTCTTCTTCCTCCTCCTCCTCCTCCTCCTCCTCCTCCTCCTCCTCCTCCTCCCAGGTTGGCTCTGACTCGAAGTCCACCACCTTCCAGGCTCGGTCAGGCCCCCAGGAGCACGACTCCTGCTCTCTGCTCACAGCCGCTCTGGGGCAGCCCTGAGTTATGGCGCTCGGGCACTCATAAAAGATAATCACCCTTCACGGGTGAAGTAGCCTCCATTTATACCACCATGGCGGAAGGATTGATGGACTGTGCAATTAAAAGCGCAAGATCGGTAGCCGTCTTGGGGGCCGGCCGGGATTTATCATCAAAGGCAACTGCGTGGCGTTGGAAATCTGGAGCCCCAGCGGGGGATTTTGTCTCGCCCTTGGTCAGCGGCGGATGCCCGGATGGGCACAGAGATGGCAGACGGAGGGAAGTGAGGCGGAGCTGGACCATGGGAAGCAAGCGAACACCCTGACCTGGTTCCTAGGTAGCTCCGCCACGTGAATAGCGTCATGCCTCGCCTTGAAGAAGAGTCCTCGGAGGAGGAAGAGGGCGAGACCCGCAATGGGGCTCTTCTGTTGCTGACTCAACAGCTGGGAGGTACACAAGAGATTCACCAAACTACATGCAGACCCACCCACCCCACCCACCAGCAATGTGCCCTTAGAGAGGGAGATGCCTTGCCGTGGCCTGCTTGCTTCCTGTTTCCAAGCCCACCTACTCGCTGGTCAATGGCTTCTTGCCTGGCTTATTATTTATTTATTTATTGCACTTATATACCGCTCCCATAGCCAAGGCTCTCTGGGCGGTTTACAGAAATTCTAAAATTGAGATAAAAACAAGTATACAAAATTTAAAATGCTAAAACACAGAGCATACACACATAAAGCATTAAAAACCATTAAAAAAACTAAACATGTGGGTGATTAAGATGTGCCGCCATATGCCTGGGCAAGGAGGAAAGTCTTAACCTGGCGTCGGAAAGAGAGCAGCGTTGGCGCCAGGCGAGCCTCGTCAGGGAGATCATTCCACCATAGTCTGGGGGCCACCACCGAAAAGGCCCTGTCCCTCGTTGCCACACTCCGAGCCTCTCTGAGAGTAGGCACCTGGAGGAGGACCTTAGATGTTGAACTTAGTGACCGGGTATATTATGCCTCCAGAGAGTCACGCCTGACCCCTCCTGCCTACTATAGGTCATTCCACAGAATGCCTGAGGCAGCGCGTGCCCTAAAGTGAGAGCAGCTGCACCCTGAAAAGGTGCCGCACGTCTCCTTCCCCTACAAACTCTTCCCCGTGGTCTTTGGGCAGGGACAGAAACAAACACAGGCTCAGGTTCAGGATCCAACCGGTGCAGCTAGACTTCTTCCTCCGCAAACTCTTCCCCCACCCTGAAAAGGTGCTTACATCAGATGAACAAGAGAGGCAGCTCACGCCCGGAAGGGCATCGCACCACACTCACCATCCCCCTTCCCTGGAAGTCCTTGTCCAAAATGACGCCACGCATCGGGACCAATCAGACCCTAGCAGGGATCATCGAATCCATCTGTTGCGTGACTGGTGACATCTCTGTTCCATTGTGGGTCCCTTCCATCCTGCAGTCTATGTTCAATGTGTCTCTTGATTCTCATCCAGGGGAATAACTGGACGAGAGACCCTCAACCTATCTGGCGGGATGCTTTCCTGAGCCTGGAGTGGGTTTCTCAGGCGCCTGGGAAACCCCTCCGACCAACCCGACATGGCCAGGTCAAGTGCAAAATGGCAGGGGCCATTGTGCGGCATGAAGGATGGGATTTGGGGATGAGGCTTTCAGCGTGGCTAAGTGTCCCATCACCCAAGTGGAAGTGAATATCCATTAGGCAATTGCCTCCATGCTGGGGCTTGGTCAGTAAGTGGAAAGACTGCTTTTATGGCCCCATAAATCATAGGACTTTCAATTAAACAAGTGGTTTAATTACCCCCGCAGTTTCCAACACCCAGCCGCTAATGGTGGCGCACTTGTAATGCAGAGACCAGCCATTAATTATGTACCTCTCCCTTCCAGTGCGGCACAGAGCGGACACTTCTCGTCCAGGCCAATGTGGATCATCTCCTCGGAGGCCTTGCTCTGAAGCAGCGATTCCTCTACATCAGGGGTGCGGAAAGGAAGGCTGGATTCCATTTGGGGGGGGATTTACGGGCAGGGTGGAGGTGGGATTGCAATTTTGCAGACGTTTTGAGCGGAAATCGGTGGAGATAATTGGGTGGATGGATGGGGGCAGAACTGGAATGGGATTGCAAAGAGGAGGCCCACGATAGCATTGGCCACGGCCCTTGTTGGGCATTTTCTCCAATGCTTCTCCATGATGTGGAGAATGTGGATCAGGTAGGGTGACCCTATGGAAAGGAGGACTGGGCTCCTGTATCTTTAACAGTTGTATTGAAAAGGGAATTTCAGCAGGTGTCGCTTGTATAGATGGAGAACCTGGTGAAATTTCTTCTTCATCACAACAGTTAAAGCTGCAGGTGCCCTGCCTGCTTTTAAATCTGGTCACAGTATAGCTGCAATATAGCTCCTGCAGCTTTAACTGTTGTGATGAAGAGGGAATTTCACCAGGTTCTCCATATATTTCACCAGGTTCTCCCATCATTGATATCATCAGGAGACATTTTTCTCCCTCTCTCAAAATACTAGAACCTGGGGACATCCCATGAAGCAGATTGGTGGGAGATCCAGGGCAAATAAAAGGAAGGACTTCTTCACACAGCGCAGAGTTGAACCATGGAATTCGCCGCCACAAGGTGTAATAAGGGCCACCAATTTGGATGGCTTTCAAAGGGGGTTGGATAAATTCCTGGAAGAGAAGGCTATCAACGGCTACTAGTCCTGATGGCTCTGTGCTACCTCCAGTAAAAGAGGCAAAATGCCTCTGTACACCAGTTGCTGGGGAACATGGGCGGGAGGGTGCTGTTGCACCCGTGTCCTGCTTATGGGTTCCTGGTTGACAGCTGGTTGGCCACTGTGTGAGCAAAATGTTGGACTCTTCTTATGTGCTAAATGCTGAATTGCTGTGTGGAATCAGGGAGAGGCAGAGATGCTAACCAAAGTGAATGACCAAAGTGAGATCTTGTGACCCGTTTCAAGTCAGGCTAGAAGTGGAATTAAACCCTGGGAAATAAACCAAAGGCTTTGCATCCTTCTTCTCTGAAAGTCTCCGCTGCACCGAGTACCTTGCCTAAGGAGGATCCAGGAAACTGGAGTTGGGAATCTTGTCTAAGCAGTGGATTATTCAGAAAGAGAGAGCTGTGGGGGCTCAAGGTGGCCTGAATTTCTCTAGCCGTGCTTATGCTTGCTCCCAATCCCAGACGTGGAGGGTGAGAAACGCTCTGCACATGATCAGAGGCATTTTTGATTGGTGCCAACATGGCTCCAGGCTTGAATACTGGCTGGCATGCCGTCCTGTCATGGGGGGCTTTTCAGGGCCATGGGGTGCCCCCTGCCCCCACGATGCTGTCAAGAGGGATCCCCAGCTGGGGGGACGCTGAAGAAGAACATGAAGAATTGGATTCTCCAGCCACTGGCTGAACTCAGAAGAGAGGAGAGGGCGACCCACACCCCTTCCCTCCAGGGAAGGGGAGGAGGGGAGCCGGAGGCCTCCTTGGGCGATGCTGGAGAGGGGAAAGGGTGGGGCTGCAGCCTGGCCCTTCCGGGGGTCACCGGCTGTAAGACGACTCGGCTGTTCTAGCCACCGAGAAGACTCCCCTCGGCCTGCCAAGCCAAACAGTCAGCTTCCCCACGGCTTCCCCACATCCAGACAGGCTGGGCCTGAATCCAGCATGGGGTCAGTTGGCCGGCCGGCCGGCCCCGGAGACAGCCCCTGCGTGAGGAGCGCACCGGAGTGTGCGGTGGCGCCCTGGCCACCGGTGCGGCCGCCAGGAGGAAGGCAAAGAGAAATGGGCCGGAGGAACAGCTCTGACATGCTTCTAAAAAGGAAGAATGCGGCGTTTCCACTCAAGCTGAAAGACTGATTGGGTTCGCCAAGAGACTCCATCTGGCTGCCCAGAACAAGCTGCCAGATGAGGAGGAAAACAATTCAGTCCCTGGAAGATTCACTCGGGGACCGTTTGGGCTCAGCAGGAAACTGGGTTGACTACACCGTTCCCATTGATTTGCTTTCCCATTTTTCAACGAGGGCTGCCCTCACAGCCTGCCCACCCGCCGGAGCGGCTTCCTGCGTCCCAGCCAGCCAGCAGCCAGCCAGCCAGTGAGCCTGGGGTGCTGAAAACAGCTCTGCCTGGGATGGAGCCCAAGTCAACGGCAGGGCACGTCGCCACCTGGGGGGGATCCGCATGTCGCTCCCAGAGCGCTTCTATGCGACCCCAGAGCACCCCGAAAACGATAGTCTGACTTCCCTGTAAAAGAAACGAGGAAGAGCCGTCCATGCTGCCGCCGCCGCCGCCGCCGCCGCCAACAACGAGGAGAGCTCTCCGCCAGTGAGAAGAGCTCGGCAAAAGAAGGTGGGGTGAAGAGCGGAAGAAGCTCTCTACCCTGCCTTCTTTTGCCGAGCTCTCCTCGCTGGCGGAGAGCTCTCCTTGTCGGTGGCGGCAGCGGCATGGACGGCTCTTCCTTGTTTCTTTTACAGGGAAGTCAGACTATCGTTTTCGGGGTGCTCTGGGGTCGCATAGAAGTGCTCTGGGAGCAACGTGCGGATCCCCCCCAGGGGCGGGCCTGGCTCTCGAACCTGGGGATTTCACGGAACTGGGCCCCACGAGGCCAGCTTGTCTACAGGCACAGGCCAAGCCGTGCAACGCAGAGCAGAGCGTGCCCAGTGCCACAAGCAGAGCAAAGAGCTCTAGGCCACTCGGGCTAGTGAGCCAGTCCTGCCACCCACCCTGTTTGGCTGGGCCTTTCCAAGGTGTCTCAGGCAGAAGTCCCCCTGACACAGGGAGACATCAGCGGGGCCCGGAGCTGGGACCTCACAGGTGCAAAGGTAGCCCCGGGAAAGCCCATGCTGATATTGTCTGGCCAGCACAAGCCATGCCTGACTGGCAGCTGACTTCCCCGGCAGGTGGTAGAAGGGGATATGACCCTTGAAGCCGTTAAAGCCCTAAGCGGCTTCGGAACTGATTTTAATGAGCCACCTTTAGCTTTTAAGAAGAGCTCTTAAGGATGGTGGAGAAGCCCCTGGATATACACCCTCAAAGGAAATAAAAGTTTTAAAAATGAATAAATAGGCTGGCCTGCAGCACCCCACCTCCCAGAAAGTGTGGCCAGGGCAAAGAGCAGCTAGCCATCTGCTGGGTAGGGGGAACCTCATGGCTGAGAGTGTGGCTGGGCGGGGCGAGGGTTTCTCTCTCTCTCTCTCTCTCTCTCTCTCTCTCTCTCTCTTTCTCTCTTGCTTTTGGACATTGGCCTGTCAGTGGTGGGAATGCTCCATCAAACCCCTCCCCAGTTCGCCCTCTAAAGCAGCCCATCAGCTCAGGATGCCCGCTTGCCCCTGCCAGCTCTTTCGCCAAGCCTTGTTGCCCTCCCAACTTGTTGGTGGGAGCTGGGCCCTGCCTGCCTTGAGTGCTCAGCCTTTGGAAGCCAGGCGGCTCTCCTCTTCCTTTCTGAAGTGACTGAGCCAGGGCTGCTCGGGGCCTCATTCCTGGCCGTCCTCGCGTTTGGCCTGTTCCCCCTCCGGAGAGCAGCAGCTGTAGAGGAAAGGACGGGCGGGCGGGCGGCTCCTCCGGGATTCCTCCTCCCCTCTCCTGCCTCGTGCCTGGGAATTTCCTGCTCTGGGCCTGGGCTGCTGAGCTGGTCAGGAAGATCCTGGGCTGGGAGCGAGGAGGAGGAGGAGGAGGAGGAGGAGACAGCTGCTCATCACACTTAAGGGGTGCACCAGGCAGAGGCAGAGACCAGCTCTGGTTCTGGGGGCCTCTTTCAGCTTGTGCCCTGGGGGGACTTCTTGGCGGACCCCAGCATGGTTTGGGCCACTTCTAGCCAGCTGCATTCCAAGTGGCAGCTCTGGGCAGACGCGGCAGGCAGCACCGATCAAGGAAAGGTGCAGCCGCTGCTGCAAAGTTGTCTGCCACCCCGTTAAATGCGCCTCAAACTTTTTTTACGTTAAAAGGCTTGCGCTCTGTTGTGAGCTTGGGCTGAGCAACGCTCTTTCTTCTCCGCCCTTTGCAGGCCCTTGCAGGCAGTCCACATGCCAAGAAGGGAGAGGCAGGGGATCCCTCTCCCTGTGAGACTGCATGCATGAAGCTGAGGGGGGGGGGAAGAGGCTTTGAAGATACACCCCCCTCCGACCATGAATACTATAATGTCTCCTCCTTGTCCCAAACATTCTTCAGCAGCCCAGGGGGTTTGCTCCGCAGCATTCCAGCAGCCAGAAAAAAACGGCCTGTGCAGCCCCCTCCCCATTTCTATAGGAAAGGATTCGGAGTTAGGTGAAACCCACCCACCCCCTCCATTCTTAGTTCAGACTGGGAAGTTGCCACCAACAGCGAACTGTGGGCTGATCCATGGTTTTTCCCACCTCCTTGCAAAGTTGTCACACTGACCCAGCCAGCAAGGAGCTTGAAAAGGGCGGATGTAGCTCTCTGTCTCTGTCTCTCTCTCTCACACCATTTCCTTCCACATCAGGCCTTTTCTCTAGTCACTCACCTTTCTGGAGTGTTGTTCAGTTGCCACCATGGTCAGCTCCCTGGCGTTCTACTGGTTTTTGCAGACCTAATTTGTGGCCATTCTTTGTAATGAAACAGAGCTGCAACATCTACCTGTCCAGTGTGAGCTGGCAAAGTTTCCAGGGCCCTTAATTCAAATGCTTCCTGTTCACAGCTCCTGTCTGTTTTATTGCTTCCTGTTTATTGCTGCTGGGGAATTGCCCCTCGAATTGCCCCAAATGTCTGTTTCTATTCCCACAGGGGGAGGCTTTAATGTTGTTGTTGTTGCATTTATATCCCGCCTTTTTTTCCTCCAAGGAACCCAAGGCGGTGTACATAATCCTCCTCCTCTCCATTTTATCCTCACAACAACAACCCAGTGAGGTGGGTTGGGCTGGGAGTCTGTGACTGGCCCAAAGTCACCCAGTGGGTTTCCATGGCCAAGTGGGGACTCAAACCCGGATCTCCCGACTCCCAGTCCAACACTTTAGCCCCACTACACCACTAGATTTCTTGCTTCCCCCCTTTCTGTAGCAAGTTAGTCAGAAAGCAGGAGCACCTTGGGAAGGTGTTGAGGTCAAGCGTAGCTCCAGATGGCTCGAAGAAGTGAGCCACGTCACACGCTGCGGGCGGAAAGCGGGTAAGCGGTGGGTCTGCTACAGAGACCAGCTCCCCTCTTCTTTTCCCGAAGATGCTATCTTAGCCCGTGCATGGATGGCAGAATCAAGAGGATGTTCTTGGCTGGTCTTAAGGACTGTGGAGGAACAGAAAGGGGGTGGAGAGCAGCCCAAGGAATGTAGGGATCATTTGGGAATGCTCTCCTGTGACAAGCCAGGAGATGTCAGCCCCATCTGGGCAGCAGTGTGTGTGTCCTCCCCCTGCCCCACAACACATACACACACACACACATCTGCTCTTGGAGAGGCCCCGTAGGACATGTCACAGCACTGGAATGTTCCATCTTGAGTTTAGAACAATACCTTCCAACCGCTGAGGTTTTCCTGTTTTGGGCCGCGAGGGCTCCGGATGCCAAGGCAAAGGAGAGATGGCCACCTCGCTCTGGTTCCAGGCTTCAAGTGCACAGGGCCGAAGCTTTGCCCAAGGCAGAAGAAATCCCTGGCTCGCCTCTGGCAAAACGGGGATGGGGTGGGGAGCAGGATGGCGGCGGGCCTGGATGGGTGGGGATCATAAAGGATGACCCTAATTGTCTCAATCGCTTCCCGGCTGAGTCATTTAGCTGCCCCTGTCGTAGAACCAAGGCGTGGAGCAGCATTGGGCAGAGAGGCCCAGGGCTGTTTTACTCTGAAGAGGAAAACCTCTGTGCCTCCAGGGTCTGGGGTGGGGAGAGGGAAACCCCCCCCCCCCCATATCCATCCCTCAGCTCTCATCCTGGCAAGCATATCTGCTGGCCACAAAGAGTGCTTGGCTATTGGCAGCCTCAGGAAGGAAACAGCGAGGCGGGGATGTTGGAATACCTCCAGGCATTCTCGAGACCAGTGTCCTTTAAACCGAGATGGGGTGGGGTGGGGCGTGCTGTGGTGCGGGGCCCGTGCGGGATTGTCTTGAACGTCGGCTGAGCCTTAAAGCAGATCCTCCCCTGCGGGGAAGAATGCACCGTGGTCTTTGGCGCGTTTCACTCCCTCCTCTTCAGGGAAAGCCATGCAGCCCCAGAAGACCTTTTGTAGGGGGGCACTGTGCAGATTGAGGGAGAATCCTCCAAAGCAGTGCGACCGTCACAGGACAGGGCACGTGCCTCCGCGCCTCTGGAGAGACCCTCACAAGTAGCCAGAGGTGGCTGTCTGTCCTCTGAGACCTTTTGGGGCCTCTCTCTCTCTCTCTCTCCCACCTCCCCCAGTTGGTTTAATCCCAGGTCCGAGCAAATGTTTGGGCTGTGGGGTGAGAAAGCGGGGAGACAGTGGTGTGTGGGTTCTTGCTGCTCACTGACAAGGCAAAAAAGAGCCCCGACTTCTCCTGGCTTAATGCCTCCTGGGGCAAATTAGGGAGCAGCACGAAACCTGCCCCCTCCTTCTGGCTGTTTGGGACGTCTTGCAATATCGAGTCAAAGCGTTGCGTTGCTTTCCCCTGACCACCCGCAGCGCCACAAGGAGCGGGGCCCTCCGCATTCCAGGCTCTTTTAGCATTCAGTGCGGTTTTTATCATTTTCAGGTTCACGCGTTTCTAATTGTTATGAATACCATGGTGAAATTAATAGTTCTATGGTTGGTTTATTACATTTAGTAAAATTATGGGCATGTAATGTTTGCCAAGAAAAGACACTGCACAGACTTTAATCATGTAAAGATGATAATTTAGTTGTTACACTTGTTGAAATGATGGGATTAATTTTTTAAAAAGTTTGCAAACTGCAGGAGGAAGAGGAGGAAATGTTAATTTAGTCAGACAAGCAAGACGGCACGGCCCGCTGAGGAAGGGGGGACGGACGGTCTCACAGGCCCCTCCTCCTGGGGGGGCACTGTTGGCTGCAGACGGCTCTGGAATTCAGGAGGCCTCCTTATCTAGGCACCGGCTGCTGCTCCGGGGACCAGTATCGGAGGCAGTAAGCCTAGGTACACAAATTGCTGAGGCATGTAGTATTCGAGGCAGTAAGCCTGTGTGCACCAGTTGCTGGGGAACATGGGTGGGAGGGTGCTGTTGCAGCATGTCCTGCTTCTGGGTCCCTGGTTGACAGCTGGCTGGCTCCTGTGTGAACAGAATGCTGGACTACATGGAGTCTTGGTCTGATCCATCAGGGCTCTTCATTGATTCTTAAGAACATAAGACGTGCCCTGATGCTGGATCAGACTAAGGGTCCATCTAGTCCAGCACTCTGTTCACACAGCGGCCAACCAGCCGTCGGCCAGGGACCAACAAAGCAGGACTTGGTGCAACAGCACCCTCCCACCCATGTTCCCCAGCAACTGGGGCACACAGGCTTACTGGAGATAGCACACAACCATCAGGGCTAGTAGCCACGGATAGCCTTCGCCTCCTCCAGGAATTCATCCAACCCCCTTTTAAAGTCATCCAAATGGGTGGCCATCACTACATCTTGTGGCAGTGAGTTCCATCGTTTAACTCTGCGCGGTGTGAAGAAGTCCTTCCTTTTATCTGTCCTGGATCTCCCACCCATCAGCTTCATGGGATGACCCCCTTGGGCTCTAGTATTTTTAGAGAGGCAGAAAAATGCCTCCCTCTCCACATTCTCCACCCCAGGCATCATTTTGTACACCTCCATCATGTCTCCCCTGAGCCTCCTTTTTTCCAAGCTAAACCATCCCTGCTGCTGTAACCTTCCCTCATCGGGGAGATGCTCCAGCCCCTTAATCATTTTAGTTGCCCTTTTCTGCACTTTTCCCAGCTCTATGATACCCTTTTTTAGGTGTGGTGACGGTCTGAAATCTGGTACTATAAGGATCTGGAAGGTTTCTCCTCCCTGACTGCGTTAACCAGAACTACGCAGCCAATATTTTGCCTCCGGTTCCCCCCTCCTTCCCAGTGTGGACTAAGCAATGGCTTCTCCTTCCAGGGCAGGGAGTGGCGATTCCCCTCCCCACGGAAACGCACACCGCTGGGCCCCGGGCGCTCATCCTCGCTAGCCCTGCAAGGGAACCGCTCTGGGGTAGGTCTGCCTGTGCTTGGTCTCCCTCCTCCACCCTTGCTGCAGCAGCGTCTCCCGCTTTCCCGGCACGCTGCTGGGAACACTTAGCCGAGGCGTCCCTCTCCGTCAAACGCGAGCCGGCAGGCCCATTTCTCGCCTGCCTGCCACTGTCACGAGGACTGAGCCACAGGCCTAACGTTTTCCGACAGAGCCATTCGCAGATTTGGCAGCTCCGGCGTCCAATTCTTCTCCTTTCAGGGGGAAAGTTTATTTACTCTGGGGCTGAGCTGACAAGCCAGAACCTCGCCAATCATGGCTGGCCCAAATGTTTGTGCAGGAACATGCGGGAGTCGGCGCTGACGCTGGGCGTGCACGCAGTGGCGTGGAGGGGGGTGGCTGTGGGCTGAGCGAGAGAGGAGGTTCTGTCCATCCATCCTTCCTCGCATAAGAACGTAAGAAGAGATGTCTGCGTGCCAAGGCCCTCGGAGGAAAACTGGAGCCCTGGTTGGCTGGTCTGACTGGGCACATGCTAAAAAAGTTTTAAGGGGGACAACATGAATCACACTGATGTTGCCACGGGAGTCAACACGGCCTGGGTGCCTGTCACTGTACCCTCCTCGTTCCTGTTCGACGACATATTTGCAAATACAAGCAGTTTAGTGCCAAGGCCCTGGAAGCCTCTTTGCTTGAAAGGAAAACAACTTTGGAATTTCCCGTCACTTGGAGAAAGGGGGTGTCCAAAAAAGCAGAGGCCAAGTGAGCCCCAGCATGGCCTTGGGGCTGAGCCCCAGTTCCCGTAAAGGCCCCGCCTATGACTCAAGTTAAAGGAAGCCAGATTCCAGCTGGACATCAGGAAAAACTTCTTGACTGTTAGAGCAGTGCGACAATGGAACCAGTGACCTAGGGAGGTAGTGGGCTCTCCCACACTAGAGGCCTTCAAGAGGCAGCTGGACAACCATCTGTCAGGGATGCTTTACGGTGGATTCCTGCATTGAGCAGGGGGTTGGACTTGATGGCCTTGTAGACCCCTTCCAGCTCTACTATTCTATGATTCTATGATTCTATGTTCTCAACGTCCCCCTTCACGATCTTCCCCCAAGTGTCCCAAGACGGCACGGGGGCAACTAGCCCAGGAAGAGAAGGGACCTTCTCTTTTTCCCGCTTTTCAACGGATGGCAGTTTGACTCCGGAGGGGCACGTTCAGAGCACAGCGCTGTAAAGAGCGAGGATTCGTGTCCGTGAGCTCTTTGCTGACATCTGAACGGGTCCAAAGACAATTGCCTGTGACAAGGGCTGCTTATTTCCCACCCAGCAGACCAGTTTGTGAATTGACTTGACCCGGGAGAGGACCCTGATGCTTTCAGATCTTGTTAAGACAGCTTCCCACTGTAGGTCAGGGGGCTGATCCCACAGACGGATGGTTGGATGGATGGGGCTTGGTCTGGAAAGGCCGTAATCCCACTCGGCTAATGGTGCACGGGATGGCGCGCTTCGTGGGTGTGACCCGAAGTCCTGCTGGGCCTCACAGGGCAGGCCCAAAGCCCAGAGCGACACCATCCTGCAAGGAAGAGGGAAAGAGGCCGCCCACCCTCCAGGCAGCCAAGCGAAGAAATGTGCTCAGGATAAACCCCACACCCAACCGTTGCTGCTCTTGCGAATTTGGCCGTTGGGTTTTTTCTGCAAGACTCTTTCCTTCTGGCTCTCCTGCACACAGTCCCGTCTCATCCCTCCAGCTGCAAAGTGCGTTCCTTTGGGGCATGTTTGGAGCACTATTCTATGCAGAATCATGGCAATCCTTGTTGTTGACCCTGCAGGGATGGGGACCTCTGAAGAATTAATAGAAGTATCGAAGAATAGAATAGAATTCTATTAGTAGAATTAATAGTATAGAATTAATGGAAGTATAGAAGTATAGAATAGAATAGAATAGAATAGAATAGAATAGAATAGAATTCTATTAATAGAATTAATAGAAGTATAGAATTAATTCAGAAGAATTAATAGAAGTATTAATTGAAGTATAGTTTCCAAATCACGTGAGGTACTGGCTCCTCTCTATTCGGCCCTGGTTAGGCCTCATCTAGAGTATTGCGTCCAGTTCTGGGCTCCACAATTCAAGAAGGATGCAGACAAGCTGGACCGTGTACAGAGGAGGGCAACCAGGATGATCAGGGGTCTAGAAACAAAGCCCTGTGAAGAGAGACTGAAAGAACTGGGCATGTTTAGCCTGGAGAAGAGAAGATTGAGGAGAGACATGATAGCACTCTTCAAAGACTTAAAAGCTTGTCACACAGAGGAGGGCCAGGATCTCTTCTCGATCCTCCCAGAGTGTAGGACACGGAATAACGGGCTCAAGTGACAGGAAGCCAGATTCCGGCTGGACATCAGGAAAAACTTCCTGACTGTTAGAGCAGTACGACAATGGAACCAGTTACCTAGGGAGGTGGTGGGCTCTCTCTCCCACACTAGAGGCCTTCAAGAGGCAGCTGTACAACCCTCTGTCAGGGATGCTTTAGGGTGGATTCCTGCATTGAGTGGGGGGTTGGACTCGATGGCCTTGTAGGCCCCTTCCAACTCTGCTATTCTATGATTCTATGATTCTCAGAAGCCTTGTCTTGAGTCAGTCCACCGGTCCATCCAGCTCAGTAGAATCTACCCAGAGCTGGCAGCAAGACCTCTCCAGTTTTTCATGCCTGGAGAAGAGAGGAGCTTCTGCTGGCAGGGTAGGGTTCTGGCCCTGAGCTACGGCCGCTTCCCCTAAGGGGTGAGGAGGAGGAAGAGGGTGGCCGTATGCCCCTTTCAAAGCCCTGCATGCTGCAGAGGGCCCAGCTAAGAAGGATGTGAGCTAAGATCATGGAGAGGCTGCAGTGAGGCCGTGATGCTCCAGTCACTCGGACCCCTACCATGTGCGGCCCCAAGGATGCCACATGGGCCGTCCTGTGTGCATGCTTCTGCGGAAAAACTCCAGGAGCAGTTACATGGTGCCTTGTTACACACGCTTAAAAAAACCCACCAACATGCACACCCGGACTGCTGTAATAATGAAGTGCAAAGGTGGCCTTCTGACGGGGTTCCAGAGTCTGCCGTGCCGGTGGGACCCATTGCCAGCATTCCTTTGGGAGACCCCTCCCTCTCTCCTAGGCCAAGATCTCAAGGTGGAGCCCAGGTTCCGGGATCTACGGCTGTTGTTTCGGCTTGGGAGACGCTGCTGAAGCCGTCACCATCTATGGAGAGAAGCGCAAAGGCCAGTTCAAGGATCGGCTAAGCCAGCGGCCATTACAGCGTCTTGGGGCTGTTCAGGGTTGCGTGAAGAAGTCCTTCCTTTTGTCTGAATGGAACCTTCTTGTAGGCTGTCGGATCAGAGGGTTTTCTTGGAAGAGGGATGTTTCCTTGCTGATGGGCAACTTCTTCGGTGAGGTGTGGCCTCTGCCACACGGCGGATGGCCCCAAATGTGCGTGCTGATGCAGGGAAAATGGGACGTGCCCACTGAAGCATCTGTTGCAAAGCCTCCCTCTTGGGTGGATTTGGAGTACTCCGGGGGCCACCCATGAGAAGACCTTGTGCAACTCGTTCATCTTTTCCTCCTTAAAGGGTTTTGTGTGGTAAGAAAACTCGTGTGTGTGTGTGTGTGTGTGTGTGTGTGTGTGTGTGTGTGTGGTGAGTGGAAGACGGCGATGTCTGGACCCCTGTGAAATTCAGTGCATGAGGCCGGCGATGATGATTCCATAAAAGCCCCGCCTGGAAGCCCCCAGCTCCCTGCAGCTGCAGCGAGTGCGAAGTCTGCTTTTTCCAGACAGACTGGTCCCAACCGGAGCCCTGCGCGAGTGACGGCAGCCCCAGCCCCAGTTGCGTGATCTGGGATGGATGGAGGCGGGTGGGGTGGAGATGGGGAGCGGAGGGCCTGCCCAGAAAAACAAGCAGCGCTGAGGCACAGCTTGACGCTTAGCTTCGGTTTGGCCGGCCTCCACTTTCTGGAAGCCGTAAAAAGGGATCTTTGCGGCGAGGTGGATGGAAAGAGTTGCCTCATCTCCTTGGACCGCTCGTCGAAAGAACTGCACACAGAGCTGTGTCACGGGGCGGCTGAGCGGGGAAGGAGGAGAAGGAATTCAAGGAGTAAAAGCCGGATTTGTTTAAACTGTGTGAAACCCCAAATCAATCTCCTTTGGCTGGGAAGGTGCCCTATCCCAGCCACGCAGGCCGCTCTTGTGTTCCACCGCTGGGAGAAGTGTGTGTGTGGGTGGAGGATAGAAAGGAAGAAAGCCTCCCAGAAACCCCGCCTGGATTGGCTACGTTGAAGTCTGCTGAAAATGCATCTGGGTTTCTTTGGAGCGATTCCCATCTGGAACCAGGCCTCCCGGGATGCCTCTGTGCTGCGGTTGTTTCCAGCGATAAGCGCTTGTTGTAGCAACCTTCCTTCCCGGCTCCTGGCCCCGAACGCTCGGGTGGAAACCGCCGCCCAGCTCAATCCAACTTCGCAACACGCAGCTTAATTGCGCGTCGCGTTCAAATCCTGGCAGGGCAGACGGCCGGATCGAGGACGCAGTACAGTTTGGGCGGCAGAGCCGTCACTCAACACCCCCCCCACACACACCGAATATGGTTTGCTGCTTTGCTTTCGGGGTGGTGCTGGTGGTCCTTGAGCCAAAGGTCAGAGGTCAGCAAGCGTCTCGAGGTGTGCAGCAGGTTGGCATGGAAAAGCATCAAGGAGCAAAAATCCCGTCCAGCTGGGGATGGAGGAGGCAGAGCGCAAAGGCGGTAGGGGGGAGGCTTTGCAGGATGAGTCACTGCAAATCCGCTCCACCTACTTCCCCTCCCTCCCCAGCTTAAAGAAAGATCTCTGCTCTGTATGGAATACTCGTGTGTGTGTGTGTGTGTGTGTGTGTGTGTGTGTGTGTATTTATTTATTTATTTCATTGATATACCGCCCCATAGCCAAAGCTCTCTGGGCGGTTTACAAAAGTTTAAAGCAGCGAACATTAAAAAGTATACAAAATTTAAAACCATCAAAAGCATAAAAACAACAGTATAAAAAACACAGTATCCTTATAAAAACAGCTATTCTGGGGTCCGTTAAAAACAAACAAATTCAGCATATGTTGTTAAATGCTGTTAAATGCCTGGGAGAAGAGAAAAGTCTTGACCTGGCGCCGAAAAGATAACAACGTTGGCGCCAGGCGAGCCTCATCGGGGAGATCATTCCGTAATTGGGGGGCCACCACTGAGAAGGTCCTCTCCCTTGTTACCATCCTCCGAGCTTCCCTCAGTGTAGGCAGTCGGAGAAGGACCTTAGATGTTGAGCGCAGGGTACGGGTAGGCTCATGCATGTGAAACAGGTCAAGATCTCCCCACACGTTCTTGCCCCAACAGGGAGAAAATGGCCCAAATCAAGGGAACCATAGGAAGGAAGGTCCCCCAGTTTCCCTTCCCTGTGAACATTGTTTTTTGTGCAACAAACAGACTCCTCTCCCCCACTTTTTTTATGTGAAAGGGGCAGAGGTATGAACAAACGAACGAACAGGACTTCGACATTGCATCTACTTTGGCCCAATGAGGTGGGGGCCAAGGCATTGCCTGGGCCCCCTAACCTGTTTTCGGCACAGTCTCTCTCGCTCTCACCAACAGTTTCTCCTGTCTGTGCTTTGTAGCTGTCCATCCTTACTCTAAGCTGTCCTCCCCCTGGGAACATGGCGCAAGGGTCTTCAGAACCTCAATGGTCATCCATTGCAGGGAATACAGTGGAAGAGCATCTCAGGCAGGTGGGCCCATTCAACCTCCGATCAGAATGCTTTTGAAGCATGCACACGCACACACACACACACACACACACACACACACACACACACACACACAGTTTCTTGCAACCCCCCCTCCGTTTTTCTTGTGCCCTGGAATAGTTTGTGATTGTGCCTTCAAGATCTCCCCGCTTAAAAGTCACCCCCAGCCATCTGAAAGTCACTTCTCCCCAAGGATTTCTGCCCATGCTTTGCACCCACCTCTATGTCTTTAAACGTGTTGAAATCCGCCTCCCCAAAATCCACCGCGCCCACCTAGCTAGGCTCTGTTGTCCCTTTCTTCACTATTGCGAATCCCACGAGGCCGTGGCCGCTTCCACTCAAGACCCACCGCTTTGTGGGAGAGGCCCAGCCAACCAGTCGGTGGGGGCAGAATCGCAGGGAATGTGAATGAACCCAGGAACAAGTTCACACAGCTCACACTGGGAGACCTGGGATATTTATTTCCACCATTTATATCCCACCCATCTGCCAGAACGCTCAGGGTGGTAAGCACATTAAAAGCAGCAACAACTCAGAATACCGCAGTAAACATTAAATGAAAAACCATAAAACCACCACATAATAAAGGCCATTAACCCACAGCATACCTCCCCCCACCGCCTCCCCAGTTTAGTCTGGGCCCTATTCTGTTGCATACTTAGCACCACGGCTAATGCAGCCTTTGGACATAATTTGGAAACGCATGGTGTCCTCAGTCTTGCCTTGATCGGTATCCTGACATCCCTTCCTTGTTCAGACCCACCCCCAGGTCACAGCGCACCCCACCTCCGCCTCTCTCGGGGGGCTCTCCTTGCGGGTGCACCCCAGAAACTGGGCAGCTGGGGTGGGAGTCCAGGATGAGAAATTAAAACCGCGTTGTGGAGATTGCGCTCGCCCGGGGACCGTTTACACAGCTGCCCCCTGCTATCTTGGTGTTTAAAAAATCATTCCTGGAGCGCTCCTCGTGCCGGGCGCAAGCGTGCGAGATTGCGCCTGGCCGTGCATGGTGTGGATCAGTCTTGCATTGTCTGACTACGCACCAGAGGAGACCCAGCCCTCTATTAGCATGACCCCACTCTGCCCGAATGCTTCCCTGGTGAAAGACGGAATTTGGCCAAGTTACTGCATTACTCTGCCCCGCCTGGCTGTGCAGCCACAGCGCCCTGACCCTCCTTTCATTAAGAAATGAACGGTGTCGCTTCTCTTTGAGTCAATAGCTTCTAATTAGTTTGCTATTAATTAAAGGCGTTTGGTGTTAGTTCTGTACAAATTAGTTGGCGGTGCCGGCCGCCCTGTCCCAGGAGCCGAGTGGAGGCTGAACTCACACAGATTTCTCAACTAAACTGGAAAGATGTCAACTTGGAGGCCGGGGCTTGTGGTGGGGGTGGGCGGGAGATACACAGAACAGCGGCACGGCATGTTTTGCAGTGGGGCTAATTGGCAGCAATTAAGTCATTATCTCCTCCGGTGTGACTGACTGAAGTTGCAGAGATGCTGCTCACAGCCTTCCTGTGGGCTGTCTGTCCGTCCGTCTTCAAGTAGGGCTACCTGCGTGCATGGAGCTGTACACCTTGCACCTCAGCCAAAGGGCAGGGCCCTGATCCATGGGGCGGGAGAGAAATACAGGGTGGGATCCATGGAGCCAAGCTCTTTCTCATCCGGGAGCCTGTGCGGAGATCTTGGCTGATTTGGGGAGCTAGCCAGGCCTTTGTTTCCATTGCCTGCCCCGCCCCACTCCTTATGGAAGTAGCAATTGCCAGCCCACATCTGGATCGAGGCAGGGAAACCACATTTAAGGGCTGGCTACTGTCAGAAACTGGGACTGACCGACCAAGAGAAGGGGCCTGGCTGGGTGTTTGTTTTGCAGTTCTGCCGCTTACCAGGAGACCAACTTTTTCTTTAGGCTGCACCTTCAGCAGTGGCCTTCCTGAGGGATGTTTTCCGATTGCAGCTCCCATGGTGGCTAGGGCTGATGGGACTTGCAATCCAACCAGTTCTTTGGAATCACACGTCGCCGGGGCTGCCCCGCTCAAGGCCCTGCTGTTCATCCCCCGCTCCCTGCGTGGCTCTTGAGCACGGGAGGGAGGGAGCTTCCGGGCAGGACGCATGAAAAGCAGAGATGTGCCTTTAGTCCTTGTGGGATCTGTCTTTCCTAAGCCACGAGGCAGAGCCAGTTCCGTGGTGGCGATTCCCGTGGATGCCGCCCGGGAGAGCCGCGCACATCCTTTACCGGAAGGCCGGGGACCTCCAGCCCAGGTCATGTCTGAACGGATGCCAGGTATTTTCATGCCAGGCGTCTTGGCTGTGCCAACCCGGCTGATGCCTGACGTTTTGTCTATGATTGCTGGGCTCAACGTTTTAATTTTAATTCCATCTCTGAAGCAAACAGCTTCGGGGAAATCAGCCGGGGAGATTGATAGAGACCATGAATGATTTATAAAGCCTCAGTGGTAGTAATCAATACTGCTTCTTATTACAGCCCTGTGCTCCCAAACCCTCTCTTTACGGCTCATTTTTCTAACCCTTCTAATTTGACCCAAAGTTAATTGATGAGGCAACCAGGGGAGGCCGCCCGCCACAGCACCACCCCTTCCTATGCCAGCCATTTTGAGCCTCAGCTCCGCTGTCTAGAGCCGTCGCCGAATCTTCGGCGCGTCTCCTCAGCGCCGGTCAGGATGGGACTCCCTCCTGCCCATCCATCTTGACTACACAGCCTTTAAGAGGAGCAGCAGCAGCGCCACGCTTGACTCATGCTGCTCTCAACTTCCTTTTGCAAAAGCCGTCCGGGTTGGAGTCACACAGCAGTCTCGGATGCGAGGCAAAATCCCCCTCCTTTCAGCGTAGAAAAAGAGCCTACAAGGGTGAGGTGTGGGAAATTCGCATCTTACGAAATGCAGGGCGCCTTATGAAATGCTGGTCTTAAAATGTTGGAAGTCATCCTTAGGGTGACACAGAACTCTTCTTCGGATTTCGGTGTTTGGAATAACGACAGGACTGATGCTTCCCTAGCCGAATTTGTGGCTTTTCAAACACTTGGGACTCTGCGCTACTGCTTTAAAGCGCTTTATAACAGTTATAAAGCGCTTTAACTGCTTTAAAGCGCTAAAAAACTGTTATAAAGCGCTTTAAAGCAGTAGTGTAGATCCGGCCTTGGTCTGGATGCAATAAAAGTCGCACTCTCTGGTTGTGCTGGATCCAGATTTTTGCTCAGAGTTGGCGTTCTGTGGTGTCCTATTTTCCCAGTAGTCAGACGGCAATATTTTGCAACTGTGAAAAGGCAGCCCCCTCCCCACTTCTCATTCTGAGGCTGTGAAAGGTGAATGTGCACAACGAGGCCGATTTTGCAATCTCGTGCGCCCAGAGACTTTCTAGATGATAAACACAAACATCCCTGCCTGGATTTTACCCTTCATACTATAATCCTTTTAGGTCTAATTCAGCATCAGTAGTGTGGTAGCGTGTCCTCAAATATTAGACTGAGGAATAGCACATTTTCAGTTAGGGATGTCAGACGAATCCATTTTGCGGGGGCAGCTCAGCGGGTTGTTCCCCCCCGGACACCAACACATGGATCCCTGCGTTGACTCAACTTGGCACATGCTGAGTCAGGCAAGCTCACAGCTTCCTGCTTTTTGCATGTGCGTGCAAAGCCTGATTTGTGCAAATCCAGGATTTGTGCAAATCCACGGCTCGGAATAGTTATGGAAATCACTATTTGCGCAAATTTACGGCTGTAAACAGAGCAACGGGCATGAAAATTGCAGGCATAAACGATCCTTTGCGCCTGAATCTTTACGCGAATCGCGCTATTTATAGCCGAGGTTTTGCACAAATCAGGATTTGCGTAAATATTCCCTGCCACGAATTTGCGCAACTCGCAACTCGTGGAGAAAAAAAAAAAAGATACAAATGGGGTCGGGCAACCGGCAGGTGTCCGGTGAGCAAAGCATGAACAGGACTCAGAGGAGTTCGCCCATCCTTATTTTCCAGCCATTCCTCCATGTCCATGAGGACTAGAAACAGTTCTTTTTAAAAAAGCAACAACAATGACAACTAGTACTAAGGATCAGATTCAGGGCCAGAAACCAGAGACCCCTTAAATCCCCTAATTGTTGCTAGATCCCTTGGCATCTGCAGGCAAAGGTCTCTCTCCACAGATCTGGAAAGCAAGGCCAGGCCATTTCCAGGAAATGAGAGACGACTGGAGGAGGAACGGAGCAGAATTGACCCCCCTGCTAGAATCCTGGGGTTGTACAGAAAGAAGGCAGCTGCGTCCCTGGGCTCCCAGTCCTCCGCCCCGGCTGGTTTTTGCCCTCTGGGGTGGGGTGGGGTGGGGGGGTCGGCGGCTGGCTGGCTGCAGCCACAGCGCTCACTCCGGCGAGAAAGGATGGCCCCCTTCCTTCCCATTCATGTATTTCATATTATAACATGACTGCCGTCGCCATGGCAACATAAAGGGAGCAGATCTCATTACCGAGGCCCGGCCACAAGATTTTCTCCAAGGAATTTCTTCTTTTCATTATTTTTCTCCAAAGGTCAGCCATCCTCTGAGGCAGGGCGGGAGACTTTGCGAAAGGTGAAGCATATTCATGGCAAAATTCCCCAGGTGGAATTTACAATCATCCCGGCCACCCCCCTTCCTATTTTATACTTGTTGAAAGCTCTCTTTCAGGCCAGCGTTTTTTAACCCTTTCGGCCGGCCACGCAAACCGAAGCCGGAGCCGGAGCCGGGCCTGGCTTTTGCCCACGGCGTTGCCCTCCGGCCTGCGGGCGCCGTCAATTCCCGCGGCCCGGTGCTCCACTCTCAGCCTTCCTCGCGTGCACAAACAATCACCCCAAACGCAAACAAATCACAGATATCTTTGTTTTTTTTCAAACCTGCCCAGCATGAAAAGAAAAATGAAAACATTGACATTTAGTGAAATCATGAACCATAATTCCTAGCAGCCAAGTTTCAGATAATTCTGCGAATGCAAGACACATGCAGAAGAGCCCAGGGACAAGCCGGTCTACAAATGTAAATAAAGAAATGATAAGGGGTGACACAGATATTCCATAACGCCAACCAACACAGGCATTCGCTAGGGTTTAAACATACTTTACATGGATTAATAAACATGGAAGTAATCCAGCCCCCCCCAAACTGCTCTTTGGAGAAGGCAGGTGGGCCTTGTTCCTTCACTCTGTTTCAGGTTACAGGTGTTCTAGCCAAATCACAAGGGGAACAGGCTTGGTAACGTTTGTTCTACGCAGAGAAATGGCCATATGTTTTCATTCTATTTTATTTTGTCGTCTGCTCCGAAATTCTGAATGGGGAGCGGTGTATAAATACTGTAAATAAATAAAATAAATATATGCACCAGGAATGCATGTGAAATCATAGAATCATAGAATAGCAGAGTTGGAAGGGGCCTACAAGGCCATCGAGTCCAACCCCAACTTCAAATTCCTTTTCTTTTCTTTTTTTTTAAAAAAGGATGGGGGATTACAGAGACAAGCAACTGACTTGTTTCTTTTCATTCCTTTAAAAATATTTCTCCCCCCCTCTTCTGTGTTGTGGAAGTCTTAGAGGACACATGTTCAGAGGAGGGCAACCAGGATGATCAGGGGTCTGGAAACAAAGCCCTATGAAGAGAGACTGAAAGAACTGGGCATGTTTAGCCTGGAGAAGAGAAGATTGAGGGGAGACACGATAGCACTCTTCAAATACTTAAAAGGTTGTCACACAGAGGAGGGCCAGGATCTCTTCTCGATCCTCCCAGAGTGCAGGACACGGAACAACAGGCTCAAGTTAAAGGAAGCCAGATTCCGGCTGGACATCAGGAAAAACTTCCTGACTGTTAGAGCAGTACGACAATGGAACCAGTGACCTAGGGAGGTTGTGGGCTCTCCCACATTAGAGTCATTCAAGAGGCAGCCGGACAAGCATCTGTCAGGGATGCTTTAGGGTGGATTCCTGCATTGAGCAGGGGGTTGGACTTGATGGCCTTATAGGCCCCTTCCAACTCTGCTATTCTATGATTCTATGACACCCCTGCAAGGAAGTCAGAAAATGACTCTATTGTCTTTCTCAGCCAGGAATAGAACAGCTACAACTTATCCAATCCCAGCCAGCTCCGACTCATTGGACAGCCACCTTGTGAGTAAGGCTGCAAATCCTATGTAGGTCTCCACAGAAAAAAGTCCTTACAACTTCCAGCATGCTCCACAGAAAAGTCCTACAACCCAGGCTGGGGCATGCTGAGTTTCAGGACTTTATTCTGAGGAGACCTGCATAGGATTGTGCTCTAAACAGCCTAATGACACTATTATTTATTTATTTATTTATTTATTACATTTCTATACCGCCCAATAGCCAAAGCTCTCTGGGCGGTTCACAAAATTTAAAATCATAGTAAAACAATCAACAGGTTAAAAGCACAAATACACAATACAATATAAAAAGCACAACCAGAATAAAAACCACGCAGCAAAATTGATATAAAGTTAAAATACAGAGTTAAAACAGTAAAATTTAAGTTAAATTTAAATCTGCACAGCTTCCCTGCACTGGAGGCAGGTTACAGCAATTAACACAACAAAACGGAGGAAGCAACTGCAAATATCAACCTGAAAAAAGCCAAGCAAACCCAGTCCTCCAAAAGTTGCAGGTAAAATCAAAATCTACAAACTTGGATTGTCAGAAGGCCTACAGTAGGGTGACCCTATGAAAAGGAGGACCGGGCTCCTGTATCTTTAACAGTTGCATAGGAAAGGGAATTTCAGCAGGTGTCATTTGTATATATGGAGAACCTGGTGAAATTTCCTCTTCATCACAACAGTTAAAGCTGCAGGAGCTATACTAGAGTGACCAGATTTAAAAGAGGGCAGGGCCCCTGCAACTTTAACTGTTGTGTTGAAGAGGGAATTTCACCAGGTTCTCCATATATACAAAGGACACCTGCTGAACTTCCCTTTTCAATACAACTGTTAAAGATACAGGAGCCCTGTCCTCCTTTTCATATGGTCACCCTAGCCTACAGAAACTTTTAACGCTGGCAGCAAAAAACGTTGCTGCAGTTAATAGGAACTGAGCAACAGTAACTGCAAGACCTAACTCCTGGTCTACTTTTGCACAGCAGGCTGATCTGAACAATTTGTTTATTTGCTTAAAAAATGTGAATGCCTGTGTTGTTTCTAGGACAGCTCTCACAAAGCACAACAAAATAAAAAACAAAGTTACAATACAAAACACAGCCAAACACCAACAACCATAGAATAATAACAACAGCTGAAAACAGAATAACTTTAAAGGCCTGGGAAAGTAAAACTGATCAGCCGGGGTGCCCACAAAACGGCCAATTATGGAGGCACCTGGAGTTGACTTAATAGAAAGGCAGGCTGGTGTAGTATCAGATATCTGAGTCCCAAGCCCTGGACGCTGATCTTTGCAGCGTTCGCATTTTCAATGTTTTTGTGGGTCTGTGCAGGGGTGGGGTGCCACTGTGTGAACACCGAGCTGAACTAGATGGACCCTTGGTCTGATCCAGCATCAGGGCACATTTTCTTAAACTAGATGTTGTCAAGAGCCAATGCTTGATCCAGGAGTTCCTCTAGACTATGAACGTGATCTTTTAGGGAGAACTGTGACCTTCTCCTACACAGGCTGATCCGCTGCCCTCTGATCAGATTTATTTATTTATTTTCTCCATTTCTATATCACTCAATAGCTGAAGCTCTCGGGATGGTTCAAAGCAGTTAGAACCATAAAATACAACATGATGAAATAACGTAAAAGTTTGAAAAGACAGTATAAAATGAAACACAATGACCCAACAGAACCTAGCAGCAGGGCAAAGATTTTAAATAACACAGCAACAAATTTGAAACAACGGAAACTGAAAAACGAAAAGATTCAAAAAGGACAAAAAGAAGAAAGTAGGCTGGAAAAGGTTCTGTCGTTAGGAAAGATAGATGAACGGGCTGAAGAAACGCTGCTGCTGCGGTGACATTTTGCATTTACAGCCCCATCTGCTCTTTCCAAGAGCTTTTCGACACGAGGCATTTTTTGTGCACTCATCATTCCCTACTCGCAGTAGCTATAGGTTCTTTAGACGACGTTGTGACCTCCAGTTTCACTTCTGTGTCTCAAGAGCACTTCGCGCATATTTCTTTTTAGAGCAGGGAAAATGCGGTATTTAATTACGAAGGTGAAAGAAACAGCTGTTTCCACTTGTTTATTTGCACTATTCTGCTGTACCAGAGTGCCACCTAGAGGTTATGTAGTAGAAAAGCAGGAAAGGAAACGCTCTTCATGTAGCGCTCAGATCTCAATTCGGTGACAAAAGCGAAAGTAGATATAGTAGGTTAACAGCCTTGTGTAGAAAAGCTGCAAGACTTAAACTAATATTTGAGCAGATTTGGCTATTCTCTACGTTGTACTTCTGGGGGCTGGCTGATAAACACGCCTCCCTGCGACAGGCAGGGGAAATGACTCCATCTGGAGCAGTCCAGAAATGTGGATATTTTGAGCAGGTGGCACATTTTGATCCTTTCACATATTTATATTTGTTTATGATGTGTTAAAACTGCACAAGAATGAATGTTCTCTGGGCGGATTACAAAACGAGAAAAGAGTACACTGCAAAATTGTCTGCCGTGGTGGTGCCTTGAGGGTGCGGTGCCGCCCACAGCAACCCCCTGCTGGGGGTTGCCTTTTTTTGATTTAAGGTCCCCACCCTCAATTCCCTGAATTGAAAGGCAGGTTTTTATAACGGGTCAATTTCAGACCATTTGATATTGATATATGAAGATCCTGGGGGATTATAGTAATGCATTTTTCATCCCGCTGTGATAGTATCATATAAGGGGAAAATGGCTCTGACTGTTAAGTACAAATGGAAATAGACATGGTCATTTAAGATAAGGAGTTATCTGTATACAAGGAAATAGTATATCGGGGAAATAGACCACCAGTTGACAGAAATAAATTTACCTCTCTCCCTGGCTGGGCTGGGCTTCTTCCCGGGATCTGGCTTCTTAGTGGGCCCTGCTAGAGTTCCTCCTTGTCTCCTCACCTGAATCTGGGGCCATCAGGAGAACACTGTTGATCCCTAGAGAGCCAGAATTGCTCCCCAAAGGCTGAGCCCTGGACTGGTCTTCTGCCTGCTGTATGGTCAGTTTTGAACCACACGGTGCTCTTTACTGGTGTCTTCGGACACAAGAACGTGGCATGGTCTGGGGCCGTGTCTTCTGGTGGGTTTCTTTCCAGCAAGCCTGCTTCCTTGCGTGCGTCAGAAAGGCGGCACGTTGAACCCCCAGGGTCCTAAGGCACTGGTGAGTCGTGGCTGGGATAGGGGTCAGACAAAGCTCTCTCTCTCTGTGTGTGTATGTAGGGGGTGGGCGGACTTGTATAGATGGGCATCTTGATTTGCAGACGCTTGCGGGGTGTATTTTTAACTGCTTGCCTCTTGGAAATACATGAGACCAGGAGAAAAGCTCCTTCCATGGGGAGAGCGAGCTGGACTGTGCCAATGCTGAAAGCAGGTAGGACAGTTCCAAAATAGCTGTGAAAAAGCCCTCCTGATAGCTTTAACTTGGTGCAGCTCTTAATCTCCTTTCTGCCACAGAGAGAGGTCCTTTCCTACCTCCGTTCAAACCTCTCGGGACGTCCTCTCTGCCAGATTGGCTTTCTATGCCAAGGAACACTTTGTTTGATTTTAACTTGGGGGAGTATTCACATTTGCGAATCCCCTGGTTGCAGTCTGAAGTGGTACAGTCCAGGAAAAGCCGTACCAGGCATAACTGAGGCGTGTTTGAGTCTCTTCTCAGTGCTGTGGAAAATATGCCCACGGAGACACTTCCTGTAGAACAGCTTCTGCACAGAGATGGGGTGGAGTGGGGTTTGTCTTTTGTTGTCTGTGGGCCTTTGTGGGGGCCAATATGCTTGGCCCAAATGATGCAGAGATGGCCTAGTCATCACACCTGCCTGCCCAGGTGTGTAGCAGCAACAGGCAAGAGGCAGATGAAAGAGCAACTTGCAGATGCTACAGGCCTCGGACCGCAACTTGTGCCAGTTGGCAGAAGGTGATGGGCAGGGACTGTGTCATAGCGGCTTCTGGAAGTCCTCAAACCATTGCAGATAAGCTGCCGTTGAATCTACCTGAGCCGCGAAAGCTTTCTTTGCCTCAGCTGCCTGCCGGAACTGCTTCGGGGTCCCCGCTTCGGGCTGCTTCACATAAGGGCTGGTGCAGGTAAAACGCAACACATCCTCCCAGTCTTGGCATCCACTGGGGAAAGGAAGGGAGAAGATCAGAAGAAGTAGATGCTTTGACCGGGCCAAATGGGTTGCACAGAACTCTTCCTTAAGGAGAAATGGGAAGCCGAATGAACCCCAGTTTCCCCGGGGGATGATTTGAACCATTGGGCAAAAGCACAGCACACTCTGGTGCTGCAGCTCTCACTTTGGGGCAGGTTTGTGCTCGTAAGCAAACTCCTGGGTCGTAGGAACAGGAACTCTGGAAGCTGCTGGGCCTATCTCGCCTAGTATTGCTGACACTGACTGGCAGCCGGGGCTCTCCAAGGTTTCTGGCAGGATTCTTTCCTAGCCCTTCCTGGAGACATCGGGAATCGAATCGGGGTCCGAAGCAGGGGCTCGCCCACCAAGCTGCAGCTCCCCCATCATGGTTGCTACAAATGGTTTGGAGAGCCCGTTCACTGGAGACACCCGCGTTCTCCCTCGGAAAAGGAGGGCAGTGTTTTCCCCCACGGCCAGGAGCAGCTGCTGTGTTGGAAGGTGGACATGTCTGGCTTCAGCCTCCCCCACCCCCCCTCCAGATTCGCAGGCTGCCTTCTAAGTGGAGACATGTCTCTTTATACAGCTCCCCAAAGGGCCGCCAGCCAGCAATTTCCATGCCGTTGGAGTTCCAAGGTCAAACGCCTGCATTTTCCACCGGGGAGGGGGGGGGGAGATTCCATTTCCTGGGCCGTCTCTGTCCTGTCCGACAAACCTGAGTGCCGAGCGATGCGCCGCGGGGAGGAGGGAAGGAGATACCTCTGCCCCCGCTGGCTTCAGAGGGGAAAGATTTGGAGGTTGCACACAGCTCATTTCATATCTGGATGGGTCCCAGCAGGGGACTAGTTGGGGGTGTGCATGGCTTGTTTCCCCCCAAATGACTCAGCATGGCTGGGAGGGAGAAAGTGGCCTGTAGTGGACCTTTCCATCCTTCCCCACAGACAGCTGCGGATGTGAGCAGCGGTCGCCAAATGCACGGCCTAGAACGAGAGCTTGCAGAGCCGGGCCTTCTCCCGGGAACCTGCGTGGGGGTCTGTGACACCCCCACCTCACACACAAGTCTTTGATGCGCACACCTCCCTCAGACTAAGCACCACCACTTAAATACCTGAGGAAGGGGTAAAAAGAAAAGTATAACCTTTCCCTTATAGCAGAGGGAAAAGGTAAGGAGATTTGGAAAGGGCTTTTCTGTGAATATAGCAGGCTGAAGGTTTCATGCAATGTGTTTATTTATGAACCAATAGAGCAGGAGACACAGCCAAACTGACATGCAGTTTTATGGTAGCAAAATAAAGAAAATGTTTATTGTAGTTTACAGTTCTTAGTTCCTTTGAATTATATTCCCATCCTGCCTATTCTTAATAATTCCGGTAGTAACCAATCTAATAATAACAATCCTTAGTCCCTATGATCTTATTTTCACTCACTCCTCCCACAGCTCCTGACAAGGAATCGCTCAGCTACACTCATCTACCATCCACCCCAATCACCCACCGAACCCCTCAAACCACTCAGCTCCCCCATATAAATAGACTCCTCCCCCTTTCCACAGCATCACCAGCCACACCCACTCAGTCCAACATTCCGCACTCTCTAGACATACTCACTCCAGACAGACATACCTAAGGGAATAGAAATGTGGGTAACGCCACAGGGCTGCTGGCTGAGGTTGCCATGCAGGCAGGATGCGTCCCTCTGACGACAGGACGAGCGCACCGCTTCCTTCGAGGGGGGCCCAGCAGCATGCTCTGAAGGGAGAGAGGCCCGGAGGGCACAGGTTGCACGGAAGGGATGCAGCTGCAGCCTTCGGCCACCATGGACCAGACAGAGGTGGCAGAAGGAGAGAAGGCAGGCAGGCGAGGGAGAACGTGCTGAAGGCAGCCCAAGGAAGAGATCCAAAGGGAGGCCGGAATGGTCTCCCCCACCTGAAGGGCCGGGTTGCCGGAAGCTGGAGCAGTGAGAGACCTGGATGATGACAAACCCGGCAGAGAGGGACTTTAGCTCAGTTAAAGGCGGTGTGGAAGAGCTCCCGAGCTAACACAGCGCCAGTGTGGCCTCTCTAGTTTCAAAAGAAAGGGTCCGGTGGCAGCTGACCCTGTTCGGCCTGAGACCCCGGAGAGGTAGCCGCTGCCAGCCGAGAGGCTGGACAAGATGGGCTGACGGATGTCCACTAGGACAAGATCATTTCCCACAAATGTCCAAATTCAGCCCAGAGTTTGAATCTCGAAATGTTGGGGTGAGGGTTCCGTTTCTAAAACACAGAGTATACAACATGATGTACAATTATTTATTTATTACTTTTATATCCTGCCTTTATTCCCTCCTTAAGGAACCCACAGCGGCTTACATAATCCTCCTTGGCATTTTATCCTCACAACAACAACCCTGCGAGGTGGGTTGGGCTGAGAGGCTGTGACTGGCCCAAAGTCACCCAGTGGGTTTCCATGGCCGAGTGGGGACTAGAACCCAGACCTCCTGACTCCCAGTCCAACACACTAACCACTGCACCACACTGGCTCTCGATTCCTACCTAGCGGCTACAAGGACCTTCCAGCCAGGATACACATCCACTCTGCACCTCCTTAGCCTCAACAACTCCTCCAGGTCGGGCGCAAGAGGAAGGCGTTCAACCCAGTCCATGCAGAGAAAGAGAGAAGCACCAGCGGGACATCCCCATTGACTACGATAGGATTAGAGAGGGCTGAGCTTTGGCTGGATCGTGCCCCTCTGCATTTAACCTCATCATGTGGAGGGCAGAGGCTCTTCTCACAAGCCCACCCACGCGCCTTGAGGAGAGGGACTTGAAAACGGACCCAAAGATAAATAGGTTTTTGGCACATTGGAGGCACAAGTGTTGAAGAACAGACACCCCCCCCGAGGGTGTTTTTTTTGTGGGGGTCCCACCTGCTTTGGGGGTGAGAGGGCCGCTCCCACCGTGGAGGGGCGCTGCCCGTTCCCTCCAACTTTTCCTTCCCTGGGACCAGCCCTGTTCGCTGCTTCTGTTTCTAAGGCAGTGTCCCTCTGACAACTGAAAAGGGGTCTACATCTGCAACTGAATGGCGCCTGCAAAGAGACAACATGGTTTTTTTTTATTTTTTGGGGGTGGGTGGGGGGAAAGGCACGGTAATAAAACGCTATTCAAGAAACCGCAATCTCTGAAAAACACAGCCTATTGAAATGACAAGCCGAAACCCATTTGCCAAGCGCTGAAACGGGCCCTTTTGTAACCCTCCGTTCCTTCTGTTGACAGTTACCTTTCAATCTGACAATTGTGCAGTAAGTACTGATCTTTATTCAGTGTTCTATTCACCCTGCGTATTAATGAAAGGGTGGGGGGTGGGGGGTGGGGGAGAAGAACTTGTAAGAATAGCCTTTAATGGGCTGATAGACAAGGGGCCCTTCTTCTCGGCTGAAGCTCCCCTTATCAGCCTCTCGCAGCGTTCCCGGCCTGCGCCAGTCCCGGCCTCCTTCGCACAACTTCCCCGCCAGCGTCTGAGCGCTCCCCCGGTTCAGATGGAAGCGTTTCTATTTCAGAAGTCTAGCTGACCTTCTCTAGTTGCTGGTGAGCGAAGAGGGAGCCCACAGGAGTGCTGGAGGGGGCGTCACAGCGCTGCACAGAGGCCTCTGTGCTCTAGGCGGAGAGTTGCAGCTCACCAACGCAAGAGGCCTGAGGCTGGTCTCTAGCCTGCACCCCGGGCTCAGCAAGGATGGGCCCAAGTCCTCTGGATACAGCTGCTGGAGGCTCCCTCCATCCTTCACCTTTGCCTTGGCCCCTGGCTACCAGCAAGTGGTCCTTTGGGGCTGGATCCAGGCCAGGAACCTCCAGTTGCTGAGCCCTGTCCAACACTCACGTGAGGTTTCACAATCCCTGACCATTGGCGGAGGTTTTCCCTGTCGTGGTGCCTCTTGTACTGAGTTGGGAGCTCAGATGTACACCTTGGGTCGAATCATTACGATCCCATCAGGGTAACGCTGCATCCCTCTTGCGCATTTATACCTCGTAGGACACACAATGACATTTGTCGTGGTGTTTTGGATAGCGTGGAATACAAAGCAGGGAATCGCGCTATGAAAGGGGTATCTGGAAGGTGTTTTATGGGCCCCAGCAGTTAACTGTGCACTTCAATAGCGCTATAAAGCAGTAGTGTAGATCTAGTCCTGGTCGCCTGGCAGATCCTCCTCCTCCTCCTCCTCCTCCTCCTCCCTTTCCCATGCAGGGAAAGCTCAGGACTGCAAGAATGACCATGTTTTTTTCGGCTAGGAGATGCAACCCTCATGCTGAGCAAACATGCAGTGAAGAGGAAGGGAGTGCCCCACCCATGCGCCTCCTGCACACCTGAAGGGGCCTGCTAGCAGCTCCCAGACAGCTGTTGGTACCACCTTGCTCCCATTTCCCAACTGTGACTGACCCAATCCCCTGCTCCTTGCAAAACCAAACCGCTTTGGAGGGGCACTAAAACAACCCCCCTTACTTTTGGGCTTCATGATCTCAGGGGACATTTTGTGGGTTGCCCAACGGGCCAAAACAGGGACAGGATTTGTCCTGCTGACTCAGGATCCCAATTCAGGACAGCAGCTGCTGGGCTAGGCTGGGTTGCTCACAAGCAGGTGGCCACCCCTGCTCTGTAGAAGACCCATGGATAGTCTCTTCTGCTCTGTAAAAGACCCATGGATAGTCTCTTCTGCTCTGTAAAAGACCCATGGATAGTCTCTTCTGCTCTGTAGAAGACCCATGGATAGTCTACAGAGTCATGGATAGTCTACAGACCCATGGACAGTCTCTACAGACCCATGGATAGTCTCTTCTGCTCTGTAGAAGACCCATGGACAGTCTCTTCTGCTCTGTAGAAGACCCATGGATAGTCTCTTCTGCTCTGTAGAAGACCCATGGACAGTCTCTTCTGCTCTGTAGAAGACCCATGGACAGTCTCTTCTGCTCTGTAGAAGACCCATGGACAGTCTCTTCTGCTCTGTAGAAGACCCATGGATAGTCTCTTCTGCTCTGTAGAAGACCCATGGACAGTCTCTTCTGCTCTGTGGAAGACCCATGGACAGTCTCTTCTGCTCTGTAGAAGACCCATGGACAGTCTCTTCTGCTCTGTAGAAGACCCATGGAAGTCTCTTCTGCTCCTCTTCTATGCATTGATCCAACCCATTTTTTTTTAGCCCTCTCACATCCTGTGGCAATGAGTTCCAGAGGTTGATGGTGCGAAGACGTGCCCTCTCCCATTTGTCTCACACCTGCTGCCTGCCCATTTCATGATGGGCGTCTGGTGCTTTGACGGTCAGAATGAATCCTCGTTTCCCACGCTCCCCGTCGCTCTGGCTTCCCTCTGGGATGTCGTCCCTCAAGGATCTCTCTCCTCCTCACTTAGGCGTGCCTTTCTTCACCAGAGGAAGACATTCCGTGGATGAATGTCAGTGCTGTGGAGGGAGAGGCTGAGCCAGTCCCCGGCACCCCTTACGGACACCCTCTCCAGGTTCGATTCCGGCTGGGGCCGCGTCCTCGTGCAGCTCCCTTCGGAGCGCCTGACTCCTAATTGCCTCTCGGCGAGGCAAACGCTCCTGCCAATGTGAATACATTAAAAGCTGCCTCGTCAGCGATTGCAGCGGGGGGAAAATTGCATGTAAATGAGGCGCCAGCTTATTGCTCCATTTGGAGCCTGCGAGATGGTACCTTATTGTGTTGTTCTAAGATTTCTTGCTTAGTTAACAGAAAATCCTCACAATTAAGTCTGAACTCAGATTAATTCCCATTAGAGGAAGGGGAGCGACCTCAGCCCGCCACCGCCTTTCCCCCTCTTGCATCGTGGGCCTGGGAGCTGGGCCGAGAGCGCCGTGGAGGCCCCATGGGCAGAAGGACTGGGTGGGGGGCTGGGTGGGTACCCTCCTAGAAGGGGGCAGTGACCTCCAGGGCCTCCCTACAGACAGGCAGTGGTGTGGCACAGTGGGTTGACGTGGTCAGAGGGGGGAGTTTGTGGAGTCACTGGGAGGCCATCCAGACCGACAGCTCTACGTGACACCAGTCCAAGGACCCTGGGCAGCTGTTCTGTCTTTCCTTCCTTGTGGCAAGAAAAAGGCATGGAAGAAGCAGTGGCGAGGCATGGTAGACATGTCTGAGGTAGGAGGACAGCCTTGCTTCGGGTATCTCCCAGTGCCTTTGGCATCGAGACGACAGGAAGCAGCTGAGACTGAGACACACCTGCCTTGCTCCATTGAGTTCAGCATTGCCTGCACTGGTTGGCAGCAATGGCTCCTTCCAGCCCTACCAGGAGATGTTGCCAGGGGCTGAACCTGGAACCTCCCGCACATAAAGCAAGGCTGCTACCCCTGAGTTACGGCCTTCTCTTTTCCCTTGACTTAGGGTTCTACTAAAAACAGAGGTGGATCCCTGCAGCACAGCCTGGTCTCTGCCCATGCCTGGTTGAGGGGATGCAGCCTCAGGCGGCACCTGAGAGGGGAGTGGACTGTGGGCGGCAACCAGAGCTCCTCCAAGCAGGAGCTTTGTCCAAGTTCGTGGGGCTCCTTGACACTCATGTGGACTGAGGGCTCCACATTACTGCTCAGCCAAGACCTTTTCTCTCAGCCTCAGTCGCCCATCTGTAAAATGGGGAGAAATTACAGAAGCGGTTTCCAGTCGCGAGGACTCTGTCCATTTGGAGTAATGACACTCCTACTTCCTCGTGCCAAAACACAGGCAGGAGTTTAGGGCCTGTGTTGAAGCTTGCTTCCCCCCCCCCAAGGCCCAGGTTGGGGGTTCAGGTGGAATCTTACTTTAGGCAAGAGTGGCGGAAGCGTCCACCAGGTACCAGAGGGCTTAAATCCCTCGAGCAGCTGGGAGGGGTGTTATTTCCTCAGCACGACCAGAGGACCCACGGAGAACGTCAAGGATTGGTCGAGATTATAAACTTGTTATTATAAGGGAAAGACAGACACGGGTTTTTGGCCCACAAAGGCTTCAGGTGCAATAAATGGGACGATTTGGTTCACAACCGTGAACTTGGCTCCGGTTCTGGAGTTGAGCCGGGGAATTTAGTGGAGGACGCCAGACCCACGGTCGCCTCATCCTGCTCAGCTCTCTGGCAGTGGGGATTGGATGAGGCTTAGCACCACACAGGAGATTGTGTGGCAGCAGCCAGGCAGGACCTGTCCGCCCTGCAGCCACCCGCTTCCTCCCGTGTGACTGCTGCCTGCGGGGCTTCCAGAGGCAGCGAGCAGGCGTGCGTGCGTGCAGCCTGGCTCCTTGCCAGGGCGTCCTGTTCCTCTGAAGGGACCCTCTTTGCTCACCGCGGAAGGATAAACACTTTTCTTCTTGTACAAACAGTCATTGTCGGAAGAGGCCTGTGGATAAATTATTATTGTGACCCTCATTCCAGTGTGAAAAATTCTCCCGCGCCACAGAGGGAAAAAGTCAAAATTTGCATTTAAATGGAAAACACTTGGCGGTGTGCACCACGCAGTGACGTGGCCGGCCCGGCCGGTTCCCCTGCTCCGGAGAGCCACACGGCGTAGATCTCCCCTGGATTTGGGGTGGCGGATGCAGTGAGGACCGGAAGGCTTTGGGTGGCCTCCTCTTCTTCCTCCTTCCACAATCGTGACTCCGTGATGAAGGCTGGGAGACCTCCCAGCCAGCCCTTCCCCTAGGGAGCCAATTAGGAACAAGGGGCGGAGCTCCAAAAGGCTCTGCCCCTGTTGTCAGATGACCATGCCTGTGTATTTGTGGGAGGGAGGTGGAGTCTTGGAAACTGTCCAGTGCTCTGCACTGACAGCACCAATCAGGATTGTAGTGGTCACCTCTTGGCCCAGTGTTGCTGCTACCCAGAAGCCCCACGTAGGCAGACCTTTTCTCACGTAAGAACACCGGCCTGAACCTCTTTCAGTTCCGTTGACGGAACCCAACCTACCATTTCTCTCCTGTTGTCCGGGGAGGAAATTCCGCTTATTTTTGCACGGCTGTTCCCATAGCTGCTTTTGGCTCCCACATGCAAAGATTAGTTCACAGGTGCTGGGGCTTAGCGTGCATTTGAAGCCACACCGTCTCCTTTGCATTGCTTTTAACGAGCGCTCTGCACATGCTCGGAGGCGCTGTTCCTTCCCCTGCCTTAGCACTGAGCCCTGTGTTCAAAATTAGTTCTGGGGCTGAAACCTGCCGGCGTGGCAGAGGTGGCAGAGAGACATCCCTACGTGGCTGAGCGATCCATGCAGTTGCAGGATAAGCGTGGCAGGCTGAAAGGCCAGGGTGGAAATAGATAAAGAGCCGTCAAAAGGTTAGCAAGTCTCTTTTGCCCATCATTAATGTGATTTCATGCATTTAAAATTTAACAGTGGAAGCAATTAGCAATAAAAAAAAATGTTGCTAGAGCTGGCTGGGATTGGATTCCGGTCAGTTCAGACCCTGCTATAAATAGGTAACGGGCAAAGAGTGGCCGTTTAAAAATCCAATCTCACAGCTGAAGAGCAAGGGTGGAAATCAGGGACTCGTGGGAAGGGGTTTCCACCGAGCCAAGTGAGCCGCGCAGTTGCCCCATATTGCTGGCCCGGCTGTGCTGACTCCCCCACCCCCCAGCTCTCAAAATACTAGAACCCAAGGGGGTCATTATCCCATGAAGCTGATGAGTGGGAGATCCAGGACAAATAAGAGGAAGGGCTTCTTCACACAGCGCAGAGTTAAATTAGGGAACTCACGACCACAAGATGTAGGGATGGCCACCAATCTGGATGGCTTTAAAAGGGGGTTGGATAAATTCCTGGAGGAGGCGAAGGCTATCCGGGGCTACTAGCCCTGATGGTTGCGTGCTCTCTCCAGTATTCGAGGCAGGAAGCCTATGTGCACCAGTTGCTGGGGAATATGGGTGGGAGGGTGCTGTTGCACCATGTCCTGCTTGTGGGTCCCTGGACGATGGCTGGTCGGCCCCTGTGTGAACAGAGTGCTGGACTAGATGGACCCTTGGTCTGATCCAGCATGAGGGCACTTCTGATGTTCTTAAGATGCAGTAGGAGGCCTGGTCCCTGGAAGCCCCTGAGGACTGTCTCCCCGCGCAATGGTGGTGCCAGGACAGCTCGCAAGAGGAAAATGGTCCTCTGGCCATCTTGCTAGGACACAGGGCCTCTCTTATTTGGGGGCCTTATGCAGGCCAACGCCTGGCTCCTCTGTCCCCGCCAGCGCAGGTGGGAGCGCGTGGCAGGCAAGAGCCGAGGGGTGCTGGACATCCCAACGGGGCAGCTTGAGTGGCAGCCGCTGCAGTGGTTGATCCTGCCTCTGGCCCAGCCTCCTGGATTCCTGCACATCTTGTGCTGCTAACGAGTCCCAGCTGACGGAGGGACGCTTGTGTAATTGTGGGCCGCGCCGGCAGGGGCCAAAGAGCCTCCGTGGAGGCATCAACCGAGGGGAGACAGAGACGGTACCGGATTAAGGAAATTGCCCGCACCTGTTGGCTTTCTTGATGGCAAACATAAACATGACCCATTTCCAGCCACTTGCGAGGATGGAACAGGCCCCACGGTTTCAAGCGAGGCGCTCCAGGAGTGCGAGGGGGATGTCAAAGCACAGCAGAGGGCCAGAGGAAGGATGGATTATCCCTGCTCTCAAAGGAGAGGTCCTGGGGCTCAGTTCAACCTGGAAGCTATGCTCCCGGCCCCAATGTGGGAAACTTCCAGTTTTCGGGAAGCTCATCCAGAGGCCTCGAAAAGGCACTCTGCACATGTTTGAGTGCGCAGTCCTTTCAGAGGCTACAGAGGCTCCTCTTCTAACAGGCATTTGGGTGCAGTTTTCAAAAACGTTTTTTGGGGGGCTTCTGTTGGTTTCGTAGCAAACTATTTTATCGAGTGTGTGCATTCGATTGCACAACTGTTAATTTGGGGTTATAGGAATTGTTTTATTGCATTTGCCACCTCTGGTTCGTTTTGGGTTCTCCCCCCACTAAAAACTTGGGTGACAATGCCCAGAATAAATAAACAATCTTTTAAATCTCCCCCTTTTTTAAATTATTGCACACCTTCAGGATGTGAGCCCAGATACTGAAACAAGTCCTGGGGCTGAGGAAGTATCGGATGATGTCCCCCAAGGAAAAACAATGGGTGTGGTACTGGTTCCTCTCCATTCGCCCCTGGATAGGCCTCATCTAGAGTATTGCGTCCAGTTCTGGGCTCCACAATTCAAGAAGGATGCAGACAAGCTGGAGCGTGTTCAGAGGAGGGCAACCAGGATGATCAGGGGTCTGGAAACAAAGCCTTATGAGGAGAGGCTGAAAGAACTGGGCATGTTTAGCCTGGAGAAGAGGAGACTTAGGGGAGACATGATAGCGCTCTTCAAGGACTTAAAAGGTTGTCACACAGAGGAGGGCCAGGATCTCTTCTTAATCATCCCAGAGTGCAGGACACGGAATAACGGGCTCAAGTTACAGGAAGCCAGATTCCGGCTGGACATCAGGAAAAACTTCCTGACTGTTAGAGCAGTATGACAATGGAATCAGTTACCTAGGGAGGTTGTGGGCTCTCCCACACTAGAGTCCTTCAAGAGGCAGCTGGACAAGCATCTGTCAGGGATGCTTTAGGGTGGATTCCTGAATTAAGCAGGGGGTTGGACTTAATGGCCTTATATTTCCCTTCCTACTCTACTATTCTATGACTTTATGACTCTACTATCATGCTATCCGGAGTGGTCCGTTGACGCAGATTCATTCTAACTTGCCCACTATTTGTCAGGGAGTTTGAACAAGGAGTGAAGAGTCAACGTTCAACCTGCAGGCAGCAGTGCGAATGGTGGTGCTGTGGAGGGGGTGAAGAAGCTGGGCTCAATGCCTCATCTCCCAAGTCACTGGCTCCCATCCTAAAAAGGAAGAAGATGGTTCAGCTTAAAAAAGCACTTTTGTACAGTGCTGTTTCTGGAGCTTCCACTTTGGGCTGTAATAGCGCCATCAGGCAGTGGTGGTAGAATTGCGGTTCCCTGCTGTCACTTCTCTGCCCCTTCTTTTGTCCTACAATACTTCCTCTTTCTTCCCGGAGAAGAAAGAGGAAGTAAACAAAGACCACGTGGTCCATTCCGGGGGCTGCTTTTATCACGCTGCTTTTTCTACACACAGCAGGAAATGGCACGTTCTGGTTCCTTAAAAAAAAAAAAGACCGATTAAAAGGGGTCCATTTTCTGACAGAAAAGAGGCAAGAAGGAGCGTGAGGCGCACGGGATGCAAACGTCGTCGTCTAAAGGATGTGCGAAAATCCGTGAGCGGGCAGGAGTGAGCATGCACGAAAACGCTTGTGTGATGAACCCCTAAGACTCGGGGTAGATGGCAAAGCAGTTTAGCCACATGTAGGGATCTAATCCCCTTTTAAACGATCCATGCGATGCGCTTGCTATGTAACAGCAAAGCACTTAGCTCAACTAATTCATGGGGGCAGAGGGGCAGAGCCGTGTTGCAAAGTGTTTGTGCTTTGTTCGAACCAGCTGCCTTCTCAGATGCTTTGGTTCCCAAGGGATGTGGAAATGAGCCAGGATGGAGCTCTGCCCTAAACTGGTTGTCTCTGCTCAAAGGGTGTGTGTGTGTGTGTGTGTGTGTGTGTGTGTGTGTGTGTATCTCAGGGTACAGGGCAGAACCAGTCGCCCTCCAAGAGAGCATAGCTGCTCACAGGGCTTGGGGGTTCAAGTCTCCCATCTCTGGAGGGCAGAGTCCTGCTCCCCTGGCCTGTCCCAGAGAGTGTTTCAACTCCAATCCGGTTTGAACCCAGCCCCCAAAGTGGAGTTGCTGGAATTTGCTATTGTGGGAGGGAGGACAGCTGAGGCTAATTTGGAGCACTGCCTTTTCCAAGCTGGCTTGCCAAGCGTGGGGGGACGGTGCTCTCGGCAGGTCTAGGAGGCCGCATGAGATGTTGTGGAAACCAGATGTGGGGGACGAGGAGGAGGAGGAGGAGGAGGAGGAGGAGGAGGAGGAGGAGGAGGGGGTGTCTGTTCACAATTACGCCTGATTTTGCGCGATGACATTGAGATGGGAGGCAAACATGAAAGGAACCTTGTGTGGGGATGGCCAGCTCAGGCCGGCCGGTGTGTTAAGCAGCCGGGAGTGCTGAGCTCCGTGCCGCTGAGGACGCCGCATGGAAGCATTTTACGTGGGCCTCTGATGCTTGCCAGGCGTAGGGGGTTGGGTTGGGTTGGGTTGGGGGCTCTCTCCTGGACTGCTGCTGCAACTGCCCCCTACCCCAGGCCCAGTTCAGCGACAGCAATTCAAACGCTGTCCTATCCCTGATCGTCGCTGTTTTGAAGCGGGCGTGAGATTCCTGGGAAATGATGGAGGGAGAGACCCAAAGGGCCCTGCTCCGGAGCTGACCCGGGAGAATGAGTGGTGCAAAGAGGAAAGAGAGAGGTTCACGCTGCGTCACACGGGAGGATTTGGCATGACACCGTCTCGGCCAGATTACGCCCAATGCATGGCAAAATTGTGGCTTTTTTAAAAAAGAGAGAGAAAGAGAGGTGAAAACGTGCTAGCTCAACCAAACGCAAGAAGAATTGGAACTGCAATGAAGACAGGACATGTCCAGGCGGCTGCTGCTTCTTCTTCTTCTTCTTCTTCTTCTTCTTCTTCTTCTTCTTCTTCTTCTTCTTCTTCTTCTTCTTCTTCTTCTTCTTCTTCTTCTTCTTCTTCTTCTTCTTCTTCTTCTTCTGGGAAATTATGTATTCATTATTAACATTTATAGACCACTTACCTGCTAAAAAGCCATCAAGGTGGTGTATCACCATTGGAAACAATGAAATGGAGCCCTGGCTGCTCCAAAGGCTCCCAGAAGCCCCCGCCCGGCCTGCAGGGCCACCTCACGCCCAATCGGCAGCGCTGCCTGCCTGTGGGTGTGCAAGATCAAAGGGAATCCCTGGGACAGCCCCCCCTCCCAAGAGTAAACCGCCCCCATAATCCATTGACTAAAGTCTCTTCCTGGTTCCACTTTCGGAGGGCTCCATATGCTCAGATTTAATTAGAGCAATTAACAAGTAATCAGATTAGCAAAGCGCTGTCTTCGAGATAAAAGGATTTCTCCTCTAGTAATTGCCCTCTAGCAGGGAGCTCAGCGAGGAAAGAATCAGGCTGGTCTCGGGACCCATCCAGAGCTCCAGGAAGTGGGTTCTTTGGGCCAGGGGATGCCGGGCAGTGGCCAAGCCCGCTGTTTGCTTTGCACCCCAAACTGCAGACTTTTTTGGGGGGTGCTCTCTCCATGCTGCAGGGGAACCGGTTTGGGAAGCCTCCCCAGGGTCCAGTTTCTTACCCCCTTTGGTTGAACTGCAGATGAAGAAGGCATTTGGAAATCGGACCCCTAAGTCTGAGCAGAAGTGATACGCTGCGTCTGGGAGGAGGTCAGGTGGCAGAAGATGCTCCCTCGGCCCAGATTCTTTGTGGGCGTATGCGCGCCCGCCTCCCCAGCGCACTTCCCATAAGGTGTCTCCAGCTGTGCAGCGCCTGCACATCGGGCACAGTATCATGAGATATCCCAGATGCTAGACATCCCTGCTTAAGGCTGCGGTAGGCCTGGCGTAGGGGTGGTCAGCTTGGGAGACACGAGAATTTGCTTTCAATTCGTTTTGGGTGAGAATTTGCAGGAATTCGCAAATTCGTTTATATTCGGGATGGAAAGAAGTGAGATTTTAGACACCCAAATATGGGAGAAAGAGAAAAAGTCAGATTTGCCCATCCTTATAATAGGTCTGGGAGAGAGAATCCCCCCTACACTAAATGCTTCTTACGCAACAGAGGAGGACTTCCCACCTTCCTCAGCAGCAGGGAGCTCAGTGCCCCTTCACCTGAACCAAACTGCACCCAAAGTTTGCTGAAGAGGTCAGGCCGGTGGCTTTTTTTAATTTACAGACTGCTTACCATGGCGATGGGTCGCAAGAGAGGGGGGTATTTGGTGCATAGGTGGGTGGATCGGGCCCTGCGCTCCAATGGAACGCTGACATGCTGCCAGGCTTGGATTATCGTCTTGATCTGGCTCACCAACACACGGCTTGTCCCACTCTATTAGCACGAGTGTTATAAGGTTACGCCGGTCTCGGCTTTGCCTCACAGCTTACAAGCAGAAAGGAGTTTAACTAACCCTCGCTCTCAAAAGAGGATTCACTGTTATTATTGGCTTAGGCATAAACAGCAGTAAATACTTCACCAATTTACTTTCAGAAGGCTCTTATTGAAAGCATACCATGCAGAATATATATATTTATATATATATGTATGAGCAAAATAAACTCCTAGGCTCACAAAGGGCTAAAGAGTTTGGAGCGTCGGTGTTTGTGAAAGTCTTTTCTAAAGAAGCTGTAATTTGGATTAAGCAGCCGTGCGGAGCGTTTGGCAGGAGGGTGCAAGCCAGCCAGCAAAAAGCTAAATCCATCAGCAGGAAAGGACCCAGAACTCTCCACCGTGAGAAGAGGGGCATGGCAGCGGTAGGATCCAACTCTCTAAGAATCATAGAATAGTAGAGTTGGAAGGGGCCTAAAAGGCCATCGAGTCCAACCCCCTGCTCAACACAGGAATCCACATTAAAGCATACCTGACAGATGGTTGTCCAGCCTCTAGTGTGGGAGAGACCACAGCCTCCCTCAGTAACTGGTTCCATTGTCGTACTGCTCTAACAGTCAGGAGATTTTTCCTGATGTCTAGCCATAATCTGACTTCCTGTAACTTGAGCCAGTTATTCTGTGCCCTGCACTCTGGGTTGATCGAGAAGAGATCCTGGCCCTCCTTTGTGTGACAACCTATTTGAAGAGTGCTCTCATGTCTCCCCTCAGTCTTCTCTTCTCCAGGTGAAACATGCCCAGCTCTTTCAGTCTCTCTTCAGAGGGCTTTGTTTCCAGACCCTCCTGGTTGCCTTCCTCTGAACACGCTCCAGCTTGTCTGTGTCCTTCTTGAAGTGAGGAGCCCAAAACTGGACGCAATACTCTAGATGAGGCCTAACCAGGGCCTAACTTGCTTGATGTCCTATAGCTCAAAAGGCAGAGCTGTATGGAGGCGGCCTCCTTGCAAAGAACTCCCCTCCAAGACTGGCTCTTCTTACATCCCATCCATTATTTAGACACAACATGCGGTCGCACCCCCCAACTTCTCGGGGCCTCGGCGTGTAAGGGAAGAAACCTACAGCTGTTGTTCCGCCACCAGGAATGGAGCGGCATTGTTCTCCTTGACATGAGCTGCCGGGGACCTTGGAGGGGCGCGAACAATGCCTGCCTGGTGATGCTACGGCACAAAGCAATTTCATTTGTTCGTGGGGATGACCTCCGGGATGGAATGTCCCCCTCTCTGACTAATTGATTCAAGATAATGACATTACGTTTCTGCCTCAGACTGGTTCTAAGAAGGGGCCTTCTGGTGGCGGCAGAAGTCTCTCTGGCCCAAACTCCCCCCATCCCCAGAGAATTGGTGTGGTGATGGAAGTGCCCCAAAGAGCAGCACGAGACACTGACCACCGCGGTTGTGGTGAGGGGAGGCCAGGCAGGAGTCGGAAAGGCCTTGGCCCTCGCGGATAAACAATATGGCTTCATGATTCCCTGCGTCTTAGAAAGTCTTCCAGGCAAGTCTCTGTCCGGGATGCAGTTTAGGCAGCTCCCCTTCCATTTCTGCATTCTTTCTTGTCTCAGATCTTCCCATTCGGCCAGACGTATTCCCAAAAACCCTACTGCGAACTCCATTGCAGCGTTTCCTTCCCCTCTCTCAAGAGAGCTCAGTGGCAATTATGGGGCATCTTCTGCATTGCTGATGAGCTGTGCCGATGCCCGTTTTGCGGGGTGGGTAGGTAGCTGCGTCCCCGTCGATTCGTGCAGAAGGCACCAGGAGGCCGTGATGCGCCATGCCAGAAGGGCCTCACCGAGGGCGGCGTGTACGTCGCTCTGTCCATGCACGGGTCCAGATCCCTTCCTTGGCCCGACCCTTCGGATCTCAGCTGAGGGAACGCTGAAAAGACACTAAGGAGACCGTGGTCTTTTTGAGGAGGCTTCCAGAGGAGGCTTTCAAGGTGCCATCATCACGGAATTGTACGGGAATTGTCTTCCAGTCGCAAAACCCACCCCAGGTTCAACTACTTCTTCTTCTGCCTCTTCTACTGCTGCAGAAAATCTGTTAAAAATAACCACCACCACATCATAGAATTGCAGTTCAAGGCTTTCTGATTGGTAGTCCTGGGAGGACCCTCAGAATCAGGGAGACCTTTTAGCAAACCCGGTTTGTCATCCAATGAACACACAGTCCCTGATTAACACCCCCATCTCTTTCCTTTCAACCGCCCCCCCCTGCAATCCTGAGTCCCCTCCCCCCACCGGATTCTTCTGGGTGCTGCTGGGTGGCACCCAAGTTAGACTCCTCAAAAGGCTCAGCTCTTTCCTGGACCAGGAGGGATTCTACACGTCGTACTGAGGGCGTTTCCATGCGCCCCCAGTGTGCCCCCAAAGCGATCGTGTAGCAAGCTACACGATCGCTTTGGGGGCACACTGGGGGCACATGGAAGCGCCCTCAGTACGACATGTAGAATCCCCCCAGCACTCAGCTGCTTCGGAGTGGGGAGGGGGCGGCTGCCCCTGCGCCCGCTCTTAGGACTGCTGCATCCTGTGCTTGCTAGCCGCCCTCCTGTGAGCGAGCCCCATCCGGCACTCACCTGGCTTCCGCCCAGGGCCAGCAGTCCCTGGGAAGCGCAGACGTGATAAAGCACGCCAGGCCGGAGTAAAGCTTAACAAGGAACAGGGGATGGAGTTGTTCGGCATTATTGCCTTGTAAATTGTCCCTGTGATGAGATTTATAAAAAGACTGAAGAGGCCGTTTTGGCAGCTGGAGCCGATTTATGGCACTTTTGTGCCACGGCACGAATGCTGTCTTGTTTGGCCAGTTTTCACTGGCCCAGGCAGAGGCCGTAGCAGGGAGCATCCCTGCGTGTTGGGGAGCCCTTTCTCAGAGCTTTGTTCGTGGGGGCAGAGAGACTTGAGTTGGGGGTCAGCCCTTCCCCGCAGGCCATATTTTCCTGGCTGAGGGCCCTTCCAGATGGGTGGCCACCTTTTCACCGGCCCTGCCTCTCTTGCATCGAGTCAGAAGCCGAGCGTTGGCACTAGCTCATTGCATGGGGCGGCATGCCATGGATTCCACGGCCACCGCTGATGGACCAGGAGGTGTTCACAGCACGGTCGGCGACATCTGTCATGTGCCGGACTCCCTTCAATGAAATCGATTGATTCATTGGCTCCCGACATGTTTCTGTCATGGCTGCCCTTCTCACGGACGTTGGGCGGATGGCACCCTTGGTCTCTTTTCAGTGCCTTTCATCTCGTGGCAGGATTTTTGAACTGCTTGCTGCAATTTGGTTGTTTGATGGACGCTTATTGTGTTTGTATTTATCTGTACGCCGCTCTTAGATTTATTTCAAAGTGATTGAAATAAATAATCCTTCCTGCAAAAAAAGAGATGCATTATTATTATTATTATTATTATTATTAATAATAATAATAATAATAATAATAATAATAATAATAATTTGTATCCCACCTTTTGCCCAATACTGGGCCTCAAGGCGGTCTTACAAAGTTTAAAACATACATTGATAAGGGCATGATAGGTATAACCTGGCTTCAGTCGTCCATGCTCTGGTAACCTCCAAGTTAGATTACTGCAATGCCCTCTACGTAGGGCTGCCTTTGAAGACGGTTCGGAAGCTGCAGCTCGTGCAAAATGCAGCAGCCAGGTTGATTTCGGGAACCAGAAGGTTCGACCATATAACACCTGCTCTGGTCCGCTTGCACTGGCTGCCTGTATGTTTCCGAGCCCAATTCAAGGTGCTGGTTTTGACCTAAAAAGCCTTACACGGCTTGGGACCACAATACCTGATGGAACGCCTCTCCCGACGTGAATATACCCGGTCACTACGTTCAACATCTAAGGTCCTCCTCTGGGTGCCTACTCCGAGAGAGGCTCGGAGTGTGGCAACGAGGGACAGGGCCTTTTTGGTGGTGGCCCCCAGACTGTGGAACGATCTCCCTGACGAGGCTCGCCTGGCACCAACACTACTATCTTTCCGGCGCCAGGTTAAGACTTTCCTCTTTGAAAAAGACATATGGCGGCACATCTTAATCACCCACATGTTTAGTTTTTTAACAGTTTTTAATGCTTTATGTGTGTATGTTCTGTGTTTTAGAATTTTAAATTTTCTATAATTGTTTTTATCTTAATTTTAGAATTTCTGTAAACCGCCCAGAGAGCCCTGGCTATGGGAGCGGTATATAAGTGCAATAAATAAATAAATAAATAAATAAATAAATAAATCCTGCTCATCTGTGATGACAGGTTACATTTTTGGGGGGACGACGACAAAAGAAAACCAAAGCTAGCTTTTGAGGACAAGCGTGTTCTGTGCCCCTGGCCTGTGCAAGTGAAATTCTCTTGTTTTGAAAGCCAACCAAGTATTGCATGCAGAAACATGATACCGGCAGTTCTATTCTCTTTTATTGAGAACAAAACTGCCAGTGTCGTACTGCCTGTATGCAAATCTGGTGCAACCACACTTAAAATACTGTGTACAGTTCTGGTCATCACACCTAAAAAAAAAAAGATACTGTAGAGCTGGGGAAAAATGCAGAAAAGGGCCACTAAAATGGTCAAGGGGACCGGAGCATCTCCCTATGAGGGAAGGTTACAACAGCCGGGATTGTTTAGCTTGGAAAAAAGGAGGCTCAGGGGAGACATGATAGAGGTGTACAAAATGATGCCTGGTCTGGAGAATGTGGAGAGGGAGGCATTTTTCTCCATCTCCCATAATACTAGAATCCAATGGGGTAATTCCATGAAGCTTCATGGGTGGGAAATTCACGACAGGTAAAAGGAAGGACTTCTTCACACAGTGTAGAGTTAAACTATGGAGATCACTACCAGAAGTTGTAGTGATGGCCAGCAATTTGGATGGCTTTGAAAGGGGGTTGGATACATTCCTGGAGGAGGAGAAGGCTATCCAGGGCTACTAGTCCTGATGGCTAAGTGCTACCTCCAATAACACTGGCAGTAAGCCTATGTACACAAATTGCTGGGGCAAATAGGTGGCAGGGTGCTGTGTCCTGCATGTGGGCCCCTGGTTGACCGCTGGTTGGCTCCTGTGTGAACAGAATGCTGGACAAGATGGAACCTTGGTCTGATCCAGCATCAGGGCTCTTCTTACGTTCTTAAGTTCCTGCAAGCCGTTTCTTCCTGCGGCAGGCACCAGAACCTATTCATAAACAAATAACCCAACCTTCTTAGAAGGTTGCATTATATGGAATCAGCTCAGCTCCGGCAAAACCTGAGTGGTGGATCTCCAGGGCTTCAAGCAGGAGCCTTTCCCAGCCTGAACTGCTGCTGGAGATTGAACACGGGACCTGTACCACTGAGCTTCGGCCCCTTCCCCTCCTGTAACATCGGCGCCCCCAAACCATTTGAGGTTGGCACCCAGCCAGCCTCCATGGTGGTGTGAACGCTGCTGTGTTTGATGTGTTGCTAACAAAGCTTCTTAAGAGATAAAGTCTGAAATGCAAGACCCAGGAGGAGGAGGAGGAGGAGGAGGAGGTGGAGGGCCGGGGAGGTGGCGGCGTGGGGGGAGGAATTATGCCTAGCAGGCAGACAGAAGCCAGCCAGTAGAGGCCAAATTCTTTCGGAGTTGAGTTTCCGTTTGGGCTCAGCTTTCCTGCCGATGTTCTACACCTAACAAAAACAAGCCGTAATCCTAGCTGGGGCCCAGTGCTCGAGGTCTCCTTTCACCTGGAGCAGGGCCTTGCCAATTTCTCCACGCTGCAAACCTGCAGCTGCTGCCCAGTGAGGGGGCTTGGCCTAGAAATGTGGTTTGCATTAGAACAAACCTGAGATGAAATAGCCGGTGATTAAAAAACCTGCCATCCTTTCTCTCTTTCTTTCTCTCTCCCTGCTTGGGCTGACCTTCCACGGTGAACCTGGAGCTGTAGCCGGCTTGTTTTTGACCTTGCCCGACTGACGGAAAGCCGGTGGAACAAGTTACTGTTTGTTCATGGACAAAAAAACGAGGCCAGGAAGATGCTTTTCCTACCCGCTGACCTCTTTCTCCTCCCTATAATTTACCACCCCGTGGAAGAGAAACACTCCAAGTGTACGTGTGTGTGTGTGTGTGTGTCTGTGTGTGTGTATGGGCTACTAACACCTTTGTCTACTACTCCAGGCGCAGTTGAGGTGGAGTGGGGTATTTGTCAACAAAGAGGTTTCAAACATTAAATTCTTTTAAACTCTGAGTGTGTGTGTGTGTGTGTGTGTGTGTGTGTGTTGTTTTATTATATTGTGTTTTATTATTTTATGAATTGTTGTAAACTACCCAGAGAGCTTTGTCTATTGGGCGGCATAGAAATGAAGTAAATCCTCCTCCTCCTCCTCCTCCTCATCGTCTTCCTAGTGTTTCTTCTTCCCACTAAAGATGGGCAAATCTATCAAGTTTGTCTTTGGACACTTTGTTGGGTTTCCGCAGTCAAAATCGTTCTGTTCCATTCTCACATCGACTTGTGGTTTTGTTTTCGTTTTATAAAAGCCGCACGAAAATTTGTGCATGTCTTTGTGCTTGTTTCTTAAAACCGACGCATTTTTGTACGCAGTTTTCCCCGATGTACAAAATGTTTTTAAAACGTACACATCTTCCGCTCCCGCTAGGCTAAAGCAATTTTGTGTGCACTTGTCGTCAAGAGGCATCCAAATCGGTGGCCATCACTTTGCCAATGTTACAACAGGGACACTCTTGCCTACTCAATGAGTTTGGGCTGTGGAGTTTGGACTGTGCATGTAACCTGTGGAGAGAGACTAGCACCACTAGATACCCAGGGCTGGGGAAAAATGGGTGCACATAGAAGGGAAAACTGCCCACCTCAGTCTATGCCAAGATCATAGAATCATAGAATAGCAGAGTTGGAAGGGGCCTACAAGGCCATCGAGTCCAACCCCCTGCTCAATGCAGGAATCCACCCTAAAGCATCCCTGACAGATGGTTGTCCAGCTGCCTCTTGAAGGGCTCTAGTGTGGGAGAGCCCACAACCTCCCTAGGTAACTGGTTCCATTGTCGTACTGCCCTAACAGTCGGGAAGTTTTTTCTGATGTCCAACCGGAACCTGGCTTCCTTTAACTTGAGCCCGTTCTTCCATGTCCTGCACTCTGGGAGGATCGAGAAGAGATCCTGGCCCTCCTCTGTGTGACAACCTTTTAAGTATTTGAAGAGTGCTCTCATGTCTCCCCTCAGTCTTCTCTTCTCCAGGCTAAACATGCCCAGTTCTTTCAGTCTCTCCTCACAGGGCTTTGTTTCCAGACCCCTGATCATCCTGGTTGCCCTCCTCTAAACACGCTTCAGCTTGTCTGCATCCTTCTTGAAGTGTGGTGCCCAGAACTGGACGGAATACTCTAGATGAAGCCTAACCAGGGCCGAATAGAGAGGAACCTGTACCTCACGCGATTTGGAAGCTATACTTCTATTAATGCAGCCCAAAATAGCATTTGCCTTTCTTGCAGCCACATCGTACTGTTGGCTCATATTCAGCTTGTGATCTACAACAATTTCAATAGAAGGTGCTCCAACAAAATGCTTGACTGGGGCTGATACATCTCTCTCTCTCTCTCTCTCTCTCTCTCTTTCTCTCTCCGTCTGTGTTTAAAGTGGTCTTATCTGTCCAGATGCTTCTGTTCTGGCAGAGCCCTCTGCCACGCAGATAACCTGACCAGAGGACTTCCCCCAATAGCTCTGGCTGCAAGAGGCTCTTTTATAAACAGACCTCATCCTTTCTCAGATTTTCTCTTGCTGCAAGCTCCTTTGCACACACACACACACACACACACACACACACACACACACACGTTGCAACAAGCTGCTTAGATGCGAAATCTCTCAGAGGCAGCAAACGGAGCTTAGCTGCACTTCAGGCGAGATGATGGAAGGCCCAGGATTCTCTCCGGCTCCAGTTTCGTGCCCCACCTCCTCCTCCAGCGGGAAGCGTTTGCAAATGTGCTGCTGCCTCACCACCACGGCCTGCTCTGGGGGCTCTGGAAAGAGACCAGGGGTGAGCCAGAGTCTCTCCTTTGGGCTTTCCCCAGTGAAATGTGGATTTCTCAGGACAAATCCTTGAAAAGAGGCATGAGTGCGAAGCAGGGACGGCCTCGGATGAGGAAGTCGGCCGCAAATTCTTGGATAATACAAGATGGGGCAGGGAAGGGCAAGCGTTCTACAGGCCAGGCTAAAGATTCACACATGGCAGCGCGATCCTGTACGCGTCTACTCCGTCGTAAGCACCACAGGTTTTGCGGGACGTATTCCCCGGTTATAGCAGAGGTGTTCAGCCTCTTTCAACCCGGGGTGCACATTCCATTCCAGAGAAGGTCTCACAGCAGTGGTGAGCAGGGCTTGAGGCAAAAGGGGGCAGGCTCACAACAACAGCTTATTTTAGATTAAAGCTCTTACTGCTGGCAATGACTCCTTAAGAGAGGCATTTCTAAAAATCCGCAACAAAGCTGGGAAAAGATTCAATCAACTGGCAGTTGGGAGACAGGCGAAGAGGATGTGGCCATCTTGGAAACCCAGGCCTGAGGTTCTTTACCCCTTTATCCCTGGCGTGTAGGATTGCAGCCTGAGACCATGGCTAGACCAGGCGATATCCCGGGGATCGCCCCGGGATCATCCCTGTGCGTTCACATGACGCACAGGGGATCCCGGGGTGTAGAGAGTTGATCCCTCCCTTTGCCCGGGATATCGCCCTATGCGTCTGTTGTGGTTTTCCCTGTGGTCCCGGGATGATCCCCAGACCACGGGACGTGTGGCCCGCCGTCGCGGTTTGTCCTAGCTCCTTGCGAGTCAACGAGAGGAGCTGGGCACGGGGCGCGGAATTCCATCGGTGGTGCGGAGGGGGAAGCGTGAGCATTTTTTTTTTTAAAAAAAACCCACTTATATTATTGTAGGAGTGCTCCTGCACTCTTTCTCGATGAAAAAACAAAATGGCGGCCGTGACGTCCTCTTCGTCCCTGGACGTTGCGCGCCACGTGTAGACTGGGGGGGGGAATGTTGCAATAATAAAACCGGGAGATCATCCCCATCAACCCCCCTGAGTCCAGATCCAACCCCAGGCACCTCTAGTTCAAGTTCTTGGGTTCAAAGGCCTTGGGGACCCCAGCCTGCTGCAATAAGCCACAGTGGGCAGTATGCTTATAATATACACCAGTTGCTGGGGAGCATGGGCAGGAGGGTGTTGTTGCACTGGTATCCTGCTTAAGGGTCCCTGGTTGACCACTGTGTGAACAGAGTGCTGGACGAGATGGACCGTTGGTCTGATCCAGCAGGGCTCTTCTGATGGTCTTATGAACCAACAAGGCGGCGTAATGCAGAGGCACGACATGCGTGAAGACGGCATTCCATGAGAACAAAAGGAAACGCGTAACACTCAGCGTTTTTAGGGACTACCACAAGAGCACCCTAGATGGCAGCAAGCTGAGCAGCAGCGCTACCGGACCTCTGGAAGACACCCCTCCCTGATGGCTCATTGCCCACTGAAGCCCCCACTGGCCAAAGCTTTGAACGGCAGTTTGGCCCAAGAAAGGCAGCAAGAGAAGCCGCCCTTGCCCCTGAAGAGGGAGCGCCGGGGGGGGGGGGGCACAGGAGAGATGGCGCCCTGCTCCGTCAGCTGCGTAGAAAGAGCTCGCTCTTTCTGTAACGTGAGTTGTGCACACACATGCGGTCATGTCCTGCTTGTGGCTGATGTCATGTACTGGAGGGGCCCAGGGTTTGGGAGTTGTGGGGGGGGGGGGCTTACGCGTAGCCCCAGCCCCAGCCGAGGGAATTGGACTTTCCAAGCCCTGCTGAAAAGTTTATTTATAACTCCCACCGTCTGGCAGAAACCTGGCCAAGGCAAACACACCAAGGGGTTCCCAACCAGCCCTGCGCATTCTATTCCAAGAATTATTGGTGTATGTGTGTACGGGGGGCTGGTGGTGGCAGGCTGAGTTGCGATACTCCAAAAGGAGTGAAGCTATAAACTTGGTTTCAGGGCCGTGCGCTGCCTTTTTCCCAGAGCCCATTGCTGGCTCAAGCTGTAGAAACACCCCCCCGCCCCCTTTCTAGACACCCCCTGGGGACTGTTGCTACGTGTGTGAGAGAACCTTATGAGTGTCTGTGTGTGTCTTTGTTGGGGTGGGGTGGCCGTGTGAATAGATGAAGCTGGCTGATTCCCTGCCTCCCGCACTTACATTTTTAAAAAACTCAAATTCTTTCCCTCCTGCATATGAAGAAATTTGCACATTTCGTTAACTTCATATACAAAAAAAGAACATTTTCCCACTTGTATGCACCAGGCGAATTTGATATGTACAGCTGCTCCCAGTGCAGAGAAGACCCTGTTGTACCTGCCTGCTGTCAAAGAATCATAGAATAGTAGAGCTGAAAGGTGCCTACAAGGCCATCGAATCCAACCCCCTGCTCAATGCAGGAATCCACCCTAAAGCATCCCTGACAGATGGCTGTCCAGCTGCCTCTTGAAGGCCTCGAGTGTGGGAGATCCCACAACCTCCCTAGGTCATTGGTTCCATTGTCATACCGCTCTAACAGTCAGGACGTTTTTCCTGCTGTCCAGCCGGAATCTAGCTTCCTTTAACTTGAGCCCGTTATTCCGTGTCCTGCACTCTGGGAGGATTGAGAAGAGATCCTGGCCCTCCTCTGTGTGAAGAGTGCTATCATGTCTCCCTTCCGTCTTCTCTTCTCCAGGCTAAACCTGTCCAGTTCTTTCAGTCTCTCCACACAGGGCATTTTTTTACAGACCCCTGATCATCCTTGTGGCCTGCCAGAAAAAAAAAGAGGGGCCCCCTCTTAATGCAGCACCACACACATCAGTAAATGCACAGGGGTACAAACCCAGCTAAGCCCTCTGCCTGGACGGACAAATGTGCCCAGTTTCCCTTCCTCCTTCCTTTGGTTTCCCTCGCCGGACTCCACCCTTTCCATCCCATTCTGCTCCATGCCAACGTGCAATGTGGCGCCCGTTCCTGAGGATGCCTAAACGACACCTTCAGAGCCTCGTGTTTATCTACTATTCTCCTAGCCGAGCGATTTCACAGCAGAGCCATCAATGAATTTAATTTACATAATGGTTTATCATGGACTCCAATATTTCAAACACACTTCATTAAACAACGGCGGCTGCCGCCGGTCGCCATTCGCTGCTTGTAAACGTGTTCCGAAGCGCCTCCATCTGTTCGTAATGAGCGAGAAAACATCCATGCAGGGCCTTGTGTACTGGCACCCCACACCAGGCCACTCTGCCCGAGCCCCAGAGCGACGTTCCATGGCTTGGCTTAGCCACCAAGAACTGGTCACCGACTCGCTGGCCCAATGGCCTTCATTCTTTTAAAAACAGGAGTCACTGTAGTTCCAGGTGAGAGCACACCTTTCTCCGCATCGGTCAAGTGGTGACACCGTGCAGTCGACTCAGACGGAGGCCATTTTGAGCAGAGGGATGGAGTGGGAGACACTCTGCCCAGTCTGAGACACCTACCCTGCCAGCGGTGATGAGATGTGTCCCAGCGGAGTCACAGCAAAAAAGATGAGCGAGACATCTACGGCATTGCCCTGTGCTCTCGCAGAAGCAAGCTGTGTTATCATCATCAACTTTATTACGGTCGCCGACCAGACTTTACACTTACAAGAGAGTAGGGCAAAACTACATACAGATTTGGAAAGTATGCAGCACTGCAGCAGAATCAATTCTGCAGAGACCTTATTCTCATAGCATTCAAAAAGAATTTTGCAAAAGCCTCGATTGTGTCTCTGTCCTCTGTGGCCCTGAAGCAATGAAGCAATGCATTCATTTCTAAACTGGTGTCCAGTAATAATTTCTCTCTAATCTTTGCATAAAAACAACAACAGAGTAAAACGTGGACGGCTGATTCAATTTCATTGCTTCCACATGGGCACAAGTGATCTGGCCCACTTGCATTGGCTGCCTATATGTTTCCGAGCCCAATTCAAGGTGCTGGTTTTAACCTATGGGACCGCAATACCTGATGGAACGTCTCTCCCGACATGAACCTACCCATACACTGCGCTCAACATCTAAGTTCCTCCTCTGAGTGCCTACTCCGAGGGAAGCTCGGAGGATGGCAACAAGGGAGAGGGCCTTTTCAGTGGTGGCCCCCGAATAATGGAATGATCTCCCCGATGAGACTCGCCTGGTGTCAACATTGTTATCTTTTCTGCGCCAGGTCAAGACCTTTCTCTTCTCCCAGGCATTTAACAGCATTTAACAACATCTGCTAAGTTTGTTTGTTTTTTAATGGACCCCAGAACTGTTGTTGTTTAAAATGGATACTGTTTTATACTGTTGTTTTTATATATTTGTGGATGGTTTTAAATTTTGTATACTTTTTTTTTTTAACGTCTACTGTTTTTAACTTTTGTAAACCGCCCAGAGAGTTTTGGCTATGGGGTGGTATGTAAATTTAATAAATAAATATTTCGCTTCTGCCATTCCGAATCTTGGGTTACTACCTAGGAACAGAGGGGATCAGGTTCTATCTGCTGCAGATCTTAAGACTTGCGTATCACAGTCTCTTACCCTTTGAGACAAAAGGGCCTTATCGTTAATAGAGACTCGGGGCAGAAGCCCAGAGAGTTGATCTTATTCCAGAGTAGTTTCATCCACTCAGTGACGAATGGGTCATTTCGTATCTTGAGGAAGTAGCCTGAAGAGCTGTTCCAAACAACGTGTCCTATGGGTCAGTGTCAAAGCAACGTTGGCGAGGATGTCCTTTGGCATTGCAATGGCCTCTTCTTTCTGCTTCCTTCTCTTCTCCACGAAGGATGATCCAACCACACCTAATGAGAGGAAGAGGAAGGGGTGGGCGGGCGAAGGAGTCCTCTCCTCTGAGGTGCTGCAGGCCTCTGGGTTCTTCTTTCATGCTGGTAATTGCAAACATCCTCCTCTAGAGAGCAGGACATGGATGGAGGACAAGCATTGCAGTTTCTGGGAATCCCGACTGGCTGGCAGGGGCTAAAAGTGGCAGAATCAGAAGGGCTCAAATGGAGCCAGGGCTCCTGAGCATGTACAGAAGGCCCTCTTCCCAACACAGCGAGACACGGGGGCTCCGTTTGTTCTATTTCCCTGCAGCAGAGGGCCATGGACAAAGACTGGTGGCCAAAGCGAGTCCCAGAGTCGAGGGATGGGCCCCCGGAGACAGCGAGGGTGGCTTCCCAGGCCTGTTGCTGCAGGCTGCCCGCCCCGGCGGTGAACAGGGGCGCTTCTGAGAAGTGGAACGACACGAGGTAACAGGGCAGACACGCAAGTCAATAAATAGCCCTGTCAGAGGCCTGGCGGGCGGGGAGGCTGCTGGAATTAAGAGGCTCAGTCATGACTTGTGTGGAAGGAAGGCCAAGACACATGGCAGGCCTTGAAACTCCCCGCCCCCACCCTGGCATGCTCGGCGGGGTGGAAATTTGGCCGTTTTAAAGAGAAACCAGCTTGGGGAAGGCCAGCTGGACGGCGGACAAGTTGCTCTCCGCGCTCATGCAAAGGAGATCGGGTTGGCGCTTAGATCCAGCCCTGAGTTCTGCCTCGCACAGCAGGGTCGGTGGAGCTGTGTGCCAGCAGCTCCTTCCCTTCCAGCCGCCGCCTTCCAAGTGAGAACGAGGCCAGTCGGAGCGAGTGGAGCGTGACTCCCTCCGCCTGCCTTCCGGCCTTGTCGTGGCATCTGGAGGCCGGAGGCCGTGTCTCTGGAATATGTGTTCGTGGGTCCCCTGCAACGGCTGACACCGAGCGGGGCTTTGTGCCATCGGGGCTGCAGGAAACACCATCACAGGGAATCTGGGGGGGGGGGAATCCCTTCAAGAAAACAAACCTTTGTACTTGATCCTCTCCAAACTGGAATTTGGTCTTTTAGCGTCTGCCTCCTGAAATGGGCATTAAAATGTTGCATGTGCAGAAAACACAGGAACTCTACCACGGGAGGGTTAACTTGAGGGTCGTGCAAAAACCTCCCAGGCCTGCCGCTATGTTTGTGGAGCCAAAGGGCCTTGCTAGATGAGGCCCCGGGCTAACCCCTGTGTGTCCAGATGACACACAGGGTATCCTGGGCTCAGGCAGGGGTGAACCCTCCCTGGGCCCAGGGTAACCGGCACCGCTTCTGGCCCGGTTTTTCCTGCGGTCTCGGGCTGGGCCTGAGACCACAGGCGTGTAGCCAGGTCTGCCGCTTTTCCCAGCTACCGCATTTACTCCCGAGTAGCTGGGAAAAGTGGCAGATGGGCTGCAGCACTCCACAGGATGCTGTGGCCATCAGGGCTACTACGGTCGGGACATGGGGGGTGGGAATCGCGGCCTATGGGACATGGGGTGGGCAGGAAACGGAGGCCATGGGGAGATTGGGGGTGGGGTGGGAAATGGAGGCCAGGGGAGATCAGGGGGAATCGTGGCCCAGGGGCGATGGGGGGGCATCAGACATGGTGGGCGGGTGGGGGGGGATAGGACATTGCGGGCAGGCAGGCGGGGGGGATCAGACATGGCAGGCAGGCGGCGGGGGGATCAGACATGGTGGATGGGCGAGCGGTGGGGCGATCAGACATGGTGGGTGGGTGGGCAGGTGGGCATCAGACATCGCGGTGGGGAAAATTGGGCAGGGGGGGAGCAGGGAACCCCTTTTTAAAAACAACAGAAACCTACCTTTCTTGTTGGTGCGCTCCTGCGCACATGGCCCCTTTAAACAAACAAAAAAATGGCTGACGCAATGGAGCTTTCCTTTACCCTGTCACGTGTTACGTGTAGACAGGAGCGACAGCCAATCTACTTCTAGCACGGGCTGGTCCCTCTACAGGCCCGGATTCCCAGGTAGGTCTTGCAAAGCCCTAAGTGTTTCCAGGTTTGAGGGTAAGGTGTCCAAGCAGGGCTCAAACACCAGCTTGGGCGCTTTACCCTCGAACACGCCCTTTTCAGAAATGAGGCCCAGTTGCATCTTTTACGGATTACGTTCTACATCCGTGGGAAAGATTTCCAAGACTGGATCACCCCCAGGATGCAGCCCGAGCTATTTGCCGAGGGAGGGGGGGACGCCTGGTAATCTCATCACCCGTTTTTGGAAAACAGATTAATTACTTAAACAAATATTGTCTCTCGTAGCCTGTAAATATAGTCACAGGAAGGCATCTCCCTTTTGTTGGGGCGAACACAATGACAGAGCAAATGCCGTTGCTTAATTGATTGTGTTTGGATAACTTCCTTTGTGGCAGCTTCATTCAGCAAGAACCGGAGTGTCTGTCTCTCCTCTGCCAAAGTGGATGGGGAAGAACTGGCAAAGTCCACTTTCTTGGAGAGCCAGTAAACCCCACATCAAACTGCCCCCCCCCAGCTTCATGCCAGTGGTCAGTCTCTTCCTGAGGATACAGCAAGTAGAAAATTTCCCGGTGCAGCTGGTAGACCAGGTGAAGGTGGATTCTGACTAAGCTGTTCATGTGAACACATGGTCAAGTGAGCAGGAGCTGTCAGGTGGCATCACATCACAGTGTTTTGGCTGGTTCTGTATTTGAAAGGAATCTCAGGGTGAAAACTGTCCGTACCTGCCACGGCATTCATGCAAACGAGTGCGCCGTGGTGTCCTCGGTCTCCCTATTTCAGCGTTCAACTCACCTCACATGTCAGTGGTTTAGGAAGACCCTTTAGACAACCATGGTTGGTTAGAGTCAGAAAAGCCCAAGGTTCGTGACAGCATCAGCCATGCCATGTAATGCAAAATCCACTTCTAGTCAAGAAAAGATTGCGGTGGCCGTCGGCATAAGCGGCGGACTCCAGGATCGGTCAGGATGCTCCCTCCCCCTCTGATAAAGACTGAATTCCCAGGGAGGGGGAGGATGATCTCTGAGCCTAGGTCTCCTGTCTGATAAACTCCTGGCAAGATCCTTCCTTGGCTTCTGGAGAGTCTTGGGAGAATTTCCTCCCCCACTTCCTGTCTTGGCTGGTCTACTTCTTCTTCTTCAGGCTCCAGATCTGGTTAGGGGTACACACCAGGGAACCTGGGCCAGATCATGGCAGCACCTATGTTGTGGCATTTTTGGTCCTGATCCTGACACTGGGCAACTTCTGTACCTAAATGTGCAAGGTGCCGGCTGGCCTTTCCCCAAGCATTGTATCTCCAGCAACTTGACTGTTAAATTCTTTGTCTTTGGCAAGCTGTGCTTATGGGCCACACTGGCATCTCAACTATCAACACAGGGCACTGTCCACCCTCTTTCCTGGCATGGACGACAGAGCCACCACTGCCTATGTATGCGTGTATTACCTCCCATCTAAGAGCGGGGTTAAGTGCTACCCTCGTTCTGAAGTGCTCATCATAATACAGCCAGCCTGGCCCCATGCAGGAAACATAAGCCCTGAGGATAACATCCTGGTACTTGACAGGAGCAGGTGCCTGCCAGCCCTGTGCTTTCGGAATCACCCTCATATAAACCGTGTAACCTGATAACCAGTTATTCCAATTCTGCTCTGCCTCGGGATGTTTGTCTTGCTTTGCATCCTTAGGCAGGCTGGCCAGAAACCTGCCCTTGACGAATGCTGTAGGTTCAGGGTTCCAAAAGAGCAGAGTGAATAGATGTATGTGCTTTCCCCTCCAAATCTTCTCCTTTGTGGCTAGCAACGAATGCTCCCTAGTACTGAGGACACCTTGACATAGATCATAGAATCATAGAATAGTAGAGTTGGAAGGGGCCTACAAGGCCATCGAGTCCAACCCCCTGCTCAATGCAGGAATCCACCCTAAAGCATCCCTGACAGATGGCTGTCTAGCTGCCTCTTGAAGGCCTCTAGTGTGGGAGAGCCCACCACCTCCCTAGGTAACTGGTTCCATTGTCATAGTTTTCCCTGATGTCCAGCCGGAATCTGGCTTCCAGTAACTTGAGCCTGTTATTCCATGTCCTGCACTCTGGGATGATCGAGAAGAGATCCTGGCCCTCCTCTGTGTGACAACCTTTCAAGTCTTTGAAGAGTGCTATCATGTCTCCCCTCAAACTTTACTTCTCCAGGCTAAACATGCCCATGTGGGTTGCATTGGGAGGACCATCCTTTTCCCATCTTGCTCGCCCAAAGGAAAACGCTCCCTCCTGCCCAGGTGTGTTGGCCATCACCGACTCCAGGGCGAAATGTGCCCACCGGCCCCCCATCCCTTACACCCGTCTGGCCGTGACTGGTGGTAGCTTCCCATGTGCCTTGAATGGGTGGACTGGCTCCATAGGCATGCGCAAGGGGTCTGCTGGGTGTGCCCAGGCACGCCCTAAGTCTCAAGCAATAAACACTGAATTGAGGGGGGCCATTGAGTAGGGATCCAGAGGGGGATCCAGACGCAGTGGGAGTGGGACTCCGGCTGTCCTCCGGCTGCTCCGCCCCCATGCTGAAGAACTGCTGCTTCTGAAAGCGCACCGTTGCTCCTGGCAGCAGGAGTGAAAAGGAATCTCTCTGCCAGGAGCCTCTTTGCTGGGAGCTGTGCTTCAAAGAGGCCAGCAGGAGGGGTCTCGAAAGCTAATATCGCCTCGTAAGCCCCTCCTCTGGCCAATGTCACCACAAAGCCCTCTCAGTGTTGGGGCTTGAGGAACGTCTCCTCATCCCCCCCCCCCCCCCAGCTGCAACGGCCCTCTCGCGGTCAGGCAAGCTGAATGCAGAGCAGGGCATCACTGTCTACAGTGCTTAATAAATAAACGAATTAAAAAAAAACTCCTTTATGATGAAGTAAATGATTGCCTTAAAAAATAATAATCCCTGGGTGCGCACCCTAATGAAATGCGCTGCGCACGCCTGTGACTGGCTCCCCAAATTGGTTCTGGACATGCCCGATGTCCTGGCCTTGTTTTGGCTCCCCACTCTTACCGAGCCAAAGGCCTCAACGGCTTCTCCCCCTTCCCCCCACAGATCCTGATGCTCTAATTGCCCCGTCAGTTCTCTTAGCATCTGTAGGAGCAGCCTATTGCTGGTTTTGCCCCACACTTCACACTCGCACTGAAGGATCTTGGGATAGTAGGTCTCCCGCTGCTTGCTCCCTGTTCCGTGGCTTCCATCCTCCTCCCCAGATCCAGTAGGAAACTTGGAACAGCCTTCACTGGGGTTTGAGTCCTCCTTGGCCTGAACTCGAGGGGCTGTGTGGCATTTGTTTCACCTCAGCACTGCCTCCCTTGCTGGAAAGCGCTTCTCTGCTCCCCTTCCTAGAGTTGGAAGACCTAAAGACGGTCACGCATGCACTGGTAACTTCAAGGCTCGACTTCTGCAAGGCGCTCTACATAGGGCTACCTGTGTGCCTAGTCCGGAAACTTCAACTAGTTCAAAATATGGCAGCCAGGCTGGTCACTGGTACATCTAGGGGTGACCACATTACACCAGTCTTAAAATCTCTTCACTGGCTGCCAATTAGTTTCCGAACGAAGTATAAAGTGTTGGTTATCACCTTTAAAGCCCTACATGGTTTGGGTCCAGGCTACCTGCGGGATCGCCTTCTCCCGTACAATCCGCCCCGCACACTCAGGTCCTCTGGGAAGAATCTACTTCAGCCAACCAAAACTAGATTGACAACTGTTACCCAGAGGACCTTCTCTTCTGCTGCTCCCAGACTGTGGAATGGCCTGCTGGAGGAGACTCGTCAGCTTGACAGTCTTTTAGCATTCAAGAAAGCTATCAAGACTGATCTCTTCCAGCAGGCCTATCCAGTAGAATTTTAGGATGTTTTTAGGATGCTTTTAGGATGTTTTTAACAGTGTATACTTTGTTTTTAATCAGTATTTTATGTATTTTATGCTTGCTGTTGTTCCCCGCCTCGATCCAATCGGAGAGGCAGGTAAGAAATATCTTCTTCTTCTTCTTCTTCTTCTTCTTCTTCTTCTTCTTCTTCTTCTTCTTCTTCTTCTTCTTCTTCTTCTTCTTCCTCCTCTTCCTCTTCCTCTTCCTCTTCCTCTTCCTCTTCCTCCTCCTCCTCCTCCTCCTCCTCCTCCTCCTCCTCCCTTCTTCTTCTTCTTCTTCTTCTTCTTCTTCTTCCTCCTCTTCCTCTTCCTCTTCCTCTTCCTCTTCCTCTTCCTCTTCCTCCTCCTCCTCCTCCTCCTCCTCCTCCCCTCCTTCTTCTTCTTCTTCTTCTTCTTCTTCTTCTTCTTCTTCTTCTTCTTCTTCTTCTTCTTCCTCCTCTTCCTCTTCCTCTTCCTCTTCCTCTTCCTCCTCTTCTTCCTCTTCCTCTTCCTCTTCCTCTTCCTCTTCCTCTTCCTCATCTGGCCTATAACTGCCCTCTTCTTGAGACACGTCTTCCATGCCTCTGCACTGCCCACAGCCTGCATTTCTTACCGCCATGTCTCTTAAGAACATCAGAAGAGCCCTGAAGCCGAATCAGACCCAAAGGGCATTCTCTTTCCACCATGGCCAACCTGATGCCAGTACGGGAAGCCCACCAACAGGAGAAGCCCCCCCTCGGCTTCCCTCTGCATCTCCCCACATGTGCCCGAGACCCCTTCCCCAATATTCTCTCCCCCCTCTTCTGGCCCTTCAGTTCCATCTTGCTCTGACGCAACGGCACAGGCGTTAGCAGCCCGAGCTCTGCGCAAGGAGCACGGTGGCTGCAGCGGCGGCAGCAGTCCTTCATCTTCTGCATTTGGGTAAGTCAGCCATGGAATTATCCTATAATATGGAAATCATACAATTTCTCTCTGATCTTCTCCCAGCTTAGCATTTCATCTCGGTGAGGCCAAATGCGGCATGACTAAGTAGTCAAGAAAAGGATTGGAGCCCTTTTGTTACTTAAGATGTGAATGAGACCTTCCTGGGGGAAGTTGGTGTCGTGTTTGCAAGCTAGAAAGGCGTCAATTATCTCTGGCGGCGGCGGCGGCGAGCGCATGTGCACAAGTGTGTGTGTGTGTGTGTGTGTGTGTGTGTGTGAGAGAGAGAGAGAGAGAGAGAGAGAGAGAGAGAGGCTGTACAGCACACAACACAAGCAGAAGGGGAAGGTTCTATTGGAAAGCACCCAGGGGCCAGGATCTCACCACTGGCCCCAGCCCACCCAGCAACTGGCCACGAAACGTCTGCCTCCCACTCAGCCTCCCTCTCATTTCCACCCAGCTCTTCCCCAAAGATCTCTCCCTCAGATTAGCTTCTAATCAAGAAAACTCTCTTCCAGACAAATGAAGAGCGAAAGCAAGCCCACGGGGAGAGAGGGCTGCTGGAGACGGAACCACTACCACCACCAGCCGCCGCCGCCGCCGTTGGTGACTCCCATGTGGGCTAGAAGCTTGTGGAGGTGTGGAATACACGCCGGCATGCAGTCTCTGTCTGGAAAAGGCTTCAGATTCTCAGTGTCTTTGCAAGTACAGCCCCAGGCAAGAGGGGGACGTTTCACTTCCGCTGGCTTGCAAATTACCCTCAAAGCCCTGACCCAAGTTTCTTTTGCGGTTTATTCCTATGTTCACCGCTCTGGAATCTGTATTAAATAATTGAGCAGTATATAAATATTGATAATAATAATAATAATAATAATAATAATAATAATAATAATACTACTACTATAATACTATAATACATTCTTTCCCCCTTCTATCTTCTTTTCTTTCATTTTTCTGTCCTTTTCCTTCCTTCCTTCCTTCCTTCCTTCCTTCCTTCCTTCCTTCCTTCCTTCCCTTCCTCTCTCTTCTTCCTTCCTGCCAGCAAGCAAAGGTGTCCCTGTCTTCCCCATTTCTCAAAGGGTCACATCCGATTTGCAGTAAAACACCTCATAGAATCATAGAATAGTAGAGTTGGAAGGGGCTTATAAGGCCGTCAAGTCCAACCCCCTGCTCAATGCAGGAATCCACCCTAAAGCATCCCTGACAGAGGGTTGTGCAGCTGCCTCTTGAAGGCCTCTAGTGTGGGAGAGCTCACAACCTCCCTAGGTAACTGGTTCCATTGTCATACTGCTCTAACAGTCAGGAAGTTTTTCCTGATGTCCAGCCGGGATCTGACTTCCTGTAACTTGACCCCGTTATTCCGTGTCCTGCACTCTGGGAGGATCGAGAAGAGATCCTGGCCCTCCTCTGTGTGACAACCTTTTAAGTCTTTGAAGAGTGCTATCATGTCTCCCCTCAATCTTCTCTTCTCCAGGCTAAACATGCCCAGTTCTTTCAGTCTCTCTTCATAGACCTATAAAGCCTTACACGGCTTGGGACCACAATACCTGACTGAACGCCTCTCCCGACGTGAATATACCCGATCACTACTTTCAACATCTAAGGTCCTCCTCCGGGTGCCTACTCTGAGAGAGGCTCAGAGTGTGGCAACAAGGGACAGGGCCTTTTCGGTGGTGGCCCCCAGACTTGGAACAATCTCCCTGACGAGGCTCGCCTGGAGCCAACACTGGTATCTTTCCAGCGCCGGGTTAAGACTTTCCTCTTTGCCCAGGCATATGGCAGCACATCTTAATCAACCACATGTTTATTTTTAACAGTTTTTAATGCTTTATGTATGTATGTTCTGCATGTTAGAATTTTACATTTTGTATACTCGTTTTAATCTCAGTTTTAGAATTTCTGTAAACTGCCCAGAGAGCTCCAGCAATGGGGGTGGTATATCAATGTAATAAATAAATAAATAAATAGGGCTTTGTTTCCAGTGAAGCAGACCAGCCGCACCCCCAGGATAAATTATTTGGGCGCCGGCACGACCTCACGCGCACGAATCCTTTGCCCTTTCTTCTTGCTGGAAATGCCACTCCTGGTGCCCACTTCTCAGTTCCCCTCTTCCCCTCTCCACTGCCTCTGAGCCCCTCCCGGCTCAGGTTGGCGGCTTCTTCTTGGCATGACGGAAGGCGTGGGTGAGCAGTGTTGCCCCCCCCCCCACGGCTGGCCTCTCCCGGTGCTGGGGAGGGGCTGCTTGCAGAATGCTCAGGTTGCCGTCACGGACGCCGCCAGCAGGGGGCAGCCACTCAAGTCTGGCGAGGCACGCATTCTGCCGAGGCGCTGAGCCATTGTCTCCCCAGCCGTGATCCGGTATCTGGACGGATATAAAACAGGACCCCCGCTGGCTCGTGGCTTCATGCGTCTGAATGCATCAGGCGGCCAAGACACTTTTATCTGTCTGAGAAGTGACTGCAGTTTATGAATCAGGGGGTCCCAACCCTCTTTGAAATTAGTCTTATTTGGTCAAAACCATTGGAGAAAAACACAAAAGCAATCCATTAGTTTCTGGGTAACCTTTTCAACTCTGTCTGTTTGTTTTCATCCTGACAGTCGCTCCGCGCCTCTTCCAGCCCCAGACAACTTGAGATTGGGAAGCTTAGTGCAGCATTGCTGGCTTCCAGTTTGGCCGCGTCCCTGTTCCTCTGCGCCTCTGGAAGGGCAGTGTGGGGTGAGGAAATCCAGGCATTGTTCCTGCAGTTGTCCTGCCCCCACCCTGGAGCGGTGCCCCTCCTGTTCCAGAACAAATCTCATCATCATCTCTTGGGAGGGAGGGAGGAAGAGAGGGAGATTCACCTAGCCGCACCCTTGGAAAAGGGTGGTCGCACCTATGCTCCTCAACTCTCCATGGACCAGCCCATGCAATGGCTGCCACATCAAAGAACAGGTGCATTGCAGAATGGGTGCATTGCCATCCAGAGTTCCGGATGTCCCAAGGCAGACAGGCCTGGAGGCAGGTCAACCCCTCTGTACTGCAGCTACAAGAACCCAGAACATACGCCGTCCGCACCAGTGCAGGGCTGGAGTGGATGCTTTGCTCACCCATCAGTAACTCCATAGGGGCAAAGAACCAAGGACGTCCAGCTCAGGCAGGCAACGTTTTGCTCATGTCCCATGTTTCAAAGCGACTGCTAGGCCTCATTGCTCTGCCGCAGACAACAAACAGCCCATTGCCTTAACGGTGGTGATGTGTTGGCCTGCTCTTTTTAGCTTTTCCAAATCTACAGACGAGTTGCAGGCTCTATAAGTGTTTTGCACAGCATTGTGCCCATTTTATTTCCTTTAGCTGTGAGCCCTGCCTGACCCTTTCCCGCTTGGCCTGGATGGGTGGGGCCTTGACTGACACCAGTGGCTCTGGCTGATGGATCCCTAGAGTTTGGAACATTAAGAGTTGAGAGGTTGTTGCTGAGACAACATTTGACGTGATTCTTGCTGCTATTTGGATTACATTTTTGTATTTCTGTTGTTAGGCCCTAGGATAAATTGTTTGTGGGTTGTTTAATCTGAGTGTATGATCACGAACACTTGTAAGGTCATTTAAATTTTGTTGCCTTGTAATTGTTAGTGAATCATCATCAACTATTATATTTCATTCTGTAAACTTTTTTTTTGATGCGGCCAGCCACTTTGAGCAGGATTTGACATGGGAAAGTAGCATATAAATAATCTAACAATTGATAGATCTCAGTTTTGTTTCTTTCAGTTTTGCATTTTTCCAATTTAAATTCAGTTCAGCCTGAACTTTAAGGGTTTTTTTTCTGTAAATATTTTTGTGTGTGTTCCTTTAAATAAATACATTTTTGCAAGCAATTTTGCCCAATATACACATACTTGCAAGCACTTTCCCCTAATATAATGCATTTTAAACATTATTTCCCACTAATATATGCATTGTTGAATGCATTTTCGGATTGGCGAATTCCATTGCAAAATTCGGTGAGGTACGAATTTCACTGAGTTTCGGTTCCTGTATTGGTTCAAAAGGGTGAGATTTGGTAAGTTTGCATTAAAATGAGAACTGAACAAATTTCTCCCCGATTCCTAAAATAAACCGACGATGGTAATGATAATGATGATCTCATGTGATAAAGCTGTGATCTCACTCATGCGTTCTCTTCCTAAGCTTCATAATGGAACGGGCTATTACCAATGTCATAAATTTCCATCAGCTTCCATTTTGTTTCTGGGCCCAGTTCAAAGGGCTGGGTTTCATTTGGTTTGGGATCCAGCTCTCTCAAAGACCTCGCATAAAACTACCTGCACCTCTGGACTTGCCGAGGAGACTTTCCTTCCAGCCGTGGTACAGGGACTCGGTTTGTAGGATAGGGACCCTCCCCACATGGTGATGGCTGGGAGGCGGCCTTGGGAGCCATGGCACCCTTTCCCACACTCCCTCCACCTTCCACCCTCAACAGAAAACTTCGTAATTTCAGCAGGTTGTTCTGTTGTCATAAGAACCTAAGAAGAACTGCGCTGGATCAGACCAAGGCTCCATCTAGTCCAGCATTCTGTTCACACAGTGCCCAGGTTAAATCCACACGCAGGACATGAGTGCAACAGCACCCTCCCACCCATGTTCCCCAGCAACTGGTGCACACGGGCTTACTGCCTCTGATCTTGGAGGGAGCACATAGCCATCAGGGCTAGTGGCCTTTGATAGCCTTCTCCTCCGGGAATTTATCCCTCCTCTTCCTCTCATACGATCCTTCCTTTTTGTAAGGGAATGCAGGAGGAGTCTTGAAGAATACTTAGGAAACTCCCCCCCCGACCCTGCTACAAGGGAGAATCTCTAAAAGCCAGTCAGTTTTGCTCCTGAGTTTGCCGCAAAGCTTCTGTCATCTCGTTTTTGAACTTTTCCCACCGCGACTTCCCCCCCCCTGATCCTGGTGTGCTTACGCCACCCCCCCTCCGCCACCCAGCCTCCCCGCGCTTCCCTCCTTCAAACCAACAACTGACACATTACTAATAAAAGAAAGAACCCACAGAATAAACTTCAGCGCATTAATTATTGAGAGACATAATCCAAATTTATTTAATGAATTAATAATGGGCCATGGGGGTATTTTAATAATGAAATACTTCTAGTTGTGTTTCAATAATTATGGCAGGCTTTCATAATTACACCGCTGCAGCGAAAATAAAATAAAAAAAAATCAAACCCAATTAGATGGGAGCGATTGCATCCCGGGAGTCGGTGGTGCCACTGCGGCACGGCTGGGCTTCAACGGCCACCAGGAAAAATCAATGTTGGTTTACACATCCCGGCCTGCCTGCTGCTGCTCCTCATCCATGGAGTGGAATTATTATGAGCCTGCCCAGCTCTGTGCAGCTGCTCCGGGAGGCTTCCCTGGGAAACAGCTCCTGGAAAAACAGGAGTGGCACGTGGCTCTATGGCCCCGTGGTTTGGCCAGGGAATGCCAGGTTCTGCCAGGCCTCATCAATCATCCCAGAGTGTAGGACACGGACTAATGGGCTCAAGTGACAGGAAGCCAGATTCCGGCTGGACATCAGGAAAAGTTTCCTGATGTTTAGAGCGGTACGACAATGGAACCAATGACCTAGGGAGGTTGTGGGCTCTCCCACACTAGAGTCCTTCAAGAGGCAGCTGGACAACCATCTGTCAGGGGTGCTTTAAGGTGGATTCCTGCATTCAGCTCTGGATTCGATGGCCTTAGAGGCTCCTTCCAACTCTACTATTCCATGATTCTATGATTCATCCACCATCACTCCATGGTGGCCGAAACGTTTTTGCCCTGGCTCTTTTCATAGCACAGAGGGCCTCAGCAGGGCTTCTTTTTAGAGGCTTGAAATGGTTAAAGGCATCGTACTTCTTTGAGACCAGAAGAGTTGCTTTTGGGTTTCCGGAGCAGGTAGAAAGCAGTTGAACAATTGTGATTCGGTTTGCGTCGCTCCATACTTTGGGCTGGAATCAATTTGCGCCCTTCTGGCTTGCCTTAAAAACCAAACCGAGCCGCAGTCTCTCATTTGGTGATGAATGTTACCCAAGAAGCTGCATTGCTGCTTCTGCCTCTCCTCCCTGGTGCAAATGAAGTTGCAGCCCTGCAACGCTGGCGAAGGCACCACCTCCGCCTGCCAGCCGCCGCTGCCTCCGCTTTCCAGCCACCTTCCGATTCCTTGTGACCTCTGAGGGTGAAGCACTCGAGTTGCCCTTGAAGACAAAAAGAGAAAGTCTTGTTTGAGGTGAAGGCAGTATCTATCCAATTTTCAGCTGCCGTCACATCGAAATGAGAAATCTGAGGCAGAGCCAGGCACAAATAGCTGATAACAGACTTTCAGGTGAACCTCTTCACTTATCACTTCTGGGGTCACCTCTGTTTCTAAAGACTTGTTTTGCTTCAAAAAAGATTGCTTAGGACATTTAACGGTGTAGCGGTGTGATAAGAGAAGCCGGCCAGCCTCCAATTTTAGGCCGCAGCTGAGACTCAGGAGCCTCATTAAGGTGGGATTTGGACACTTGTTTCTCAAGGTGTTTCACCCAAAGCTGGGAAGCAAAGCAGGGGTGTGGGAGGCAGGACCGATCCTCTTGGTGCAACCGTGTGGCGGGAGGCACCCAAGGCTGTCTTCTGAGCTGCCCTGGAATGTGACGGGAGCATCAAGGAGCAAACTAGGAGGAGTGTGGAAGGGGGGGCAGGGGGCAGGCAAAGAGGGGCAGTTGGCAGCAGTTGAGGGAGTGAAACAGAGGAGCAGAAGTCGGGAGGCATGGAGAAGGAACCAGGAGGCGCAAGGCAACAGGGTCATAGAGGACAGACACACATTCCTCCCGCCCATCCATGGTGCACAGACTGGCTGAGAGGGCCCCAGCCGAGATGCCAAAGAGACATCAGCTGGAGATGGGGCATCGGGCAACGGTTGTGCTGTGGTCTGTGGCCTTCCCAGATGTTGGTGCACTTCGGTTCTAGCCAGCATAGCCAAGGGTGAGGGCGATGGCCCTTGCACTCCAACAGCATCTGGAGGGCCACACATTCCTCACCCGGGATCTCGGGGACTGACCTTGCTGGGCGCATCTGGCGATTTGGCACATTCCCCCCACAGCTGAAGCAGGGGGCCTCTTTCCTCCTCTTCAAGACAGGGCCTGGCCTTAGAGCAGAGCAGACTTCCAGCCAGGTGACTGTCTCCTGTGACTGACAGTGTGGGCTCTCTAGGATTTAATAACATAAGAAGAGCCATGTGGAATCAGACCAAGCATCCATCTAATCCACACTCTACTCACACAGTGGCCAAACAGCTGCCAACCAGGAAATCACAAGCAGGACACAGGATGCAATAGCACCCTCCCGCCCATGGTCCCCAGCAATTGGTGCACATAGGCTTACTGCCTCTGCTAATGGAGGTAGCACATAGCCATCAGGACTCATAGCTATTTATTGATAGCCTTCTCCTCCAGGAATTTATCCAACCCCCTTTCAAGGTCATCCAAATTGGTGGCCATCACTACATGTTATGGTAGTGAATTCCATAGTTTGTGCTGTGTGAAGAAGGACTTCCTTTGATCTGTCCTGCATCTCCCACCCATCAGCTTCCTGGGACGACCCCCTTGGGTCCTAGTTTTATGGGAGAGGGAGCCGCATTTCTGGCAGGGAGGGCTCTTTCCCACCCCCTGCTCCCTGGATCGTCTTAACCGGAGGTGTTGGGGATCCAACTGGAGGGCTTCTGCATGCAAACCAAGTGCTCGGGGTTCAAGTGAGCTAGGATTCCATCCCCTACCACCGGTGGTATTTCCTGCCCTTTGGAACCAACACGGCAACTTTTGTCTCCCAAATGAAGTTAGGCTATTGCTACCCCCTCCCCCCACCCCTAGGAAGGAGGGGAAGGGCCTGAAGCCACCACTCAGCAAAATGGAGCCAGCCACCATGTTTGAGGAAAATTCTGAGAGTGCCTTGGACTGCAAGAAGATCCAACCAGTCCATACTCCAGGAAATAAAGCCAGACTGCTCACTTGAGGGAATGGTATTGAAGGCACAACTGAAGTACTTTGGCCACACAATGAGAAGACAGGATACCCTGGAGAAGAGGCTGATGCTAGGGAAAGTGGAAGGCAAAAGGAAGAGGGGCCGACCAAGGGCAAGATGGAGGGATGATATTCTGGAGGTGACAGACTTGACCTTGGGGGAGCTAGGGGTGGCGACGGCCGACAGAAAGCTCTGGCGTGGGGCTGGTCCATGAAGTCACAAAGAGTTGGAAACGACTGAACGAATAAACAACAACACCATGTTTTAGCAGCATTTGCAAGAGAAGAAGCCGCTGGTATTCCGGAGGGAGATGGTGGCCCTCCTTGGCTGGCTGGTTCTGCAGTTTCTTATTCCGGCCCTCTCTGCAATGGCACAAGGGAGAGGCGGGTGCGTGTCGGGTACCGTGGTGCCGGCGAGCTGTCAGCTGGAAGCTCTGCGTTCCAAGAGGTCAACGCAGCTCCGGCCTTCATCTCAGCCCCCCGAATGTCCGCAGTTCTTCTTGGCACCCCATTTAAATAAACAAATCCTGCCAAGATCACGGGGGTGGGGTGGGGTGGGGTGGGGGTGGGTGGGCTGTAATTGAAAAGCCTCCGCAAGGCCCTCGTCTCCAGCGTCACAAGGTCCAGGCCATAATAAGCAGCCCCGTGCCTTCCTGACAGGAGGAGTTATTGAGGTGACTCCCAAGCTATGACAGTTTAATCAGATCTTGGAAATCAGGGATATTATATTTTGCACCTGCTCATGGGTAGAAATGGATGGTGCAGTTCAGTGGTAATATAAAAGAGAGAGAGTGTGTGTGAGAGAGAATGAGGGTGTAATTCACCTTTGGGAGAATAGGAACAGAGTCCTGAATGAAGTGGAAGCCAGAGCAACGGGAAGTGGGGGGCATCGTGGGGTGGGGTGGGGGAGTGGGCAGTGCTGGATTTAGGAAGAAGCCAAGTAAGCCATGGTTTAGGGCCTCATCTTATGAGGGACCTCGAAATATGTTGTAGATAACTAAGATGGAAGACAATTAAGGTGAAATCCCTTTGGCTTAAACATGTTGGAAAAGTCTGGTATGACTTACAGCAGAGTTGCTTTATACAAAGAAAGCATGGCAATGCAGCGTTTAGTAGTGGAGGCAATGAGTGCAAACTAGAGCTAGTTCAAATCAACTTACTTTATTAGTCCTTTTATACACATCTTCAGAGAAGGCTTTCTAATGCTGTTTGACTACAAGTGCCCCCTAACGCTGGGTGGTACCCTTTCATTACCTTTCCTATCATAATGTAATACTCATTTTCCTCTTTATTTTTATGGTATAGGGCCTCTGAATCTTGATATGGCTCTGAATCTTAATATCACGAAATATCAACCATTTTGTGCAGATCTTAAAAAAAGAAAAGAATGGAGGATTAATATGGAAAACGGAGGGGATGGATCTATGACTGAACCTATGTGGAAGTGATGTGGACCAGAAGTAGATTGATGCTAACCAGTAATCATCTCCTGCCCACCCAAGAAAACAAAATGGAAGAGTAGCAGAGGAGCGTGGTTGCCCCTGGGACAGATGTCCAGTTCTGGACGCCACACTTAAAGAAGGATTCAGATAAATTGGTACGAGTTCAGAGAAGGGCAACGGAGATGATCAGGGGACAAGAAACGAAGTCCTAGGAGGAAGATTGAAGGAATTGAAGTTAAGAAGAGAAGACTGAGGAGGGAATGAGAGAACTTTTCAAATCCCTAAAGGGGTGTCACACGGAAGAGGGCCACAACTGGTTCTTTCTCATCCAAGACTGTAGGACACGAAATAAGGGGCTTAGCTAAAGGGAGGCAGATATTGGTTGACATCAAGAGAACCTCAGGAGAACCTCAAGAGAACATCAGGAGAACATCAAGAGAACCTCAGGAGAACCTCAGGAGAACCTCAGGAGAACATCAAGAGAACATCAGGAGAACATCAGGAGAAACAATCAGAGCAGTCAGACCAAGGAACCAACTTGCCTGGGGAGGTGATGGACTCTCCAATGCTGGAGGTATTCAAGCAGAGACTGGACACCCGTCTGTCAGGGATGCTTTAAACTGGATTGTTGCACTGAGCAAGAGGTTGGCCTCAGTGACCCCTTCCAACTCTAGCACTCTGTGATTCTAAATCTGGACACACACACACACACACACACACACACACACACACACACACACACACACACACTGCAGTTCACAAAAGACCAGGGCCTGTTACACAGAATTAGTGCGGAAAAGAAGAGAATAAGGTGTGGTGTGGTGTGGGTGAATCTAGCAGCACCCCCTCACCAAGGCATCCGTCACAATGCCTATGAGGCTGGGGTGCCTTGATAATCTTGGCAGCATCGCTACATGCACACTTGGGGTGGTGGTGGTGGAAAGTGTATCCATCATGTCCATAAAGATTGCCCTCATTTGCATCCAGGTGGTACAGCACAAGAGACAGTTTAGGAATTATGTAGCCTGCTGACTGATGAGCCCTATTACCGCAGCCATCATTCCGCTAATAATTATGCCCGAGCACCAGCCTGCATTTCATCGGGCTGGAAGATGGATCCCGGTTTCCTCCCTGCAGGCGTGCCGAAGATAATAACTTCCGCTCGCTCTTGGGGGAGAGCGAGCCGCCTTACGAGGCCCAGGGAGGAGTCATCGTGATGGAGCAGAGCTGGATGAACCAGGAGGCTAGGAAAGACGTAGCAACGGGCCCCAGATACTTCATGACCTCCACGCTCCTATTGCAGCACGGAGTGTCGGCAACCATCTCCCCTTTGGACCTCACGGTGTTGCCCGTCTGCTGTAGCCATTGCAGGTGTTTCCACAGGCAGGGCCTCACCTCCGACGTTTAGCGCTGCTCTGAGATGGCTGGGGGCTGCTTGGAAAATAGAATGTTATTCCAGTTGTTCCCAGAAATGCGGCGACTGCCCACTTTTATGCAAAAGAAGCCTTTCTGGGGAAAGAAGAACTCCAGAGATGCTTGTGGCCGCCACCTCCTTTGGAGCTGCACGTCCTGCACTGAGGGTCCACCTGGGCAGCCTCTCCGGCTGGCCTAAGACCGTTCTTCACACACCAGCCAGTTCTCCAACTTCCAGGGGAAGCGCTAGGCAGGCCTTCACCTCTCATGCCCCTCAGACCCATTTCCTGGCTGCTGCTTCTGCTTCTAGCCATAGTATCAGCGGGGAATTTCATCTTCGCCAGAGTCTCTTACACAGGGTATTGTCACTCGTGACCCCAGCTGTCTGAGAGCTGCACCTGGTCTTCCCCAGGGCTTGGCCTCTCTGCAAGCAAATTAGAGTGATTAAACCTGGCAAAACCTGGGCTAAAAACAGAGTTCCTTGCAGAAGGCCAGTTCCTTTTGGATTCCAGAGGAGGAACTGTTAAAGCAAATGGAACTGAGATTTCAAAGATCAATCCATTTATGGTGGCATCAGCTTTCACGGTTTAGGTTAAAGCAAAATATTGTTAGATGAATCACACTCAAAGTTTCTTACAAGTTAAAACAACATACCTTTTTCTAAATCTGAGCTGCTACGGGATAGCTCAGATCAGAAGTCCGGCAAGTATCCAGGCCTTAGCTCCTTAGTAAGTAAATTCTAATCTATGTGCTTTCTACTTACATTTCTGGAGAGATTTTAACTAAGACTGGGTTCGCACAACTCACTAACCTGCACTGACAGGTTGAATGTGGGTCGTTGTTGAACGATGGGTTGTTTGTTGAATCATGAGTTGGCGTGATGTCTGAACCCAGGACATTTTTTTTGTAAGGTGGGTTGTTAACCATGCAGGGTGGCTTATTTGTCTCAAACAAGCCAACTTGAGAACCCATGGTTTGTTGTTGGGTTGTTCAGGGTGGTTAACGAGCCACCCTGCGGAAAATGTCCTGGGTTCAGAAAACATGCTAACCCACACGGTTCAACCGACAACCCATGGTTCAACAACCACCCGCCCTTCACCACTGAGTGTGGGTCAACGTGTTGTGTGAACAGCCCCTAAGCCTGCAAGTATGGCCAGAGGAATCTTAGAATCATAGAATAGCAGAGTTATTCTGCTATTCTAGAAGGGGATAGCAGGGGCCTACAAGGCCATCGAGTCCAACCCCCGTTCAATGCAGGAATCCACCTTAAAGCATCCCTGACAGATGGTTGTCCAGCTGCCTCTTGAAGGCCTCTAGTATGGGAGAGCCCACAACCTCCCTAGGTAACTGATTCCATTGTCGCACTGCTCTAACAGTCAGGAAGTTTTTCCTGATGTCCAGCTGGAATCTGGCTTCCTTTAACTTTGGTCCATTATTCTGTGTCCTGCACTCTGGGATATCAACTTTCCCTCCCCCTCCCCCGAACAGCCTGAATGAGAGATCTGGTGGGGGTGGGGTGGGGGTAAGGAGTGATGCAAGGGACTAATGGCTCAGATGCACTATTCCAATTTCAAAACGATTAAATTAGGGCTGCCTTTACATACAAATCCAGTGTTTGCATTAACAATTCTAATTCCACAGATCTATCGATTAGCTGGCTGCACCCATTTGGAGCAGGCTGTAATTAAACCTCAAAAGCCCAGCTCCTGCGAGGCGAGGGGTCCAGTACAAAAGACAACCAGTGCCTGGCATTTGGGCTCGATCCTGGTTTATGGGGATGGAAAATGCCTCTCTGCAGGTTTCAGGAGCTGTCTCCGGCCAAGCAGCTAGCTCTTCCTCTTGTCTTGGAAGGGAATGAATTAAGAACATCAGAAGAGCCCCGATGCTGGATCAGACCAAGGGTCCATCTTAGTCCAGCACTCTGTTCACACAGCGGCAAACCAGCTGTCAACCAACAAGGCAGGACATGGTGCAACAGCACCCTCCCACCCATGTTCCCCAGCAACTGGTGCACACAGGCTTCCTGCCTCGAATACTGGAGGTAGCACCCAACCAGTTGCTAAGGCACAGCGACAACAGAGGCCAGGTTCAAATTTTCTAGGTTCTCTCTAGATATCTTTGACATCAACTCCCATCATTCCCAGTCAGCATGACTGGGGATCCTAGGAGTTGTAGTCCAGCACATCCGGAGGACACCAGGTTGGGAAAATGTACAGCCCTCAGAGGAAATACACATCAGCCTTCTCGACTTAGGGAGGTATCGTGCTAACATGCAACCCGTGGTGCCTTCTCTGTGCAAGACCTCCCATGTTCCCCAGCATGCACAGTGTCCTTGTCTTCCTGGCCCCTGGATCACAGGGATACAGGCATGCCTCATGCTCAGCCTTCACTCTTTAGGGCAAATGGCCTGGATGGAGCAGAAGCGATGAAGAAGAAGAAGAAGAAGAAGAAGAAGAGGAGGAGGAGGAGGAGGAGGAGGAGGAGGAGGAGGAGGAGGAGGAGGAGGGTGCATAGTTGGGCAAGTAGAGTGTCCTGTTGCAGAGCCCCTGTGCCTGGATGGAACGGTGGGAGGGTACACAAGTCAACCCCGCCATTGAAAGGAAGGGGTGGGCAGCGGTTGACAAGACAGAAAATGCATCCTGGAACTGCCTAGGTGACACCAATGGCCACCCTCGGTATATTTCAGTCCGAGTTTCCTTCCACAGCAGTGCCCTCGGCTTAGGACTCCCGGGGAGTCCACAATCCCGTGTCGGTCAGTGCCCGGCCACCATGCTGGTGCTGCAGGAAGAAGAAAGAGTGCCTGCAGGCAGGAAGAGGAGGAGCTTCAAGGCCTGTGCCCTCCCCACCCAAAGCCCGCCCGAAGCACAGCTTCCTCCAGGAGGTGTGCAAGGGGGCCACCAGCTGTAGGTAGACACTGGGCGAAGCTGCAGAGGAGGGCAGGTGCTCCGGGTGGTGGTGGTGGTGGGTCCCCGGCCCCTTATCCAGAAGGAAACGGGGACCAGTTTGCTTTGTGAAGAGCCAGCTGCCCTTTTTCCTTTCTGGCATGGAAATGAATGGGGGAAGTCCTCCCAGCTCTCACCACCTCACCTTTGGGGCTTCCCCGAGACTAGGGCAGCCTGTTTCCCCTGATTCAAGCCGAGCCAAGTGAGGGGCGGCGGTGGGGGGGGGGATCCCCAGGCTTAGGGCCTCTTCCTCCTCCTCCTCCTCCTCCACCATCTCCATCTTTAATCCCACTGTGGCGAGCGACGTGCAGGGCTCCAACATCCAACGGCTTTCCTTTACATTTCCCCCCTTATTTTTACAGAGACTTCTGTTAGCCCAACATGTCATGTGTGAGAAGGAAAAGAGGCTTTTAGATCCATTAAGGGAAAGGGGGGGGGCGAAGAGAAGTCAAGAAAAAGAAGCTTCAGCGTGTTGAGCTTTGGTGGGGGCACGGCAGGAAATGATGGGGAAATTAAAATTCAGCTCCAGCAGAAGGCTGCAGTGCTTCAGCGTGCTGTTCTCCCGGCATCGATCGGTTCCAGCATTTGACTTTCAACCATGACAAAACTGTGGGCAAATTAATTGTTCTCCAGGATATTAGGCATCAGAGTCTATTAATCCTCTTTGGAGTCGGATGCACCATGAATACTAATGCAATCCACGGTCGGGGGGGAGGGGTGGATTGGGGGGCGGAGGGGGGGGCTGCAATCATGTCATTCCGAGGCTGACTTGACGTTGCTGCCTTTTTTTTTATTATTTGGGGGGGGGGGAAGATGGCTGGTGGAAGCAAGGAAGAAAGGAAGGTGGTGAGTGGGGAGAGACTGTGTTCGTCAGCCATTTGCTGCTGTTTTACTCAGACTTCTGGCTGGTTAATATTGGGAAGAAAAACGGCGTTTTGTGGCACATCTTCCCAGAGTCCAGGAAGCCCCACAAAAGGCATTTTTAAAATAAATAAAAATAAATAAATGCTTCGGATCTTCTGCCAGGAGGGGGGTGGGAAGCAAGAAAGAGAGAGGGGGGGGGAAAGGTTTGGACTATTTATGCAAATTCCGTGTCGGTATTCACAACCAGGATATGAAATTACGGACTAATTACACACAGACGTGCCCCCTCCTCCCCGGCACGCCACCCGGCCCATGCGGAGGACAAAGAATTCGTTTCATCGATTACTTGCGGCGGTCTTACGGTTGGGTTGAAGGCTCCGGAGGAGTCTCCTTTATATCCCCATTTTCACGTTCCCTCTCTGGAATACGGAAACAAAAACCCAGCTCCTGTGCTCTTTGGAGTAAGATGAACCATTCTCCCCATCCCACCACCACACAAACACATGGGTTGACTTTAGCAGCATGTGGGACTTTTCAGGCCAGACTTAAGAACAGCTGAAGAGCCCTGAGGCTGGATCAGGTCAAGGATCCGTCCAGTCCAGCACTCTCTTCACATAGTGGCCAACCAGCTGTCATCCAGGGACCCACGAGCAGGACACGGTGCAACAGCACCCTCCCGCCCATGTTCCCCAGCAACTGGTGTACATAGGTTTACTGCCTCTGATACTGGAGATAGCACATAGCCATCAGGACTAGAAGCCATTGAGAGCCTTGTCCTCCATGAATTCATCTAACCCCCTTTTAAAGACATCCAAATTTGTGGCCATCACTACACCTTGTGGTAGTGAGTTCCATAGTTTAACGATGCACTGTGTGAACAAGCACTTATATCCCCTTTCTCCATCCTATGCATAATTTTGTAAACCTCCGTAATTGCTCCCTTTAGCCTCCTTTTTTCAAAGCTAAGCAATCCGAGCTGATGTAACCTTCCCTCATACGGGAGATGCCCCATAATCATTTTAGTTGCCCTTTTCTGCACTTCTCCCAGCTCTTGTTGGACCACAGAAAGGTCTGCAGCCTGTGCCACTGAGTCCATTGTGCCACGTTACCTGAAGGATCGTTTCCTCCTGTATTTACCTATCCAGGCATTAAAATTATAGTCTGAGGTTCTCCCCCAGGTGTCCCTCACCCAATGAGGCAAGGTGGGTGGCCACAAAAGGAAGGGCCTTTTTGGTGGTGGCCCCCTGTTTGTGGAATGCTGCAGAGAGCCTGGCCTGGCACCTGTTGTGATTCCCAGCCCTCCCCACAAGACTATAAAGAGCTCCACAAAGCTTTATCCAGTAAACACACACCTCTTCCCACCTGAAGGGGGTGTGAATTCCAGGAACTATCCTCTAAGCTTAATTAGGGCAAGGAAACAGCTTATCAACTAAATAAAGTCTCCTGCAATGCTTGATAGTCTTTTACTGAGGGAGACTCAGGGAAGGTCTTCACGTTGTAACCTCTGGTGAGTGGCTAACCTAGCAGACTGCCTCCTAGCTCCTCTCAACTCCATCCACTTGACCTATGGGATCTGTCAGTTCTGATGTTCCCTCCCCCTCCAACAAAGACTGAGTTCCCAGGGGTTGGGAGGAGGATCTCTGAGCCTGGTCCTCCTGTCCAATAAGTTCCTGGGAAGTGTCCTCGTTGACTCCTGGAGAATTTCCTCCCCTTCTTCCTATCTTCGTCCTCCTCCTCCTCCTCCTTCTCCTCCTCCTCCTCCTAGAATCATAGAATCATAGAATAGCAGAGTTGGAAGGGCCCTACAAGGCCATCGAGTCCAACCCCCTGCTCAGTGCAGGAATCCACCCTAAAGCATCCCTGACAGATGGCTGTCCAGCTGCCTCTTGAAGGCCTCTAGTGTGGGAGAGCCCACAACCTCCCTAGGGAACTGGTTCCATTGTCGTACTGCTCTAACAGTCAGGAAGTTTTTCCTGATGTCCAGCTGGAATCTGGTTTCCTGTAACTTGAGCCCGTTATTCTGTGTCCTGCACCCTGGGAGGATCGAGAAGAGATCCTGGCCCTCCTCTGTGTGACAACCTTTTAAGTATTTGAAGAATACTTAAGTATCCTCCTCCTCCTCCTCCTCCTTGCTCCAAGTCTGATTTGGCATACATATCAGAGAGCCTGATCCTGAGCTTGACAGCGCCTATGTTGTGGTCATTTCAATCCCAGCTGCAGACCTTTTTTTTTTTAAAAAAAAATCCAGGCATTTTAAGAACTTTTTTTTTTAAAAAAGCTTTTGGTACTCTGATCCTGCTGGTGGTTTTAATTTGGTTTTATGATGTTATAATGGGTTCATTCTTTGCTGTTTGTTTTATCTTGTTTTTATACTGCACTGTTTTTATTTTTTGTTTTCATGTTTGTCCCATATGTTTTTAATGAATTGTACACTGTCCAAAGGTTATCAGTACATAAATGCACACATGTGTAAATAAAATGGGAAATCTATCTGAGCTGTGCACAAAAACCACACAAACAATGTTAAAAACTTGTCTTAAATAAAGCCAATTAGCCAGTAAATAAAACAGAGGAAAAACATATTCTTAATCTACTGCTGAAAGCCCGATGAAAGTGAGAGTTCTTGACTGCCCTCCAGAAAGATAACAGGGAGGGGGAACCAGATGGACTTCATTGGGGAGGGCATTCCAGAGTTATTTATTTATTTATTTAAAACATTTATATCCTGCCCTATATCATGAAGAACTCAGAGCGGCGTACAATTAAAAACATACAGTATAAAACAATAAATATGCACAGTTAAAAACAAATTAAACCATGATCCAAGTTAAAACAGTTAAAACAATGTGCCAGTGAGTTCCCCTGGAGAACAGGTTTGCCTCCATATGAAATGGACACGTGACAGGGTTAAATGTCAGGGCACTTTATATGGAAGGCATTGTTTCCCAAAGCAGTTCTAACTAAGCCACCTAGGGCATTAAAGGTTACAGCCAGCACCTACCTTGAATTAGGCCTGTGCAGATGTTTTGAAAGAGGTGACATAGCGACAATGTCCACCTGAACGTCTTGATAGCCAAGTAGCAACATTTCGCATTGGCTGAAGTTTCTGGATCCATCTTCAAGCACAGCCCCATGTAGAGCGCAAGAACGGTCAAAAACACAAATGAAAACGACAGTGGGTTGGTTTCTGTCTTCCAGTCACTGGTATATCAGCCAGAGCGGATAAAAGACAACCTGGGTCATTGCTGCTGCCCGCTTAGATTCCACGTGTAACGCTGGGTCCAGGAGTGCCCCTGACATTTGGGGAGAGGGTGACCCCCAGAACAGGTATTTTCTTCATTGACCAGTCCGTAGAGTCACTCAGCATCATTAATGCTGCCATATCTGTCTAGCCATAGCAAAATTGCTGTTGATTGTTTGCCATGAACTAAAGGAAGGAAGGAAGCAAAGGCCTCTAGAGAAACATTTTGGAAAAGGACCCACAGGAGACCAGGACCTGGGGGATCTTGGGAACGTCTGGTTCCATCCCCCACGGCCTTTGAATTCTCAACAGAACAGGAGCGGCACCGAGTAAGAGGAGCACAGCTATTACCCAGCGCTTGAACAGAGGAGATATTTACGGCTGTGTAAACACAGCACGGGCACCTTCCGCATGATTTGGAGCTAAATGCAGTGTTACTTAATTAATGTGCATGTAGCACATGAGACCATTACACCTATTAGAGCCCACGGGCAATTAGAATCCTTCTGGTTCCCTCTGTGGATGGATGCCGGAGACAAAGGCCTGCGATGCCGCTGCCGCCACTACCGTGCTCCCAGCTGATTGGCCGAGAGGAAAAGAGGGAGATGGTGATTCAAGTTGGATGCCATTTTGAAGAGCGAATGCCTTGGCCAGTGACAGGTCAAGGGGGAAGTCCCCCCTTCTTTCCTAGTGAGACACAGCCAGAAGGGATGACTGCATGGAACATCCCACTGGATGGGGGAGATGCAATGGAGTTGGGAGGAGATTGTGGTGTGTGTGTGTGTGTGTGTGTGAGAGAGAGAGAGTGTGTGTAGATTGAGATATCTAGACAGGAACCAGAAGGTTAGAACATACAAGACCCACTCTGGCCCGCTTGCATTGGCTGCCTGTACGATTGCGAGCTCAATTCAAGGTGATGGTTTTAACCTGTAATGCCTTACACGGCTTGGGACCACAATACCTGACGGAATGCCTCTCCCGACATGAACCTACCCGTACACTACGCTCAACATCTAAGGTCCTCCCCCGGGTGCCTCTTCCGAGGGAGGCTTGGAGGATGGCAACAAGGGAGAGGGCCTTTTTGGTGGTGGCCCCCCAATTATGGAAGCATCTCCCTGACGAGGTTCACCTGCCGCCAACATTGTTATCTTTTCAGCGTCAGGTCAAGACTTTTCTCTTCTCCCAGGCATTTAACAGCATATGTTGAGTGTTTAACTCACCCAGAATAGTTGTTTTAAGTGATATTGTATGTAACCTGATTTTATGCTTTTTATGCTTTTAAATTTTGTATATCGGTTTTTAACATCCAGTGTTTTAATCTTTGTAAACCAACCAGAGAGCTTCAGCTATAGGGCAGTATATAAATGTTAATCATCATCATCATCATCATCATCATCATCATCATCATCATCATCATCATCATCTATTTCCTGGAGCAATCCAGAGTTATGCACCAAGCCAGCACCCTCTATGGTGCTGTGATGGGCCCGTTTTCCAACTTGAGGTATTGTCGTTGGTACCACAAAAATATTTCCAGAGGGATAGCCTTTGTGTTAGCTTATCATAGCAAAAAACCCCAGATGCATGGAGGCTTATCAAGAATTGCAGGTATATATACAATATATACTTTCAGGACATGGGAAGTCCAGATTTTGTGAAACCCATCCCATGTATGTTCATGGATTGTGTGGGGTCGTTCGTTCCAACATCTGTTCACAGACGGATTCGGATTCCCCTCCCACCTCCTCCCGTTATGTGGAAAATACGTAACTAATTCCATAACAAAGTTTTCCAGCAATTTACATCATTTATGTTAGTACATAACATTTAGCGTATTGTCCCCCCGTTCCATTCCATTCTCGCTTGTGTATATGGCATATATCTTAGGAGAGATTTGCATATCTGCCTGCGAAAAAATTTGCGTACATTTCTGGAAGGTAAAAAGAAAAATCCAGAGGTCTGAAGACTCCACACGGCCTGGGGAGGCTGGTCTGCAGCGGATTCCGCCGGTTGGTTTCTTAGAAATTCAAACCCATTTTAGCCCGTCTGGAATTTCTTCAGCATCCAGAATGGAAGAAGGTTTCCTCACTTGATTAATACGGGCACAAAGATGTGATCTTGTCAAGGTGGTGCTGAGAGACGGAGGTTCCTTGGTTGCAGTTCCCAAAGAGTTACTTTTTATTCCGGGGTCTTTATGGAGAAGGATATTTCCATGGAACTCACAAGAAAGGGTAGTGCAAATCAGAAATGCATGAGAGAGAGCGAGAGAGAGAGAGAGCGCACAGCGTCTCTGGTGACTGAAGCAGAGTGCAGCTGAAACAACACAGCAAATGTACCAAGAATATTGGGGGAATGATCCCCCTCATACCTCAGGCCGTCTCTGGCCATTTGTTGATTTATGACTGTTTTCCTAAAATTCCCCCTGGGCCTCCAAATTGGGCAAAGCCGTTTAGATGTCGATTTCCTTCTTTGGAGAACTTGCAAAATAAGAAATGACCTGGACGTCTGTTTCCCAGCTCTGTAGGCTGTCGGGTCTTCTGACCTCAGTCTCAATCAACCATCCTGTGGGAATGCTGGAGTGCCAGCCACGATCCTCACACCGCGGTCTCCATCCAGCTGGAGTGCTCTCTCCATCTCGCCCTAGAGGGATTAGGTAGGCCTGGAACTTTTGGAGGGGTGGCGAAGGTGTTGGTAACATTGGCCAACTAGATGGTGGATGGACCTATGAAGAAAGAGGAAGGTGGGAAACTCAGAGGTGAATCGCGAGTCTTAAAAAGGTACAAGGAAAATGACGTTCCCCAGAAATGAAAAGAGCCCCAAAGTCCACTCAACGGAGTGGCCAGAGGGGTGGATGTCTGAAACTTGGTGACATCTGTTGTTCCCGACAAAAGTGTGAGCACACCCACAAAATGTGCTTGGTTGTACTAACGGCAGGGCTTTCTCACCAAGGATGCCATAGAGGTCCTCTTTTGAAAACCCAGCAGATTCAAGGCCCCCCTACTGATGCTGAATGTCTCCACCCCCTGCAGTAAAAGGGGTGAAGGCCAAAAATGGGGCAGATGTTTCAAGATGTTCCTTCATTCGTCTCCTTCCTAAGTCCTTCCTAAGGATGGATAGTACTTGTTTGAAGTCCTGTTCTGCTCTGTTTGTAAATGCTAAAGCCGGTATCCCCTGCTTCCCCCCCCCCCCCGAGAGAGCTTAATGCAGGTTAACAAAGAATCGCTTTGCTAAATGCCACCTGCCAGAGAGTTTAGGTGTAAGTCCAGTCACCATCCAATTCCACTGTCTTTGGACTTCAGCCATGGAGCAGCCCAGGTTTTTTTTTGCAAGCCTCTCTTAACTAGCTTGGGCTGAGTTGTTGTCTTACTGTGGGTTTTCCGATGACACAGCTCTGCTGCTGAGCAACACAACTGAATTGTCCTTTGGGAAGAGCCCAGAACAGAGATGAACCACTGGATATATTTTTTTCAGTTCAAAGGACTTAAAAACAGTGCCTTCTTCTGCTCAAATTAGGAGGAACGGCATAACTGAATGGCCACTCTTCCGCGCAGAAGAATATTTGGGGGGAAAGAATGAGTAAAAAATGAATCCTAGTCATAAGCTTCTTTTCCCCCCAGAGTCCTATCCTCTTTGGCCTTTGTGCATTCTCCTAACTTCTCTGTCTAGTTCATTCCCTTTCTTCCTTCTAGCTAAGGCACATTCTCTGCCCCACCAGGTCCTGGCACAGGCCTGCTTTTTATTAAGCACATTTGGAAGCTCAGTTTGGACCTTGACAGCTGACCACACTCCCTCAAAAGGAATAAGAAAGTTCTTGTCAGGATTTTCCTGTCTCCCCCTCCCCCACTTAGACATGTAATGGGTTTCTTATGTCCCGGCAAAGAAAAACTCTCTCCACTGGATCACCTATTTTCTTGTCAAAAAGCTTTCGGACAAAAGCTAATCATGAAAAAAATACCTTCCCATTTTTCAAAAGAGTTTCCCTATTTGAAGTTGGAATGTTTTCTTTTTTTAAAGGAGACCGGAGAATCTGGAGATAATGCAGACCAGAGAACGGTGATGGTCAGGGATTGGAGGACTCCCCGTAACGCTTCTCAAGGGAATGCCAAGAGCAGCTTGAGTTCCATGAGAGGCATCTGCTTACAAGTTCCCTCTGCCTCTTTGGGGAGATCCAGGTGAATCATAGAATAGTAGAGTTCGAAGGGGGCTATCAAGCCACTGAGTCCAATCCCCTGCTCAATGCAGGAATCCACCCTGACAGATGGTTGTCCAGCTGCCTCTTGAAGGCCTCTAGTGTGGGAGAGCCCACAACCTCCCTAGGTCACTGGTGCCATTGTCGTGCTGCTCTATCCATCAGGACGTTTTTCCTGATGTCCAGCCGGAATTTGGATTCCTTTAACTTGAGCCCATTATTCCATGTCCTGCACTCTGGGATGATCAAGAAGAGATCCTGGCCTTCCTATGTGTCCCAACCTTTCAAATATTTGAAGAGCGCTATCATGTCTCTCCTCAATCTCCTCTTCTCCAGGCTAAACATGCCCAGCTGAGGGACAACAGTGGATGTAGCCATGGCATGAAGACTGTTTGTGTGAATCTTCAGACTCAACTCACCCCTACTTTCTCCCCTTCACTGGATGAGCTACCCTTTGTCTGCTCATCCAGATCCCTCAATTGCACCCATCTCATCTTTCCGGAGCTTACAAAGGATGACAATGAAGCCAGAAATGCCGCCGTTGATTGCGCAAACCATCCGAAACACTCTGCCTGCCTCAAACCACAGCCTCTTGGAAGACCGACGGAGTTTGCGATGAAATTAGGACCATGTTTTCACGTGGGCTTGTTTCAGCCACGGGCGATTTTCTGAAGTTTGTCCCCTGACACAAAGAGGGGTTTCAAGAGCTGTTGGGTGAAAATGTCCTCCCTAAATTCTCTACCTGGGGGAAATTGGGGTGGGTGGGTTCCCTAATATTCTCCAGGGGTGTGTGGGATTCTCCGACACATTGAGGAGGGACCACTATTAGTAGCATCTTTCACATTAGCAGAGGCTTTTGGGTTGACAAGCTAGACCACCACTTTGTCCACACCCTACCCCGTGCCCTGGACGTAGTGCCATTGTGGGGCTTTGGATGAAAAGCTGAGTGCTTACACAAAAGATAGCAAAAGACGAAGATTTGGCAAAACTGCCCTTGTTTTCAGGGATCTCGAGAAAGACGATTCTCAGAACATTTGGCTGAAAACGTCTTCTGAGGAGTTTTGGCCCCCTTGAAGTTTTTGCCAGGCAGCATTGGAGACAAGAAACCATCTTGTGTGCAGTTTAACATGACATTTTGGTCTCGGAGTCCATCCCTGCTCAGACGCAGGGCGAGCGCGACCATTCAAGTGAAAGTTACATAGAGCTCAGCGCAAGGGAGGGGGAGAGACGGTGCTGTGGCCCAGAGCCATTCCTAAACGCTTTCTTCTGCCGTGCGGCAAAGACTACCCCGAAGAAACCAAATTCCATACCAAGAAAACTCAGCAATGGATCATACAAATCAAAACAACATGTGCAAATCGGGGCCTATTTTGCATAGACATTTTCAATTTTATTGTGTCTTCCCCTGAGATTTTTGCAGAATTTGGATTTTTGTTTAAAGTTTGGCATCATGATGTGAATTTGACTAGCTTTTATCTGGAATTATCCCATATAGTGATTATTAACAGTCCCATTTTGCAGATGGAGAACTGAGGCTGACCGTGTCTTTGAGTTTGCCTACAGGTAGCTTGACCACTTTCTGTTTTTTTATCCTCATGTCCTCTTCCTTCTCTTTCTCTTCTTTAAAACACAACCTCCCTCCCCTCTTTTTTTCTTCTTCTTTTCAAATTGGCTGTTTTCAGTTTTGAGGATTCCAAAAACTTTCATTCCTTTCTCCTGCTGGAATTGTCCACATCTGGAGCGCACGCACGAGCGGCGCCTTTCTCCTGACAGCAGAGCTTGGGAAGGAAGCAAATCGATTTCGCTGAGTTACAGCCCTCGGACTATAATGGATCGCGCAGTTGACACCAAAGTAATTTTTCTTGACGACCCCGTGCTTGACAAAGAGATGGGGCAAATTATCCTCGATTGTTTTAATTATTCAAATTCAGGTTCGCTTGACAGTTACAAAGAGATTCCTTCACAACACTGTGGCTAAGATGAGCTGGTGTGCCAGGGAAGCGAATCTCCGGCGAATGGGGAAGGAATCACGGTGCCATGTCAGGGGGAAGGGAACATATTTTTTTGATAACATTCTGCCATGCTTCCGAGAAGTGGCGGTGGGGACATCCCTAAACTGTTCTGCTGACTTTGTGGCTCCTTATCTTGGGGATAGTGATAGAATGGAGCATCCTGATCCTCAAAGGAATGTGCATGCCACGCCGCAAGGCTCTGTATCGCTTGCCTTGTCTTTTGCATGTGCAAACGTCCCAGCTGATTCATAGCCTGGAGGGTTTTCCTCTTTCACTGCAGAAGGAAAGGAGCATTGCACCTAACCTCAATTCTGTAGGACGGACGACTTCAACTTGGCTTCATGACATCCGAGAACTTTGCTGATGGGCCAGCGCTGCGTTGGATTCACAACTGTTCCCCCTCCTACTCCTCAGGCTAAATCATAATTAACCAGGGACGCAGAGCCCTGCATGACTCAAAACCTTGCTTCCTACAAATCTCCCTTGGTCCAAGTGAAGCTTGTGCGCCTCCTTGGGAAGGCCGCACCGCTTCCAGTGCTTCTAAAAAGAGATGGAGGGAGGTGGCGGCATTTTCTCCCTGTCTGCCCCATCTCCATCGCCCCGTCCCCCTTTCCTGGCCTGCCAAAAGCAGGGCCAGTCCACCGGCCGATTTAATGAAGGATGCAATTATCTGGCCCTCCCTTGTTCTTTCCTGGGCAGCCGCTCCGGACAATGGGCCGCATTGAGCGCGGATGGCGTCTGGGCTGGAAGGGCCGAGGAGATAAGTGGGGCCGGTTTTGGTGTGCCGCAGCTCTGAGAGATTGGCTTTCTGGCCCTGAGTGAGAGGCTGGCTGGCGTGAGAGAGGGAGAGGCCTTAGCGCTGGTTGGCAAGGAAGCCTCCAAGTGGGTTTTGGACATCCTGCTGTGCTCAGAGGCCGAGTCCAGCGAGCAGAAAGAACCCAGCCCAGTCATCTGCCTTGGAGAATCTTCTGTGCGTGTGGCTAGAAGTCCTTCTTCCTCCGGAGCTTAGCTGGCCTTTGAAAAGAACCCTTTCCCCTGTGACCAGACAATCGCCTTCCCTTCTGGAGTTACTCGCATGGTGTGTGTGTGTGTGTGTGTTTGTGTGAGTTCAGAAGGAAACCGTCTTAAAGATGGCAATTAAGAGCATCCAATCAATTACCACAGTGTTCAGGGATCTGACCGAAGCAGTTCAATCGAGCTCTGTGTGTGTGTGTGTGTGTGTGTAAATCTGTATCTATTTATGCGCGCTCTTCGTTATGCACGATGCGGCATCCAAGCCAATGGGGAGAAAAGGGGAAGGCGGGTGGGTGAAAGAGCAGCCTCAGACCGAGAATCCAATCAGAAAACTGGCCCAAAGTCCAACGTTGGCTGCAGAGTGGAAATGCTTCAGATTAGAAGGATTTATGTTATTTCTTTTTAAGTGGAGTGACGCAAGAGTTTGGTGGTTCTTTGCGAAGGCCCCCTGGGGAGGGGGGGTGGAAGCCCAGGGCCTTTTTCAGTAAAGGGCCTCCTGATTGGCTGTTGAGAGCATGCAGTGGCAGAAGGAGGGGTACAGCAGGCATGGAGAAAGCCGATTGGCTAAGGCAGCCTTCCTTGCAAACCCGTGTCCTCCAGATGTGTTGGACTCCAACTTCCATCATCCTGCTGGCCAAACTGTTGGGGATGATGGGAGTCATAGTCCACTGTGCAGGGAGGTTGGGCTACGGCCATGTAAAGAAGGGAATGATGCTTTAGGCTCTGGGAGGAATTCCCTCCTGTAACCTGTTCCGTCCTCAAGCTGCTGCCCCCACAAGGCAGGAAGCCTGAAGAATCCAAGTTTTGCACATCCCGATAGTAAACAGAGCTTCTCTGCACTCTTTGGGCTCGTGTGTGGATTGGAACTTCGTCAGCCTCTGGCTTTTGCGAGGAGGCGGCTGGGGAACCGGCCGCGTCCTTGCTGCCACCACCGCCTCCCCGCCGGCCTCCTGTTGCCGGGGTAAGAGCGACCTGGGTCTGAGAGCTCGGCTTCCGCTTCCGCCGAGCTCTCCAACCTGGTCGCTCTTACCCCGGCAGCAGGAGGCTCCTCCGTCTCTTCTGGGCTGCCATCTACACCATCGTTTTGGGGTCGTACTGGGGGCGCATGCATGCGCCTTCAGTACGGCGTGTAGACAAGGCCACCTTAAATCCTGCTGGTTAAGGCTTTTGGTTAAGCAGCAGGGTTTAAGGTGTCGTGTGTGATGTGTTTTGTTAAACCCTGGTCACTTTCTAACCCCAGTCGGACCGTCTGCAGCAGGGTTAGCAGCCCTAACCTTGGCTCAAAGTGTTGTGTGCGACAGCACGGCTTGTGGTTAGCGCTAAGCCCAGAGAACCACAGTTTCACTGACCACAGTCCCTGAAGTATCATCTGAACAGGCCCAATGGTTGGTGCATGATGGATGGAATGGTCAGCATCCCAGGTAGTTGCACCTGGAGGGGAATGCGGGCTCTGGAGATGGAGCAGGAGAGCACCATGACTGCAGCAGAATAGCAAACATCATCCCCAGGTGATTTCGGAGGGGCTCTTTATTAGGAAAAGGAGAATTCCATTCCATTTGTTTATTGATAAAAACGTACCAAAATTCACAAATGCCTTCATAAATGTGATAGAAAGAATTTCAGATCTCTCATTTCAAACCAAAGGTATGAGAAACTGGCAGATTGTGGGAGAAACTGACACTTCTGGCAGTGAAACTGACAGATCCCTCTATCCAGGCCCAGGGCTTTGAGAGCATTGCTCTTAAAAGTCTGGCTTTGCATTCCTATCTGTATTCTGTTGTACTTGTGGTGTTGAATAAGGGTTGCCATCTCTCTCTCTCTCTCTCTCTCTCTCTCTCTCTCTCTCTCTCTCTCTCTTTCTGGATGGTCTCCTCAGCATCAACAACTACATGACAGGCAGGTTCAACATGGTCTTTGGGAATGGCTTTGCCTATGGAAATGGGTGAAAAATTTGTATCAGTTCATTTTAAAAAACTACATATATATCTCAGAATTTCCTTCATATACAAGATGGAAACAACTAGAGATTTAACACATTCAAAGGTGGGAGGAAGTCCACTTGTCTGTTCATCCATCCTTACTCCTTGTACACAAATACAACCCATAGCTGATAGGAAATGGTGAAATCTCTCACAGCCCTGGGTGTTGGCATTTGTTTCGGTTTCCCCATGTCCCAAATCCAGAGAATGGAAACTATGGCCACAGTTAGACCTAAGGTTTATCCTGGGATCATCCAGGGTTCACCCCTGCCTGAGCACGGGATCCCCTGTGTGTCACCTAGATGAACAGGTTTTATCCCTGGACAATCCAGGGATAAACCTTAGGTCTAGCTATGGCCTATGTTTCTGGGCCCTGTGGAACAGATGTGTTTCTTGGGTGTGCACAGTGCAAGAGATGGGAAGAAAGGAAGAGAGAGAGAGAGAGAGAGAGAGAGAGAGAGAAAGAGAGAGAGAGAGAAGCCACAACTCAGTATAAAATTCCAAAGAAAGAACCACACAGTTCTCTTCTTTGAACATTTTCAATTTAAATCTCATTTAAGTTTGCATACGTACACATTGCATCTGTCCATCTGTCTGTCTGTCTGTCTCTCTTTAAAATTCCACTCCCACCACCTGGCTCAACAGTACCCTCAGGGCATCTTACAACATTAAAGAAAATATATCAAAACAACGAAACACTGGAAAACAAATAGAAACAGCAGAGTAGCTAAAAGCCAACTATAAAATATTGTGATATTTGTAAGTAGACCCCACATGTCAGGTAAAGGAGATTACAACATTTAATCTCCCCCCACCCACCCCAAAAAGTGCTAGCAGAATAAAAGGGCTTTTGCTTGCTTCCTAAAATGGGACATGGATTGGGTCCAATGGGGAAGGAGTTGTATTATTTGAACTTTGCAGCTCCCACACTGTTGGGTCCCTAACACTCCCCTTTACAAATAGAATTACAAATTCTAACTCTGCGTTATGCAAAGTGGCAAATGTGAGCAAAGTTTTCCTAGGTACTAAAGAACTCCACCGGCCTGATGTAATTGGGAATGTGTTGGCTGCATCCAGCTATTCAGCGTTGAGCGAGCAATCGGACAGGCAATTTCTCACTCCTTCTGCCATGGGTGACACTGGTTTGCATTTGTTTTCATTAGTGGTTTGTAAAAGCATTTATTAGCCATTACATCTCTATTGCAAATTGATGAGGTTTCCATATCTCTCCGTATGCAAATATCACATGCCTGGCTTGAATATTGATGGACTGGCTCAAGATCAGGTTAATTCGCATAATCCCCGGGAGCCCATCCCGGGATTATTTGCTTTGGAGTCTCCTTGGAAGGACCACCCACTTCTCCCTGGAGTGCTGTTGCCCCTAGATGTGGCTGGCGAGGAGATTCCGAGAACACTGGAGCCTTTTGAATCGCCAGCCGCGGCCCGAGCACTCCGCGGGCCTGAGAGGAGCTTTAGAAAAAGAGGCAGATTTGAGTCCAGCTGTGTAAATGTTTTCAGTTTCGCTGCTGAGGCCCTGATTTTGAGCCAGGGCCAAGACAAGCTGTGCTCGAGTTGTTTTTGGCAAAGGACCCCGGCTGAGGAATGTCAGCATCACTTTCAAAATATGATGGTTTGTAATTTGGACCACAGGATGAAAACTGAGCTGGTGAGGTGCTTGCTATCATCTAATTACCAGCCCCTCAACCTCCCCCCCCCCCAATTACCACCTCAGCAGCCTGGTGCAGGAGAAGGTTGTTCCCACTGCAGGCAAATGCAAGGAGAACGTTTCCCTTGGTACATTCCTCGAGGCGCAGATGTGCGTCTCCTTCGCCTCGCTCTCTGAGCAGCGCCGTTCACAGCCTTGGGGGTGGGGACTGGGCTTCTCAGGCTCTTGGGGGGCCGTCTTGACATTGTCTTTGCCTCAGGGTGTCTCCCAATCCACGCTGCGTTGGTTAGATGACGCAGCCGCAGATTCGAAGCCACCCTTGGGCAAAGAGGCGAAGTTGCGCGGCTGAAAAGTTGGGGTCTTAACCTGAACTTTTCCAGCCAGATCAAGGTTAGCCAGGTCTTCCACCACTTTGCCGTTGCTTGGAGCCTCTCTGGGAGTGTTCCTGGGTGGAAGGCGACCTCCTTTTGGTTGCTGGAAGTTGCTGGAGAGGAGGAGGCAGGGCGCAGCAAGCCTAATGCACTGTCTCCCCTCCAGGAGAGCGTGGGGTTTGGCAGCAGAGTGGCACAACCCAGCGCTGTGAAGTCAGCCCCTTGGTTAGAATCATAGAATCATAGAATTGCAGAGTTGGAAGGGGCCTACAAGGCCATCGAGTCCAACCCCCCGCTCAATGTAGGAATCCACCCTAAAGCATCCCTGACAGATGGTTGTCCAGCTGCCTCTTGAAGGCCTCTAGTGTGGGAGAGCCCACCACCTCCCTAGGTAACTGGTTCCATTGTCGTACTGCTCTAACAGTCAGGAAGTTTTTCCTGATGTCCAGCCAGAATCTGGCTTCCTTTAACTTGAGCCCGTTATTCCGTGTCCTGCACTCTGGGAGGATCGAGAAGAGATCCTGGCCGCCCTCTGTGTGACAACCTTTCAAGTCTTTGAAGATTAGTTCAGGGCTAAAGCATTGGATGCGCCCAGAATTGACAAAGCGGCCCCAGAGAAGGCAGATATTTCCCCCACACTCAGGACTGGGACCTACGCTGTCCCATTGGGCTCAGCTCAGCCAGAATGCAGGCATCACTTGGCCTTGATTCCTGGCTGTGATCACCAGGCCCAGATACAACGAGGTGTTTGTGCTTTGTAAATTATGCTGCTAATGGGCATTTCTTCGTCCAAAGTGGGAGGCTTCATGGGTGGTGCGTTTTGTATACAGAGGTGATCCCCGTGGAGGAAGGCAGGCGATAGCTGCATAGGAAGAGCAGTACAAGCCAAGCTTTTGCTGCGCTTTACATTTTCGATGGGTTTCCAAGGGGTTTTGGCCACCACAAAAATCCTGGGAGTGGTTGCATGAGGAAAGCAACAAGAATCCTTTGCTGTCGTCTCCCCCGTCCTTCCATAAAACTACAGCTCCCAGAATCCCTTGGGAGATCACAAGGTAGGAGGTTAAATGGGTTGGGTGTGAATGTGGCCTGTATTTGTGGTACAGAGTTTCCCCTAACACAGATGTACAAAAAAAAAAAAAGGAAATAAAAAGAGATACAAAGCTAGGCAACTGAATCCTGCTTTTCTGAAACAAAATTATTGGGGTGCTACGGAGGTGCTGCAACCCTCACATTGAATATGTGGTGTGTTGGCGAGAAGGAAGCTGGTGGAGAGATACGGCCAACCTCTGGTTCAGCAGCTCAAGTCCCTGTCCTTCTCAGATGCTCCTAAAATCTTAATTGGTTGTAAATTACTTTCCCTTTAATGCCGCTAACGATAAGCTTTTCTTTTTCGAAGAGGCTGCAGCTCCTCTTTCCTTTATTGCTGCCAATCCGAGAGAGGGAGGAACCGTGCCGGATCTCATGCAGATTCGATAGGAGCTGTTTTATTCATAAGGGTTTGCCAAATGGAGCCGGCACTTCAGAGCGCCTCTTTCATGGCAACAGAGAGGTGGGACACCTCTCTCAAGGGAAGGGTGGGACGGTCTCTCTTCAGAGGCTGATCTGGGGGGTGGGTGGGAGGCAAAATTATTCTCAAGCTCAGAGAGGTGGAGCAGGTCAGCCCAGCCTGCAGCACCAGCAGGCGATCCGGCGTTCCCCACGCAAACTGAGCAAGGGAAATCCAAGGGAAGGCAGAGCGCAATTGCTGCTGAGAATAGAGACCAACTAGCCATCCCAGGCTCATGGCTTCTGGGCATAATTGGCTCAGCAATACTACAAACAAGAAGGATCTTGGAACTGTTGTAGATCACAAGCTGAATATGAGCCAACAGTGTGATATGGCTGCAAGAAAGGCAAATGCTATTTTGGGCTGCATTAATAGAAGTATAGCTTCCAAATCGCGTGAGGTACTGGTTCCTCTCTATTGGGCCCCGGTTAGGCCTCATCTAGAGTATTGCGTCCAGTTCTGGGCTCCACAATTCAAGAAGGATGCAGACAAGCTGGAGCGTGTTCAGAGGAGGGCAACCAGGATGATCAGGGGTCTGGAAACAAAGCCCTATGAAGAGAGACTGAAAGAACTGGGCATGTTTAGCCTGGAGAAGAGAAGATTGAGGGGGGACATGATAGCACTCTTCAAATATGTAAAAGGTTGCCACACAGAGGAGGGCCAGGATCTCTTCTCAAACATCCTAGAGTGCAGGATACAGAATAATGGGCTCAAGTTGCAGGGAGCCCGATTCCGGCTGGACATCAGGAAAAACTTCCTGACTGTTAGAGCAGTACGACAATGGAACCAGTTACCTAGGAAGGTGGTGGGCTCTCTCCCCCACACTAGAGGCCTTCAAGAGGCAGCTGGACAACCCTCTGTCAGGGATGCTTTAGGGTGGATTCCTGCCTTGAGCAGTGGGTTGGACTCGATGGCCTTGTAGGCCCTTTCCAACTCTACTATTCTATGATTCTCACAAGCAACAGCAAACCCCAACCATTGATTTGGGCCAGATGGCCTGAGGACGCCCTTTGTAGGCCAGCCAGAGTAGTGTCCTCTGGTGTGCGCCGGGTGGCTGTGGCCATATCCAAACTGCTGGACAGGATCTTGGTTGGCTCAGTGGTGGAAGCACACACACACACACACACACATGCACACACACAAACACACACTGCCTTTGTTCTTGCAACCATGATAGCAAGAACACAACGATGAAGTCTCTTAAGTGGAGGGGAGAGGGAGGAAGCTTACAGTAGGTGCTGCATCACACACCCCCATTGGAGGTGAGAAAAATCCTCCCATACCTGGGGATTAACCACCTCCCGAGGCAAAGATATTTAATACCAGACCAGTGAGCAACAACAACCCCCACCAGAGATGTTCACAGGAATACAGCAGATGAGAATGAAGAGGGAAGGCTTGCAGCCCAGGAACAATTGTACATAAAGAACATGGCAGTGTAAGGCTTATTGCTCAAGGTCTACCAGAGCAATTTTGCTCATTTTTGTTTAAAACTGAAGCTCGAGCAGTGCTGGTGTGCAGAAAAATTTGGAAGTTCAAAATAGTTCAAAGCTCGAGCTTTAATAGCAGTTGATTTCCTCCCTGTCAAACAGGCAGGGCAGTCCCTCTGCCAGCAGGATGACAGACAGCCCTGCTTGGCCAATCAATGTGGCAGGAAGCTGAGCCCTGGGTGCAGTCACATGGTTTGGCTGTCACTGCCAGTGGGGAGGGAGAAGGGGATGGAGGTGGACAATCAGGGGCAGGCACCATGGAGGGGGCTGGTTATTATTATTATTATTATTATTATTATTATTATTATTATTATTATTATTTGCATTTGCATACCACCCCATACCTGAAGCTCTCTGGGTGGTTCACATAAGATAAAACCACTTAAAAACAATATACAAAGATTAAAAACCACAAAAACAAGCAAAATACACATACATTTAAAACCACTATAATAACTTTAAAAACGATGAGCCAAAAACAACACAGACCCACGGTCCTTGCATATTGCTAACTGCCTGGGAGAAGAGAAAAGTCTTGACCTGGCGCTGAAAAGATAACAATGTTGGCAGCAGGTGAACCGTGTCAGGGAGATGGTTCCATAATTGGGGGGCCACCACTGAAAAGGCCCTCTTCCTTGTTGCCACCTTCCAAGCCTCCCTCGGAAGAGGCACCCGGGGGAGGACCTTAGAAATTGAGCATAGTGTACGGGTAGGTTCATGTCGGGAGAGGCGTTCCATCAGGTATTGTGGTCCCAAGCCATGTAAGGCATTACAGGTTAAAACCATCACCTTGAATTGAGCTAGCAATCATACAGGTAGCCAATGCAAGCGGGCCAGAGTGGCACCACATGCAAATTTCGGAGGGGGGATTCACTATGCATGAGCCACGTTGGCAGTATTCATGAGGTCCTTTGTTGTGTTGGGTGTGTGTGTGCAAAAAACAAGACTATTATGGTGTGTTCTGCTTCTAAGTCAAATGGTGGGGATTTTCACTGCTGCAAGTGTCTGACTCTGGTTTTGCTCCTTGGACTTCCTCTCCAACTTTTGGGGTGCAAGTAAAAACGGGGAACAGATAGATCCACGCTCTCATCTCCCTTGCTCTGTGGAGGAATGACTTTGCTGAACCCCCGTTGCCGCTTAAGTTCATAAAAGCAACGCCAGAGAAGCCTCGTCTTCCCATCCGTCCCCGCTGGGATAAGCCCCTGGACGCGTTCCAATCCATCAGGCCTTGCTCACTCGCTGCGAGGCAAATATGTGAGAAATGAGACGGCTTCTATAAATAGTGCCAGGCTCATGGGAACGCGGGATCCGAGAGGTGGGTGGCGGCGTGACAGCTGCCCTTTGGGGAACATGGAATCCCAGCCCCGTGCCCTTCTAGGGGGCAGAGACACTGCATTGGGAAGGAATGCCATGCTCGGTGGCTGGAAAGACAGCCCAGCTTCCCTTGGGTCAACCCAAAGTCCCAGCCACTGTGGCCTTCTCAAATACCTCCAGTTGCCCAAACCCCAATGCTGTGAACCTCGGTGCAAAACAACAGAGGTAGTAAGCCTGTGTGCACCAGTTGCTGTGGAACACGGGTGGAAGGGTGTTGTCGCACCCATGTCCTGCTTGTGGGTTCCCGGTCAACAGCTGGTTGGCCACTGTGTGAACAGAGTGCTGGACTAGATGGACCCTTGGTCATCAGGGCTCTTCTTCTGTTGTTATGAGTGTGCATGGAAAGCGAGCAGCGTATGGCTTTCTTGGCCTACTCTTCTCGCACAACGATGCTGGAATCCTATACCTTGCTGATAAGGGGAGACGTGATAGCACTCTTCAAATACTTGAAAGGTTGTCACACAGAGGAGGGCCAGGATCTCTTCTCGATCCTCCCAGAGTGCAGGACACGGAATCACGGGCTCAAGTTACAGGAAGTCAGATTCCGGCTGGACATCAGGAAAAACTTCCTGACTGTTAGAGCAGTACGACGATGGAACCAGTTACCTAGGGAGGGTGTGGGCTCTCCCACACGAGAGGCCTTCAAGAGGCAGCTGGACAACCATCTGTCAGGGATGCTTTGAGGTGGATTCCTGCATTGAGCAAGGTGTTGGACTCGATGGCCTTGTAGGCCCCTTCCAACTCTACTATTCTATGATTCTATGATTTTATGAAAATATTATGGTTTAATTTGTTTTTAACTGTGCATATTTATTGTTTTATACTGTATGTTTTTATCTGTACGCCGCTCTGAGATCTTACTGATATTGGGCGGGATATAAATGTTCTAAATAAATAAACAAACAAATAAATAAATAATTACCCACCCAAACCGAATACCTTGTTACACCCCGTCTTCCTAACCCTCTCCCCACCGCCCGATGGCAAGACTTCCCTGGGATTTTGTAACAAAACAAAACAACGCCCCCACCCCAATACTTCCAGACCAGAAGATTCTTGGGCAAGCAAATCCACGTTCTGGCGCTAAAGATGCCGCTGCTGCCTTCCGGTGGCTCCCTTTCGGCGCCACGGCTTGCCTGTTTATTGTGCCCGCTGCTGCTCCTTGCACCCGGCGTGCCGATTCTGAGACGCTGACGGTTGCACGGTGGATGAATTAAGTCATCCTCCCCGGCGCTGTGCAGCCCCATCTTTGCCGAGCGGAGCTGTGAAATCCTAGCCACGCTTTTCCCTCCAGTGCACAATGCTGTGTCCCCCCCCCAGGCCGCCTGGGCCGCGCCCCCCCTTTCTCCCTCAGCGCCCGCCTCGTGTGCAGAGCGGAATGCGCCCATGCGCCAGGCAAGGCAATTGCATGACATGCTCCATCATGTAGGACCAAATCAGGCGCTCCCTCCATAAATCCACAGCCAAATCACTTTGTTGCCACATAAGAAGAATCTCACGCTGGGCAAAACTAAAGGAGGAAATAATCAGGCTGCTGCTGAGATGTTTATCGCAAACAGTTACAGGCGTTTCTGCTGTCAGCAAAAGGGGAGGGGGAGGTGCGGAGGGAGGGAAGGAGGCCAGGGCCCTGTGGCATTTTCAGATCACAGAACCACCCGGGGCTTGGCAGGTTAGAGCCAATAAAAATGTGGAGTTCACACACGTGCCCAGCCCTGGCAGCCTGCTCAGCCTCTTTCTGCCCCGGATTTCCTTCTCACGTCCGTCCGTCCGTCCGTCCTACCTCCAACACTCTTCTTCTTGCCATCTCTTATCCCTTCCTATCAACAGCACATCACTCCCCTTGACTTGGGATATGGGGGCTTTTCCTGGATTCCTTTTCCTTCTGTCCTTCAGGGTCTCTTCCTCCGGCCCCTTGCCCTCAGTTCTCCGATGGGTGGAAAGAACAGCCTCCCGCACCCCCTGCCCCCATGGAACGCTAGGCTAAATGTTGTAGGGAAGCATCTTTCTGGGCAAAATAATAATAATAATAATAATAATAATAATAATAATAATAATAATAATAATAATTTTATTTCTTGCCCGCCTCTCCATTTTGATTGAGGCAGGGAACAATAATAAACGATAAAATACATAATACTCAAATAAAACATTATATTGTTAAAAACATCCTAAAAAACATCCTAAAACATCTTAAAATTCCACTGGATAGGCCTGCCAGAAGAGATAAGTCTTTATAGTTTTCTTGAATGCTAGTAGACTGTTAAGTTGACGAATCTCCTCTGGCAGTCCATTCTATAGTCTGGGAGCAGCAGAAGAGAAGGTCCTCTGGGTAACAGTTGTTAATCTAGTTTTTGCTAGCTGAAGTAGATTCTTCCCAGAGGATCTGAGTGTGCGGGGCGGATTGTATGGGAGAAGGCGATCCCACAGGTAGCCTGGACCCAAACCATGTAGGGCTTTAAAGGTGATAACCAACACTTTATACTTCTCCCGGAAACTAATTGGCAGCCAGTGAAGAGACCAATAATGGGTTAGGTAACCCAGCAACTGGTGTACATAGGCTCCCTGCCTCTGATACTGGAGATAGCCTGTAGCCATCAGGACTTGTAGCCATTTAAAAGGATGAAATGTCTCCGTTTCATACAGGTTCCCAAAACAATTTTCTTTTCCTATGAGTGGAATGATCAGCAAAGCTTTCACTACCCCTTGAACAAAATACGATTGAGCCAGCTCACGGCCCCGTAGTTTAGAAATAGCAACCGGATCATAACGGCGGATTGAAGACTTCACCTCTTGAGTCTGTTACAAGCCAAACCCAAATGGCTGCCAAATTTAGTCTTGTGTCATCATGAGCTTCATCACACTACCGTTATAGCCTGCTATCATGGCGCAATCCATGCAAAGGACTCGCATGACGTCGACTACATCCTGCCCTGATTACGGTTCTTCCTCCCCTTGTAGCGAAGTATTTTGAAGCTCATTAAGTCCAATTCTTTTTAAGCAGCCACTGGGGATGCAGAAGAATGATGAGGTGAAGAGCTGCCCAGCCGGCACCTTTGCCAGTCCCCAAACAAGCGGTGTGGAACCCAGAGCAGGCTCAGCCCTCCTGGGAGGTCTTGATAACAAAAACAACAACCTCTTTGCATGGATTGTGCCCTGATAGCAGGGCGCAATCCAAACGGTAGTGTGATGAAGCTCCATGACTTTGCAAGTGACATTGTGAGTTCCCCACCACGGCAGCTGACCTCTTTTTCCCCCTCCACCCCAAATGTATCTGGTGGTGCCTGTACTGACAGGGAAGTCTCCTTGACCAGAGGACACTGAAGTGACAAGTTTCCTAGGACCCTGGAAATCAAGCTTCTCTAAAGCAACTCAGCGCCTAAGGATGGGCACCACCCAACCTGAAAATGACATGTCCTGGGGCTCATTTTAGCAGAACCCATCCTGAACAGAGCTGAAATGACTCCACCCACCACTTCCAGCTGAGGTCCTTATCACGCAATGGCCCTGCCCCAGTCATGCAAGTTTGCAAGAGGTCCTTTCCTCACTTCCATCTGTCCTGTGTTTTCCCATCACTTCTTCCATCATTTTTCTGACCACCAATGATCTGTTAAGGAGGGAAAAGCAGAATAATCACCCCAAGTCTTCTGGATGTACCCTCGGTAAAATGGCTCTGGGCTTTTTGGGTCTCCAGATCCATCCCATCTTTCCTGGAGCATTTCAGAGGAAGATTTCTTGACTTCCTCAACCACCCACTGCTGTTATCAGTAGGAAGTCCTACCTAATCCTGAATTTAAATCAACCTTCCCATGGCTTGAGCCCATGGCTTCTTGTCCTGTTGTGGTGGGTAGGGCAGACCAGCCTTCTCATTCATTATAGCACTTTTATCCTGCCCTTTAGCCAAAAAAGGCTCTCAAGGTGGCTTATAAAAATATTTCTTAAGACAGTCCCTGCCTACAGGCTTACAATCTAAAACAAACATGACACAAAAGGAAAGGGGATTGGGAGGGAGGAGGAAAAATGTGACTGTCCCTTCAAATGCCCAGCGAAGTAGTAGCAGCTGTATTTATCCGTGGGTGCTTCTTGATGAAGGACTCCTACGTTTCCAATCAGAATGCTTTGTGCAGCAATTCTGTCTTCTTTTCCTTATGGGTTTTCTTTCCTTGTGCTGTCTGGAGCCAAGGCGTTGGGCTCCAAATGACGAAATTGGGGTGTGGTGTGTGGGGGAGCAGAGAGGCACCGAGGGAGGCGGTGCCTCTCATGTTCCATCCAAGGTCTGGGGGAAGTGCTCTACACATTGCGAGCTTCCCTGTTGTGATTGCGGCGTGCAAGTGCGTTGGGCTTTTCCCCACTTCGCCCTGTCGCTTCTTCTGAGCAGCATCTGTAAGACACTCCACAGAAAGCGGGAACAAGCCTGCTTTCCTTAAAAGTGATGTTCTCTATAATTATCTATGACACAACATGCTACATATTAGTTATTTCTCCCTTAGCAGATGATCAGAGCACAGCTGAGCATTGCGGCCGAGGTAATTGAATGTCTTCTTTAAACAGTGTACCGGGAAAGTGTCTCATGACAACTTTCAGGACCATCTCTTGAACAAAGACGCCTGTGTCCCAGGACTCCAATGCAATTGGGACTTATTTTTCAGGAGGTCCAAAGCTTGGGTGATTCTGTGTCTAAGGCCATGATGGGAAGATGCTGTTGCACTCATGGTCTTCTCGTGGGTCCCTGGTCGACAGCTGGTTGGCCAACATGTGAACAGAATGCTGGAATAGATGAACTCTTGGTCTGATCCAGCAGGGCTCTTCTGATGTTCTTATGTCAGGAGCTGAGTGAGTGAGTGAGGGCCCGGGGTGGTCATTTAGATGGAGATGTTTTGGACTTCAACTCTCATCATTCTCATACTGTGAGCACCCAGGCTCACCTGGAGCCAAAGGTAGAAGCAGCCATCTGGAAACAAAGCCCTATGAAGACAGACTGAAACAACTGGGCATGTTTAGCCTGGAGAAGAGAAGACTGAAGGGAGACATGATAGCACTCTACAAATACTAGTTAAAAGGTTGTCACACAGAGGAGGGCCAGGATCTCTTCTCGATCCTCCCAGAGTGCAGGACACGGAATAACGGGTTCAAGTTACTGGACATCAGGAAAAACTTCCTGACTGTTAGAGCAGTACTACAATGGAACCAGTTACCTAGGGAGGTGGTGGGCTCTCCCACACTAGAGGCCTTCAAGAGGCAGCTGGACAACCATCTGTCAGGGATGCTTTAGGGTGGATTCCTGCATTGAGCAGGTGGTTGGACTAGATGGCCTTGTAGGCCCCTTCCAACTCTGCTATTCTATGATTCTATGATTCTAAGAGGGAGGAGTTCACAGGGCCTCTGGCATGTGATAGGTGCCAAACGCTGGGAAGCCAGCCTGTCAACCTAAGCACAGAGATAGGTGCGGAGTGCTGTTCTAACTAGCAGAAGCTGTGAAATGGAAGTCCTGGTGTGATTGCAGCCACCGGGGTCCCGAGGAAGCCAGAATTTTCTCCTGATGCTTATAAGCAGGTCCCAGGAAAAGCAAAACACACCAAGACAGCTGGCAGCAGATAAAGATGGCTCTTCACACCATCACCTTTTCCTTGGAACGCTAAAATCAGACTAAGATAATCAACCCTCGACTTGCAGCATTTGTTTTGAGAGTCTGTGTAGCCACTGGATGCTTCCCTGCACTTTTTCTGTCCTCCACTCACTTTCTGGCCCTGGCTGGGTCGACTTTCTCCATGTCTAAGGGTGAAAATGCACTACTCTTTATAGCCCGTCTTGGGAGGGTTCTGTGGCGTTACACCCCACAAGTCAGTTCCCTAATGTACGTCTACGATTTGTAAGTCTATTGTGTTTAGGATGTTGACCTGAGTGGGTGGAGATTGAATAACTTAGGGGGTGGGAGGAGGATATATAAGGGAATGACTGAGCGGATAAAGGGAGGGTGTTTTTAAAGTACTTTGGTTCGAGGGGAGAATTATAGGATCAGGGTGAAGAGGGTTGTCTTTTGAGTGTAGTGTGCAGATAGTCAGTTCGTGTATATTAAACAATCCTGATAATAAAGGAAGTTCCAGAGTGAAGGTGTGAGAGAAAGGAAAGCGTGTATGAGAAGAGAGAAAGGATTGGAAGAGAGGTTTTAACAAGGCTAGAAAAGTTTTATTATGAAACGAAGTTTGTGAACATTGAAATAAATTTTTATTAAGTTTGTTTTACTATCACAAAAATCCCACGTGTCTCCTTGGCATTTATCATCTGCAGTTATATACCTATAACACCCGTTCTGACATTAATTCACCATCAGTACCTATAATTCGCAGCACATTGTTTTATTCCTGAAATTATTCCTGTTTAACCCCTTCTTTCTCCACATAGTTTGTAGAAAGGTGGTGTTTGTCCCTCACCTCCGGCTCATAAAGTGGTGGTGCTTAGCTTGAGCAGGGAGTGTCCGCGGCCAGGCCCGTGGTCAAGAGCCTGTATCGTGGCACAGGTTCCACCTGCAAAGGCAGCATAAAAATAAACGCTTAACCAACAATCCTGCTAGTGCGCACTCCAAAGCAAATGCACTTCTTTGTAGCTTGGGGTGGCGAAGAGAATGTGCTTTAGGATAGCCCTGTAGTGTGGTTCACACAGCATTCTGCAAATCAAGCTCTGAGTGGTTTAACAGCCCTATTGCAAGGAATCTTGGGAAGTGTAGTTCAGTGAAGATGCTTAGGATTACATTTGGGCTCCCTAGTTCCACACACAGAACTACATTTCCCAGGTTTCCTGGGGAGAGGAAGTGGAAGCTCCTTCCTTGCACCAATAGGCCAGGCCAGGTCATTTGATGCTCCCAGACCTCCTATAAAAGTTTTGTCTTTGGTGCCAGGAGAGTGATTTTGCTTCCCGTCGTAGTGCTCCTGGCCTGTCAGATACAGCATTGCCCTGTTCGTAGGGGTGGTCCTATACCTGCCCACCTTTTGCCATTGTTTATATGTTCTCCTGGGCTTTTTGAGTGTGGAACCCCATATCTTGTTTGTATTGGTTAGCGTTTCCACTCTCTAGAGATGGAGAATGTGCTCAAGAGCAGACCACCTGGTAGGGACTTTAGCCGAGGCAGGTTTTGAACCTACAGCTCTCATGATCAAGTCTAACCTTCAAAGCTCTGGGCAGGGGGCAATGACTGGCAATCACACGCTTGCAAAATATAAGCCTCCACCCCTGTCCCTTCTTTTATTTATGTTGGAGCAATTATAAAGACAGGTAAACAGACAAAGAAGAGGAAAGAAGAAGGCAGCAGCAGGGTATGCAATGTCATTGTTTTAGTGTAAAAAAAGAAAAGAAAAAAGATCTTAGGTTCACCCGTTAACTTGCAAAGCTGTGAAGTTCTCATGGTGTCTCCAATCAGGCGAGATAGCGCTGTTTCATGCTGTTTCAGAAGATCATAGAATCATAGAATAGCAGAGTTGGAAGGGGCCTACAATGCCATCGAGTCCAACCCCCTGCTCAATGCAGGAATCCACCCGAAAGCATCCCTGACAGATGGTTGTCCAGCTGCCTCTTGAAGGCCTCTAGTGTGGGAGAGCCCACAACCTCCCTAGGTAACTGGTTCCATTGTCGTACTGCTCTAACAGTCAGGAAGTTTTTCCTGATGTCCAGCCAGAATCTGGCTTCCTTTAACTTGAGCCCGTTATTCCGTGTCCTGCACTCTGGGAGGATCGAGAAGAGATCCTGGCCCTCCTCTGTGTGACAACCTTTTAAGTGTTTGAAGGGTGCTATCATGTCTCCCCTCAATCATCTCTTCTCCAGGCAATATGCTCTGAACATCTTTATAAAGATCCTAATTTTTGACTATCTCATTTTGGAATTTAAACATGGAGGGGGGGGACCCTAATGCCAAAGGAATATTTATTTTACAGATTCAAGCAATCCAGCTCAATAACACCAATTGATTGGTTTAATCGAAACACATCTATGCTTCGCAATATCACTGTGAAGATGTCTCTGTGAAGACCCTTTGAAGGAAAATTCAGAAGGGTTTTTTCCTTTTCTTTTTTGAGGGAGCGAAATTGTCAAAACACCCTCCCTCCGTTCTTCAGTGCGGGGGGTGGGTGGGTGGTTAGCCATGGTGGTCACGGCCTCCATGGAACAGTGCGCGTGGGGTTTCTCAGACCACAGGAACAGTAAGATTTGATCTTCTGGAGTAGGGTCCAGGGCGTCGCCTTTGCGCGGACATTAAAAGAGCGCACTCATTTCGCTGCGCTTTTTGCGAATGGTGGCTATGTGTGAACTGGCTTCTCCTGAATATTTAAAGTCCAGATCCTCTCCCCCTACAGCGCACAGATTTGAGAGTCCGTGCACCCTTCCAGGGTGGAATGCGCAAAGGTGATCAACCCACAAAGCCTCCATTATTATCTTCCAGTAATGTGCACGGCAGACAGCGCTTCCCAGGCCCGGTGTTAAATAACAACTGAGATTTGCTTGCAAGGCAAGGCTTTCTCTCCCCCCTCTGGTCGCTCCAACCACTGATCTGGCTGCAAATCCTGAAGCCGAAAGGGCCAGGGTGGACGAGGAGGGGGTGGGTGGATTGAGGCGAGGCTTCCTTTGCAGCAGAGGGAAGGAGAGATGCCTTTGCCAGCAAGCCTGTGAGCTCATTTACATACTCCTAGCTTAATTCTCCCAGGGTATGCAAATATATGCAAACAGCAATCCAGAGAGAGTCAGAAATAGCAGAGAACATTAAAATCACCCTACTTGAATATTGTTTTATGCAAACGATGTACGTGCGCAGTGTGTCATTTATTTAAATAGAAGCAATGTCAGCATGGTAGTTATTTACCCTTCCAACAATTTTAGCAGGCCTACTTAAAAAAAAAAAAAGAATGGTATTGAAAACTTATCTGGAAGAGGTGCCAGGCGTGCGGGCGAGATGAAACTGTTAACCTTAACAATGGTTAGGGAAGAAACAGGGTGAGGGTGATGGAGATACCTGACATCCAGTCGGTTTGGGTCACCAACAGTAAATGTTGTATTTGTATTATTATTATTATTATTTATTTATTTATATAGCACCATCAATGTACATGGTGCTGTACAGAGTAAAACAGTAAATAGCAAGACTCTGCCGCATAGGCTTACAATCTAATAAAATCATAGTAAAACAATAAGGAGGGGAAGAGAATGCAAACAGGCACAGGGTAGGGTAAAACTAACAGTATAAAGTCTGCACAGCATCAAGTTTTAAAAGTATTTAGAATAAAAGTATATAGAATATAGAAGTATAGAAGTATATAGAATATAATTTATATAGTATATCGCTAATAAGAAACAGCATGTTCTTTCAAGCACAGGAGAAATAAAACACACTGAAAAAAGCATTAATCCGAGGAATAAACGGCCTATATTAATGTTTTGTCCGTATGTATATTATTCTAATGTCTTAGAGCATAATATGAGTGAACCCCATACAGATGTTCTAATCAAAGAGAACATGTGGGAGGGGGGGAGAGTTTAAGAGCCACTGTGGCAGGGACATGCAGTGGTGGATGGATTTTTGTAAACTGCCCAGAGAGCTTCAGCTATGGGGCGGTATAAAAATGTAATAAATAAGTAAATAAATTGTATGGATTGTCTCCTCTTCTCCAAGTCTCAAACATTTCCTTTGGGTCGGCGGTTCAACCATCTTCTATCTTCGTCTCCTGTAAATTCATTACCAATTCTTCACAGGGTTGGTTTTTATTTTTAACTTCACGGTGCCTGCAGGAAAATTAAGTGCGCTGTGCAATTTTTTAAAAAATAAATAAAAATAAAATAATATTTTACGTAGATAACCAAAATCTTTTTGATCTTAAAGTGAGACACGGCAGAGGTCAAAATCAGCAAGATGGTCCTACCTTATTTTTACAATGGGTCAGAGCCAAGTGGGGCTGTGAGCAGCAGTGTACACTGATGTAAATGTGTGTGTGGGGTGTGTCTCTCCGACTCCCTGAGGTCAGTGGGCTGAGATGGAGCCCAGAGTGCTGTGGGGAAATAGTTCTCTCTCAACCAGCAAAGAGGAAAACTCAAGTATTTATAACCCGAATCGGTCAACCTGGAGGCTTCTTATTGGCTGCTTAGGGTATTTATAACCTGAATCGTTCAGTCTGGAGACTTCTTATTGGCTGCTGATGGTGCTAGTTGCAATTCCCCTCTGTGCCTGAAGAGGGCATTGCAGCCTGAGAACACCTAGACTTCATAGTAACTCACCATTTCTGGTTCCAGCCCCGTGACCACCAACACTCTGTTCCCATCTCTACATTGTTCCACTCGTGGTTGAGCTGTGGAAGCTGGTTGCTCTTCCAAGCTGAGGCCCAGTGCGCTCAGCCCCACATTGGCTCAAGGTGCACAGGGCAGAAGAGAAGAAGGGAGGGAGGGACAGGATGGAGCTGCTGAGAGTGCAAATAGGGCTTGGTGGGGTGGTGCTGGATGGAGGCACTTCCAAGAGAGAGAACAAGGAAGAGCAGACACTCTCCCTATAGCATGGAGTGACCAGCTATGGCAGAGACCAGCAGAAGTAGAGCCGGGCTGTCTCAGGTACAGGCAGCTGAGCTTCTATCATCCAGAATGAGCTACAGAGATGCGCACGAAAGGGCGCAGCAATCGGGGTATTACAGAACTCCACAGCGGAATCGAATGAGTTCTGATTTCTATGAACCCGACGCATGGATTCTGCAACATTCAGGCTTTTCTGGAGTTGCATGGATTCGGTGGACTTGCGGACCATTCGTCGTAGAAAAATAAATAATATATTAAAAAAAACACTGACTGAAAATGCACATTTCTACCATAGGCCAAAGCATGAGAATGTGCATTTTGCAGTGATTTACACATTTTTTGGGTGGGTGTGCGAATTGGTGGTGGTGGGGAATTTGCACATTTTTGCAAAATGCGAATTTGCGGAAATTCTGAAAACGGCAAAAAAATCAGGACAACTGAGCCAAAATCAGGACAACTGAGTGAAACGCAGACGGGATGGTTTCTACAAGATCCGTACATCCTTACTTAGCAATAGGCTTTACTTCCGAGGAAGCAAGCAGGATTCTAACATGGCAGGGGTCTGCCCCCTTCCTTCCATATCTCTGTGCCAGTGGAGAGGGGCTCCACTCTCTTTGAAAGCCTTGAGCTGTTTTTTGTGGGCGGGGCGCATGTGACATGGACACCGTTCCTCCCAGGATCACGTCTGTGTGAAGGCAGAAAGGGTGGGTAGGTGGGAAGGGTGGGTGGAGCTCTATGGTCATGCTGCGTGAATGTGTGTGCGTGGGGGAGGGGGGCGGAGGAGCAAAGCAAAATCCTCCCATGGGTTTCGGGAGGGCAGCCAGAGGGGATGACAGCTCCTAGAAAAAATGTGCTGCCTGGGCTGGAGATGGCTTGCCTGTCTTTTCGGGAAGCCTTCCAAGGAACTCTTCATGCAAACACAAAGGGGAGGGGGTGGTTGTGGGAGGGGGGAGGGCAGCTCCCGCCTTCCTTCAGTTCAGACCAGCTCTCTAAAACCCTTCAGAAGGAGGACAAAGTTCTTCTGCCGCCTCCACACCGGACCCTGAGGGCTGCTTCCTGTGGGTCATATCTGGGGTCCCAATCTAGTGCTCGTGGGGTCCCAATCCGGCCCTCTAGGACTCCCCAAAGAAGCCACGCCCCCTTTTTCCTGACCACCCATTCTTTGGGGGTTTTCTCAGGTTTTGCACAGCGCTCCCCGCTCATTCTAAAAAGTTGAAATGCCTCCCCTAAGGCTCCGTTACTGGCAGTAAGGGCGTTGAGCCAGAATACGCTGGTGGTTTTGCTCCGCCCCTTTTGCCTTTTGGCCACACCCTTCACCGGAATGTGGCCCCAGAAGCACCTCTAAAATAGAATTTGGACTTCTGGCTGAAAGGGTTTCAACACCCACCCCCTACCCCGGTTTACGTGGTGTCTTCAATGTTGATGAGTGAACACCTGTAAAGATGGCAGGTTTTGGGAGGAAAGGGTTAGTGGCACACCTGTGCTGAAACACTTCAAATGTGAGCCTGCAGCTTACCTGCCAATGGAAGGGGGGGGAGTTAAGGATGGGAGATATTTGAAAGGGGGCACTTGGAGGGGGAAATGCTGTTCCTGTATGGAGAAAACCAGAAAACCTGAAGAGGTTTTACAGCAGGTCACTGCCAGTCCTGCGGCAAGGGGATAGCAGTTTGGAGCTGAGGACCGGGCCTGGGCTCAGCGCCCCCAATCTGGGAGGCGTATCTTGTGCATCCCAAGAAGAATTCTCTTCTCTTCCCAGAAATTGTTTATTGTCGTTGGCTTATTAGGTTAATACAGGGTTGGTTTTCTTGATTGATTTTTAGGAAGGGTGGGCGTGCTGCATGTTTTAAAATACTATCCTCCTCGAGTTCCTTTTTGGGAAATACAGCGGGATTCAAGTTTTGAAAAGAAGAAGAAAAAAGGGGAAGGAAAAGAATGTGCAAATGCTGTCACCCACCCCAAGCCCGAGGCATAGGGCAGGCTGTTGCTTCGAGAGGCATCATTCATGCACGCTCCTCTTTTGTGTGGAGAGAACAGCCCTGGGAACTCAACGTGGACGCTTAGGGGGCTGTGACCAAGATAAACAAACTCGTGGCGGCTCCCAGGCCTGGAAAAGTCACAGCAGAAAAATGGCGTCTCCGTCTCCGGGCAGAGCCTCCTCCTCCTCCTCCTCCTCCTCCACCATGATCGGGGTCTCCCGCCTTGGCGTTTTAATCACACGGGGTCTTTTGCGGGGTGGGTGGGGGATGTTTCATTGGGGACTGGGTGTTTATTCAGGGCGATCTTTGCTGCGGTGACCTCCCTGAACTACCACATTCCTTTTAATTATGATTGGCAGGTCATGGAAATCCAGGCCCTTGATTGGCAGCTGAAGATGCTTGCTTCCTTCCCACAATTCTTCAGTTGCCTTCCCATCAGCAGACAGAATGTTGGCTACTTTTCTGGGATAAATAGCAACCTTTGCCTCCCGCCTCCTTTTCCTTTGGCAAGAGTTCAACGCTTCATTCTTTTCAGAGGGGCCCTTGAATCCTGCATCTGAAAAGGCTGCGCTGGGGAGGAGGCAGCGCCTGTGTCGTCTCTCTTTCCAGCGAGGGGAAGCTTTTGTGACGGAGCAGACAAAGCCCACTTTGCTGGCAATACTTCTGGATTTCATTTGAAAACCATTTTCGCCCCTTTGGAGTGAATCGTGCCTTTTCCCTCTTCTCTTTCTCCCTCACCCCTGCCTCTGGGCTTAATTCCTTATGCTTCGCTGACCTCTCCCCTCTCCGAACATTTTTTAAACCATCTGGAAACTCTCCAGGCATGTCGGGACTGAATGTGATGGTGCTGGGAGTTCTGGGCTGGTTCCGTTTCTTCCCTCCCTGGCCAGTTCTACCCAGGCGGAGAAATGGGCTGGTCTTTGTGCCTTTGGGGCTGCTACCATATCCCGCCTGCCCCGTTTCTTGGGCAGTGGAGTTGCATTGGCACACATTTCATTAGGATGAGCATCCAGGGAATTTTATTTATTCATTCATTTATTTTTTAAAGGCGAACATTTGTTGAATACTTTGTCATAAAGGACATTATTTTCATTCATTTGTTTATGAAACGCTGTAGACACTGATGCCCTACTCTGTGTTCAGCTTGCCTGACCAGGGAAGGGCAATTGTGAGTGAGCAGGGTTGGAATAAGGAGACACTACTCAAGACCCAGCATTGGTGGAGCTTTGTGGTTACACTGGCTGGAGGAAGGTCTTACGAGGCGATATTAGCCTTTGGGGGCCCAATAATAATAATAATAATAATAATAATAATAATAATAATAATAATAATAATAATATTTTATTATTATTAATAAATAAATAATAATTTATTTATTTGTTACCCGCCTCTCCCTCCAGATCAAGGCGGGGTACAACATAAATACAATGCCATAAAATACATATAATTAAAACATTTAACACTAATACATTATTAAAAGCAGCACATTATTAAAAGGCATCTTAAAATTCAACTGGGTAGGCCTGCCGGAAGAGATCAGTCTTTACAGCTTTCTTAAAATCTGGAAGACTGTTAAGTTGACGAATCTCTACCTGGCATCTTTGAAACTTCTGGCAGAGAGACGTTATTGTTTGAGACATTAGGGTGTGCCTGGGCACACCCGGCACACCCCTTGCGCACGCCTATGTTGGCATGCCAGTTGGTGGCCAATCTCCTTCCCAGACTCAAGGGCTTAAAGCAATCGTCTGTTTTTGAAAATATTGGTTAGGATTAGCACTCATCTGCCTAAGTGCTCTTCTAGCCCTTTACAAAGGAAAAGGATAAAAAAAATTGTAAAGCTTCTTGCTCTCTTTCAGTGATGCCCTCTTCCTTTGCAACACACACACACTTCTTCTTCTTCTTCTTCTTCTTCTTCTTCTTCTTCTTCTTCTTCTTCTTCTTCTTCTTCTTGCACCATCAATGTACATAGCGCTATACATAGTAAAAGAATAAAACAGTAACACCCTGCCACATAGGCTTACATATCATCTATCTATCTATCTATCTATCTATCTATCTATCTATCTCAGTCAGCTATTTTGTCACATGCGGCATTGATTCTGATTTTTATCTGGCTATTTTCTGATTGTTAAATGCACATGCAGAATGCTCTCTGACACATCACGGCTGAGTGGCAAAATTCTAGGATTCCTCCAAACAGTGGGATGGGTGAAGAGTGTATGTGAATGGGTGAAGTGGGGGGGGGATCAATTTGTTCTCCTTTTCCTATAATATTAGAACCCGGTGGGATCATCCTTGAAGCTGATGGGTAGCAGATTCAGGACAGATCAAAGGAAGGACTTCATCACAGAGCACAGAGTTCAACTGCAGAATTCATTGCCACAAGATGTGGCCCTGTTCCCTGCTTGTGTATTCCTGGTCGACAGGTGGTCGGCCACTGTGTGGACAGAATGCTGGACTAGATGGACCCTTGGTCTTGTTCCAGCAGGTCTCTTCTCAGGTTCTTAATCGAGACCTCAGTGTTTGTTTGAACCATGCCTGACTCCTTCCCATCATTCAAATGGACTCCAGGGTGTCCTCAGCCTCCAAACCCCAAGAATACAACAGGTGTGTTGTGCAGAGAGGGCCAGGATCTCTTCTCGATCGTCCCAGACTGCAGGACACGGAATAATGGGCTCAAGGGCTCATCTACACCAAGCAGTATATTCCGCTATGAATAAAAATAATAATAAATTTATTTCTTACCCGCCTCTCCATTCTGATCGAGGCAGGGAACAACAGCAAGTATAAAATACATAAAATATTAATCAAAACACAGTATACATTATTAAAACTTCCTAAAAACATACTAAAGGCATCCTAAAAGCATCCTAAAATTCCACTGGATAGGCCAGCAGGATATAGTGGTATGAAAGTGGTATATAAAAGGCAGGAGCCACACCAAGCAGGATATAGTGGTATGAAAGCGGTATATGGTATCTGTCAATAGGCCCCAACAGTTGTCAGTGCACTTCTATACCACTATAAAGCAGTAGTGTGGCTCCTGCCTTTTATATACTGCTTTCATAGTGGAATATCCTGCTTGGTGTAGCTGAGCCCCAAGTTACAGGAAGCCAGATAACGGCTGGACATCAGGAAAAAACTTCCTGACTGTTAGAGCAGTATGACATTGGAACCAGTTACCTAGGGAGGTTGTGGGCTCTCCCACACTCGAGGCATTCAATCAATCAATCCTTTATTTACAGTCAATAGACCAGAAAAAGAAAGGTACAGTTATTCCAAGCAAAAGGTCAATAAGATAACCTAAGCATATAAAACGTATCATTAGTAATACATTTTAATACATAAAAATCTAGGGTAAAAGGGAGTAAGATCAGAGCAAGGATGGGACATGTGTTAACATTAGAGCTTGAACAGAACATAGGAGGCCTTCAAGAGGCATCTGGACAACCATCTGTTAGGGATGCTTTAGGGTGATTCCTGCATTGAGCAGGGGGTTGGACTCGATGGCCTTATAGGCCCCTTCCAACTCTACTATTCTATGATTCTGTGAGAGCAGGAACACATCCACTTTGCAGCGTGGCTGAGTTGTGAGACTTCCACGTTATCTGTGTTTGGAAAGGGGGACTCAGACTCTGCACTGGACATCAGACACAAGGCAAGTCTTTCGAAAAAGCTCTCTCTTTGTGTGCGTGTGTCAATTGCGGCTCTCCATCAGGGAAGCCATCTCCTCTTCTCCTTTGGCTAATGGCATCAAGGATGCGCACTTGCCTTGAGTGGCAGCTGCAATATGGCTGTCTCAACTCAGGGACAAGAATTTACAGCCGTAAATTCTTCTCTCTTCAGGGTGGTTAATTATCTTAATTACTTTTATTATCTTTTATCTTTTAAGATCCTAAATTGCTTATTTCTGCTTGTGTTGCCAAAGGGGGTTGCATATTTTTTTTTTATTGGTGCACGCCGAGTCGGAGGCAGCAATATATACATTTGTGTGTGTGAGATGTATCTGCCCGGGACACTTGAATAGAACTTTGATTTATAATGAGGCTCCTCCTTGGGATTTTAATTGTGCTTTAAAAAAACAGGAGAGAGAAAGAGAGAGAGAGAGAGAAAACTTTGGTGAAATATAGACTGGAACGACAGCAAGTGACTCTCTCTCTCTCTCTCTCTCTCTCTCTCTCTCTCTCTCTCTCATTTTGCCCCCTGCCGGAAGCCCAAGGAGAAAAATTACAGCTTCCACAAATGCCACTTCTGTGCAGGGAATTCAACAGCTGCTTGAGCCAAGGTAAATCGGCTCTTTTGGCCAATGTAAGTGCGGATGAGGCCCTTTGGAGGCCAAAGGAAGGTGGCGAAGGAGGGTGCCATGGTTGAGCCACTGCTTCTCCCACTTTCCAATCCAATGGCATCATGACGGTGCATCGACATGGCGGTTTGAAACAGCTTTAACAGCCACTTCCTCTTCCCAGGGAATTCTGGGAACTGTAGTTTGGGCGAGGGGGTGGACCTGTGAACTTTCAGCACCTCCACCAGCCTGCAAGCCTCCAGAAAGCCATGACAGCTAAATGGGTATAAAGCCAATATCATTTTTTTTAATAACATAGCTCGCTACATCCTGGGATAGTCTGGTAAATGTGCATGCCGTCAGTCCCTGAAGACGCGTGTTGTCCGTTCCTTCGTATTATAGGAAAAAAAGCAGAATTCCCTATACAGAAATACCAGCAGTATGGGGCCCAGTTTGGGTCGATCCACAAACTCCTGGCCTCCCAGCATGCCCTGGGGCAAAGCTGCAAAGGAGCCATTTTAGCCACCTAAAGCTTGAGGGAGATGTGGGAGCCAACAGACAGAAGAACTTCCTCCTTTGGTTGGCAACAGAGTCTCCCCCTGTCTCCCGCTCACATTTCAATAACACTAAAAAAAAATGTTATCGCACAATGTCTGATGGACAATCAAGCCCCTTCCGCCCAAATGGTCTCTTCAGTGTCAGCAGCAGGTCCAGGTGGGATTTGGACCAGGTGGTCTCAGAATGGGCTCAACCATTGCAGAGAGTGTAAAAACAAAGAAAGGGAACTCCATGTATCTGGGACAGTCTTCTTTCCTGGTCGTTCTCTGCTCCAAGTATTATTATTATTATTATTTTGCCTTGGGAGGGGTGCCGCCGTAGAGTTTTGTTAACGAAAATGGCACATTGGCATTCTTCAGGGTTCAAGCATCCCCACTCCTGTATACACACCTGGGATTAGGAATTAGGACTTCCAAGCTGGCTTCGAAGCGGGGAACTTCTTCGTTTAGTGATTAAACTCTGCAACAAACACAAGCTCTTCCTTGTCTGCCGACCCCAGTTTAAGAGAACACCAGTCCTCCTTGGGACATGGCTCAACCCCTTTCTTGTGTGTGCTGTTTGCCTTTCTTTAAATGAAAGAAAGGAAAGAAAGGAAAAGAAAAGAAACCCCCTTTTTTTCTGTTCTGTTTTGAGAGGCAGCTCCGCTCCGCGGAGAGTAAAAGACCAGCGAAGCAGCAGATGGGGGGTGGGGGGGGGAGGGAGGAAGGAAGGGGAGAGAGAAGGAATGATAATAACAGACATTCTTTGGTTCTTCCAGAGAAACCTCCCTAAATGTGCCAAAGCAGTCTTCTCCTTCCCAAACGGAACTGGGGTTCCCATTGGTTGCTTTGCAAGGCCATTCCCCCCCCCACTTGGGATGGAGGGGAGGCGGGGGTGTAGCAGGCCCCCAGCGCAAGATGTTTCACCTAAATGTTGCATGCAAAAGAGTGGCGGATCTTACTGAGAGGAGAACTTTGGTCTTGGGGCATTTAAGGCCCAGGGACAGGGAAGAGACGGGGCTTTGCATGTGCAAACTAAAGTGGGTTTCTCTCTTTCTCTCTCTCTCTCTGTTCCCCCACTCCTTTGCTAGGGGAGGGGAGCACAGATTCAATGCTGTCCCCAACAAAGTACCACTCCAACCTCCAGCCACTTGAGCTGTCCAGCTCTGCCAACCCCAAGATAGATGGATTTTTCAAGACAACCCCTCAACGCAGTGCTTAAGTGATTCTGTAACAGAATATGACTGTACCTTATATAACTGCAAGCAGCTCATGTAGGAGAAGTTCTTTCTCCTTAAAGCATAACAGGTGTTCTTTGCTGCCTACAAGAGGATCCTCTCCCAGACCCGAGGCGGCTCCCAGCCCAATCCTGTTTCTGCACCTAGAAGCTGGACCGATGGATATTTGTTCAGCCAGGCAACTTAGAATCATAGAATAGTAGAGTTGGAAGGGGCCTATAAGGCCATCGAGTCCAACCCCCTGCTCGATGCAAGAATGACCTCCCTGTGCCTATTGAATCACTCCTAGATATAGCTTTAGGGTTATTTAGACTCGTCAGCTTGTCAGTCTTTTAGCATTCAAGAAAGCTATCAAGACTGATCTCTTCCGGCAGGCCTATCCAGTAGAATTTTAGGATGCTTTTAGGATGCTTTTAGGATGCTTTAAACACTTTATACTATGTTTTTAATCAGTATTTTATGCTGTTGTTTCCCGCCTCGATCCAATCAGAGAGGCCAGTAAGAAATAAATTATTATTATTATTATTATTATTATTATTATTATTATTATTATTAGGGTTAGCTGAGAGCTCAACATTGTCTTTAAACATATGTTGTTTTGTATGCTGTCTGTTTTTACGCTTTTAGGGTTTTGAAATTTTGTATGTCAGTTTTTAATGTTTTAATCTTTTGTAAACTGCTCAGAGAGCTTCGGCTATGAGTCAGGCTAGAAATAATAATAATAATAATAATAATAATAATAATAATAATAATAATTTGCTTGTAAAGAGTGGCCTACATTATTGCAAATGCACTTCACCAAATGGAAAGAGACCCTAAATCTGATGAACCTCCTTTCATTGATGCATTTTCATCACACCCTTATGAGCAAACACCGAAATCAAAAGAAAAACAGAACCGCAAGACACCCCAGATCCTTCCCTGTTACGTTGCAGGACTTTAGTTCTCAGCTGACCTTTCTGACATGTTTGCTTCTCACAAATCCTGTCCAGTTTATGCCGTCTTCCTACCTGGATCCATCGTTCAGCCCACATTGAGCAGCTGCAGGGTAGTGGTGTAGGAAATGGGGGTTGGGTTGCTATTTTCCCACCTTGCTGTTGAGACACGGACTACCGGTTCCTTAGCGGTGTCTATACGTCATGGCTTTTTAGCCAATTTCCTCAAAAGCTCGCAGCATTACTGCTGCGAGGTGGAACTGACAAATATAGAGGGCAGGAGGGTGCATGGGCTGTCCGGACAGAAAAACCGCAGCATTGGTGGCCATTTGGGTCATGAAACACGCCCCCCCCAGCCCTGCATTCTCGCACTTCCCTGGATGGGGGGGGGGGAAATATCACAATTTGATCCAGAAATGAGATGGAATGATCTTAGAAATGGAAGAAATGAAAACACAATAAAAAATTCAAGCTTGTCAGATTCGCCGTCTCTTGTAGAACGGGAGATTAATTGTTGCAACCTGCTGAAAAGCTTGAAACATATGTATTATATCAAGTTTAAGGTGTGTAAAAAGGAAGGTTGGGGAAAACGGATAAATAGACACCCCCTTGGATCCATCCCTAGCAGGGAGAAACAACCCCGGGGACCTCGGAGCAACTAAGAAAATTGCGGGACAGCGAAAAAGCGCAGTTTGGGCGGTCAAAGCCCGATGTGGCTGCAAGTTGGGACCTGCGTCATATGAACAGTGCAGCACCACTGCGCAGCCACGACAGAGTAAATAAGCCATATAAAACACTCTTCTAGTCTCAGTACGTGGGACACTTTCTTTTGTTTTCTAGAAGGAAACTTCAGTTTTGCTGGCTGGGTTAACTCTTCCTTTTCTGTCTTCCCGGAACCAGGCACTGAGGAGGAGCCTTGCCGAAATGCTGGCTTGCATCTGCTCCGGCAGACCAGGCAGGAACTCAGGGGGCATGTGGTGGTGGGCGGCTCCATTCTGGGTAGCCCCATGCGTGTCTGCGCAGCTCCCGTGGCAGGCAGGCTGCAGTGTGCCTTCTCTCCCACCCCACACTCCTGCACACTAGATGAGGAATGGGTACTTTCCCTTCATGCTCCTCTTACAACGCACAGCCCACAACGTAGGCCTTGATCTTCATTTCGGAAACAAGAAAGAGAGGAGGGAGATGTAACGGGAAGCCACGGCGGGCGGGCTGCGTTTCAAAGGCCCCGTGTCTTTAAAGGCAGTGAATTTTAAAAAGGCACGTAATTAGCAGCTTGCTGCCTCCTCCTCCTCCTCCTCCTCTTCCTCCTCCTGCGCTCCTTCGCCTGCCTGCATAAGCATTCGACACGCAGCTCTTCCAGACACTTTTTAATAGAATCGCTTAAAACAATTAATTACCAGAGTTTTCATTCAAGCTGCAGTGGAGAAGATATGCCGGCAATAAAAGGCATTTATTCCTTGGTTTCTGGAGGCCTGTTTGTTATTAACATGTAAATTAAATCATCACAGATGTTCCATTTTTAATCGGGGGATGTGCAGCACGGGGCCAACGGCAGGCCCCAAACAGCCTGATTCCATTACAGGCACATTCATTAGGAACTGGCGGCATTATTGAAGATCATTTTTCTTTGATGCATTTTTTAAACCAATTATTGGGATAATTTGCTCATTTCCCCCCCCAATTTGTTTGGCCCGTGCCTGCTCTTTGGGATTGCCCTGCCTTGTCCAGGCCAGGCCCACGATGGCCACCATTGGCTCTTTCACTCCCTTGTCTCAGGATGGCAAGTTTGGGGGAAGGGAGGAGGAGGAGGAGGAGGAGGAGGAGGAGGATGACCGGGGAAGGGCATGAGGCTTCTCTTTTCACCCCTCTGGGCTTTGGCCTTGCCCTGCAGTTTGCTCCCACGAGCCTTTGATCATAGAATCATAGAATAGTAGAGTTGCTGTACTTCTCTAACAGTCAGGAAGTTTTTCCTGATGTCCAGCTGCAATCTGGCTTTGAAGAGTGCTATCATGTCTCCCCTCAATCTTCTCTTCTCCAGGCTAAACATGCCCAGTTCTTTCAGTCTCTCTTCATAGGGCTTTGTTTCCAGACCCCTGATCATCCTGGTTGCCCTCCTCTGAACCTGCTCCAGCTTGTCTGCGTCCTTCTTGAATTGTGGAGCCCAGAACTGGACGCAATACTCTAGATGAGGCCTAACCAGGGCTGAATAGAGAGGAACCAGTACCTCACGTGATTTGGAAGCTATACTTCTATTAATGCAGCCCAAAATAGCATGGGAGTTTCTAAGAGCAATTTTTCTGCAGGGCCTTTTGCAGCTTCCTTTCCCCATGGTGGAGAAGTCGCTTCTGGGCTAACTCTGGAATGGATCCAACAAATCTCCAATGTCATTGTCTGGAGCTCCTCTCAACTTGGATGTTCTGACCTGGCATGCAAGCACTTGCTCGTGAAGAACGTTGTCCTCAGTCTTCTCACTGGTAGCGTCTAGAGAAGAATGGGGCTGCAAGAAGAAGCTGCAGAATTGATATTGTGAAGAGGACCTCTTGCAAGGAACTCCCCTTTGCCCCGGTAGCTCATCTCTAGCAAATTATGTCTAATTTGAGGGGAGAAACAACTTCTTGACCAATCTCTTCCTGCTTGGAAAAAAAATTAGGTTTCTTATCTTTGGCTCCTTCTTCCTCAGAACGTGGCTCCATCAGCAGTCCTTCCAACTGGCCACATCAGAGGGGGAGATGAGACAGTGTAGACCTCCTCCCTGGTCATTTGTTTTATTTTTATATAAAAAATAAATCAGTTTATTTTTTAAAGTGTCTTCAAAATACAATTTTCCTAAAGGAAATTTTAAAAATGGGGGCACTTCAGCGCTGAAACTCTGGCTTCCCCTTTCCGGATTCACACGCTGTTCCATTTCGGGGGTAACAATCATTTGACAACCTAGAATACCTGGACAGTTGGCAGTTTGTCGCTCCTTGCTAAACAAGCCAACGCATCCAAAGAGGCCGATCAGAAGTTAAAAGGCTGGGAAGTCCCTGCAGCCTGATTGCTCGGTCTAGTTTGAGGAGGAGAACAGGGAATCCTCCGTGAGAGGAGGAGGGTGCAATAATCCAGATTATGGGAGGAATCAAAGCCACTGAAGTCCACAGTCTGGTGGGTTTCAACTGGATTTAAGCCTGCTCATTTTAACTTTGCAACATTGCACCCGCTGTGCATTTTATTTTTGTTTCCAAAGACTAGCAGAACTTGCAATTGGTTGGGGGGGGGACAGACCTCAAAAGAGCAGCAAAAGATGAGGGTCTTGGGGGGATTCCACACGTCGTACTGAGGGTGCTTCCATGCGCCCCCAGTGCGGCCCCAAAGCGATCGTGTAGCTTGCCTGGAGAAGCGACGAGGAAGAGGCGTCCTTGCCGCCGCCGCCACTCACCTACTTCCGCTCTCCACCCCGCCTTCTTCCGCCGAGCTCTCCGTCCCAGCCGGCGAGGAAGTAGTGGGTGGCGGTGGCAGTGGCGGCGGCAAGGACGCCTCTTCCTCGTCGCTTCTCCAGGCAAGTTACACGATCGCTTTGGGGCTGTACTGGGGGCGCATGGAAGCGCCCTCAGTACGGCGTGTAGAATCCCCCTTGCTCTCCGGGCGCACGGCCGTTGCGTTCTTCTGCTTCTGGCAGGGCTGGGCAGTCCCCGCCGGCGAGGCAGCCCTCCTCAAGGCTGACAGAGATGATGGATGCGTGAGACGAACGAGGGCTTCCTGACCAAACACGGTGCGTTGCAATCTAGACAAGGGGAGCAATTTAAATGCTGTTAGAGCCATTAATGATCTGTGCAAAAGCTGTTGTGATAAGGAAAGCGGCGCGTCGTCCCTGCAGTTCGGGGGGTTGATTTTGACTTCTGGAGTCCTCATCAGCTCGGGGTCTTTTACACAGACGTCGCCTCCTCCCTCGTGCGGTTCAGCGCCATCTTGAAGAGGTATCCTTCTTGACACCTGTGATCTGTAGGCCAGTTCCAAACACAAAGGAGAGAGGAGATTTATGTGGAGGCTTGAGGAGCGGAAGCTGTCTCCATCTGGAGACTGAGATGCTATTGTCAGAGGCTGAACCCGTCACAGGGAGTCTGTTAAATCTGCATGCTTCGTCTTCCTCTTAATGAACTATTTCAAGCCATTCTACGATGACGTATTTTATGGTCTGCCACTGCCTTCCCCAACCTTTGGACGTGTTGGGGTACAACTCCCATCATGGGCGTCTTGATGTGACTGTCGTGGAGCACTTTGTAAGAAGCCAGATGGACCTCTTCCACTTCCCAAGCCCTGGATATTGGGCTGGTGAGGGCTGAATGATGCAGGAGGAGAGTCCTCCTTGCTGAACCTTGCACCGGCCCGGCATTTCCCCAAGTCCCTTCCAAGCAACGGTTCATCTCCTCCCTGTCAGGTGACTTCCTTCCTTTCCCTCAAGTCTTCTGCTAGCTTTTTTGAGCCAACCTGGCACTGTGCTGTGTAGGAGAGGGCCTGTCTCCTCCCCCACCATGCCCCTCAATGTTTTATTATGTTCTTCACGGTTTTAATTTTTGTGAACCGCCCAGAGAGCTTCAGCTATTGGGCGGTATAAAAATATAATAAATAAATAAATAAATAAATAAGTTCTAGGAGCCTCCTTCAGAAGGAAGCCACCCAGCGAAGAATTATCGGTCCTATTTCAAGATCTGTTTGGCTCATTGGCTCAGCGCAAAATTATGCATCTTATATCCAGGTAGAAGTGCCACAAATTCCCATGCGACAGTTTAGAAGCTGCCTATCACAATTCCAGGTGTCAGAGCTTAGACAAAATGTTGCTATTAAGAACCCGGGAGGAATGACGAGGAGTGGAAAGGGCAGAAGGCCGGCTGTTTCGGATGAAAGCTTTGAGCGAAGGCACCGATCCTTTTGCGCCTGCGGGCTTGGCACAGAGAGGAATTTCAGCAAAATGGCCTCTTTGCAGGTACAAAAACCAGACACAGATCATATCTTCTACACAAAAGGTCACGAGCACCTGGAGGTGGGGTGCTCGTCCACACCCACATCCACACCTTGACTCAAATCGTTACAATCCCATCATGGTAACCCTCTATCCCTCGGGCACATTTATACCTCGTAGGATGCACAGTGACATTTGTTGCATCAATTTGGATGATGTGGAATAAAAACCAGGAAATGGCACTATGAAAGCGGTATATGGGATGTGTCATGGCCCCCAACAGTGATCGGTGCACTTCAATACCGCTATAAAGCAGTAGTGCAGGAGCACCATCAAGATGAGCATTTTATTGAAAGCTCATTACTGGGCACTCACAGATTTTCCTCGCACAACATTGTCTGCCTCCTGAGTGCCTGCAGCCCCTTCTAGCTTTCTTCACACGATAAAAAACAACAAAACCCAGTAAGGAGGAGGGCAACCAGGATGATCAGGGGTCTGGAAACAAAGCCCTATGAACTGAAGAGAGACTGAAAGAAGGGTGTGTTTAGCCTGGAGAAGAGAAGATGGAGGGGAGACATGAGAGCACTCTTCAAATACTTAAAAGGTTGTAACACAGAGGAGGGCCAGGATCTCTTCTCGAACCTCCCAGAGTGCAGGACACGGAATAACGGGTTCAAGTTAAAGGAAGCCAGATTCCAGCTGGACATCAGGAAAAACTTCCTGACTGTTAGAGCAGTACGACAATGGAATCAGTTACCTAGGGAGGTGGTGGGCTCTCCCACATTAGAGGCCTTCAAGAGGCAGCTGGACAACCATCTGTCAGGGATGCTTTGGGGTGGATTCCTGCGTTGAGCAGGAGGTTGGACTCGATGGCCTTGTAGGCCCCTTCCAACTCTGCTATTCTATGATTCTATGATAAGCCTGACTTATTTTTAAAGACGGAAGTTGCCGCTATCTCCTGCTGTGTGCAGGAGAAGCAGCGGGATCAAAATGGCCCACTGAATGGGCCACATGGGTGTTGTTGACTTCCTCTTTCAAAAGAGGAAGTAATGGGGGACAAAAGCACAGGCGGAGAAGCAACGGTAAGGAAACGCGATTTCCCCCGTGTGATGACGATCTAGATCTAGCCTGGGCCTGCTGGGTCAAGGAGGCTGTCCCTAGGGCTTGTCACAAAGGCGGCTTCTGCACCACTCTGTGTGATCCGTCGCTGGCACTGCCAACCAGTGCCAGGCGATGGGTCACCTTCGAAGGACAGTTTGCTGCGCCTTGCAGCGCTCTCATCATGGCACAGCGAGCTCATGAATATTTAGAGAGCCACTCAGATATTCAGCAAAGGGAAGAGCTACAAAAAGTCTCCCATTTGCATCTCCCACAGACGACAGCAAGCTGCCTTTGAGGACGGAGAAGTTCTGCCTCCTTTCTCTGGCAAACTGGAGGGATGCCGGCGCTGTGCCGAGTGGCAGGCCGTGCCGGAAAGGCGGCTTGCGGCTGAGTTGCAAGTAGGGACGTTGAAGAAATCCACGATGGAACGAAATGAGTTTGGATTTTTATGAATCCAACCCGCAAATTCTGCAGTGGCCTGGCTTGTCCCGTGTCGTGTGGATTCCGTGGACCTGCAGACCGTTTTTCGAACCTTCGGGATTTCATTGTAGAAAAATATGCAATTTTTTTTTTAAAAAAAAAACTGGCCCAAAATGTACATTTCCCCCATAGACTAAAGCTTGAAAATGCTTATTTTAGGAAATTTGCTCCCCTACCCCAACCAAGTTCTTTCTCTTCTGTTTCGGAAGAAAAGTACCAAGGTTGTCGAGTCCTTATCAAAAATTGAACCGAACAAAATTCTCACCCATCCCTAAGGAACGCGTCCATGTTTGCAGTGCCCCTGACCACGCTGGCGGTGTGTACGAGCACTCGAGGCTGTTGTCTCTGGGGGTCTTTTCTGCGGTTTGGGAGCTGGGTTCGGAGGAAGGAATCCTGCCGTTTTAAGGAAAGGTCTCAGCACTTGAAGTGAAGTCAATGTGTTGTGCTGAGTGTTCTGTTTGGCAAAGCCAAGCAAAGCCAAGCAAAGAAAAGAAAAAAGAAAAAGAAAAAAGAAAAGAGAAGGGAAAAGAGGATTAAATAGGAATGTTACCTTTACTCTTGTCAAATCCCTAGTAGAAACATTGGTTAATGCCCTTAAAAAAGGCCCATTACCGCAGGGCAGAGAGTCAAAGAGCCCGTCTGCCCCTTCTGCTCAGTTATCTCGTTCCTGGATAATGGAATGACCCCTCGCCTGCCCGGGCGCTGCTGCACTATAATAGCATGAGCTGTGCGAATAAAGCGGTTATTTTTGGAATCCAATTGAAACCGCGCCGGAGTCGCTGTGACAGGGGAAGGATTGAACAAGATGCAATGTTCCAGAGGAAGAAGGGGAAAAAATTGAATTTGGGGGAAGGTGGCGCCGGCAGTGAACTGTGGAAGAGGGAGGCGGTCAGGGCCGGGGCCGGGGGGGGGGGGGGCTGGAAAGCAAGGGGGCAGCTCAGCAGGAACAGGAAGCTGTGTGCTGCGAAGTGGCTCCATAGAATGCCCTGGAGGGGGGGTGTCTTCCCAGTTGCCATTCTTGTAGGGTGGGGGTGGAAAGATCGCTGGAAGGCTTCCAGGAAATCAATAAAGGGTGTCTGTCTCCTAATGGTTTCACTCCAGCAACAACCAGAAGAGGCTTTCCTTGTTTTATAGCAACTGGAAGAGGCTTTTGCTGTTATTATAGCAGACAGAAGAGGCTTTCTTTGTTTTATAGCAACTGGAAGAGGCTTTCGCTGTTATTATAGCAACCGGAAGAGGCTTTCGCTGTTGTTATAGCAGACAGAAAAGGCTTTTGCTGTTATTATAGCAACCGGAAGAGGCTTTTCCTGTTTTATAGCAACCGGAAGAGGCTTTCCCTGTTTTATAGCAACCAGAAGAGGCTTTCGCTGTTATTATAGCAACCGGAAGAGGCTTTCCTTGTTTTATAGCAACTGGAAGAGGCTTTTGCTGTTATTATAGCAGACAGAAGAGGCTTTCCTTGTTTTATAGCAACCGGAATTGGCTTTCCCTGTTTTATAGCAATTGGAAGAGGCTTTCGCTGTTATTATAGCAACAGGAAGAGGCTTTCCTTGTTTTATTGCAACCGGAAGAGGCTTTCCCTGTTTTATTGC